>NC_043976.1:12885232-14322885 GCF_902148855.1 Sphaeramia orbicularis | reverse complement strand
AAAACAAAGGACAGTTAATTTGTGATTTCCTCTGCTCATTTGAAGGCAAATTAAGTGTCAAACAGCTAATACAGAGCATATTTCATTTTATGAGCTTTTAATTTAATTCCACCACCTCATATCGCTGAAGCCCGTTAGTTGCACTGCTAACGCCCGCTCCTCATCTAAAAACGGGGGCCATAAATAAACATGTTTCAATTAGGCCCTTCACAGTAATAGGATATGATTCTGTTCATTTGCCACGTATGGATGGTGGATGTGTCATTGTGGCAGAGAGGAAACAAGCTGCTGGGCGTTCGCAGTGTTTTTCTCCGGCCACGGATGCCCAGTGGTGACTGGCTTGTGTGCGTGGCGGGGGAAGCTGGCTGGATTGATGGAACTGCCGCAGGGCCAACCCAACTGTAATTACAGGCCGTAATGAGAGGCTGCATGGGGAAGTACTGCAATAATAGTCCCTGTGTACTTAGGCATATCTGTGAGGGGGCTAATAACGATTAATTCTCCTCACCAAGGAGAACTTGTCTTAAAACAATTCAATATTTCTCCATAAGCCGCCTCCTGTCCTCCATTTCCCTCAAGCGACAGCTATACGTCGACTGCCTATTTGCTGGGCCCGGCTACTCACAACATTACCAAGAATGCATCACTTTTGAAACCCAAGAGTCGTTTAGTTTTTGGCTGAAGTTGCACCGTAAAAGTTTGGCCCACAGCTAAGACTTGCACAAAACTGAAGCTGGAAGTCTAATTAACTCCAATTTGCCATCAGGTGGTTGGACTGGGCTGTAATACTGCAACTGATGAGTACTACACTGAGGAATTCAGTGCTGCTTTTTTAATCAAGAAGGCAATATTGTTCCTGTGCAAAGACTCAAGAGTAGTTAGGATCATTTCTGCATGAAGCCCACATAAGTTCGGTGAATAACGTGTTCTTGATTTAAATAAGGCTGGCCACTAAACAGCTGTCTTATAATAATGACAAATAGTTTCCCTCAGCATAGCGTGTCATATTAAACAGCTCTATGTTTAATGGCTTGGATAAATAGGCCATAAGTAGCATGGCAGACCACGGCCGTGTCTCCGTTGACAGCAAACCAAGCGCACAGATAACTCATGTCCAGACAGAGTGACTGAAGACACCAGTGCTGCGCAACTTCTCCCCCTTAATTCAATTCCCTAGCACTGTGTTGTCCCCCCCAACCCCCCAACCCCCCCAACCTGTGCTCCAGATCATACCAAAGCACTCCTGACGGATAACAAGCCAGGCTGTTTGTTCGAGCCTATGTTGCTGGCGCGTGTTCGCCCCATTATCTCCGCATAAGCTAAATGCTAAATTATATTTGCCATTTTGTTTGCAGTGACACGGGGCATCAATCACCTCCCTTTTTTATTTCCTCGCCTCTCGCCCCCCTCTTCCCCCCCCCCCTACTGCAGCCCCTGAGCAGGAGACGAGGGGTTGAGAGGTGGGGTGGGCCGGAGGTGGGGAGGCGGAGGAGGTGGGGGGACATAAAAAATTCATTACGCTTAGTGGCACATCAGCAAGGGAGAGATATGACTCCTGAGGAGGAGAAAGGGGGAGTTGATAATGATGAAGAATATCAAACATAATGCGGCCCAAGTAGCTGCCCCATCCAATTTGTCCTCGTCGTGCAGTGATCGCTTCCTTCGTGTCTGCGGCTAAGAAACAAGCACCGCAAGGACTATGAAGCATCTCCTTGTGGTACTCGCTGTTGGGATGTGAAGAATACAAATGACGGAGAAAGAAAAAGAAACAGAAATAGTGAAAGAGAGTGATTAAAAGTGAGGGAAACTAGGTAATTTGTGCACGAGGGTATGTAAGGTGAGTATTGGAGTACGCAGGGTACTTTGAAGTTCTGCTCTGACCTGGGCAGAAGCACCCCAGGGAAACACGAGACTACAGTAATAAGAGATCCCACTCCTTATAAATACTATATTGCAAGGCATGACAGTGTTTTTAATCCTAATTCGTATTTGATAGCCTTATTGCTCTGTGATTGAGTAAGGCAAGGTGGTTGGCTGTATACAGTTCACGTGTCAAGAGCCGATCTGTGTCTGTCAGAGACGGGTAGATGTCAGCAGAGGCATTGCTTCCTTCTCTTGACAGGGCTTGATCACTGCTCTTATGAGGAATCGCATGCTCCCAGGCTCCCCTCGCCCTGCTCTCATTTCCATGTCTCTGACACATGTTCATTTGCGTGTCTCTGACATGCGGATCATGTTGCGCACGTACAGGGCCGCGCTCTTTGATCCTGAAAGGCAAAGAGAGAGGCACCCAGCCCAGCACCCATGAGGAGGATGCCCCACGCCCACAGGCGGAAGGAAGTTTACCAGTTTGTTTCGGAACATCATTACCAGTTGGGAGCTCGTCATCGATGCCAGTGATGCTGCGGAATTATGTGTGTTCTCAGGTGTGATCGGCAATATTTGGTTGCGTTTGTGCTGCGAGACTTACACGTGAAGAGGGGGCACAGGGGAAGGCTCGTAGATGTATCGTCCCTGGGTATGTCTGTCATCGATTGGCACAGGAGGGTGGAAGGTTGGGAAGAACTGTGGCGCAGCTGTATAGAGTAACAGGAAGAGAAAAAGAAAGAAGAAATGAAACCATCAATTCATAACTGAGATCTTTCCCCTACTCTTTAAATTCTGTCAGGCTGTTGGTTCTTCTATAAAATATTTTCATTCCCTCCTCAGCTAATCTAAATAGCAGCTATAATGAAAGGCAGTGGTTGATGGCTATCTTTCAGCAGACCCACCCAAAAGAGACCTCATTAAATGCTGTGAACTAAAAGCTGCGCGGCTGCAAAAATGTTCACTGAGGAAATCTTTGTAAATGTCTTGAGGCTGATAGAATTTAAAATAAACACAGATAAATAACCATAAAGAGAAGCAGCCAAATGGCACGTTTCTCACTGTACCAAGCAAAATATGGTTTTGTACAAAGGATAATGTTTAAGTACAACCAATGGGACATACAAAGTGAGAACAAAAACATCCTTTTCCGTTTCAGTGTTTTGTCACAACTGGCAGAAAGAATTGAGAGGCGTCTTTTTTTTCCCCTTTCCAGATAAAACATTAAAACATTTGCATAATATGAGCTTCCAAGCCGTTCTCCATTTTTACCCCTGAAATTGAAACTGCCGTCAGACTGGATTCACATATTCATGCTCATCCGCTAACCTTAACTGCACTGTACACCAGAATCGTAGGGATGGAATTCTCTGTCGCAGCTGTGCATCCATTGTTAGACAAGCTGCAACAAGAAAACCATAAGTACAGACTTTTTTCCCTATGCTGTCTACCTGAGTGTTGAGTTAAAACATGAACAGAAACACGGCACATAGTTATGGCACAATTGAATAACCACATAGTGTGATAATATAACAGCGGTGCATGAATGATTCAGATCATTTACTTAAGTAAAAGTACTAATACCACGCTGAAAGTACATCACTGCAAGTACAAAACTACTCATAAAAGTCAGTAAGATATTACAACATATTTAAATGAAAAAAAAAAGAGAAAAAT
This sequence comes from Sphaeramia orbicularis, assembly GCF_902148855.1. NCBI lineage: Eukaryota > Metazoa > Chordata > Actinopteri > Kurtiformes > Apogonidae > Sphaeramia > Sphaeramia orbicularis. The sequence continues at coordinate 14,319,342 of NC_043976.1, read as the reverse complement.
AGTCTTTGTTTAGTGAATGAACCCTATCACTGCTGTATTAATGTGTATGTTTCATTTTAGTGCTCTAAATACTTTGATACCAAACTATTTTGCAACAAAAATTATGCTGCGTACTTTCATCTAGAGCAGACAGATAAAATCATCATCACTGTCATGTGAGAATTAACTATCTCTGAATATTGGCCTCTGACAAGCTCAGAAAACAGCCTCGTTTCTGGCTTTGTGTCAAAATATTCTCAAATTAATCCAAGAGTTTATTTAGTTTAAGAAGGGGAAAAAAATTACTAATGCATATGGGAAAAACGTCATGCTTTTGTCACAAATAACCAAATTCAATACGTTTGCATTTACGTGTACATGTGGAGTAATGTTGAGATCCTCTGAGATGTAGTGGAGTAGAAGTATACAACTGCAGAATAGAAATAGTAAAGTAAAGTACAAGTACCTCATATGTATCCTCATTTACAACTCATTTACAGTACACTCCCTACAAATATAGACACTTACAGGTTTATTTTAGCAATGTAGCCTAGAACCTGAGGCCCTACATATTGTATAGATACTGCACATGGAATAGGAGAACATATTAACTATTTATTCATAAACTGTACATACATCTTATTGCCAAACACATGAAACTTTATTGCCTGTTTCTCAGACCATTGCCAAGTTGTTTATCACCACCCTGAGGCAAAGCATGTGTCAACATCTGCATACCTTCACTCACCAAGTCTCAGATGCTGCTAGCTATGTGTTTTTTTTTGCTTGTAAACATCTGCTAACGTGTGCCAAGAGGGCAGATGTCCAAACGGCAGGGTGCCCAACAGCTCTACAAGTGTCACCCACGCTAAACGCAGCTGCATGTCCAGGCAACGCAGCAGGTGTTGATCCCCAGCACCTCCGAGGTCTGCTGAACTCATCACTCATTTATTTATTTTGTTGATGACTGCCAGCTTAGGCCAGATCGAGCACATACCGTACGTAATCTACACATCACTTCAGGTGTTGCTTATTCCTTCTAATCGGTACAATTTGAGTCTCAAAAAGAATCCACCAACATACGCTGATTTTTAACCCCTCCCCAATTTCTGCATTATATAACTCAGTAACTTCATTCATTTGACCTCCGCGCTAATGCCCACGTCTTTCAAACACCCCCCAGTATGTTACCCAGACCTCTTTGTTAAAATTGTAAAGTCTCCAAATCCAAGCCAAGATACCCGGGTGATGTAATCTACGCAATTTTCTCAGACTTAAAACGACTTCCAACCCTGACGTTACACAGCTGTTTTCACAGGCTGAATAGTACTCCACATGACTTTAAAATGAAGTTTGACATGTTTAATTGGAGAAGTGCACCTTCAGCCGTAGCACACTGGCAGTGTGCAATTCAAGGCAGACGGCACTATTGCATGATTGTTATCTATGAAGACCCACACACCACTGCATTATTTCCCTGTATACATACAGCATGTTCCCATGTTTTGCTTTGCATTATCATCCTTTTCTTGACTTCCTCTTTGTTTATTTTATATTGAAATAAAGTAGTTGACATAGAGAAAATGAACGTTTGCATCTGGTAGTATAATGTTATTATTATGATTATTAATTCTTTTAAATTATGTCGCCACTGTAGTATAAGTTTAAAAATAGCTGGACTATACTTACTTTCTTATGAGGTATAGTTATACTAGTTCTCCATTGAACTTGTCACTACTTGAATCATGCAAAACTACTATTTCCTGTCGCCAGCATTTTGAAATATAATGTGATGTAGATTTAACTGACACAAATTTCAGACATTGTGTTATAAGATTCTCATTATAAAAATATTTTAAAAATAATTATTATAAAAAATGTCTAATTCTAAGCGTTGCTAACAGTTGTTGAGATATATTTTTGGATTAAAAAAAAAAGAGAATAGAAAAAAGAAATACACACAGAGATAAATTTGGTGCCAGCCATAAATGTTTTCTGAAACGCCAAAAATCCTTTTACTTTTCTAAACATAATAAATATCTGTTGTAAATTCCCTTTCTGTCCGACTTGACAGATATGACTTAAGTTTGCTGTTGTTAGCTTGCTAACATTAGCTTCCCAGCTAATATTAGCTTACTTGACGATGTCAAAAACAATTTATTTAATAAAAAAATTATCTTTTACTACTAAAAACAGTAAAACTAAATGTAACTTTTATATTCACTGATTTTAAATCCCAGAAACTGACTTAAATTATACTGGTGACAGGAGGTAGCATTTTCATATGTTATCTGGTTCTTGGTACAGGTCAGAACTCATAGCAAAAGAGCAAAACAGTGAAAACAATTTGGAAGTAATTAACCTATAAAGTATGTTATTCCTTATTTTCACCCACCTGTTGTTTTAGAGCTGAATGAGAGCAGTTTTCACCATTATGTAAGATAATCACAGTTAGGTCAAATAATCACAATAATGTGATGTAATAATTATGACAGTCCTAATGAGGACGCAAGTGAAACAGAAAAAAAAACCAGCGTATTTTAATTTCACTTCATAAACTATACCCGGTGTTCTATTAACTATAAGCATAATTTTGTTAACTGCCATGTGTGACATTATGTACCACTAAATGTCTCTATTTTCTACTTACTAATTACTTCTGATTTATCATTAACTTTCCCAATTTGAGTTATTATTCACATCAGCATTAGAGTAAATTCAAGTTTGTTAATATGCTCAAAGAGTGAAAAGAAACTTTCAGAAATCATTTGAGAGTTTTCATAGGCCTACAGCTTGCACAATAGCAGAGATAAAGTGGTAAAAGCCTCCTCCACACTGCTCTGGCAAGTATCTGACCACTCCGTCTCCGTTTGATAGTTTCCTCCTGATGACTCAGTTTTGGCTTGGCTCACCTCGTCTGATTCCAGAGTTGCTGAGGGATGAAGGGATGGAGGGATGGAGGGAAGGGCTGCTGGTAGACAAGGGCAGAATCAGCTTTGTTTACTCTCCACAGCTCCACTCCTGGGCAGTCGGCCCTTGGCTGTCAGAGTCGGAAATGAACTTTCAGGTTTTACCCGTGTCTGTGTGCTGTGCTCAGACTCGGTGGGAGTAAAAGCTTTGTGTTCTTTAATCTTACTAATCCCTTGTCACATTGCAGGAATTTCATCCTAACCTCAGTCTTGTTTGGTGGGGGGGTGGTGACTATAGAGATTACAAAGTACAAAATAATTTTTAAGACTCCACCCTTTCACCCCCACAATACACACCTTCATTCCCACATCCGCCACTCCTCATTGAATTACCCAGATCCCCCTATTGTTTATGTCTCTGGAGCTCCTCACTCAGCACAGCCTTGCGCCTACACTGGACCCTTTTCTCTTACTCCTTCATCACTCTTTCCCCTCCCTCCCTCTCTCCCTCCCTCCTTCTCTTTCCTCAAACTGCGGCCCATGACTTTGCTGCATGGCAAACCCGTCCACTGAGGTTTATTTAAATCCAACTCAGAAGTTTACTTTACCATAGCCCTATCTAAATAGAACCTGCCACCTCTTTTACGCCAGCGCAGCTCTCCATTAGCAAGGCAAACAGCCCTGTGTCACTGGAGAGAATGTATACAGTCGCAAAGAACAGAGGGCGAAGCAGAGAAGGGGGAGAGACTCCATCCTGCAATCCATCTCCAGTGTTTCCTGTAGGGACTCCTTACTGTTTACTCCGGGACTAAATTGCCCCTGCTCTTCTGGATATTGAGGGGTATTCTCGTTCTCTAATACAGAATACAGCTGGAAGGCACATAGGAAACCAACGCACACGTCAGTTTTTACCTTCAAACTGTGGCCACACACCACTGCAGCTCCAGCATTCCTTAAGTTAAGTGTAATCACAACGGTTTTGTCGTGGCTGCACACGATACACAACCGCTGGCAAGGCAACAGGGACTGAAGAAGTCATGTGGATATCAGGATTTGAAAATGAGCATTTGTGCACTTTTATATGCGTCTTTTAATCTACAATAAAGTATACTGCAGTTAATATTCAATCAGCTCTTTAAGAGGCTTCTCAACTCTTACAATGACCTCAGTGAAACTTTTAGCAAAGCAGGAATATTCATTTCTTTCATTTTTTTGTATTCTTTTTGGAGAGGGGATGGAAGTCATTAAGACATGATTACAAATGGGTCTTAATGAAAGGGCAATTAGAGGGAAACTTTGACCAAGCTCATTAATTCTAATTCAACACAAACACACTATGCTCAGGACCAAAAGCCAGCTTTCCCTTCATTAAAGAGAGGATGGTAATTGCCTTGTCCTTTATTGGACACTTGAATAATTTCAAAGGAAGGGGGAGGACAAGGGGAGGATAAAGCCTAAAGCACATCATTTGCCATATACTTATTGGTTAATCTCCTTTTATAATGGAAGTTTTGCCACAAAGGATCTTCACTGGGCTTTGAAACATATGTGATGTGATACTTGAGGAGAATTTCAGCTGCCACTCAAAGTTCTGATTTGGGTTTTGATGATACACAAACAATTTCTCTCCTTTGTCTTTTGTTGTCAAGTCAGCATTGTGAGTTTATTGTCTTGACGGCTAAACCTGGGCTGCTCCTCTCCTCAGGCGAAGGTTCACTGACTCCGCTCTAACAGAGTGTCACCCGCAGCCGAGGACGAAACGCTCTTCCATAAACACAGCACTTCTCATCGACGCTCCGCTGCGAGAGCACAAAAAAGCCAGTGACAGATTGTCATAAGCGACTAAGGCGGAGTGAGAAAAGGGGCTGCTGGGGCCTGCTCCAGAGGTTTGTGAATTGCTAATGTGGAACATATGAAGCCTGTGCCGGGGCCGTGACTGCCAGATTTCATTATGCCACCTCTTTCCCCGCTCATGATCTCACTGCTCAGGCACGGTCGTCTGCAGCGAGGCCCGCAGTTACATGATAACTCTGCAACGTTTCGCAGAGTGTGTGAAAGATGCTCAAAACGCTTCGCTGTTTGCAAGTGCGTAATGCGTGTGTGCAACTTTCTGTATGTGAATACAAACACACGTATTTCATGTCTGATAATGTTTGTGGTGCAAAATGGACAGTGCAGTGTGGTTCACATTAGCATCTGCATCTTTCTTACCTCAAAAATGCCATTTGATGCACTTACAGCAATACTCTCCTTTGTACTTAGTCATAATTTAAGTGTTTTAAGTATGTATTTTATTATTATATTCTTATAATCATTTTTGCAATCACTCACATATGTCATGTGATAAACTATCTGACATCCAAATGAAAAGAAATCCATCTATGTCTATCAATCAACAAATGAAATTATGTACATTTTATTGCAAAAATGCCTGGTGAAGCAAAAGATTCTAGTGCAATTAAGTGGAATCTCTTTTAAGGAAGATTTTGACTATTTGGCATGTGCCCCTACAATATATTAACCAATGTGTTTAATGCTTGTGAGTCTGCTTTCCTTCAGAACTGTGGCACTGGCCCTCTTCTTTTTATCTGGCAATCGTTAGAGGAAATCAAGAGGCCCTGTACAGACTAACAGTGGTCTGGAAGCTGGCTGTCTTGTGAAGGCAAGTTCCCCCTCTGATCAATCCCCTCACACCCCGTCTCTCATCGTGTTTGCTTACACTGAGACCTCAAGCTGTTTGGACATGTAAATAACACTTTGGGAGACTGTTTTGCTAAGCTCAATGGGAGTTGGTGTTTACTTTTGGAGTGCTTTGCTTAATTACAGGTCCCAGATTGTTTCAGGTCTAATGGCCTAATTACCACTGTATAAATTAGCCTAATGTTCTTGCTGTGCAGAGCTTTCTCTACTGTAAAAGGTGCCTAGGAAGTAGAAAAAAAAAAGATTAAAAAGGAGGCTTTTATTCTGCGAAAAGCACCAGTATCAAGAGAGAGGTGAAAGCAAGCAGAGAGGTTAAATAACAGAAGAATTTTAAGTGTTGGTGTGCCAGTCTCTTTGCCATTCATCATATACACAAGGCTGGCACATCACACTCTGCCCTTCCTCTATAAATCAATAGATTTTTTCCCCCCTTCTTCCGCTGTGTTCTCCTCTGTTTTCACTTTTTCTGTCTCACTTGCTCAATTGCTCTCACACCCTTAAACACAAACAGTCTTTTTGCGGGTAAATGTAATTAGCATGGTGGAGAAGAAAAGCAGAACAAAGGAGAGAGAAAGTGACTGGTAGAAAGAGAGACGTCAGCTATGCGCGATAACAGGCTCTGTGTTCGAGTATACATTCCATTGCTTCTCACTGTCAAAAGTAATTTGTTTGTCTAGACTGAACAAGTCGGTCAATGCCCATCCTTTCTCTTCATGGTTCTACAAGTCTTTGCATATTTGCACTAGGACTTAATGTTTAAGTTTTTTCTTTGCGCCAATATTTGCAGTGTTAAGTACAGGATAATTTTTCTCCCAGTCAATAGAGGGTTGACTTTACCCAGTGATTATAATGATACAATGTAGATTTTTGCAGCTGTCAGTTTACTTCATTTGCAATATATTTATCCAAACTTAAATACAGTTAGTAGCTCCGAATTTAGCAACAGAAGTCAAGCAATGAAGTTCATGTTACAGATTCTTCAACTCCCCTTCTGCATAAATCACACATATCTTAATGGAACTCCAGCATCTGCAAGACATTTACCAAACTAAGTCTTAAAAAACCGCACAGCACTACAAGTATATGTGCAATACTAAAGAGTGTAGCCCCCCAGCACCATCCCACCCCAAATATGCCCCGTTTTTCTTCTCTTCCCCACCTCCCATCCTCCCTGTATCCCAGTATGGATGAGGGAGTGAAGGTTATTTCACAAGGCCTCAGTGGAGCGCCAATCTATCTCCTACATTTGGTGAATTTCTCCAGATTGGGATAAACTGGGGAGCAGAACAAAGCGCTGTGTGTTGGCCCTCTCCCCGCACTCCAGAACACTCTGTATACTCGACCCCACCCTCTAGCCTCCTCCTTTGGAGATTTACACAGCAGTTTAGTAGCTGAAACACTGAGATGCACCTCTCTCAACCCTCTCTCTCACATCTGTCTATCTCCTCTCAAAACAGCTCTCAGAGAGGTGGGAGTTGATTTAAAACTGAAGTTAACTCACCAGGACTTTGCTACATTTATTTTGCTTTGACTCCCCCCTGTGTGATTTATTCGACTTGAATATAAGACTAGCTTTAGGGTTTGATCTTTTTTGAGATCTTTATTTAAGCATTAAAGGTCACGGAAGAAATAAAAAAGGGTGTTTCGTCTGCGAGTATGAATTCCATTTTTTTGGTGTGTGTATGTGATGAATATGATTACCCACATTATACATTGATATAATACATTTTTCTGATATACTGTCCTAGGGTCATATCAGTGATGGTGTTCTTGATTGAAATCAGGCCATGACAAAGTGACCCTCTATGTCACAGATAGTCCCTGAGTCTCAGTGCAGGTAGTACTGAGGCAGCATGTGGTTGTGTGATAGAAACTGTGATGTTAATACAGCTGTATAGCATACTCATACATAGACTGGAAGCTGTAAGAAAGTAAAGCAGAGGTATTTTAATTTCTGGTTCACTTAAGGCCACATAGATTTGAGGTTATCTGCATCCTTAACCTGTACTGAAAATCTCTGCAGATGCAAATATTAACCTCCTCCATATATTAGAATTAAACACATGAATCTGGGACATTTTTGAAACAAGCATTAGACATAGTCAGCACAGGACCCTAGAGGTATGTGACCATTATTTGGGCTAATGGTGGAAATTGTGTGTCACAGAGGGAAGACAAAACCCAGTGTCACAGCAGTCAGACAAATGGCTGCTGGGCTCTGCAAGGCCAGACAGGAGCCGACGCTTCTGGACCAATTAGGTCTTACAAGTGCAAAAACATCTGGAATTCTGCGATTCTTCTTCCCCTCCACTTTCTGTGCTCTTTCCTTCCCTGTCACCTTACCCTCTCTTTCACCCTCTCTCTTGCTCTTGCATCGTCTTCCTAATTCTTTTAGTTAATCCCACTCGCCGTCTATCTCTTTCTCATTGCTTCTCTCATTATTCAAACCGCATCCTCCTGATCTCTCCACTTTCCCTCCTCACAGCATCCCAAAACAAGGACAAAGTTGTAATCCATTTACTGCACCACTGTCAACAGATTCCACCCAAATAATCCTAAAAGACTTACAACCAGGCCTAGGTACTATCAAGGGACAGGGAGGAAAAGAAAAAGGCCGAATGCACAGGGGAAAGCAAGTGAGAGCCGTAGAGCAAGAAGGAAGAAAATACACAAGGAGAGTGGAGAATGAAGGCAACAGACGGAGAAACTTGTGTCACAGTGATTTGAGTCTTTGTCACGCAGGTGGCGCCCAGGGGTTCCCTCAGCCTGGGCAGAGAGACAAACTGGGGCCCATGTAAACCTTAAAGAGGATTAACCCTGCCGGAGCGCTTTAATGAGACCTGAAAGTGCCGGGCACCGGAGAGTCCCACTGATTGAGCCGCGCTCGAGTCGGCTCCCAGCGGTCCACGGGCCCAGTAGCCCAGCAGCACTGCGGCAGCCCCGTGGCCTACAGCTGCCCGCTCACACTGAGCCACATCAAAGCAGGCTGTCTGGGAGAACCCCGAGACAGGGAGGAGGGGAGGGGAGGGGAGAGTGGGCATAGGGGAGGTAGAGAGTGTGAGTGAAGGAGAGGGGAGGAAGGAGGGAGAGCAGGGTGCCTGGATGGAGGAATCCCTTATCTCCTCCTGAGAGGATGCTGCTCTGTGGTGCGAGATTGTCTGGAGCTGCCACCTGTCCCAGGCATCTTTGAAGGCAACATTAAAGCCTGTGATGGGCCTGACCTCCTTGAGCTCCCATTCTTTTATGTCTCTCTTCATTTTCTGCTTTGTTACACCCCCCCCCCTTCCTCCTCCTCCCCCACTCTTGCTCTTCCCTCTCTTCCTCACCCCTTCTGTCTCACTTATGCCCTCAGACTCCAGCTCCCTTCCTCTTTTCTCCAGCGATATCTTACATTTCACCAGGCTGCTAGAAACATTTTAATTATACTGTGTTCATCAGCCTCCTCCTCGTGTAGAACAATATATACTTGTGGCCCTCCAGAGACGAGAGTAAGATACGGGTTGTTGGCTGAAGGGATGAGGGCGCTTATCTTTGCCACGATGTGAGAGGAATGCAAATACAAAGAGGAGTGATGAGATTTGGATACGCGGGAAACAAACATGTCATAGGGCATGAAATAACTGATTCTCCCACAGCAGAGGTGATTATCCTATTGGAGGCTACAAGGTAACTTAAGAAGAAGAAAAAAAGAAGTAGTGGTTTTAACCAGCCTTGAGAAGAAGTCCCCCTGAGCTTTTCTGTTTCATTTGCCAATGTCTTTTTGCTGTAGTTGATTCCCCTTTGAACGGACAATACACAGCAAAGCTTCATTTTAATCACAACAGTGCTATTGTTCTAATTTGCCTGTGACTTGACTCAATAACCAATCTCCTTCAAAAAGAACTAAAACATACAGACAGATGTTGCTGCAGTGATACCAAGAAATGCTGAGTATTCGTCTTTGAACGTCTTAAGTTCTTCTTAATTCTTCTTTAGCCTGTTCAAATTTAATCTTGTCATTGTTAATAAGAGCTGCCATTTTCTGCGATATTCCGTTCAGACGCATCAGCTTTGTGGTAACAAGAGCACCACATGACCTTAAGATGGTATGAAAGTGCATTCTTGAAGCACTTCAAACTCTGCTTAACCCCTTTAAATCATCGAGCACTACAAAAGCGGCACATACATGTGAGAATATGGCCTATCTTACAGCATGAGATGCCTCTAATAAGCTGTATAAAAGGGGATCATCTGATTATCCCTGGTGCGCTGGACCAAGGGGCCACAGCAGAGCACAGGCGCATGTTGTTCTTTCTTGATGAAAGGAGGTGGATGGAAGGGATCCCTCTTCATTGCCTGCAGTGTGCCCCAGGCTTCTCTGTGCCGGCACACTGCTGGGGGACTACACCGTGCCACCACACTCAAAAAGCCAATATTGAAACAATCACAAAGACAAACACTTACCCTTGAAACAGGCACGTGTCTTCTCACCCCAGGCTCTCCCCTCTGTACTCCCCAGTTCTTTCGGAGGGAGGATGTTTAAACCTGATTCCCATCCAGCTCTTGTCATGTTCAAACCAACAGGAGACCACAAACTTTGTTCGAAAGTGCAGTATCTGAACAGTGATGTAACTCTGTTCCTCCAAAACACATACTCGCTTGCGGCTCCTTTTCCAAGACATAAGAAAAAGCCCATATGAATCGAGTGACCAAGCACTGTAATTAACTGTAGAGGGCCCAGGGTCATTGTTGTGTGGATCACGTTCACTTTGGTGACAGCTAGCTCATTCAGTTCAGTGGTCAGCTGCATTTTGATATTGAGGCAGACAGACTGACGCCAGGCCAACGACTGGTGTGCTACGGACGAGTAGACCTGAGATCAGCTCTGCACAGCAGTTTGGAGTTTAACCCCTGTGACTGGACACCCACCACACCCACCACACCGTATACTCAGGAACAGATTTTCAACCACAGCTAAGTGTTCACACTTGCTTCCCTAAAGCATGGGGCCAGTGTGATCCAGGTAGCAGTCACCTCTGGCCAGGCTCAGAGAGAAGGTTTACTGCAATACATGTGAAGGAATCCTTCAGCCAAGCTATCCATACCTCCACTGCCTCTAGCTTAGCAGGCTTGGTTTCTGAGATCAGTCAAGGACGGCACGGCTTTGGTGTGGGGATTAGGCCTTGGCAGCCAGATCAGGGCTAGATTTTTTAAGAAGTCAACCCAAAGAGTATTGGGTTGATGGGCAACCACTACAGCTTGGAGAGACACTTAATATGTCTGTTTATAGTGACTTACTGTATCGTACAGTACAGCCACAAAACCAACATACTTAGACATTGTCTGTAAATCTTTCTTTTCACAAGACATTCTCATGTCCCCTAGCAATTTTTAAATTTGTAGGAAAGCCATTGAAACTGGTGTGCTTTAAGTCCCTCTATGGGTGTGTTTTGGTTTGACAAAGAAGAGCAAGTTTAAGAAAGAGGCACTTTATAAGAAAAAAAAAAAAGGAGGTTCCCCTTGGAAAAAGTATATACTTTGCCAGCAAGTGGGCTCACTGTTGCTGCAGGACCACTGACCGGCTAATCAGTGCACAATGCAAACAGATGTTGTTGTTGTGCATCCCATTCACACTTCTACACAATTAAAATCTTAAAAAAGACTTCTCTCTCATTAATCCTTATCCCAATCCTTTCTTCTTATCCCACTGCAAAGCCCCATGTATTAGTGTTGTGGTAAGAAGGATATGGACTCTTATCCAGTGTTTGCCCAAGAAAAGCGGCTAAGACTCAGGCATCACCATGATTAGCTAATGCTAACAATAGGGGCAATGTTTCCTCCTTTCTGCACTGAAGTGGGTGTAAAAACCAGAGTAAACACTGTCTTGGGCCATGGACGAAAGAAGAGTGGGAGAGCAAAAGTCTGGGTGAATAGCAGAGATTTACAGAGAGCACAGACCCCTGAAGATAAACCCCTCATGCTCTCCTCTTGTTCAACTCCCACGCCTCCCAGAGCTTCGCCACCATGTTAACGACCTAGTGGCCAGGTGTGGGGAGGCTGCAGGTGCCGTCGCATTTAGGCACATTAAGCACTGACAACACACCAGAGCTAAGAGTAATCGGATTTACCTGGTTGTCTGCTGCATGGCGTGGTGCACTGTGCAAGCACAGCACAAAGGCTTAGGGCCCCCTCTCCATCACAAACACACACACACGCACACACCTGGGATGAATTTAGGAGGTGACAAAACCTTCACAGAGAGGGACTGCCGCTGGTGGAGTAAGACCTGTGTGTGTGTGTTTGTGTGTGTAAAATCTATGTACTCACTTGTGTATGGGACCGGAAACCAGAACAGATGCCGTTGGCTTTTTACACCTTGTGGCGGCAGATGCTACAAGCTTCTGGTTCAAAGCAGAGCACGGGAAAGGAGGAGGGGGCCTTGTGAAGGTTTTAGGGGGAACCCTTTCGATCTGCTGACCCTCAGACCACTAGAGCTCATGGGGTTTGAGCTCTGGTACTAGTTGCAATCAAGCAGAATGGGACTGCTGCCTTTTGGGACGCCCCATGTCCTTAACACCTGGGGCCTCTCAGAGGTGTTTTGCACAGCAGTGGTCTCATCTCAGATCATAAGTCTTTCCATGTAGTCAGGATCAGAGAACTGACAGCAAAACATCGACAGGAAAACACAGTAACAGATAACATTTTAAATGCCTGATTTCTATTACCATTATGTTTACTTCCATTATTCTCTGTATATGACCAGTACCTACTAGTCCTGAGGATAATTGTGTAATTATTGCTCATCTGCTGGTACTCATGTTGCAGCCAGTGGTGGGCCTCATTTACCATGTTCAGAGGTTCATTTTTCAGTGGATGGTAGCATAATATCACACAAATCTCCTTCACAGATTGCAAAATCTCCCAGTATTATCCAGCAAGGTCAGGCACAGATGCCTGCAGTTAGGTGGACACTAAATGACAGCAGTAAACGTAGTGATGATCCCATCACTTCTCACAAATCTCCCCACTCTCTCTCAGAAAACACTTTTCTACAGTTACTATCCAAAGACATGGGAATTTAAATGGCCAATCTATAGTACAAGTCAATACAGCTGATGAACATATAATAATTTTACTCATTTGGAGTTTCTCTTCATGGTTTTGCATCTAATGAATATGTTAATATTCTCAACTGCATCTTTCCACAATGCATTTGCACTTTCTACAGTACATTATCCTCTTGCTAACTTGTTCAGTTGTTAGGCTCATAGACTCCTCATGACTTACCAACTGAATACCAAACATTTTATGCAAACAATGTCCCATGTCAGAATTATCAGCTCACAACTTCCAACTGAAGTCAGTACTGAAGGAACATCTCACTTTATTATATATATTATATGTGTTACAGGGTTTGTCCTTTTGATTAGTTGGCAAATTCCAATTAGGTTTAAAATGTCTGATGTCAGGAGCAACACAAATTTCACAAACAAAAGGTTCATTTGGGCTCAAAAATGAACAGATTACATTTTGGTGGCCAAAGGTCAAAGGTTAAGATACAGCACAATTTCTTGTTTGTTTACTATTGTGTGATACATAAATAACTGATGGCTGGCTCATCATCATAAACCCAAAGGACTTTATATTAAAATGCAGAACAGTCCAATCTCACTGCCCCCTCCCAGTCAGCATCACTCTGCCATCACTCTACTCTCCTCTGCCTCATATGATTGCAGTCTTCCAACCTCTTGAGTACCAATGCACAAAGAAAGCCTCTTAAAGCTCTGCGGCCCTTTTGACTTCTCCTGCTGCCTTTGAACTCTCCATTTCAGGCTGTGATTTTTCCACATGACCCTAAGCCTCAGTGTGACCCTCCTCTCCCTACACTCTCCCCCCTCCTCCTCAACAGGCTTCACTGGTTTGGAACCTCCAGAGCTCCTTCACACTTACCCATACACATACATAAAATGAGAAGTGGCAGTGTTGCTGAGTTAGGTCAGGATGTAATTGGCAGTAATGTTTTGCCCTCAAGGGTCCTGTCCACAGCAGCATTGCCTGGTTTAGTGTAACCTTTCGCTTAAGGAGGCACCTCGGTGACTCTAAAGAATTCCAGCACAAGGGAGCAGTAGCTAATGAAGTGGCAGAATAAATAGAGTTACAGTAAAAGGTTGGGGTCCACTGGACTTTTCATTACTGCCTTTGGATTAAAATCACTCTGTCCCACTCTGTCTGCCCCAATTCAGAGCCAATTTAACCAAACTAAACAAGCTATCACATCAAATCCTTGTCTGCGGGCTAAGTCCTGGCTACAGTGGCTGCTGAATTAACCTCCTAATCAGCCTCTTACTCCCCAATCATCTATCTCCTGTTCTCTCTTTCCACATACACACACAGCCTCACTTTCATCCGACTAGTACCGACTATCTCACCTTTTTTTTCCGCCAAATTATCTTCGGTATCTCGCTCAAGCCACAGCTCTCACTTCACCTCAATCTCTCAGGCTTCATCTCCATTAGTCTCTCTTTCTCTCGCCTCCTTTCTCTCACACAGTCTCCGGGTCCCAGAGAGAGAGAGAGAGGCAGAGTAGGGGGTGGTGAGGTTTGACTCTGCACTGCTTTGGGGCTTTGAAGTGTGTGTTGATGAGAGAAAGTGGAGTACTGTGTTCAGACAGGCCCCTAATGAGGGAATTAAGAAGCTACGCTGGCCGTTCCCCATACTAACTTCCCAGGCACAAAATAAGACAAGTGTGTGTGTGTGTGTGTGTGTGTGTGTGTGTGTGTGTGTAAGTGAGCAGAGAATGAACGCATGGGATGGGCTAATCTGTCAGACTTAAGCATCTGGTAGTCCTGACTCTCACCTACAGTAAAGAGACACACTTAGCCTTAGATTTTGATTGTGCCACATACACGTCCTTGAGTTGTATGTTCACTTTATTCTGACATCTTTAAAGGGGGCTATATGTAATATTTCAACTTTCAAATATTTTAAAAATGATCTAAAATCATCATTACAGTCTTTGGAATCAAGAGTTCTGAAGTTCTCCAAAAGATAGCAGCATATTGGATTGTAGAGAGGAATAAATTCCCACCAAAGTATCATCAGATTTATAACTACTGGAGCAAGTTTTGAGTCACTCTGCCGCAAAGGAACAACATTTGGAGTCGGTGACAGTAAGTTGATTATAAGACTTATGAGTATATAAAGTTATTATGTGATGTTATTATCTTTGCTAAATACATTTTTGTCGATCCACGGTTCAAACAAAATTGTGACAGTTCTGACCTTGTTAGGATGATTTCAAATAGATCTCAAATGCAGCTATTGACAACACAAACTGCACAGAAAACCAAGGTGATTTGTGGTTTTACTGTGGCTGTTTTCTGTCTACAAACACACCTGAGCTAACAGAGCTATAACACAAATTATAAGATGACGCAGCATGTGAAGATTATAAGATACAGTGTTATTTTGACTGACTGTCAAAATAACCGGTTGTGTGATTTGTTTGACAAATAAAACTTGATGATACCATAACACAGATGTGTGTAAATACTGAGTCTTATACTTTATTCAGTACGTGACACAGTCTGTGGATACGTAGCGTTCATTTGTCGGTGGATTTGGTAAACCTAAGTGTCTTCTGGTATGCGACTTCCCCCAGCTGTTGACAGTTTAGAATATCAATACTACATACAACCCCTTTAATGCCCACCCCCACCCCGCTGATGAATGATGAATGTACTTACAATAGTGGGAGTCCAGGTAGCCATTTCGGGGATCCATGGCAAACAAAGTGCCTCGGTATGGTAGGGCATGGTCAGCTAGGTGGGGAAGGGAACCATGGAGCTCTTTCTTGAGCTGTGAGGGGCGCTCTTCTGTAGAAGTGGAGGGCTCCTCAGTCACGCTCCTGTCATGGGCGCCAGGTGTCGGGGCCTGGGAGCTGATAGCATTACGCCTCTCGCGGTGGTAAGGTGTGCCTGAACTCTCATCTTCTGCAAGTAAAGAAATATGGAAAGAAAGGAAGAGGATGGGACGTTAAAAAAAGTCCACACACCTGAACACCCACATACATAGAAGATGCAAGTAGACGGATGAGTAGGAGATCAGATTTGTGCACCTGTAACCTATTGGGCATTACTGCTGGGTTTTCCTTCCACTGAGCCATATATGGGAGTTCAGAAGCAGACAGTGTACGAAAAGACAAACAACCCAGCCTTTATATTTCATACAGTCGAGACAGCATTCCCCGATTTCTGTTCTTAAATTTTACTTTGCCTGTAAATAAAAAGGATTCTCATAAAGGAGGCAAGTCAGACTTTCCGCCTGCATTCCTAGCTGCCCATTAACCAGCGTCATGGGTTGTACCAACCCCACCCTCCTACATTCTCTTGTTTGCTCCCCCCTCTTGCACTGTTCTCACACCAAATCTCTTTCTCTGTCTGAGGGCAAAATTAGAACTACTGGGGTCTCCGGGGAAAAGCTTCCTGGCATGCTGGGTAAAAGGAATAAATGTGGAGTTGAGTTCAAGAGCTGAGCTTCACCATAAAGACATGACCCCTGACCTTTGGCTTGACCCCTGAACTGACAAGTATAAGGGTTGACAAGCTTCCTGACCTTGTATTAGTCTTTTCTGTAGTGTGATACTATATGGACTTTGACATTAGGTCTATGTTTGGGTTAGAGGTTATAATTAGGTTATAGTTTTGTGTTTTTAGTTATTTTGACCAGGATATCTTTACAGACAGTGAACAACTCAATCTCAGTTTTTTTGTTTGACTTACAATAATATGCTTATATTTAGTCATAAAATATAGAGTTGCATTGAAGGTGGAAACTGTGGAAGTTACTTGCATTAGCAGATTAATGCAACGCTCCAGTGGTTTCACACATCCAGTTCAGTTTACTCTTCACTGAAAGTAAAAACATTCTCCTTTATTTGGCCTGATTACCACAGTCTGGTCTATTCTCTGAGCCCTGATCCCTTCATTAGCTGCTATGAATGGTCTCCATGTTCAGCCCTGGTTATGTGTAATTATGATTTTCCCATTGAGGGTGTTGGTCATTGGTACACCTCAGCGCTCCTGCTTGTGTTAATGTCTCTCACTGTGAACCTGGCAAAATGCCGCTGTCCTGGCGCCAGAGGTTCTGTACTATTAGCAGCCTAGCAGTCCAGGGCTCCCCCACCACGCACTGCAAACCAACAGCATCCAACTGCCAATTAAGAGCAAAGCAGAGGGCCAGATTAAAGAGGCACTACCTTAAGCACTGAAGAGGGGCTGCTATAGTGCTCCACCACTTCAGAGAAGAGGAGAAGCAATCAGAAGAGGGGGTTAAAAGAAAGAAACAGAACAAGAGAAATGAGATTGAGAGAGGAGGAGAAGCAACCCACAGGTCCCACTTTTATTCCCCTCACTCTCCCACATCTATTACCTGCGTTCGGGCCCTTCGCGTCCCTGCGCAGCATTGGCAGCAGATTCAAGGATTTTTAATGCGGAACTGACAGCCAGAGACGCAAGCTGCTATCATCCCAAGGAAATGACAGTGTCAGTTATGATATAAGTATTTAATCCTATACTGCACAGCCAGTGATCTTATTAAGGGAATAATGGCACTTATACGGTTAAAGCTGGATTAATAGGTCTGCTCTTGCAAAGCGCAATATTAACATAAAGGGATTTTGGAATTGGGTTCATTTCCTGACATGGATTGAAGCAAGTCGCGACTGTAAACTAGTCTGGTAGAAAGCACTGTTAAGGGAAGAGCATGTAGCTGGGTGTAAGAGCAGGCATCCACTGTGTACGGTTGTCTCTTTCACATCTAGAAAATCGAGCATTACATCTGGCAAAGAAAAAAAATCTGGCTACTTATTTATGAGCTCTTTTTCTTGCTTTCATACAGATATTTGATGTTTTATAAATAGATTCATCACAGGGGCCAGAGATGGTATAGCAGTTAGGCCATCAAGCGCTAATACCAGCCTAAAACATCATCTGCCTGACATACAGAAAGCTACTCAGGAGACCCAAATACTTACTTAAAAATATACTATATATGACTACTTTTTAATAATTTTTTTTTTCTTGTTCAGTCTTTCCCTTAATCCCTATTGCTCTTCCTTTCTTTTTGCGTTCTTTCTCTGTGACCCCCGATGCTTTTCAGATTTATCTCTTTCTTTCTAGGGAGGTCAAGCGACTAATAGTTCAATCACAGTGGTGTCACAGTCAAACTACCCCCCTCCTGACACCATGGCAAACCCACAGGGGGGTTCATCATTCAACAATATACCACATTAAGGGGCTTCATTAGAGGTTCACAGCACCTTAAATGGTTAAAGAAACACTCAGCAGCACAAGGGTCAAGTGACTCCTTGGACTGGTGAAAGAGAAAAAAGTAGTCTCAAGTAAGGCTCCTCCTCTTTTCAACCTGCAGCTGAAAACTTTCTCTGTTCTTATAACATGTCAGGTATCTGTCAAAAATGGGATAATGAAGATGGAGAAGACACAGGTAAACACATGCAACTTTTAAAAGTTGAACCCTGCAACACTTCTCTAACTCTGACCATCCGCCCAGCAGACCCTCTCCCATTTTCCCTCCCTCATTTTTCATTCCTCTTTTATTTCCCCTTCTTTTCCCATGGTTGCTGCATCCAGTCCTCTACCAGTTAGCTGGTCTATTCAGCCCAACACAAAAGCAGCAGGCCGGTCCTCTGTGGACCAGAGGAAAGCATGCCTCTCAAAAAAATCTGAAAAAAGAACTATCCCGCTCTCTCTCTCTATGGTGATTGAATTTCTTAACATCTTTTCAAAAAGCGCTTAAATGCCTGGAGGCGAGAGGAAGAAACAACCTAATGGTGGATGGGGAGCACTGAACAAATTTCAGAGCCCTTTCCTGCTCGCGTTTGAGGTTGAAAGCGAGCTCCTGCCTTTCAAGTTTCAAAGTCCTCCTTCCTCCTGCAGTGTCACTGAAGGATTTGAAAAGAAGGTAATTGTGCTCACTGCCGTCCTGATCAGAGCACACGCCCCAGCTCTAGTATTTCAGGAGCTTTCTCTGCCACTATAATGGTACCTGGTGCTCCATTCCTGCATTCTTCCTCTCCTACTACTCTTTCTTTCTGCTCCCACACTCTCTCGCAAACCCTCTACAACCCTCTCTCTCTTGCTCTCCCTCACTTGCTCTCTATCTTCCTTTCACCCCCAGCAAGCCACTCATTAAATGCTAAAGCCCAGGTTTCTCCCTTTTTTCCCCTTGTCCAGGGTCCCCATTGTAAAACTCTGGTTCGAATACCTTCAGAGAAAACTCTATGCATGGCCTTTAATATGGTCATATAAAAGAGAGCATGGATGCAGTGACAAAATGAAATTTAAAAGAGATAATGAGATATGGAGTAGGGCCAGTTCCTTGGGCTCTAGGGCAAGGGGGGACTAAAGTTAAGGGTGCCCCGCCAGTTCAAAGAATGAAAAGTGAAACAAAACCCTTGGCTTGTTGTTTTTGAAGATATTTCTACAGGCAGAGGTTAAGAAAAAGGATTACTGTTCCTCCACAGGCAAATCAGTCTTTGACTCTCAAACATCTGATTTGCCCTCCGGCCTGAACTCTGTCAGGGACATGCATGTTTCAGGGATGCACAAAGGACGCATGCACATTGTAACTCTTTTCCCTGATGCCCCTTTCTCTAAAAAGCCTAAACATCAGAGGTGTTGTTGTTGTACCTCTGAGCCAGACTCAGACATAGACCATGTTACCCCTTCGAACTTCTCAAAGAACTGTTGTCAGTGGCACAAACAGCTTTTGGCTGGGGAGCACATGGAGAGTGAACAAGGAGGAGAGGAGCGGAGGATATACAGTGAAATCACAAAACACTTCTTCAAAGCTCCTCTCCTCCTGTGCAATAATCTCTTGCTCCTTTTTTCTTTCTCTTGCAAATCAACTCCCGGGAAAGACTCAAGTCTCCCCAATTAACAATGAGAGGGGGATGAAACATTCCAGCAGCTGGCTAGAGTTTAATAAGAGCACCTCTCCAAGCAGCTTAGGCTTATGTACCTGATTCACTGGCCCTGGCATTGGCACTATAGACAGAGGGAATCATTCACGATTAGCGCGGGCTGAAAGAGAGACCGCTCAAACTCAACCAAACCCAACACAACAAGAGCGCAAGAGATTATGGCAATTGTGTGAGGTATTTTTCTGATCAACTTCTTGGCTGACGGGCTCAGTTCCACAAGAGGCTAGGTGCCTTCCTTACAACAGAGTTCAGGTCTCAATCATGTAAAGGTTACAGGGCCTTAACAAAGGTGCATCTATCCATGTTAAAATGCGACATTTAAGAAAATGCTCAACAGATACATACTCAGAAGGTAGATCAGGCCATAACTTTCTAATCTATGGGAGAACTTCAGCAAACATAAAGTTCGCTCCCAGTAACTTTTCTCATGTTTGATTCAGTGTCTGCAGAGTAAATCTACAACGGTAACCATCAGCCTGTGACTGATGTTTGGGCAAATTGCAGAGGGAAGCATGGGCAGGTCAGGATGTTCCCTCTCCTGGTTAGCAGTCTATTGTCAGCTGCTGATTTCCCACACAGCACCCACAAATGCCCTCTTCAATAATCATCTAAACTAATTCAACGACTCCCACATCTCAATTTGCCTCTTAGCATCCCACACCCCAACCCCCAGCTCCACAGCCCGCAGTCCCAGCTCCTTTTCTCTGCCGCTGGGGGTCTGCTGGGACGCACCCAGCGCTCTGCATCTCACAGTCCCAGCCTCCAGGCCTCAGGGCTGGGGAGGGGCAAATCAAAGCCTGCCTGGCTCCTTCCTTCTTCCCTGCGCTCACCTCAAATCAGCCTCACAGCAGGGTTGTGTCGTGCCAAGCCTCCGCCTGCCCCTAGCTACCCCTTATTCACCCATTAGGGGCACAGGCCCACCATAGAGCGGCCCCGAAACCCCACTACCATTCATCAGGGCCACATTGTGAGGGAGCAATGAGCATTGCAGTAAGAGAGCTGAAAGCTCTGACTCTGAAATGCACACTGATGCTTTTTTGACCATGGATAGTTATGCTTTTAAGAATTTTCACTCAGAGGGCACCTTGGCCTGCATTCTTTGAGGAATCAAACACCAAGAGATGCATTTGATCAAAGCTTCAAAGAGAAAAAAAATGCCATTTAGAGCTCTGATTGGCTTATAGACTGTATTAGCATTGCTTCAGATAGTCAAAAGCCAACTATGATCAGCCATAACCTGATAGTTACTTATACTGACCTTTGTAACAATATGAAGTGATTGCACGCTAGGGCAGAATTATGACCGGTTGGGATAGTGGGTCTTTTAGGGTGGATCTGGGCACACTGCCCACCAGTCCAGAGTGGGCCAGCTTTCCACTGGGCCTCAGCATTGGAATCCCACTTCTGACACCAGAGTGATCCGGACCAAGTCTGTGGCACTTAGATTAGGAACAGCTCGCCAAGAGAAATGGATATCCAGCCAAAGCAAAGAAGCACCAAGCCAACAGTTAGGATAAAATAGAAAAAATAATACAGCAATTTCAAGCACATCAAATATGATCCAAATGCCACTGTGGATGTTTCCCACCTTACACTACAGAAAAATAAGACAAACTTTTAGCATTTGCAACTTTGTTCTCTAAATACTAAAACACTCATTGTGCCTACAAATACAAATTGACAGTCTGCTTATAAATGTACATGAGTATGAATTAGATTGAAACACAGATGCCTGTATTAAGATAGTTAGCCAGCACTTACTAGGAGCTGGATAATTAGACACTTCAAAGGTACCTGCCTGCCATCCCAGAGGGGGCAGGAATCGCCACCCCCCCACACCCCATTTAAAAGCATGTTAACTCCTATCTGAGGCTAGCAGGCTAATTTAACTTTTGACATTTGATATCTAAGGAATGAGAGGGATCAGCCATTTAGCTGGAACAGGATTACCCCCCAACAACCCTCCTCCACATCCTCCTACTCTCCCTCCTCTTCAACCCAAAAACCCCCTCTCCCAGTCAGGCCGGATTCATTAATTTTCCTGCTGCTAAGCACTTTATCAATGACTGGTGAACGTCTAAGTCAAAAGTGGACTCTCCCTCCCTCTCTCTCTCCCTCCCTCTCTCTCTCTCCTATATGGTGATTAGGCCTTTGGATGTGCAGATGAACTTGTCTATTTCACTGGCCGCGCTGTTGCTGCTAATCTGTTCTCATACCTGCTGAACAGCCTGGTAAACAGAGGTGAAACTGCCTCAACGCTCCAATTACATCCACACTAAAATACTCTTCGAGCATCAAAATGATATGAATCCAGAAAAGGTTTGACAGCCAGTTTTTTGTGACCATCTCCACTAAAATGTTTAAAACAATATGGAAAAAAGCTAGAACAATTTTCAGTAATTGTTTCAGATTTGTGTTTGTCATTTATGTCACAGTTGTGTATCATAGGCTTAAATACCTGTTCAATGCATTATTGTACTTTGCATATTATATTTTACTGATGATGAGCATAGAAGTTGTTCTTATATTGCCGTCACACAGCTTAAATTAGCAAACAAAATAATTTACCAAATGCAGGAGAAAACTGATCTCTTCTAGAGACTTACTTAAAAATATCATCCTCAGGTGTTAGAAAATATTACTTTCTGGAGATGGCCTAAATTATGTAAAAATCTAATAAACTGAGATTAGTTTAGTGGCACAAAATGTAACTTACATTTGCAGGTAATGATTCTATCCATTGTAAACTGGTACAATATTTAAAAAACAAAAAGACATGAGAACTGCCAAATATATTCAAATATAGTCCTAACCTCTGACATATCACAGGTAGAATACTGGGAGTTAATTCGCATCCATAACTCTATATTAGTCTCAGTCTAATGCCTTCTGTTGAATGTCTACATTACAGGTTGAATCAGGGGCTACACATGAGTGTGACGGATCTGGGTTAAATGAACAGCATGCCTGGGTCTTTGATGCTGCAGCTGGTTATGCTTACTGTTTCTAACCCGTCACATTTGGACATAAGGCCTTTTTAACAGAGAGCATGACAATCAGAATTCCAAACTACAAGCCAAATGCCATAAAATAACACAACTCAACTGATTCCTTCAGTCTGCTGCCACAATGACTGGCTGTTCTGTGCACACATCATGCTAACGTTGAAGGCCAACCGAATCAACTTTTTTACAGTTTGACAGATTAATTATTTAAAATAACATTAGTTCATTTTCCACTTTTTTATATTCAAGCCTTAAAGGTGCCAGTACACCTCACGTAAAAATATTTTCATACCATAATCATCGCAGCTTTAGGTGAGGTCACTATTCCTGCAAAATCACACTCGACCCCCACCTGTGATATGCAAGGGAGTGTCAGCTTAATAAACAAGGTCTAATTCAGCCCTCTCCCCCTTAAAATACAGGTGAAACCCAGACCCCTTCATTACAGTGTCTGTAGCAGGCAGGGAAAGCCCTTCAGATTAGAGGATCTCACTCGTTGGCCAAACAGACTTAACCACTGTCTGCTTTAAGGGGCTGGAGGTTGGAGGTGAGAGGGAAAAGAAAAAACCTCCAAACTCTCTAAGCTGCTCTGTAGTGCAATGGAAAGGCATGACACAGAAAGTTGAGGTTTGATGCTAAGAACTATATGTTAGGTTAACCCTTAGGGGTCTGAGTCTATTTTGGCCATTCTTGAGTACCCTTGATTTTGCCCTTATACATTATATAAAGAAATGATTACTATACTCATGTTTGGTATCTTTTTTTTTTCAGCACAACTTCATCTATCTCAGCTGCCAATTATTTTTTCACTTTGACCTACTATATCAACACAAAAGGACAAAAAACACACAAAAAATATAAAATCTGATTTGAAAAATGTATATAATTTATTGCATAAATAACACAAAGATGCTTAACAAACCTTTGCTCACTTTAAAAGTGAATATTGGTTCCAAATATTAGGTATATAAAATCAAAATTGCAATAAATTATAACTATACTCACATATTTGACATAAAAGCATATTTTTACATAGGCAATTTCTCCAGTTTTCTCACCCCTCCCCCTCCCCTCCCACCCCAGTCCTCCCGGTTTCCCTATCCAGTTCAGGTGGGGGTCATTCTCACCATTACCTGTAATGCTAATGCAGTCTGTGGATTAGAATCCGCAGATTTGGACAGTTTTTTCCATTTTGAAAAAGGACAAAAAATGATGATGATATGGTCAGAAATATAACGCCTGCCCACCTCATTTTCATACTTTTATTCATGTTTGTTTGCTCCGAGTTCAAACCGTAATTTCTCTGGTTGTATTTGCTCTATCAACATCAAATAAAAAGTGGGAGAGTGTTTCAAGTCCACACTTTCGAATGCAATTGTCCTCAGTGGTCTACGAGACCGACTTCTGATGCTACAACGTGTTGAAAATGTCATGTGATTCTGTCACAGGGCCGTGACCAGTGGACCCCTAAGGGTTAAAGTGTCAACTACATAAAAAAATAACTCTTTCTATGCCGCCACTCACTGTCAGTTGTGCTGAATGGGAGTTTTTATTGAGGTATCCACATCACTTTCTGCAAAAATGTGTGAAAACTGTCATTTTTGGGCATTCCCTAAACTTGGATCAGCTTTAAAAAACCTACAGGAATATTCACAATCAGAGGCATCAATGTTACAAACTGAATAACATCACCAAGGTGTGCCCAATATTTTGCACCTTATAGAAACATAACCCATAGTAATACAGTATGTGAATTTATTCCCTTCATAAGCACCAGAGAAAGTCCAACCAATATTTGTAACCGACTCACTCTGGAAAAAGTTTCCATGTTGAAAAGAGCTAATTGAATATGCATTTCTGGCCACTTCATACTGGCCAAAAAACAAGAAAAACAGCAGCATAACGCAAAACCAACTTCATCAAGGAATATTAAGAGCAAATATTTGTTAAAATAACATACAGATGTCTACAAAAGTGGATGTAACTTCATATTCTGAACTCGTCTGTTCTCATTTTCTGTGGCTTCTCCCTCATTGATCTTTTTACCTCAGTTTTCTTCACCTCTGTCCCTCATTCTTACATCTTACATTCTTTTCTTGCCCCCTTCCTTTCCCTTCCCTCCTGTTGCTGTCCCCCTCTCAGTAATGAGCTCTCCTCATGTATGACCTCCTCTGTCACTCCCGCTGCAGAAATCCTCCTCTCCTGCTCCACTCTTTCTGTAATCTCTGCATTACTTCTTTGCCATTAATCCCACATTCCACATAAAGATGGCGACGGATATGTTGCCTTTACAATGTGGTGTTATTTTTGGAATAAATCACTGCAATGTGTTAAGAATTAGAGGAAAAGGCCAGCTCAAGGCTACTTTAAAATTCACCTGTGGAATGCTTTCCTCCTTTCTCTTTTCCCCTTTCTACATGTCACCTCTTCTATCTCACTCTCACTGTCTTCATGCTAATCTCTTGTAACTCACTCCTGCTTGCTGCCGTCATTCCTCATTTTCTCAGGTCTTATTCCAGTTCCCATGTCTTCCCTGTATCCCCCTCATCCCCTTTCCCTTACATTCCCTCACTGTCTTCATCCACTACTTCCTTTCCCTCCCACCTTCCATCCATCCATCCATCCATCCATCCATCCATACTACTCCCCTCCCTTCCTCCCTCCCCCTCCAGCGCCGCAGTGGGACTGTTGGACTCACGCAGCCCCATGCTGAGCTGCTCCAGAGCCAAGCCAGAACAAAGAACCCATTGAGCCGAGCAGAGACATAATGTGGGCCGCCTCTGACAGCACCAAAGATGAAGTCATGAGGTCGCCAAACAGTTAATAATCACGACCCCATCGTCCAGCTGCACCAAGTGTGTACAGTTTGGTGCCGTCGAGAAAAGGAAAGAGAATGAGAGATTACGTGTCTGCGTGCATGCATGACTAAGTATGTGTATCTACACTTTGCAACACATGTGTACATATCTGCGAACATGTGGATGGATAAAAAGCTTTTAAGGGCGTAATGAGATACTCCATGACACTCAAAAATGCGCTCAATCACTTTGTAAATACCACAGAGGAAAAACAAAACCTTCAGAGAATTGCACTTTTAGTTTTGGCTTTGCTCCAGCTGTGTTGAGGAACACCCACCCCACCCCACCACACCACACCCCCCAAGCCCCCCTTTCCTTATTGGAGTCTGTCTGGCGCAAAGTCTGACATGAGACACATCTCCCCGGGACTGAAGCTGTCGCTGCGAGGCCCACACTCCGAACATCATTAGACTCACAGCTGCAGGTGAGATCGGGCAGGGGAAGACACAGGGAGAGAGAGAGAGAGAGAGAGAGAGAGAGAGAGAGAGGGCTCCATGTGTATTTGTGTCTCAGTGCCAAAGCATGTATGTGGGAGATTCAGCTCAAGAATTAATCTCAATACTACTGAATGGCCATGGCCTATTAAAATGCCTTTACAGGGCCACTTGCTTGTCAAGAGGCCTCCAGGCAGAGTTGGGCCCGGGACAGGGGGAGCAAGAGGAGGAGGAGGAGGAGGAGGAGGAGGAGGAGGAGGAGGAGGAGGAGGAGGAGGCGGGTAGAGAATGGTGAAAGACAGCTATGCAATTGATTAACATTAGAAGGACTTGCTCAAGTTCAAATTGCATGGCCCCTCTGCTGTAAGCTACAGACATTTGTTTCCCCGCAAGTAGAATGTTTCTTTCAAACCCTGTCTCTGCTACACATCTGAGTTCAATTCTCCGCATGCCCTCTCTCTGAAAATCAATTCCTCCTCCTCTCTTCTGCTCTTTTCCTCCAGCTCTGCAAACAGACCAGGGCGAGGGGATTACACTGTCCCTCCCCAGATCCAAGCAAGACAACAAATGGTTCTTATCAACTGACACCCCCCTGCCATCCAGGAGGAAGAGGCAGGAAAAACTAGCCAAGCTGCTCCAACATGGATGTGTTTTCTGGCCTCCGTCTGCCAATCGTGGCAACTCTTTTCACACTTAAAGCCGGAGCTATTTACGAGAGCCCTGGGAGAATGCGTGCGCAGCACTGGAGGGTGGGAAGAACGGAGGGAAGAGAGCTGCTGCTTCTCAACCTCTGCTTCTAATCAATCACCAGAAATCACTGCCATGGTTTATGGCCTTTGATCCTAGCTCCTCTTTCGCACTGTGAGGAACAGAGTTGGGCGGGGAAAGGGGAGAGGGAGCAGGGAGAAGGGTGAGAGTCAAGGCCCAGGGGGTGTGGAGGTCAGGGGAGAGAGATTAGGAGGTATAGGGCCTTTTTACTCCCTTAAACTGAAAAGAGAGTATTTAATTTAATCCAGTCACTTCAGATCAGAAAAATAATGCTCTGTATTTACTCTTTTAAAAAAAACTAATCAGTATTTACGATAATAAAAATTTTAAAAGCATGTCTCCATAAAACAGTATTGAAATTTTTATTTTTCAACAAACATTCTATTTTATTATGGGAAACAGATTTTACCATTCAGAGAGTCATATATTAGTCAGTACTAAAAAAAAAAACCTCTTATTTCAGCACTTTACCCTGAATACACATATTTCAGCATTTAAACGTGCATACAGTTTAACTAAATACACAGATTAGTTTAAAGTGGCCTTAAACTGAACTATTTCTGATCAGTCAGATACAAAATTTAAAAAAAATTCATTCAATAAATGCCTTATTGTGCACTCACAAATATTTTCGTATTGCAAAAAAAACTACCCGTAGTATGCAAAGAATCTGCTCAGTAACATGACCTGTCTTTTGTACAGACTCCAACTCCGGTGGCAAGACCACTAGTTGCTACTAAACCCTTTCTGTCCCATTCAGAAAGGACCCCAATGTGGTTAGGAGGCGTGAGCCAGTGAACAAAACACAGAGAAGAACACACCAAAATAAATTCTCCTGGCAGGGTCGGGACACTCCTGCTTTGTTCCTGCTGGCAGGAGGGAGGCCACTGATGCCTACTGACAAATGGACAGAGGGGTAGAATAATCAACTACTGTTTCCCCACTTTATGGGTTTATGAGTTTATGGGGCCCTTGATCGTCTCTCTGCCTCCCTGAGAGGAGTGAGATCCAGCATGGCTGCAGGGTTCCTGAGCTGTCCAAGGTTCCCCTATCCTTTCACACAGAGCAGGCTGATTTGTCTTTGTGAAGCTAGCTGTTGGTTCAGAGACTTTTATCTGACCTATGTGACCTCTGACCCCCAAGCCTTTTTGGTTCTCAGCATGTCAGTGAAAATGACCTAAGGTTCTTTTGAGGATCCATTGTGATGGTCGCCACGAACTATCACAACATATTAGAATTTAAAAAAAAAAAAAAAAAAAAACATCCGTGATTGAGTTCTGTTACATTTCACTGGGTCCAGTGTGTAAGATTTAGGGGGAATTAAGGCAGCTCTACCTGCATAAATGGAGTATAATGTTTATAACTACATTTTCATTTATGTAAAATCACACAAAAATGACAATAATTGTGTTAGAATGAACCACATATCTACACAATGAATATGTTTTCCTTCTCCTTTTTTCCACATTTCATAGCATGTGGCATCCGGTGTCAAGGTTTATTACCATTACCATTATTATGCCCAAGTGTGGCCCTAAGTTCATACAGATACAGAAAATTTTTATTGACCCCTTGCTTCTAAATCAGACTATGGTATAACAGAGTCTGATTCTCCATCAACTAAAAAAGCACGGGACAGACAAAACAAACAGGCTGACGCTAATTTTAAGGCCCCCATAGATGAGGGTGGGGTGGTTAATATACAATAGACTGCGATCTGCGTTTTCACCTCTAGATGTCACTAAATATCACACACTGAACCTTGAGATTGTCAAACTTATTAGTTACTATTGTGGTTGTATAAGTGTGCTGAAGCTATTATGGGAAATGCTCACCAGTAGACATCTTGGCTATTTAACAGAAAATAGCTCTGTTGTGTCTGTGCTCCTACAGTAATAATATAACACACTTTTTCACCTTGTCTGTCGCAGTCATATGTTAGCAATATTGTTCTACTCAGTTGCATCTTTGCATATTAAAAAAGAAGAATGTCATGTCTGCACTATCCGATAAAAAATCAGGTGTTGCGCACATAAATAGTGTAGATAGTAGGGGTGCAAGAAAATATTGGTTCTGCAATATATTGCGATATTTCATTTCACGATACTGTATCAAAATTAAAAAGTAAAGAATCGATATTTTTTGGTATTTATTTAAATGCTGATATTGTGGAGGTTCATTTTTGTTTTTTGTTTTTTGTTTTTCTTTTTTTTTTTTTATATTTCATTTATTATTGTATTACACTATTTTATTGAATAATAGTTATTTGAAACACCCTAAAAGCACTTTTTACTGTCTGAGAGGCAGATGTTTTGTTGGGATTGCACGAAAATAATGTTATGATGTTAGTTATGAACTATTTGAATATGAACATTTGAGCAGGATCTTAAACTGTAATGTCTGTAAAACCTAATTTAAGTTTTAACACAGGAAAATTTTGAGATATAGCATCAGATCCTGTTGTAATCAAATAAAAATGTGTTTAGTATTTGTGCATATTTCAGGTGTAATTCAATTCTTCAAGGAAATAATCATTTAAAAAAAAGAAACCAACAAAAAATTGCCTTTTTAACAGTATCGTGATATATCGTATCGTGATCCTAGTATTGTGATTTGTATCGTATCGCCAGATTCTTGCAAATACACACCCCTGGTAGATAGTGATATACATATACAGGGTGGGGAAGCAAAATTTACAATATTTTGAGGCAGGGATTGAAAGACAGTGTATGACCAATTAGTTTATTGAAAGTCATGAGAATTTATTTGCCACAAGAAAATTTACATAATAGAAAATGTTTTTATTCTATGTGTCCTTCTTTCTCAATAACTGCCTTCACACGCTTCCTGAAACTTGCGCAAATATTCACCTCAAATATTCGGGTGACAACTTCTCCCATTCTTCTTTAATAGTATCTTCCAGACTTTCTCGTAATAGTTTTGCTCATAGTCATTCTCTTCTTTCCATTATAAACAGTCTTTATGGACACTCCAACTATTTTTGAAATCTCCTTTGGTGTGACGAGTGCATTCAGCAAATCACACACTCTTTGACGTTTGCTTTCCTGATTACTCATATGGGCAAAAGTTTCTGAAAAGGTATGGATAATAGTGTTAGGTATGATTATGACATCAATATATGTTTGGTTTAAAAACAATTGACGTAGTGCCTGCTGAGAAAAAACAACTAAATGTTCATTGTAAATTTTGCTTCCCCACCCTGTAAGTTTGTTAATAGACTTCAAGGTTGTGAAACACAGAAAATAAAGACATATCAGAGAAACGTATCCCCTTTTCAACTTCTACGAACTGCATCCCATCGTATTGCACTACAGCACTTACTACACTGTGGAAATGCACTTGTAAACTGCTGTTCCGCTACATCTAAACTCCACGGTAGCATCTCCACAGCATGGCAAAGTCTTGATGCAGTGGCTTATACGTAGCCTCCAGAAGTGAAAGAACAGTGGAGCTCCAGCAGGCAAATCTAGGCAGACGGAAACTTGCCAGACAAGAGAGGCCAGGCTGGACCGGAGAGGCCTGAGCAGCTGAGGTTCCCCCTCCGCCCCTGAGTAGCAGCGAGGCTAAGCTAATCCTGCGCCTCAGGTCCCCGTGAGGTGGCTCTGCCAAAGCCTGTCCCCCCACTGCTGCAGGAAATTGCCTTCAGTGCAGAGGTCCATGAAATGTCTGTGGCTCACCAAGGAAAAGCAAATCCACTGTGTGTGAATGTGTGTAAGCACATGGGCCAAATGTGACTTAACAATTTATGATCTACAGGTAGCTTCTATATTGATCAAAATCATCAAAGTGCTAAAGTGTGGCTAAAATTACACTTTCTTCTACGGATTCCTGCTTTGACAAAGTTTTTATGTATTATTTATGTGACAAAGAGAGGTTATTTTGACACCAAAGGCCAGTTTTCCTGTGTGGGGTTGTGTGTCAGGCTCTATAACGCCTCCTACATTGTGCTGTTTGACCCATGGGCCAAGCCAGAGCTCCCATGAGGTCCCTTATCCCTCTATCAGTCCTCTCTCATTAGCCCCCACAGGCAGAGCCCAAAGCACAGTAATACAGAGGGGCCCCTACTTCCTCCTCTAGTCCACATGAAATACATGCAGCACAAACACACATGACGGAGATCACCTTTAAATTACACTAAAACGACTAACCACGGCTGTTTACTTCCTTTATAAAGAAGCCACTTAATAATTTCAGTAGTTACAGTTTTAATTATTTTGATACACCTGTCAGCTTCTGTGTGTTCTGACTTAATTTCATTCACTTATTAAATTACTTTTTTTTTTCTTTTTTTTTATTCCAACAAAAAGAACAGGTTATGGAGCGGAAAAAACAGGCATAAAAAGTGGAAAGCAGAGGTGGCAGGGAGAGTAGGAAGGAGGAGGAGGAGGAGGAGGAGACGGGGCAGGACACAGTGGAGAAACAGTTGATTATGAGTCCCATCAAGTGATCAATGATTTCATTAATAAGACGGATCACGCGGCTGTCATAGCTGTGACACGGGCTGAGGGATGATCCGCTCCCAACGCTCCATTTCCCCACCACCACACACACACACACACACACACACACACACCCCAACCCCTGAAGCCTCCCCCCTTTTTCCCTCCCTTCCTCGTCCTTCCAACATAGCCTCCCTCTCTGCCAACGACAAGGGAACGCCAAGGAAAAAAGGGATGGAGCTGGGTGTTGACGGGGGTGGAAGGAAAGGGGAGGAAGGAGAAGGGGAGGGGGCAGTCATGAGGGAAGGAATAGAGGGGAGAGGGGTGAGAGGAGGAAGAAAAGTGAAAATCCATTTTGAAACCCATTTTCAATTAGGGGTCCACAAGCTGTTATCACAGGTGTCCCAGAATGGGGGCCCGTAAGTGAAAATGTCTCCTATCCGTTTCTGAAATGAAACCTTATCTGGGAGGCACAAAGATGGCAGGGACAGCGTATCTGTAAATTACTTTCCATCCCCGCTGTTAACGGGAACTTTATTTCTGTCAGATGACATTCCCCTCTATTTACTGTTGATCATTTAAATGGCTGCCTAAAAAGAAGGTGGCCCCTCACTCTTCTTCTTCTATATCTCCCCTCACTCTGTATCATCCTTCCACCTCTCTTCTCTCCCTGTCATAAGATTTTTTTTTCAAAGCAGTCAAGTATTCTTTTTCATTCCTTAAACACTTTAGCCATGCTTTTCCTTTACTGAGGGATTTTTTTCTGGTAACCGACACGAAAGATTCCTTGCCGTTTAGGGCTTAACTTGTTTGTCCTTTTTAACCATGACCAATAAAACTCAACCATTTCATAAACTGCTTTACAGGAGCTCTGTTATGTTAAAACAGCGCTCCCTAACAAATTCCAAGTCCTCTCCTCCCCATTTTTAAGTTTTCATCCTATTACTTACACTAACTCCTTCTCTTTTCCTAAACCAGCGCATGAAAAAAGTCCAGGCAACCAGGACCTTTTTTTCTTCCCCTTTCTCCTCCACACATAACCAACCATTTAGCCCCCACCCTTTTTTCTTT
Organism: Sphaeramia orbicularis; assembly: GCF_902148855.1. NCBI lineage: Eukaryota > Metazoa > Chordata > Actinopteri > Kurtiformes > Apogonidae > Sphaeramia > Sphaeramia orbicularis. The sequence goes on along the minus strand of NC_043976.1, from coordinate 14,287,177 downwards.
TTTTTTTATTAGCAAATTATCCCATGACGACAGGATTTATTCAGCCAAGGGGCATGGACATCTTTTTTTTTTTTTTTTTTTTTTTTTTTAGCTCAGGACCCAACAAAAGAATCAGGGGACTTTGCAGTCCACCTGCCTGCCGAATGATGAGGGTGGGAGGGGAAAGCACCCCCCCGCACCCCTCCTAAAGAGCACCAATCACAGCATTGTTGTGGCACAGTCGGCTCTTTTGAGCTGTCAGGGAAGAGGAGGGGACAGGGAGATGAATGGCACGCAGGATGAAGCCACCATTTAGCCAACCATGTGGGAACACTACCAGGACTCAATAATTACTCTTGGCCTACTCAACTTGGGCAAAATTTACAGACTGGAGGGGACAAGAAGGGAAGACAGTCTGGTTGCAGTGGAAAGAGTTAACAAGAGGGACACCAGAAGTTTATGCTTAGGTCCACATACTTAACGTTAACTGATGACTTGTAAGAAATTCACTAGTGAGTTCACAACAGGACAGATATTTAGTTATCTGGACACTATAACCACTTGTTGATTTGAGAATAGACCATATTTATTACATGCTATGAAGGGACACTGATTATTCTTAATGTCCTAGTGCACAGGTGTCAAACATGTGGCCCGGGGGCCAAATCCGGCCCACCAAAGGGTCCAGTTCGGCCCATAGGACGAATTTGTGAAATGTAAAAATTACACTGAAGATAATAACAATCAAGGATGTCAAAATCATTTTAATTCAGATTCCACATACAGACCAATTAGATCTCAAGTAGGTCAGAACCAGTAAAACACTATCATATCAAACCTATAAATAATGAAAACTGCCAATTTTCTCTGTGTTTTAGGATAAAAAAGTAAAATTACAAGAAAATGTTTATATCAACTATTCTTCTACAAAAACTGTGAATAACCCGAAATGTCTTCAGGTAATTAAATGCAATTTTACCAATATTCTGCCTGTTATTAAATGTTTTGTGTCTTTGTAATTGTAATGTAAATTGTAATGCACATGTGTAATGGATAAACTAATAATCTGAGGCAGAATATTATTGAATTTGCACTTGTTTTTCTTAAGATGTTTCCAGTTGTTCATGTTATTCAGATTTTTGTAGATGTAAACATTATCATAATTTAATTTTAGTTTTTTTCACTGTTATTATTTAACCGGTCTTGCCCACTTGAGATCATATTGGGCTGAATGTGGCCCCTGAATTAAAATGAGTTTGACACCCCTGTCCTAGAGCATATAATAATGGGCAAGGTATATTAGTCATGTAAAACACTTTCTTTAGTTGCAATGATAGTTAATGGACTAATAGTTGTAAAATATGATCATGCTTTATAAGGCATGAGCCACCATGCTACTAATTATAGATAAAGTTCAACTAACTACTTAATGGTGAATATGCGTGCTTTCATTTAAGTTTTATCCTACTCAAGTCGACTTTCAAGGATTAAATTATCTGCTCCTTGTTCCACTCACAGTCCAAGCTGCACATCCTGGTAGCAGTGATTACTTTGGAAAGACCAAGCCAAACATCCGCCATGTCCACGCCACCTGCCTCTCTCCTATTTCCCCAAAACTTATTTTCCACTTTTCACAACTTATCGTAGCACGCTGTTGCTGAGCGCACCACGGGGTTTCCACTACGCCGAGATCAGGGGCCACTACTCCGCTTGACGGGGGGAAATATTTGGCCTGGGCCTTCCTAAGAAGAACCAGTCACTGGGGTTCCACAGCTGCTCACAATTACCTTTTGTTTGGATGGAAGCAGTGGGGCAGGGGCTACAGGGGTTAAAGTTGAGGCGAGTGTAGGGTTACACCTGATAAGAGGTTATGAGTTCTGGGGGCAACTCGGGAATGTGCTGTAATTATAACCACACAAAGAATGTGTAAGCTATCTTATGATTCCAAGAGCGAGATCTGGATCTAAAAGGGACCTTTCTGTGCAGATAAGTATCATCCCTCCCCTCGTCGAGTGAATTATGAGGCTACTGTATGTATTTGGGAGCGCGACATAACTTGAGGTGCGTCTTCCTACGTGGTGAATCACTTTGGGAGACTCCAAGCAAAGGTTTTGAAGACAAACCTCTCGCTGCTCAAAGCTGTAATTAGCAGCACATTATGAAGAAAAATCCACAATCACAAAGCCAAATTACATCCATGCTTTTTCCACAACAAAACTTTTTCCCTCCCTTGCTGCCTCTTTAATTAATAAAACAGCACTAGCCATCTGGGAATGAGTAAGAATGAGCATGTTCCCAAGACACTTCAGAATGCATTACCTTACCTACTTCCTGTGATAACTCCCATATGGGGAGAGACACACTGCAACTTATTTACCCTTTCTTGGACTGTTTGTCTGCTGTTCACACTTGGGATGATTGGATTTGACAGCAGCAGAATTGAGTGGGGGTGTATGTGGAGGAGGAAGAGGAGGAGGAGGGGGGAAGGAAGGGGGGGTGATAGCAAACTCCCCATGCCATCAGGCCACCAAACCTAAAAACCTCCTAAATCCTCTCACTGCTAATGAGCACAGCTGCAGCTTAGAGTCCAGAGTGATCTCAACTGTTTTGTTATGACTTTAGCTTGATGCTCCAAGGTTTTCCAGCAAAAAAAAGGAATGAAAAATCTCCATCTCATATCCCTCATCCTGACATCTGAATATAATGAAAGACTGAATGATGACAAGCTTAATGGACTCTAAACCCCTCACCGGTTTTAATAGCATGTGTTGAAGGCACTGCTATGTAAACATGCCAAAGGTCTGCTACCAGTGAGTTCTTGTATGGGAACCATGAGAATAGAAGAAAAGTAAACATTCATGCACAGGGACCTTGGGGTGGGGTCCCTGTCAAGTTTACTGAAATTGAAGATGGTCATCAGTAGGTGACCAGCTCTGCTCAAACTATAGCCCCATTCACGCAGGACTAGCCCTGCCTGTTGACCTCACTGATTTAGAAATTACTCCCCCATGTCTGTGTTTCATGAAGTGCATTCACACGGGATAAGTAAAGTCTATGTTTTACTCACATTTACCAACATTATCCCCTGGATATGATGTCAAGGCTTGCTAGTACAGGGTGGGGAAGCAAAATTTACAATATTTTGAGGCAGGGATTGAAAGACAGTGTATGACCAATTAGTTTATTGAAAGTCATGAGAATTTATTTGCCACAAGAAAATTTACATGATAGAAAATGTTTTTATTCTATGTGTCCTCCTTCTTTCTCAATAACTGCCTTCACACGCTTCCTGAAACTTGTGCAAGTGTTCCTCAAATATTCGGGTGACAACTTCTCCCATTCTTCTTTAATAGTATCTTCCAGACTTTCTCATAATAGTTTTGCTCATAGTCATTCTCTTCTTTCCATTATAAACAGTCTTTATGGACACTCCAACTATTTTTGAAATCTCCTTTGGTGTGACGAATGCATTCAGCAAATCACACACTCTTTGACGTTTGCTTTCCTGATTACTCATATGGGCAAAAGTTTCTGAAAAGGTATGGATAACAGTGTTAGGTATGATTATGACATCAATATATGTTTGGTTTCAAAACAATTGACGTAGTGCCTGCTGAGAAAAAACAACTAAATGCTCATTGTAAATTTGGCTTCCCCACCCTGTAATAAGCTACCACATATACACATGGTGCTTGCTGAAAGGTTAAAAATGTTCATTACCACATGCTGCCAAGTATGTCACCCATCTCATCATGTTTTCAGATTTCAATCTTGATTCAAGTTTGTTTTTTCTGTTAGGGATGTACAGGAGTAATTGATGCGTTTCCACTATGTGGTACCAGGTCGACTCGACTCAACTCAACTCTGCCTTTCTGTGTCTCCATTACATAAAAGAACCTGGAACCTGGAATCTGGTACCCAGTGCTAGTTTTCTGTTATCTCTATCAATGTGCGACCTGTCCTTTTTTTAAAAAACAGATGTGGAAGTTTACAGTAAATATACCAGTAGGTTAATCCACATGATGACAGCCCGCAAAACTACACCGTGGTCAGTCGAGGAGATTCAGACATTTCTGTCCTTGGTGGCTGATAAAAAAAATTCCAAGCATGACCGTGACGGGACAACACGCAACAAGTGACTTTATCAGTAACTCTCTGAGCAGATGTCGCGGAAGTTACGCACCGTGTCACTATGACGTCCAGGTACTCTAAAATCAGTAGTAACCTGTAATGGAAACGGTCTCCAGGAATAGTACTTGGTACCGAGTTGAGTCGAGCCGGTTCCATGTAGTGGAAAAGTGGCATTAGTGAATTAAACTGGCTTGATGCCCATCCCCCGTCTCCACTCCAGTGTTGCAAGTTGTTAAGAACTTCATGATCAGGAGAAAGTAACTAAAATAATCAATTAAATAATAATTAAAATAATCTAAATTCTTGGCCAATACTGATAATAATACTGATGCTTGAAATTTAATTTTGGCTAAAAATTGATACGGATGCCAATATTATGTTATCTTTCCCTGTTTTGTGTTTGTTGTTAATCCTAAACAAACAAATCTTCATTTCATAATAATAAAAAGTTACTATTTTTAAGTCTTGCAGCCCTTCACCACATTATCTCTGAATAAAGACATGTTCATAAACATAAAAATATGTATGACAAAAAACATGTATGACAAAAATGTTAATGTAACACATCAGATAAATATCTGCTGCTGCCACAAGTGAAATGACATCTTATGTATCAATACCAATATTGAACAATACCAGCATATGAGCTGATACCAATGTCCAACTGATATATTGGTGCATCCGTAGTGTAGACAAGACAAAAACATAACGTGCCCACACTTGAAAATCCCACATATGGACAGACAGACAGATGGATCGATGGACGTCGAACTGATGACTATACCCTGCAGTGAGGGGTGGGGGTAAAACTAAACTAACAAACTAATATAATCACATGGCCTCTGTGTGTGGTAATTTGGAATTGTCTCTTAACTATTTGTGAACAGATTATGGTAGGATTTAGATAACACATGACATCCACAATTATTATAAATTACAAGGTGGTAACAGACCAGAGCAAATAGGGCTTAAGAAAAGTTTTTTAATCATCTAATACTGCTACATTTTATTTTAAGAATCCGTTAAAAAAACATGTGCACTAACCAGGCAGAGGAGGAGGAAATACTCAGACCTTTCAGTAAAGTGAAAACAAGCATAACAAGTGTAGACATATTGCATTACAAGACAAAGTCCTGAATCCAAAAATTGTACAAAAGCAAAAAATTTCTCAAGAATAATAAGCAAAAAGTACTTAGATCATGAGGGATCTAAACTTGGCATGTGGTGTAATTTTCAGAAGAATTGTACAGATAAAAATAAATAAATAAACATCAACACTGCGTGAAGTTTCCTACTCTGCTAAAATTAATATAAAATGCCCCATTTATCTGTGTAATTACGATATTTTACTAACTGGTTTATAGCATTTATGGCACTAACATAGGTCGCTAGGCTAGTAACTTTTATTTCAGTGTGTTTAGAGCAATGCTTCAGTGTGTGTCTGCACAGAAGTATTCAGTTTCAGTTTGAAAAACTTGCATGGTTTGTGTGTTTTGCTGCTGCTCAGGAAATAATGCAGAATTAACAAAAGTCCATACTGGTACTGCATCTGATGCACACAGATGAGTTATGGTAGTGTGACAACATGTTTGATTCAGTATGAAACACCAGTGGCAAAATTAGTCCACTACAATCTAGATAATTAAAGGAATATAGTCAATATATTGTTAATATTCTAGTTATTTTGGTTCAGAATCGAACAAAATACGAGGTGATTTCATAGGAGGTGAAAAAGTTGTAGTTCAGATCATGGATTGTGATTCTACTGCAAAGTTCATCTTTGGGTCTTTCTGTCAAATCACCCAGCCCCACTTTAAAGTAACAAATATAGGAGTAGTCATTCCCCTGAATGGTTCCTGTTGAATTGTTATAGAATATTATATTATATTATTTGGTTTATATTACTAATGAATGCATGTCAGAGCATTTTAATGTAGAGCAGATTTGGCATGTTTTGTGCACTGTACATCATATGTACCAGGGATGCAAATGATCGATTAATTCATTAATCGTTAGTTGGTTGCCCTTATCAATCGATTAACGATTAATTGATGCGATTTTCCTGAGAACATGAATTTCTTTTTCAATATAATCTATAAGAATAAAAGCTAAATATTGTTTATATACTTCATGAAAAAAGCATGTCATATTTCTTAATGACTGATTTATTGAACCATTGGATACAGTCAGTGTTTCCTGTGGAATTCATCTGTTGATGTGGCAGTGTGTAATGGGGGGGGGCACAAACAGACGGGTCGGTCTGTGTTCGGCTCCACCATGTCCATAAAGACATTCTGACTCATCAACGCCATGATCCGATTCAATGACCAGCTATCCCATCCACTGTGGACAGACCAGCAGCCTTCGGACAGGTGTGGACGGGCGGAAAAGGGCAATTAACCGACAATTAATAATTTAATCGAGCAAATTCTTATCGACAATTAATCGTTAGTCGATTAATTGTTTACATCCCTAATATGTACCCATATGAGCATGTCATCTTTATATTGTATGCGTCAAAGGCAACATGAAGGGTCAAATAAATGTGGTGAAACTGAACTACACTACAATATTTACATCTGACATGAAGTGGAGTAAAATGGAAATAGTAATTGTAAATACCTCAAATTTTTCTTCAGTGCAAAAAGTGAGAAAATGTAGTTAATTACATTCCACTGCTGTAACCACATGAGTTACACTGCATTAAACATTATAGTCACAGATTTTGGTTTGTACGTTTCCATTACTCAGCTGCTAACAGACCAATCTACCCAAACTGGGCGTATCCCAGTAGACCAAAATTATATTAACATGAAGCACTGCGGCTGAGCGTGTTCTTAAGAGGCGATGTGTACCATTTGAGGTGGTGCTGGAGGCCACTGCCTTCTCACTGATGTCATTGCGCGCCGATGATCCCTTGGTCGCCACAATGGTCTCCACCCTCTTCTTCTTCTCAGCTGCTGAACTGGCCTGGGACTGGGTTTCCATGGTGACTGTTCATTCCTCAACACCTCATGGAGATGGGACAACTGTAAAAATAGGACAGGTACATGTATAAAGTTAAACTTCAGTTTTCAACAAGTTAAATTTAAGGCTTTTTAAGACCTTTTTAAGACTACTTAGAACAGAATTTAAAGCCCATTTCACAGCCTATTTCACAGCCATACTGGCAAAAATTCATGACTCCTAGAACCTAGGAAATGTACTTATTTATCCCTGCACCTTGATTCCCACCATTCCAAGTCATTTGTCACCAGGGGCTGCAAAGTTTTCGATAACTGGTTCCTAATTTCAATATCAATTGTCGGGTTGGAACAAGTGGAACTGAGTAGACTAACATTACTTTCTTTGTAGTTTGGACATTTCCCTGACACATTTAAGTTTATGGCAACATAACTTAAGACCTACCATATCAAATTTAAAACCTTTTAAAGCCTTTTTTAAGGTATTAAATGCAGATTTGTAAATTCAAGACTTTTAAGACTTTTTAAGACCCCACAGGAACCCTGTAAGCATGACTTACTTTGGTTTGTATTAAAATTAAAAATAATGTGTGTCTCGCTTGAGCCAAGATTAAACATTTTATCAATAAAGTGCCCGAAGAACCTCATCGCTGAGGCCCTTGTGAGAAAAACTTCAGATCCAACCTCCCTTTCCTTGACTCCCGGAGCACCCCAGAGGTCAATCCACAAGCTCACCCCGATTTATTTTAACTCAAACCTGCCAGTGTCTGATCTGGTCCTGCCCTGATTTCCGTTCTCCCACACCTAAAATATTCAAACCCCCAAATTTAACTTGCTTTATTTCCAACTATGTCACGCTAAACTTCTGACTTCTAGTCAAAAAAGGAACAACTCTATAGATTTTATATCTCAGAATAGAAGTAAAGGCAGCTTGTGGATAAACTGATAATCCTGCTCTTGCAGTCTTTCCAGAGAGAAAGGAGAAACCTTAAGGGGATACCACAGAGAGAGAGAAACATTCACAGTCCTGAAAAAACAAGGGTTGTTTGAAGGCCCTTTTGGGAATATCATGGTGCCGGGCAATTTTTCTTTCAAAGAATAAAGGTGGTTCAAGTTAATACTGTCTGTGGGTTTAGAAGGGGTTCAGCCAACAGTCTAGCAGACATGCTGCTCAGTTCAGCACCTCTGAGGCTGTCTACAAACTTGATCTAGGTCATGGAGGTCTCTGATTATGGAGACAACACAGTGATACACCACAGCCACTCATTTACACAAAGTACAGGACAGCTTCATTTGGTCCAATACAAACCCTTTACTTAAGACTCCATAATTCAAGGATAATTACTGGAAATATTTAGTGTGACTAACATTTTCTTTCCAAAAGAGCCCCGCTAATTACCTGACTATACTATTTAATTGTTCTCCACCCTGTAAACATGCACGGATACAAAGGCCAGCAGTAAAGTCGGCTGTAATGCAAACAGAGAGTGCTGCTCGAACTACAACGCACAGGGAGGGGAGACTGATTTTTACAAACTCCCCAGGGAGGGAAAGAGAGGAGGTGGAAAGGGGGGGGGGGGGGGTGGTGGTGAAGGGTAAACTTCAGACAAACACTGTGTGCTTTGTTTGTTTTTTTCCCAACCTCCTGAAAAACCAGAGTCTGTCATCCATTCTGACCCGACAACAACATCTGTAAGCAATTGCAGGCTTACAGAAAAAAAGGAGGAAAAAAAAACACAATGCAATTACTCCCCTACCAATCAAAACAGAATTAAACAAGAGCTTGTCCTCTAATCACTCCCACATGAATACATATGTAGCCGTCATTCCCAACCAAAGACATTTTTGTCCTACTTCCACAGATATCATCTCAAATCACTGCTGCATGCATTTGATAGACTGGGTGCTTTCATTTCTGGGGGTCTTTGCAGTATGAAGGAGTCAATCGTCAGAACATGTGTGGTGCACGTCTGTCTGCACATGCATATCTGTGCGTTTTTTACACTAATAACTGATCATAGGTGCCACTCTTCCACTTTCCTCTGCAGGAATAAGAGCATGATCAGAGAGAACTTTTTAGTCTCCCTCTTTGAAACTGTCATTACATGATTTTAATGATTGAACTGGTGCGAAAGCTTTGAATAGGCATGGAGTAAGGGGAGAAAAATCCTTTAAAGCTATACAACATGCTTTGTGAGTGCAGTAGTGTGTCTATACCGTATATACGCATGTGTGTGTCTTCTTGTCGCCTCAGGTGAGTAAGACCAGAGCAACAAAAAAAAAAAAAAAAAGTGTGTGTGTGTGTGTGTGTGTGTGGGGGGGGGGGGGGGGGGGGTACAGAGCTTAAAGTGAAGTGAATATGAGGGTAAGCACTGGGGTATGTTCAGGAAGAGAGGAGAAAGCGGGGCATTCCACTGGTCGGGCAAATATTCACAAGTCCAAGCCACTGAAGCGTGTCTGACCGGCCTTTTGTGTTCCACAAGGCAGGCCACAGTTCCAAAGCAGCAATTAAAAGCAAGACCTTTTCACCCATAATCCCTCTGACCTGGACGCCCACACCCAATACTGCAGATGCCCCTGTCTCTGCTTTCACCTTTCGTGCTGCTCATTTTCACTTTGTCACACTCTCCAGAAAAGCAGTCTGGAATTTACCACTTAAGATGCTCAGGATCAAGATGTTGAGTGTGGTGCTATCACATGTTATCATTTAGCACTTGCAGACTTCGAAACAAAAGTTAAAAGAAGGATGAAGGAATTCGATCTGTATACAATGAAATGAGACATCACTATGATAATCATGTATGGTGACTAATTTACAGACCCTGTATTAGTGATGTGTCACTAACACCCAGAACAAAAGACAGAATTATAAACAGACATCAATTGTTGTTGTTACCAAAAATATATGTTAATTTCATATTAATGTATTTTGCATGAAATGTCTGTCAAATACTTCATTAAAGAAAAGAGGCTGTATCTTCATTTGTGCTCAACTGTAATCCTTCCACACCAAAAGGGAGGCGATTAAACAGGTTTAAAATACCACAATTCAGACTGTTCCCTCAGAAAAAATAACATTCTTATTTTATAAGCACATTAAGCAAATCAATTTAACATAAATTATACGCCTTGGTGACAAAAGCACCAAGTTGAAAGTCATCTGAAAATTGTAGACATCAAAGTGAAACACTAAAATAAACTTTTGCTTTTGATAGAAAAAAAAAAATCTTTTTTTTTCTTCAAACACAATATCAAAAAACACTGCCTTTTGTTTGTTTTTTTTAAGTCGTTGCACTTTCATTTATGAAACTGCTTAAGGTATACCTCTGTTTCCATTGCATGCTACCATTAGGAGGTACAAATCTGCAAAATGCATGCACACTTGCTCAAACACACACATAATTATAATCACACACACACACACACACAAACTGGGGGACATTTCTATATAAACTCTTGAAGTGTCTTCTTAGATTTGGCAACCCCCCCTCACAGACGGGGTACTGTATTTGTGTTCATTTCATTAGGGCGACTGTTCAGTGTCGAGGGCCCCCTGAGGGGGGAGACTGGCAGCACTGCAGCATTCATCATCATTACATCAGCGACCACCGAGATCTGCTATCTTAGGCTTATCAACACTGCACAAACGCACCGCAGCGCAGCGAGTTAGAGGGGAGGGGAGAGATGGGAGATGGAGACGATTGAGGGAGATTGTGAGCAAAAGTGGGATAAGAGGGGGAGAAAATGAATGGAGAAAGGGAAGAGCGTGAGACTGTGTGCGTGTGTGTGTTCATGTATGTGTGCACCTCACTGTGCCCCTACACGCCTGCACATGTTTTCCTGTGTGTACCATGTGTGTTTTTGCACATTTCGCAGCTATGCCAACAACATTAAGGGCTGCTGCACAGCTGGAATAACTAAAACACTGAAGGGTGAAAAGGGAGGAGGAGTCTAAACCTTTCAGCGAGATTATGCACTGGCTCGAGCTGCATGTGTTTGCATTGGATAGGGTCAATGAGGGGATGAGGCCCCTTAAGAAGACAGTGGAAGTGCTTGCTGGTGGTTAGAGGACCTGTCATTGGCTCAAAATCCCTACCGAGGAGGTGTTCTCTGAGGAAACCACATACTTGGGTTTCCATACCGTATTCACCACTGCACTCATGGCTTTGCCCTTGGCCCTGGAAGGCAAAGGGGAAGAGGGGAGATCAGGGATTTGGTGTTTGTGGTTCCCATTCAGCAGTGAAACAACACTGTGCCCAGATGGCATTAAGTCTGGCCTACAGCTGATGGGGACCAGACCCTCAAGTAAGGGCCATTTAGCAAGAATTAGTCACACCCTGCCACACACACACACACACACCTCAAATCCTAAATATGCACATGCAAACTGGTTTAGTGCTAGGCTTTCACACCCTTTTGTGTACTATGACATGGATGAGCTATCTGGATTATTTGTCATTTACATATATCTTTATATTTTAACCACAGTGAGTCAGTCCCACTTTTTCCAGCTATGGTGTATTCAATTAGATGCATCTGTTGACATGATTTTACAGTTAATGTTTGATTTTGCATGTTCTTGAATACTGGATGCATACTTTATGCTTCACAGTATCGGTCCTGTCTCTGTAAGTTTGGTTTAGTTTTATTTGGAGGTAAAACTATTCAGAGGGCAATGCACACAAATGGAAACTGTAAATGAAGGATGTTTATATTTTTTGTCAAGGACAAACAGAGCAACAACACAGCCCATCAGACGCTTTCAGCGGAGCTAATAAGATTATCCTCGCGTGCGTCTTGGTCCCTCAGACCTCTCCACTTAAGATGCTTTGGAGAGCTGGTGAGGGACCCTGTGTGTTGAACAGTAGAATGAGCTGAGTGCATCTTACATTCCTGTGTAACAAACCCACACGATGTAATCGTAATGCTTACACGATGCCTCTTTCTCACTTGCTACCCAGAAGATAAGGGCCAAATAAAGCAAGTACCACAATGGAACTCATGCTTGTTTTTTCCCAGAGTCCCTTGCTTATTAGTGTGTTTATTTATATATTTTGACTTTGCATTTGTTCATGAGTCTCTTGTGTTAGGGCAAGTGGGGTTGTGAAGACTGAGACAATGGATAATGCAGTTGGCTTTGTTGCCATGGTGGCCCAGATATGCGGTGTTGGTTTCCCCTGCTCTACACTTTATTCATTTTCTTCCCATGCTGGAGCCTTTGTTTGATCTGACACTTTTTCAGGAAAAGATGCTTGTTCAGCCATTTACTGGAGGCCAAAGTAAATAATGCAACCTATTACTTCAGCAAAATACCCTGACAGGCAAAAGAAAAAAATCCTGAAAGTTTTTTGTTTTTTTAACTTCAGCTTGCCAAGATTAGGACAGCAATGAACCATTAATACAAACTTTGGTTGTTTGTTAAAAGTTGCTTCTTGTTGCTCATACAACCGAGGCTTCAGCGGCCCATACGCATTGTAAAGAAAAGGAGAGTGAGGTCTGCATCCTATCTGTGTGCCTCTCTCATCTCCAGTGAAAACAGTCTTATGTTTGTGGAGGCACTCTTCATAAAGGGCTTCAGAAGGCGCTCTGCAAGATGCCGCAACCACAGTGCGACAAGAACATCCTTCTGTGCACTTTCACAGTGAAAGAGTACATGTTATGCCATGTGCTGAGTTGTTTGAGTGCGCAGCTTCTACTGTATGTAATGTATGTGTGAACATGGTACGGCGGGAAAAAGAGACTGTTTGACTACGTCTGAGAGTATGTGAGCGTGACGGTGGATTCGCCAGGTGCTCCGTACGCCTTTCAGTATGCAAGTGCGATCACTGTGTGCAGAACATAAATAAGAGGGGGGACCCCAGGGAGGGGATGAGTGGAGGAAGAGAAATTCCTGTACTGATGAAAACCTCACACACTTCTCCTCCCTCTCTCGCTGCTTCTGCCTCACATGTGCTCACAGCAAAGGATCAAGCCGATAGATGGTTCTGCGTGTGTGCTGTGACAGCAGGTAGGGCTTTGACAGAAGGACTTCACACTTCGCCCAGGGGACTGTGGAGTACCCTCCGCTAATCCTGTAGCTGTAGACAGAGGTTTATTATAAAGAGAGGGGCCATTTGAGACCCCTGAACCTCTGAGGGCAATCCTGAGCTCTATGAAACTAAACAAGCGACAGGTTACACAGTCATCATGACCATGCTGCCAGTTTAAGGCCTGAAGAACACCTCTCCTGTGTACAGTTTCCCACTTTTATGCAAACTCGCTCTAATCTCATTCTTTCCATCCTCTTCTTCCTTTCTTTAATTCCTCTAAGTGTTGAAGCAGAGTGCGTCAGCGCTGCTATGTGATTAATGATGGGCCCTGGCGTCTCCCGGGCCGAATGCTAACAACAGCCAGGGGGCAGCGCGATAATGCACAATAATAAAGCCAGCAGACAATCAGCCAGGCAAAGCAAGGCCTATTAGCTAGCCCCATCAGGACGGCTAAGTGAGAAATTAGCCCTTCCCAAGCTCTGCCACAATTCATCAAGTGCTGCCCCTGAATCCCCCCTCAAGAAGTCATAATGTTTACTTAAAGACTGGCCTCGATGCCCCAGTGGCGAGTTTTATTGGCTCTTATTAATTCCCGTATTGGCCCTTGCGGCCATGCCATTTAAACCATATTAAAGGGGTGAAAATTGGATGAGATGAAGTTGTCTTGTTGTTTGGCTCTTGCATGATAAAGCCAGACCTAAACAGGGGGAGACTTGAGGAAAAATAAGAAAAGGGGGGCAGACAAATTGGCATGTAAAGGAATGCTGTATGAAGCTGTGCTGCAGTCAGAGGAATGCAGGGAGAGGGAGAGAAAAGGAAGAGAAAATGAAGAAACAGCATCACTTTAATGCTAGACTTCCTGTGTGGATGGGAACGGATCCAAAAGGGTAACACTGGGTCACACATTCCACAGATGCAGAAACAAATTATTCTGTTGAATCTTTGCTTTCTCCTTATCTTTCATCAGACAGGCTGACAAATACCTCAGAATAACTCTGTCATCACCACAGCCTTAATGCAACAAGTCAAATGATGGACAGGAGAAAAAAGGTGAGGGGCGCGCACACAAAGTACATGCGCCTAATAAGGCAGTTGGGTCGTCTTAAACCAACAATACCATGAATCACACTAGACTTATAGAACCATTGATGAAATAAGAGCCAGGTGCCAATATTAAGAAGTAAAATATTTACTTGCAATAAAGTGGTTCTCAAATGCATGTAACTTTATTATCCAAAATTCAGTAAATAACAAATACCTGAGTTCAATAATACAATAATATTCCATTCAACATTATTTAAACAACCTGCCATATATTATATATTAAATTTGTACGTTACATTAGCACTAAAACTATTTTCATGATCAGGCTCTGATCACATTTTGAGCGTAATCAGGACCAGTCAACTGACAGACACATCAGCACTAATTAAAAATATAAAACAAAATGTATAACATACAATAATTACACATCTTTGCATCACATGTTCTGTAAAACCAGTTTTTGTACTGTCTGAAATCAGAAGAAAATATGATTCAGTGTCCGTATCTGTCAATAAGAACTGATTAAATAATATATTGGTGTAGATTTATACAAAATGAGTTCAAGATCATTCATACTTGTCAATGTAAAATCTAGCAAATCACCCAAAACTGCTCAACATTTGCAGGTTTCTGTTTCTTGAGCTGTGAATTAGCTGTAATTTAAACATATCCTGGGGTTCAGAAAGATATTTCGAGTACATAATGCTTCGATGGTTAATGCAAAATGATCACAAGTCGGCAGTGTCAATAATGAGTGGGTACAGCCCAGTAGTTAAAATGTTTCATGGTACTTTGTGTTTTATTCTGCCGGAGCGCCCTTCATGCTGTGTTGCCTTAGTGGTCTGTATTTGGAGCATACGAGTCTTGTGAACTGAGGGGTCTGTGTTTCAGGACTAGCGGCAGGTGAGAGTGTGTTCCATGGAGTAATACGAAGTATATGGCAGCGGAGGTGTGAGATCAAAGACAGCTGAAGCTCAGAGGGAGTCCCAAAGACTTCCAGCTCCTTGACGGCTCTCCCAACGGCAGCGTCAGGAGACAACTTTCTCCCTTCACTTTCATATCAGCCACAGAGCCCCCCCATCCCTCTGCGCTGACTCGCAGGCTACGCACACACACATACACACTCAATACAGTCTCAGAGGATTTGGCAGTGATGCTAACGCTGCACCCCACCAACAGCCTGCACATAGATATACACACACGCTGTTGCTCATCAGAAACCAGCGCATCAAAACACACAGCTGAATATTTCAGCTTTTGAAAGGAGTTCGCAGGAAACTCTGAGCCCAGTGAGAAAGACTCACGCAACTCAAATTCCAAGACGATATCACACCACGCCACACTGGAAAGAGATGCCATAAACTTCACAGCGCGGACAAGTGTTCAACTAAAAACTTCCCATAAACTCCAAAGAGCACAGTCACAAAATGGCCCCCTGAAAATCCCCGGCATAAAGAGCGAGGAACAAGACTGTCATTAGACCCGTAGCCCCCTCAGGCGTGCCGCCTTGATCGTAAGGAAGCCAAACATCTGGCTGTATTTACTCGTTTCAGCTGTTTGCAACCCCACCTCAAATAAATCTGGGAGCTGTAACACCATTGCTTAGGACAGCTCCTAAACAAACACGCTCTATGCTTGCCGGCGCACTCACTCAACTCCGCACACTCGAGCATCTCAGCCAGAGCCGCGCCGCCTAACGCAGGCAAATAAATTTGTGAGGAGGAGGAGGAGGCCTTAATTGGAGCGTTTGACGGGTGCCTGGGGTTAATTGGGAAGCATGGAGAGCAGCTGGCTCCACGGTGGAAGTTGAGACAGGGATAATAAGTTCACCCTTTGCAGGAGAGACAGTTAGTGATGAATCAGATCAGAGGAACAGTGTACTGTAATCATCCTCACATCTCCCCTCCTCCACCCTGCACTCTCCTGACAAGCAGAGACAACCTGGCTTCCAGCTACACAATCTGGCACCTATCACACAGGCAGTCACAGGAAAAAGATCACCCGGCAATGGTTCACACACACTTACCGTGTTCATTCAGCTAATCACTCACACACACAATAATTCTTACCTCTAGGACACGGAACCAAGTTTATCAGCTCACCGGTCAATGTATGTAAATCTCTCCAACAATGTGTGTACTAATGGCTTATTACCCTGCGTTAGCTGGTTTGCATTGATCTCTATGCCAGAGGGAGACGAAGAAACTAGAGCAGTTCGGCATTCATATGTACCGAGCAGGACTATAATCACATCCCAGCTTGTTTCAATAAAAGCAACATTAACATAAACCATCTCAAACACACTAAAACCTTCACCCCCGCTTGGTCCGTGCAAGAAAAAAGGGGGAAAAAAACTTTCCTGGATTACAGGGTAATCAGGGCCATATGGGATGGGTCTGTATAACTTTGTGTGTCTCTCTGAAGTATATAGATTGTGTTTGTCTCCACAGATTATGACTTTCTAAATGAGAAAAACTGTTTTTCCAGAGGAGAAAACGCTTTTAGCCAGTTTTGTGTAGAGAAAAGACAGAAGGGGGGAAAGAGTCTCTGTAGTAGCTGTAAAGGGTTTAGATAAAACACCAAACTCAGTTCCTTGTTGCTGGAAGGGTGGCTGAGGGAGCATTTGGGGGCTGAAGGAAGCCCAGGTAGAGTCATAGGCAGTAATGGGAGGAGACAGGGACTTAGAGCGCCACACAAAACCCCAGCTTTATAAATAATTCCAAAAGCTAACAGGATCCCTTGTATGTGTGAATCTGTGAAATACATTCACACATGAGTGCACACACCCGCAGAGACACACACATATATACGCACACATACACACACCCCGCCACCTGGGAGAATAGGTTATTCACACTGCTCCACTGGGGCTGTTGTGAGTTTGACCTGCCGGGACTGGTAAATTTGGGTGGATATCTTTCTTGCATAGATGATGCAAAAGCGAAAGAAAACACAAGAAAGGTCCATTTGTGAAAGACCCACACACACATTTCCACACTCACGCACTCACTCACTCATAATGCAGGGCAGCAAAGCACACCGGAGACCTGTCTTGTAAATCTCTTTGTGAAAGCAGCTTTGGGGGGTAGACAGGGGCTTACATACTGAGCCCTGAGGTAGAGCTACAGACTCCACTCCCTCTAACCCCCCCATCCAACCACCTCCCAACACCCCCCCGCCCCATATCACGGCCTTTCTTCCTCTCCCACACACATACTCGCCGCACTCTTCTCCCCTCTTCCTCACTTCTACACATACCCCACATTTCGCCCTCCTTTCTTGGCCTTCTCTCACCTTTTCCCTCCGCTCTCCTCTTCTTCCCCATTCTTCCCTCTAACCCTCACTCATCCCCTCTGTCCCCAACCCGGGCTGCAGAGCACTGGTCCTTTAGCCCCGCAGGCTCCCGTGGTGTTGTGGTGACTAATGTCCTGCCTTTGCTCAGACAATGAGTTTGCGACTGAGCCGGGAAAGTGTTGAGGAGGGAAAAAGACTCCAGCACCTTTGACAAATGGAACCCTTCGCACTCCCATGCCCACTGAGGGAGGCTTTACAATGTCTCGCTCCACGCTCCACATCCTCCGAGGGACGGCTGCAACCCGCAAAGCCGCATCTGGGGGAATATAATGAATTCTTTGGGAAGTCTAACCTGGCTTTCTTCATGAATAAGATATATTTCCAAAGCATGTCGACCCCGCTTAATAAAAACACCAGTCTGGCAGGAATAGCCAAAGCCGTTTTAGGGCCCCATGTACACGTTAATATTTCTGTTTCTCTATAAATTTTCTCAGGCCCACTTCTTTCCAGGCCTGTCAGTGCAAGGCCAGTCCTGCATTTTCCCTGGAAAGTAAAGAAACCATGATGACAAACTGTCATTAAAAACGGCTGGAGTCCCTCTCTTTCAAGGAACTCAAACTCTTGGATGCTCCCTCCGCTACCCCACACACCCTACCCCCCGTGAAACCCTGAAAGGAACTGGGCTTTGTCTGAGGAGCAAAGAAGAGAGGAATCCCCCCCACTTTCCAACCCTATACTCCCCCCCTTTTCCCCGAACCTTGTTCCTCACTCCCTGCGGAGTATTGTTAAAACACAGCCCCCTCTCTTTCCGTGGCCCGGGCTCTTAAAACAGTGTGCTTTGCATGAGAAAAAACGATTAGTCTTCAAATGCTGCGCTGTCAAAGGAGGGCTCTTTCAGGTTGGGGCAGAAATTTGCTCAGATAGTAGAGTTCCCCTTTTGTTTTTTCTAAGATGAGGCATTATTAAAGCCAGAGTCTGTTAGCATTCATTGCTGAGAAGAACACACTAGAGGGGTTTATACAAGACGCCCCTCCTTTTCCAACTTGCCCCAAGTCTGTAGCAGACGGAAATGAAGGAGCAGAGTGGGGGAAGAGGTACTCATCTAAACATGTTTGGAGAGTAAAGAGAATGTCAGGCCTGTGTTTCTTTCAGGTATTAACCTTGGGATTTACATTTGACATTTTAACAATAGAGCCCTCCTTGACCTACACTCCAGGATGGAGCAAAACTCAGGGATAACTCCAACTACAAGCAGCATGGGTTTGCAAACACATGGGGTTAACATTGTAAGCATTGCATGACAATACATAACTTAATTAGTCATTTAAATAATGAAGCGTAGTTTAGACAATAGGCACCACAGGTAAAGATGCTGTGTTGAAATCATTTGGGAGAAAAAAAGTAGAGGTATCCTGACTCATGGCTTCACACTTCAAGGAGCAGGGCTAAGTGACAGATCATTGTTCACACCAAGCGGCCTGCTCATCTGTCCCCCAAGCGAAGACCCCCTCACGGATGCCACAACCGGCTCCCATCAAAGCTGACACAATGCCACATCTGCAATAACAGCAACTGACCCTGAGACGGTGTCTTCAGGCGTTCAACTTTACACTCAACACCGCGAGCAAATGGGGGCTAAACCAAAGCACTTCACCTCTTGCTGCTACACTTCACACCGCAGGTTTAAAGACATTTTTACGACGGGCTACAGCAAACAGAGGAGGGGATGAACGGCGCTCTCACGCAGCCGCGACCTGTCCTGTTTCTCCTCAAGTGAGAGAGAAAAGAAAACACAGCCGCTAACTGGCACACTCTGCCGTCGTACACATGAGCATCAGCCGGAAAATTTACATTGCCTGCAACAAGGCTTAAGTAAAGCCGTCAGCTTCACTCATCATAAATTCATTCTGGTTGCTTTAAATTCACTCAAAGTTAATTTATACTTTTTCTTTCTTTTTTTGTTTTTTACCATCACCAGGACTTCAGTTTGGGAAAGCACTTGACCAGACTAATTGTCAGGTCCAGTTGGAGTTTCCAGTGGTCCAAAGCCATGGAAAACAAACCTCTGCCTTGGCAACACAAACTCTTACTTTTTTTTCTTATTTAAATCAGTCAAATGAAAAAGTTGTTGCCACTAAAGAGTGGAAAAGAAATTAAAAGGAGACAAGGCGAAAAGAGTCCCAATAAAACCTAAATGTGTGTTTTTGCATAAGTGTGAGAAGGAGAAACAGATTAGAGACGTGAATGTGTTTCAAGTATGATGTGATGATGGTGTATGCGACAGCTCCTCGTTTACAAAAACCCCAAGTGTAATAACATTCGTCGATGTGAGTAATGCACATATATGAAATTACAGCGTGCTAACTTGAGTGGCTCCACCGTATGCCTTAACCAAAGACATCACCCGGCTTGAAAGGTGCCTTTAGCAGGCTCCTTGAAGCGGGGAGCGGGGGTCCCACTCTGGGACAATGATGGTGGAGGTGGAGGGGAGCCGGGGGAGCAGGAACACATAGCATATTAAATCTGCTGGCGGAGCTGGGTCGTCCGCACGGAGAGCCAGAGAGCCAGATCTGAGGCATGCCCTGAAGGGATGGCTGGGCCTGGGGATTAGGAGGCCAAGGAGAAGCCCTCGCGCAACCCAAGACCCCTTCTTGTCTCTGCTCGCACGCAAATGCATCAAGACGTTTTGACGCTCCTCAGGTCTGCTATCTCAGCCCAACTTTTTTCTTCGCACTCCTACGCGCTTTGCAAACCACACCAGCTCACACACACACACACACACACACACACACACACACGCATTCACTCATACACACATTTCCCCCCATTCTGCACTGCCTTTTTTCCTCAATCATAACCTCTGTCTGACTTGTCCTTTTTCTTTCCCTACTGTGTCTGTTTCATTTGATGTCAACTTATCAAAGTACCAACCATCAAAGTGAAATTTTTCTAGCGTAGGCCGTCTATTCAACAGTTACAGGAAAGAAAGCAACAGCTAATCAAATTACACAAGGAAACACTGCAAACTTTCACTGGCAAGTTGATGACTGGATGCCTGTTTATTAATGCATAAAAAGCTAAAATAATTGCTTATATTTCCACTTGTGCATGATTCCTGTGAAATACAATATTTGCAAAATAGTGAGGTGGAAAAATAAAGCTCTTCAAATGCTCCCGAAAAACCTGCAAAACAACCAAGCGCACGCTAAAAATAAACACAGTCCTCACTATCTTAGGGAAAATCAACTTCCCTCACATTATCCTTGCTTTAACAAAACATTTGCCACCTCTTTGAAAGCTTCTGGTTAGAGCATTAGCACAACAACACAGCTCATTAGGGCCTCCTGCATACAAACCTAATAACAGGTATTTTCCTGCAGGGTGTAAAAAGGCCTGAGGACAGAACCTGCCTTTAGCTTTGAATGCAAGGCCCTTAAAAAAGAGGAGAGGGCCATACCTCAAAAGCTAATAGCATGTCATCTCCCTGCATTAACATGATAGCCCTTATTCTGCCAGGTCGCAAGGTCAGTCACGGCTGAACCGGGCCAGTGTCGCTATGCATAATTTTACTTAAAGGAGCGCTTTCAAGTTGAGATAAAGCAATACGCGGCTATCTGACAGACTGACTCCTGCAGGAGGAAAAAAAACCTTATCCGCCTGATCCTACTGCATGGAGCTGGAGAAGCAGAGAGCGGCAATGATACATCTTTGCTGGCTACAGTAAGCGAATGGCTTTGTGTTGTGCATCTCATTCCAGCAGATTAGCATCTTAAACACTGCTGCATTCATCACTGCTGCTGCATCATAATGAGACAAAGTCCTGTTTTTTTGGTAGAGGTGCACCTGTTTGGCATTAATATGACTCCAGGCTACTACTTTTATGGACCCTGTAATAGCTGTAAAAACATTTTTCCTTTACAAATCATATTCATACAGTTAATGATTATTCAGAGTTACTGTAAATGTCTATTTTAGTCATTGTCATATTTTGGATATTTTTCTATCATCTAAAATGTTCATAAAAATACTGAATTAACTGTTTCTACCTACAATTTCAATTCTTTTGCATATATTAATTTGTTTTTTAAAAGTTTATTACAGATATTTTTAAATCACCATTTAAGCACTGAAATGTGATGATCACAATTACATAAGAATTGAAAATAAGTCATTCATTAGAACAGTTTTGTCTAATATGACATTTTGATAATTATGTAGCAGTTTAAAATCCTTGTATTTTTTATTTAACAATGCCACAGGCCTCAAAAATAAAATATATATTTGAGGGAAAACCATATTGTTTTTATCCTTATTAGTTAAATTATTATAAATTGTTTTTTCTTGTGGTCATTTCAAAATCCAGCTTATTAGGCCTGAAATGTAAGTGTTATTGTTGTGAGTGTCTTTAGTAATTATTTTTCAAGTTTACTGAGCTGAGTCCTTTACATGACAGTGATTAATTTCCCACTTGCTGGCCTTGTGAAATGTTATTTTGTTATTATAAATAAAACAGCGGAAATATTAAATGACAGTTTATGTGACAGTCATTTTTTTTCTTTTTATTTTATTTGACAAATTTAACAAGACCCACAAAAACTTTGCTCGGTGCCAAATCCACAGCAGAGATGAATGATGGAACGACCTCATAAAAAACAGCAAAAAGGAGATTTTTATCTGTGTGAACGTGTCCTGTTAAATGTCTTATTTGTTCTGCTCATTCACTGCTATGATTCAAGACAGCCAGACCTACGTTAATAATTTGCCAAGTGTCAAAAAAAAAAAAAAAAAAAAAAAAAAAGGGAGGATTTGAGCTGCACCGCATGGCTGAGCACCTCGGACCCTCGTCGTCTGCGTGAAACCCGAGAGCAGACAAGCAGATAAAATGTGGAACAGCTGGCGAAGGCAGGAGGGAAACTTTCAAACAAATATCTGCACATGTGGAGGCTCGGGCTCTCAAACGTTTTCATGTCCCGGACCCCCAAAACAGTACATAGACTTCTGTTGGGGGGGATTTTTTTTTTCTCATCTTGCACAAATTTATGACAGATATTATTTCCCTTGTACTACTTTTATTTTATTCTTCCCTAAATCACTTTCAAATCAGTGGCTGCACCAGTCATTAAAATCATTTTAATTATAATATTCTCAGTAGATTCTCGAAAATAAATCAATAAATATCTACTATTTCTAATTTTCCTTGGGGCCCCTGAAACTCCCCACGCAGACCCCTGCAGAGCCACAGACCACACTGTAATGGGCTTAAATTTCTTTGGGCACATGCACATGCCTTCAAACACATCATGGTGGACTGATGTTTCCTAAAATATTTTACTTTTTTATGTGAAGGGAAATATCAGATCATTTTAAAACGTTACATATCAAAGAAAATCATAAATCATTTAGATTTTCTGGGTAATTTTTTTTTTTTTTGTCAGACACTGAATCTTGTTTCTGCAGAAAAAAAATAGGAGAAGTCGAAACACAAGGAATTAATTCACATCAGTGTATATTTGAAAATCTATATTTCAATGTGATGCTGCTTTTTTTGCAGAGCAGATATTTGCTGAAAAATTAATGTGTCTCTTAAAAAGAGGCCTTTTTAAAATTGGGGGAAAAATTTACTGATTTTTTTTTTAAATTGGGACAAAACTTGAAAACACTATGACGATATCCCAGCATGTGAAAGGTCAAGGGTCATCCGTAGTTGTTTATGCAATAAAACACGCCCTTGTATCTTCTTATAAACTGTTGCATGAAGTCTGGCCAACTCTGACAGGATAAACCGAATCAATAACAGACATTGAAATATGATCACACGAACATAAATATGCACGTCCCCCCTCCCTCCCTTCCACAGACACGCGCGCGCACACACGCACACACCACCACCACGTCCACCCCACCCCCCATGCGCGTTTCTTTAGGCAAATGTCCAATAAGTTTCACGTCTACAGAGGTTCATGAAGTTTCTGCTCAGGACCCTGTGCAGAATTACACGTGTTTTTTTCCCCTCCCCATTACGCGCAAAAGCTCCACAAAAAAAAAAAAGAAAAAAAAAACAACTTTTCCCATTAATGCCAAACTTCATGCAACTTTAACCGAACATCCCCAGCTTTAAAACGCGCACATCTGTTTTGTGGATACTTGTTAAGTGTGCCATCCAGGGTTTTTAAACAAGCAGTAGTGAATAAATCACACCCAGGCCAAGCGTAAAGTCTGTGGTACATTTTTCGCCTATTTTCATATCCCAGCACGAAGCTTTCAGCGTTGTTTTTAAAAAAGCACAAGTTCGAGTCCCGTGTCGGTGCACTTAATCCGCTCCATGTCTACAGAAACTTGTATGAAATCCACATCGTTGTTTGGAATGTGAAACCCTCTCTCTGACTGAGTCTCCAAACTTTAAAAGTGAAGTAACTGCATACATGTACACAGGCTGTTCCGCGTGTGTGCGTGTTTCATAGATTACTTACTTCTTTCTGGGTGATTCCACCTAATTCTTGACTTTCAAATCGTCTCAGGAAAGAAAAATATGTGTCTTCTTCTTCCTTCTTCTTCTTCTTCCTCTTCTTCTCTTCCTAAGTTGCAGATGTGCCTCTGGAGTTAGTTGCCTGGGACTTTTTTTTTTTTTCTCTTTACGCTGCAACTCCAACTCCAAAACGGCGCTGCCAGAGTTTTTCCTCTTGCTTGTCTTTCTCCTCCTTCTCACAGTTTGCTGTGTTCAACCACCGGCGGACTAACACCATCAGCCTGCCGATAATATCTGCTGATAGCAGACCGCAGATGCGCGTAAAAATAACAGAAGCGTCAGAGAAGCGCATGGAGAGTTGTTATTACATTTAGAGCGCTTTTTCGAGGAGAAGAGAGGGCGAAGTGTGGGACTCCAGCTGCTCCTTCCCTCGCTTGACTCCTCCCTTCGGATATGCTCCCTCCTTTACTCACTGCCTCCCTCCTTTTTTATTTTGTGTACCCCCTTTCCTTTTCTTTTCTTTTCTTTTCTTTTCTTTTTCTTTCCCTTTTCCTTTTCTTACTTCCCACCTTTTTCCTCCTCATACACTTTATACCAAATTCATCTCCCCGGTTGTGCAAGAAATGTGACACTAAAAACATATTTTAGAATGAAAATTATGTTAATTTTTAACTATACTTGTGTGCATTTCTGTGCCTTGAGTAGTTACTAAGTGACTATTGTAAAGTTTGCACCTGTTAAAATGTGCACAGGTAAAATTCAGAATCATTCAGAGCTGTCAATCACACATTGCAGAAGAGGAAAAAATATGGTTTTAGATATAAATGTGCATACTGTACATATAATTAACCCTTCCATGCATGAATTATGAGAACCTTAGTCAATATTTTTTCTTGAGTATTTTTATTCCTTTTTAGGCATTAAAAAAACAATGTAATTGAATTTTTTCATGACCCTATTTTTTGTGGAGTCACAAAAATGTCCACTCAGCTGGACACCATGCAAATGATTTTTGAAGCAAAGAAACATGTATTTAAAGCTCATCATCAGAAAGTGATATACTGTGTGAAAACAATGAAATAAAACCATTTTTAATGCAGCTAATCTGATGTTTTCTCACATTTTATCATACTCTAATACTAGTTATTACTCATTTCATGGAGATAATATTCTCCTGAGACCCAGGAAATTGACAATTTTAATATTTTTACACTAAAAAATTGTCTTGATTGGAAACTGCATGATACAACAGTTTTTCAGATACATTTTTAAAAACATTTTTATTGATTGATTGATTTTTTTAATGGAATGTCCTTTGCAATGGACAGCATTTAAGTTAAACTGTCAAACTTTTGTCCCCTATAGAGGACAAATTGTTCCAGAAAACTGTTAATTGCAGTCTAATAACAATTAGCAATTGATTTACATTAAACATGTTACTGCAGATCAGGTTTATCAAGAGCAGCGAAGTTTCAATAATTTTATGAATTGCAGTGTTTGGGATGATGCATAAGCGTCCACTGTGTTGGCTGATATGGAACTAAAACAACAAAACCCATGAATAAACAATAGAACAGCCATAGAATAGCTGTCCACTGTAGTGACCGCTATGCATGAAAGGGTTAAAGTTCTATGTTCCGTAACTACACTTAGCAATGAGGGTATTTCCATAGATTATGCAAAATACAATAACAGGCTAATAGGTTCATTTATTTTGTATTACTGAGTATTCAGAGGAATGAACTGAAATGTCATTAAAATTAAAGCTGTGTATTCTCAGGCCACTTTGCCCCAATTATCCACATTAAAACCCCACATTTACATTATGGAACAGCCCACCCCACATATTGGAAACTGTCGATATATGAAGGATGAAACAGTCTCCGGGGCTCGAGCCTTCAGAAACGACACCTAATGCTGTGATAACGCAGAGAGAAGGAAGCCTTCCTGTAGGGTTCGGTGTAATCAATATACATAATCAATATACAGGGAAATTATGTGGTACGAGAGGTCTTTAGGGTGCTATTTCAATCAATGAAGAGGTGGGAGTTTGGAGAAGGGAAAAATCACCCAGTTAATCGTTTAACCAGGATTTGAATGTGTGTGTGGTCAAGAGGTCAAATCTGTTAAACCGTAGTTAGTGTATTTATCCAGATTGTAGCACTAATCAGCTACCGAAGCAAATAAAGAAATCTGTAACTCCAGGCAGAATAAAAAACAAGGAGGTTTTACAGTAATTTTCCAGATGCTTGTAATGCCACTGATGCCTGCATTGACTAATTACTGTCTTAATCAATCAGAGTCATCAGGCCTCGTGTCACAACTGTCAACATCTTTGTCGTCAATAAAAACCCCAAATGTTTGACTCTGATTTAGTCAGAAAATGGAGATGGATGACATTTTGGATGTCAGACTCCAGTAAGTTGACAAACTAAGACGAGTGTGTGAGCAAGACTTGGTTTGGCATCAGCTCAAATCAATAAATCCACCGAAACAGAGCTTAGTTTTGCATTTTTATTCCATGCTCCTTGAAAAAACAGTCAAAAGTGAAGGCTGTTTGCATTTGAGGGAATAAAAATAAAGTAGATAATTTGGTATAAATGAGGTTATTAGGTTTGCAGAATTGGAGAAATAGTTGCAGATGCCACACAATAGAGCATGAGCTGTGATATAAATCATCGTCGATACAATAAAAATGGTCATCTCCGTGACGACAGGAAGTCAGGCTGAGAGAGGAGACAGTCAAAGGTGCTCTGTAAGACACAACTAATTCTCCTGTCAGTTTGTCAGGCAGTGCTCATCTGGCCCGGACTACACAGAGATAAAGTCCTTGTTATGAATCTCTCAAAGAGAATCCGAGGAACGTGGAGGTGGGGGGTGGGGGATGGAAGGTGGGTGGGTGGGTTAGGGTAGGAGGGAGGGTGGGGTGAGGTGAGGTGGGGGAGAACAAGAGGGTAAAGGAGGGAGGGAGGGAAGGGGGGGTGCACATGGGCATCAGTAGGGTTAGCGGCTCCCGAAAGTATTTCATCAAAGAGGGCCAGGATCCTGGGGATTGAGATTCTGCCTGGAGGCAAGTAACCAATGGTCTCCCAAGAACATATTCCAAAGTAGGACTCGCAGAGCCAAAGCACACATCAAAAGCACCTCTGTAGCCAAAGCGATTCTGGAGGAGAAAGAAAGGGGTTCGGGTCCCTTCTTGGCCCCCTTTAAGCCCTAGATCTCACCCCAATTAAGAAGGAACTACTGTTTGTTCCAGACCCTGAGATCTACAGACAGGGAGGTGCACTCATAAGGTAGACACTCAGGCATTACAAACACACACACACCCTCACACACACACATACAGGAAAACACTACGTACACACTCACATTTTGTCACATTCCTCTCCTTAAAGAATTAATTTAAGATAAAAAAAAAAATCCTCTTGCTTATTTGTCAAAAAAAAAAAGAAAAAGACCAACTGACATGTTTCCAATTTCAACTATGATCTCAGTGTAATAATATGTAGCGTTCAGTGTATCCACGTATGTTACACGAGTAACAGTAAATCAATACTTGGCAGAATGTTGTGTAGGCATTTGGACTTTTGCCTTTAATTCTTCGCCGCTGGACAGATGTCACTGTGAAATGGATACGGCAGAATAAGCATATTATATCCACACAGATGTGACCGCTGGAAACGCAGCGGCTGCATGAACAGAAGGAATGACAGAGGCTCCTGTGTTTTTCACAGCGGAGAGGCAGTAATTTAAGATAAAGGAATATTCAGTGTATCAGCCAGCAAACACACACTGGTAGGAGAAAATGTGTTCACTTATGGCAGAAAAACAGACACATATACTTCGACGTATCTAAAAAAAATATATAAAATTTGCCAGATAAATCTCGTAAAACCATATATAGCAGCCTGTGATATATTATACATTAATGTGTATAACATGTAATGATTTTGACCTCATATGCTATTTAATATTCTACAACAACATACAAGCTGCTTTTCCCAAACTTAGGATCTAAAATGGGTTACAGGCCCCTTTTTATTGGGTTACTAGTTAAAAGAGTAAAATACGTAACTTTATAATGATGTGGGAATTCATTTTCTTAATAAAAACAAGTGATATTTGTAGTTTTTTTTGCTATATTGTTCTGTTCAGCAGATCCTCACCCAAACCTGAACACATGATTGGATGCTGTCAGTAAAAACATAGATGTTAAGGTAATTAATACTGTATTTTTGTAAGTTTTAGAACCCCAGTGAAAAGAAAATTAGACGTTTTAGATGCAGAAATTTTGATTTGCAACATAAATTGAACCTTCATTGATTTTGTTCAAGTACAATTAGTTTTGACAGAACGTATACAACACATATATAGTTTTAAAAACACTCAAACAACATTACCTAAGGGGACATTTCGGTAATTAATAGATATTCTTAAGGTGTGTATGTATTACATGGGCATTCTGTTTGTTAGATATGTTACTAATCTGTGTGATTATGATGATTCATTGACATCTTGTCTTCTTTCTTCTGTGTTTTGTTAACTGTTCTGATATCCACGGTCTGTTAGGTTAGTGTATTGTGCTGGGTGCGTATTCAGTATTGTTGTCATGTAAATTGCAGGAACCCCAGGAAGAATAGCTGCTGGTATGTAAAAGCCAATGGGGGATCGAAACAAACAAACAAATAAACGAACCTGGAAAAGTATTTATTCTATTATAAAAGCATTAGTTTCATTTTGAGGTGCTTTCATAACAAAGCATTTTTTTTAACACATACAAAATTATTTTACAAGACTCAAAATGCTTTATTTTCAGTATAAATGGAAAACTGTAACATCTTTTGTACGACTGCAGTTACCTTTTACATTTATTGCTTTAACATCACAAATTCTAGTTGTAATAAATGTCATGACTGGATTAAACTCTAATGCTCATTAATCCACGCCTGTTGTCGCTAAAGGGTTTATCCAAACTGTTTGCTTGCTCTTAATCTTAACACTACAAGTGGTTAAGTGTGCCATCCAGCGAATTACACCAGCCACCTGATACTGACACTGGGTTTGTTTGCCAAAGACCTAAGACAAACACACCGTAAAAAAGAAAAAAAAAAAAAAGGGGGGGGGGGGCTTTGATGACCTTTGGGTGAGTGTCAGGAATGTATTAGTGTTATCCATCCTAAAGCTTAACGTACAAGGTTCAATCCCTTTCTCCCTCCTCCTCTTTCTATTTCTTTATCTCCTCTTTTCTCACACATGCTGTACCTGTATGCATTTGTACATTCAGGACTCGATCACACACTACCCCCCCCACCCCCCCCCACTCAACCTACTCCTCTTCTAACCCCCCCCTCTCCTCCCTGCCTGCCGGAGGTATCGGGTGGCTTGAGTGGGCCATTAGTGTGAATGACTGATAAGGCTCTCAGCCCCCAATATTCAGAAAAGGATATTTGCAGTTATTTTGAATCCGTCAGAAATAATAAACCCAAAACTATATCCACTTGGGCTATTTAAGCAATTTCCCCGTGATAACGTCCCGTGGGGATTTCATGTGGATTCCAAATGACGACATAATAAAACCACGATGCCTGCGCCCCCTTATCAGGGTGGATTAAAAGGGAATAATGAAACAGAGAGGGTTTGGAGCCTTGTGTGGTATGAATATGATTATCTAATGGAGTCCAATGGAAAGGCATGTTAATTCCACTTTAACGCAAGACCTTTCCCAGACTATCTCCTGCCCCTGGCTCCTCCTAAGACCCCTTCTTTCCCCTCCTCCTCGTCAACCCATTCCTCTGCTTTAAGTTTAAGTAATCATCCACAGAAGTCATTATGCCCGTCGTCTATCTCTGTGTATGAACGTGAGCATGGGAGAGTGATAAATCCCCCCCCTCGTCTCTTCCTTCTTCGTTTTTTTTCACCCTTTTTTCGGGTCTGATTGGAGTGTGTTGGCCTCTTAACTTTCAGACAAAAGCACTGGAGGCAATTATCAATATTCAGACTTTTTTTTCCCCCATTGTTGCTTGAAGAATGTGGGTCACTTTCATATAAACTCAAATCAAACTTTCTGGGCGCCCAGTTGAAATCATATTACATGGTCTGATACTGGGCTTAACAAGGCTGTATTATTTGAGTAAAAAAATTTGCACTTGAACTCCATGCAGCAAATTTTAACCCATAAAGACCCAAACAGCAACTAGTGACTAAATTTATCTCCCCATTTAACTGTGTAATATCATTTAAACCACTGATTCTATCAATACATGTAAATAATTGGTGTAAAATGCAGTTTGTCATCTTTTCATGGTCATCAGATATGACCCATTTGGATGTTCAGAGGCTCCGTAGCGAACGTGGAAACACTGTCATCTTCTGCAACATTGATTCACCAGTAAAACCCATGGAATTTGATCAATGACAGTGAATGGACACACTGGGTTTATGTTCAGTTACTGAAAAAGTCTATTTTCCTTCAGTTTTGAATGAATGAATGAATGAATGAATTTATTTTTGGTTTTACATCAATCATTGTACTCAGTAGATCAATCGTAATAAACATAAAAACCGAAAAAGGAATAGGCTAGAGGCAAAAGCTTATTTTTTTGCCTATCCATTTCAACTAATACACTGCTTACATCAACTTAAATGTGTACAGCATCGAGCATTCACATCATAATAATAACAAATAAAAATTTTTTTAAAAATCAACAAAAAAAAAAACCCCACATCTACCATCTCAATTCAATATTTCTAAACTTAAGGTACTCTTTTTTTTTTTTTTCTTTCTTTTTTTTTTTTAACTTCGCCAAAGGAGTGGATAACTTAAATGCATCATATGGTCCATCCCATAATTTCACACCCACAATCCCAATTCATCCAGACTTCACATCTGCCCTCACTTTAATCCACTCATACATATGAAAATCTCTGAAATTCGAATTACTCTCTCTTAATTCCAAGAAACCACGACTGATCTGTGAGACATTACTATTTTTATCCTTCATGTTCCATATACCAGTTTTCTCTGATGCAATAACCCTCAACTTTATTCTGAGGTTTTATGAACATCTACATGATCAGTGAATTAAATACAGGAAAATACGGGATTTTCACTGAAAAAATGTAAAATGTAGAGGAGAATATTATAATAAATGGCAATATATCACTTAACCCATAAAGACCCAGTGTTACTTTTGTGGCAGTTCTCAAATGGATTTTTCTCTCTATTTAACCTTTCTTAAGCACCATTTACTATAATATTATCCTTTTTTATTTTGCATTTTTCACTGTAAATCACATTTTGTTCTATATTTAATGTAGAAAACTCAGAGTAAATTCAAAACTTATATCAAAACAGAGAAGACTGAAGAAAAAGTCACATTTTAAGCAAAGATATCATTAACTGAATGTAAAAACAAGTGTCTCCATCTGTTGTCTTTTATCAAACTCCATGGGTTTTACTGATGAATCAATATTGTAGATGATGATGGTGTTTCCACATTCACTACAGAGCCTCTGAACGTCCAAATGGGTCATATCTGATGACCACAAAAAGATGACAAACTGCATTTTACACCAATTGTTTACATATATTGATAGGATTAGTCAATCAAGAGGTATTAGACCCTTTAGATCAGTAAATGATTTTGTTCACCAGTGGATGTTTGGGTCTTTATGGGTTAAGAAAGGTTAAATAGAGAGAAAAAATATTTTTGTAACTGCCACAAAAGTAGCACTGGGTCTTAGATGGGTTAAAGAGTTAATGAGCACTTATTTATTGTAAGATGAATGTGGGTAAAACTTCCATAAATGCACCGAATAAAGTTGGAAACCGATCCACATAAAGACTGCTGCTTCTTTGTTTCAAGGGCAAACAATTATCGACCCACCGGCGAATAAAGATTTAAGTCATGCCCAGGCTTCGCTGTCAAGATTCTGTTGAGTTGTCAGACATACATGGCTCATGCGTGTGTTTTTTACAATAGGTGTTGACTGATTAAAAGCACAACTCCTTTTGATCAGCCCAAAAAGTTGGCTAACCAATTCTGGCCCAGAGTGGGGGGTCATCATTAGGCCCATTAGGACCCATAAGAGTTCCTGGAGCTGCTGTAGTAAAGTCCATTCTCATCTTAGCGAGGCGTGGAGCGGTATTGTGGAATCGTCCGCAGCACACATCCTGAGAGCAGACTGAGCTCCCACAGGACACAGTTAAAAAAAAAGCATCAATATTTCATCAAACTACTCTCTTTTTTCTGGTCCAGATCAAAGCCTCGACTCCCACAGTCCTACAGGTAGAGATGGCTCTTTTGTTTTTGCTCCTCAGGTAGAGCACCAGTCAGACTCACTGTTCGCTTTTGGAAACCTTGCAACGCTCAGCCCATCCATCTCACGCCTTATACTGCTTTTGGAGGAGGAGGAGGAAGGGTAGAGACTTTGAGGGTGAAACATGTACCAGAGATGTCCAGAGATTGAACTTCTTGGCCTCGCAGTGCTGTATTATTTCCTGTTGTTTTTTTTTTTTTTCTCTGTTGGCCCATAGTGAGACTAATGGTGAAGACAAAAGAAACGAGGGTGTTTGTAATTTATCTTTGAAGCTTTATTTTTAACATCTTCACTATCTCCCACATCATCGCGATCATCACCTTCGTATCTTCTGTTTTCATATATTCCCTATGAGAGGGCTCATCTGAAGTTCCTGTCAGCACAGTCTATGCCCTTTATTCCTGCTTTGTTCATTTGGGATTGTGATTTTACAGGCCTGTATTACTTACTAAAACTTACTGCGTATGTTGTCAGGTTTTTTTTTTTTTTTTCTTTTTCATAAATGTAAGAATCACAGTTGGGAATAAGAGAAGCGAAGAAGTGATGAAAGATATAATGATGTACAGAAAAAGTGCAAAGAGTCTTAGCTTAGCGCTTATTTAACCCATAAAGACCCAGCATCACAAGTTCCCAAATTATTTTTTCTCTCTATTTAATCTTTCTTACCCCTTTATTGTGACTATTTTTGGTAATTTCCACATGCAGTACAAGTCAGTGACAGCAACAGTTCCAGTGAGGACAGTGAGGCAGCAATCTCAGGTCCAATGTGGTCTACAGGGTCTGTAAGGTCCACCTCTGCATGAACAGTGAGTGTACCTGCTTTGTTAGGTACCATGAAGTAATGGTACTAATGTAAGGAATGATGTTCAAAGGGATCATGTGGGTGTGGACAGGGGTCTGGATTAGCCCTGATGCTGGTCTAATGTTCTAAACTAGTAAAATAGATGTTCTTTTCACCTTACATCTGTTTTTTCTTGTAGGACAACAAAGAAGAGAAGCTGATGTCCTGCATCAACTAATGGGGATCCTAGTAAATAAATAAATGAATAAATGAATAATTAAATAAATAAATAAATCCAATCCAACTTTATTTGTAAAGCACTTTAAAACAACTGCAGTGGGCTGAAGTGATGTACAGAAGAAAATAAATAAATAAATAAATAAATAAATAAATAAATAAATAAATAAATAAATAAATAAATGTACATCTTGGATTAGAATTTTGTAATTTTTATGTATGTATGTATGTATGTATGTATGTATGTATTGCCACTTAGGGGTAAGGAACCAAATACAGTAATTTCACTGATCTTGATTTTCTTCATAACAATACAATTTTTTTTTTTTTTTTAAATTTTCACAAAAGTGACCAAGTCTTGTTATGTCCTTCAATAACACACTAAGGTTGAAATTTTTCATTTCAGAGTATTTCTATGAGTGCCCTAAAAGGGTTAAGTAATTTATCACCA
Source organism: Sphaeramia orbicularis (assembly GCF_902148855.1). Lineage (NCBI taxonomy): Eukaryota > Metazoa > Chordata > Actinopteri > Kurtiformes > Apogonidae > Sphaeramia > Sphaeramia orbicularis. The sequence continues at coordinate 14,253,483 of NC_043976.1, read as the reverse complement.
TTTATTATATTATTCTCTTTATTTTGCATTTTTCACTGTAAATCATGTATTTTCCTTTAGTTTAATTCACAGACCATGTAGATGTTCATGAAAACTCAGAGTAAATTTAAAAGTTACTCTATCAAAACAGAGAAAATTGAAGAAAAAGTGGCTTTTTCAGCACATACATCAATAACTGAATATAAAATAAGTGTCTCCATCCACTGTCATTTGTCAAACTCCATGGGTTTTACTGGTGAATCCATGTTTCAGAAGATGACGGTGTTTCCACGTTCACAACGGAGCCTCTGAACATCCAAATGGGTCATATCTGATGACCATGAAAAGATGACAAACTGTATTTTACACCAATTATTTACATGTATTGATAGGATTAATGGATCAACAGTTATTAAACATTATAGATCAATATGCTTTTGGTTGCCAGTGGCTTTTTGGGTCTTTATGGGTTAATACACACAAATGAACTGCTACATACATGTCCACTTGTGCCATCATTACAGGAAGGAATGAGTTTAATTAAAAGGGAAATCTGCTTAGAGTGTCTACATTTATTACCAGTAATACACAATATATGACATACATCCTATAGCGTTTGGAACATATATGTTGTAACTCTGCACATCATGGAGCTTTCAGTTCTTTTTTGGGAGTCTGTAAAATCACCATCAACAGAGACATGGGATGAGAACCTCCAAACATCACACATAAATCCACATATCATTCCTGGTATTAATGAAAAACATACTTCAGTGGCACATTTCACATACTGTAACTATCCTTAGACCAATAAGATAAAGCCTATATTATATTTGAAGGATTTTTCATTGATTTTCCAGAACAACTCTGTGGAATTCAGGAGATTAAGAGCAAAGAATTTCGTAGAGAGAGTTACAAATATGGTGTGTTGCTATATGATATGAGCAAAAATTCCAAATGTATTGTTGCCTAAAGAATAACTACAATGTAAAACCCAGTGTGTGGTATAATTTAGAGAAAAGACAAAGATCCTTGTGTACAGTTACATTCAGGAGCGCTGTTATTAGACTCTGAAGTGTGTGTCTGGTGCAATATAAAGCAAGTTCCATTTTTATTTTACTATCTGCTTTAGGAGGGACTTTCTCTCTGATAACATATGTGCTGACTTCTTTATTGGGTTGGTTGACTGTGAAAATCTTGTATTTTGGGATGGGATTTTGTCTTGAATTGAATTTATTTTCCAAGCCTGAGTTGTAAATGAAATATTAGTGTAATGAATTGAATTGTAATGTCGTCAGTACAGCTTTGTTTTGTGTGATCTATAAGGTTTGGGCAAATAATTAAAATATAGAACACTGATATTGGTGTTTACAGAATTTTTTCACATTCCTTTGTTGGATATTTATATCATTTGACTTTATTTTATCATTTCTAATTTAATTGAGTGAATTTTATGTGGTGTTTTTAATACACCCTGTGCAGAAAAATTCATAGATCATGTACATATTAATACATATTTGAGTAATGAATTATTTTTTACATTCATATATCAATGGTAATCAGTTGTATTTCCAAACCATTTGTGTAGCAGCAGCTGATTAGAATAATGTAAATCTAACATATTTCTGATATACATGACTCATTCTTTCTTACTTTTTTATTCATTCATTCATTCATTTATTATCTGAACCCACTTTATCCTCACTAGGGTCACAGGAATCGCTGGAGCCTATCCCAGCTACTTGTGGGTGAGGGTGGGGTACACCCTGGACATGTCACCAGTTTATCACAGGGCTGACATATAGAGACAAACAATCACATTCACACCTATGGGCAATTTAGAAAGGTCCCACCTATCGACTGGTGTTGGAATTGAACCCAGGACTTTCTTGCTGTGAGGTATGAGCGCTATCCACAGCACCACCCTCTTGCTCCACTTTTTTTTTTTTTTTTATTATTTATTGGAATTTCATTATTTATTTATTTTTATATTCATTTTTCAGAGCGGATTAAGAAAGTGAATTTCAGTGAATTTGATCTGTAACTATACATTTATTCAGACAAATATCCATCACCTCCATCATTTTACTAATAATGAGCAGATTCCCTTTTGTGGATGGTGTTATTTTTATATTTTTTTGGGAAGGAAACACTGGTAATATCTATGGTATTACCTATGGTAATCTAAATGAATAGGGCATTATTCACTTTCAATTGAGAAATGAATAGATTTATGCAAATAAGGAGGCATTTGATCCTTTTGGTGCCTTGATGGTATCATTATAACAACAGAATGCCATGTATTAATTCACTTTGATCAGTGTATGTATGCGTTTGGTATGTTGTGTAAAGATTAGAGCTGTCAAAATTAACGCGGATTAATCCATCATTACGATTAATCTGATTAAAAATTTTAACGCAATTAATCCATCTGCAGCGTAAAATGACTCTGAACATCTCTGGCAGCACATTGTGGGCAGTTTGTATAAGTAGAGTTAGCATCATACATGCACAAAAAGAGCAGTCAGCCCGGTAGTGACAGGCAGCAGAACCAACCGATAAAAACAGAAGACACTAAACAGCACGTTGACTCTGGATGGAAATATGAGGACAAAAAAACAAAGACAGAACAGTTGTTCTGTTGAAACTGTTGAAGGTGTTTAATAAACATGTTAAGTGCATATACTGTATATTCCCTTCTTTATTGAATCTGTTTGCTTATGCAAAATGAAACGCATTAAAAATGAATGATATTTAACCCATAAAGACCAAAACACACACCATTGGCCTAAACCATAACTGTTGAACCACAATACATGTAAATAATTGGTGTAAAATACAGTTATTCATCTTTTCATGGTCATCAGATATGACCCATTTGGACGTTCAGAGGCTTCGTAGTGAATGTGGAAATATTGTCATCTTCTATAACCCTGATTCATCAGTAAAACCCATGGAGTTGGATCAGTGACAGAGGATGGACACACTGGGTTTATCTTCAGTTAATGAGAAATTCTGGTACAAAAAGTCACTTTTTTCTCATTTTTTAAATAATTTGATATAATAGTCTTTGAATTTTCTCTGACCTTTAAAGAACATCAACATGATCAGTGAATTAAATATAGGAAAATACATAATTCACACTGAAAGAAATTTAAATAAAGAGAATAATATTATAATAAATGGTGATAAATCACTTAAGACACGTTAAATATAAAGAAAATTTCATTGGGAACTGACACAAAAGTAGTACTGGCTCTTTATGGGTTAATTGTGATTAATCGAAATTAATCCACAGCAACAATATGATTAATCTGATTAAAATTCTAATCGTTTGACAGCACTAGTAAAGATGTATGCATGTGTAAATTCATCTCCCCCTCCTCCTCCTCCCCCTCCTCTTCCTCAGCCAGCCGTGCTTTTGTGCTGTCGTCCCTGAACACACCGGGGCCTTTCCTGCTCTCATCATCAGCGTCAATCTGTGGCTGTCACTGGGAGCCGGACAGTGACTAACGACACTCCCAGTCAGTCAAACACTTATCACCACACAGGTAACACACAGGCCTGGAAATGACTGACATGAAATGGAAACGTCTCTCATTCTGTGAGCCCGGGAGCTGAAGTGAAATATTAGCTGTGGGAGAGATGGCGAACGATAAGAGGCTCCCTGTTTGGGCTGGAATTGTGGAGGTCTAAGTTCTATTACATTTCTTTTTACACCGTGGAGCCGTAGAAAGATCCTGTTGGGCTTGAATAAAGGATAGCTTTCCTTTCTTACATGAGTGATTTATTCTCAAACCAGCCTCTGACTTTAATGTTTCCCTATTTGTGATGGCTGGCAGTACTTGTTGTGGATAGTAAACGGTGCTTGAAGCCAGTGGGTCACCGTTGATGCATGAGCCCCCGTCCCTGAGGCCTTTTGTGGTCCACAGAATCAGACCGTAGGCCAGTTGAAACCAGACTGGAGCCCGCTCAATGTCAATGGGTCACATATGCTTGCTCTGTCTCTCCTATTACTCATAGACTCCACCACGTCCTCCCTCTATCGCTCTTTTTTCTTTCCCCCTCTTTCACATCACACATACACACATGTACAATTCCCCCCTGTGCAGAAAGATGGATGGGATGTTCCCAAACCACAGGTGCTGCTCTACTTGTGAGTCTTTTGCATTCTTCACTACAGTCCAGACCGGCTCAGTTTTTTACTTTTTACTCTTTTCCCCAGTGGTGATTACAGGAGGACTACAGAGCTGTTGGATAATGAGGAGCGCGGAATATGAGTAACACAGTCTGTGATCAATCTGCCTGTCCGTTATCTCTACTCTGGACAGACGCAGGACACACAAACCTCATAAACCTCAAACTTCGCCGTCGACTCTGGGCCTTCCCATCATCCACTCTGCCACTAGATGGGGTTAGTTTCATTTCTAACTTCAGTGATGGCTGGAAACTCACTAGGAGCTGAAGTCAAGACTTGCTTTGGTGGACAAGCTACGCCACCTTGTGGTTAATATCACCCATGATTTATGATACAACCAAGCATACCACACGTTGCTGGTATGTGCTGCCCTTTATCATTAGTGGTGTTATAGTTTTCTTACTATTGTTGTATGTAATTATTATTATGTAAGTTAACGGTTAACTGAATATTCTTTGTTTCTATTTTTCACACACATTTTGGTTCTATAATGTAAATACTGTTGAATGGCTTTGGGCCTAGTTGGTTTGGTATGGGCCTAGTTTGTGCATTGTTCTTGGCTTGAAGTCTAAGGACAGGAGTGAGTATTTAAAACGTTATTATGTTAAGTTATTTAATGATGAGAATGGGGGTGGGATTAAATACATTTTTCGAGTTTAACCCATGTAGACCCAGTGCTATTTTTGTCACTTCCCAAATGAATTTTTCTCTGTATTTGACCTTTCTTAAGTGATTTATTACCACTGATTGTAATATTACCGTCCTTATTTTGCATTTTTTCAGTGTAAATCATGTATTTTCCTGTATTTATTCACTGATCACATAGATGATCATTAAAGGTCAGAGTAAATTCAAAGGTTATTATACCAAATGATTTTAAAAATTAGAAAAAAAAAGAGCTTTTAAAGCAAAATCTCTCATTAACTGAACATAAACCCAGTAAAAGTGAGGGTTATTATATCAAAAACAGAATAAACTCAAGAAAAAGTGACTTTTTCAGCAAAGATATCAATAACTGGACATGAAAACAAGTGCCTCCATCCACTGTCATTGATCCAACTCCATGGGTTTTACTGGGGAATCAGTGTTGTTGAAGATGACGGTGTTCCCACGGTAACTACGGAGCCTCTGAACGTCCAAATGGGTCATATCTGATGACCATGAAAAGATGACAAACTGTATTTTACAACAATTATTTCAACATATTGATCGGTTTAGTGGTTCAGAAGTTATTAAACATTTTAGTTCCAATAGACGATTTTGATCACTGGTGGATGTTTGGGTCTTTATGAGTTAAATGTATGTTTTTGGAATTTTGAACTTGCATGTTTTCTGTAAATGCTCGAAATAAACAAATCAGTGACTGAATGAATATGTGCAGAATGTTTTGGAGACGCAGCTTGGGTGATGGTTCCTCAACCCAGTGGTGTGCAGAATCAGACTCAGAATCAGAAAACAATCCCAAAGGGAAACTGTTATGTGTTTACTCCATTCAAGTATAATAAAAAGTAACAGGAAATAATTATCAACACAACAAAAATATATATTAACCTATAAAGATGCAAACATCCACTGGCGATCAAAACCATCTACTGATCTAAACTGTTTAACACCCGTTGATCCACTAATCCTATCAATGCATGTAAATAATTGTTGTAAAGTACAGTTTGTTTTCTTTTCAGGGTCATCAGATATGATCCATTTGGACATTCAGAGTCAGAGTGAACGTGGAAACATTGTCATCTTCTACAACATTGATTCACCAGTAAAATCCATGTAGTTGGATCAATGACAGTGGATGGAGACACTGGGTTTATGTTGAGTTAATGATATATTTGACTGAAAAAGTCACTTTTTCTTCAGTTTTCTCTGTTTCTGATATATAATAACTCTCAACTTTAAGTGCTATATAAGAGTTATGTATGTAAATGCGTGTGTGTGTGTGTGTGTGTGTGTGTGTGTGTGTGTGTGTGTATACAGACACACACAGCTCTTGGTATATGTATATACCAAATATACATATTAAAACACAATTAGAACAGGAAAAGAAGGCAGAGGATGAATGTCACTAGATTTACTCCAAAGTACACTTTATCCATTTCATCTCAGTTAATATTGCACTTTTTATTCATTATGTTTGTCTCACCACTTTAGTTACTCTTCAGATTCCTGGTTTTAATTCCTTTTCTTTGGTACACTATGTTTGTGATAACACAGAAATATTACATGTTTTCTTTATGGTTTGAGAAAAAAATCCAGCAATTCTTAAATAAGCTCTTTAAATTCCCTCTTGGATGAGCTGCAAAAATGTGTTTTCCCAAAGCTCAAAACAGGCCATTTTTTATGAGCTCATGAGAACTTGACCAGTTCGAGGTTGTCACAGGACAAACCACGAACATACAGTATGATAACACAGGTCTACAATTCTACAAGATTAAATGAGCTAAATCCTACATACTTTCATAGATTAAGAGGAAAACAAATCACAAACGTACTGGTTAGCTGATGTTTTCACTGTATATGATAAAGTATTATTACACATTTTGGTATGTTTACATTTATACAATAGATCAGGCCCGGTTCTAGCCTGTCATATTAGGGTGGGCTGGTTGAAATAACCGGTGGGCAACTTGGTTGGTATGTAGACGATAGCAATAGTGGCCTGAAGGCTGACAGTTTGAACTGCAGTCCTGACGGCACTGAAAAGAAGTGGTTTGGGGTTTATGTAAGTGTAAGAATCACTTTATTGATTCCCAAAGAGAAATTCAATTGTCGGGCAGGTCATCTGTGATCATTTACTCTTTAATATAAAATAAAAATGATTTTAAAAGTCCTTCGTGCATATTTCTTTTCATTGGAGCTTGGAAAATAAAAGAATGAAAACTAAATACTAATTAAACAAATTATTTTCACTGTGGCCAGAATTTATACAAAATGAAGGCAATCTACTCTTGTTCAAACTCAGACTGAAAAGTGGCCCAGATAGAATAACCACACAAAAAAAACTGAAACTGGGCCAAAAGTAAAAATAAAAAAACTAGATTATATATATTTCTATATTATATATATTTCACAAACCAAAAAAGTCTTATTCAAATTCAATCTGAAAAGTGATAAATGACAAAGAGAACAACAAATCTTTCTTTTTCACCTAAAACCCTGAACTTCAGACTCAAATGTCAGTAAAACTACATACATACATATCAACACGACACAATTATTAGAATAATTCATATAATTTAGTAACAGAGATCATTTGTCCCTCACTCAGTTTTTGTGCCTTCCTTGGGTGAGACCCTGTGTGTGTTTTACTGGCGTTGTGTTGCCCACTGTGTGTGTTTTATTGGTGCTGCTTTAGTCAGTGTGTGCGTACATAACGTGATGCGGGTGTCTGCTGAACCAGGCCAGCTGCTCTGCAGGAGCCCAGAGATGATGCTCAGCCCAAGAGCACGTCAGCAACCCACAGATACAGTGAAACTCCGACAGAGGGAATGGCGGTATTAAACAGAAACCCCGACAGGTGCAGCAGCGACCTCGATAGGTTCAGGAGAGCCCAAGGAGTGACATTTAACTCCCCTCAGCCCAGAAACAGACTGCGGTCTGCGGTACGAGCGACTGAAGCGCTCAGGAAATGCAAAACAATAATGACAACCAATCACTGATGGAATAGGGCGGGCTGTAGACTGCCCATCCAATCGCAAATAAGAGCCAATAGTAGTGTGGTCTGTTATGTTGTTTCTATTGGATAAATGTTTTCCCTTAAGTTTCGATTGGGTGGGCAAGACGGACATTTGGATGGGCTTAGCCTACCCCTGCCCGTGCCTACCGCCGGCCTTGCAATTGAGTACTTGCAGCTGACGTCACTGGTCATGTGATTGTTTCCACCGCCATATTGGTAGGCACGCTATCTCAATCCAGAAAGTCAAAACTGATGCTTTATATCGTGTTTTTCTTTGGACTTGTGTTTGGCAAAAACAGGAGTACCTCCAGGCTCTCCAACGGAACTCGTGAACAAGCCGATATGTTAGCTCTAAAATGGTCCATTAACTGTCTCTGTCCAAAAGCCCATCCCATCTTCTATTTCACGGCTGCATAATTTGACTTGACCACATGGGGAAGGCTGTCCCATAGTAGAAAAGCAGACTTACACAGACGGGTGGGCAGTATTGTCACCAGCTCCAGCTGAACTCACCGGTGTCGCCCGCTGTAGCTCTGACTGCCACTTCCAGCTGAGGAAACTCTGGCTGCCATCGCCGGCAAAGGGAGCAGGTAGATCCACACTCACTCTGTCTCTATAGGCTGATAGGTCAGGGGAAGCCCTCCTGGTAGGTTTAAAGGGGTCTTCATCACTGTACCACATGATGACAATTCTTTTTTTTCCATGCCGCTAAGCGCAACAGACACGCAGGCTAACTATACTGACAAGCTATGCTAACTGCGGTAATAACTATAAACAACGGTCGGCAGAACAGAACCACCACTGCCACCAATGGAACCGAGCGGCCTTTCTGCCTAACGTAAAAGTGGTGAAAGCTACATAATAAACGGCACACAGGAGTTTAGCAGGTCCATCGTTTAACACGTTGTAGGATCCAAGGAAAGCTTGCCTACCAATATGGCATTGTAAACAGAAAACCATGTGATCATGTGATGTATGTGCATAACCTCAATAGATTTATAAATTTTCCACTGGAAATAAGGCGGGGGGGGCTTATTTCAGGAAAATTTTCAGATTCAACTTTAGCCCAGATTTTCTAATGCTCCCATGTCTTGGGAATACAGAAATGTGAAAAAAATTCAAATCAAGCCCAAAATCCCCCCTACCCCGAAAATTACTTTTTCAACCCTGAAAACGTGGGGTTTTTGGCAACTTTCAAACCTTCTTCACTTTTGATAAAGTTTAGTGTGGCAATCTGCTCATGCTGGGCCCTTAAATGTTTTTATGTGAGACATGTCATATCTTAAGAGTGTTTTGCACTACAAAAGGTGTAGTGTTAAGGTCAAATTATAGGTCAAAGGTCACCCAAATGGTCAAAAATGCATATTTCATGGAATTAAGCTGTTAATGTGGGTTCTTCCAAATGTTGGGCTCAGGTTCTCTCCTCATAACACATCTACTGACCACAAACAACTTCCATTCAATAAGACACATGAAACAGAACTATTAACTCAATGTAATATCGATACAGACATGTCAAAAAGAACAAATGGTAGCTTCACATGACTTTGACATTTACATGTATATGTCCTGATGCTGGTGACACAGTGGTGCAGTGGATAGCACTGGTGTCACACAGACAGAAGGTCCTGGGTTCCATTCCAGCACCAGTCGATGGGGATGGGATCTTTTTATGTGGAGTTTGCATATTCTCCCCGTGTCTGCGTGGGTTCTCTCCGGGTACTCTGGCTCTTCCCACCATCCAAAGGCATGCACTGATAGGTTAATGGGTTAATCTAAATCACCCATAGGTGTGAATGTGCGAGTGATTGTTTGTCTCTATATGTTCAGCCCTGCGATGAACTGGTCAAATGTCCAGGGTGTACCCCGCCTTCACTCATAAGTAGCTGGAATAGGCTCCAAGCGACCCCCGTGACCCTAGTGAGGATAAAGTGGGTTCAGAAAATGAATGAAGTGTTAGTGATTCCCACCAAAATGTGTGCTAGTGTTTCCCGCCACATTATTGACGGCAAATTCAAATGGAATGTACATGTTGCAATATTTTGTCTCTAATGTGACTTTGAAAGGGCCAAAGGCCTTGGGGGATCCCACCAGGAAACCAGAGGGAAGAGAACTTAGGACATATTTGATTAAATTTTGAAATGATATGAATTTTTGAAAAAACTAGGCATTTTGGTGACCTTTAACCTACAACATGACCTTGACATTAGACTGTTCATAGTACAAAGTACTCTTACGATACAATATGGCACTTACAAGATCATTAAATGGCCCCTCATGAACATATTTATACATTGCACTGGACAAAAGAGTGGAGAAGCTGTGAAAGTTGCGGTTTTCAGAGTTAAAAAAGTAATTTTCGGGGTCGGGGGGAGGATGAAAATCTAAAAAAAATTACACAGGAGTGCTTTGAACATCTTGTTGCATCAGAAAATCAGGGCTAATGTGGTATTTGATATTAAGCCCCCCCACCCCACCCCCTACTAGAAAGAACCTGTAAAGTGAATGTATTATAATGGACAAACAGTGTTTTGAAGTAGATCCTGTAGCTTTGAGACAAACATTCCTCAAAGTCAGTCAAAGTCAAACTCAGAGTTAAACCCATTCTCTCATTAGTTGTCAGAATTTCACATTTTGACCCAAGACTGTGTATTAGAAACTTACAGCAAATCAGCAATTTTTGACTCAAACCTGGTAAAGTTTCATTGCTTTAATTCTGAACTTGTAGACCAGTGTAATCTTAACCTTCACTTACATTTCAGATGAAGGTTTTACAGTGGATCATATAGTAAGAGTTTAAAAAGTAACACTTTGTTAAAGGTTGAACCTGTGGTTTTGGTTTGTGACGCTTTACAAAAGGCAGCACGCAGGCAGTCTCACATCATAAAGTCTATGTATTGTTAACAGCTCCAACAAATAGTTTTTCTTCCCTTTAAACTTCTCATTTGGTTTCATTTCAGTTAATCATCTCACACTATCCAATATCTGACCAAATCGAAAGATCAGAGTCAAAGGTCAAAAACTGAACACCTTGTTTGTACTTCTTCTTTCTCCCTTTAATCATGTGATGACTCTTTAAATAAACCTGAATATAAAGATCAAACCAGCTCCACCTCCAGAGACACACTGTGACAGTACTGACAGTTCACTATTGATTATATAATGATTTTCCACTTTGCACTAAATGAGTCACAGTGACCAAACTGTTACTAAGTTTTTTGAGTTTTACTTTTACTTTTATTTAACTAGAATTTCTCATATTTACTTTAAATAGATCATTTTTCATTGCTGTAGTGTTGGTATTACTTTTAACCCTTAAAAACCTGGAACACATTTTTGGCAACTTCCAGAACCATTTTTCTCCACAGTTAACTTTTCCTAAGTGATTTATCATCATTTATTATAATATATCCCCTGAATTTTTCTTTTGTGTGTGTGTGAAAATCATGTTTTTTTTCTATATTTAATTTACTGATCATGTAGATCAGGGGTGTTAAACATACAACCCACCAAAGGTTCCAATCTGGTCCACCGGAGAAATATACAAAATGAAAAATTACACCGAAAATAAGATTAAATAGAAGATAAATTATGACTTCATTGATGCCACTGTGGGGAAATTGCAGTGTTTACAGCAGCAAAATGATAAAACAAAGTGCAGAAGACAGCCACAACATTTCATAATAAATACAAAAGAGTATCTGCTTTTCAAATTACTCAGAAATTACTTTTATATTGACAGTCAAGGGTGTTAAACTCATTTTTGTCACAAACCCCAATCTCAAAAAAATGCTTAATGTTTTGTGCATTTGTAAGTTGTAATGCACATGTATAAATGATAAATTGTGTCATATTTTTAAAAATTGTAATAAGAAATTTCAGTATCGTCATTAAATTTAACTTTTTTTGTACTAAAATAGAGAAACATTTGGAGATGACTTTGTTTATGGGTTTTTATTCCATTATTTTACTGCTCAGACCCGCTTTAGATCAGATTGGAAAATGAGTTTGAGAGCCCTGATGTAGATGTTCATAAAAGTTCAGAATAAATTCAACAGTTATTATATCATAACAGAGAAAACTGAAGAAAAAGTGACTTTTCAGCCAAATATACAATTAACTGAACATCAAAACAAGCATCTACAACCACTGCCATTTGTCAAACTACATGGTTTTACTGTAGAATTAATGTAATTGAAGATGATAGTGTGTCCACAGTAACCATAGAGCTTCTGAAAGTCCAGATAAAACATATTCGTTGTTAGAGAAAAGCTGAGAAATGGCATTTTACCTGAATTATTTCAACGTATTGATAGGATTAGTGGTTTCAGTAGTATTAGTAGATGGTATTTGTCACCAGTGGCTGTTAAGGTCTTTGAGGATAAACAGGATTTAAGCATTTGCTTGGTTGCTTGGTGTTATTTCACTGACTTGTTGCAAATAAATCAGGTGATAAAACTTGCTTAGAAATATGTTTGGTATAAGCTCAAACAGATCACATGAAACAGATCATATGAAACCAGAGGATAAATTACATTTTGCAATAGTACATGACTCATTTAGCAAGTTTCTCCTTTTTGGGGGGAAAGAAAAGTAGAACAAAGCACTTCTCCTTGGTGTACATCAAATGAACTGGAGAATGTGATTTTTATAGGCCGTAAAGTAGATTCAGAAAACAGAGAGTTGTACTTTGCTGCTGCACCTTGCTCTGTAAAAGTGAGATTACACTTTCCTCTAGTGCCACCATTTAGGATAGTTTGACACTTATTGAGACTAGCGGGCTCACAGGTTTGTACTTAAGCGGGAACATGTTGTTATTGACTTGACTGATGGTTTCCTGTCGTGAGAGAAAGGTGCTAGTACACAGTAGGAGAATGAAACAGCGTGTCTGTGGTCTCACCTGAATTCAGCAGGTAGACAGTTGTCTGGGGCCAACCTCAGTGACCACAATAACATGCCGGCTTTTGTTTTTACAGTCGCTGTTCAAAACTGTATCTGACGTGTAGCTTGTGGTGTTACCTGTTTTTCTTCTTCTTTTCTTTCCTCTCATCTTTTTGATTATATTGATGCAGAGAATATACTGCAGCTCAGATATTTAATTACATGTTTTTAGATGTGATTCTGATGGATTTTAGAGAACGACTGTATTTGTTTTGCATGGTACAATGGTGCGTGAAAGCTGGTGAAATGAACCCTTTTCAAGTTCTTCTTTTTTGCATAAACTTGTAAAACAGCAACAACATTGAGTTAATTATTAATTATGGAAAAACAGCCAGAAATCTGCAGAAATCATTTGAAGGTTCTATTATAATAGTAATGTATGTAATGGGTGGATGATCAGATATGAGTGTGGATGACTCAGTTTTATTTAATGAACTGTTTTTGTGAAGTACTGCTATTTAGACCAGGACTCCCAGGAAGAAGAGATCTTGTATCTCAGTGGGACTCACCTGGATAGTAAATGATAAAAAAACAAAACAAAACATATTGATAAATTACAGGAAAGAAATCTGGATCTTCATTATCAAAGTCTGGCCTTTAGCAGCACAGGATACATTGGTCTAGAAGCACAATGTTTCCAGGGTAAAAGGAGTGAAACTTGATCTAATTTGGGTCACTAACACAGACAAATGAAGTCTTAAGTGTCACTTCTACAAATTAATGAGAGAATGAGTTTGCCTCTGAGCTACCAGTTCACCTTGAAAACACTGTCTGCACATTAGAATACATTTCCCTCTGGCATAAGATGGATAGATCTCTTGTGTAAATGTACATCAACCTATCTGTATTATGTAACAACACTACATCGTATATCTTGAAAACATTGCCTAAGCGTCACTTTAATTATTTGTGCTCCAATTCATCTTATCAAAGTATAAGATTAAATAGTTTGATCTCTGAAGCAGATCATTTACAAAAAATTGTAAATGCAGCATCGAGGTGGTGTAGTGCAAGAAGGTCCTGGATCTTAACCTAGTGCCAGGCCATCTAGGAACCAGTGTGGAGTTTGCATGTTCTCCCTGTGTCTGTCTAGACTCTCTGTGGGTACTCCAACTTCCTCCCACCATCCAAAAACATGCACCTTAAAAGGTTAACTGGTGGATCTGAATCACCCACAGGTGTGAATATGACAGTAAATGGTTGTCTGTATATGTCAGCCCTGGGATTGATGGATGGATGGATGGATGGATGCGTTGATAATAAGACAGACAGATAGACGGACGGACAGACAGCCTGAGGAATGGATGGATGGATGGATGGGTCGATAATTGGACGGACAGATGGACAGACAGACGGAGGAATGGATGGATGGATGGATGGGTTGATAATAAGACAGACAGATGGACGGACGGACAGACAGACGGACAGACAGACAGAGTAATGGATGGATGGATGGATGGATGGGTCGATAATTGGACGGACAGATGGACAGACAGACGGAGGAATGGATGGATGGATGGATGGACAGATGGATGGATGGGTTGATAATAAGACAGACAGATGGACGGACGGACAGACAGACGGACAGACAGACAGAGGAATGGATGGATGGATGGATAATTGGACGGACAGACGGATGGACGGACGGATAATTGGACAGACGGACGGATGGATAGATGGATGGATGGATGGACAGATGGACGGACAGACGGATGGATGGGTCGGTAATTAGACAGACAGATGGACGGACGGACAGACAGATGGAGGAATGGATGGATGGATGATGGATGGATGGGTCAATAATTGGACGGACGGACAGACAGATGGACGGACAGACGGATAATTGGACAGACGGATGGATAGATGGATGGATGGACGGACAGACGGATGGATGGGTCGGTAATTAGACAGACAGATGGACGGACGGACAGACAGACGGAGGAATGGATGGATGGGTCGATAATTGGACGGACTGATGGACAGACAGACGGAGGAATGGATGGATGGATTCCAGCCTTACGGGTCATGGCTGGAAACACAGATGATTTCTAAAGAAGTTAAACAAAGAGTGTTTGGTTCCAAGGTGGTAACATTTCAGAATATAAAGGCATCTGTCACCATGGTTACAACCAAGTTACACTGAACACAAATGGCGAATGGTGGAGATGCATGAGTCAGAAAACTATCAGAAGACCAGAGTAGAACTTTTTAGTCAAATCAGAGGTAATATGCTTGGCACCACCCAAAGGTGCATTGCTGGAAGCACATAAGAGCCCCATTATAAACTTAAAGTACCACTGTATATGTACCACCTAAATGAGCCGTGACACCAACCATCTAGAGTTACACCCTGAACAGACTATGATCTGTAACAGGACAGATACACACTTATAGAGGAAGACCTTTCATGCAAACCTCAGCTTGGAAGTGATCTTATACTGATGCCACCTTGGCCGATACCAACACTCTCTGATTCAGATGTCATGAAACTGTTATTACACACAAATGTCATGTCCTTCAACTCAGGGAGGAATAGAAAACATGCCACCAGGCCACCATTTACACTTGTCTAACCCTCATGTTCTCATTTTTGGCTGCAGAGGCCAGAGAGGTGCGTTGGCAGGATGTTTTCCATCATCATAAGTAGATTTTTTGACTTTGAGAAAAATAACTAGACACTCAATGTGATAACCACCATAACCTGTGACTGAAACATTTTTGAGTAATTCTAGAAGTACTCAGATTGTGTAAAAATACTCAGATACAAGGAAAAGTTCACGTTCAAAACCTCAAATAAAACTGTGTTAGTATTATCAAAATGTACTTTAACCCTTTCATGCATGAATTATAAGAACCTTAGTCGAGATTTTTTCCCCAAGTGTTTTTATTCCTCTTTAGGCATGAAAAAAACAATGCGATTGACATTTTTTTCAATCAACAAAAATGTCCACTCAGCTGGATACCATGCCTTTCATTTTTGAAGGTAAGAAACCATCATTAGAGAGTGATATACAGTGCAAAAACTATGAAATAAAACATTTTTAATGCAGTTAATCTGATGTTTTCTTACATTTTAACATACTCTAATACTAGTTATTACTCACTTCATGGAGATAATATGCACAAAAAAAACTTTTTGATTAAGAAAACTGTTAATTACAGTCTAATAACAGTTAGCAAATATTTACGCTAAAACATATTACTGCAGATCAGGTTTATTAAGAACAGCAAAGTTACAGTAATGGTATGAATTGCAGTGTATAGGATGGTGTATAAGTGTCCACTGTGTTGGGTAATATGGAACTAAAACAACAAAACCCATGAATATACAAAAGAACAGCTGGAGAATAGCTGCCCACTGTAGTGACCGCTCTACGTGAAATTGTTAAGTATGAGAAATGGTCAGTGTTTTGTTATTACATGTAATGTTTTTTGGTTCATCCTACTGCTGCATTTATGCATATGTTACATTTTACTCCTGTACGCGTTTTTGAGGCTCTTATTACCCTCTTTATGCCCTGTTAGCTACATTAATCTATAGCGACCCAGTCTATAAGGTCATCACATGTCGTAGTGTCGTTGCTCTGTGAGAAGCATGTATATCTGACAAGTCAGTGATTCATGAGCTCAGAAAAACAGACCTCTTCTCAGCTTTGTCACAATCCATTTTCTGTTGAGTCCAAGGGGAGTTTTAAAGCTTTTATTTAGCAGAGGAAGCTGGGGAATTTCAACAACTAATTTTGAAGATATGTGGTTTACACTTCAGACAAAGGGGATTAAAAAGCCACCTGAAGAGAAACTGAAGCTGTTGTGAGTTTGCTATGATTATGACGTACTGGAGTAGAAGTATAAAGCAGAGTAAGATATAAATACTCAACAAAGTCGTTCAAATGTGCACTTGAGTAAAAGTACTGTTTTTGAGGTTATACTACCGCTGTTCTCTGTTTGTCTCTATGGTTGGTACCTGTCTGAGTAACAGCCGCTCTGAGGTCAATGTGGGGAAACGTCTTTCATGCCAGTTGAATGGGCATCCGTTAGCACTAATTATGAAACTGCAAAGTCATTGCCAAACTTAGAAAGGGTTCAACAGTTAAGAGTGTGGCACAGACAATGGCACAAACTGTCAACAAGAGGATAGTTAGTCAAACTGAAAGCATTGTGGACTGAACCAGCCACATTTCCTTCCTATTGCACCAGGCATCGAGTGAAAGCGCTCAGATATGTTCCCATGCATGCCACGTAAAAACGATTGAACTCATCAAACTGCTTACTGTGCATTTATACCATGGCTTTACTATTGTGCTTCCTTGCCCCTTGTTTTAGTGGTTTCTGAGAAGCATTGACAAAAAAAATGCAGAGTTCTTCAAATTTTAATCATTTTTAATAAGCTTTTTTTTTTTTACATATAAAACTGAAAAATACAGTTATTCTAAATCAATCACAGCAGCAAACCAGAGAATACATACAAACAGTAAGAAAAAAAACGCTATTTACATGAATATACAGTTTGTACAGTGACTCCAAATGATATTATACCTGCATGTATTGTCAGAACATGAATATAATGCATGTAAACAAAGACGGTTTTTGCTTTAAAGTTGGACATTTGTCCTCGATCTGTGAGCAATAAGTAATGCCAGAGGAAAAATTGTGAAAAATATGTAATGTAATATGAAATGTATTGTTGGTTCAGGTCTCAGGTTGATGATTTTAGGAAAATCTGTGTTTATATGGACAGGGCAGGAGTAGTATCTGTGTCTGACATGACAGAGGGACGTTTGGGAACTGCTTGTAAACTGCTGCTTGTAAACTGTTTGGAACTGAGCCCTCCTTTGCCAAGACCAACGGCGCACATTTTCAAAATCCTCACGAGGTCTTGTCTGAACCGAACTCCGATAAAGACATACAGGAATGGGTTCAGGCAGGCGTGAGTGTATGCCAGGCTCTTGGCTACCTGTCCGGCTACATCAAAACCTTTCACAGTGTCGCAGTCGGTGATGGTCGTGTTGGAAGCCTGTGTTGCTTCCATTATCAGCAGACTATTGTGAGGCAACTGAGAAAGAACAAAAACGAAGACCACAGCAAAGATGACTCGCAGGGCCTTGTGCTTTTCAAAGCTTTTGGCCTGCAGAAGTGTACGAATGATGATGGAGTAACAGAAGAACATGATCAGCAGAGGAAGGCAGAAGCCCATGCAGATCTGCAGGGACAGCACCAGGATCTTAGTCTGGTTGTTTGCATTGTTCCAGTAGACGAGAGTACAGGACTGGTTATTAGGGTACGTCTTCACTTGGGCAAAGATAAACTCAGGTAGGGCCAGGAGAGTGGAGACAGACCACACACCCACACAGGCAAGTTTGCTGTAGAACAGTCTCTTCTTCTTAAAATTCTGGGCTTTGGTAACCTGCACGATAGCAATGTAGCGGTCCACGCTGATACAGGTGAGTAAGAACATGCTGCTGAAGAAGTTGATTTTGTAAACAGCTGACACCATTTTGCAGAGACTGACACCAAAGTCCCAGCCCTTGATTGCGTCGACGGCCCAAAAGGGCAGCGTGCACAGAAACAGGAGGTCGGCCACGGCCAGGTTGAGCAGGTACACGTCAGTCATCGTCTTCAGGCGGTTGCGGACAGTGGTGTAGATCCAGACCACCAGCAGGTTCCCCAGAGCACCCAGGAGGAAGATGATCCAGAAGAGAGGTGGTTCGTACTGGCCGCGGAACTCCCTGACCCAGCTCCTGTCACACATGCCTGGGTTTTCAGTGAAGCCGCTATCGTAGTCATCTGTGTAGCCAGAGGTGGGCTCCTGCAATGATAAAAATCACAAAAACTGAGGCTCTAAGATGGTATGAAAGTGGGTTGTGTGCAACAAACATGCTGCTTGGTCTTTCTCAGTTTTCATTTCCTGTCAGACAGACAAAAAAAAATAAATCTGTCCTTGTTACCAAACTCAGTTGTCAGGGTTTCATAAGAGGCTTCTAGTGGGGATGCTGTCACCAGTGTTTGATGTCAGGTACTGTTGGTGACGTACGATCTAACCAGAGTGTACAAAAAACTACAGCGAGGTGCAGGTGTTGTGTCTGTGCAGGAGAAACCACACTACTGCTCAACTTCCTGCTGCTATCCAAACCTGGGAGGGGGGGGCACAGAAACGATCCAGAGGGGCTCTAGAAAGGGGCCTGCAGCAGAATTCAGTACCTCAGAAGTAAGTTTAGATGTAGGACACAGATAAACAGTTGAAGTGACGCTTTTCACAAACAGTGGAAAATTTGATGCTGACGCAGTTCAGAGTGTGGTATTTAAGTGCTCTGCAGATGTCTACTTTAGATAAATCCTCTTCATGAGGAGCATGAGATGCAGCATACATTTTCAACACAAATATTTAACGCTCAAATATTTAGCATGTAATACTATTTGTAGTATTTGTTGTTTTGCACAGTCTGATCTGGCTTTGTTCACACCTATGAATTGTTCTTATCTTCAAAACCACTGAAACAACAATTTCTCGCACATATTTTGTAACCAATGATGGAAGAAGTATTCAAGCATTTAACTTAAATAAAAGTAATAACACTCCAAAACACGGGGCATTTCAAAATGTAAAGCCTTACTATGAGAGACATGTATATGTTGTAATCATATATATTTTGAGTGTGTTTGCATTAATGTTACCGCTGCATAAATACATATTTTACTGCAGCTCATGTTTAAGCAGATCATTTGAAATACTTTATACACTGTTGGTTGCAGCAGTGGCTTTATATTCAGGTTTGTGACAATGCATTTTCAAGCAAATTCAATACAGTTTTAGAAACTAATGAAACTAAAACATTTTCCTCAACCACTAAAGATAACTCAATAAAAAAAAAAAACACATTTAAAGATGCATGAGTTTTCAGTAAGGAACAGTAAGGGAAACGGTAATCTGTAAAGTAACTAAAGCTGTCAAATGTTGTAGAGTAAAAACAGGATTTTTGCCTCTGGGGTGGAATGGAGTAGGAGTATATGGTTGCATAAAATGGAAATACTTAAGAAACGTTAAAGCACCTCCAAAATGAGTGTAACTCCAGCTTTTTCATATAAAATACTCATAGAATACATAATTTACATTAGTGCCATAACACGTAATACTCATACTTACAGTTCCAAAGTAATTTTCTGTGGTGAATACAGTTG
This sequence comes from Sphaeramia orbicularis, assembly GCF_902148855.1. Lineage (NCBI taxonomy): Eukaryota > Metazoa > Chordata > Actinopteri > Kurtiformes > Apogonidae > Sphaeramia > Sphaeramia orbicularis. Next base: position 14,233,510 of record NC_043976.1, on the reverse strand, counting down.
TAAAGACTTCCTCTGTATAATCTACAAGAAGAAAAACAAAAAAAGGTACATCATTATGAAGCATGTGTGAAGTGTATAAACCCCCAAAAGATCAAGTATTGTAATTATTTTGTAACAATGCAGCAAATCACTTACCCATTCTGTGTGAGTGAGTTGTAGAGTGGAAACTCTAAGTCACTGCTCTGGTTTTGTCTGTGTAGTACAGCTGGTAGCTTTAACTAGAAGCCTCATCACCACTTCTTATATGGTTTCTCCATAACCACAGAAAATCACGTGCTGTGTATATTCACTTCATCACAGTCTGCAGACAAAAAGCACACGACACATGGTGTAGCACTTCTCCCCACTGAATACTTTTACACAGCAGAGTAGCACAAGGTGAATTAAAAAAGGTTATTTCAGAGTTGCAGTGTGTCAGTATCATGGGATTAACTATGACTAAACTTTCTGAACCACGACCACGACTGGAAGCAAAACATTACACCTACACTCCCTTCACAGATGACTGAGTTTCATCAAGTCAAAGCCCGTCTTTCACACATTTAGCATTCACAGGTGGGGCAGCACAGATGACTGATACCACTCTCAGGTAAACACAGACTGAACAGCTTTTGGGTGTCTTCAAGGAAAATATAGAATAGAATAGAATAGAATAGAATAGAATAGAATAGAATAGAATAGAATAGAATATAGACTAATACAGTACAATACAATACATCTAAATAACACATATATACTGTATAATATGAAATAGCATGCAAACGAAATATATTCAAATTAGAGATATACTATATGAAAGGGTACAATTTTTAAAATATGAAAGCAGTATGAAAATGTACAAATGTGCAAACAGCGTAGTCTTGTAATCCTATATCCTGTATCATTTGATTTGACTTTTCGACTCCTCTCACAGCAGTTGAGCAATAAACACCAACATGTATCAGTGTCACTGCTCTGTGGAAGCGATCCATGTGATGTTTTTGTGTTTGTTTCTTTAAAAAATAAAGAACCTCTCTTTGAGCACAGGGAAGTGCAAAGTTCATAGCTATACTGAGATTAAAGGGAAATTACTGAAATTAGAAGAAGTCACAAATCTGACCACACTGGCACAGAGCATGGCAAAGTAGAAAGTCCCAGTCATACCAACAGTCAAAACAAAGACAAATAAAGTCATTTACAATGAAAGAGAATTAGAAAGAAAGCGACTTACTGACGTGATTATGACGTAAACAAGATAATACCTTATATCAGTGGTGTCAAACATATGGCCCTGCCAAAGCATCCAATCGGGCCTTGGGATGAATTTATGAAATGCAAAAATTATACTTAAGATATTAACAATCAAGGATGTCAGAATCATTTTAGTTCAGGGGCCACATAAAGACAATTTAATCCCAAGTGGATCAGAGCAGCAAATACTGTCATGATAACCTATAAATAACGACAAATGCAAAAGTTTTCTCTTTAAGTGTAAAAAAAAGGTGAAAAAGTTTGCATTTACAAATTGTCATTTCACAAAAAATAGGACTAGTGTCCCTGTATCTCACCATCATGTTCTATCAAGAATCAATGACAGGTTGAATTTGTAAGGTTGTCAGGTTCTGTCACTATGTTAGAGTCCTGTCGTCTTGATAGGAGATCAATCTCCCAAAAGAAGTGGGTGGTACTTTCACTGGAGGAAAACTCAACAGATTAAATGAAAGTCCAAATGTGACTACCTATCAGTGTTATATAACTATATGTAACTATATATAACTATATAGCTATATTGGTACCTGTAACAATTTCCATGTTATAAACCATCAAAATATGGCCCATTATAAGTAAAAGTCCCCCCCCCCCCCCATCACCACCAAAATGTCATCATTTGTTCCTTGTCCCAGTATCAACATTTCCTGAAAATATCATCAAAATCTGTCCATTTTTGAGTTATCTTGCTAACAGACAAGCAAACAAACCAACAAACCCCAATGAAAACATAACCTCCACCGTTCCTTGGCGGGGGTAATTAAAAAATCTAAATATGTTGAAACTGTAAGCAAACTGTGTGACATTGTTCCAAGGAACCTACATAAAAAAATTTTTAAAATGAATCCAGTAGTTTCATCGTTGATGTTTGAAGAAATTGCTGATGAATTAAAGATATGAATAACCTGAGCAAATATCAACAACCTGCGATGTCTTAACAGAAGTAATTGCAATTTTAACAATATTATGGCTGTTACGAAATGTTTTGTGGTTTTGTAGGTCCACTGTGATCTGTGAGTTGTAATGCACATGAGTAAATGATAAACTCAGGTGTAATATTGTTAAAATTATACGTATTTTCTTCAAAAATTTAAGGTTGTTCATGGTTGTTTGTGTTATTCACATTCTTTAAAAATATGATTTGTAGATGTAGACATTTTCATAAAGAAAAGTTTGGGATTGACATTATTTGTAGGTTATAATGTTGTTATTTTCCTGGTCTGGCCCACTGTGGGTTATGTTGAGCTTTATGTATGTGGAGCCTGAACTAAAATGAGTTTGACAGCCCTGCTTTATTTAATCTGTGTGCTGAGGTTTATCAGTCTAATAATGGTATCATTTGATTGACTCATGCTTCTCATAAGTTCTCATGAGGGTCTGTTTGGGCTTGTGTGAAGGTAAAATAAGATGCCATCTGTGACAGTTTCATTTGCCTAATTTACCATTTTCAGTCTTCGTATACCATTAGGACGTGATGTGAGACTACTGTTGATATTTCTCAGTTTGGACCACAGAGAAGCACAGGGAAACAACTGTGTCATGTTCAGATTATCTGCTTCTGGGAACGAGCTGCTGAGGATGGTGAGGTTTCACTGCAACAGCACAGCTAACTGAAAACATGCCGACAGTTGACTGTGCTGCTCTGATCTGTGTGCATATTAAGTACCTCTGTGCAGATAAGAAAGCAGGACATATTGCAGCCAGTCAAACTGAGAGTTAAGTCATCAGTTGCCGAAAATACAAGGACATGAGGTCAAACAGAACATGAAGACACCTCAGTTGCTACAGATTAAATTAAACACTGTTGATCTGAATTACTCACATGTTCAACTTTACAGTGAGGTTGACATGCAAGAGGTGACAGAAGAGCAATGTAATAAAGCACTAAAGAGACTACATATACAGGGTGTCCCCAAAAAATTTATACACACTTTAAATAATTGTAAATTTCATTTTCATTTATTTATTTGTATCAGACATGTAAATAGTTACAGTCCATAGAGTATAATAAACATTAAAAAAATAATAATAAAAAGGGTTATAAATATAAAAACAACACACATGCACACGCATGCACACACTCAATAACAAGTATAAAGATGCTGGTGCCAGAATTTAACAAGTGTAGAATCAGCATAAAAGTCAGAGTTAACAATTGTAAAAATCACAACATTTCTAGAGTGACTTAAACGCAGTATAAAATTCCAAATTGCTTTCCGTAACATCTCATAATAAGAGCGAACATTATTAAAACAGAACATACCACTAGCACTACAGCTACAATAAAAACCATGTATAATACAGAATGCATTGTTAAAAGCAACTCTGACTGAGTGAGCAGTACAACGTTTAAAATTAACCAATAATTTTTTTTTTTCATTCATTTATTTATTTGTATCAGACATGTAACTAGTTACAGTCCACAGAGTATAAAAAACATAAAAAAAATAATAATAAAAAGGAAAGTAGATGTTTATTAAAACTCATTTAATTTTCCAAATGTAATAGAATTTACAAACATCATTTTATTGTTTTGTCACCGCCTGTTCTCAAACTGACGACCGTTCTGGTCCAGACACTGCTGACAATGCCAAGCAATGGAAACGCACACATCACCAAACAATTCCCTTGGTATTTGTGTGCATTCACTTTCAGTGGCTGCTCTCAGTTCAGTGACTGTTGCAGGTCTCATAGCGTAGACTTTGTCTTTTAGGTATCCCCATAAAAAAAAAGGTCTGGTGAATGTGGAGGGTATTCAACGAAACCCCTCCGTCCAATCCACCTGTTTGGCAAGTTCACCAGACCTCAGACCGCTAGACTATGCTAGTGAAATATATTTTACTTTAGATATTGAAGTTTTAGGATGAATTGTTTTAGTATTATGTACTTATTGTTTTAACATAGGATTCTTTTGTTTAATCTGTTTTACTTCAGTAATGTTAATAGTGAGTTCTTTGTGACCAGGATTTATGTAGTACTCTGTTGTAGTTTAAGTATGTTATCACGAGGTTAAGCTTGTTCAGATAGGAAACATCTGTCTGCAATGGAGTTAAGTAGGTTCTGTTCTTCTTCTAGATACATGTCTGAACACACATTCACACACATAGTGTTGTCAAATATAGGTGATAAGGGTAAACTTAGTGTTGGCATAAGCTGACTTAGAGTTAAGGCCCCACATCTGTTTGATCTTTTTAGATAACGCTAAGTTAAAGACCAACCCATTTGTGTTGGTGAGCCCGCCCATAGGGTCAATAAATGTAGATTTCATGTAATGTTCAGGGCTCATTGTCTTTGAGTCCTCAGCGCTGAGTGTCCACCTTATTTGTGATCTGAATAAATTTTGTCAGCTTTGAGACTGATCTGAATCCAGACTCGTCCCTAGAGCTTCCAGTAAAAGAACACGTTAACACTAGTCTACGCTATGAGACCTACAACAGTCGCTAAATTGAGAGCAGCCATTGAACGTGAATGCACACAAATACCAAGGGAATTGTTTGGTGATGTGTGTGATTGCATTGCTTCGTGTTGTCAGCAGTGTCTGGACTAGAACAGATGTCAGTTTGAGAACAGGCAGTGACAAAACAATAAAAGGATGTTTGTAAATTCTATTACATTTGGAAAATTAAAAGAATTTTAATAAACACCAACTTTACAATTAAAGTGTGTATATATTTTTTGGGACACCCTGTACATTAACCCTTAGATGCATAAGTGGGTCAAAAATGACCTGATGAGGTTGTTTTCTTGCAATATCTTTGTAATGAAAAGTTGTTACCATTTCATATTCCAGGTATTCCTCCAAAAACATGTTATTGACATCATGCCATTTAAATTTTTAACTTACCTTTTATAGATTTAATGAAAATCTTGTTTTTGTATTACTACCCCAAGGGTCATGGGTGGGTCATTCATTTTCAGTGGAAATTCATCTGAACCTTTGATTCATTCTACATTCATTAATTGTATAACAAAACCAAAGGACACACTGACATTAATCTGTTGCTGTTATCTTATATATTATAATGTTGTAACAAACTCTAAGTAAAGCTGCAGTTGATGTTGAAGTATCACTTTCTCATTGGGGCCATTTATGTCTGTTTGGTGAAATAAAATCAGATAATCTATATTATAAAAGCAAAGTGGCATCTGTGTGTGTGTGTGTGTGTGTGTCTCGGGAATCACACACAATCCGGAAAGAGCTGACTGTTGCAGGTAGGTATACTCATGTATTTTTGGTCAGGGAAGACAGTAGCAAAAACAGCAAGTTGTTAGGACCAATATTTTGGCAGATATTAGTAATTTTGGAATACATTAGCCTTACAATATGCCCACAACGCTTTGGAGGTGACTGCGGGACACCATGGGTCAACACACCAGTATTCTATATATTCTATATATTACATATTATATATACTTTGCTTTTCAAATTTTCTAAACATTTTAAACTTTGTAAAATTGTTAAAGAAAGAAAGAAAGAAAAAGAAAGAAAGAAAGAAAGAAAGAAAGAAAGAAAGAAAGAAAGAAAGAAAGAAAGAAATGAAAAATAAAATATTTCAAACATGAAATCATTCTTTTGTGGACCAAAATATAATACAAATTATTATTTTTAACATGTCAAAAATGGCATCAAAACACACTGATGTTAATTTTGACCCATTTATGGAAGAGTGGAGGGTCCAGACATTTGGGCTAAGGGTTAAATAAATGGGTATCACATGACAACAAAAGGGTAAATCCTTGTGTTATGTTTAACTGGCCAACCATGCATTATCTTTGCATTTATGTTAGATCTGAGCAGCCCCTAATCAAATGAAACCAAACACAAATACTTAATTTTATTCAATCAAATAGAACAGCTAGTGAGACGCAACTGTGTTTTAGAAACCGTCTTGACAAAAACACATGCATGTAAAGCAGATTTTAATCATCATCACACTTGTGTAATACTTCCCTACTATGTTGCTGTAATATTTTTTGTTTTTCTGTGTCTTATCTCTATATTTGTAATACATATTTGTGAAATTGGACACAGTAAGCACAATGAAAAGACAATACAGGGTGTATAAAAAAATATATATACATTTTTAAAAATTACCCCCAGTTCCACATCTGATATTTTTTTTAAATTTTCTTTTTTCTTTTTTTTTTTCTTTTTTTTCAGGCTAAGTTAGGGTTAGGGTTAGGGTTAGGGTTAACCCTAACAAACAGCAGGTCCTCCTTGCCTCACTGTTACCTCTGCTTTATCAGGTTTGAGTTGTTTTTAGTTTTTTTTTTGCTTTGCCTTTGTCGCTTTCATCTTAACCCCAACCCTAACTTGGCCTGTCCTCAGTGACATTTCCACACCTAAACAAGTTGAATTAACTTTGAAAGGCAGGAACAGCTGCCATGGGTAAAGAAATGAAGCTGACATGGTGGCCCAAGTGTTAATGCTGTAACCTGGTGATTTTGTGGAAAACAAGATGGATACCCATTGTCCCCTCCCATGACCTTTGACTGGATTTAAATCCCACCGCTACTTACGCAAACCAGTTTTAACTTGGATTGCACAATTTCTCCGCGCTCACTCATGCATGAAAACCTGGGTCTGTAAATTTGGACAAATATCCACCAATCCCCTGCCTACTGACATCCATAAAAGAAAATTCCAAAAAATGATCAAATGCGGAACTGGGGGTAATTTCTCAAAATGTATGTTTTTTTTTATACACCCTGTATTTATAGGAGTTTTTTCACTATGTACTGTAGTTCTAAATTAGACATAAACTAACAAAAACAGGAAAGGTGGTGTGGCAAAGGGCAATGACAATGACTGGATGATTAAAACCTGCTTTAGGTGTAAATTATGAACTGTATGCAGTGGCAAAACTTCTGCTTTTACACAGGTGGTCATATATGTGCATCTACTGTACTCATCCCATAGACTCCTATAGGAGCTGTCAGGGTGTATAGTCAGTTTGTCACACACGGCTTCTCCATTTTGGCTTCATTTTAGCAACATAAAAAGGACATACTGTAACCTGTTGTGTAACCTGTTGTGTGCTGTTTTACATTTCTGCTTTTACAGAGGTGGTCATATATGTGCATCTCCTGTCTATACTCACCCTGTTGACTCCTATAGGAGCTGTCAGGGTGTAGTCAGTTTGTCACACATGGCTTCTCCATTTTGGCTTCATTTTTTCAACATAAAAAGGATATAATGTAACCTGTTGTGTAACCTGTTGTGTGCCGTTTTACATTTCTCATCTGGATGAAGATCTCAGATGTTGCTTCTGTTATCAGTTTTACTCAGTCATAACTTTCTTAGAAATGGCTGCAGCCTATAACGCACTGATCTGGAGATAAAGCTAAGGAACCAAAGATGCAGAGGGTGGCAAAGACAAAAGGACTGTGGGTAAAAATGTGAAACCACTCTTATGATATCTTAGCAGGGGCAACGGGAGACATGTAGTCACTAAACATGCCTTCCCTGTCAGTCATTTATTCATCTGTTAGTTGTTGTTGTTTCTCCCACTTTTTATGTGGTTCACATGGAATTCTGTGTTTGCCACAGATATGAGGATGTTCAACTCTGAATATGAAGAAAATGATGATGGACAACACAAATAAACATGAGATTTACAGAGCATCACGGTGTGACATCTAGAATCTGATTTGATGACGCTGTGGGTGAAATTAGCTACGTCAGCCGTCTACTGTTCCTGATAAATCACACTGTCATTGTTTTCAAAAGAGCCTTCGAACCTCCCTAGAAAAGTACGTAAATTCTCACTTATGATCCAGATGATTCTACAGAAATGCCAAACAGAAGACACTGAACTGAGAAAACCCCTTTGATGCCTTGTCGGAGAACAGGAAGCGACTGTGAATGAGAGCACTGTGCTGTGTATTAGCAGTTGCCGGCCCATATTGTGGGAAAGTACCGTGACTGGTGCTGCTCACAGCACTAGTCACCACTTCCTGTGTACCTGTTCGCTGTGATTTATTTCATGCACTGATAGAAAAGTGTAAAGTATTTGCATCCAATGTAAAATTACCAGCACTTTTCCCATGACAGTTACTTCTCAGTTCATGTTATAAAAAAACAGATGCACCCACTCAGATGTGTACAGACCCAAAAAACACCCACATGCAAATTCATGTTTTTCTTTCATTTTCTTAAAATGTGCAACATGACAAATAAGCGCTCATATACCTGTTCACTTCGATACCAAAACAGAGGATATTGTGTCTTCTAGTCCTGCCATGTGTGGGGCCCCTTTCCCTCAACCCCTCTTTTTTTTTGCACCTGTCGAAAGAAAGTAACACCATGCTTTCAACCTCCTGCACATGATGTGAAAACAACAGAGGTTTAAGTCAGGACAGACTGTGGCTTGAGTTTCACTAAAAACAGGACGAGGGGGTTAACGGCTGACTGACTGGTGACCACTTTGTGTGTAACTGCTGTCATCTGGATCTCCTTCGACTTGCATGTACAAGAAAGGGCTCACGAACCTATTCTGTGAAACCGATGAGGAAGCTGGTGAAGCGATGAAATGTGTTGATGTGTAAACAAAAAAATACAAGTAAAGCACATGCATGTTATGGTTGTATACTGGAATGATTGTTGAAGATATTCAACATTAAGACCAACATAATGTAGTTTAATTCAGTTAGACTTGTTTTTCATCGGTCTACTCTTGCTGAACATCTCCTTTGATCCTCTATGTTGAAACATTTTATAAAAGCAAAAATGCATGAGAAATTATTGTTACAAATCCACCACACAAGCTAACTCAAAAAAAAAAAAAATTAATAATAATAATAATAATAATAATAATAATAATAATAATAATAATGATAATAATAATAATAATATCTTCTCTTTTCCTTCGTCATAGACAACAATAACACTTGGAACACTAACAGAACCGTTTCTGGACACTTGCAGATGTACAGTTCTATTTGGAATGTAAACTAAGATATACAACCAGCCTGTAAAACTGTATCAGTGGTTACATGACGCAGTTTCGTTTTATTTGTAAAAGGTCCACCAGAATCCACATCCGCTTTAATATCATAAGTGTTATCTAAGTAAAACAATGTGTGTAGTTTTTCATAGTTGATTAAGAGGTAGTTTATTGAGTATAATTGTTGTATGGCGCCCCCTTGTTGAAAGATGAAGTTTTATACACATTGGTGAAAATGATGTGACTATTTATTACCCCACCCCCCGAAGGGAAGGCAAAGGGTATTGGTTTTGCTTCAGTTTGTTTGTTTGTTTCTTTATTTATTTTTTTGTTTGTTAACACTCTAGCAAAAAAACTATTAGTTGAATTCATACCAAATTGGGTTTATAGATTGCTAGCGACCCAGAATAGATGTCATTACATTTTGGGAAAAGTAGGTCAAAGTTAAATTTTTTTTATGAATTTTAAATCCCCCCCATTTACTTATAATGGAGGAAATTTCACATCTGCAGCAGCAAAACTATTGGTTGAATTCATACCAAATTGGGGTTAATAGATTGCCAGTGACCCAGAATAGAAGTCATTATATTTTAGGAAACATAGGTCAAAGTTTAAAAATTTAGACATTTTTAAATCTTTTTTTCCCCATTTACTTGTAATGGACGAAATTCCAAATGTCCATAAAAACATCCATTTTGTTTCAATTTACTTCAAATCTGGCACATATATAGAGGCAATTGATAAGCTAACATTAGTACATGCATAGACATGATAACATCAGCTGGATTGGTGCCAAAATAAGATACAATACGTGCAAGGGGAGGGTTTGTTGTGCCTGGTACCACTTGTTCATTGGTGATTTGTTTTTTGTTATATATTGTCTACTAATGCAACCAGAAGCCTCCCGCAGAATGCAATAGGCCAGAGACAGGAGACATGGTGCTCAGGTCACATTTATCATGCAATGGTTTTAATAAAGTTAGTATGTTGAGCTAAAATATATTGACAAGTTTGACTGAAAACACATCCTAGACTTATTGTATAGAAATTAATTCAAAGATATGATGATTATTAAAAATGAGTATGCATGTATTATTCAGTAATAGCTTTTATTACCCCTTTGCACAATACAATCAAATCCACATCTAGTGTAATATAGGGCAGATGTATCACACTCTACAAGAGCATTACTTCATGAACATCATGTATATAGTTGTTTTTTTCTCTTACATTCATTCACCCACAGCAATACGAAAAAACACACAGTTAAAGTTAAAAATAGTCTATGCCATTTGTGTGGGGAAGTAGGGAAATTATTCTACATCACTAAGCATGTTATTCAATGCATAAACAAACCATTCTGCTATGTTTTCAGTGATGGGACTTTCACAGAAAGTCCCATCACTGAAAACAGTTTTGTTTTAAAAATGCGGAAAAAAACTAGAAACTTTGGAACAGTTAATACAACAGAACAATCTGGTTTAGCCTTATATTTGATAATGTATGGTATTTTGATTAGGAGATGCATACATGAAGACCCTTCAAGCAAAATAGCAGAAATCAGTAAGCATTTACCACACTCACATCCAACCTCTACCCATCTGAAAGATACGACTGCAGAGCTTCAGACAGACAGGTATCCATCCAGCTGAGCTAATGGACAAGGCCTCGTCAAACAGGGACATGAACAGAATTGCATAGAGCACTGAAGGAAGTCTAAACTCCAAACTGAGACATAAAAAAGCACAGCTGAAGAAGGCTATCATTTTATTACTACTCAGTTTGTGTGTTCAGCTCTGTGTACTATCAGCCTCCCTGCTCCTGCCCTTTATGCAAGCTAATAAGTACTAAGGAAACCAGATAAACATGATTATAGCAATTCCTTGAGAAAATGCTTTTTTCTGTCGGTCTTGTCATATAGCAGTGGAAGCTGATGGTTTCTTCTCAAAACCACAGTCATAAATTTTGGTCCTGTTGTTCACCCTGGACATCTGTTAAACCAGCTGCCTTGGGTAGAACTCATTCATTGGGCTCGTATCTGGAATGGACAGTGAGCATAAAGACATAAGGAAACAGGAATTAAAAGAACATGTTAAATCCAACCAAATGTTTTGTAAAACATACAATAAGGTTTGTGATAATTACTCACCTCTGCAGTCGCTTTCTAATTTCTTTGATCTGCTCATTCTTCTTAGTCAGAATCTCTTTCATGTTGCGGTAGGCAGCAGTTTGTTGAAACTTCTTCTCCAGTTCCTGTATCACACAAACAGAAAAGTGAGGTGAACACACCTGAACCTATAATACCCAAATGCACCACTGAACAACACAGAAAATTCCTGCCTGTGGCCATCAGACTGTATAATTCCTCATTATAACCACATAACTTTTACTAACACAACAATAATTTTGCACACTTATTTGTGTATATGTCTTTAATTATCATATTGATAATATATTGTCTAGTACATATTGTACAAATTGCTGTTCTAATTGTGTCTTAATACAGTGTTTATATACACACACACACACACACACACACACACACATATATATATAGTAAAATATTACTGATTAGTAAAGTAATTTGTTCCTGTAATGCATTACTTTTGTTACATATCACTCCCAACACTGGTCATTAATATATTTTGAATGGTTGTTTATCTCTATATGTCAGCGCTGTAATGAACTGCCAGCACATCCAGGGTGTACCTCACAAACCCTCGCAAGGAACAACAGGTGGTTCAGACAATGGATGGATGAATAAATTTCATCTGGCAAAAAAATTATTTAACCCTAACACTTCATTTGTCATTTTATTTTGGCCTTGGATAGACAGCACAGACTGGAGTGTGTTTCAAATAAAGGATAAAGGTCATGTGGTCTGATGAGTCCAGACTGATCCTGTTCCAGAGTGATGGAATCATCAGGGTGAGAGGAAAGATGGATGAAGTGATTACCCATCATGCCGAGTGCCTACAGTACAAGCCTGTGGCGGCAGTGTTATGATCTGGGGTTGGTTGAGTTGGTCAAGTCTAGGTTCAGGAACCTAGACCTGACCAGTAAAGATGAAGTATTTTTTTCTTCCCTGATGACACACACATATTCCAAGATGACAAATAGCAGGATTCATCAGGATCAGACTATGAAAGAGTGGTTCAGGGAACATGAGACACTATTTTCACACATGGATTGGCCACAACAGAGTCCAGACCTGGACCCCATTGAGAATTGTTGGGATGTGATGGAGACTTTGTACAGCGGTCTGACTCTCCATTGAGAAAACAAGATCTTGGCTGAACATTATTGCACCTCTGGATGGGAACACATTTTGTGACATTGCATAAGCTGATCAAAACAATGCCACAGCAAATGCATGCCATGATCAAAGGTAAATGTGGATCAACGAAATATCAGAATGTGCCAGTATTCAGTATTTTCTGAGTGCTAATATCAGTTCATGTTGGTTACTTGTGGTTAAGGGGTGACAGTGCAGTACCTTTTCTGCCAAAGTGAGCTGCTCTTGTACTCGCAGAAGCTCATGTTTTGAAGAGATCAGGTTCTCCTGCAGGTCTTTCTGGGATGCAGCGTTGGCACTCAGAGACCTTTCATAGTCGTCCTTCAGAGCTGCCACCGTATCCTCTAGGCTGGTAATCTCCTGGGAGTGTGCCATCATCTTAAAAGTTAAAAAAAAAAAAAAAAACAACGTAAAATTAGTTCACAGCATTCAATTACTTTGGTCAGCTTTATTTGAATAGTCCACCTATGGAGATTTACAGAAAACGTCAGCAACTCTTTAGTTAAGATTTAAAAAAGGAGCTGTTTAACTTATATGTAGGTGAGTCATTAAATATACTTTATAGAAAACTGGCTGAACATCATTGTCTTTTTCTTGCGTGAATTATGGAAAAAGTTAAATATTTGTGAAAGCCTGTTAAAAAGCCTGTTTGAATGGTACATGTACTCTGTAGGTCGACTATCCAGTTAATATATAATGATTATTTCCTCTTATTATTACAGAATCTAAACCTATCCTATTCACAATGACAGACAGAGACAACATTTTAGTTATCTTGATACATACCATATCCAGCCCAAGTTGGCAGGTAAAAGCAAATGATAGCAAGTAAAATAAAATGAAATAAATAAATAAAATAAAAACTATGGAGTTAAATAGATAAATAAAAATCGGAAGGTTTAATGGTAAAAACATGGACTCAACCTCTCAACAGTACCTGATGTTCACTTTGCACCTTCTGAAGGTCTTTCAGAGCTCTTTCAGCTTTAGTTTTCTCGTCCAGAGCACTCATAGCCTAAAAAATAAAACAGCATTTGATTGAATAAGATCAAGTACTACAGTGATAGGTAAGGATGGCTAAGAAAAACTGTGGGACTAGTTGTTATACCTGGGTTTCTAAAGTCCGCAGTCTAGATTTCAGCTTGTCATTTTCCTCTTGAAGTCTTGTTATCTCCTGAAGAAATATTAAGACAGGTGTGTATGGAGAAAAAAATTATAATAAGCCTTTGTACAATTCAACTAGACATGTAACAGATGTACAACACTGTGTTTCTTTACCTTGTTTAGGAGTTCAGACACTCCACCTTCATTGAGTGGTGCTAACTTGGGTTTGCTGGTTTCTTGGTTCATCTGGGAATAAAATAAAAAAGTAACAAATGATAAGGTAAGATAAGATAAGATAAGACTTTATTTATCCCAGTGTGGGGGAAATTTCACAGTTAACAGCAGCAGCATACAACAAAAAATTGAAGAGAAAAGACGAGTGAAAAATGAAAGAGACAAATAAGAAATTTGGCATGTATATAAATATTTATATACATTTAGAATTAGAAATTAAATTAAATATTATTTATGTACATCCCATGACACGTTCTTTTGTCTTGGGCTCACTGTTGGTATTCTTGCACTGAGAATCTACTCCAGTAATATTGTATAACCTGAAATATCTCTGTTCCATTTAATTTGTTAAATGAAAATAAACATTTGATCACAAAAAAAAAAAAAATATATATATATATATATATATGTTATTTACGTACATTGTATTGGGTTTGCCTTGCATCTCTGAAAAACATGAAGATGACTAAGGTCTATGTTTAGAAAAAAGGTGTGAATAACTAAACCCATGACAGAGAAGAGTATTGTATTACAAAGTTGATTTGTTTTTCTTTAACACTGCGCTGTGAAACCACACGTCAGCTTCACTGATGTGTGACTTCTGAACCGCATGCATGTAGTCAGCCAGAAATATAAAACTACTTAAAATGTGTCTTAAAGCTCCACTGCCCTCAGGTTAGTGGATTCCATGAGGGTATAAATATTCTTTCAGCACATGATTAATGATGAGCATAATGATGGTGAGGTTTTGGGCCTAAATATGGTTGAGCTGCACACAATACTTACCTTATCGGGGGTTTTAAAGTCAGTCTTCTCAAACTCAGCCACTTGTTCTAACAGCTCCCTAAAAACATTTACACACAAAAAGCTTCTATTAGAAACTTTCGTCTTCAAATAAAAACATTATCAGGGCTGAGCAGAACAGTAATAATAAAAATAAGCATTTGTACTATTTCTGAAGTAACTGTCAACTTGCAGCCTCAGTATTCATGCTTATTTTTTAAAACAGTCTACCATCTGGCAGTTAGGAATCTTTGATTAAAAGGAAAAATAAACACCCTTGTTTTTGATAACACTTTTGTACATAGGAGATATGCTTGTGGTGAGCAGAACAGCTCTGTGAAATGCTTATATGTGGTTAAAAAAAGCAGCTGAACACACGTAGACTGCAACACGGGGCGTATTCCTACTTTAGACACACACTCAGTCACATAGGGCTGAGCCTGCTTATCCACCCACTATGTTCAAATTCTAAACAAAAAAAAAAAGTTTCCAAAACATGCAGTTAACAAGGTGAAAGGTTACTGAGGTCAAAAGGTACATTAAGTTCACCTGAAAAATGCATCCAAAACTAATATTTTTACTGTAGTGTTTTACAATTGAACATACTGGCTAGCTGTGGCTATATGTTTACATGAATGAAAAATAAAGGGTTGATTATTGTATGAATGTGTTTGTGCAATAACAGAATGTATGTTTGTGTGTGAGTGATGGGTTTCTGCTTGTGTTTTATTAAGTTATCTATTTTAAGTGCTTTTATTTTTATAATAGATTTTATGTATGATGTACAGATTGGATGACACTTTTGAATTTCATTGTATTTGATACAATGACAATGAAGATATTCTATTCTATTCTATTCTATTCTATTCTATTCTATACTCAAGAAATAATGATCTAATAATATAATACTTGTGAACACGGAAAACCCTCAGCTGCAAACAGGAGCCTTTTGTGCTTTGGGCTACGGTTTGATATGGAAACCCATTACCCCAGATATTTTTATTATATACCCATCTTTACTACTGGTATTTTTGCCAAAAAACCCTTGAGTCTTTAATGCCAAAAATGTCAAGAGTGTCAAAGTACATCATGACAGCACTTCCTATGTGATTTATTACGGATATCATATGTACATGCCCTGGCTGCCCGCTGTTTAAGCTTGTGGGGAAAAAACAGGTTCTAAAGCACTCTTGGCAACCAAAAGAAACAAAAGAAAAAAAGAGGATTTATTATCCACTGACACCTGGCAACGAACACATCTCGTGCGATCACAGAGAAATGTGTGGTCAACGTGGTGCAGTCACATCAACAAAGAAGTATGCGTTCAGCTGTATAATAATGAACTTGTATGAACTTAGCTGCATTACGAAAAAACATGTTTCATTTGCTTTTATTGATTCAAAGCTTTGAAAGTAGCTCTGATTTTAGTGGTGTTTTCAGATGAGTAGAAGGTTTTTAACACAATTTAACCCACTTAAAATGTGCATGGAGGACAAAAAAAAACTTGCAAAAGGTCAATTACATCAGCAGCGCTTGTCAGGTAGAACAACTTTATTTCACTTTAAATGTAAATCAATGCATTTCAGCTTTTGGCTTCCATCAGGGTCCAAGCTGAAACATTTAGAGTGAAATAAAGTTATTCTACACGACAAGTGCCACTGGGGTTCTTGACAAGTTACAAGACTTCTGTGAGAACAATAACAAAACTCAACAAAAGGGGAGGTTCAAAGAAGACAGGCCCTGGTTACTGAGGATAATATGGGGCCCTCTTTATCTTAAGGTGTCACTGATTAAGCTCTGTGAAAAAAACATGATCTTTTGAAATTTATGTGAACTGACCTCAAAATTTTACAGCAGAAAAAGTTGTGGTTTCTAGTGTAAGTGTATGTTTCTACAAAAAAGGAAACCACTGCGCTAGTAAAAAGTTTGAATCATATAATAGACTGTGTGACAGTGACCTTTTTGACTGGCATGTAACACACCTAACACCACATCTAAACCATACTGAGAAGGAAGTGGCCCCTGATACAAAGGGTAACGATGTTCTCGGGTCCTAGATCACCTCATACTTTGGTGTGATACTCTGTTTGACCTTAAACTGTCACATTAGTGTTATGATTTTATCTTGGAAATGTTTAAAACAATAATTTAAAGTGAATTATTACATTTTTTCCATAATATCTTATTCTAATGGTGAGATTTAAGACAATTTTACAGCCTCCACTGGATAACATTCTATTCTATTCTATTCTATTCTATTCTATTCTATTCTATTCTATTCTATTCTATTCTATTCTTATGTCATTTTCAAACCTCTGTACTCATGTTGTTAATATGTTGTTAAGATATGGGTCAAATCATTACACACACAAGCTCAGAATTTGCATGAACAATAAAACACATGCACACACTATGGAAAAAAAAAATCTTTCAAGAGTTTTTTTTGGCTATGTATTATCCATACATATCACCACCTGTTTGCACAGTAACTTTCTGTCAAATGCTTGCATAGTGTTTTAGTGTATAAATGCAATGTTTAACAGGAAGCCTGCATATGTATAAATCCAAATATCCCACCTATTCTCAAGCTCTGAGATGTCAGTCTGTAGTCGAAGGTAGAACTTCTCTGCCTGGGAGAAAAGCTGTCTGAGCAGCAGCACATTGGTGTGAGCTGTATTGATGAGCTCGGTTTCCACCTCCCCACGTACCACTGCCTGCAGGTCATCCAGCATCTCTCTCACCTCATCCACTGTAAAGGTTTCCTCCACCAGTCTGAAAAAAGTAACTTTTATTAATGTCGAGTTAATGCAAATGAAATCTAAAGTTACATATGTTATTGCTCAACAGGCTGTCATTAGGTTTGTTGTGCATCAAAAGACAACTGGAATATACATGTATTTAAAGCATTAAAAAAAATTGTGACAACTGTAGAAGATATACAGGAACAGCTGGAGAGAAAAAAAAAAAAATTCTGCCTAAGTCTAAAGAAGGAAGCTCTGAAGGAAGTATGTGGTATATACAATATACCACAAGATGACAAAAGAAACACTGTTAAGCATGTTCTGAGTTCATACTAAATACTGACTTTTGGCTGTAGAAGCCATTTAGTTCTGATCTTTTTTGCTGTTTTATAATTTTCACATAATTCATGTGTTTTCTTGTATCATAACAAAGAGACTCATTACAACCCTGCAAAAACAAGGCCAGAGGTGACGTAATACTGCATAACCAGTGTATTTGTATGAAGTCTTAGTACATTTAACATACTGTATATGCCTATATGATCACTCTGTTGCAAAGTTTCAAAAACTCCACACATATTATACCTAGTTTAAGAAGGATGTATGACAAAGCGGTTGAACCCACCTACACTTACAATTTGCATTCATGCCATAGTCCAGAAAGCTTCACAAAAGGCATTACAAAGTGGTCATTACACTGTTGGCATAATCTGATTAGCTCCTCCTCTGGACACATAGCTCACTATAAATCAGTGCATAAAATGTTAAGGCTCAAGCCTTGAATATACTCCTATTAATAATTAACGTTTTGCCCTAATTTATAGGAACTGACTTCAGTTTGGACTTGTTTCTACATGTAAACAGTGTATTACGGTCTCATCTTAAATTCTCTTTGTTTTATGGGCTGTGTTTTGTTTTACAAACTCTTTCTTTTTAAAAGACTCAAATATACATTATGAAAACCTCACCTGCTGTCTTTGAGTTCTTCGAAGCAGGAGTCAATAGTCTTGAGTCTGAGGACCCTCTTTGAACGAGCAAACCGCATGTAATTAATGACTTCATGCTGATGGTGTTCATTAAACTCAAAGTCACCCTACGTGGAGACGAGAGGAGAGGACTTAGTCAAAAACATCGTCACTTGAGGTAAAAGACGTACTGACAAATATACCAGAACTATCTGATAAGCTACGTTAACAAGACGATTTCCCCTTGCTAATAGAAGGCATGGCCTATCCACATAAGCTTCAACAAACAGTACATCGTAAACAGAATGCTTACTAACTCTACAGCTTTACTCATCTTCAAGACGAGAACGAATCTGAAAAATACAACTGGGCGTATATCATTATAACTTATAAAAGCAAACAGGTGGCCTCCTGCCTAATAACACGTAGCAGCTACTTACCATGGTGGCAGTAGAGCTAACGGCAACGTTACTAAGTTAGCTAGCTTGCAGACTGTGCAGATTCTAAGAAAAATGGGGTTTCAGCCTCGTATTTAGGCCGCGCAGTGAAGAGTCTAGAATAAAAAATGTGTTATGTTGGGCGAGATTTACAGTAAAGTATTTCCTAGTAAATGAGCAATTCGATCAAAAGGCTGAACAGCGGTTATATCATAGCTTTAAGATTATCTAGCAGATAGGCTAGCAGGGCTATGTAGCTAGTGTTTGCCTTGAGAATGCCTTGGTAACGGAGGATAGCGTCATTACCTTGGTTACTGAAGGTGCATTCAAATGCTTTACGTGTAACACGGAAAAATCGCTCACATATTTGACTCATTAATAAAATGAGCGAAAAAAAAATTACGGCAAGTTTCACATTGTCAGTGAAACAGTTATAAATCACATTCAACATGATGGTGGTGCTACATCGTTCAGTTTATCTAGCTACATATTTCATAGTCTTAATCGATGAAATGGTGGTAAATAATTCACAAGTAATATTCAGTGACAGCTTCAGTGTACTTCAGGTTTCTGAAATATATAAGCTATATAAATAAGGTGTTTTCTTTCGCATTTCTTGGAAACTGAAAAGTTTGCCGTTTTCAACCTCCAAGACAGTGATACTACTTATCTTACTCACATTAACGTATGTGTTACTGAACTATCATTTCGTTGTGCTTGTCATGAATAGTGTGGTGCAGTAGATGGCGATAATGACTAAGACAAGCCAGATCTTGTCCAGGTTGAAAAGGTTCAGGCTTGAAATTTCTCAGCTTTTTCAGCTGTATGTGTGACCCCTGAAAAGATATAGCGTCCTTTGGTTCAGCCATTTATTATTTTTAATACATGAAAAAATATTTACAAAGTTGGTTACAGGCTATTGTAAAAAACAAGATATGAACAACACAAGAAATGTGAAATGTGAAAAGTGTTTTTTTTTCTTTGTCTTCTATATTTGTACTTTGTGCCACAAGAGAGTTGCCTTTTTAATTTTGTTGTACATGTGTATAATGACAATAAAAGCATTCTATTCTATTCTATTCTATTCTATTCTATTCTATTCTATTCTATTCTATTTAAGCCATTGACATCACTGTTAACTAATTGTGGCGCAGACAACAATACTTTAAATTAAATCCAAAAACTACTTACATACTCAGGAGCTTTTCACTGATTACCATGGATAAATGAATAGTTAGTTCATTTATTTGCTACTCTCAGGTTTTTGTCATCAGGCTATGGTGATGGTTAACAGAAAACCTAAATTCTGACAAATAATTATCTAATTATCAGCCACCAAGCTGTAATCAGAAGAGTACCTTCAGATAACAGTCCTGTAGGAACATTTCTGATTCTGGTTAGTTTCCTGATTATATTTGGAAACAGTCTGACAAAAACCTGCTGGCTGCAAACTGATACATAATTCTGGCAGTGGATGTTGCTATTGGCAACAGAACATCCATCTAAGACTGCTAGTGTGGCATGAGGTAGAATACAAGGTAGTGTGTCTAACTCTGACCCAATGGGTCTGTCATTGACATAAACCCACTATGAGGGAGTTTTCTAGTGTTGCTGCTTTCTTCTGTAACGTGGTTAAGTTCAGTTGTGATACAGCATGTATATGACTTTAAATTTACATACACATATGTGATAAAATATACATATTATGCACACACACATCATCATACTTTGTATTGTATTGCTTTATATAGTTCTGTGTTAATATTATTGTCTCGCTGGTTTTATTCATTGTTTAACAGATGCTGCTAAGGGACAAGTCAGATCTAATGAACTTCACTCTTTATATTTGTGTGATGGATGTAACAATAGAGTTCTGTATTATGTTGTGCTGTATTTCACAGACAAATATAGTGCATGTGTTTTTTCTTAGCAGACACATGAGCTAAATAGAAAGTTGTTAAGAATTCTTTTGCCCAGTCACCAGCTAAATCATTTTGTCTAGAGGGCTCCTAAGTTTAAAAAAAGGAAACTTTTTTTCTCATGTCTCTCTAGCTGTAATGAAATTATACTAACGGGCAGCGCATGGTTAGTCACCTAATCAGATGCCTTATAACGTGACCACTCTGTGCTGGCCCGCTTAAATTCACTGTGCAACACCAGGCATTCACAGGCAAAATGTTTCCCCTTTACCTTCAATCACGGTGAGTCTTTCTTTCAATCTCAGAAAGACTAGTTTAACCACTTTCTAGATTATATGCTGAAGGGACATGGGTCAGAGATAATTTTCATTAATTTATTCTTGGTTTTATGTTGGTGTTGTTCCACTATGGTCATCTTAGATGGTGAAACCTCACTGGTCACGCGTAATTTGGTTGTTTCATGTTTGGCTTGTAAAGTGACATAACCAATTCTTGAATTTTGATGTATTGTCAAAGAAACAAAATTACTGCATTAACAAGTGTTTGTGGAAAAATAACTGTGTGTGAGAGTAATGAATAGTAATAAACACTAAAACAAAAGCAAACTGTAAAAAACAAAATGTTGAGGCATGGAAACAAATATAACGTGGATGACATTAATACTTAGCAAAATGTTTTACTTAAATGGAAAGACACAACTAGAAATGTTTCCTACTTTACATATGTAGACATTTGTTTTAAGAAGTTTCCAGTTGCTGTGTAAGACACATCAAAAACCTCAGCCATAGGTTTCTGGAAAAGTGGTAGTGTTTTTAATCCAAAATTGTGGTTATTTTATATGATTTAGGTCTATTCTTATTTATTTTTCAGCAGTTTTGTGACATTAATACAACCTTGTACGTGTGTGTTTGATCTAGTCTAGATCTAACGAAGGTACTGTGGATCTGATAAATAGCCTATGAATTGCAGGACAGTGTCCCTAGAGGGCACAATTGCCTAGTCTAATCCATTTATCACATACACCTCTTGGAACCCTACAAACTGAAATATGAATCGGTTAAAACATCAATTAAATGCTCTTTCAACCACCTCAATGGAAGTGATACAACGAAACATTTACTTCTATGACACGAGGCTCACATTTAGCCCGGAATTTTATGTAACTTTAGCAAAATGCATGTCAGACTTAGATCTTTACATTGCATTCTTTGGCTAATTTACAGAATGACGCATATTTTCTCAATAGTACAAATGAAAAGACATGGAAATATCTTGTATGCACTCTTAACTGCAGCAGAACGCTATAAACTGTTTCGTGGTCAGTTTCGTCTGATACAATCAATTTTAAAAACGAAGAAACAGAGATAAGACTGGTCTCAGATCAGGTATGGCGGTAATTTGCCGTCAAGACAAACCAATCAGCTGACCGCCGCATGACAGGCAGGCCCGACGCATGCGCATTTGCAGACTTTTGGTATCAGGAATATGGCAGCGTCCTGAGCGTTGTTGGGGGGAATACGGCGTAACTGAGCACCTTCAGCATCAGAGTGGGAAAACTGAGAAGCACCAGCCACACTCAGAGGAGGGTGGGGGGCTGAGGGACGGCTACGTATATTACCCGTTAGCGATTCTGCAGGTAAATTCACCCGTTAGCACCTGCCACCTTCTCCAAGCCATCTTCTTCATGTTTGCTTGATTGAACCCCGCTGCTAATGCGCCTAGCTAGCTCCTCTGCCTGGAAGTAGCAGAAGCTGAGTGATGTGCTAGTTAGCTGCTAGCTTGTGACCAACCTAACATTAAGCCTGCTACAGCTCATTTTATACGTGTAGCAAACAAACCAAAGTGTTTGGTATAACCGGGAGTAGAGCAGACAGTAGCAATAGTTCCGTCATCGCAAAAACACTGCTGTCGCTCTTGTTTTTAGCTACACATGGACCGCGTAGGCCTGTTGCAGTGAAGCAGAGTTTGGTTAGCCGCTTGAGAGTCAGGTAACGTTAATGCTGCTTGTCATGGATTTACTTGACAGATCGCGGCGAACCAGCATACATCCTCCAACAGACTTAGCAACTGTCATGAGCCAGTATAACTCAAATCTTGTAATTTATCTTGAATGGTTACATTTGTATGACTTTGTACTTTAAATATACTGTATTCTGACAGTAGGCGGTCCGTGCAGTTCACTTATAACCAGACACAATGAAGTACACTGTAGGTTCCTGAGCGTTTACTTCCTGTCTTAGTAGAAGGCTTGCTACGTGTAATTGGCAAATAAAAGGAGGGCATTGCAACATGCCAGGGGTGCAGAAAAATGTTTGAAGACGAAAACCCACATTTGACTTTTATTAATAGCCTGTCATTACACGAGTATTTTAGTGGTCAAATACTGTACTTCAGCACAGATTAGTGTGCTTTTACCATTTTGTCTATTCAGCTTTGGTTGTGACAGTTTTCTGTCAGATATAAGTTTAACTGCAGATGGTTATGGCTGCATCTTTGCTACATACTGTTGTAATAACAGGTGACAATTTAACCCTTGATCTCACCTGGATGCTAGTGATAAAGATTTTATTATCATCTGTAAAAGTTACAGTTGGAGCCTGACATAAATGAATACAATATGCCAAGCAGGTCTGGACAGGTTTGAAAGTTATCACGGTAATTATGGTGACACACGGTATGGTTGCAGTATCAAGTCAAATTTAGTGATGACAGACATTTAGATATTTGGTGTGTAGATGTTTGCTACAGCAGTACAGCTCATTTCCAAATAGACAGCACTATACAGTGTGTATTGTTATCCTGTAATATGGAATTGGACCATAAAATATTGTCATAACTGACATTTGTTAAATGCACTCCAAAAGTTGTGAGACAAACAAGTTGCCATGCAAATATCAAAATGTTTTAGGCTGTGTTTATTTAATATTTGTCACTGTATCCTCCTGACCTGAATTTGCGTTCTCTTCTTCAATAGTTTTGCCTTGAGAAAACTCTTTTTTAGATAGCCTATGAATAATTTCCCATTGATCTACATACAGACTGAAAGAGCAGGGAGGGGTAATCACATGACTCAATCCTGGAATCTGCTTTCCTTCTGTTTTTTTTACTCTCATCCCAGTAATATAATAAAAAAAAAAAAACTGTCCTGCCCTCTGCAGCAGCAAATAGCATGCTGTGCACTGCTTGCTGCTTACATCTCCTATTGTACACTCCATCAGCACCCCGCGTTGGTTTGGTTTCATTATGCAGCTCCATGAAAGCAAGTTTGAAAGGAAAACAGACCCAGGCGTCCCGCTGCAAAGGATTAAAAAGAAAGTCAAAGTGTTTGATTTTATTTATTTATTTTTTTTACAGCTCTTATTGATTTGAAAGCAGCCTGTGTGTGCAGCCTGCCCTCTGCCCCCTGATTGAATGAAGAACTCCATCATTTAGATTCATTTTGCTGCTCTTTGCTTCATTTGTGCACTAAAATAGGGAGGAAGGAAAACTGGAGTCAGATTTTTCCAGGATCCTGGCAGACTGCTGACACAGGTTCTCCTTGTCACAGTGCAGCCGCTAGCAAATTACTGCACTAAGTGGGGATAGGACAAGGCAGTTATTCCCCCTTTTGTCCTCTCCTCTGTGGTGTGTTGACTGGTTAGTGTTTGAACCTACACCTCGAAACTGTAAACAATTGTATTGTACTTGCTCAAAAGGAAATGAATGTAATTCATCTACTGCACATATTTGACCAATTAGCTGACTCAGCATTGAATCAGCTTTTGTTTCATATGGTTTTTCATCCCATTTTGGACACTGAGCAAGTACACGTAGACATGGCCGAACCTCTGTTTATCTAGAGGCAATCAATATTCCATGCTAGCTTGGCACCACACTTTATTGACGTTTGATCAGCTGCTTGTTGTGCTCCTGATATCAGCATGGAATAGGAGACCTTTACTTCACTCTGTCAGTTTTAGAAAAGCAGAGCATATCCTTGTGATTCCCTATTCACAACTGTGCCCCCTTTAAAAGTGTGAAATTGTACAGATGACAGATGGCGTCTGATAAAGTGGGTGTCATGTGCTGCTAACTGGCTTGATACTGTGGTTCATAGCTATGCTAGAGGTTATGTAGAATCACTCAGTCATGGTCATTGAGTGTCTGGCTTCTCCATGTTGTTGGATAATCAGTGTTTACTCAGCATTAGTTCTGAAGAAGAGGGAGGGATAAAGAGGCACTCACTCTGAGGTGCAGAATGTGGAATGGCTGTGTGAAGTGTGTGTGACAGTACAGTGAAATGTGCATTGAAAGTTGATGCTGTAACAACTCATGAAGGTCAGGGTACAGATTATTTGATAAATTTATAAAAGGTATCCACATTGTTTATGCTGTGTTTTATGTCCATATATTTGACCTCAAACAGGCTGAGCCAAGATCACGTATTTTTTCCAAAATGTATATTAAGTATAAGTATCTTTCCTTTTCTGCAGGCCCTGTGAAAAGATGAATGTCGTCAAAGAAAACAAAGACCTGGCCTGTTTCTACACCACCAAACACTCCTGGAGGGGAAAGTAAGACCCACACAACTTTTTTTTTTTCTTTTTTAAACCTAGCGATAGGATTTCAGGCCTGGTGACACTGTCTGTTTCACATCTTCTTTGTATCAGCTTTCATGGCAACATTAGCCTTGTTAACTATTCACTCCAACACCTTGAAGGGGAGCTTTGGAAAAAGCTTAAATCCTGAGTCAGTGCTTCCATTGTGTTGACTTCATTATCTTTACCAGGGAAAAAGATGACTGCAGACCACGTTCAGTAATGGCTGATCAGTACTAATGTGATGTAGGGTTTTCAAGAGCTCTTCTATCAACTGAAACGTAAGCTAAATATGCAGATTAGTTAACAACTGGCATATCATACACCTATGTTACACTGAAGGGTTATGTATGAATTTGTTCATATACTAGACTGTATGACACCTGCAGCGGCCATATCAAAACACATAGCACAATGCAGTACTGAATGCTGATATTTGGTTTGTAAATATTTTGTTGCCATCCTCAATATGGGGGTTTTCCCTGTTTTCTTTTTGTAATGGGCGTAGTGTCTGTTTTCACATAATTTTAGATCATTACATAAGTGCATGATGGAAGAGCTTCTGACAAGAATAAGTCAAATTTTATCATCAACAAATATGTACCATTAGATCAGATGCAGTCCATTATTATTACTATGTTGCTGTAAAATTAGAGCAGATAAAAAAAAGACATCCCAAACACCATTATAGACCAACTATAACCATTAGATCTTAGAGAAGTCAGTTACTTTTGGCAGTCTTCACATTGAGTTTGCATTAAGTTACCATAGGTGATGTCAAAAAAGGGCTGAGGTTCTGTGCCTAAAAGCCCTGAAATGACACTTATGTTTCAAGGGAATTTTTCTGAATTTCCTCATAAATGGAAGGCGGCGTCTGAGTAACAGCATGTACAATATGTGTCAGAGGAAGACTGTAAAGCAGCACGGGAAATACTAGGTTGAACAGAGATGTGAATCAGTGCAGTATGTTGTAGTAGTATTCAGCTTATGGAAAGTAGACTGTGGTTGAAATACATTATCAAGACGGCATAGACCTAAAATTAGTCCGGATGTGAAGTAGGTGCTTGGTGACCCTCTCCACGAAAGAATGAACCAGCTCCAGTGAGCCAGTGGGATCAAATTACCAATACCTGCTTTCTAAATGTCTTTGTCCCATTAAGGCCGCCATTGACTTGTGTAACTTAAGCAGGGCGGTAGAGCAGTAGCCATCATCAGAGCCTCATCTGGCTAATGCTTCCTGAAGTGTCCGGCAAGAGCGAATGTCCATTTATGTGAGGTGGACAGTAGAGCTTCAGGCATCTCCCATTTAGAAAGTCACTGGGAGGCAGGAAGTTAACCTGGGTTACATGAGCATTGTGCTTTGCTTTCATGTGTCACCTGAACATCTGTTGACATGTCAGTTCCTCCCACGACTGCACATGTGCTCAGGATATTTCACTGACTTGAAAGCATTTGCATCAAATGTTTAGTAACTGATGGCTGACGGCTTTTGTGTTGTATTACTGACTAGACAGCGAGAATCCTTTGGACAGTGCCTATGTTTTTAGTTCTTTGCACTCTGCAGATAAGCTAAACTACAATGCACTTCAAAAATTTTGTCACACTTTTGTTATTACTTTGTGTTATTTATTGCCTGTTTTTTAATTTACTGTTATCACTGATCTTTTAACCTGTATTTCATCATGGTGTGTGCTGCTGACTTTTGGCCAGATCAATCAATCAGTCAATCAATGATTCAATCAATCAATCAGTCCAGACCTGACTCTTGATTTGGTCTCCTTTGTAAAAGAGATCTTGATCTCAGTGGGACTTTATCTGGTTAAATAAAGGTTAAATAAAAAAAGTAATATTGCATAATTACTGTGGAACATGGAGAACATTTGTCCATGTTTTGCAGGTTTATTTATTTATCTTTTATTTCATCAGGAATGCCCCATTGAAGTCCAAGATTGCTTCTTCAAGGCGCTCCTGGCAGATATTTAAAAATAATTGATTTCTTTTTTGTGTGTGTCACTGGATGTCAGAGACTTGGGGTTACGCTGACATTTTCCGAGCTTGTGCCAGAATTGTTTCTGCTCCAGTTGTTGAAATGATGGTAAACAAAAAGTAAAGTGTTTGTGCCTGTGCCAGCGCCGTTTTTCGTTTTTATTTTCTCTTTACTCAGACTTCTGTTTAATTTAATTCTTGTGACTTTAGCTTGCAGCAAATATTAGATTTGTCTGTGTGTTCTCATAATGAGGGGCATTAGGTTTTCTGTCTAATTACGCTTTTGACTACACTTCTTCTCTACAGTCTTCCTCTAAAGATGCAAATCTCATTCTCCTTTGAATGTCCTTTGAATGCTTCCATAGTTCCCCATTTATTTATTTTTTGACAACAGGGAAATTGAACTGCAACAGATGCTGATGTTATCATTTTGATTTCGCTGTGACTTTAATAGATCAGTGGTTCCTAAACTTTTTGAGCTTGAGTCCTAAAAATCCATGTTGTTTCTTTTTAAACCAGAAAACAGTCATATCATCTACATTTTCATGACTCTACCGCTGTCAAAAGGATTAATTAAATGTGCTTTACCTGAATGTCATAACGTGAATCACAGGTAACAATCACTTCTAACACTGATTAGTGACGTTGAGTAAGTAGTTACACACTAACATGACTCAGACACAAGAAACACACAATTCATGTGTAATGAACACAAACACAACTGACTGATTTGTATGCTGCAAAAATGGCATCTGAAAGTTTTCACCTTTTGCAACTATAACGCAGTTTTTGTCTGGTGTTCGTTAAATTGTTTGTGTCCGTTTATGTCTTTAATTCATCCATTTTCATTGTGTTGCATCTTATTTCATCTTTTGTATTGTTTGTTTTTTTTCAGCTTTATATCTTACATTGTTTTCTTCTTGCATCGTTTTACTATC
This sequence comes from Sphaeramia orbicularis, assembly GCF_902148855.1. Taxonomy (NCBI): domain Eukaryota; kingdom Metazoa; phylum Chordata; class Actinopteri; order Kurtiformes; family Apogonidae; genus Sphaeramia; species Sphaeramia orbicularis. The sequence continues at coordinate 14,205,337 of NC_043976.1, read as the reverse complement.
TCCTCTACATTTCACATTGCTTTAATGTGGTCAACATTTTTAAACTCCATGTATTTTAAACAAGAAAAAGAATTCACTGACTATATTATTGTCATGTATTAGACTGTGACAATTTGTGAACCATTAAAATCCAGCCTAAAGTTTGGGAAAAGCAGTAATAGATGTTTTCCATGCACCACTACCCAATCGTGTATATGACACAACTTCTCCCAATAGTTTGTGTTAATACTATATTGTGTTTTTAGTCTTTTTTGTTGTTCCTGTTTGCATTTAGACCCACTTAAGTACAGTAAATCTTTGTAATTGACCTCTACTTTTACAACTGTGTTTATTAAATACTGTGTGGTCTGTAGAGTCTTGTATAGGAGCTTATTTGTATTCCCAGCTCTGTTTGCAGACACACAGATAATACTTCTGCCTTTCTTGTGAGAAAGTGTGCACATTGGTGTAAAGCAGAGATGCAGCGGTTTACTCAAATACAGGAAGTTGCCAAATTTGATTTGTTATGAAACACTGGAAGTCGAAGGAAAAACTTGAACGAATGGATCTTCTTCAGTAGAGTAACCTCTTAACGTATGATGGCTGTCAGTTGTGTAAACCGTTCCTGTAAAGTTTGTTTTACAGTGTGCCCTTTCTCCTCATAATTTGTTTATTGTCAGTTTTAGGGCAGCTAGCTCATGTCAGCCCATTTCATGTGAAATGTATGTTATTGCTGAAGAACTTTCAGTCACCAGACATATGGTGGTATAAAATCTCACCAAGATGATTTTCTTATCTGTGCTGGAATGGAAATTTTAACCACCACGGCATGATAGTGAGGTGTTCATGATTTGTGGCTAATATAACAACTCTACAAAGCTTTATGCCTATTTACTTTTGCGATTATATTCTCTTACCTGTCCATCCATATGCTTATTCAGCCATTTCTTTAGCTTCTATCTGTGTAGTCACTGCTTCATCTGCTCATCTGTATTTATCAGTGTGTTACTTAGACATGGTTGTGCACTATTTTTAAGAGCATTAATTCTTATACTGTAACTAGTTTGCCTCCGTCTGGAAGTGTCTTTTTTTCTTTGAGAACAATATTTTTGTTGTTATGTTAATACGCATTTTTTAGTACTTTTAAAGACAAAGTCCCCTTGTTTTATTATCAGGAAATCACATGAGAAGTTGGTTGTTATCTCACTGAGTCAATTGAAATGTGAATATTCATACGAGAGAAAGAAAGGTGACCTCTTAATTTGCTTCACATATTTACATTTTTATTGTAATTTACATTAGTAATAATAGTAATAATTAACTGTATCGAGCATTTGGAAATTCACTCTGATTTTCCACACACACTCACTAGGCAGTGATGAATATCGCCTTTGTACTAAGATAGAATAAAGAAAAACAAGACAGCCTATAGAGAATGAATAATTAACAAGGTTTGTGCTGACACCCAGTTAAGCTTTCCACTTAGCACCAAGGTCAAGACACAGGGAATGGCCTGAGACCAAGACAGACTCTGGCTTCAGAGGACAGAATTAGGCAATAATGGAAACGAAACCTCAAACTGAAAAAGTACACGAACCATGGTTTCATAACAGGAGTGAATGAAAATGACATGCCAACAGTCTAATTGTGAAGAAAGGACACTGACTGCTGGAGGAGCGTGGACCTAATACTCCAGTCCAGCCTCACTCAGGCTTCTGAACGTCCTGTCTGATTGTGTTTGTCATGTCCTCCAAACACCAGTACAAATGCTTTATCCGCAAGTAACCTCTCAGTTTAACTTAGTTTAGCTGCACGTCTAAACGGTTTACCGCTCAGACCTCTTAATTTTTTATCAAGGCCTAATGAGGATTTGCAAAAGAGAAAGGAGCTAAGTCAGCAAGTTTGGTGCAGGAGCTGATCGTGAGAATAGAGTCACTAAAAGAACATGTTCTACACGTACATGTGCATTTAACACTAAATTAGAGCTGCAACAACTCAATCAATTAACTAGCAACAGTTAACAGTCAGCAGTCCTTTATGAATCAGAATCAAATCAGAATACTTAATTAATTCCAGGTAGAAATTATAGTGCATTTGCAGTTGGTCCATTCAAGTATAACAAAAAATTGCTGGAAAGAAATTATCAATACAACATAAAGAAAAAAAAAAGAAATATACATATTAAAACACTCTATTAACTCACAGAACAGTAATTTGTACAACATGTACTAGACAATATTATTGATTAAAGAAATATACATAAATAAGTATAATTATAATTACAGTGATCATATGACAGTATTCTGAACTGATATCTTTGGATTTAAGCCCAGACACATTTTTACAGTTTTTTTTTTTTTTACAATTACTTTGCTATTACTATTATATTTTTACTTTTATGTAGAGTAAACAACTAACGTAGTCAACAAGAAATTGATCGAAATAATCAGTAGATGCTACGCCAGTGAGAGCCTTTCATTGGATAATTATTATAGTATGTTTCAGCTGCAGCAAGTTATTCAGCCTTAACTGTTGAATGTGTAGCTTGCTATTTCTTATGTAGTCTGAAACAATGGGAAAAGGTCCTGTGGTCTGATGAATTCAGATTGACCCTGGTTGCATCAGAATAAGAGAGACCGATGAAGTGATTGCCCATCATGCATACTGCCTACAATGCAAGCCTGGGGGGGCAGTGTTATGATCTGAGGTTGGTTCAGTTGGTCAGGTCTAGGTTCAGGAGCATTATACTGTATTGTATGTCCTGTATGTAAAGTGAGGTCAGCTGAACCTGAATATACTGAATGACCAAGGTTGAACATCAGTGGATTCGTTTTTCTTTGGTGACGACACAGACATATTCCACGACAACAGTACAGAGATTCATCAGCCTCAGATTGTCAAAGAGTGGTCAAGGAACATGAGACACCAATGTTAGACATAGATTGGACACCAGACCTGAACCGTACTGAGAATTCACACACTGGTCTAACTCTCCCATCATCAGTACAAGAGTCAAACAACTATACAGCTATGGACAGAAATAAATGGGACAGTTATTGTGACATTGCATTAACCAAATAACCAGACAGAAAGTTATAAATTGGGCAAAAATACAAGGCAGAATTATATCTATTCATGATCATGCCTGCAAGCTGTAACACACAGAAACAGCACAACATGCAAAGATTTACTCAATACAATTTCACACTTCCTTCCTACAATGTGACAAAGCCTGGCCTCATAACTGTTCAGTTGAATTCATGTCCTTTGTGTGAGTCATTACAACTGGTTCATTTCATTTAAAGGTTTAATGTAGTATGAATTTGTGTGATGATACAGCTTCTTTAGTGTTAGCTTTACTGTTACATGTCCACATTAACCCATAAAGACCCAGTGCTACTTTTGTGGCAGTTCCCAAATGAATTTTTCTCTATTTTTTCCTTTCTTAACTGATTTATCACCAATTTTTTTGGGAATATTATCTTCTGTATTTTGTATTTTCTGGTGTAAGTCACGTATTTTCCTATATTTAATCCACAGATCATGTTCATGAAAACAGAGTAAATGCAAAGTTGATTATATCAAAACAGAGAAAAATGAAGAAAAAGTTACTTTTTCAGCAAAGGTGTTACTAACTGAATGTAAAAACAAGTGTGTCCATCCACTGTCATTGATCCAACTCCATGGGTTTTACTGGTGAATCAGTGTTGAAGAAGATGACGGTGTTTCCACTTTAACTATGGAGCCTCTGCACGTTCAAATGGGACATATCTGATGACCATAAAAAGATGACAAACTGTATTTCACATCAATTATTTACATGTATTGGCAGGATTAATGGATCAGCGAGTATTAATCAGTTTATATCTGTAGATGGTTTGTGTCACCGGTGGCTGTTTGGGTCTTTATGCGGTAAAATGGAAGGAAGGCTTTATTTTGATAATCTTTACTCTAGGTAACTTCACATTATGTCAGCTGCTGGCTCATAGTAAATGTGTGCAAGCTGACGTCATTAACCTGGATGTGGGGTGATATCATGACGTAACCGGGCATGAGTGATATCACCTGCTCTTGACTCATCACTTGAATTCACTGGGAAATGCAAATAAACCTTCTGATCTCACCCCTTTCTGTCCTCCAATGGATATGTTAGAGCTGTATTTTTATTATGAGCAATGAAGTATATGGCATTTTTAGACTGTAAACTGAAAGGTGTTGTTTGCGTTTGTTAGAGCTAAATGCATCTGTAAGCCTCGTTTTGCCTAAATCCCACGTGTTTCAAACACCAGCCAACAGTCACCCAGTTTCTCACATTCAGTGTTAAATGTGTGTGCCTGCCTGAGGTGTTGTAGGTGTTTCCTTCTGTAGTTTGTGAAGGATAAACTGTTTTTCTGACTCATCCTCTCTCTGTTTTTCCAGGTACAAGCGAGTCTTCTCAGTGGGAACCCATGGCATTACCACTTACAACCCTACCACATTAGAAGTAACAAATCAGGTCAGTGTGTTGGCAGCTTGATACAAACAGATGTTTACTGCTGTGTTATTCAGTGCACTCTTCTGCCAGCGCCTTACAAGGTGCTACTCTAGAAAATGTGGTGCTTTTTATCTCACCGGCTGATGAAGGCTCATAATCTTCGATAATCTTCTGCAAAACTACTGATCGGATTCGTTTAATATTTTTATGTTGCTTCTTTGAGACAGTGTCTGCAAAGTTTGTCCCAGTTTTGACAAATTGACATTTTTTATTTTATTTTATTTTTTTTGATCAAGGACTTTGTTATTAAGATTTTGAAAAGTATTAATACAATTACATTTACTATAGAGGCATTTTTCTTTTTTAACCCCCCCCCCCCCGAAATATTACAAATTCCAGAGGAAAAATGAACAAAAAAACCAGCCAGAAAGTTAGAGAGAAGCATACACAAATGCATATTACATATACACATACGTGTACACTACACTCTACAAATTAATCTCATCCCTGCTTATAGTTTCAAAGTGAGCTAAGAAAGGTTACTGGGCATCAGAGAACTTCTGAACTGACCCTTTAACAGTATAGTGAATCTTTTCCAGTTGGACATAATACATTACCTCTTTCACCCAGTGACCATACATAGGTGGCTTTGGTCCCTTCCATTTTAGCAATATCATCCTTCTAGCTATGAGACTACAGAAAGCTATCATGTTGGCTTGTAGTTTAGTCAGGCTGACGTCTCTTGGGGTCACTCCAAACAGGACCATAAAGGGACATGGCTTTAATGAGGTGTTACAGGATTTAGTCAAATAGTCAAAAATAGCTTCCCAAAAGCTAGATTTTTAAATATTTGTGACAGATTTTTGAAATATTAAAAATTTGCCTTTTGGTCCATATTTTGATGGCTTATAACATGGAAATGGTTCAAGATATCAATATAGTTCATATTGAGCACTGATTGGAAGTCAAATATGGACTTTCATTTAATTAATTGAGTTCTCCTCCAGTGGAAGTACCACCCACTTCTGTTGGGAGATTGATCTCCTGCATCAAGACCACAGGACTCTAAGATAGAGACAGAACCTGACAACCTCACAAATTCAAGTTTTTGTTGATGCTTGATAGAGCATGCTGGTGAACTACAGGGCCATTGGGCCTAGTTTTTGCTAAAAGCTGACTGCCGTCTGTGCAACCTCATGTAATCAGAGGTGTAAATGCTTAAAAATATGCTAAGCTTTCAACACTAATTAGACTGATCAGAACATACTGAGTGGGTACTAGGGATTACTCCACTAAATGCTGTAATAACAATGTATTTCGTGATGTTTTATGTGACCCTAACAATGTGTTTGTCCCTCTTGTTGCCACTATGTGTTGGTTCCAGTGGCCTTATGGAGACATCTGTGGTATCGGTCCGGTAGGAAAAGGTCAGGGGACAGAGTTCAACCTCACATTCCGTAAAGGCGGCAGCAAGAAGTCAGAAACGCTGAAGTTCTCCACAGAACACCGGACAGAGCTGCTCACAGAAGCACTGGTGAGGAGAACAGCTGTACCGCTTCATTGCTTTCGTACACAAAAATATTACCAAGCTCTCAGATGTGGTGCTTATTGTGGCTTTTTCATGCTTTCTGGTCATGTCATTCCTGCACATTTTGCTGTGTTGTCTAAAAACATTGCAGCAAAGTCACTTAATGTACAATACACTGCTTGGGAATGCAGCGCTTGCAAATCACAGGCCCTTTGACTCACTGTAGTTGTTTATCACAGATGGGAATCAGCAGATAGTTTCAGAAGAAATAAACTCACTTCAGTGACATATTTCATAAGTCTGAGGACAGAAATTACATCATTGAAAATATTTTTTTAATACTTGAAGGGTATCAACAACTTATCCTGTGTTTTTGGAATCTGTAATGAAGACCATCTGTCAAACGTGCTTCATTGGGATGACTTAAATACAGTAACTGTCGTTTTATGTTTTTTCTTGTTGACAGAGATTCAGAACAGAATTTTCAGAAGGAAAGATAACTGGAAGGGTAAGTGCTAAGATTATTATTCAGACAAAAAGGGTGAAAGTGTAAGTTATCCATTTGCACGTTTGTCACTGTTGACAACATTATACTGACTCATGTTTACATACATGTGTCATTCAAAATCCAATATTTCTGAAAATATAGCTTCCACTGTCAAAAAATATCAGTAGTCTGTGCACAAATGTATTAGCATTATTTCAACACAGTTCTATGCATTTCTTACAGCTTTTTTTTTTTGACAAAAAATGGCCACTCATTTGAACCCTTAAGTAAATTTTAGCTGATTCACAAAATAATTTCCCTTTTTTTTTCTTTTTTTCTTTTTTTTTTTAAACAAAAAAAGACATTGTGTCAGTGGCTAATGGAAATGACTATTCCATTGATATTCTTGGTTATATGTAGCCATGCATACTCCAATTATTGTGAAATACCAGCTAAACACAAATAATTCTCAGCAGGGGTCACTATCCAAGTTTGTCTTTTATGTCATTTTGAGTTTTTGCATTATAATTGGATTTATTTTTTCAGAATTTTATATGTGTAGCAGACTTTTTCAGCTGTGCTTACGTGTCTTCCTCCTTTATTTCGTCAACCAGTATGTTGAAAAGATTGACAGTATGGGTGCAGAACATATCCAAAAAATCTAGTACTTCATAATGTCAAAAAGAAAAGAAAAGAAAAATTAATATTTCTCCCTCTAATCAGAAATGTAGGTTTGTCATTTGTGCCTGACTATGTGTCACAAACTGCACTAAAAAACCCAGTCCAGATCCATAGTCTGAATGCACTGATGGACAGATGGAGTCCTGTAACCTCAATAATGTCGGGATGTTCCACATTTCAGTCACAAAAGGATATTCAACTGCAGCATGCTACCCGTATCACATTTGGTTTATGTAAGAGGAATATTACCGTGCATGTTGGTAGTTTTTTCTGTGCATGTAAACATACTGTCTCTCAGTGCATGTGCTGGACTCTTAACAGCGTTACAACTGCTATAAACACCACTGGAGTGACACACGAAAGCCTGTAAGTTTAGAAGTGACACCGGGTGGCATTGACCAGATTGACCCTCATACCAACCGAGTGGTGTGCTCCTACGACTATCGCAATGTTGAGGGCTTCGTCGAGGTCTCTGACTACCAGGGAGGATTCTGCATCCTATACGGGGGCTTCAGTAGGCTGGTACGAAATGACAGCATGTGCAATTCATGTCTTTTTTATCTGTTACGTAATATGAATCAAGAAATTAAGATGGGCTTCTTTTTTCCTCTTTTCCCTACTCTCTCAGCATCTGTTTGCCTCAGAGCATCGGGATGAAATCATCCGGAGCGCCATAGAGCATGCAGGGAATTTCATTGGCATCACACTACGACTGAGGAAGGAGGCCTTGACCTTCGAGGGGTTTGTGACGGACAGGTTGGGGAAGTACAGCTCAGATGAGAGCATCACTTCCCTGGCTGAATTCGTGGTTCAGAAGATCACACCTCGCCACCCAGTCAGTGCCTTTTATTTACCCTATTCTGCATTGATGAAGGATGAGAATATTTATTGTACATGTGTTTGTCCAACCTAGGAGCCTGTTAAACGTATCCTGGCCTTGACAGAAACCTGTTTAGTGGAGCGAGACCCGGCATCGTACAACATAGTCACCATCAAACCTTTTGGAGAGGTGGGCACTCACTAATCGAATAGATAGAAAGGGTAAAAGCATTGTTCAACTGAAATGTTTGTCTACTCCACTAGTCCTGTAAAGACAAAAGGGTCATTTAAACAGCCTTTTGTTCTATTATTTATGTAGTTCAACACAGTCAGGTAACAGCTGGGGTAAACATACTACAGTCTGTGAGAGATGAATAAAGTCCTCCCACCACCCTCTGTTTTCTCACTTGTTTTCTCCTTCATTTTCTGTCCCTGTAGGTTTTTGCTCTCATCTGTGATGTGGACAACCCTCAGGTGTTTACAGTTGAATTCATCAGAGGCCAGATCAGGAAGTTCTCTTCCACAGAGAGGTACATGAAAGATGTTTTCTATATTTATATTAATCCATAAAGACCCAGTGCGATTTTTGTGACAGTACCCAAATTATTTTTTTCTTTCTATGTAACATTTTTTAAGTGATTTATTACTGTTTATTATAATACTAGTGTGTCATATTAATACCAATATCTAGGGACCGAAGCTAGTAAATGCGTCATTCCTGTTTTTAACTTAATTTCCCATCATGCAGCATGGTATTGCGCTTCCGGTCAACCAAGCGATATGATTGTAAAGCTATTGTATTCCAAAATGACTAATATCTCCCAAAATATTGGTCCTATCAACTTGCTGCAATATTTGATGTGGAGATGGAACTATTCCTCAACTATTGGTACCAAATTGGCAAATTAAAAACGCCTACATTTCTCAGAACTATGCAGATACACACACACACTCACACACAGACGCTCTGAGACCTTCCAGTGTTATGATATAGATTATCCTCTGTATTTTGCTTTTTTCAGTGAAAACCCAGTATTTTCCTGTATTTATTCACAGATCATATAGATTTTCATAAGAGCTCATATTAAAGTTGAGGGCTATATCAGAAACGGAGGAAACTGAGGAAAAAGTGAGTTTTTCAGCAAATATATCATTAACTGAACATAAACCAAGCGTTTCCATCCACTGTCATTGATCCAACTCCATGGGTTTTTACTGGTGAATCAATGTTGTAGAAGATGACAGTGTTTCAACGTTCACTACAGAGCCTCTGAACGCCCAAATGGGTCATATCTGGTGACCATGAAAAGATGACAAACTGCATTTTACACCAGTTATTTGCATGTATTGACAAGATTAGTGGATCAATAGGTATTAAACATTTTAGATCAGTAGATACTTTTGATTGCCAGTGGATGTTTGGGTCTAAATGGGTTAACATACTACTAGCCTGTTCACATGTGTGTTTTTGTGTCTTTTGCTCTGTTTGTTCACCTTAATTCTAACACAGTTTAAATGCGTGCTTTTTCCTGTTTTGTTTCACTTGTATGAACTATTTGCTCCATACCAGTGTTTTTTTCTAATGCATTTAACAGAGTGTGCTTGGCTTCTCTGTAGGGACTCCTTATTGGCCAGCCTACTTGATGGAGTACGTGCATCCGGCAATAGGGACGTGTGTGTCAAGATGGCCCCCACCCAGCGAGGGCAGCGATGGGGCCTGCTGAGCATGCCTGTGGATGAGGAAGTGGAGAGTTTGCATCTCAAATTTCTGGCAGCACCTCCTAGTGAGTCAAAACCTATGATCTCATCAGTTTCAAATTACTTTACTCCCTCTTAAACTGTTATGGTTTTGACTCATTTGTTATAAAGAAAAGGTTGTCTGTGATCTGTGTTTCATGGTTCCTTCTCCCTCTCCTCAGATGGGAACTTTGCAGACGCAGTGTTCAGATTCAATGCCAACATTTCCTACAGTGGAGTTCTGCATGCAGTAACTCAAGATGTAAGTGTTGAGTGTGTTTTTCAGTGCTTCTCATGGGATTTTCTCTCATTTCCCTCCTTTTATCATCTTTTTATTTCTCTATTTTTTTCTGTTTAGGGTCTTTTCTCTGAGAACAAAGAGAAGCTCATCAACAACGCCATCCTGGCTCTTTTGTCCCAGGAGGCTGAGTTGCCGGCGCAAAATGCTGAGCTGGAGAGCCATTTTCAGGCCATCCGGCGCTTGGTGGCCTCCAAGGCTGGCTTCCAGGCTTTCACTCAGCTGCCTAAGTAAGAACGCAGAACATCCCTCTGCCTCTACCTGCCTACTTGTATCACTTTGAAGTTACGTTTCTCGTGAGCTGCTGGTAACAGGCATGCTCTGTCATTTCAAGGTCTGGTCAAGGGTCTGGACTCACAGATGGAACGTAAATATGAATCCATACATCTCAGTCTGCCCTCTGTCTCTGTTTTTTCTTTCGTATTCTTTTCCAGTGTCTTTCTTAGCCTTCTGTCGATCAGCCTCCTTCTCTTTCATCTGTGTTCTGCTTTCATCTCTGGCTTTTAGACAGGTGCTTTGTCTTTCCATTCCATTCAGGCGAGCTGTCGGTTTGCCTTGACCTTCCGCTCTCGCCATCTCATCTTTGTATTTTCTTACCTTCATCTCTCTCCGACTGCCTCAAACGTGTATCCTTCACATTTCTGCGTATGGCACAAGAGCCTTGTAGTCCTTTTCGGGTCACTGAGATGTATGAGAGGAACTGTATTTACTGTTGATTCTTTGTTCCTGAACCTCAATTGGGATTCCTGGAAGATTCATTGCTTGAGTAGCTTGGTGTTTCTCTCACACAACCACACGACACGGCTTAATATAAATGCAGATTTAAAGGGTTTTTTTCTTCCAAGGGAAACCTCTTTAATGTTGTTAGACTTTGTACTTGAACAGATGGTAGTCCGTGAGCAAAAGAAACAACAAGTCACTTGTGAAGCAATAAATTTTTTGCTCATCAAACCCCAGACCTCTTTCAAATAATAAAGTATTTGTGCTTTTAAAATTGTGTTATATTTTTGTTATGTGTGTTTTCACAGTTTCTCAAGGTCCACTTCATCACTAGAAGTGTTGGTAAATCTGTTGATATGTTTTTGTGTCCCAGGTTCAGGGAAAAATTGGGAGTAAAGACGGTAAAAGCTTTAAAACGGAACAATAACGGTGTGACACATGCTGCTATAGACATGCTCTGTGCCCTCATGTGTGTAAGTATCATTTCATTATCTGCGTTTCAGTCAAATATAGCACACACAAAACAATCGGCCATGTTTTATACCTTTCTTGCAGAGACCTTTTCACTCATCTTTTTCTTTCAGCCAATGCATGATGATTATGACCTGAGGCAGGAGCAGCTGAACAAGGCGTCTCTACTGTCCTCAAAGAAGTTCCTGGAAAACCTTCTTGAAAAATTCATCACTAATGTGGTACGTTGTTTCACTGGTTGCAGTTTTAGCTCAGGCTAATTGGAAAATGCACTTGAGTCATCACCTTCTGTACATTTGTAGTTTTTCAGTTCCCTAAGAATGTCCTCTTCTCTTTTTTCAGGACCATGGAACGGGAGCTTTAGTAATCAGCTCCTTATTGGACTTCTTAACGTTCGCTCTCTGCGCCCCCTACAGTGAAACCACAGAGGGCCAACAGTTTGACATGCTGCTCGAGATGGTTGCTTCCAATGGACGCACCCTGTTCAAGCTTTTCCAGGTGGGAAGATATTTAGATGCACACTAAAGAGTGGGTTTGATGGGAATTAATTCAAACTGATTTAGGAACCTCCCAGTGAAAGTTTTTGTTTTTGTATTTGTATGCATTTGATCCAGTTGTTTTTGGTTTCACATTGCAGTTTCACAAGAACATGAACAACCTCTGCATAACATTCACTGTACCTATTTCCTGTCATCACCACCTACAGTATGTGGGCTGTGGTGCCCGATATGTGTGGTTTCTAGAGCGCTTTTCATCTAGAAAGAAAAAGAGTGATCTGATTTATTTTGTTGCAACTCTACTATTATTACAGCATTATGACTATAACAATTAATAAACGTAAATTAATAAATTGGATTTTGATTACTTTGTACTGTTAAAAACTTTGTGCCCTCTGTTTGTAATAGTACTTATGCCCATTTTTCTTCTTCTTGTTCTTTTGTTGCTTCCTTGGTATAATGACTCAAAATGGCTGTAACTTGGTCAGAAAGTCCAACAATTCAAAAAAGTGTTTTCACGCTAGAAACAAAGCCAAGTGTGGTTCAGTTTGATTGGACTGGATTTATTCCTGCTCTTTTGGTCTGTATCAAGTTAATAAGTCCAAACATCCAGACAAAATGAGAGCTATCATCAGTCTCCTGACTCATCTGTTTAGTCCTGTTATACTGAGTTGTTTTTCTTCTTAATTGCAGCATCCATCTATGGCAATAGTGAAGGGAGCTGGTCTGGTGATGAAGGCTATTATTGAGGTGGGTTTTGCTGCAGTTCATAAATCAGTAGTTTTATACAGGGTTCCCACAGGGTCTTAAAAAGTCTTGAATGTACAAATCTGCTTTTAATACCTTAAAAAAAGACTTTAAAAGGTATGAATATTGATATGGTAGGTCTTCAGTTATGTTGCCATAAACTTGTTGGCTGTGTTACGTTTAATGTGTCTGTTAAATGTCCAAGCTGCAAAGAAAGTAACATTAGTCTACTCAGTTCCGTCCATTCCAACCTGACAGTTTCTGTTGAAATTAGGAACCAATTATTGCTTACTTTGCATCCCCTGGTGAGGAATGATCGTAGAAGTGAAAAGCAACCATGGGGAAGTGCAAATTTAACAATGCCTGGTTGGAGTAAATAAATGCATTTTCCTAAATTGTACGATTCACAAATTTTTGCCAGTATGGCTGTGAAATGGGCCTTAAATTCTGTTCTATGTAGTCTTAAAAATTCTTAAATTTAACTTGTAGAAACCTGTAGGAACTTTGTTTTAATAACTCGTTGGTACTGATGCCCACCCATCCTATTTTTTATCCTAACCAACTCACATTTGCTTAAATTCAGGAAGGTGATAAGGAAATAGCAACTAAGATGCAGGAGCTGGCGCTGAGTGAAGGGGCTCTCCCGAGGCATCTGCACACATCTTTGTTCACGATCAGCGCAGACCAGAGGATGCTCACAAACAGGTAATTAAATATTCTCAACAAAAAAACTACTATATTCATTGATAGTAGTAGATTATGTGTGTGATAAATTGAAATTTTCACCCAGAAAACTCTTGTTGTGTGAAAAACTAGGACCTTTATTAGATAAACATGTAACCAATAGTAGGGACGTCCGCTCAGACAATCAAATAACACAGTGGCTCAACTGTTTTTTCCCCTCAGGCAACTCAGCCGTCATCTAGTTGGTCTGTGGACAGCAGAAAACCCTGTCGCTATGAACCTATTGAAGAGGATACTGGTAAGGCTCCAAAGCAGCCCAGTTCATAGTTTTAACATAATATATTTGATGCCCATCCAAACCTCATGGCAGAAGCTATTAGTCTAATGATGGTGATGGAGGCACAGTGCTCCAGGATGAAAGCCAACGTGTTTCTCTGGCAGCTGTGATGCTCTGTTTAAGTCTGTCTTTGTTAAATTTTGTTATACCTTTTGTTATAATTTTGTTGGTTTATAGATATACCAGGAATTCTGTCTGTCTGAGATTTTTGTCATTTCCTGGGCACTATTCACCCAGTTCTTTTACAATTTCACACATGTTCTTTACCACTAGGAGAGGTGCAGTCTCCAGTGCTCAGTTTGATAGCTGAATTTAAATTTTTAATATTTATTTATTTATTTATTACAAATATTTGAACATTTTAACTTAGAAAATTTATCCATTCCATTTCTCAGACACTATTAACCCGATTCTTTTCAAATTGGACACACATGCTCTTTATTACTACGAGTGGGGCAGTGCACAGTTTAATGACTGAATTTCAATTTTGGGATTGATTGATTGATTCATTCATTCATTCAATTTGTCCAGCTGATTTCTCAGACATTATTCACCCAGTTTTTTGTTTTTTTTTCAAATTTCACACACATTCTTCACATGGATCTTTCTCTCAATTTTTGCATTTTTTACACATTTTTGAAATGTTTTTAAAGAGATTGAAAGCTAAGACTCAAAACGAATCCCTGGGTACACATAGTATCAATGAGCAGGAGGGGTAAAGTGTGCAACTGTGCGGGGTATTAGTGAACACTTACTTTTTCACTTGTTCGTTTCTTATTTCACTCCCAGCCAATGGGGTTGCTGGCTTACCTTGACAGTCCTGACCCAGTCCCAGAAAAAGATGTGGACCGAATGCACATCCGTGACAACTTGAAAATCGCCACGGTATCTTACCCACCACATCATATCAGTACTTTTTTAAAGATCAACCAAAAAAATCTCCATCTTTTGTCCTGTGTTTTAAATATAATTTTGGTGTTGTTCTGCACAGGATCAGCTGAATCGCAACAAGGTGCCAGAGTGGCAAAGGATAGCAGGCAAAGCAGCCAAAGAGGTGGAGAAGTTTGCCAAGGAGAAGGCTGATATAGTGTTGATGCACTGGAGAGATAAGATGGGCATAGCTCAGAAGGAGGTGAGGCTTCTGTTTTTTCTCCCTTTTTTCTTAGCAGGACTTAGACACTGATTAACTTCAGTTCTTCGGCCCACTGCTGCTCCTGCTGCTGACTTTATCTGTGCAGGTGGCTCTAGCTGCTGCTTCTCCTGTTGATGCTGAACAGTGCTGCAGAATCCACAAGCAATAATAAGACTTTTTTCAGATGCTGCTGCTGTTTTGCATGGAGAGCTGTGTCAGCTTGTGATAGCTCTGCTGCTGCCTGGCCTCACGGAAGCAGAATATATCAAGATTAAAATCACTTTCGACTTTTTCTCTACCTTTTTATTTACTTGCTATTGAACGCTCAAGCTGTATATTTTTTCTTCAGCCGTGACGTGAGGTTACAGTTTTTGCTCTGTGTTCCAGCTGAACATGGCGAAGTATGTTATTTAGATCAAAAGCTGTTTGATTTGCTCATTGTCAATTGAGGCTGAGCCTGTGTGGGTCATTGTTGCAGATTGTGTGTGGGTGTGCTAAGGTTGATGGCGTCTGCTGAGATGAAAAAAAAAAAGTTATGGCTCTCTGGCTGTTCTGCGAAATTAAATTCTACCTTCAAACAAAGCTCAAAACTTACTTCACCTGAATGTCACCATGCCTCGTTCTCTGTTCTCTGGCTTCACTGTCTGAAACTGACAAAAGACAATCAACTATCTATGATTGACCTGCTCTTGCTCAACAGTCCCTAATCACATCCATTACCTTATTTTTATCACCTTATTTACTTGTTCACAATTCATTTAAAAAAAACCCACTATACTCTAACATAAAGTATCGATACCAACCTCTTTGTATCAGTGACCCTTTTGTTACAATTCATCTGTTTGATCCAAGGAACAATAATCTCTCTGTGTTGTCTCTGCCCCACCCTCCCCTTGTCTTGTGTGGTTTCTCTGCTGTCAAACAATGCAGCAGGACAGAAATAACCTGGTAAGTAGGAGTGACCATTGGGATCCTATTTGTATATTCTTTCTGTCAATCAAACGATTTTGAATCCCCCCCCCCCCCATCTTTGTGTGGTAAATTGGGTGCGTTTTGTAAAGTAACCAAACCAAGCAATACTCTAATATAATCTACAGTGAAAGACTTAGAATGAACAGTATGAAATTAGAATGCAGTTCAACAATAGATACAATCATAAGAAAAAAATATCAGTTACATCATACTACGTGTGCAACCTTGAACATGTTTCTTCTTGATAATCAAGTAGATATTTCCACTAGCACACTGTCTGTCCTAGCCCCATAATACCATTATTTAAACATGCTTTCTGTAGCGTTTTGTCTTAAATATTTAATGACCAATTAAATTCTGAGACATAAGTAGAATTGCCATTAACAAAAGGCCATGTACTGGCATCGGGTTTTTTTTTTCATAGAACTTGAGATGGTTTCAAAAGAGAAAAACGTTTACTCTAGCATTTTAAGGTTTTACGGGTAGTAGTAAATCCTTGTTGAAAGGAAGCAACACAATCAAGAGGCCTGTAATTGTACTGTAAGCAGCAAGTCACACAGATGACTACAGACAGTGCAAAGATGTGTCTCATCCAGCTACGATCACAGAATGCACCCAATTTTGGGATCCCATTTTGGTTTTATGTTTCATAACTTGTATGTTGGTTCAATGACGACATTATTTTCGGTCTTTGTCTATCTTCTAATATTCTTCTTTCATATCCTTTTCAAAACCATTTTTGTGTTCATATCTGATGTGCGTAAGCTATCAGTCATCTTGTTGCCATTCCAGCTTCTCATCTCTCTTCTGCTCATATGCTGAAAAAGGACGAATGTTGAGCTCTAAAAGTAGCATAAGGTGTTCTCTCAATAGGTTGTGTGTCTTTTAATTTCAGAATCCTAACCAAAAACCAGTGATCCTCAGAAAGAGAAGGCAGCGAATTAAGATTGAATCCAACTGGGAGCTTTTCTACTACAGGTACCACATGTCAATCAGTCAATCAAATTTTGTTTGTCTAGCACCAAATCATAACAAAAGTTATCTCATGACACTTTACATTTAGAGCTGGTCTAAACCAGACATATCTGCCAAAGACAGATCAAACTGTTTGCTAATTGTGTTAGTTGTATGTAATACTCATCTTGATTTTGTTACCCCTCAGCCAACTCATTGTAATCGTTTTGTCATCTGTCTGTCCGTCTGTCCATTCAACAACATAATTGCATTATCTGAAGAATGCATTGAGATATCTGAACCAAATTTATACAGTGGATGCATCTTGGCATGGAGCAGAAGCCTATTGAAAATAGGTCACCTTGACCTACTTTTTCAATGTCTAAAGGCCTTGTGCAGTTATAATATCTGAGTACTTTCAAATGTAAATATGCATGTAGTAAATTTTGCACAGAGACAATCTAATATAAATTATAGGGCAGTAACTTTCAACAGAATCTTACACTATATTGTGTAGGGGGGGTATTAAAAGTGTGCAGCACATTATGTTTTTATTTAACAGTCTGATCTATTTTTATGGGAAGCTTTCAGGGTAGCATCTTGGCTAACATGAATCCTCCATGCTGGCTATAATTTCTGTAATGTTCCATTACATTTTTCTGGATTAAGAACAGTTTACATGATCTGTATTTCACCTTTCCAGTCTAACCTGCTTTATTGTCTTTCTCCAGATTCCAGCTCGACCATGCACGGTCCAACCTCATCTGGAACCTAAAGACAAGGGAGGAGTTGAGGGATGCTCTGGAGGGAGAGATGCGAGCTTTTGGCGTGGATCGTGAACTCGGCAACGCCACTGTCATCTCATGGAACCACCAGGAGTTTGAGGTGTGTGTTAAGATGAAATTTCCTACACACACTTCCATTTAGTTTTTGGTTACGAAACAAGTTTTGGATAATGACAAGTTTGTTTGTATTACATGATACAAATGGAATATGCTCTTTATTTTTAGGTGAAATATGAGTGCCTTTCAGATGAGATCAAGATTGGGGATTATTACCTACGTCTGCTGCTGGAGGAGGATGAAAATGAAGAATCGAGTGCCATCAAGAGATCGTAAGACTGCAACAAACAACTAAAAATAACTGTATTAACTGTATTCTGTATCAAAACTCACATGATGATTTATGCTTCTCCTTTTCCCTCTCTTAGTTATGAGTTCTTTAATGAGCTCTACCATCGCTTTCTGCTTACACCCAAAGTCACGATGAAGTGCCTGTGCCTGCAGGCTCTCGCAATAGTTTACGGAAAGTGCTATGAGGAGATCGGCCCCTTCACAGACACAAAATACATTGTGGGCATGCTGGATCGGGTGGGTACAACCAGACAGTCAATGCAGTATTTCGTCTGGGTGCAGCTTTGTACGCCAATCCTGAAATATTTACTGTAAGTACACTTCTGTGGTTACAGTGCACGGACAAACTGGAAAGAGACCGACTCATCCTTTTCCTCAACAAACTAATTCTCAACAAGGTAGGCTAATGAAACACTACTTTTGGGTTTGCTACTTCATATTAGCTGAAACTCCAGGTTTTTTGGCCCTTTTCAGAAATATTTGTTTGTTCTGCAGAAAAATGTGAAGGAAGTAATGGACTCCAATGGAGTGCGTATCTTGGTGGACCTGCTCACATTAGCACATCTGCACACCAGCAGAGCAACTGTACCCCTACAGGTAAAAACAAACCTGTGGTGTTTAAATGATACTGAGTGACTTTGTATTTTGCAACATAAACTTTGTTTTCAGTACCAAATAGCTGTGTTGTTTTTTGTTTTTTTTTTCACAGAGCAATGTACTGGAAGCAGCACCGGATATGAAAAGGGAGAGTGAGAAAGAGTGGTACTTCGGTAACGCAGACAAGGAAAGAAGAGGACCATTCAGTTTTGAAGAGGTATGTATGTTAATTATAAAATCTTAAAATATTGCTTTCATTGCTGCTGCTTCCCTTTGCATATTTCTATTTTTACTGTTTTCTTTAATTATCTCCCTTAATGTTCCCCCTCCAGATGCAGGAGTTTTGGAGCACAGGTGTCTTGACCGCAAAAACACGTTGCTGGGCTCAGGGGATGGATGGATGGCGCCCCCTACAGGCCATTCCCCAGCTAAAATGGTGCCTCTTGGCCACCGGTCAGGCTGTGATGAACGAGTCTGATCTGGCTACGCTCATCCTCAACATGCTCATCACCATGTGCTCCTACTACCCCAGCAGGTGGGAATCACACATTGTGTATTTATTGTTTTGAAGTAAGATAAACATGTTGTATTTTCTGTTGAAACACAGGTATTTGCTCTCACATACTTCATTGTCTATTTTATTTATTACCCAGGGATCAGGATAATGCTATTATCCGTCCTTTACCTAAGATCAAGAGGATGATTAGTGACAATGCTAGCCTTCCTCACATTGTTCAGGTTTGCAGTTTGACTCTATATGCTTTCAGAAATTGGCAAAACAAAACATTATTGTCTCACGGTCTCACTTATCTTTACTTTGCTTTGCTTTCTGTAGCTCTTGTTGACCTTTGACCCCATCCTGGTGGAAAAAGTAGCCAATGTTCTGTACTTGGTGATGCAAGACAACCCCAACCTGCAGCGCCTCTATTTGACTGGAGTCTTCTTCTTCATCATGATGTACACCGGCTCCAATGTTCTGCCTGTTGCAAGGTGAAAACATCACAAACAAATCCCACACTTTGCACAAAGATTCTCACAGGCCTTTTTGCTCATTATGAACTCATTTAAAATCTTAACAACAGTAATGATTCCTCATTCCCTTTGTTCCATTTTCTTTAGATTCCTTAAGTACACCCACCTGAAGCAAGCCTTCAAATCAGAGGAGGTAAGGACAGATGTTCAGCCTATCCATTCAAACAGATTTTACTTTATCCTTTTTCTGAAACTGACAGCTGGTTGGTTCTTCTCTCCAGTCTAAGGGTCAGGACATAGTGCAGCGGAGTGTTCTGGGGCCAGTGCTGCCTGAGGCCATGGTCTGCTACCTGGAGAACTATGAGGCCGAGCGCTTCTCTGAAATATTCCTTGGAGAGTTTGATACCCCGGAGGCCATTTGGAGCAGTGAGATGAGGTAGACATTAGTCTCTTCTATATATATTTAATTAATGATTAGTCTAAATTAAAATGTGTATGTGTTGAAAAGCTGTGGTAAAAGTTGACATCTAATGTTTAGGAATTATTCGTATATAAATCTACATCATCTATTTCAGGCGGATGATGATTGAGAAGATAGCTGCCCATGTTGCGGACTTCAGCCCCAGACTACAGAGTAACACACGGGCCCTATATCAGTACTGCCCTATACCTGTGATCAGCTTCCCTCAGCTGGATAATGAGCTCTTCTGCAACATCTACTACCTCAGACATCTGTGTGACACCATCCGCTTCCCTGACTGGCCCATTCGTGATGCTGTACGTTTATTTTTTCTTCCTTATTGTGCCACTTTTATATCAAAAGTTGTCTATCTGAATGTGTGAGGAAATGAACAATGAATCAATAAAACCACTATAGAAATTCTATCCATTATTATTATTATTATTATTATTATTATTATTATTATTTTAACACTCTGATGCTACTATGATCAACTGTTCAGGTGAAGCTGCTAAAAGATACTCTTGAAGCTTGGAAGAGAGAAGTGGAGAAGAAGCCTCCCTCTATGTCTGTGGATGACGCCTACGAAGTCCTGAACCTCCCAAAAGGACAGGGACAGTGAGTGAACTTTATTACCAGTCGATTGTCCGCAGTGAAGCATCGATATTCAACGTAGTATATATAAATAAACTGGATTTGAATAGGACTCTCATTTTGATCCATAGCATATAAAATATTTCCTTGGATTGTTGTCAGTGAGTGATTATTTACTTAATTCTGTCTTAAGGCATGAGGAGAGTAAAATCAGGAAAGCCTACTTCAGACTGGCCCAAAAGTACCATCCTGACAAGAACCCAGAGGGCAGGGTATGTATCAAGATTATTCCTGACAGTAATGTGTTCCTCAGTACTGCTTGTTGTTTTTGTTTTGGTTTTAATCTGTTGTTTGGGTTT
The DNA here is from genome assembly GCF_902148855.1 of Sphaeramia orbicularis. NCBI lineage: Eukaryota > Metazoa > Chordata > Actinopteri > Kurtiformes > Apogonidae > Sphaeramia > Sphaeramia orbicularis. Next base: position 14,184,705 of record NC_043976.1, on the reverse strand, counting down.
TTTTTGTAGGAAATGTTTGAGAAAGTCAACAAAGCCTATGAGTTCCTCTGTACCAAGTCTGCCCGTATCGTGGATGGACCTGATCCAGAAAACATCATTCTCATCCTTAAAACACAGAGCATCCTCTTCAACAGACATAAACAAGGTATGATGAAAAACATGGTTTTTAATATCTTGTTACAGAATTGAAATTGTATGAAATAGGTTGATTGTTCAGTGTTTGAGGCGTTTAACTGATGTAACTAATCCTCTGACTGCTTATTTATCCTCAAATAGAACTGGAACCGTACAAGTACGCTGGTTACCCCATGCTCATTAAAACCATCACAATGGAGACGGAGGATGATCAGCTTTTCTCTAAGACCTCACCCCTGCTTCCAGCTGCTGCAGAGCTCGCCTTCCACACAGTCAACTGCTCAGCTCTGAATGCGGAGGAGCTGCGACGTGAGAACGGCATCGAGGTATGCATGCAGACCATTCCTCTAATATTATCACGTCTAAGTGAACCCTTGGATATGAACCTGTGTTTGATTTAATGAGTAATAAATTGCTGCCTGTATTTAATCAGGTGTTGTTGGAAGCTCTTTCCCGATGCGTTGCTGTCCTCACTGCATCCAGTAAAGCTGATGACATGGCTGTTCAGGTACAGAGGTCAACATGTACTATTCAATCACTTCTGTAAAAATTGTAATTGCAGTAATTTAAAAAAAAAATCCTAAATGTTCCACAGGTGTGCGGGCACATCTGTAAGTGCTATAGTGTTGCAGCTCAGTTTGAGGAATGCAGGGAGAAGATCATTGAACTTCCCAATATCATCAGGGACATCTGCCACATCTTGTACTATGGAAAGGTGAGGATTTTGGACCAGCTGTTTACTTAAAAAGCAGCATTTTAACATAGTATGTGTATAATGTACAAAGTGTCCTCGAGAAAACAAACTAAGTCACATTTCCACACACAGTATTTGGAACATTTAGTCCTGGAACATAAAAGGCTCCGTCAGACCAATGGTTGATAATGAAGCCAATGCAGAGGTATCTTAAAGTTATAAAGTTATAACACCACTGATGGCTACTGGGGATGGCTCATAAAAGCTCTGGCTCCTTTAATATTTTTTCCAGGTGTCATTACAGTCTCAACTATTTTATTTAGAACCTCTTATAAGTGATTGGATGGTCCATCTTTGAATTATTTATCAGATAAATAGATCTTGAATAGTTTTGTGTGACAGGTCTGTATGAGAGCTTGTTCACCTGCCAAGTCAAGACTTTTCAAGATTCTTTTTATGTAATAAAACTCATTTTATCCTGTCAAAAATATGATTTTTTTGGTCAGACGATGCTTAATGGGGTTAATCGTTGTTAGTTAGGTGACATTGAGCAGTAGTTCACCTATGACCCTCTGGTGTGTCACTTTTGTCCAAATATGTTCACTTCCACCTCCAAAAAGTCAATATGATGATGACCAAATCACAAAGTGCTTGCATGCACTTGCTCCCCAAACTAAATTTCGACCTTGTGCTGGAAAATGCACCGAAACTCCAAATGTTCCTCGTTTCTGTGTGGAAGCATGGCTCATATTATAGTTTCTTTAGTTACAGGTATCCTTTTTGCCTCTACTAATGATCTGTTAGTTCTTTTGAAGTGTTTTTCTTTTCCGGCATAAAGCCTCCTCCAGCCTAAAATTATGCGTAATGATCTCTGGAGGCCTATTTAAGCCACCAGTACACTTGGCTGTATTCTTGGCTTGTTAATGGTTGATGTCTAATAATGTAGTAATGATTTAATTTAGTTGCTCACAGAGTACCTCTTCATTTAGGTTTTTACTTCTTCAGCAGCCCAGACATTTATTATTCTTCAGGATCCTCAGCTGTGATTCATGTTCTCTCCTTTTTCCTCCTCTCAGGGTCTCCCAAAAACTGCAGCATTGGCAGTGCAGTGCGTCAGCTCCTTTGCCGTGGACTTCTTCTTACAGACCCATCTGTACCATGCTGGTGTACTTTGGCACTTGCTGGTCCACCTCTTCAACTATGATTACACTCTGGAGGAGAGTGGCGTGCAGGCGAGCCAGGACACGAATCAGCAGGAGGTTGCCAACAGCCTCGCCAAGCTCAGCCTGGTGGCTCTCAGCCGTCTGGGGGGATACGTTCAAGCACCACACAGCCCAGATGGCAACAATCCTGTCTCAGAAACCAACGGCATCGAGGGGACGCCACCAGAGAACCCTACAATTCGCAAGAGTCTAGCTGCCATGTTAACGCCGTACATTTCAAGGAAGCTGAGTACAGGATCTCCTGCTGAGGTCTGTGTGAGAGATGGATAGTGCTCTGTGTTACAAAACTGTTACATCTAAGCACTCATTTCATGCATACTCTGTTGTGTATTTAGGTCTTGAAGCTGCTGAATAGTAACTCAGAGAATCCATACTTGATCTGGAACAACGGAACTCGTGCTGAGCTGCAGGAGTTCCTAGAGGGTCAACAAGAGGGAAACATCAAGAGGGTGAGAACTACCAATAACTCTATCAAAGCAACACAGTCATATCTGAGATGTATCACACTAACAGAACTGTGCCAGTGTATGTAATTTAAATGTAATAAATGTACTCTGCTTTTGTGGTGTCTTTCAAGGGAGAAAACGATGAAAGCTTTGGTGCAGAGTTTTTGTTCAGTGATCACAGCAAAGAGCTGATAGTTGGGGAGATCTTTGTCCGGGTTTATAATGAGCAACCAACTTTTCCACTTGAGGTGAGTGAAATCACAGTAATTGAAGAATAAATGTCATGGTAAGGCTCAGAAAGGTTTTTATATCGAATATATATTAGGTAAAAACCTTAAATCCCATCATACCCAATGGGCTCTATGCATACCCCCACTACTTCCTGAACTTCAGGTGGGTCCTTTATTTCCTGTCTTTCATTATTGGACACACTGATTAAGCCAGGTGTGCCTGCTACTTCCTGTTGTGACTACTGATTAATTCGGCACACCTGGACTAATCAGTGTGTTCAATAATGAAAGACAGGAAATAAAGGACCCACCTGAAGTTCAAGAAGTAGTGGAGCTGTACATAGAGCCCATTCTTAAATAGTCATATCTGGATGGCTGTGGCTCGGGAGGCAAAGCAGGTCGTCCAGAAACTGAAGGGTTGGCGGTTCGCTTTGTCCTAGTCATGTGCCATTGTGTTTTTGGGCAAAACACTTTGCTCACCTTGTCTCTAGTGTCACTCCCACTAAATGTGAGAGTGAAAGAATAATGGATCAATAATGTAAAGCGCATTGGGTGCCTTGAAAAGTGTTATAGAAACCCAATCTATTATTATTATTATTATCATTATCATTATCATTATCATTATTATTATTATTATTATTGTTATTAATATTATTAGAGTTGTAAGCAGAGTTAAGGCTGACACATTAATCAATTTGACCAATTATGTTTTAGCTAATATTCTGTGTTAAAACTTGTTGATACTGGGGGAAAACAATGACTCAGAAAATAGAGATTGCCTAGATTTGTTATCTTTAGTTTGATATTCAGTTCCACGTTTATTAAAGGTCTGTCCGTCCAAGATTTTTGTCCAACCAATTTCTTGGACACTGTTCACCCGATCTTTACATGTGCTTTTCTCTCATTTTTTATTTATTTATTTTTATAAATTTATTAAAAAGTTAGCAAAAAGACTGATAGATAAGACTCAACATTAATCCCTGGGTAGGCAGGGTATCAATGAGCAGGAGGGGCTAAGTGTTGTGCGGGGTGGGGGCTATTAATCACTTGTTGATTAGTTACTTTGACTCAGAGTAGATTAGATGTGAAATTAATATCTGACAGCGCAGTTTTTATGGTATATATCAACAGATTAATCAGCTGTCATTTTTGTATCAGCCTTTAAGAATCCAGTTTTAGTTGACTGCTATTGAATGATGTATTATTCATTATTAGGGCAAAACAAAACCTGTTGTGATGCCGTGTGTTTTATTATTTCTGTTCAGTTTCCCAAAGCATTTGCGGCCAGTCTCCTGGACTATGTTGGCTCACAGGCCCAGTATCTCCACACCCTGCTGGCCATGAGTCAGAGTAACAAGGTGGAGTCCCAGCAACACGCCGAGAGGCTCCGCTTTGCCGAGATGGCTTTAGAGGCTCTCCGCAACGTCATCAAGAACAACCCTGGTGAGACGTGGCATTTCTCCTGGCCCTGCTTTGTCTGAATAAATTATGTCTAGGTAGTGAGCAGAGGTGGGACCAAGTCAGTGTTTTGCAAGTCACAAGTAAGTCTCAAGTCTTTGTCCGCAAGTCCTGAGTCAAGGCTGATAAGTTTCAAGTCAAGTCCCATGTCAAGACTGTGAAGTTCCAAGTCGAGTCCAAGTCCTAAACTTTGAATTTCAAGTCCTTCGAGTCTTTTTAACAGTAATAATAAATTACATTTTGATGACAGATCCTATACACTTTTTAAATCAGGATTTATTTATCAAAACATATTTGATAAAATAAGTGAACTGACAACAAGTACAAAATGTGCAAAAACAAAGTGCTGATTAGGGGTGGGAATTGATAGGATTTTATCATTATCAGTGCCATTGTCGATTCTGCTTACCAATCCAATTCCTTATCAGTTCTCTCATAGATTCCTGAGTGTTTTTTTAAGTGGGGGAAAAAAGTAGTTTTACAGGTCATAGTGGAGTTTGTTTGACCATTTTCCATATCAAATCATTCCCAATGTCACACATATACACCATTGTACACACACAAACTGAAAGTGAAATACAATCATATTTTCCTTAACTGTTTAATGAATAAATGTAAATATTCTGAAAGAATGAGGATTTTAAAACATGTTAGGGTGATATGATCCAGACTGGTCAGTAGTGGTACTCCTGGTGAGTGACAGACAAATCACAACAGTGGCATATGGTGATGTTACTCTGTAAGTCCTGTTGTCTGGTTTCCCCTACGCTGCGTTGTGATCTGTGCGCTCGGACCCAGTCCATGTGTACCGCAACGTGACGTAGGGAAAACCAGAAAACATCATGATGGAAAATGAGAGAATCGTTAGGAAGAATTGATAACACTGGAGGTGTACAATTCTGATTGAACTGATCAATTGGAACCGGTTTTCGATTTCCACCCCTACTGCTGACAGGTCACACAAGCACACTAGGGCAGCGAGAGAGAGAGGTGGGTTGTGTCGCTTCATGAGGGAGGTATGAAATGACTAGTAGTAATGATTAGTACACTTTTTAAATGACTCACTTTTAAATCTTAAAGTTTTGGGTACTGTATCAAGTCTTTTCAAGTCATAAGGCTGAAGTCTGAGTGAAGTCACAAGTTAGTGGTGTTCAAGTCCAAGTCGAGTTGCAAGTCGAGTCTAAAGTCATCAAATGAATAACTAAAGTCCAATTCGAGTCCAAGTCATGTGACTTGAGTCCACATCTCTGGCGAGTTATTCATAATTCTTGATTTTTAGAATTCGATATTAAAGCAGTTCCATTTTCATAATTACAGGTTCGGAGTCTGAGTGCATTGGCCACTTTAAGCTGCTCTTCTCACTGTTGCGGGTTCACGGAGCTGGCAGAGTTCAACAGCTGGTTCTGGAGGTAAGTGTAACAGTTTGTTGTTTGCATTTTCTCTGAACTACGTACACCTCCTTCTCAGTGGTATGAAATTTAACCATATTGGCTTCCACTGTAGGTTGTAAATACAGTGACATCAAATCAAGAATGTGTGAGCAACATCGCAGAGTCCCTGGTGTTATCCAATCTGCTGTTGCTGCTGCACTCACTCCCCTCCAGTAAGAAGACATTCTGAGACAAAGAAAATCTGTTGCTTCATGTGTCAGTTTTTATCTTTGACTTTAACTATTTATTTTTATCTTTTAGGCAGACAAATGGTGCTGGAAACCCTGTATGCACTGACCTCCAATACAAAGATAGTCAAAGAGGCTATGGCCAAAGGTCAGCGTGATGCTTTATTTGTTTTAGATACAGTTATTTTAATAGTTTCGAGTTTTCAGATGCTTACTTGAATTCGTCTGTTTCCCAGGTGCTCTGATCTACCTGTTAGATCTGTTCTGTAACTGCACACACCCCCAGGTTCGCACACAGACCGCAGAGCTCTTCTCCAAGATGACGTCAGACAAGCTTGTTGGGCCGAAGGTAAGTCTGGGCAGGATCACCTTCACGAGGGATCTGCGAATCAGTTTCCTGAAGTGTTAAAATACCCTTGTAGAATGATAGTACTGATAATACCAATAAACTATTCTTACTCTCACATACATTCATATTAAGGGATCTCTTGGAATTTAAAACAGTGCAAATATTTTACAAAGCAAGAAATTAATAACTTCCAACTAACATATGGAGATTATTCACAGATAGAGGGTCGTTATGATTGCAGACAGAAACTAAATATGAACATTGCACTAGATCAAATCTTAAAAAGATGTTCATTTCATGTTGTGGAGTGGTTTTGTGGAATAGAATGGAACTAAATATCAAACAGTATGAAAACATCACAAAAGTTAAGAAGATGTATAAAAACCTTATTTTCCAGAGATATAGTAATAATGAATGGGATACTATAGTTAATGATGGTATGTTAAAATTTCTTCTCTTTTTTTCAGTGATTTAATGACTGACCTATTCTTTACATGCACTCTATACATTAGCTGATTAGCCAAGTCATGTGAAATTGAAGTAGGACAATATAAGGTCAGGTTCTTCTTACTCCATTTCAGAAATAAAGTATTGTTAAAAAGCCACAAAGAAATAGCTGTACATTGTGTAATGTTTTGTTCTTATTTTGGTTAACTTATTGCCTTGAGTGTTCTGTTTAAATTTGTACTTTCTTTTTGCCTTTTGTTCCCCTTTTTATTTTATTCCTACTTACATTCGAAATAAAGCTTATCATAATGAAAAATAAGGTTTTCTTCATCATATCATCACTTCTTTTTTTCATTTTACTGATCCGATTCCTGTAGGTGCGTCTAACTCTGATACGTTTCCTTCCGGGTGTGTTCATGGACGCAATGCGAGACAATGCAGAGGCTGCAGTCCACATATTTGAGGGAACGCACGAGAATCCTGAGCTCATCTGGAACGACAGCTCCAGGGAGACTGTGTCTACCACTGTCCGAGAGATGATGCTTGAGTATGACTCATATTTATGATGTGATGATCATTTTTGTTTTGCATGAACTGTTTTTGTAGAGATTTAGTAACATTTAATAGGAATATCTGTACATGAACAACCCATAACTACTACTTACTCTAATTTAATTCATAAGATATACAGGGTGTCCATAAAGTCTCTTTACAGTTTTGCTCATTTATTACAAAAGCAAATTATTCCAAAATGAAAAGTAAATGTTGAAGTTTTTGTTTTGTTTTTTTTGCATCATTTAATCCACCTCTATATGGGCACCATTATTGCATGAACCACATCCATTCCATGTTGGCTGTATCATAGCCTGATCAGTGGGGTCAATGTCATCAGTGATCTTTTGCTTCTGGTCACTGATGTCCCATATCTTTGTTCAATACACGATATCTTTAACATAATCCCATAGACAGAAATCCAGGGGAGTGATATCTGGTGAACGAGGTGTCCAGGGAATTGGACCATCCCTTCCATTCCACCGGTGTGTAAATGTTTGATTTAGGATCCCACCAACATGCAGAACCCAATGTGGTGGTGCACCATCTACCTGGAAAATGATGGTTGGTTGAAGGTCATCCAGTTGAGGTGACACCTATTCAGTCAAAAGGTCAAGGGGAAACTTTTACAGTAATTGATCTCTCGTTGAAGAAAGATGGACCAATGATTTGATTGGACATGATCCAACAATGTGATTAAAAACTTTGATATCCACTGAGAACATAGAACAAATCTGATTAATATGTTGCATCAGTTGCTTTTGTAATAATTTTTACCCCTCTGCCAACTTTTGGCTGAAGGGGTATTGTAATTGTTTTGTCATCTGTCTGTCTGTTCATCTGTCCTTTCAACGGCGTAATCGCATTATCTAAAGAATGCATTGAGATAGCCGCACCAAATGTATACAAAGACAGTCTAATCTGAATTATAGGGCAATAACTTTCAACAGAATCTTACACTGTACTTGGCCGAGGGGTATTAAAAGTGCACTGCATGTTATGTTTTTGAATTAAGAGACTTTGTGGACACCCCGTATATACATTTTTTAACAGTAAAAAAAAAAAAAGAAAACTGATCTAATTGTGTAGTATTGTATTCACTTGGCTGTGGTTGAATGAATAGAAAGGTGAAGGTAGTTTAGGTAAAGAGCTTGATCATTACTGTGATACCTAAAATTATACCTCAATGATTTTTTTTGCTTTCTGAAATCTTTTGCAGGCACTTTAAACAGCAAAAGGATAATCCTGATGTGAACTGGAAAGTAAGTGCAGTCATTTATTGTTGCTTTAGAAGAGTAAAATGTGATGTATGATATAATGTGTCAAAATAAATCTCTTCTTACACTCTGTCAGTTGCCAGAGGTGTTCACCGTGGCGTATGGAGCAGGACAGGGCGAGCTTGAAGTGGGTGGTGTCTTCCTGCGTATCTTTATTGCTCAGCCAGGCTGGGTGTTACGCAAGCCGAGAGAGTTCCTAGTGTCCCTCCTGGAGACCCTGACGGAGCTGCTGGAGAAAAATAACCCCAATGTAAGCCGCTTCACTGAGAAACAGATACGCATCCATGTGCAAAGCATGATTGTTGCACTTCTTACCCACATGCCATTTTCTTTTCTGCAGGGGGAGGCTTTGGAGACAGTCACCACGGCAGCAGTTTGTCTGTTCAGCACACAGAGCCAGCTGGCCGACCAGGTCCCTCCTTTGGGTCACCTGCCTCGCATTCTGGCAGCACTCAACCACAAGAACAACGCTGTGCCCAAGAGCTCAATTCGCCTCATACACGTGTTATCAGACAACGAGGTGAGAAACCAACATTATTCTCTATCCTGGACCTATTTCAGACCTTGTTTTGCAGATTTAGAAAGGATTAAGCCTGGAATCGTAGTTAACGACTCTAAGATATTCACGACACTGTTTACTGAGAATCAAATATTCCCTGGATGTGTTTGTGTAGCTGTGTGTGCGTTCCATGGCCTCTCTGGAGACCATCGGCCCTCTAATGACTGGGATGAAAATGCGGGCAGACATGGCAGGCTTGGCATGCGAAGCTCTCAACCGCATGTTCCAGAAGGAGCAGACAGAACTAGTGGCCCAGGTACGTTGACGCCACAGTTTTATTGTTGAATTCACTCGCAAGATGTTTGACGCAGCCTTAATAAAACTGGTTATTTCCGAACAGGCTCTACGAGTGGAGCTGGTGCCGTATCTCCTGAAGCTACTGGAAGGAATAGGACTGGAGACATTAGACAACCCCTCAGCTACGAAGGCCCAGATAGTAAAGGCTCTCAAGTCAATGACTCGCAGTCTGCAGTACGGAGAACAGGTAACATAGGCTGACATCTCAGTCCAGTGGATTATGGAGAGGAAATCGTCGCAGAATCATCATGAATGTGTATTTTTCATCTACTAATGAAAAGAGGTTTACAAGCCATTTCTAGACTTTTTTTTTTTTATTCAAGTTTTTATTCAGAACAGTCTCATGAGATATACAGGACATCAATGGTACAAAGTACACTGTTCTCTCTCTTTTTTTTTTTTTTGGAAAAGTAAAAAAGGGTATCAATAATACTCACTTAAAGGAAGAAAGAGAAAGAAAAGTGTAATATACATAAAATAAATATGTAAAAATGGATAATAATGATATTAACAAGTTTGTACACATAGCCAACCACACTTCTAGGAAATAAGACAAAGAAAATTATGCATAAATACATATATTTGTGGACACACAATGTAGTATTTATAATCATAATACAAAGAAAAAAAAAGGAGCCTAACAGTGCACATGTACATTTGGTATTGATAATCAAGTATAAAAGGTAACTATGAACGTAAGAGTAGCACAGAAAAAAACCCCAAAAACCTTCATTTCTAGACTTTTGTGAATGTATGTGTTTTAATAGAGCAATGACAAGTGATTCTGTTCATTTAGAGAAACCTCTTCCAGCTCATATATTCCACTCTTCCATTAATACAACAATCATTTGTAGATCTCTCTGAGGTTGAAAGATGAATCCCTGCATGCAAATGTAAGGGACAAATCAGCAGATGCATGCTTATATATAAATAAAAGTAAATGAATGCCACATATTTTTAGACATTTGTAGGTATAAGAAATATTAAGATATCAAATTAAATAGGAATATTTTTCAAGGTGTGAAGTTGTGGATTGGAGCATCTTTTTGTCAACACCCCGTATTACACATAGATTGTTGCACACATTTTTTTAGATCACGTTATACACATTTGTCATTGTTAATATAATTTGAAATCATATAAATGGAAATTGTAGTTGTTACTCTGCAAATTTCAAAATGACTATAGTTTGTCTGATTCACTTCACTTTTCCAATTACCACTTTGCAGGTGAATGAGATTCTAGCGAAGTCCTCGGTGTGGAGTGCCTTCAAAGACCAGAAACACGATCTTTTCATCTCAGAGTCTCAAACTGCAGGCTACCTGACAGGTACGAGTATTTTAATAAAAGCTGCAATTAGACACTGAGTATGCTATTTTCTCATCAAGAGAAGATGTTGAAAGGTTGTTCTGTCACAGCCAAATTGCTTAAAAGGTAAGTCATGTGTGCCTCTGTGAGCTGGTATTGAATCTAAATGCTTTGCTTTATCCTTAAAACCACCTTGTGGCTGATTCCGCACTTTATGCTTAATCCCAGCTGCCCTTTATCTCTCCACGTTCTATAACCTCCTGGCTCTGCCCTCTCCTCCCTCTTTGTCCTTCACATTTCCTCCTCAGGGGTATCCACTCCTTCTCTCCTGGCTGCCAGCAGCCCACTGCGAGGTGGGCTCTAGACTCCTGAGCTGGGCCCTCACAGCCCACCTCTTTCTTGCTCTGATGCAGGTAGATGTTGAACCTCGCTCCCACTGCCATTCCTTGCTTTTTTACCTCCATCTTCATGGACACTCCATTTTCACTCCGCTTCTTCATCTCTGTAATCCTGACAATGTCATAACGTCTTAAATTTCTTTCACTAACTTTGCATCATATACCAGGGTGATGAATACCACAGAGGAAAAATGTCTGTAAGTTGTATGAAAGGCAGGTGGACATGGATATTCATTCTCCACTCAGAAGAACATGTTGGAACCACTCTGGGTTAAGAAGTGTACGTAGCCAGAGGACAGACTAGTTTGGTTCTGAGATTAATTTTCATACATTGACAAAAAATTTACATTCTAAACACTATTTCATGTAAATGGCTGAGAAAAGTCCTGTGTTTGCTCATTTAATATTGAATACAAGGGAATATTGAATATAAGGGAAAATACTACTCTAACTCTTCATTGTTTATAACACTTGGTATTAGAACAGATGAATAATGTGGGAGTGTAAATGAGTTGAGTCTAGTGTCTTAATATACAAAGATAATATGACAGAAGGCAGGATTACAATGCAATGGTTCAGTACATTAAACAGAGTCAGTATGTTTATCTATCTGTCTGCCATTTGGTTCTGAGGCACAAGTGGAATACCTCTTAATATTGTTCACCAAACACATTCTGAGATATTTGTTGGGCAGGTGACTTCTACCATTCTGGTATCCATTTGCCATCATTTGGTTTCAGCTTTCATGGCAGTTACATCTGTTAAGTCAGGGTTTCTCAACCTTTTTTGAACCACAGCCCACTAACGGCATCATGAACCTACTGGCACCCCCCCCATTGCAAAAAAATTTGTGGGACAGGGGTATGATTAGCCAGATGATATGCATCCCCTCCCACCCGCTCATAGATTGAGGTCCAGAAGAGTATGTGCCAAATGATTTTTAATGTTGTGATGTACAACAATAGTTGCTAATGCACACATTTGCATGCATGACGATGTCACTTGTGACCCCCCCCCTCCCCCCCGCCCCATGTGTTCACACCCTCCCGGTTGAGAACCACTGTGCTAAGTGATTCATGGAGCTGTTTTTCGAAACCACTTAGCTCCTCTGGTCTCAGTGGAATTATATAATGACAGTAAACCAACATCAGAAAGCATTTAGCACTTTTTGATTTTGTTATATAACTTTAAGTTTATATATATATATATATATATATATATATATATATATATATATATCATCGTTATTTTTTTTTTTCTGAATTATTAGATATGATTTTTTTTTTCATCAGTTCAGATGAAGACTCTTGGACAAGAGACAAAACCTTTTCAAAAGAGCAAAACCAGTTCAGTTGAACTTCAAAAACTACCAGGAAGAACAATAGCCTGCACAAATGAAAACTTACACAGACATTAGACAAGATAAAAAAAAAAAAATCTGATCTGCATTAACAAGCAGCAAAAAGCACAAAATCAGAAACAACAGGAGTCAAACAAAATAGATTACAGTGGCTTTGCCTTTACTGCCAAAATAGACAAAGAAAAGGACATTCGTCATAGATATAAATGATGTACATACGTAGATGTTTTCTATTTATTACACACCCTGTATAACATACCTTCATATGCTGACCTTTTTACAAACCCTCCATGATAAGTAGTGTCTCTAGTCTCATGTTGTGATCACCCTTTTATTCATACAGTAGTTGATCATCACCATTAGGTCTCCTGTTCATCTCAGTCCAACCTCTAATGTGTCCCATCTCCCTTTGACCCTCAGGTCCAGGAGTAGCAGGTTACCTTACAGCAGGAACTGGCACCACGGTAATGCCCAGCGTCCCACCCCCTGTGGACAACGACATCGGAGACCAAGGCTGACGGACACTCACAGTCTCGCTCACGCGCCCAGACTGCCCTGCAGCCTTCACAGCCGCAGCTCAGAGGGACTGTCCAGCTCCCAGATGAGGGGATGGAGAGAGAGAAAGACGGAGGGAGGACAGCACACCACCACAGACTGTCACCAAAATTACCACAACGCCTCCTCCGGCATTGCTCTCCTCTCCCCCTCCAAATGGCACTCAAGTCTTCATAAACACTTTGAAATTGTTTTAACGGATGACCACACTTTGTTTTCGTTTCTGTGCTACTTTCATTGTTTCTTCTAATGACACACAGAAGAGTTTACTTTTTGTATGAATATATTTTTTACTCTACATTTTTTTTTCCTGTGAGAAAGACATTGGGAAACTGAGAATTATTATGGGTAAACTGTCTCTTCTCTATTACCTTCCTCCTTGTAATTTCTGATTGGCTGTACTTGCCCATTAAATATCTCCTCTCTGAGGGTACTGCCGGACCTATCTGCCATCCGCATAAAAATATCTAATCTGTATAGCAGTATTCTGGTATGACAAAGGAAATGGGTGTTGAAGGAGGAAGTAGCTGAACAGATTAGTACGATTTCGCTGCCCTGTTTCTACCATCACAGCCCTCAGTCTGATTCTGACCTCTTGTCTGGTTTGATCTGCCCACCAAATGTTTTGCCTTTTATTCCTCTGATCTTAATTCCTACATTCTTCTCTCTCTTTAAAGGCTACCCTTCCTGCCTCAATTTTTAAGATAACTTTCCTTCCCACCTTAATGGAAAAAGCACTAGAATATTTAAAAGTGAATAATAACCTTTTACCAACGGAAATGAGCTTCTGCTAAGACCTGACGAATGATGTTGACTCTGATTATGATTCTATGTGAAAGACTAGTGCAATTTGTGAAATGTTCAATGTAATATTACGTATATAAACTTTCTATATGAATGTACATTAAAAAAAATAAATCAGACGCACCTGTACATAAAATTTTAAGAATAAAAGGGAACTCACAGTGTTGTTCTTTTGTATTTACATTTGTATTGTTTAACACATTTTATTACAGTAAATTGTGCCTACATACACAATTCTCTGCTATTGTTAAAATTAAGCAAAACCATTTTATACTTGCCAGTGGAGAAAAAAAATATTTTTAAGACATTTTTAGTTAACATGAAACCATATATTATTAAATCTTTGAACGTTAAATAAGCTTGAATATCAGTTTTAGGTTGCAAGATAGAGGTGTTGATAAATTTTCTATTTGGATGAAAAATATTGTATCTCTAATCCAAGCCCATGTGAAACTGGATATAAAATACAGCTTACTCCAGCTACAAGAGCTGCAAAAAGTCTGATGCCATCTTATTATAACAGTTTAATTTATAATTTATTAGTCAGAGACACTAAATCAGTAGGTTTACTGAAATACTTGAGCTACAGTTTGCTGCTAATACACATTGTTTGACTGAAGCCATGACATCAATGCAGGATTTCTTCATCCTGCCAAGTGAAAACACTTTTCCATGGCAAATTAATCTATTCTAAAGAAACTGGTTTATGTTTACGCATTTGGCAGACGCTTTTTTCCAAAGCGACTTACAGGGGAAAACCAATTAAATCACTCAATCAATCAAATTTTATTTATATAGCGCCAGATCACAAAAAAGTTATCTATGTGGTTTTGTAATGGTTTATGTAATGTGCTTCTGTTGAACTATATACATAAAAGAAAAATATATTTGTGCCAGTGTAGTTATAATATTCTTTTAACTAATATAATTCCAATTGCGTGTATTGTGCGGATCCTTTGTATGGTGCTCTCCGAATCTACACGGCTATATTTAAGTGCAACACCGGAAATGACGCTATTGGCGCGAATAACAACAACACCAGAAGTTTTAATTTCGCCTTCTAAATTAAAATATGTATGCTATTTTATTGTCTGTCGCTGAGTCGTTATAACAAATCTTTTAGGATTTTATACTTGCTAGTAAATTATTTGTGGAAGTATTTTAACGTTATATATATAAGCTAGTTTTCATGTTAGCTAACCGGCTAAACATTTCCTTTAGTCAGCGCTGCATCTGTCTAAAATTGACAGCAACGTTTTAGTTAAATTGATATATGCAGAGACATCTCTTGGTAAGCTACAGTAATTAAAATTCCTCATGACCCTTTGGACTTCATATTGATAAAACATACAATTGTTTATGAATTTACTTACAGCCTGAGTCATCATAGAGGTAAGAAAGTAACAGCTCTCACTTTGGCTAACAACACAAATTAATATTTGTAAATTATTTTAACCTAACACTGCTTGAAAACCACTGTAATAATCTATATTTATTTGTATGTATATGCCAAAATGTCAAATACAGTTTGATATAAAATGTATAGCTTGAGTTCAGGCTTAGATATTTGATGAATTTTCTTGACAGTTTAGTTATGTATTTACAGCCACTGCGGAAAAACAGACGTATATTTTTCTGAAATCCCAGGTTCATGATGTCTAAAACAGACCCGGAGGCTTTCATTGTGAAGTTTGTGGAAACTAAAGGACAAAGAAATGAGTATGCCGTCAAGGCTTATGAGGTAAACTCTCAATATCTGATACCGCCCACACAGCTGATATGTATAAATACATTTTATGATCTGCCTGTTACTTTCGTTGATTTTAATGTTTGTCTCGTGTCTCTTCATTCAGGCCATTTTAGAGCTGCAGTCAGAGAAGCATTTGAAAGCTATCGATGAGGATGCTTTATTACAGATGGACCAGAAGGACAAGTCTCTCTATGTCTTTAGCACCTTCACAACGCCAGCATTTCTGCACTGCAAGAAGGTCAGAATCAATACATATATCAAAAACTGCATCCTGAATTCTGAATTTCACCGATTCTGGTGAAATGCTTTTATGGAGACTAACTGGTTCTTTTCTGATATGGTGTAGCTTGGCTGCAGAATAGTGAGTCCATTAGTGGTGCTGTACTGCCTGCAGCAGCAGCGTTGTGTCCCAAAGGCAGAAAATCCAGTCTATAACATGGCCATGGCTGACATCACTATCTCCTGCACCAGTTTGGATAAAGCGATGCGGGTTCGTTTGCCCTCTTTGATTCAAAGCAATTTGGATATCACTTTGGAAATCTGCTGTCTAATAATTGTGAAACGTATCAGTAATTACATTCTTCTCTGAAATATAAAACATGCTAAGGATAAAATAATCACAAATGACCACCTTTAGGTTTATGTCTTCAGAAATAATCTATATGACATATTAAAAGTTCAATATATTTTTCCATTGCTATTGTAAGTGAGGATGTACAATTTGGCACAGCGTCCTTCATAATGTTTTTTCTGCCTGTCCTTCTTAACAGACAGAGGTCATGGATCTGGTGCAGCTCATGGGGGGACGAGTCTACCTTGACCTAAATGTATCCGTTACACACCTAATAGCTGGGGAGGTGGGCTCAAAGAAATACTTAGTAGCTGCAAACCTGGGCAAACCCATCCTACAACCATCATGGGTGAAAGCCTGTTGGGAGAAGTCACAGGATAGGTATTTACTTTTGCATACATGTACATTTCTCTTGTTAGGTATTCATACTGACTGAAACATAGCAGCTTTTTTGGAAAATGATTTTATAGGGCGACACAGTGGTGCAGTGGATAGCACTTGTTCCTCACAGCAAGAAGGTCCTGGGTTGGGACCTTTCTATGTGGAGTTTGCATGCTCTCCTCGAGTCTGCATGGGTTCTCTCCGGGTACTCTGGCTTCCTCCCACCATCCAAAGACATTCACTGATAGGTTAATGGGTTAATTTAAATTGCCCGCCCCCATAGGTGTGAATGTGAGAGTGATTGGTTGTTTGTCTCTATATGTCAGCCCTGCGATGAACTGGCAACAGGTCCAGGGTGTACCTCGCCTTCGCCCATAAACCGCTGGGATAGGCTCCAGCGACCCTAGTGAGGATAAAGCAGGTTCAGATAATGAATGACTGAATGAAGTACAGAGATGCATAGTTTTTTTTCTCATAGATATAATGTACAGCTCCGGAAAAAATGTTTTGACACATTGGACTGTGTATATTTTCTAATGCTGGTAACATTTCACCCCAAATCAAAATAGAAATAATCTCATTTATAGAATGTATTTAGGAAATTACAAGTGGCAATACAGTTTTTGATTATTTTTTTTTGTTAATATTTCCATTAATATAACTTGGAGTGTTTCACAGTGCTGCTGTATGTCACTCCTGAGACAAAAATGCACTCGGCTCTGTGTGGTGTCTTGTGTCTATCCACCTTCCTCTTTGTTACATTCTAGACAGTTTCAGGCCTGGAAATCTGGAGTTGTCTTTTAATTTTTCCAGGGCTGTATTATAGAAAAGCATACAAAGACTTGTTTTGCCTACACTTCTCTTCAACATCAAAGCTTAAACTGTATAAATACTATATGTTTTAGTATATAATAATATAAACACAAATGAAGATAATAACTTATTTCCCTATTATTACTTCCCTCAGTCTTTTCAGGTACACAGACCTACCCACCGATGAGTATCTGTGCCCAGTCCTGCAGGGCTGTACCATATGTGTGACAGGCCTTTCCAGCACAGAGCGCAAAGAGGTGCAGCGGCTCTGTGAGCAGCATGGAGCTACCTACACTGGTCAACTCAAAATGAACGAGTGTACACACCTGATTGTTAGTGAACCAACAGGCAAGTCACCAGCTTTGCTAGCTCCTTTCATTATTTTTTAAACTTTATTTTATAATAAAATGCTTCTAAAGCTCAGATAGGGGTAGGGAAACAATCTAACTTTTTAACTAATAATTTATCTTTTTTTAAGTTATTTTTGAAGTAAATTTTTGAAGGCAATTTTTTGTTATCCCCTATTTTGAGGAAAATAGTCATTCTACCTATAGTTGTGAATATGCCACAGTCATCACTGAAAATATGTTTTATTGCAGGTCAGAAATATGAGTGTGCAAGGAAATGGAATGTGTATTGTGTGTCTCTGCACTGGCTGTTCGACAGCATACAAAAAGGCTTTTGTCAAGATGAAAGTAGGTATATTGTGGAACGCAATGCAGCAACAAAGAGCACTCGACCACACACTTCAACCCCTACAGGCAACAACAAGAAAGAGGGTGAGCTGCAGACTGGAAGTGTTCTTGTTTATTGTTTGTCTAGTATTGCTATTTTATCATGTTATGAAAGATGTTGAGCACTAAAGTCCATTTAGTACATCCCATATTGAACAGATTTCTCTTCCTGTTCTAGAGGGACCATCTGTTTTGGGCTTGAGCAACATTTCTGTCAATGCGAGCATGACAATAAATGACACTGCCCTCACCAATGGCACCATCAGCCACCTGGAAGGTCCGGACCCCATAGATAGCTTTGACCTGACTGTGTGTCCAGCTGATGATATACTGGATGGCTGTAAGGTAAATGCTGCTTTAATTTGGCTAATTTGTTTTCTTTTAATGGATGTACTTGTGTGAACAATCTGATCAAATGTTGTGTAGCTGTATCTGTGTGGCCTGCTGATGAAGAAACTAGAGAAACTGCGGCGTCTGGTTAACTCTGCTGGAGGTCTGCGCTTTAACCAACCCAGTGAAGATCTCACACATGTTGTCATGGGAGACTTAGACCTGGATCTCAAGAATTTTCTCTCCAAAGCAACTCACAGGTCTGAAATACTGGAATAGCGGCTGAACTGTCACAAGTGTAGAATATCTTAGATAACTAACTAAAAGGTACTCGTGTATGCTCATATGTTCCCAGGCCTCATGTTGTGACTGTGCAGTGGCTGCTGGACAGCTTCTCTAAAGGCAGTCTACTCCCAGAAACAGACTACCTCCACCCTAGCTGTCTGCCTCCTGCTCCAGCTGCTGTAACACATCACGCCCCTCCCTCACGGCCCTCAGTTGTGCCCCCCATGGCCAGTCCAAGCACTCCCAGGCAAAAGAGAGCAGAGGAGGATCTGCTGTCACAGTACATGGATGATGATCCTACAGTAGGTGTGTATCCTTTACTGATGGATTTACTGGATGGGTAATAAATAAGATGAGGTGATGAAGGGGTGAATGGCCTGACCAAGCTGAGTATGAAACCTGGTCATTTTTGATGATCATTGCTGGTGTTGGTAGGCTCTTTTTACCTGATATTCAGTTAAAATGAATGTGCTTCACTGTTTCTGAAGCAGCTGTCTCTGTCTGTAGTAAACACTCAGACACACTGAGCATTTCTGTCCATGTGCTTCATTGCAGTTACTTTAGATAAAAATTTCAATATAAATTAAATTATAATAAACATTGGGGCAGTACATTGTGTGTTTTGTTTATTTAATTAATAAAATATCACTTAACTTTATAAAAAATGCTGCAATTAAGTTTTATTCATATTTCCTTTTAATGTTTCATACCATTTTTTATTTAGGCATGTATCAGTTCAGATATTTATTGGTCTCATTGATTAATAAGCACTATTAGCCCTAAAAAACAGTTTAGTTGAATCAGGCTTAATCTAATGTTGTAATAGCAGAAATGGAAGCACGATCCCTTTAGAGTGTCATGGTTATGCAGGTTCATTCATGTGAATATTTAGCTGTTTTGGCAAGATGTACATCATGGTTATAGTGTGAGTATCACACCATTGTTAATTATTTTCTGAAAATAGTCTTTGTTTTTTTAATCTGTAACTGTTGGCTAGAAGGGGGTTCATTTCATTCCTTTTATCTCCTCCAGTTGACATGCCCCCGCCAGTACATGACACCAGCAGGAGATCTGTCAGCTCACCTGCTGGGCCTCCATCTGAGCCCTGGGCCCCAAACCGGAGCACAAGGCAGGAGCCAGACTCCTCCTTACAGGAGGCCAGCGAGGCAGGCCTGTTTATCGGGAAGCGTTTTCTTCTTGTTGGCTTTGGTGCCGAAGCTGAATCTCAGCTCTCCGTGCTGGTGATTGAAAATGGAGGCAGGGTGTTGACAGGCCGCTCACGGGTTGTGGCAGATTATGCTGTGGTTCCACAGCTGGGGTGCTCAGTGGAAGCTACAGTGGATGAGGTGGTCACTGATACATGGCTGGTAAGATCACTCTGATGATGTGGGAAATAATGTCAGTTTTACTCTTTATAATCATAATTTTTTTTTTTTTTTTTTTTGAAGTACACACCCTTCCTCAAAAAAGTACATTATTACAAATTTCCATGAAATTGTTCTGTATTTGCTACTTCTCAGTTTTATCTGTTATGAGAGTAGTTTGTATGTTTGTTAGTCATGGTTCACTTTTGTTAATTTCCAGGCCATGTGTGTGGAGAAGGAGTGTGTTCTGCAGCTGTCATCCAACCCTTTGTTCACTCCGGTTCCTGTGATGGATGGACGTTTTCCTCTGAAAGACTGTGTTCTTTCCGTCAGCCAGTTTACAGGAGCAGAGAGGGAGTCCCTGGTGGACCTGGCAAAGCATCTTGGCGCCAAGTATGTATGGCTGCTCTGCACCTCAGAAAGTTCTGAAGTTTAAGGCTACGCTGTGGCAAAGTTTATGCTTGAGCTTATTATTATTTTGGTTGGTTTAAGAGTGTAGATTTGTATCTGCTCTTTTTTTGTAGTCACTACAGTACAATTCATGCATCACTGCATATCTACACTTGAAATGTCATTTATTATAGTTAATTTGTGAGTTCAACATAATGTCAAAGAAGTGTCAATGTAGAAATTGGATTTATATGGCCAAATTAGTGTAGACTACTAAGAATTTTATATCGTCACAAAGAGACCTCTGCTAGTGTCTGAAACCAAAGCCTAATATTTAAGACAGTATGCTTAATGTATATGTCACTATCACTACCTGTGTTCCTATCTCATGGCCCCATTGTGGTTTGTTCTCGTCCTGACTGTTCGAGGGGATGACAAATCGAATAGCCTTTATTGTCATTGTGTGTGCAATTAATTCAGGAGCGCTACTCCAGTCAGTGCAACAATATGAATAAAAAACCAATGCATAAGAAAATAACAATAGAGCAAATATAAAATTACAAAAAATAAAATAAGAACATAGAATCTAAAAATTAAAATAAGAATAGAACTAGAAAGTAGAAGTAGAAAAAAATAGATATAAAATATAAACATACACAATATTAATCGTATGTATAGCTAAATATATATCTACATTATCTGATGTAGATCATTTTAAGCCAATCTCAAATGCCCTAGTTTTTTATTTTTTTATTTTTTGTAGCGTAAAAGAATTCTGTAATTACCCTTTTAACATGTTTTTTGAGTGGTCTGACGCGAAAGAAGAATTCCGCCCTTTTCTGAGGGCTGGGCTGTGGAATACAGATAGTTAAGGAAGTTAAATACATAATTGACAGTAATATCAAATTACTTTTCAAGAGTATGCTGCTGCATTGAAAAAATTTGTAAAAGTGGTTTCACCTTTCCTTAACAACATAAAAGTGTCACACAGCAGCTTTAGATTCAAGATTCTCTGATTTTGGTTCCTGCAGCTTGTATGGACAAACTGATTTTCAGACTTTTTAACACATGAAATAATATTTATTTGTTTTTAATTTTCTTTTTATTATTTTTACAGGCAGATTTTAGGTTTATATTTAAGCTTTGGGACCACTGAGCAATGTGAACCTCCTCTAATAAATCTCCTTTCCACTCATCTCTCCTGCAGTGTCCAGGATTACTTTGTTCGCCTGGCGAATCAGAAGAAAGGCATGCTGGCCAGCACACATTTGGTGCTGCAGAGCCCTGATGGTACAAAGTACCAGGCAGCAAAGAAATGGGGGCTTCCAGCTGTCACCATGCACTGGATCCTGGAGTCTGCTAGAACCGGCCAGAGGGCACAGGAGGAGCGTTTTCTGGTTGATCTTCCACCTTCACCAGGTTAGGGAGATGAAACCTTTGAAATGTATTAAGCAAAGTGTGCGACTAAAAGGTTATGTTTAAAAAAGGGGGAAATTATGGGTTTTTTAGAGATTATATTTTAAAACTACATAATTGATGTTTTTGTTCTCATTCCACAGAGAGGGACGATGAGAGTTTTGTCGTTGGATCCCAGAGGACAGTCATGCCTCCTCCAGCGCGTTCGTCTCCAGAGATCCCTTTGCTGGGTCTACAGAGTGGTAAAGCTGTTACCCCACTAGATTTAGGACGCTTTCAGAGCAAAGTGTTTCGCTCTGTGTTGGATGAGATGAAGCCCAAAGTGGATGTGAGTACCCCCGTACAAACAAAGGAGACCGGCAGAAAGAAGCCACCTCAGAAGGAGCCCTCACTGCAGCTGGACACTCCGTCTCGCTTCCTCAGCAGAGATCAACTTTTTAGGCCTTCGTTCAACGTCAAGGTTAGAATTCAAGAGATTCAAAGGTCCACAGCATTTTAATGTAGTCCTGTAGCAGATGTTTGATATACTGCAGTGTGTAATAAGATGTTTTCTTGTTAAGGATGCACTTGGAGTTTTGGAGACTCCAGGAGGGAGAGCCAAACCAGAACAAAGGGTAGAAACTCCACTGACTGATGTTATCAACAGGAACCTGAAGGTGGCGCTGGCCAACAGCAGCCGTAATAATGTCCCAGAAATGCAAGAGGTGTCTGCTAGCCCTCAGCTTACCAAAACCACTGCAGAGGAGGTAAAAAAAGCACTATACAGAATGTCTGTTTGAGAATGAGTCAATATATTCTGCACTCATCAGCTCCCAGATCAGCAAAAACATTTTAATTCAAAGGAAACTTGGGCATATGGTCAAGTAGCTTTTTTAAGACAGTATAATTCCTCATTATAACCACAGAATTTTTAATAACAATATTTTTGCACATTTATGTATGTATATTTCTTTAGTTATATTGATTATATATTGTCTAGTACATATTGTACAAATTGCTGTTCTAGTTGTGCCTCAATAGAGTGTTTTAATGTGTATATTTGGAACATTTATATACAGGATATATGTATAAAAAATGTTTTTCTTTTTTGTTGTATTGATAATTTCTTTCCTGCTACCTTTTATTACACTTGAATGGAGCAACTGTCACACACAATAATTTCCCTCTGGGATTAATGAAGTATTCTGATTCTGATCACATCTGTTTTTCCCACTCATTCAGGTCCCGGAAAAGGAGGCCACCCCCCTGGCGGGTGTTGTGATCTGTGTTGGAAAGAAGCTAAGCAAAATGCAGGGTGAACTGAATGCTATTGCTGCATCACTTGGAGCTGACTTCAGGTATTCAACATTCTATAAATGTCTTTTACTTTGACCAGCTGTGAGTGCGAAGGTCCATTAAACCTCATCTGTCTCATCTCCAGGTGGGCCTGTGATGACACAGTGACGCACTACATTTACCAGGGCCGAGTGGGGGACAACACACGGGAATTCAGGGCAGTTAAGGAGAGAGGGCTGCATGTGGTCTCCCAGCATTGGCTGCAAGCGGTACGTTTCCTAGTAGAAAATTCAAAGATTTTTATTTTGTCAACTCACTAGATCCACAGGGTATATAGATAATTGAGATGTCATTTCTCTCCCACCTTGTAATTAAAAAGCCATGCAAATTAAAAAAATAAAAAAAGAGGTAAAAATAGAATAAGAATAAATAGGGGGTATAAAGAATAAACTCTAATAGGATATAAAGTGTGTATTAAATCAGCAGTGGTGGTGCAATCAGTACTGGTTATGAGGTGAATAATGGATCAGAACAGCAGCAGATATGGCAATAATGCAGTTTTAGAAATAAAGTGCAGTAGAGGATCAGCAGCAATGTGAGAGTATCACTGAGTGTAGTCTACTGAGTCCTGTGCAAAAATAAAAGTACATATACAGTTGATGAATTTTAATAATACTAATGCTGGGGATAATGTGGACAGCTCGTCTGTTGAAGTGGTGCTTTTTGCTACTCTTTCTGTCGTCCATCTGTCTTGACCCTTTGCCATCATTTAGTTTCAGCTGTCATGGCAAACGCATTTTCTGTTTATTTTCTTGACTGATTCAAGGTGCCATTTTCTAGTATTACTTGACATCTCTGGCAAATATAAAGCACAATGGATGGAGTTAATGGGAGTCAGTGATACTAAGCTGACATGTGTAATAAGGGCTACGGTTCAGTTTTGTGGTGACAAGGGAATGTGCCATGATGCTATGATGGCTCCTCCTTATTTGTAGCATTTTCTCATTATGTTACTCACATTCCTTCAGAAAGACCACATCCTTTGCTGATGGGCCATATCTTCTTTGGTAGTTAGTTGATATATCTTGTAAAAAAAAAAAAAAAAAAAATCAACATTCCTCATCATTAGTGGTTAAAGATTAAAAAGAAAATGCAAACTAGTGCCTGATGTGTGTCCAGAGTTTGAAAATATTTTGCTGCTTCTGTCATTGGTTTTCTAATGACATAAAAAAAAAAATTCTCTCCTGGAAGATGCATAAATAATTTGTAGATATGCTTTATTTGATATTCTGTCTCTGTGGCTTGTTAAGTACAGCTTTGTGCCCCCAGTTTAATTACTTCTTCACTTACCGCACTTTACATCAGGGAAATAATCACCCCATTGAAAAAATCAGAATAGCTCATCGAAAACAGCTTTGATATGCTAATGTTAATGACAGATGGGATTTGCCATTATATTTCCCCCACACAATCATTTTAATTTATTTATTTTTGTGACAGCTCTAATAAATTTCTGTGCGCACATAGTATACTGCATGTACTAACAAGCTCCCATGCTGTCTTGTGCAGTGTGCTGAGGAGCAGAGACACGTCCCAGAGTCTCTGTATCCTTTCACCTACAACCCTAAGATGAGCCTAAACCTCAGCCAGGTGCCTAACAGCTCACAGAGGTCTCCACCGTTAACAAGGACCCAACTTAAGGACAGCAAGGTACATTTGAATCCAATTTTCCGCTGTCAACAGACAATGTACCTCCTTAATGTAAGCGTATCTCATTTAATTATGTTTGATTGCCTCTTAGCTTGAACACGGTGCCACCGAAGAGACTTCAGTCCGTCGTATAAGTGATGGGAGTGTCGATCAAGAGGACTTGGACACCACAAACAGAGGCGGTGCTTGTCTTCTTTCAGCTCCACTACTGAATTTGATGTTGTTGCTGAAGGATTTTAATGAACACAGAGGTTTACTTGGTTGATATTTCTCTTTCCAGATATTTCAGAAACTCTAGAAATGAGGGAAAACTTACAAAGACAGCTGCAGGAGATTATGTCAGCCACCAAGCTAACAACAAGCAGACGTACCTCAGTCAGACTCACCAGGATGGGATCAGGAGGGGCTGACTCAGGTCCACAAACTCCTGAAACGAGTCGGGTTGGACGCACTGGAAGCAGACGTACTTTAGAAGCTCTGAGGTATGAAGATAAGGCTATGAGAATGTTGTTGATTTTATTTATTTATTTAACCTTTATTTAGCAAGGTTGGTCCCATTGAGATGGGGGATCTTAGCTCCGATAGTCACATAATTACAGATTTATAATAATAAAAGCATTTGCAAACACAGAAAAAAAACATTTACAATCAGTCGAAACATTTACAGACCAACAGCCTTGATTCCAGAGGTTTCACTCACTCTTTAAAATCAGTCAAAGGAATCAGTGTAGATTAAGCTCAGACTGAAGCTTGTTCCAGGCATCAGGAGCTGAAAACTGAAAAGATTTCTTTCCTAAATCAGTCCTTCTCTTTGGAACAAACAGTTTCAAGGTGTTCATTGAGCGGCGATTGTAACTTCTATGATTCCAGGTTAACAGTTAATGTAAATAAGGAGTAAGTCTCCTCAAAATTGCTTTGTAAAATTGAAATATACCAGTGACTGACAAGCAGATAACAATGACCAGTTTACTCTTCTGTAGAGGTCACAGTGAGGAGTGAGAGAAGTACAGTTTGTAATGAATCTCAGAGTGATCAACAGGTGAAGAGAATGGTCAGGTGAATCCATGTAAAGTACGCTACCTAATGTTTATCCCATACACTCAAATAGTGCGATGCTGTTGTGTCACAATTCCAGGGTTTCCCGAGAAGCAGTTATGGACATAAACACGGAGCCGTCTCAGAGTGAGCAGATAGTCTGGGATGATCCTACAGCCAGGGAGGAGAGGGCCAAGCTGGCTGATAACTTACAGTGGCCCGGGAGTCCCTCACAGCACTCCGAGCCTTTGGCACCTGCACCTCCACCCACTGCAATAAATGGCCCTCAGTTCAGGGACTCCATGACGGACTCTGAGCTGGTGGAGATGGGTGAGTGAGGAGTTCACTATCACCTGAAAGGGTACCTGTACTGGTCATGCTTTCGACATTTAACTGTGCTTTGTCTATTACAAGCAAGACAGGCGCAAATTCAGTAAAAAAATTGCCATAAATGCACCACACTGGATCTTTTTATTGCGTGAATTTTGGGCAGGGGACGGAAACCTATGAGAGTAGCTATTGTCAGCCGGAAGTTACATACTGTTGTTGATTCCAGGCGATCGAGTTTGAATAAACATGCAGCAGTCGGTGAGAAGGTTTGAGAGGATTTCTGGGATTTCTGTGCTGCTTGTTTGTGCAGCCATAAGCTTTGCACTCCACCATTGTCCCAGGGACGCCACCCAGCATTGGATGATAATGTGTCATCTTAGACTGCTGTCTGCTACACGGGGTCAATAACCAGTCCATCGTAGCCTAGATAATCAGACGAATCATCGTGTCTGCGTCACTACCGGTGTTGGATCAGCCTGTGAAGGAGGCAACATGTCTCTGACCATGCCTGACTGACAGAGCAGAAATAGCTAGCAATGAAAATTCACTACAGGTACCCTTTAATATAAGAAAACCTCTCCCCTGGTATAATAATTTTCACTTCTGCCACTTGGTTTTCTAGCTGCTTGTGACGTTATCGATCAGCAGATGGGTCAGAAGGTCACAGCGCCTCCATCAGAGGAGTCAGAAAAAAATATCCTCACTCCTCAGGCTCCCAGCATTGCTTTTCCTCTCGCCAACCCCCCAGTTGCACCAGAGCCACAGGTAAAAGATTATGTTTGTAACAACGAATAGTAGGTGAACTTCAAAGTTATAATAACTCAGTAATTAAGATAATTTGCTTTCATCTAGTTTAGCTGTGTCAAGGATTTGACTTGCACACATGTAAATGCAAGTTTCTGATGTACAGCTCTGGGAAAATTAAACTTCCACATGTAGATACGAGTTTCAATAAAGTGAACGTTTTTGTTCATTCTAGTATTGATAACGTGTCTCCAAATTTCAAAATAGACCTGTAATTTAGAGCATTTAGCGGCTGTCAGTGACAACTGGTATATACTATGTTAGTTTAAATTGGCCGTAGTTGTGAATGTGACCATGAAAGGTTGTTCTTTTGTATACGTCAGCCTTGTGATGAACTGGTAACGCTGTCTGTTGGTCACTGGGAGAAGCTACAACACTGCTATGCTCAAGAGGAGTAAGTGGTTCAGAAAATACATGGATAGAAAATGAATGAGGACTTGCCAAAAAATTAAAAATAAAAATAATAAATTGCTGTTATTTCAAAGCTCAAAAAAATGCAAGGCAAATAGTTCATTTTACAACAACACATGGTAATGTTCAAACTTGTTTTGGGTGGAATAACCCTGATTTTCAAACAGCTGTCGTGTGTCTTTCACAGTGCTGATTAATTCTTCATGCTTCTCCCAGGGTGAAAATACAAGCAGCTCATCTTTCTTTGATGTCTAGTGACCATTTTCAGTCGAGTTTAAGTCAAGAAAGTTGTCTGTTAATTTTTTCCGGAGCTGTCCTCTATGGTTTTCAGTCACTTTTTTTTTTTTTTTTTTTTTTTCCATCTTGCTCCCTGTGTTAAAAGGTTTTTTTCTTTCTCAGGAGAAGACCGAGGAAGAAAAGCAGCCACCAAGGTTTCAGCTGTCATCCCTCAGCCCTCAGGAGCGCAGTGATTACAGTCAACTCATAGAGGAGCTCGGTGAGTCTCCCTCATAATTAGGGCAGTAACAGCGTTTCATCATTCTGCAGTGTAACGCCTCGCTGAAGTCAGATGAGCTAATCCCTCATGACTAACATGAAGGATTTGCCTCCAGGGTCTGAGAATATTTCCTGCTGAACAATGAATTTGCTGCTGTAAATGAGATCAGCCCTTTGGGTGAACCAAGTTTTATACTGCACCCACAGTTTGAACTGTTATTATATAAAACAGTATCGGGGAATTCTCTCTAGAAAATAGTGTTTACAGAAGCAGAAAGTAAAGCTTCATGTAGTTCACAAGTGAGTCAGCAGGACAGATGGTCTTAGTGATATGTAATTTAACTCTTCAATGTTCATCATCATGTCTATTGCTGTATTTCCACTTTAATGTTGTTTATTGTTCGCCTCACAGTGTATTTGCCTAAGACTTGGTCTAATTGTGATATCTGCCTAAGTTTGCTCTCCTAACACTGTTTCTTCATTTTGCGTCATTGGCTATGACCTGAAAATAAAATGACTTAGGGAGTTATGCTATGAAGCTAACGATCTGTAGTGTACTTTTCTCACTACTTGTTTTGTACAACTAGTATGTTAACACAGTTAAACAGCCAAACTCTGTTTTCCAGAGCCAGGGTATGGAGTGCCGTCACCGTTTTCATGTGACAGATGAAAACTTCTGAGTGAAAGTGTACAAAACAAAGAGGAAGAGAAGCCTCTGTTAGCTGACAGCATGCATGTACATTGTCACATGTAAATACATTCATGCAGAGGTTGCGCTAGACATTTTTATTGTCCATCACTTTGACAGACAGGGTCGAAAATTCCGTCATAACATATTATTATCTGTCATTTCCAATTTTTAGTTTTTAATGATAATGATATATATTTAGTTGTATTTAATGTTCAAAAACATCTCGATGCAACAACTGTAGTTGCTGCTGGCTGATAAACCAACGTGATATCACGACTCGCATAATTATATACACCATTTTTAATTGGTGTGTTATCAGTAGAAATTATAAGCTCAGCCGAGAACACATCTGTATGTCTCACCATGTGCTTTACTGTTTAGGCATCTCTAGCCCATAATACATAGCGCAACTGTCTTTTTTTTTTTTAACTTTATTTTTATCGTTTATTTTATTTATGTACATTACAAAACAAGACAAACATAGGGGACATTTGGGATACATTGACTACAATAAACTTTGTGACTAACAATTGTTTTTAGTAGTGTGACATTGAAATGAAAATTGTCCATTTCTTCCATTTATCATGACATTGTTCTTCTTCAGTCCTCAGTCTGTGGGTCAGAATCTCCATCTCAAATATTCCATTCACAGTTTGTATCCAGTTGTTAGTTGTAGGTGGTTCTAATTTGCACCATTTTTTGGTAATAGCCTTTTTACAGGCTGCTAATAGTATTTTAAACTAGAAGCACTCGGAGAGCGCAGACCTCCGCCAAGGCTGATCAGTGGCCCCCCCCCGTGGGCCCCCCCACACCAAGGAAGTTATGTTTTTGCCAGGGTTTGTTTGTCTGTCTGTCTGTTTGTCTGTCCATTAGTGTGCAACATAACTCAAAAAGTTATGGACAGATTTTGATGAAATTTTCAGGGTTTGTTGGAAATGGGATAAGGAAGAAATGATTAAATTTTGGTGGTGATCGGGCCCACGGGGGGGGGGGGGCACTGATCAGCCCATCAGTGGGGGCCCACCCACCCCCGATCACCACCAAAATTTAATCATTTCTTCCTTATCCCATTTCCAACAAACCCTGAAAATTTCATCCAAATCTGTCCAGAACTTTTTGAGTTATGTTGCACACTAACGAACAGACAAACAAACAAACAGACAAACAAACAAACCCTGGCAAAAACATAACCTCCTTGGCGGAGGTAACAAATAGCTATCATTTTTTCTTACTTTATTACCAATAACACATCCAAAATACATCACCATACATGTTTTACGAATTGCATAATCCAATATCTTAACAATTGTTGAATATACATTATCCCAGAATGATGCAAGTTTAGGACATAAACAAAAGACATGTGCATGATTTACATTGATATCTCCACATTCCCTCCAGCAAGGTTAAACTCTGGACACATATTTAGCTGTAATTTTAGAAGTTATGAAAAATCGAATTATATTTTTCCAACAATGTTCCCTCCATGTTCTTGAAGAAGTGGTTGACTGTTGAGTTCTCCAGATATTGATCCATTCGTCGTCTGAGACACATATTCATAGTTCTTTTTCACATAGCGCAACTCTTAAAGGCATTTCAAAATATAGGCTGACATAATCAATCATTTTCTATACTTTTAACTACTGTAATATATTTTAACACTACCTGAATTATTATTTATCATACATTTTAAATGATTTACAAATAACTTATAAATCCTTTTGGTGTCTTTTCCTGGTGGTCATTCTAGGTGGTGTTGTTCTGGACAAGCAGTCTTTTGACCCCAGCTGCTCCCACATCATTGTAGGGACTCCTCTGCGCAACGAGAAATATCTGGCAGCGATGGCAGCTGGCAAATGGATCCTACACCGCTCATACCTGGAGGCCTGCCGGTCTGTCAGCTGCTTCATCGAGGTCAGGATCTCAAGGCAGCTTCATAAAGAGGAACAATAATGCTGCATTCCAGAGTGCTGGGAGATGGCAAGTTTCTGGCGTCCAACTCAGTAAAATGCATTAGAACACCTGTCCAAGCCAGAGGTCCTTGTTGCAAAGTGGGGTCAGATAGAAGTACCCCGACCTCGCTGCAAACTACAACGTGACGTCAACACAATAATAGTGGCGCACAGTGTGCAAGTTCGCAATGAAAAAAAACTTCACAATGTATAACTGACTCATCCGTCATTTCGCTTCTTCCATCTCGTTTGTGTACATGAGAACACTGTAGTGTCGACAGTCAAAATGCCTCTTCAGTAACAAAGCAAATAGGAACTTAGATCTGTGATCATGTTTGTTGTTTAGGTTCAACATGGATCACATGCAATACTTTGAGGTGGGATGTAGTTAACTCCAGCTGAGATGTATTCTACCTCCCAGCACTCTAGAATGCAGCATAAATCTGGGTCTCCTGGTTTTTCTGTTGTGAAATACAGTTAGTAGATGTCCTTTTTTTTTTCTTTTTTTTTTTAAACTGTCTTGTTTTCCAGGAGGACAGCTTTGAATGGGGCAGCAGCTCCATCCTGGAGGCTTTGCCCTCCATCACATCGCAGCAGAAAAGACTGGCGTTGGCTGCCATGCGCTGGAGGAAAGCCCTGCAGGGACGTACTGAACACGGGGTACATGAGAGACACACAGCTGATTCCAGCGTATAAATCACTGCTGTTTTAATTGTTAGATGCTTAATGTTTAAAACCTGTTTTTGCCTAAACCTCTGCATTTTTCAGGGAGCGTTCAGTGGATGGAACGTCATGCTTAACATCGACCAGAACAGAGATTCAGGCTTCCGGAGGTTACTGCAGTCTGGAGGAGCAAAGGTTCCTGATAGTTCACTTGTTGAGACCTATTGTCCTTTTAGATTCAAGATTCAACAATTTTTTTTTTTCGTCTTCAATTCACTAGATGCACAGGACATAAGGAGAAATTAAATACTGTTTCTCTCACCTTGTGAAACGTCATACTTTTTTTTTAAAATAGGTAAAAATAGACTAAGAATAACAATAAATTAGTGGTATAAAGAGTAAACTATAGCAGAATATAAAGTGTGCATGTCAGTCTATTGTAGTCCAATACAGTAATGAATGTAAGATGAGGAGGTACATAATGGAACCAGACAGCAGCAGATAGCGCAATAGTGCAACGAAACACTTATTAACCATTAGAGCTGTAGTACTTAAGATAGGCCTTGGTCCTGACACTGTTCTCAAGACCACCGTTTGACATCCTCTGTCTCTTTTTGTCCTGGACTCAACCATGTTTACTCAGTTTTCTTATTATCATAAGAGGACTCAGCTGCAGAAATATGAGCAAATTGCCTGTGCGTCATCAGACTTATTTCCTGACATTATTGTATTATATTTGATGCAAAACATCCTGCAGCAAATTCAACCAATAATGATGACTCATTTCTAATTTTAAGATGTTGAAGAAGAGGCTGCAGCTGTCTGTAGGAGTTACCAGCCAAATATTCTTTATTTAACTGGTGACCTGAATGTCAGAGTTCATCTGTAACAACATCCAAAAGTGAATGCAGCAGTGAGGCTGCAGCTAATGATTATTTTCAGTGTGGATTAATCAACTTAAAGTCATAAAGTAGTGGAAAGTGTTCCCCAAAGCTCATCACGACTTCCTCAAATGTCTCATTCTGTCACAACCCAATGATTTTCATCTTACTGTCAAAAATGAAAGACCAGAAAATATTCACATTTATTAAGATGGAATCTGGAAGTTGTCCTTTTTTATCTCTCCGGCCGATTGGCCATGAGTTAATGTGAAGACGCTGTATGTCATCATCTTGATTAGCCATTTCTTCAAACATCTTCTCTGACAAAACTACTGCTCTGATTCATTTCAAATTTTATAAGTAGGTTCCTTGGGACAATGTCTACAAAGATTAACAGGTTTCAGAAATTATTATAATGGTACATATTTTGATAGCTTATATCATGGAAATGGTTACAGATATCAGTATAGCTACTATGAGCACTGATAGAAGTCATATATGGACTTTGGTTTATTTAGTTGAGTTCTCCTCCAGTGAAGGTACCACCCACTTCTATTGGGGGATTGATCTCCTGCATCAACACCACAAGACTAACATAGAGGCAGAACCTGACAACCTTACACATTCAACTTGTTATTGATTCTTGATAGAACATCCTGGTGAGATATAGGGACATTGGTTCAATATTTTTTTTTGCTTAAAAGATTACTCAAAGCAGTTGCTGATGATCAAAATAGTTATTTCATTTAGTTATTATTTTTTAGATTGAATAGTCAAGTCGATTAGTCCATTAGTTGAACCCTCCACCCAAACAAAATAGTAATAATAAAAAAACTGACCAACCAAGGAGCAGGTGAACCACAGATATGCCATTTTAATTTTTCAAAACACTTCAAACAGATTTTACTGAACATATGTACCACTAGGGCATGGATCGACCACCTTTGCAATCTAAAGAGCCATTTTAGGACAGAAAGAGAAAACAAAACTGTCTGGTGCCAAAAGATACCCTGACATTTTTCCTCAAATTGGTAAATGTTTAAGAAACATTTTAGGAGTAGTTTGTACAGAATATGTGGAGAATAAATCAAAGTTTGAGTGCATTTACAGAACCACAAAGAAATTACAGAACTAAAGAAAACTGATAATTGTCATTATTTTCATTCAAAAATCAACTAGTATGTGAAGGCTTTCTTTGCAGTCTTTGCAGAGTGTCATAAAATTAAAGTCATCTGCTTTTACTACTACTACTATTATTTTTTGAAAATTCATTTGGAGTATAGTCTACATTTTTCCAACTGCATAACATCAGAATCACTTTATGGTAGCAACAATAATAGCAAAATGTGTAAAAAAAAAAAAAAATCAATAATAGCAATAAAGTGTTATTCATTTCCTTATGGTTTTTGATAGCCATTTTGAGCCACTGGAAAAGAGCCTAAGAGCCATAGGTGGCCCCGGAGCCACATACAGGGTGGGGAAGCAAAATTTACAATATTTTGAGGCAGGGATTGAAAGACAGTGTATGACCAATTAGTTTATTGAAAGTCATGAGAATTTATTTGCCACAAGAAAATTTACATAATAGAAAATGTTTTTATTCTATGTGTCCTCCTTCTTTCTCAATAACTGCCTTCACATGCTTCCTGAAACTTGCGCAAGTGTTCCTCAAATATTCCGGTGACAACTTCTCCCATTCTTCTTTAATAGTATCTTCCAGACTTTCTCGTAATAGTTTTGCTCATAGTCATTCTCTTCTTTACATTATAAACAGTCTTTATGGACACTCCAACTATTTTTGAAATCTCCTTTGGTGTGACGAGTGCATTCAGCAAATCACACACTCTTTGACGTTTGCTTTCCTGATTACTCATATGGGCAAAAGTTTCTGAAAAGGTATGGATAATAGTGTTAGGTATGATTATGACATCAATATATGTTTGGTTTCAAAACAACTGACGTAGTGCCTCCTGAGAGAAAACAACTAAATGTTCATTGTAAATTTTGCTTCCCCACCCTGTATAGCCTACCCCTGCACTAGGGCAGAAACAGTAACATAAACATTACATCCCTATTTCTATGAAGTAGAACATAAATCCCATCCCCACTCCCACCCCAAAACAGAAGAAGTAGAGTAGTGGACTATACTTACAGTTCTGATGAATCAACTAATTGAATATTCGTGCTCTTCTTTGGTAATTGCTTAATCTTTGCAGCTCTACAACACAGTCTGCATTTTCCGAAACTCAACATTCACTAACATTTGTGAATACACATACAATACAATACATCTATACATTATATATAGAGAGTGATGATTTTGAGTCATTTATATCAACCAGGTCTGTTTGGTCTAACAGTTTTACCCAGTCTATACTTAGTGATTGTGTGTTTTGAGGTTTATCCCTGTGTTTCTCAGTCTTTTAATTTTTCCTTACACTTAGTATAACAAAAATACACATCTGCCTCCTATCTGTGTAAGTTTAAAGAAAGCAGTGTGTTCATATCATCCCATCAGACATATTCTTATACCAATATATGAACATGTAACCATAATGCACTTGCTGTGTATTGTGTCCTGGTCTTGGCTCAGTCTCAGATAGGCTTCTAATAAATCTAATCTAATCTAGACCGTCATTTTAACCCCCTTTGCGCTTCATCCCACTCACCTATACCTTCATGTCCAGGTCCTGCCCAGTCCATCTCCATCACGGTACAAAGACGCCACTCACCTGTTTGCAGACTTCAGTCGGTTGAAGCCTGGAGACTTCAGAGTCAACGTATCCGAGGCAACATCACAAGGGGTCACATGTCTGAAGCCGGAGTATATCGCGGACTACCTCATGCAGGTTAGCAGAGATAGACTCTACCATACTTCTTTATCAGTTTATGTTCAAATATAAAAATGTATTGAGGCTAATGTAAAGCAGTTTAAATGTACACTCTGCTCATTTCATCATTTGTTGTTAAATTATTCTCTCTGTTAAAAGGATCCCGCCCCTCCTATCGAGTTGTATCTCCTGACTGAAGCTCCTCCCTGTGATGAAACTCCAGGCACGCCGACTCGCAAACGTAAATTAGCGACAGAAAACTCCAGACTGAAAAAAAGCCGCCTGAACTGAAAACAAAGCACTACAAATGGTCCCATCAATGCTTTTACATCTCTGGAAATGAATATGTATATATGTTTGTTTGTTTTTTTAAGTGTCCCGCTTAAAAATAAAATAAATGTTTCACTTGCTCTTTTATTTCTTGCATTTTTATTCAATAGTGTTGCAGCTGGCTGCTTACCTCCACCCCGAAACCCCCTGAGCTGTGATTGATGAGTGACCAGTGAATGAAGGGCTGCAGAAAATGTTGAGTCACCTTTTGTAATTAGGTGCAGTGTTAATGTCCCGCCTGTAGAGGGCAGCACATACTCACTCTGACTTCACTGTATGGCAGGGGTGTCAAACTCATTTTCTTTCAGGGGCCACATTCAGCCCAATTTGATCTCAAGTGGGCAGGACCAGTAAAATAATAGCATAACCTATAAATAATGACTCCAGTTTTTTTTGCTTTGTTATATTGCAAAAAAGTAACATAAATTATGAAAATATACACATTTGCAAGCTATCTAAACAAAAAGTGAATAACTGGAAAAAATGACATTTGTTAAGAAAAATAAAGGCAATTTTAACAATATTATGCCTCAACTTATTATTTATTCATGTACGTTACAGATCGGATCTACAAAGGCACAAAATATTCACTAACAGGCGGAATCTTGTTAAAATTGCACTTAATTTTCATGTGGATCACATTTTTATTAAAGGATAGTTTGTTAATGTGAGTATTTTCCTATGTAATGTTATTTTTTTGCACTAAAACAAAGAAAAAAAGTAGAGTTGTCATTATTTACAGGCATAATTATTATGTTGTTTTTTTTTTCACATTTAACCAAGAACAAAATTTGGACCCATTATTTCTAGGTTATTACACTATTATTTTACTTGAGATCACAATTGGTCTATCTGTGGAATCTGATCTAAAACAAGCTCGACACCATTGACTGTTAATATCTTTAATTTTTGCACTTTGCAAATTCATCCCACGAGCAGGATTGGAACCTTTGGCAGGCTGGTTTTCGTCCACGGACCGCAGGTTTGACACTCCTGCTTTTGTGCTCTGATTTTTACTGCCTATAAGTCATGACTACATTAGATTTTATATTGTGACAAAACTCAATCTTTCTTTGAAGTGACACAATGATGTTTAGGATTCTCTGGTGTCTTCTGTGGAATAAGTTGCAGTAAATCAAAGTCCGGAAAGGATCAAATCCACTTAAACCTGATTTAACTGGGTGTGCTCTTTCCTGCCCAGTGATTATGAGCCTGTTCAATCCGCTGTCGATTACCCCATACTGTAAACACCACATTCTGTTTACTCTGTGTTGACTGAGGGCTTTGGTGCAGACAGTGATGTTTCGGTGCTGGGTGCCAGCTCAGGTTGGAGCTGTTCTCTCCCATATGGACGGATAAGTGGTTTAGTTAGTTGGAGCAGCTTGACTCTCCTGCAGATTCAGGGTTGAGGTGTGGGATTAGAGGAGAAAAGGCTGTTCTGACCCGGAGAGGGAGGGAAACTAGAGTCAGGCTCAGTAGAACGAAGAGAAGCTGAGCAACACTCACTGTGTCATGGTGGTTTCAACCTTTGTCTTTAACCCTCAAAGAACTAAACATCCACCTGTGACCAAAAGCACCGACTGATATAAAATAATTAATAACTTTTCAACCACTAATAATGTAAAATACAGTTTTTCATCTTTTCATGGTCATCAGATATGATCCAGTTGGACATTCAGAGGCTCTGTAGTGAACGCTGAAACACCATCTTCTGCAACATTGATTCACCAGTAAAACCCATGGAGTTTGATAAGTGACAGTGGTTTTAGACGCTTACTGTTACATTCATTACCTCTGCCAGGAGGGATTGTGATCACTTTGCTTTGTGTGTTTGTTTGTTTGTTTTTTAGCAACTTTACAGGAAAACTATTCCAACCATCTCTACTAAATTTTACCCACAGATAGGCTTAGGCCCGGGGATGAACCCATTAGATTTTGGGCCAAGTAGGCCACAGTTCAAGGTCACAGCAAGGTCACAAAATCTACAATTTTCCTCTCTGTCATCATTGAGCAATTTTCAAAAATTCAGAAAAAATTCAAAACAACTCCGATTAGCCTCCAATTTGGTCCACCCGTAGCTTATAACAATATCTTGTATCTGGCACAAAATTGTCCACATCCACAGTGGAATATGGACTCTGTGGACATTTCAATTTAACATTGAAAATTCCATTTACCACACATTTTTCATCATAACTCAACAAATATTGATTGGAATTTAATATAATTTGATATACACACGACTGGTACCAAGCTTCAACTTTTTCTGCTGTATGGAACAACCTTGAAACTGTTTAATTTAAAAAGAAATTGTTGATCCACACATACACACTGTTCGGGGTGCTTGGTGGAGGGTTGTGTTCTCTGAACACTTGTTTGATGATAAATTTACCTGAAAAAGTCTCTTGTATTTGTTTTGATATAATAAAATTGTAATTTTTACAAACATCTACATGGTCAGTGAGTTAAATGTAGGAAAATACTTGATTATCACTAAAAATTACAGAGGATAGTGTAATAATTATGAAGAATTATGATAAATCACTTAGGGAATGCTAAAATTAGGGAAATATTCACTTAAAGGCTCAAAGAAAATACCTCTAGGTCTTCAAAGATTAAGGCTGTTTCCACCTTTAAGTGTTTTTAAAGGCCTGTATGTATTTATTACTAAAGATATATAATAATATTCATCTTTAATTATTCATACCTTTACATATTAATGTGGGAGTAAAATGTGTTTTTTCAGATCTATTTATAAAATGACTTACACTGTAAGTCAAAGAGTAAAATGAATAGAAAGAGAAGATGCTGCTGTGGTCTTTTAGGTATTGTGGGTTTTTTATATATAATTCAAGTTTTTATTAGAGTTTTCACTTGGTACATGACAATCATACAATGTTGCTTAATGTTAACAATAAGGGCTTCTAGACATACATGAAAAGTATCAAAAAAAAGTTACAAAGCATGGAAGTTCTCAAGAAGAAAAAATAAAATTAAATAAATAAATACGGGAAGTAGTTCAGCTGTCATCCTGCAGACTGGCAGTCATAGTTATGTAAGACCAGAATGGCTCCCAAACTGGTGCTGTGGTTCCATCCCTATTGTTAACCTTATGAAGCACACATTCATATGAAGCAGTCTTTAGCATCATATTTTTATACATTGTGCCTACACTGAAGGAGAGCAACCCTTCATCTCATTGGAACTTTTTTTTTTAACCCTTTCATGCATAGTGGTCACTCCAGTGGACAGTTATTCTCCAGCTGTTCTCTTGTATATTCATGGATTTTGTAGTTTTAGTTCCATATCAAGCAACACAGTGGATGGTTATGCACCATCCCATAATACACAGCAATTCATACCGTTCCTGTAACTTTGCAGTTCTTGAGAAACCTGATCTGTAGCAACATATTTGAGTGTAAATCAATTGCTAATTGTTATTAGACTGTAATTAACAGTTTTTTTTAAGTTGTTGTGTTTTGTTGTTTTTTGCATATTATTTGGGTAATAACTACTATTATAGTATGTTAAAATGTGAGAAAACATCAGATTAGCAGCATTAAAAAAAAAAAAAAGATTTCATAGTTTTCACACAGTATGACAGTAAATACATGTTTCTTTGCTTCAAAAATTAAACGCATGGTGTCCAGCTGAGTGGACATTTTTGTAAGGTTCATTAAAAAAAAAAAAAAATCAATCACATTGTTTTTTCATGCATAAACAGGAATAAAAACATTCAGGAAAAAAAAAAATCTTAAGGTTCTCATAATTCATGCATGAAAGGGTTAACAATGACAAACAAACTCAACTCAATAAGATCAGAACAGATCTAACTATTTAAAAATGGTTTTACTGCATTAAAAATGTGTTGTGAATGTTATAAATCAGTCTAGAGTTGAACCCTTCGTCCCTGGTGAATCCTGCTGGTGTGAGTGTCCTGCACTGTAAAAAAAAAAAAAAAAAAAAATCCTGTTGTTTTTACAGAAAAAAAAAAAAAATAAAATTTAAAAAATATGGCAGCTGTGGTTTCCAGAAGGATACTGTAAAAAACACATCCAACTGTAAACATATTTATGGAGTAACATGTAGATTTAACATTTTAAACATGTAGATTTAACAGTTTAAACATGTAGATTTAATATTTTAAACGTAGGTTTAACATTTTAAACATGTAGATTTAACATTTTAAACATGTAGATTTAATATTTTAAACGTAGGTTTAACATTTTAAAGATGTAGATTTAACAGTGTAAACATGTAGATTTAACATTTTAAACATGTAGATTTAACCGTTTAAACATGTAGATTTAACAGTTTAATGTAGATTTAACAGTTGAAACATGTAGATTTAACACTGGATTTAAATGGACTGCACTTATTTAGCACATTTTCTCCACCTTCATGGTGTCCAAAGTTCTTTCCAAAACCACCAGGTCCAACTGGGAGTAATTTAGGGTCCAGTGTCCTCCATGGACACTTGGACATATGGACAGTCAGAGCCAGGATTCAAACCACCAACCCTTTGGTTATTGGACGAGCCGCTCTACCAACTCTACCAACACATTCATTTACAAATTTCAAATGTTACATTGGTAAATGTTTACTTTTGTTTATAACTTTTTTTTCATAAAAAAAAAAAGCAAAAAAAGCAAATATACCATTATTTCAAGAATAAAACAATAGAAATACATCATTTCTACATCCACATCTGGTTTTGTTCACATACTCTTCTTGTAAAAACTACAGCTATATTTGATTCAATCGTTAACACAATTTTTATTATTATTATTATTTTTTTTTTCCAGATAAACTACTTTGCATTGTATTGTCACTTACAGTTTTTTATGTTGCAATTTTACCACTGTTTGGTGTTAATTCTGCAGTCATTTTTTACAGTGTGGTACTGAAGTGGTTTTTTAATCAACAGGTGTCTCCAGGTGTCGCTCCGTGGGCAGGTGGCCAAGCCTTGAGTTTCAAGTAACGCCTCGTGTCATCAGTCCACTCCACTCCACTCAGGTAGGGTAACTTTAACATTTTCCACTCGGGACGGTGAATTTGATCACAGGGACAGCCCGAGTGTCCTACCGTGGGAGGAAACTCTGCAGCGGTCCTCATTAACATTCCCTGTCCGTAGACTCACCTCCTTTTTAGTGGGTGGCACCGGCGTCCTGCGCGCGTCTTTAATTACGCACCACGCACTGAACCAAGCACCGCGGATCAGCCCACTTTCATCACCGTGCGGCGGATCACGCTGCCTCGAGGCGGAGAGTTTCGCCTTCATGAGCCGCTATTTACGGCGTCGAGTCTGAGTGGAAAAGGTGGGCGCACACACACAGTCCCACGGGTCCGGCAAAGGGTGGCGCCGTGCCGTGCCGTGCCGTGCGCAGCTTCATCCACTGTGTCCGGGTACCCCCACGGCGACGCGCTCTTCTCCTGCAGTCCGCTGGTTCCTATCCGTGCAGAAGCTTTATGACTGTGACATTTCTCCGTGTGGACTTCCAACATGTGCGAGTGGACGGTGTGAAGTGTGACACGGCGGCGTTTGGCTTACATTTGTCTCGGATACGCCAAGTACCCGACCACACGGCGCACCTTGTGCAATAGGTGAGTGTTTGAGTTTGGCTTTTCCTCTTGAGCCTGCACAGCTGTGGAAGCTCTGACAATAACCTGCTGATCGATTATGTTGATCATCATGTGTGATCAGCTCAGACTGTGACAGATGCAAAAGGTTCATGCATCAAATCGGTGTTTCTGCTGCATCCAACTAGAACCTGTCACTGCATTTTCTGAGTCTTATTCATTGGTTTTGGTGCAGGGTCTAGATTATGATAGCAGCAGAAGTTTAGATGCTGCTGCTGCTTGTGTCAACGATTCTGTATCCATCCATTGCATGTTATTGGAAAGAGGATGGAGAATGTCTCAACTGCCCTTCCTTTACAGCCTTGACAGAATGGAGTGACACTTATAGATCAGTTGCACTGTCTGGGTTTAACCCTTTCATGCATGAATTACACTGGGTTACAAAAAAAAAAAAAGGTTTTTGGAAGTTGTCCAGGTTTTTTCAGCTGAATTAGGACCATTTTGCACCGCTAAATCCAAAAATTGAATCTGTTTTTCTCAATCAGGTCAGGTTTTTTTTTGCTAATTTGATTTTGAAAAATTGGATCTTCTCACAAAATTGATTACATTTTTGTGACTTTATCAGTTGATTTTTTTATATAGTTCTCACCCAAAATAGGTTTTAAGAGAAAAAAAATCATTTTCTAACAGGATTCCTGTTAGGTACAATGGTGTATTCACCGCAGATGTAGCAGAATACGTCAGGCTTATTTTTGCAATATCTTCTAGTTGAAGCCATTTCATTCACCTGTAATATTAAAAAAAACATAAATCATAAATTGGCAAAAGTAAAATCTTCAGAACTCGTTTATTGCAAGAAATATGAAAATTTTATCATATGACGTGAAAATGCCCATAAATGTGAGCAAAAATGTTAAAAAGCCAATATGTAGCATAGTTCAGAAAGTTGACCTGATTGAGCAAAATTAATGTGATTTTTGGATTCAGCACACCAAAATTATCCTAAATCAGCTCAAAAAACTTAAAGAATAAATTTGTTGTTGACCAGTGTTACGAGAACCTTAATCAAGATTTTATTCTAGACCAGGGGTGTCAAACTCATTTTAGTTCAGGGGCCACATTCACCCCAATATGATCTCAAGTGGGCCGGATCAGTAAAATAATAACAGTGAAAAAAGTAAAATTACATTATGATGTGGTTCAACAAAACTCATAATAAATACAGTAGAATATCAAAGGGCGCTTCATAGACTTTATGAAGTTACCCTTGGCAAAGCAAATTTGTTCAGCACCAGAAGGAGCCAGACTGCCATTCTGCTGTTAGGACACTGGACAAGACGAGTAGAAAAAAAAAAATAGTAGTGTGAGATACTCCCTGGTAAAATGTCCAAATAAAAGAGGATACAGAAGCAAAGGTGTCAGAAAAATGGGCAATGATGACTGGGAGTACAGTTGGTGTCGGCTGCTGCCTTAACGGTAGCCAGCTGAGCCCATTAAAAAAAAAAAAAAAAAAAAAAATTACATTATAATAAAGTTTACATCTACAACGTTTCCTTAAAAATCTGAAATGTGAACAAATTGAAATGTCTGAACAGAAACAAGTGCAGTTTTAACAATATTCTGCCTCAGTTTATCATTTACAAATGTCCATTACAACTTACATTACAATTACAAATACTAGTATACATTTAGTAACTGGTATAATATTGATAAAATTGCATTTACTTTTCTCGATACATTTCACGTTGTTCATATTTGTTCACGTTTGTTATTCACATTTTTTGTAAAAGGATAGTTTGTGAATGCAAACATTTTAATGTAATTTTACTTTTTTTTTTTTTTTTACACTAAAACAAAGATAAAATCTGCAGTTGTCATTATTTATAGATTATTATAATAGTATTTTTCTGGTCTGACCCAATTGAGATCTAATTGGTCTGTATGGAACCTGAATTAAAATGATTTTAACACCATTGATTGTTAATATCTTCTGTGTAATTTAAATTTTTGCATTTCACAAATTCATCTTACGGGCCAGATTGGACCCTTTGGTGGGCCGGATTTGGCCCCCGGGCTGCATGTTTGACACCTGTGTTCTAGACATTTAGGCATGAAAGAAAAAAAAACAAAAACTCTGCGATTGATTTTTTATGATCCTATTTTTCATGGAGTTACCAAAATGTCCACTCAGCTGGACACCATGCGTTTAATGTTAGAAGCAAAGAAACATGTATTTACTGATATACTGTGAGAAAACTATGAAATAAATGCTGATAATCTGATGTTTTCTCACATTTTAACATACCTGCATGGATATAATATGCAAAAAAAAAAAACTTTTTGTCTAACAATTCACAATTTTTTACACTCAAACATATTACTGCAGATCAGTTTTATCTAGAACAGCAAAGTTACAGTAATGGTATGAATTGCAGTTTATGGTATGATGCATAAGTGTCCACTGTGTTGGCTGATATGGAACTAAAACAACAAAATCCATGAATATACAAATGAACACCTTTGAACAGCTGTCCACTGTAGTGACCACTGTGCATGAAAGGGTTAATTTTGTTTTATTGACACTATTTTGCTTTTAAAAAAAAAAACAGTTTTATTTTTTTGTTTTGTTTTGTTTTTGCGGACTGAGGTCTGCCTTGAAAGACATAAATCTTGCAGCTCTGCCCTTTATGCCCTTCAAGTGGTTTATTTCACAGGCAACATGGCAGGAACAAAGCAGATAATAGGAGGAACTCTCTTAAAATGTAAAGACCACCACAGACAGGTCAGCACCACCGCGTACCCCATTGGAGAGTGGGGCTCCAGCTTTGTTGTGAGGAACAGTGGGGTCGTATGAAACAGAGTAAAGTGTGGACTAATTCAACCTGCTGCTCACTCTCTCCATTGTGTCAGGAATGTTTGGTTGCCTGTTCTCCACAGAAACCCCCCACTCCTTTGTTTCTGGGGGGACAATCCTCCAGTGCCATGTGTGCAGTGGAGGGTGGGGTGGGGGGGTGGAAGCGGGGTCAGCGGGGGTACTGACATCTGTAGCTGACAGCTTCCTCGGGGCAAAGCTTACATGCTGTGATACCATGAATGGGTATTAGGGAACATATGAGCAAAGCACTTAACACTAATGAGGACATTTATGCTTTGTGCACAATGGTCATGGGCTAGTCGAATAAATCCTGAGATCGCACGCAGAGATGCAAATTCTGCTTCAATTTAAGGATTTTAAATTAAAGAAGCTTGTGTCACACATTGTATCCAGTTTAAGATTAGCTGAGCCCAAATTACACCGGATTTCTGGAGCCAATCCTGACACTGATATTTAGGAGACAAACATTTCTTAGTCAGTTCATCAAATATTGTCGTGACTTTTGTGACAATGACATAACAGAGGGTGTATGTTATTTTCTGAAGTGTGTCTCATTATGTACCGAGTTCAGTATGAATTAATTTACTCTATATGCACTGTTGCCCATAAAGTTGGAAAAATGTTGTTTTCAAACACATTCGTCTTTTTATTCCCGTTTATACACATCAGTACTCACCTTTAACCAGGGACAATAATTTTATACTGAGTCCCAGTTACAATTTATCAATCAAGAATAATATTATCACAGTTATTTCATGAGAAGGGGTACAACCATTTGATGCCAACTTTATGAGCAACAGTGTAAGTGACTCATAATATCCCAAAATGTATCCTTACTTCTTTGGACTAACTTCTTTGGAGTGTGCATTGGTAGCGTGTATAGACATGAAAATTACTGACAAACGATTCCACAGCTGCAATACCAAGTGTTAAAAGTTGCTAATTATTGCTCATTAAATCGGAAAGAACCTGATATTAATGCACTGAACAGTAAACTTTGCTTATAACAAATGACTAACATAACAAAATATGTGTAACTTGAATTGAGGAAAAATAAGCAGATTTATTTGCATTGTACGTTGCATTAAATAGGTTTCATATTTGCCAAAAACATATGCAAATACTAGTGTATCAGCCTTGCCATTGTATTAACCAATAAGCATATGGATCTGGCAAAAATAATGCACCAAGCAGTGACCTC
This sequence comes from Sphaeramia orbicularis, assembly GCF_902148855.1. Classification (NCBI taxonomy): domain Eukaryota; kingdom Metazoa; phylum Chordata; class Actinopteri; order Kurtiformes; family Apogonidae; genus Sphaeramia; species Sphaeramia orbicularis. The sequence goes on along the minus strand of NC_043976.1, from coordinate 14,139,897 downwards.
CAGGGCTAAAAGCTACAATACCTTAAATGTCCACTTAAAGCTGTCTCTGATCAGTTCTCACAGACCCCAGTATTAAAATATACAACATTACTGAAACAATAAGCCTGTTTACAGCCCAGTGCAAATGGTATTATCTGTCTCTGTTGTTAATTTCTTGTACGTTGACTGAATTTTCATGTAAGTCACATGTTTAATTTAATTTAAAGCTTAGTCTTGCAGAATTCATGGCTACTTTGAGTGATGTGTCCGCCATTACATGTGGGACTTTGATTGACAGTTAGCTCGGCTTCTGACTTTTGGACTTTTCTTTTTATCAGATAAACAGAACTACAAGTTGTGGTTTAAGAAGTTACACTAATCAGAGGGCCTGAATTACAAATCTCAGCCTGTTACTGTAACTTGGTATCATTAGCTAATGTTTGTGAATTTTGCATTGGATTATATGGTCTATCCTAGGGCTGCTCGATTATAGAAAAAAAAAAAAAAAATCACGATTATTTTAGCAATAATTGAAATCATGATTATTAAAAACGATTATTTGTTAACCTTAAAGTTGTTTATTTTTTTCTTGCAAAACAATGTAAAATATACTCTTTAAACATAAATAAAGCTTATAACCGCTAAAACAAAGTATGTTCACTTTTGTACGAAACAAAAAAATCTTTGAATGCAAATAAGTGTACTGTAAATTCAAGTATGTTTCCTTTTGTAAATAAATAGTGCACTGTAATTAAACTGCTGTAGACTTGCCATAGAACTGTAGCAATTTAAAAAAAAAAAAAAAAAAGCTCACGTAAACTGCAAATTATAAATTCAAGTATGTTCAATGTAGTATGAAACATGATAAATTCAGTGGTGTGCTGTGAGGTTTCAGTTCAGGCCTTCTGTTTACATCAGCCATCTAGAATACGCACGTTAGGGTTATACGGGTTAGGGTTAGGTTAATACGGGAGTTGCAGCGTAAAGAGAAACTGAAGATTGCATTGCGGACGAAGTTGTTTTTATGTGTTTTAGTTTTTCATAAGATTATGATAAAGGTGGTTAAACTTTAGATGGTTAAAAAGGTTTGTTGTGTTAGCAGTCGGTGCGGACACAACTACGAAACACTTTTTGCACGGGATGTGTTTTTGCTCTTCGTCTTCTTCATCAAACCCAAAGTGATTCCATACAATTGAATTTGACTTGCCTTTTTTGTTTACCAAGCACTTCTGCTGTGATTCTCCTGCTATTTTTCCAGACCGCTAGGTACAACTTGCCTCTTGGGGTGGACCTGCTGGCTAGCAGGCAGCTGTAGCTTAGAGGGGGGCGGGGCAGAGCAGCTCATGGTAGCTTGCGTGCACGTGAATTAAAATGACTCAAAATTAATAATCGTTTTTTTCTCGATTACATAATTTTTGTAATCGTTGCGTCTAATAATCGAAATCGTAATTGAATTTCGATTAATTGCACAGCCCTAGTCTATCCGCTAGTCTGCTACTTATTGCCGGTACTACTAAGTTGTGTGTTCATAGTATACGCAAAGATGACATAACTGCTGTCAAATGCCAACATCTGTGGTAATGTTTATGAAGCAGCTGGCCTTTAATGGGTCACTTCTGGGGCGGCTGTGGCTCAGTTGGTAGACCGGGTCATTCAATGACCAAAGGGTCAGCGGTTCAAATCCTGGCTCCGAATGTCCACATGTCGAAGTGTCCTTGGCCAAGATACTGAACCCTAAATGATGTGTGCATGAATGGGTGAATGCACTGGGCATGAAAGTGTAAAGCACTCTGGGCCATGAAGGTGTGGAAAAGTGCTATATAAGAGCAGTCCATTTACTATTCCAAAATTGTTAATTGTCAAAACAGCAGACGCTACACCACAAACCAAAAGGTGATGTCACTGATATGTTTGATCTGGATAAACGAAGATCAGAAAGTGCCCACAAAATGTTAAAAATAACTGAATTACATATTGCAGCACCAGTTCCAGAACGATTTTGTGTGTGTGTGTGTGGGGGGGTTGATGTAGGTTATCGTCACCAAGTCCTGTCAGTGTTTTGATTTTCTGCGGTATTGAGGTCAGAGTGTGTGTCAGTCATTTAAACACCTTCCTATTTGGTGTGATATCTCCTGTCAACATTTGGAAGAACTTTCAGAGGGCAGCGACAGAACAATCTCCACAGCTGCTCTCTTATCGCCAGTGTCAGGAAAAGTCGACATGAATGCTGAAAAACACCCGGAAAATGTCAGCTTTCTCAGAGCGCCAGACCTCCTTTTACACAGAATTATCGGGGAAGTTCCAGGAAAAGGGAAATTGTGATTTCTGACTGGTACTGCTCCAGTCCGAGTTGATGGGAAAGTTTTAGAGAATGGATGTGAATGGGGTTTACTTCTAAGTAAATGTCCCTCATGACTGGTAGAGACTGGTACACCATCAGGTGGAATGCAGCCCCCACAGGCCCCCCCATGCTACGCAGTAAGTGCTCAGGATGGACTTTGCACCTTCATCCAACCTGACAAAACAGTGAGCAGCCAAAACAGGATTTCACCTAAGCAACGGAAGGAAAAAGCGAGCCTGTGCTGTTACTTTTTCCTGTGTTTTTTAGAATGCCACAAGTTATTAACGAAGGTCCTCAGCTGCTTTCGAAATGAATTTCATTTAAGCTGAGCGGGACTCATGCACAGGAACCACAGGGGGAGGTTCCACGCTGAAAAGCAAGTGAAAGCCGCTCTATTCAACCAAGAAGAAAAATAAATTTTTCCTCCCTTAGCCACTTATGATCCTATCAACTAAAGAGTGTTCCCATAAGACCAGAGGGCGTCCAGGCTAGTCATGCAGAACTGCTCAGCTTTGAAAAAAAGGAAAAACACATCTTAACATTTTCAAAAGCATTGTACTGTATATGGTAGTATCACAATAAACCATGTTTTCCCACTGGGGGTACCACAGAGACTGCTATACTATTTCCCAGCCAGCATGTCCATGCAGGCCCCTGAAGGGTTACATGTGGGCTGCATATAAGGGTCCCATTTGGGTTTGTCCACAGTTTCCATGGTGACCCCACATGTGTTTGCCCATATCAGAATCAGAATCAGAGATCTGAATATCTCATATTATTTATTCTTCACACTATTTTATCCCACGATGTTTATCTTTCATGTCATTTGCACTACTTAAATTCTATGATTTACAAATATCTTAGTTTGCAATAGTTTTTATTTTTTAATGTAAATAGCTGTGCCTTTTACTGATATTTGTTGTTTTACTGATATTTGTTGTTGTTTTACTGATATTTGTTGTCTGTCTGTAAATTCTTGCACTGAACTGGAGAGCTTTACCTCAGTTTCATTGTACTTGGTACAATGACAATGAAGAGATTCTGATTTTGATTCTGATTCTAATTTTGATTCTGATGCTGATATGGGCAATCACATGTGGGGCCACCATGGAAACTGCGGACAAACCCACATGGGACCCTTATATGTAGCCCAATTGCAACCCTTCATATGGGCATGCTGGCTGGGTTGATTGCTCAGGTAAAAAAAAAAAAAAGACTTGGCAGCAGCAGTAACCCCACCTACCACCAGCCCACTGACAAGTAAACCGAGTAGAAGAGGAAGAAAAAGGGGCGTTGGTAATGAATAACTCACCATTATGATGATTAAAGGGGGGAGATAAGAGTGTGGTGACCGTCCGAGCATGAGGACAAAGTGTTTACATGGGAAATTCCTCACATTCCCCAGCTGCAGCCATGCCACTCCAATCTGCACCTCCACCCACTGATGGTCACCCTCTGTGCCAAGAGGGACCAAAGGGGTGAAAGGGCCCAACAAGTCCGTGATCGTTATGTTATGTAAGGCGATTTATGGGTGTTGCTTTAGAGATTTTTCAGAGTATTTGATAGAGCTTATACAGCAATGCTCAGAAGATCCCCAGTGAGTGCAAATCTGTACAAAAGTCTGTTTGAACAGAAAATAAGGCTTTAGACGCTTTAATTTTCCATACTTGTGGACAGCGGAACTATGTAGTCATCATTTTCAGTTCGCTTTTGTGTACATTTACCAAGATTTAACAGAGGTCGACCTGTAGTGGATTTTAGCAATGATAGTTTAACCCAAGATGACAAGATGATAGCCAGTTAAACATCATAAGATTTGCAGACGTTCTCATGTGGGAGGCTGTGTTGTTTAATGAGTTTGGCTAATTTTAATTGCATTTCTAATAGGGCTGGGCAAGTTAACATTTCATTACTGCGTTAACGCATTCATTAAATAACGCTGACAATTTTTTTTTTAATCTCACGTTAATGCTGTTTTATTGTAACTCATATTTTTCTGCCCCTGCTTGTGTGCGTGTAGCGATTAGCTCGGCAGATAGACAACAGGTTTCCCAAGAAAAGCCGGATGCTGAAAACTTCTCTCCAAATCTTTTACTTGAGACTCGTTGTAAAACTGCAACATACATGCAAAATATGTCTGAGTTCTGTTCATTGCCTTTGTACATTTACATGGCATTATACATTTAAATGAATGGGAAAAAGATCGCTAGCTCGATGCTAAGTTGAATGGGAAAATCCATAGACACACTAACAATTAGCATTTACAGATTAATTTAATATTTACAACATCTTTTTATCCAGCAACAAAGGTTCCCATCAGAGATGTTTTATACTATTCATTCATACAACAGCTGAACACAAAATACTCACAGGCAAACGTTTTTCGGGCCATACAAACAGAGTGAAAGAAATGTGTCTGTTAGTTCCTTCTTATGTCCGAACTGACTACGGGAACACCAAAAGAACAAAACATACCTTAGTGCCACTTATTCTGACCACTTCAGGGCCCCCTTTGCTTGCTTTGAACAACTGAACATCACATATTATTGGGCTTATTAGTATTAGTACTTATTAGTGGGCTTAAGACTCCTGTCAATCACTCACAACCGGAAATTAACTGGTGTGGACATAAACATGGAGAAAAGTAGTGGTCTTTTACATGGACATTTTCATTTTAAACGTCTTCAGATGGTGGGGTTGAGAAGGCCAAAGTTGTTTGTCAGCACTGCAATGTGGAATTATTTTTTATCACCGGAGTACTTCGAGTCTGAAATATCACTTAAAGGCAATACACACTGTTGATGCCGGCCCCCCCCCGCCCCCCCATAACTATGCAATTAATCATGATTAATCGCAGAAATCCATGCGATTAATTGCGATTTAAAAAATTTAATCGCTGCCCAGCACTACTTTCTAAGCTATCAGTAACTCACGTCGTGCGCTGCTGCTGTAGAAGAGCAGAAAGGAAGCACTGAAGACATTAGAAGTCGGTTCGGCAACCTTTTCTAGAGATGGAGTCAGTGAATTTTAACAACAGACTTCAACACAAATTACAATCCTACATATTGACCCTTAAATGGGGCAGTATCACCCCAAATGCTCCTTAATTTAATTCAATGTTTAGTCATTTTTAATAACTGGACAGCAAAATTCTTACAACCACACTTGCAAGCAGTCATCTTCAGTGTAGTGCATTATACTAAAACATGCTAATACCAACAATGATTTCATACCAGTAATTTTTATATAACCTTGTCATATATCAAGTTAAGTGTCATTTCAAAATAATTATTCCATTATTATGTGATTATTATACGAGGGTGTGCATAGCTCCCTAACAGGTTTTGTCTCTAAGTGACTGGTAGAAGGTGCACCACTGGAGTCAAACAACGTCAGCACCTGTAGTTTGTAAAATGTCCTATCTGTACCAATCAATATAGTCCAGTTTTTAGTGTCCGTTTTGCTTAGTTGTTAATAACCAGTACAAGTGTTACATATTGATCTCATAAGTAGACCACTAGCATTTTTCACTTGTCTTTACAATAGATTCTTTACAGAAGTTATATGTTCAGTTGCCATTGGGGTTGTTATCAGGTGCAATCAGGTCCAATGCATATTAAACACCTAACTGTCCCCAAACACTTAAATAATTTAGACATGCTCAGAACGTAACTATGCACTTCAGCTTTAAATTGAACAAAAGGCACCAGTAATTCCCAGTGGATTTCATAGTGTTTAAGGGTTTACACAGGTCACACAGTCTGTGAGGCGAGACAGAGGAACTAGAAGCAGTGTAAAAATCTCAACTTATCTTCATACAACAATAGAACGTCATTGGTACCAGCTACACAATGCACAAAATAACACAAAATACCACTGATGACTTTAAAATGTACAAAATAATTGTTGAGTTTAAGCTGTGACAATGCTGTGATTAGTTTTTGGTTGGGTTTATGCAGAAAAACAACTCAAGGGGATCTTGGTTAAGGCATAGATGTTATAGATATCTTATATATTAACTATAGTAATCTAGTGTAATGAAGGAACACCATGTTCTTTTCTTCCATTCAATTCAGAAGGAACATGGCATTACTATACAATCAGACAAATGTGGGTACTTTGTGTAAAAAAAAAAAATTGGAAGTTACAGCTAAAAATTTGTGCGAGGGATGGAGTTTAAGCAAAAAGTGTTCCAACCATCCCAGGTCTCTGTACCTGGTATTGTTCATCAGAAAGGCAGGACTTATCCATACGCTTTTATACAACTGTTATTGTCATCATTCACGTTAAGGAGTGTTTGTGTTCTTCCTGACACACCAATTAAAGACATGCATCCAAAAAGTATGGCTTATACTTAATGGATTACATATCACCTCTAATAATGAAGTTGTATAATATTCATGCACGATCATGGCAAAACTTGCGTTATGCGATTTGGGTGTACAGCATTGTGATAACGATAATATTGCAATATTTCTCATTCACCTAAAGAAATACCAATTTCATCTACTAAGAAAAATGTTCCTTAATGTTAAAAATGAGCCAGTTGTTTGTATGCAAACAAACACTGTACAGCTACAGTCAACTACATAATTCTGTCCAAGAACCTGGTGATGCTGCTACCATAGACCTTCAGACACAAACATAGTCAAATATTTTGTCATTTTATTCACATATAACAGTTTGTAAATGACATGGATGTATTTCATAATAACAAAAGTGCCAGAGTACAGCCATGTAAGAGCTTTAACAAAACAGTATTCCATCGCTTGCCTGGTTTGGTAAGTACTGCATATAAAAATACAATCTTAAATGTAATTGTTTAGGCCTTGGCCAAAGTTGTGCTCTGAAAATATCCACATTGTTTCAACATCAACTAAAAAAGCACTCAGAGAACACAGACCTCCGCCAAGACAGATCAGTCCCCCCCCGATCACCACCAAAATTTAATAATTTGTTCCTTGTTTCCTGAAAATTTCAGACAAATCCTTCCATAACTTTTTGAGTTATCTTGCTAACAGACTCACAAACAGCCCCCCCCCACCACCACCACCAAAATGTAATCATTTGTTCCTTGTGCCAGTATCAACATTTCCTGAAAATTTCATCCAAATCCATCCATAACTTTTTGAGTTATCTTGCTAACAGACAAACACACAAACAAACAACCAGACAAACAAACCGACAACCCCTGATGAAAACATAACCTCCGCCGTTCTAATAACATATAAACTTGCATTCAACCAGCAGCAGTAGCATTACTTCAGTTTTTTTTGCCAGAAAAACCAGCATATTAAAGTGATAGAGAAAATCACTCTGGTACCCTATGGTGTGTAAAACAGTAAGTAAATGAAAAAAAAAAGAAAATAAATTATTGCACTTCTTTGAGATATGAATATTGCACACTCTGTTATCGCGGTAATGGCATTTTTTTGATATATTGTGCAGCCCTAGTCCATGTGTGTTATGAAACACACAAAGAAGGGACATTTCCTCTTTTAAATAACCTCAGAGACACAGGGGGTTCTGTTTTACCATAAATCAGCACATTTTTTTTAATGCAGCGCAGATGACTGGCTGTAATAGGATTATGAGTCCTTTAAGTCCTGGAGGGCACACTTTACCCCTGCAGACTCCAGACTGGGTCAGCCTCTTGCATCATGTGATGGGGTGGGGGATGGTGGGAGGGGTAGGGATGGGGTGGGGGGGCAATACCAGCAGGTGTCAGCCTGATGATTACACAGACTGAGGCTGGATTCACCTATAAGGATTACTCAGCGCCTCTAATGGACGGTGGGTTGTGACTGAGTAAATCACGACTGCATCACCCAGAAAGTGCTTTTAGAAAAGGGAGAGAAGATCGACTAGTTGGTTTCCTTGGCAACTTCCTCAATCTGGATATTTGTTATATTGCAGTTAACTTCAAATACCACCAAAAGCATTAAGATCCTTTCATTTATATTTCGTGAATGCCTGTCAAGTCCTGTCTCTTGTATGTATGCATAAATTGTATTCAGTTGACATCTTTTGTTTGTATCTTTTGGTGAAGTTTTCTGTTTGCAGTGAGTTCAAGTCAGACCTTGTCGACAAGACAGACTCAACTGATAGAAGCTGCAGATTAAAGTGGCACCATATGCTGGACACTAAAAGCCCCCTCCTCTACTATTGAACTCCTGTGTCACTGTCAGAAGCTAAGTGTTGTCGTTTTAGTGATGGAGGCGAACGTTTCTTGTCTTGTTTCAGATTCTTGCTTATCTCTCCTTTATCCTGACTGCCTAAAATGTTGCATAATTCCCTAAAAGTTATTCATAGTTTTCAGACTGAATATAAAAATGTGATCACCAACTGCATTTTTTTTTTTCCTTGGACTTTGAATATTATTTCCTACTGGTAGTTGGTTGCTGGTAATTGTTGCTTTCCTTCAGCCATTGTTACTTTTTTACTGTTCACTGCTACATTTACATTTAACTACATATTGTCACTGTTGGGCATAAACCTTGTAAGCCCATTTTTGGTCTTTTTTTTTTTTTTGTCATAAAACAATTCTGTTGGTCAGTCTTCACGTTGGCCTGACGGTTTTAGAAATATTTAACCAATGAAAAGTGTTGATGATGGCTCGTGACTACATCTCTTAACTCCATTTAGTTATTTAGAATATACCTCATTTTTCCAGTTTCCGTTTTGGACATAGAGGTTTCCACCCGACAGTGACAAAATCCTTCCACATAAATGAAAAGAGGGTAGAATTGGTGTGCCGAGTGCTGTGAGGCTGCTTCCTATTTCCTATGTGTCAGACTGAAGCTGTGAGGGCAGACTCAATACAAGTGTTAAAACAGAACAACTGTCCTCAGCCTTACAGTTCAGTGTAAAGCTCTGCATAGAATACATCAATAGCTTTGGCAAAGCATCAAAACTGTTTTTGTCCTGTGAAAAAAAATTAGATAATATAATTTTAGCTCATTTCTGAATATTTTAAAGAGGAGCTGTGAAAAACTGAGTTAATGCAATTCATTGTTGGGCATGTGAAATATACCTTAGTCAGAAAATTAAGATCCTATTTATTATATAGATTGTGGCTGATGGTCACCTTTGCTCTTGTATAATACCACATGTCACTGAGAAAACTGAAACATATGTCAGTTATCATAACAAACTGAAAATATTGTGTTGTACATTTCTGGATGTATAGGATTACTAAATGTTGTTAGCGCATTAATGATCTGATATAATGATAAAATTGGCATGGGATCATTTATAGCAAATTGGTCATTATAGCGAAGTAAACCTGATATAATGATGCTGAGTGTAGGACAAGAGAACGCAACACAGAGCAACATAACATAGTTATAATTTCCATTACATGTTGATAGAGAAACTGAGACTTTATGACAGGCAGAATTGGACTTTGAAGTTTTAAGTCTATCGTCATGACTTCATAGCTGCAGAAAAACATGTTACATAAACCCCTGTAAGTTAAGCGCAATAATCACAACCCATGCACTGTGGTAGTCCAACGGCTCGAAGGTCTGATGGACTGTTGGTATCAGTTGTCGTCCGTCCGTAAAGAATTTTTCAAGAAACTTCTCCAAAGCCGTCAGCCAGTATCAATTGAAATTCATAGCGGAGGTTCCTTGGGGCAAGGTCTACCAAGTTTGTGCAAAGAATTGGGGAATATTGATTTTTGAATTTTTTATGAATTTTTTGAAATTTTACAAATCCCCTTTGATTCATAATGGGACAAATTTCAAAGTGCTGTAACTGGAAAACAGTTGAAAATACTGATATAATTACTATTGGCAATAGATGGGAAGTCAGATATGGGCTTTCATTTGGTGCCATGACCTTTGACCTTGAGTGCCCTTGAAGGGTCAAACAAATGTCAATTAATATCTTTAAATATGCCCTTGGCCTACAATTTACCCTCCTATTTATTTATTTATTCATTTATTTGTTGTACATATTTCTTATCTGGGGTATAGAGTCAGCTTATTGTATGTTTTCATAGTATTTAGTATTGTTTTTGTAGTGTGTGTATATATATATATATATATATATATATATATATATATATTTAATATTTTACCTTGTAGTTTTTGTACATTGCCTACATTTTTCAGTATTTTGTATGATATTTTTATAGTCTTTTTGCACTTGGAGTGTTTGCTGCTAGAAAGAGACAGAGCTGCTAAATGGATTTTCATTGTTCTTCTAACACTGACAATAAAGATTCTATTCTATTCTATTCTATTCTATTCTATTCTATTCTATTCAAGTACTGTTAAGCAGTGACACTGGAAAAAGTCACAGTAAACAGACATACATTACACTTGTTAGCCTATAGCAGCAATAATGCTAACAACAACAACCCAATGATTCAACACTCTAAAAAATCCTGTAAAACTATAGTTGAAGGTTTGTATTTTTAAACAATTATGCACAAATGCACATCAATAGTCCTTAAAAATTGTCCCTGATGCTGGAACAATTCAGATAAAATGTTTTAGTCTTCTTGCTCATACCTATTTTAAGGTAAAATACTACAAGGAGCGTCTTTAAAGTTATTTGATCATGTAGCGATGGCAGCAAGGAAGGGCACCGTGGAGCCTTTTAGTTCATAAAAGCATTGTTCTGCCTGTCTCTGTGCCCTGCCCATGCCGCATATGGCTCATTTCATGGCTGCTGGAGAGTCTGATTGATGAGAGTGCTTCATGTGTAGAGCTGGGATGGCCAAGTCCTTTCTCAGTAAGGTCACATGAGGTAAAAAGGAAATGAATGTATAAGACTGAGGGGGTTCATCAGACTGGAACAGCTTTGTGCCAAACGCTCATCAAAGAAAAAGATGTGTTTTAAGTACTGATAGTGATGTGACAGCTAGTGTGCAGTACAATATGTTTCTGATGGTTTCTTTCATGATAGTTGACATTTCACTGTGATCATTTCATTATCCACTTTTCAGAGAGAGGCTCAAATACAATGATGTCGGCTTTTGCTGTCCCTAATTACTGAGCAGTTTGTATGGTTTTACTCCCATTCTCCTCCGCTGTCTGTCTCTCCAGTCTAAGAGATTTCTGGCCCCAGGGGGCTGAAAAGCTGTCTAGTAATATGAGACATTAATACTGAATCAGATGAAGAGAGGTGTAGGATCCTGGAATTAATTTCCATACACAGAGCAGAGGTTAGTAACCGCAGAAATGACTCAGAGGGATTTGGCCTGGTGTGTGTTTGTGGTGTTGGTGGTAACAGTGGTAGATGGTGGATTGTGGCAGCTACATCACCATGGAGACAGTGGCATTATTGAAGGCTGATGCTGGAGTAAGTAGAGCTTTGGCAGATGAGAGGAGCGACATGGCAACAACAGCAGCAGAGTGGACGGCAGCTGGAAAAACATCTGACTTCATATCCAACAGCCATACTGGAGACTTTTCCTTTGCCGTCTTGTGCTGCGCTAACTTCGCCGTCTTCACAGTTTTGCTCCCACATGGTCCCGGCCCGGATCTATTAAACAATATGATCCGTGTTCATATCCAGATGAACTCATTTGTACTGAGAGTGGCACTGCTGTGAGCGACAGGCAGCATGAGCCAAATGAAACCGCTGCTGAAGCTGCTGGAGTGACTCCCCCCCCACCCCAACCCCCACCCCCCGTCCTCCTCCTCCTCCCCGAAGAGGAAAGTGTCCTTTGGGGAGAAGAGATGACTTGACGTTTTGGGTTTGTCGGAAGCTGCAAATAAATTGGACACAGTAGTCGCTGCGCAGGCTGTTTGTGCTGTAAAAACACTGCAGCTTGCTGTAGTGTACGATATGTCAACATGCTGTTGTAACTGCAATGATTTTTTTTTTTTTGCTTTGTCTCTGTAATGGGAGTTTCTGCCTGTGAAATAACTGCATATCTTTATTGTTTCTGTAGACACAATTACAGACCCTAAGACCATGTCATTTAGTTTATTTTTACGTCTCAAGGCACAGTCCATATGACTTCAGCTCAGGTTCATTTGGGTATCCACTGCTGTTTGTAACTGCGTTTTTAAGGTTCTGTTTACACAAGTTACAGCCACACTAGTCCAATAGAACAAAGGCTACACTTCATACTGAGGAATATTTATTTCTCTCTGTCTTGAAACACCGACGTAAGCCCTATTTGCACAAGACTAGTATTACCTGTGGACCTCTGGTGTTTTGTAATACTTGTAGAGGTTGGCTCTGATCGTAATCCCGTGCAGATCTGCGATGTCTGCAAGTTGTATGTTGAAAATCCCCACGCACATTACCTACACTATTTCAGCAAAGACAAAAGTCCTGTGATTATACTAGTCCTCTGTGAATTGTTTTGTTAGATTTGTGTTTGTTCTTCACATTGATTCAGCCTATTTCCTAGTCAAGGACTACGGACTGCACTGGTGATGGTGAATAAAAGTTTTAGAATTGTTTTGGGTGGAAATTCAAGAGGCTCATGTTATAATATAGCCTGGATAAAAACTGAAAGAGCAACCGTTAATCCCGCAAACGTAAAAAAAAAAAAAAAAAGGCATTTTTTAATGTAATAATCCCACAAATGTAATAAATTTCCCACAAATGTAATAACAGTCACCTACCACAAACGTAATACCTCATTTTCCCACAGTGTACTCCTCCCCTCACCATTGTTATTATAATCTTGTCCAGACATTTTATTTATATGGTTCAAACATAGGCTTCTATTATACTTAATGAGAATAAATAATATCCAGTTCATTCTGAAGCTTATATAATAAAGCCTTTTCAACATTTTTGCCCATTCTGTTTTGTTCCTGCATTTGTATTTGACATTAAACACCTATTAATCTGCAATTAGTACCATGTGGTGTAACTGCAACATTTGACCATTCTAAAAAGGCAAGTATCCAAAGGACGACAGTAAATGGAAAGAATATTCATGCATGCATTACTTAAATGTATGTGATGTACTAATTTATTACATTTGTGGGAAGTTATAACAATTTTGGAAACTGAAGATTTTTACTGTCCCACAAACGTAATAAATTCCTGCAAAAGTAATAATTACTTTGTTTGTGGTAGGCAACTGTTATTACGTTTGTTGGAAAGTTATTACATTTGTGGGATTATCGCGTTAAAACCTTCAAATTTTTATTACGTTTGTGGTTTATTATGTTTGTGGGGTTAAGAGCTACCTGAAAACCTTCAGAAAAGCAACATCAAAAGTATGTATAACATCCATGACAGCTACATTTTTCTATCTTTCAGTAAATATCTGTAAGTGATGAGCAGGGAATAATGTGAGTAATTTGAGTAAAAAAAACAAACTTTGATAATTCCATGCAAATGTGTAATGAAATACAGATGCAGGGGTCAGTTTCTAAACCAGCAGAGGTCCGCAGGTCATACTAGTCCAATGTCATTAGGGCTATTGGCACTGGTGAAAGACACTGTGAAAACCATAAAAGAAATGCAAAATATGTAATAAGGAATGCTTCTTTCAGTCTTTGAAGGTATCTGAAGCTAATGCCAGGCATTAGACAGGTCCCACCATGCTGGCGTAGTACAAAAAGCATACAGTAAAAGTCTAATAAAGTGTCTGAAATGCATCCCAATGTCCTAGTAAACACCTCAAGAATATTAAATACAGCAAAAATAGTAAACATGTGCAGAGTTTCCTTTGATGAAATGGCCTCAGTGGTGCCATTTCTCTGCTCTGGTCATGTGATCAACAAATAAAAAAAACTTAATACACAAAGCAAAAATAGTGTTATTAATAGATAGGTCTTTATACGGAAATAGGTAACATTCTTAGCAATTTTGAATGATTTTATGAACCCAAAAGTCAATTATGAGATACCCATAAAATAAACATCACCCTCTCTGAGAGTTCCACAGGTAATAACCATAGAGAGCAGAAAACTGAATGCAAATAAGATGCCAGAAAGTTGTCTGTTTACAGCTGACCAAAACAGGATTAAGACTCAGCGTTGTCAAAGAGGGTCACGCAGAATTTAGGATCAAAAGTGTTTATCAAACTCTGCCTGTCTGGAATAGCTATTAGAGGAAAAAATGTCTGGCAGAAATCTTCATGCTGGGAAAGTTGACTTGATGAATATAATGTCATGTCTTTTAGAAAACGTGATAAATATTATTCAGATACAGGCCGTTTGGTTTGAGTATTTTAGCGGTTTAAGGCGTCCACGGAGTTTTGTACATTTCTTGTCGTATTAAATAATTTGAGTTGTTTTAATCTTGTTTGAAACTTAAAATCCATCATTGTGAACATACAGTCTACATTTTAACCTCAACACCTGAATTATCCTCAACTTTTGATGCTTTGCTCATCTGTTCTGTATTTTAAAATATAAGCCTGTTTATTATTTTTAACGCGTAAGAGGCATTTGAGTAAATAATCGTCTTAACGAATGCAAGAAATGACTTTTAGTATTAACCGTGAAAGACCTAGAACTATTTTTGTGGTGACCTCCAAACTGTTTTTTCCTCAACATTTTACCTTTCCAAAGGGATTTATTAAGGGATCTATTATAATATTACAATATTATCCTCTGTGTTTTGAATTTTCAGTGAAAATCAGGTATTTTCCTGTACTTAATTAACTGATCATGTAGATGTTCATAAAAGCTCAGATTAAAGTCAAGGGTTATTTTATGAAAAAAGAGAAAATTGAATTTTTTTTAGCAAAATATATCATTATCTGAACATGAAAAGCATTTTAAAAAAAGTTTGTCGTTAGTCTTCATGTTGGGAAAGCTGACTTGACGAAAATAATGTTATGTTTTAGAAAACGTGATGATTATTATTCAGATACAGGCTGTTAAATTTCAGTATTTTGGTGGTTCAAGGCATCCACATCCACACTGTCATTGGGCAAACTACATGGGTTTTATTTAGTCAATTTTGCAGAAGATGATGGTGTTTCCATGTTCACTACGGAGCTTCTGAACGTCCAAATGGGTCATATCTGAAAACGATAAAAAACACTGAGAAACTGCATTTTACCTGAATTATTTACATGCATTGATCGGATTAGTGATTGAGTTATTTAAAGCAAAAGTTATTAAAGATTTCAGATCAGTAGATGCTTTGGCCTTTGAGGGTTAGATGGTATTAAAATAAGAGTAAGTTAATGGATGTTTGTAATGGTAGAGAAACTTGTTTGCAGATGATTTCTTCTATATGAGTTAACACATCGTATTTGGACACTTTGAATTCAGGTGTTTCTTTTCTAACAGGGGTCTGGGATACAAAATAATAGTGACAAATGTAATAATATAGTTTTATACAGTGATAAATATCATATTGATTATTAATATTGATGTTTATATCTCGAATCAGCATGAACATACTTATATCTTATATACTTATATCTCTTATTAATAACACAACTACAGATCACAGTGGATCCAGAAATGCACAAAACATTGAGTAACAGGCAGAATATTATTAAAATTGCACATTTCGGGTTGTTGATATTTGTTTTTATTTATGTATTTATTTATATTCTATTGTGAAAGAATAGTTTTGTAAATGTAAATAGTTTCACAGTGTAATGTTATTTTTTTCACTTCAATTTTTTCCACATAATTTTTCACAAAGAAAATTTGTAGTTGTCATTATTTTTGGGTTATTGTGTTGTTATTTTTTACTTGATGTCACATTGGTCTCTATGTGGAACCTGAACCAAAATGATTTTGACAACCTTGACTGTTCAGGTTAATTTTTGCTCTTTCATCCCGTAGGCCGGAATGGAGCCTTTGGCGGGCCAGATTTGGCCCCCGGGCCACGTCTGACACCTGTGATATAGTGTTTGACTTAAACAATTATGCTATGAGGCTAATGATATCATAACTGGTATGTTTGTTGAAGTTTAGACATATACATGCATTTTGGTTGTTGTGTGCTGTTTAGAAGACGTCTCCTTTAGAAGCTGTCACCACAGCAGCTCTTAAAATAATATAATTGAAGTTTGGCTGGCTCCTTTGCCTTCCCCCTGGCCCTCACTCCATTCTCCACTCCTCCACTAATAATAGATTTCGCTGCTCATCCCGACGTATTGTCCTGAAGCTTAACATTACACAGAAGAGATCAGCGGCAGTGTGATGGAGGCAGAGACACCTGCATATTCTCTGCCAGCCAACCCAGTGTCCCCGAGGGGCCAAGCATTTGACATTTAACTACGATAGCCGTAAACAGGCCGCTGGAATGTCATTGACATTCATTTTGTCTGGCACAGTTTTCCATGGCTGGTTTTTGTCTCAGTGCAGCTCAGCTCAGTGGTGGTTTTAAGACACTAGATGCTTTTTTGGATCTAATAAAGCCCTGAGGAAGCACACGCGTGTACAGGAAAAACTAGACATAGTGTTCTGTGATGAAAGGTTTGGCAAAAACTTTGAAGAAAGTCAATGGAGAAAGTGCAAAAGTGATGGGAATATGTTACAACTGATCAGATTATTTTACCCTATCCCGTTAAAAAACTTAATAATTTCCGTCATTAGCGGTGACTTCATGATATTCACGTTTGACTTAACAATTAATTTTCATGAAATTAATGATATCATTCCCAATTTTGTTGAACTAATGCAAAAACTGTAGTATAAGACAAATAATAACAACATTATGTACATGCAATTTGTGAAGAAGATGAAAAAAAGGCATTTAATGAGACAGAATTTTGCAACCTCAAATTTAATATAATTCAACATGGCTGATTAGACAAGACTAGAACATTGTCACCTTCCTAAAATAATAGATTTTTATTAGATTTTTCAGGAAATACTAGAAAACATACCAAGAAATTGATTATTTGATGATTTTAGCAAAAAAGTAATTTTTGTCAAATATAATATGATATGATGTGCAAAGCCATTACACACATATTCAACTAAAAATGAACAGTGTACTATGGCCAAAAAGGTCAGGATGAAAAGCATTAATAAATCAAGCAGATGTGCTATATGCTAAATCTTTATCTAAACCTCGGTGATGTTATTCTTTCATTGAACTCAGAGTGGAAGAGGAATGTTATGCACTTACAATGTCATTTAAAGGGCACCAGTCAAATGATGCTGAACAATGTGGAAATAATGATAAAATCTGTTATTTCTAGTTCCACCCAACTGTTTCTGTATGGGTGAATGGAGACGATAATCATCATTATTTCATATAATTGGAAAACGATGATTATATGATATATATGATTGGATTAAATGATAGATAGAGATAGGTTTTAGCATGATAACATGACTATATGAGTGTGTGGTGTGCACATTTTTCATTCCCTACCTCTATATCGAGGGGTAAAATGCAGTGGAATATCACTTTCTCCCTTTTTATTGTCATTCTGTTAATATTTAACTTATTGCTTCCTGCCAGAAACAACTCTATCTGAATTCTCCTGTTAACCCAGTTGATTATTTTCATACCAAAATAAACATTTCTAGTGTAAATAGTGATATCTTTAATGGCATATTATGTGTTATTTCTGCAAATGGATCAATCAGATTAGACCAGTTGGCTGTTTCTAGTCTGTGTGTACTCTACAGTGTATTACAAATCTCAGAAAAAAGACTATAGCTCATTGTAACAGTGATTTAAAGGAGTGATATTTTGCTTTTTTAAATGGAATTCTGCATTTTAAATATTTCCCTGGGGTCTACATAATCTGTACAGGGTGGGGAAGCAAAATTTACAATATTTTGAGGCAGGGATTGAAAGACAATGTATGACCAATTAGTTTATTGAAAGTCATGAGAATTTATTTGCCACAAGAAAATTTACATAATAGAAAATGTTTTTATTCTATGTGTCCTCCTTCTTTCTCAATAACTGCCTTCACACGCTTCCTGAAACTTGCGCAAGTGTTCCTCAAATATTCAGGTGACAACTTCTCCCATTCTTCTTTAATAGTATCTTCCAGACTTTCTCGTAATAGTTTTGCTCATAGTCATTCTCTTCTTTCCATTATAAACAGTCTTTATGGACACTCCAGCTATTTTTGAAATCTCCTTTGGTGTGACGAGTGCATTCAGCAAATCACACACTCTTTGACGTCTGCTTTCCTGATTACTCATATGGGCAAAAGTTTCTGAAAAGGTATGGATAATAGTGTTAGGTATGATTATGACATCAATATATGTTTGGTTTCAAAACAATTGACGTAGTGCCTGCTGAGAAAAAACAACTAAATGTTCATTGTAAATTTTGCTTCCCCACCCTATAAATGCTATGTTTGGATCTGAATTCTTCATTAATTCAACTCCACAGGTCCATTTTTAACCCTATTTTTGAGTAATGACACCAGAAAGGTCGTTTTGAGTGCTGGCCCTTTAAATGCACATGACCCCGCCCCCTCCAGATTGTTGGCTGTGCTGCTCTGTCCTGTTCAGCCACTTGAGTTTAATACAACCTACAACTGAACATTTGAGGTAATTGGCTTGAAGTTTGGGCATATTTTCAGTTTTTGCTACAACCACTGCTGCTGACAAACAATTATGTCGTACTCGGAGAAGTGTTCATCTGAAGTCTAGGCCTTACATGTGCAAATGTTGTGATATAACTAGTTGTAAACATAACGAATTAAGAAGGAATTAAAACGGCTTGTAGAAATCCACTCAATTTTTGCCAGAATAATATAAGGATGAACTGTTAGGATCCCCAAATACAAAAACAAATGTTTCAAAGACTAATAAAAGTGGGTTTAGCAAAATATGACCCCTTTAAAAAGATTAAAAACCTTTTTTTTTTAACCTAAGAAAATGTGAGGCTTGTCATACAGTAGAATAAGAAATAAGCTGCTGAAAATGTGGCCTTTTGGGACATTTTTAACATTTTCAGTTTTATTAATGAAATGTGCATAGTGTTTTTAAAACAGTGTAGTTTTAGATAAAAGTCACAAAGAATAGAATAATATAACAGTTCCCTTAGAGATCTTGCAGAAAGCCCTTTGGCTACACATGAATAAATGACTAACCCAGTTGTTATTTATAATCAAACAAATCAATAGCTTTGAAATTGTTCTAATACCCTACATCACAGGTGTCAAACATGTGGCCTGGGGGCCAAATCTGGTCCGCCAAAGGGTCCAATCTGGCCCGTGCGAGGAATTTGTGAAAAATTGCAAAAATTACACTCAAGATATTAACAATCAATGGTGTCAAAACCATTTTAACTCAGGTTCCACATACAGACACATACAGTCCAATTCGATTTCGAGTGGGTCAGAACCAGTAAAATATTATCATAATAACCTATAAATAATGAGAACCCCAAATTTTCTCTTTGTTTTTTTGGTGTAAAAAAAGTAAAATTACATGAAAATGTTTACATTACCAAACTATACGTTTACAAAAAATGTGAATAACCTGAGCAAATATGAACAAACGGAAATATCTTAATAAAGGTAAATGCAATTTTAACAACATTCTGCCTGTTACTAAATGTGTTGTGCCTTTTTTAGATCTGATCTGTAATGCATATGTATAAATGATAAGTCGAGGCATAATATTGAAAAAATTGTTCTTATATTTCTTAACAAATTTAATTTTTTCTGGTTATTCACATCCTTTTTGTTTGGATAGTTTGTAAATGTACATACTGGCATGATTTGAATGTCATTTTTTGCACTAAAATTATTTGGAGTTGTCATTATTTATTGACTGTCATGCTATTATTTTACTGGTCTGGCCCAAATTCAGATTAAATTGGGCTGAATGTGGCCCCCGCAAGAAAATGAGTTTGACACCCCTGCCCTACATGGAAATTTCAGAACTTTAACCACACATAATCAGCAAAGTCTTTGTAACAAAACACACCATGTCCATATAGAATACAGAATGAATTAGGAGACAGTTACAAGACAAAATAAGTGTATTCTGTATATGTGTGTTGTAAATAATAAAATAGACTGAATGAGTAGAAACCAATGGAATCATTAATAAAAGTGTGGAGGCTGGCAGCAGTTTGATTCCTATCTTCATTTGCTATTCAGTGTACGGAGGCAGGATTTATAACCCCATGGACTTTACGGAAGAAATGAAGACATCATTTTCTTGGTGTTGCTCATTTTTTACTTGTTGTGCATCAGTAAAAGGTGCATGTATCATGTGTGGTTTTATCACTTAATCATACACCGTGTGCAGATTTCATGTACAAGCTCAGCTCTTCTTCTGAGCTCCATCTCCTGCCTTCCTACTGTTGAAACACAGCATCATCTATAATATTAAAACCCTGCTGACGCTACATGTGTGTGTATGCATGTGTGTGTATGTGTGTGTGTGTGTGCATGCTGAGTCTTGCTTGCTCCTCTGCTGTTTACCTATTCATTAATTCAGCCATGAATGATGGCACGGGCAAACCAAAGCTCTCCATTGTCGGGTAATTAAACGTCTGTCCGCAAGACTTTTGTCTCCATGAAAACACACACACACACATATGTTGTGTGTGGTGCTACCAGTGGGCGTCCCAGGCTAGTGTTGGTAATTAGCATGCTGAGTGGTTGCACTGATTGCTTCATTATTTCTTTGATGGGCATCTGTGAGAGATATTTGATGGATGTTGCATGTTTCACTTTAATCTCAGCGTAAACCGCCTACATCGTTTTCTGCAAACTTTGAAGCCATTACACGCCTTTACCGCACTTTTAGGGACTATATTTCTGAAGTCACATTCCTCCGTGAAGCTTACACCCATCTGTTGTGATCTGTTTACATCAGACTCAATGTAATTACCCAGTGTTGTCGTTACTCAACACCAGCACTTCATTCTTGTTATAGCTTGTGTACTACAGCTCCTGAGTACTAGAGTTGTGAAAGACGGATTTGTAAATGTACAACATGGCTCAGATCTCCCACAGATTCAGAAGGAGACAATCGTGATTCAGAATAATTGGCTTGTTTGTACTCATGGCGTCTCGGCCTGACGCTGTGAGCAGGACAGCAATTATCGACGTGAGACCCAGTTTCACAGAGATGGATTATTTTTGCACAACACAAGATATTAATGCTGTTGTCATGGGTTTCAGTCAGCGACCACAGCCCCAGAGGTAGAGCAGTGTATCTAAAGCTAACACAGGCTCCATCTTTACTGTCCGTCTGCTGTCAGGAGCAGCATTAGAGAAAAACTACGACTCCTCCTCAAGCCAGGGAGGAGATCCATTACATTTAGGAGCAGATTTATAAAAAAAAAAAAAGATAGAGCCTGGAATGTTTGGGCACTTTGGTCTATTGTTGTGAAAGAGGGTGGAGTGTGTGTGGATGGATGGATGGATGGACGGATGGAAGGAGAGAGAAAAGAAGAATGAAGGGAGTGAGAGAAGGAGATGGATGGATAGATAGATAGATAGATAGATAGATAGATAGATAGATAGATAGATAGATAGATAGATAGATAGATAGATAGATAGATAGATAGATAGATAGAATCAGGAAGGAAGGAGAAAAGAAGAATGAAGGAAGTGAGGGAAGGATGGATGGATGGATGGATGGATGGATGGATGGATGGATGGATGGATGGATGGAATGAATGGGAGAAAAGAAGAATGAAGGGACTGAGGGAAGGAAGGAAGGAATCAAGGAGAAAAGAAGAATGAAGGGAGTGAGGGAAGGATAGATAGATGGAAGGAAGGAAGGAAGGTATCAGGGAGAAAAGAAGAATGAAGGGAGTGAAGGATAGATAGATAGATAGATAGATAGATAGATAGATAGATAGATAGATAGATAGATAGATAGATAGATAGATAGATAGATAGATAGATAGATAGATAGATAGATAGATAGATAGATAGATAGATAGATAGATAGATAGATAGATAGATTTATTTTATTGATCTGAATTGCAGAATGTATAAAGGTTTCCAAATTTTTCAAGTACGTTTATCAGGAGCCACACTAGTAAAGACAGTACGATGTTTAAGCAGACCAACATTGTTTCATTTTCTGAATCTCAGGATACAACAGATAAATGTTCAAGAATGAAACCTCATCAGGGCATGTTGTCCAACTGTGCTGCTGTAGCGGTAAATAGTGAAGCTAAGCTAAGCTAATGGTCACAACTTTACAATAGTCGTATTGATGTGTAGAGTAAAACATCCAGATTTAAGAGGAAGAAAAGCCTGGTCTCATTATGAATCAGGAAAACAAGCCAACTTGAGATAAATATTAAAAATAATGGATTAGATTTCTATAGCGCTTTTTTTAGGCACTCAAGGCTCTGACAGCGAGATGACAGTTATGGAAAGATTGTTGAATTTAATATTTTTAGCTACAAAAACTTGCATGCTGTGTTGATCGCTGTATCTAGTCTGTCATGCTGCGTTCCTACTGGTTGTTAAGTAGATGTAGGTTTTAGCGGCTTCACACTGTGAGATGGTCAAGTTAAGGTTCTAACACTGAGAATTTTTGTCCCAGACTGTCTTTGGTCACATGACTGTGAAGCCCTACCACTTTGCTTTGAAGGACAACCAGTGATGGATGTGGTTTTATGGTGATTTGTCATCTTTGGTTTGGGACAACACAAAAATAGCAGTGTATACCTGGCTTAAACACTCAAGTGTATTACTTTTTTACTGTTATTGAGTATGAATTTTATGTATGGTCCTTGAAATGCGCATTTTTCAAAGAATGAAAGTATGTACAATTTGAGATCGTGTACGTGTATTTCAGTGTTGTTGTGTTTTAACTGCTAATGACACTAGGTTAGGTTTAGTCAGCACCATCTAAAAATAAAATATAGACTGATAATTAAAACATGACATATTACATGATTTAAATGGACATTTAGAATAGAATAGAATAGAATAGAATAGAATAGAATAGAATAGAATAGAATAGAATAGAACAGAATAGAGTAGAATAGAATAGATCTTTATTGTCACTGTCACAGGAACAATGAAAATCAGTTTAGCAGCTCAGTTCAATTTAGCAGCAAAACACTTAGTGCAAAAGGGACTGTATAAGTAAAATAAAATAAAAATATCACAGTGTATTAAGAAAAAGTAGGACTGTGCAAGGGCTTCAGAATAAAATATTAATACACATGTGCTACTAAAGTAATGCTAGAACTCTTGAGATGAACAAATGATTTTAATGGACATTTACACTATTTCAATTACAATAGTCTCATCTTATGTGTTTAGGTTTAGGTTAAATACAGAAAAAGTAAAATAAATAAATAAATAAAAAATATTGATATTTAGACAAAGCTACAGTTTTTTTGTTTTGTTTTGTTTTGCTTTGTTTTTAACCCCAAACCAAATCCCTTTCATTGCTTAAACCTTTAATTGTATGGGAGTAAGGATGTGAAAAAAGCAAAAATATAACAAATTCAAGAGAATGTAAAATATTTTCTGGCAACTGTGTTCTTTGCTTTTTGACTTTTGATCAGATCAGAAAGACAAGATAGATTCTCTGTTCAGTTTCTCATACACTATGTGATTTGATGCTTCTTTAATAACATCTGCACCACAGAGTGAAGTCCTCCACATTAGATGGAGCCCAGTAACATCACATCTCAGCCACTTCAACACCTCCTTCTGTGTAACCGGACCCCCACTGGACTGACCTCAGTATGATCTCACTTTAAAAATGTCATCCCTGTCAGACCCCCATGTGATCTAGACCACTGTCGGCTCAAGTCAACATCCTTTCCATCATGCTTTTTTTTTTGACATTTTTCAGCTTCAAAGTGAACTTATTCAGTCGCTGCTCCAGTTCCTCCAGTGGCTCGTGTGGTTTAAAGGCTCTGGGCTCCATCACTGAGTCACCTCCGCACTGTGTCAGTCACAAACACATTATTGGGTGTGTGTTTGCACCATGTGCAGTTTAGTCCTGGTGTAATTGGCTTATTAGTCTTTTATTTAGTGCAGAGAATTGGGGAAACTTGGCTGCTCACGCCTGAATAAACTCTCCAGTTTCAGGCCAATTGTCCTTGTCATGTTTTTGTAGAGTGCATCTGCCTTGGTTTGTCAGCCTGAATCACATGGGAAGGCCTAATTGATGTGTGTGTGTCTGCATACAATCAGACAGACACACACTCTGTACTAGCAGCTAGCTCTTGGACTTAATCCGTCTCAGTAATAGTGGGGGATGGAACCGAGGAGGGGGAGTAGGGGAGAGGAGAACAATACATCTCACCCTCCGTCTGTGATACTCTGTGGCTCCGGACACGTGGTCATCTCCCGGCGGGAAAGCTCTGGTCCTCTGCCGTTCTCTACGGATGTTACTGAGTTCGTTTACTCGTCCCAGCTGGCTCTCAGCGGTCCCTGCTGCACCGCTCAAGGAAACGAGGTACAATGCACACACACCCCCTTTCCAAAAAACACGCTTCCCCACTGCCTTTCGTTCCTGCTATTGTCACCAGGCAAGAGGTTGCGTCAAGAGGTAAAATTAGGTATGTGTATGTGGAGTGAAGAACTTCCTGGAGCTTGTTTTTGCTTTACCGAGGTGTTCTCTTGACTGTTTCTGTAGACGACGTGTTTGAGGCCCATGAAGTAAGGCGGAAAGTGTACAGACACACAAAGGAGACTACATGTATTTCCTCTATACCAGTGCAGATTCTTGTCCCCAGCAGAGGGTTGCTGTGTCTACCTCATTGACATTCCTGTACACACCAAAGAGCTTCGTTTCCTGCCCTGCACCGGACATAGCTCTTGTGTGGTTCATAGACTTTGGTTTGGATGATCAGATCATGTGTTGACAGGAAAAAGTAGATTCCTCTGCCTATTGTCACATTTTTGTTCTCTTACACGTCGAACTCCATTACAATATTGTTCTTGAATGAGAGGATTTCCTTTTCTCAAGTACTTCATTGTTTTCTTACATGCATTTGTGACACTCAGCATATTATATTTCAGTGGCACCAAATGTTCTTGGATTGTGTTCAGAATACCAGGTCAGAAGCTCATATGCACACCTCTTTTGTATGTAGTGAAGAAAATGATGTTGTTTTTCTCATTTTCACACATCAAGATTATGTTTTGGCCACTTTGTTCCTTTTATTCAACAGTGGAAAGTGCAGAGAGACAGGAAATATGGGAGTGGTTGGTGGAAAGACATTCAGTAGCCAGTCAACCAGTGGGTCATTGGGTCACCCTACTATTACAAATGTTGGTAACACTTTATAATAAGTACACACTATGAAGCATTAGTTAAGCATTAACAAATACTGTATTCATCATTTATAAAGCATATTTCCGACATGAATACTCATTAATATATGGTTTATAAGCACAGTTATAATGGTTTTACTCTTCATTAATAAGCTCATCTACAATGTGCTTAATGATTGTATTTTCATACTTTATAAATTATAGATTCAGCGTTTAAAAATTTAGTATTGCATCACTTACAAACCAGTTATGATGTGCATTTATGCTCGTACATACACTATTCAGACATGTACTAATGGTTAGTAAATGTTGTAGTGGGTATTTTATACTAACTCACACATTTATTTTCCTGTAAACAGTTCTTAATACAGGAATTAATTATTTCAGGTAGTTATAAAGCACTTACTGCTCATTAATTAAGTCTATGGTGTGAGCTCATCTAAAGTGTGGACTATCTATGCCATATAAAGCGTTTACAAATGAGATTTAAAGGTTGGCAATGCCTAAAGACTCACAAAAGTCTGAGTTATTCTAACAAAGGAAAGACACAGCACATGGGATTATCAAACAAACTGCATGATTGAATGATGAATGATTATGATTATGAATGAGTAATAGTAAAACATTTATAACCGTGCTTATAGACCACATACTAATGAATATTCATGTCAGAAATACGCTTTATCAATAATGAATTCAGTATTTGTTAATGCTTAACTAATGCTTCATAGTGTGTACTTATTATAAAGTGTTACCCAAATGTTTTATGTGTATATTGAAGAGGGTTAAAGACATGAAATTATGCACAGACCTTAGAGCAGGAGTGTCAAACTCATTTCTTCCAGGGGTCGCATTCAGCCCAATTGGATCTCAAGTGGGCCGGACCACTAAAGTAATAGCATCATAACCTATAAACAACAACTACTTTGTTTCAACTCTTTGTTTCAGTGCAATAAAAAACATTAAATTATGAAAATATTTACATTGACAAATTATCCTTTAACAAAATAACCTGAAAAAAAAAGAAATTTGTGAGAAAAATCAGTGCAGTTTTAACAATATTTAATAATAGTATGCCTCAACTCAAATATATGTGCATTACATGCAATGTTATACAAACATGTGGTAACAGGCACAATACTGGCAAAAATTTGGAGTTTGGAACTTAAATAAGAACAATTTCTTATTCAGTTTCTTATGTGCCCAGGTCGTTGTTCTTCTTGGTAGTTTTTTGAGGTTCAACAGAAGTTGTTTTGCTGCAAAAGAGCAAAACTACTCCAGTTGAACCTAGAACCAAGAAAAATGGAGTTGTTAGTATTCATAGGTTATTATGCTAGTACTTTACTTAGATCATATTAGTCTGTATGTGGAACCTGAACTAAAATGAGTCTGACACCCTTGATTGGTAATATCATCCTTGTAATTTTTGCACTTCGCAAATCCATCCACCCTCTGGACCTTTTGGCGGGCTGGTTTTGGCCCCCAGGCTCTATATTTGAGACCCGTGCCTTAGAGGCATGATGCCTGATGAAGTCATCTCAACTCCAGTTCAGTTTCATAGTTTTTTATATCCCTTTTTAAGGCAGGTTTGACCATCTTCACGGGTGTTGAGGTGAATATTTTTCCTGTTTGAAGCAACAGTTACAGAAATAAGCTACATGTACCACTAAAATGTGTGGGTTTTTTATGTTTTTACTCGTGGTGACCCTTTTGATTCATCACTGCAGGTCAGTCAAAAGGTTGGTTTGTGCCTCTTTCAGCAAGGAGTTCATGTTTAGTAAAAAACTGATTTTGCTCTCTGATTTTGGTATTTTATGGCTTTATTTGATAGTAAAAAAAAAAAAAAAAGTGGTGAGAAGCATGAAATATGGGATGAAGAGCAGTGGAATGAAAGTCACCTCAGGCTGTTTTTCTTGCTACTATTATTTTTATTATTGTTACCATTATTTATTTTCTAGTATTTGAGCATAAATGTTCAATTCTGACATTAGAATTCACATTTTTCACATAATAATCTTCACTCTGGGTCAACGTTTTGTTTTAGATTTATCTGATGAACAAGCTCTCTATTTCCACAAACCATTCCAGAAGTTTCCGGTCTTGTTGTAAGGTTCCCAAACCCCAGGTTGGTTAAAGCACAATGAAATTTCGCAGCTCTGACACAACAGCCAAGAGCTTGTTTGTGCCTCATTCATTTCCTCAGAATGTTGAAATACACACATTGTACCACCCTCTTACATCTGTTATGTTGGTTTAAAGGGATTAAGATTGTTTTTGTTATACTGTTCTCAATGTTTGCTGGAACCCAGAGCGTCTTATTTTGCATTAAGTAAAGCGCATAAAGAGTGGGTCTGTGCTCATGCCCATAGGGTACAACCCTTGCTTTTGTCATCTTGCTCCACTACATTTTTAATCCCTTGGCCTTAAGGCAAATAAAATAGCTTTCATGTTAATGTATGATACTTTGTTAGATAACATGAATCATTTAGACATGCAGCTCATGTGTATCTTTTGTGTATGATTATGCTTTTCGTGTCCATCCTTTCTTCTCTGGTTGTGAGTTCGTTCAGTTCACCTGGTTGATCTTTGTTAATGTCTGAGTTTGTGTGTATTTGTGTCGAAACCAGTGTGTAGATGTGAAGAAGTGGTTAACTCCCCTCTATCCTCACAATGAGCTTCACACAAGGAACTACTACAGAGACGCACTTTGATAAATGGTCTTTCTTAGTTTAATGTTGCAGCACTTGTACTGCAGTGCACTAATAATGCCTCTTCTCTCCCTGGACTCAACATTTTGACTGTGTCTCCAAGCCTGTGCTCTCTGTGATTAAGCTTTTCTGGTTTTTGTTAACAATTTACCTGCTTGGGAAAAGGGGCTTAAGGTGCGTTCAGGGAGGCCTTGTGTTAACCGTGATGCCCGGTGGGAGGTTGGAGGATGGATGGGAGCTGACAGCACCCTTGGCGTTGCAGCGCTGTTGCTGTGTCATGCTATTTAGTTGTGGTGTTAGCTTGTCTGTTTGTCTCACTTTACAATCTCTGGAGCGGTGTCTGCTTTTATTGAATACGTGGGGCTAAAAATAGCCCAGAGTCTCACCAATCAGAACAGGGAACTGATTAAATGGTGAAATATGATTGGATGGAGGTCGTAACATATATTGTTTTGGTTTATTAAAGAGGCAGCCCCATATAATGGAAATATTTTTAATTAAAATGTACATTCCACAGTTATGAAATGATAACAAAACTTTTCTTAACTGTATTGCATCTAGTCCTTATTGCAGTCCATATGCTGATCAATTCTGACTCTAAACAGTAAGAATAAAACCTGTGAGTTTATTAAACTACATCTTCCCTTCCTTTTTCGCTGGAATTATCCATTCAGTCTGTGCTGAAGGGTCAGTGTATCTTTACTTCCACCAGGAGGTATTGTGATCACTTTGCTTTGTGTTTGTGTGCGTGCATGTTTGTTTGTTTGTTTGTTTGTTAGCAAGATAACACAAAAAGTTATGGACGGATTTTCAGGAAATTTTCAGGAAATGTTGATACTGGCACAAGGAAGAAATGATTAAATTTTGGTGGTGATCGGGGGGGGGCAGATCTGTCTTGGCGGAGGTCTGTGCTCTCTGAGTGCTTTTCTTCTTTGGTAATTGGATTTTCTTTTCAGAAACAAAAGAAAAACTAGCAGTTAATTGATTTTCGTTTTAAAATAGACAAATTAAAATTGAATTTCAAGGCATTTTTCTTTTTCAGTGTCAAAACAGATAAACCAAATTTTTAAAAAAACAGACATGTAGACATACTCCCACCACGAATGTCTATGAACTCCAGTTTTCGTAAGAACTGGAAGATTCGTTCAAACCCATCGTTGGTACAAATCTTTATGACCAAGGTATTAGCGCTCTTTCCTTCAAAATGACAACATTCGGTCGCAGAGAATGAAAAAAACAGCCGTTTTTGGTCTGTTTTTCTACTTCTGTGAGGTAGTAACTAAACGAAAATCAATCCGTTTTTTTTTTATTTGGTTTATCTGTTTTGACGCTGAAAAAGAAAAACACCTTGAAATTCAATTGTGATTCCTCTATTTTAAAACAAAAATCAATTAACTACTAGTTCTTCTTTTGTTTCTGAAAAGAAAATCCAATTACCAAAAAATACACTGACCCTGAAATCCTGCCTCTCCAGCGGCGTTCTTCTGTTTCTGCCTGTAGATACACTCAAAACGTGTCAGGTAGCCGTGAAAGGCAGTTTAGCCACCAGCAGGTTGGCCGTCACCTTCGCTGGCAGACAGTGAGGTGTGACAGGTGTTAGACCTGCAGCAGACGGGCTGTCAGATGGAGGACACCCACGTCACCACTTTTACGGGAAATCTGATGTAGTACTAACCTCCACGACTCGGATACTCAACCCTGAATGCAATGACAAATATGCAGTGTCAATCAAAAGTTTGCGAACATGATATTACACTCCACTTCTGTTAAGCCACTCATTTATATACATGTTAAGTTACTAAATTAAAGAAACGTTTGATTATCAGTTGATTTGAATTTGGCCTAGAAATGTCAAACTTTTTTCCTCAAACAGATTTATTTCACTCTGAAGCAGACTAGTTCTGATTTTGCACACACCAAAAGAGCATTACAGGTGCGTCTTCAGACAAATACCTTTCATGAGGTTTTCACACTGACATACTCGACTGTTTTCCTCACTGTATAAAGACTCTTTTATGTAAGCAGGGAGCTGTTTATTTGTCATTCAGTTCTATTGTCATTAGTGTCAATCTGCCAAAGAACTCAGAATTCACAGTTTTTGTCATTATCATAATTTCTCTGTTAACTGATCTGTAATGTCTCTGTTTTTTAAATGATAATAGCGTGACTTTGTCTTTTATGAGCTGACATTTACAAGGTGACTCACAGTTACGCAAAAACAAACTCTTAAGTCCTAATTTGCAGTTTTATTAAATATGGTAATGAAGGAGAAAATGCCAGCGATGGTCCATCTTTGAATGTAATGGCATGTACATCTGGGTAAAAAAAAAAAAAAAACTGAAAAACTCATGAAAACATTAAATTCTCATGGGACTTTTTTTTTTTTTTAAATGTGTGCGAGCACGGAGCTACATGCATGAGTCATGATAAACACTATTTCCTGTTTGTTTTTTTTAAGTCGGAAAAGTTTTTCTTCGATAATCTTTTAGACAATTTACATATGCCAGCTCTAGCAGCTCAACACGCCCTTCTTGGTTTAAGAGATTCAGAGCATGAAGACCAAGCCTGAAGTAAAGATAAGAGAACGGAAAAGGGAAGATACTTATTTGGATGAAAGCATGGCATGACATTAAAGAAGCTGGGAGCAAAGGGTGTTGGGAGATGAAGGAGAAGAAAGGGCCCGCAGCGCTGGGCTTTTCTACAACATCAAGCCCAGTGTTAGAGCGGCTGTTGGAGATCACTTTACAGTCAGAGCTTCTACATCTGACACGTTCCAGCTTCAGGGAGTTACACACACGTACACTTATGTAAAGTTAGTCTAACATTCTCTGCCTGGAGAACACACAGCAGCCTAATATCTCAACTGAAAGACACGTAATAAACTAGTTGTCTTTGCCTCCGAGCCTCTGAAATCCTTGTTCTGAGTCAAGGAAATCTTAGTCAGAGGTGGCAAAAGTACACAGTTTCTTTACTGAAGTAGAAAAACTCTTTAAAAGTAGATGTTTTAGAGAGTACAGGCTCTGAAATGTACAAGTATAAAAGTTAAAATGCAGTGCTTTTTGTTTCATTTTCTTTTTTCATTGGAGTGTAATATTTTATTTTGTTTTTATTGTTGCATGCGTTTTATTTATTTATTTTTTTAGGTTTTTAAATTATTATTATTATTGTATGCCTTTTCTTTTGCACTCTATGGGGCGGTACTCCCATTTCAATGTACTATAGTTAGTATGATTATTCGATGACAATAAAGATTGATCAGTCTTATCTAATCTTATCTTATCTTTTGTTCATTTTAATCTAAATTATAGCTCACTTTGCACTCATGCAAGCGTTCACTAACATTAGATAAAACAAAAACTAAGCATCAAATAACAAAATCAGACATGACAGGTGTTACTTTCTTGTTACATCATCATATGCCCGAACATGAGGCTTTCATCTTGTTTTGTCGTTTACATATTCATTGTCGCATTTCATTGTCATTACATCTTTTGCGTCATTTTTGCCTGGTTAGAGTTTTCTGGTTGTAATAGCATTTAAATTTTTATGTTTTTTTTTTTTTTTTTTATCTTGTTTCATCTTTTACACCATTTTCATCTCCTTTTGTCTATTATATTGTTTTCATCTCGTTATACCTTTTACTTTGTCTTGTAATATCTTTTACATCCTTTTTGTCTTGTTGCATCTTTTGCTGCACTTTCATCCTGTGTGTTTTTGTTTTTTTCTTGTTATGTTTTCATCTCATCCTTTTTGTCAGTATTGGCTTGTTTAGTCTTTTATGTCATTACCATCTGCTTATGTTTTCATCTTCTTAGAGATGTTTTGTGTGATATGTACCAAATGATAGATTAAGATGGATTATTGTCTTTTTCGTGGCATTATTGTTGGAAATCAGTCTTTATTTTGGGAAGTTGTGCAATGATACAAAATTTAAAAAACAGTCAATAATTCATGTGAAATGTGTTAAAACTAAAGTAGCAAGCCTTTTTTAGAAAATGTAATGAGTAGAAAGTGTGGACAGTTGTGTTTTTAAAATGTATAGAATTAAAGTAAAAAAAAAAAAAAAAAAAAGGAAAGTAAAAGTACCCAAAAACTCTACTTCAGTACATTGATGAAGTATTCGTACTTTTTTTTTTTTTACTTCTTTGTGTTGTGGAACTTAAAGTCTTCTTTGCTACATCTGCCTTTCTCAAACATGGAGCTGTTTTTGTTTTGTCACCATTGTAAGATGTAATATCAGAATTATTTTTCTTCATTACAATAGAAGACGAGTCACCTGGAAGACTATGGGAATGTTGAGCTCGAGGGAAGATCTAACAAGACAAAAGCTTCTGCTGTAACAATAGGAAAATAATGAAAAAATGGTACAAAAAATGTCCACACTTAGAGTTTAAGACCATGTTTTGTCAGTATTTGTGTTGGACTTTTTGTTTTCGTTGTGTGTTACTGCCTTGATAACTTTACTTTTCGTTGTTAAGGGATTATCAACAGTATCTTTCTGATTGACATATTTGTTTGTTTTAAGAGTTGGCATATTTTTGTAAGTTTCACTCCTTATATAAACTTGTTTGTTTTGAGCTGAAAAACTTTGAGAACCACTGAGTCAGATGAATTTTTAATACAGTCTCTCAAAAATAGAAGAAATAAAGCTTTAGTAGTTAAGAATAGAGAGTCTATAGGGACTCATGTTTCTTGCCGTGATAAAATTTTAGATTGATAAGGTCAAATACATGAATAAAAGGTCTCCCAGCTTATTTCTTGGTGTAAATATAGATCTTTGACAGTCATTACCCGGAGGATTATGTGCTTGTTATCTGTGACTGTGGCCTTGTTGAGCGGCGCTGGTCCGATAATCAATGTGGCGGAGCTCGAGAAGCAGACTTTACATGTCAGTCTGTCTGGCGAGTTCAGCTTGAGATGTAACGGTTTGGAGATCTGGCTGTAAGACAGAAGCCTTTGATCAAATGTCTTTCCTCATGTGTCTGACATCCGAAAGAGAAGAAGGAGCAAAGAAAGTTCACTCTGAATTCAGCTGGGTAGCATTTTCACTCTTCATGCAGTCTTATTATTAAATTATTCTCAAGGCCGTTGACGAGAAACCTTGTAAAGCATAGTTTTTTACATTATTCATCTGGCTTTATGACCTGCTCTATCTCCTGTCTTTTCCTCTTTGCCTCATTTGTGCAGGAAAACGATGAAAAAGCAGAAAATTAAGAAAAAAACAAGCTACTTTTAAACCAGTAATCATTTCATGTCATCACGTATGACCAAAATATCTGTTTTTTGATTCAAAATAATGATGAAATAAGTGCTTTAACATGAAATTTCCAGTGCCACAATGGATTAAAACAGGGGTGTCAAACTCATTTTGGTTCAGGGGCCATATTTAGCCCAATTTGATCTCAAGCGGACCAGACCAGTAAAATAATGAGTTAATAACCTATAAATAATGACAAATCCAAGTTTTTCTTTTTGTTTTAGTACAAAAAACCCCACTTAAATAATGAAAATATTTACATTTTACAAAAAAGATGTGAATAACCTGAAAAACAGAAATTTCATTTGAAAAATTAGTGCAGTTTTAACAATATTATGCCTTGACTTATTATTTATACATGTACATTACATACAGTGTTACATAAACATTTGGTAACAGGCAGAATATTGTTCAAATTTTGGAGTTTGGAACTAAAATTTGAACAATTTCTACAGTATTACATCTCTTATTATTAACACAACTACAGATCACAGTGGATCCATAAATGCACAAAACATTTAGTAACAGGCAGAATATTGTTAAAATTGCACATTTTAGGTTGTTCA
Source organism: Sphaeramia orbicularis (assembly GCF_902148855.1). Classification (NCBI taxonomy): domain Eukaryota; kingdom Metazoa; phylum Chordata; class Actinopteri; order Kurtiformes; family Apogonidae; genus Sphaeramia; species Sphaeramia orbicularis. The sequence continues at coordinate 14,105,948 of NC_043976.1, read as the reverse complement.
TCTTTGTTTTTATTTATGTATTTATTTGCATTTTATTGTGAAAGAATAGTTTTGTGAATGTAAATGTTTTCAGTGTAATGTTATTTTTGTCACTTAAATTTTTTCCACATAATTTTTCACAAAGAAAATGTGTAGCTGTCATTATTTATGGTTTACTGTGTTGTTATTTTTACTTGAGATCACAATGGTCTGTATGTGGAACCTGAACCAAAATGATTTGGACAACCTGGACAGTTCAGGTTAATTTTTGCATTTTCATCCCGCGGGCCGGAATGGAACTTTTGGCAGGCCAGATTTGGCCCCCGGGCTGCATGTTTGACACCTGTGGATTAAAACATCCAATTTCCTGAGTGTCTGGGTTGTATTCAGACTGATGCACCTAATTTTGGATGGCAAGTGTCATTGTGTATTCATGAAGTGTGGTGAATTTAACTGTCATCCGAAGCCCCTTTTACCTATGTTGCAGCAATGCTATTTTTTGACTGGGTTACGGTTGTGAAAAGCATAACGGGATGTGACATGCTGTAGTTTCAATTTACTTTTCATCATCAGTGAGCCACTCGCAGCAGCAGACTGTCACTCACTCATTCATTCACTCACTCACTCACTCACTCACTCAGGGGTCACACGAGGACGGAAAGAGGGAGACGAAGATGGAGGGAGGGATATTTACGACTCAGACAGTGGTGAGGCTGAGCTGCATCCCAATGTCTGCGTCTTTACTGCCTGGCTCAATAACTCAGGAGAAATAAGCTTGTGCTCAGAATTTGCAGGTATCACAGGTCTTGAAGCTTCTAGGTGTGTGTATCGCCCACAGGAGGATGTCTTATAGGACAGATCCATCGAGTTGGACATCATCTAACAGTGCATTCATTGCAGTGTCAAGTGATGAATCACTGCAGTTTTCTTTTTCTGCCTGACTCATTTTCTTCCACAGACATATTTATAAAAGTAAAATATAACATTTGTGAGGAAATATGCAGGAATTAACCACAGTTGCCTACATCCGTGATAACACCCTTCAGACTGATTTTAATGTAGAGCACAAGTGTCAAATGCCACTTTTACACAGAGATCCCGGAAAAAGGTGAGATGGTGACGGGTGGTGATGCAGCACAGCGTATAGTGTGACATGTAACTTGCGTGTCAGAAATACCCCAAGCATAGTGGTGATTCCAGAGTCTTTCACCGTTCCACAAATGTTAGCATGGATAGAGTCCTCCACCCAAAGTGACAACAGATTGCAGATCTCTACATCTGCCCAGTTCCACATCTTTCTGGTCATGTTGATATATTTGTTTAAGGTACTTCTTAATTTGTTATGTTTATAACTAGTTACGACATGACATTTGCATATACTGTGTAAGGTCAAGACTTCTGACGAACATTTCTACGAGTATGCCATAATTGTTTGTCAGCAGCAGTGGTTGTAGTCCATACTAAAACTATGTCCAAACTTCGAGCCGATTACCTTTAATGTTCAGTTGTTGGTTGTATTAACGAACACAAGTGGCTGAATGGGACAGAGCAGCACAGTCAACAACCTGGAGGGGGTGGGGCGTGAAGTGGCTCATTTGCATTTAAAAGGCCAGCACTGAAAATGACCTTTCTGGTGTCATTACTCAGAAATAGGGTTGAAGATGGACCTGTGAAGTTGAATTAATGAAGAATTCAGACCCAAGCAGAGCATTTATAGTTTATGTAGACCACAGGGAAATGTTTTAAAATGCAGAATTTCATTTTAAAAAGCAAAATATCACTCCTTTAAATCACAATTACAATGAGCTATAGTCTTTTTTTTTCTGAGTTTTGTAATACACTGTAGAGTACACACAGACTAGATCTGATTGATCTAATCTAATGGTCTAATCTGATTGATCCATTTGCAGAATTAACACATAATATTCCATTAAAGATACCACTATTTACACTATAAATGTTTATTTTAGTATGAAAATAATCAACTGGGTTAACAGGAGAATTCAGATAGAGTTGTTTCTGGCAGGAAGCAAAAAGTTAAGTATTAATAGAATAACAATAAAAAGGGAGAAATTCAGGAAAAAAATTCAGACCCAAACATAGCATTTACAGTTTATGTAGACCACAGGGAAATGTTTTAAAATGCATAATTCCATTTAAAAAAGTAAAATACCACTATTTTAACATTAAAAAATACTGACTTACAAATTCCATTTCAGTATATTTATCAGAATAACTGGCTGATGTCTTTCTTATGTGTGTGTTATGGTGTTTATAAATAAAGTTCTTGTTAGTGAATTTCTGTGCGTGACTGATGAATAGTTCAAACCACTTTTTGACTCTAGTGACACCTCCTCATTCTGCTCATGTTATAATATCATTGTCCTCTAAACAGTAATTTTGGAGGAGAAGTAAAGTACCCTTTTTTCTTGTCTCAAGTCCAGTGTTTTTCAACCTTGGGGTCGGGACCCCACGTGGGGTCACCTGGAATTCAAATGGGGTCACCTGAAATTTCTAGTAATTGATAAAAAATGAAAATAAAAACTTACTAATAAAATATATATGGCGAGTTGACAGAGACAATCCCAATGCATAAAAAACATGACAAACTATGAAGCTGAAACTCAAGCACTGTGGTATTGTTTATCTTTCAGTGTTCATAAGATGCTGCAGCTCTTTCATAATTCATAGTTTGAGTTATTGTTTTTTCTCTTCTTCTTTTTTTAAATAATCTTTTTATCAGGACATATTTTCAGTATATATATCCTCTCAGCACAGGTATAAGCATGTCCAATTTTCCAGTTTTCAATAAAAAAGCAACTAACAACAAACAAAAACTTAAACAAAAAAAAAAAGAGAAAAGTAGTACCCCCCCCCCCCCACACACACACACACACACACACACACATACACACACACTCACATTGGTCCACATTCACTTAATTATGAGTGTCATAGTTATTATTTGTTCAGTATTAATTGTCAGCCTTGTAAATCCAAGCTGGACTGACTGTACATATCCTGACCAAGGAAAATAAAATTCTCCCTTTGTGCAGTAATCTACACCTGGCTTTTCTGCCTCCGTCCAGAATAATATACATTATATAGACTAAATGTCATCTAAAATTAACGTTTATTTGCAACATAGTATAGTAAACTATTACATGATCAAAAACCAATTAATTATAGCAAAAAAATGCGTCCGTTTTGAATGTCTGGGGTCACCAGAAATTTGTGATGTTAAAATGGGGTCACGAGCCAAAAAAGGTTGGGAACCACTGCTCTAGTCTAAGTACCTGCTGTCCAGTCTGTGGTGTTGTCTTTCCGGTGACATAACTTGTCTGTCACAGGGTCTCCCCCAGGGTTCTGTTACCTGTTGACCTCTTTGTTCCAACCCCACATTAGGTATGTGTTACACATCGAAAACTGAAGCCCCCTCCACTGGTGGTGCAGTTTGTCCTCATTTTGGGTTAAAGCATTACCCAGTGTGATCCAGTGTAGTTGGCTGAGTCTGATGGTTCTAATTAGGGATTTAATGCCAAAGTCACAATAATTAGGATGTTGAACCTTATATGGACATTAAGTTGATTTATTACAGCAAAATTAGACCCAATGACTTGACTTAGTTGACACTATGAGGCCTTATTTTCCTAAAACCTGATTTGAGAAATGGATGTGGGTCAGACTAAAGTAAAAATACAGTGATAAGGCTGCCATGAAAAACAAGTATAACCATGCTGAACACTTGTGATAAAATTCTGGATGAGTAAGAACTTATAATGAGACAGTATTGGGCAGGCCAGAAATAGCTAAATAATCTAGTCACATGCACTAAAATGACTAATAGCCTAATATAAGTGACAGCTACTTGATACTTCCTATTAAAAAAAACATGGCTTCAGTTGATTCTCATTGAAGAAAATGAAAAGGATTTTGTTCCTGACAGACAGCTCTATACTAGTTATGAGTAAGATTTTACATTTACAAGAACATGTAAGATTTTTTGATGCAAATGTTTCATCAAGTTTACTCTTGCTTTACTTCAATCATTAGCATATAGAGCAGTGAAGTTGTACCCCTTCTAGTACCCATGGGACCTCATTTTGGAAAAACATTTTTATCACAGAGTACAGTAATTTTTTTGATCCCCTTTGAATTATGCCATAATTTACACATTTGTCAGTTTTAAAAGAAAAAATTATCTACAACACAAGAAAGTCAGCGGTTGTGGAAGACTGTTGAACTCTTAGAAAATATGAAAATAGAAAGACAATACATCAGAAAGTTTTGGTAGTGATGTCATCATAACTTTTTTCTCTTTTCTTTAGTCATTGAACATATCTCTGCAGCTTCAGAGTGACCAGACTATAGTGATTTTCACCTCTCTCACATTTTTTTTTCAAGATGGTGGAACATCCACACAGTGTCTTTGCGCTCTCTTGTAAACATATTAAACTGTTATTTGTTTGTTCTGTTAATCCCATTTTTTTCCAAATTTTTTTATGCTACACTATACAGTGATAAAAAGGAATTCTATTTTATCCTAGTAATACTTGTTATCCTCTCAAACAAAAGGCAAAATGTGTTGAGAAAACAACCATTTTGCTGTTGGTGACATGAATGATGTAAAATGAGAGATGCAGTCCACTAAGCCAATTCACACAAAACTAGTTGTTACTTCAGTGTCTTTACCAAAACTTTTCTTGACTTGTGCAATTGGATTTTAAGTAGACAAGTATTATGCGAACAGGTGATTGTATAATTCTATTGTGATCAAAAAATGTTTTGTCTCTCCCCATTGACTATTAATGTAATGAACTATTCCCTTGGGGAACAGCAGAAGACACAGAACTTCACCACTCTATTAACATAACTTAGCTACATTAGCCAATGTTAGCATCAATTTGTGGCTAATTGCTGCTAATTATAACAACTTATATACTAGTGTATTTGTTATACAAGACTTTGCTATTGTTCTCCGTGTTAACATTTATCAAAAAGCTAAAATTACTTGAAGGCTTTTTACAACAGTGTTATTAAGCAGTGAGGCCAGGGTTTCATTTACTACCCTTTAGTTTACAGGTTTCACTCCTTGCACTTCAAAAGCTCCAGCCCCATCATAGTAAAATGATCACTCTGGCTCTAAAAACCAAAAATGGTGACAGTCAAGATGTCAAACTCTAAACTACAAATTCATGGGTGAAGTCACAATTACTACATTCACTTCTTTTTCACCGTGGGTGAACATGAAATAAAATTTCATACTTCACTGATTTCCCAAAAGACTTTGAAGTTCACAGGAAGCTCATACCGTAACAGTTTCTACTTCTGCTGGACTGTAGCAGCAATAGCTACAAATCGCACTGAATTCTAGTTGGCCTTCATTTATCTCTCTGTCTGGCTCACATGTGTTCACACACCTACACATAAGGCTTTGGCCACGAATCCTCTGATAAATGGCTTTAGTCACTGGGCCTGGATCTGTGTGTGTGTGTGTGTGTGTGTGTATATGTGTGTGTGGTGTATGTGATGAGTAATGAAGAGGCTGGTGATGCTGTTGTACTCCCTCTCAGCGGCTCCTGAACACAGGTGCTCCTGTCTTCCTGAGTGGGAGTTCTCCACTGAAACAGTTACAGATTCATTCATCCTGTGAGAAGTGCAGTGGGCTTCTTGATTCTTGATTTCATGTGGCACGAAGCTGAATGCTGACTTTCTACATGTCAGCGTTCCATGTACGACTTTAAAAAATCCTACTTACAACTATATTTTCCCAACACTCACACAGAAAAACATATTTGCACTTCCACACTCTGCTTCATGACCCTCATACATTAACAACTATTGACAAGCTTATCATCTTCAGCGCTGCACTGTCTGTCTCCTCAGCCCTGACACATGCGATATGTTTACCCGGGGAATATAGCCAAGAGGGTGGAAGCATGGATTTGAGCTGACAGCTTGCTCACTGAGCACATAAAATGTTTTCTGTATAAGTATGTTTCTGGCATGGGAGGCAATAAGAGCACAAAGCTAGAGGCATTTTCTTGTTGAATTTGTTTAGTGAGCATTATTATTTTCTCTTATTTTTAATATTCAAGGTTGCTTTACTCCATTCTGACATAATCATGATAATTATTCTGCCCTTCAGGTATCAAAGTTAACTTAATATTTTTCATTATTATTCAGAGAAATGTGTTAACTTCAGGGTTGTCTGTACAAATCTATACAGCATCACCATTTTCATTTCATCCGTGCTTTTAGTACTCACTGTTTTTTTACAAACATCTTTGTGCAGCTCTGTGTTCCCTGAGCTAAAAGAGAAACCAATGACTACACAAGATCCGTTTACTGTATATGGCAATTAAATTCCCTTTACTCCATTTTGTTCCTCATCTTGAAAGTAAAGGAGGCTTAGAAAACTCAATAGAGGTTGCTGCTTTGGTGCCTTTGGAGGGCAGCTGCAATAGTCAGATATTATTCACAGTGTTGACAAAAGACTCAAACAGTGACCCAAATCCATAGTCAAAAACAAAATCTAATTGCCAAAAGAATAAGTACCAGCATAATCAACTTCACTGCTGATGTCCATTTTTATGTTTAGTATGGTATCCAGATACACCTTTTTGACAGAGTGGTTAGAGAGGGTGTGTGTGTGTGTATATATATATATATATATACATATATATATATATATATATATAATATATAAAAGCTCATTTGACCTTTGCACCCTTAGGACCCCTTAACAGGTACCCTACCTGTAGTGAATTTTTATTGATAGTTATTTCAAAAGTGCAAACCTGCACAAACATCAAGGGCAACCTTATGCTTTGCACTCAGTCTTACTCACTGACTGCTGCTTGTTTACTTAAACTTGATCACCTGGAAACAACATAGGTTTGTCACTTCTGGCCGGCAATGACTGCTCCCCATAGGTTCTGCCCCTGTCCTAATTCATATAATAAAAAGGTTCAGTGTGGTGCCTTTATGGTGATTTTTTTTGTGAATTTCTCTCTCTCTTGCTTAAAATTAATACACATAGCACAATTTATGTTGTAAGCGTGACCAGTACAGGCTCTATAGGCTTCAGTTGAGTCAGTGTTTCTCAACATTTTTTGGGATATGCCTCAGTTGCACGACGGACCTCAATCTGTAAGTGGGGGGGGGGCTCTCTCTGTTATACATCGGAGCTTACATGGGGTCTTTACGCAAGGAAAACACTGTAGTAGTCCAACTGCTTGCATTTCGACATGGAGGGAATCTGCTGCATCTCCTTTGTGCTAATAGACAGTGAGTCTGTGGTTTTTTCAGTCCCCTTCCTGTGCTTGCATCCCCCCAGGGAGGGTCTGGGGCACACCCCCCTAGTTGAGAATCACTGAGTTAAGTCAAGCTTTTTGCGTCTAATTATGCATAAACAAGATTTCTTCTGTTTCACACAAATGGCTTAATATCCACCTTATTACATTTGAACATTTGATGTTACTTGAAAGAAACAACGGTCAATTTTAGGTGGGGTATGAGATCTTAGAAAAAATGGTTCGAGCAAGCTACATTTTGAAAATACTCAATTCAAAAGTCCAAACCCCTTTCTTCAAACATCCTCCCGAAGCCACACCTCCAGAGTACACACAATTCTTTTTTTCGAGGGTTCACAAGCGCCACACAGCAGCAATTCACCTGGCTGAAGCAGCCCCGGTCCCAATCCATGCATACCTCATTCAGTCTCCTCCAACACCTCCGCTCTTACAGAACAGCCCCAGTTCATACCTATCTGACTAACGTTGCATTTCGCAGTGATTTGTGTTGGTGACAAAACAGTTTGCCGGTGAACTTTCCATCCTAATATAACTAATATAGCCAAGCACTGGCTCTGGCTTCGTTTCCTGTACAAGTGCTCCAAGCCTCTGAGAGCGCACGATTCATGCACGAAGAGGGGTACGAACAGAGGGGGGAGGGACAAATAGCAGTTGAGTTTGATAGACATATCACCGCTCAGTCATTTTGACTGGGCACTTAAAATGATTGGATGGTGTTTTTTCAGTCCTGTCCATTCCACAGGTGACTAAATTTTTTTATTTTTGTGTTAGAGCATTTAATTAATTGGTTGTAATTGGGGTTTGAAGGGGATTTTAAGCAATACAGTAAAAAACGCTCCAGGAAAACATCTCGCACCCCACCTTTAAAAGTCTTGCTCTTGTGTATGAGCTCTGCTAGTGACTGGCATCAGTGAGGTGACGTGTGTTTTTCACCGCTATATATGGTGAGAGTGAACGACATGCTGGGAGGCTAATGTTCTTTTAATGGTCGGTGTGTTGCTGTGCTCTGGGGAGGGCCCGGGGGGGAGCAATGGCGCTGATTGATAACCTGCACATCCTCCGCCAGCTTTCATGACGCAGCACCAGCATCTCATCCTGCCAGGTTTACCATCCAGACCCAAAGCTGATGACACTCACACATACAGCGCAGTGCAGTGACTCAGCTATATGGCCAACTTTAGGGAAGGGAGAATTAGAAAGATATCTGGAGAGCTGCCTCTAGCTCTTGCTGCTTGCATTCGATTTACGCCATATGCATCAAATCAATAGTCATAGTCATTGTGCTGTAGAGTGTATCCCTGGAGTGTATTGCTGGACAATGAAGTTATCAAAGCCCCATAGGTTAGAAGCAGAACTACTCATGCTTGAGTCACACTCCCACTGAGGAAAAATGGTTTCATAACAACATTGTTCGTAGTCGTAAGCAGCTTGCGCATGTTGCACAATAAGCTGCAGTCATTTTGTGACCAGCGCCAGGCAGTTAGTCAGGTTACAAGGTCACAGAGTTGGCGTAAACACCCAAGAGGTAAAGTCATATTCCTGAGTCACCGACACAATCTCAGCCAGGCTTCATCAACACGACACAAGCATAGGAAATGTGTGGACACAAAGAAAAGCACCGCTATCAGGGGCTGTTTTCCATCAAAGGGTAAAACAACATCAAAGAAAAAATGGACGCCCTCTGTGTCTGTAGGTCCCCTGGGTTGCGGTGGATGATGGGTGAGGATGAGGGAAGCTGGTTGTGTACGACATAAAATGAGCAATGAAATCACAGTAACCCTGAGTCCCCTGCTTTGATGCAGCATATTCACTACTGATGTAAGAAGCTTGTTTTATAAGTCACAGTGCAGACATCCACTGTGAACCTCCTTGTGTTTGTGATAAACGCTCTGAGATGAAAGACGATATTTTTAATAACTGACTTTAAAAGATACAGCTTTTGTTAAATTGTGGTTGCTGCTGACAAACCTATTGTTAGTCTTAAATCTTATACAGACTGTGAGATTTCAGCCGTCTTGTAGGTTTATTGCCATACCACATGACAGGGATCTAATAAACTTGGGATACATGTCAAGTTTGATGTGTGTAGACAGTACAATGATAACACTTACTGAATTGAGAACTTGACACAAATGTATGCATCAGTGTGGTTCATATAGCATTATCATCAGTGGTGAATAGTAAAGCTGAATTAGAACTGTACTGTTACAATAGTATTTATGTGTAACAAAAAACAAAACAAAGTGGGGGTGGGAGAGGAGAATGTGCAGATGGCTATGGTTCATATTTTGCAAAGAGAATATGCAAATATTTTGTGCATAAATGCATGTATATGCTGATTGGTGCATCATTTCATGCTGGTGGTTGGAAGTAGGTTCTATCAGTGGTCAGTTTAGGATTTCCACACTAAATCTGGTTGCAAAACCATGATAACATCCATCTTTCAACCTCCTGTTTTTGCCATGACCAAAGATATTGCTAGGTATTCTCATATTTTCAATGGCACAGCTTAACCCTTTCATGCATGAATTATGAGAACCATTAGTTGAGATTTTTTTCCTGAGTTTTGTAAAATTCCTCTTTAGGCATAAAAAAACCCAATGCGACTGAAATTTTTTTTTATGAACTTATTTTTCATGAAGTTACAAAAATCTCCGCTCAGTTGGACACCATGCATTTAATTTTTGAAGCAAAACAAAAAACAACTTGTATTTAAAACTCATCAGAAAATGAGATATTGTGTGAAAACTATGAAATAAAACATTTTTCATGCAGCTAATCTGATGTTTTCTCACATTTTAACATACTCTACTAGTACTATAATATATAATACTATACTAGTTATTACTAACCTCATGCAGATAATATGCAAAAAGACAGTAATGGTATGAATTGCAGTGTACGGGATGGTACATAAGTGTCTGCTGTGTTAGCTGATATGTAACAAAAACAACAAAACCCATGAATATATAAGAGAACAGCTGGAGAACAACTGTCCACTGGAGTGACCACTGTGTATGAAAGTGTTAAAATCACATTGAAATCACATTAAACACATACCTGGTTTTAAAGAGTCTGAATTCAGAGATACAGAAACAGATCAATCTTCTTGGTAGTTCTTCTCGGTTCAACTGGACTAGTTTAGCTCTTCTGAAAATGTTTCGTCTCTTATCCAAGAAACTTCATCAGTTGTAAAGTGATCTGACAGAACTGAAGAGCTAAACTAGTCTAGCTGAACCGAGAAGAACTACCAAGAACAACGATGACCTGGGCAAATGAGAACCTACAGAGACATCTTGCGAAGAAGATCAATTTTATTTATTCCCAAGTGGAAATTTGTTTTGCTCCATGTATCTGTTCAGTTGCTTCACAACTTCAGCTGTTCACATCTTATGATTTTGTGCCTCTTCTTTCCTTCCTCTTTGCAGCCGAGAGATAAACCAAACCATGAGCGCGTAGCGAACTGGTGGGAGAAAAGTCACAGATACAACTGTTGTGATTGGTGGTCCAGTTATCAGTTGACTGTGAGAGTGCAACGCTGTAGATCACACCGTCGTCATCAGCTCCCACACTTCCCTTCCCTCCTCCTCCTCTCTCGTTATGGAAAAGCTCTCAGGGCAAGCAGCCAACCCACTGCCACAGCCCCGGTGCATAACAGCAGAATGGAGGGAAGTCCAAAATTAAAAGCATTGTTATCCCTGCGGCTGGAGTCAGAGAGAGATGGAGTGACAGTCTTATTTTATTACGCCGTCTCGGGTGACCTTGGCTTTGGCCTCAAGTCTACACCCCCTCCAGACGCACTATTCAGAGCTGCAATCTGGGACCTTTAGGGACCAGGGCTCACTTGTCAGCTGGACCACAAACACAAAGCTTAAACTAAATCCTAGAGCAGATTGTTGCTGGTTCTCACAGAGTCTGTGATGAGTGACAACTTTACAAATTCCACTCCTTTTTTTTCATAATTTTTTTTTTATCCTAATTCGGTTTGAGCCCCAAAATGTCCTTGTGAATGAATTTGAATATAATGTACTTTTAAGGTTGCCATGGTGATGGCTGCTGTCTGCGTGCATGTCAGTTGCCATGGAACTTTTTTCATCTCTAGCAAATTACAGCTAAAACAGTGGCTGTTTAATGCATTTTGCCTGTAAATATTACCGCTCATTTAATAAAAATGGTTGCTTTGGGCATTCTTTAATTTAACTGTGCAGTACTTCCTATTAGGGATTGTCTTCCTTTTGTCAGCCTGGAATGCTTGTAGACATACTTTTCTCTTTATGAAAATGTGGAATAGCCCTATTTGCAGATCCAACGTGATATTCAAGCATAAAAAAAAGTAGTGTATTGATAAAAGCACATGAGGATGTGTTGGCTCATGCAGTGGTGAGACAATATAAAACAGTCCCAGGAAGGCAGGTTTGCATTTGAAAGCAAGATAGCAAGGCACTGCAGGGAAGTCAAACATTTGCAGTGGAAATGATTTCCAACTCTGGACAGCTATCATGCCATCAGTCAAAGCCTGAATGTTATTGCAGATGGTAAAAGATGAGCCAGATTCAGCAGCCCTACAGTACTCTAAAATCCATTTCTGCAGTGTTAAGGACTTGATCCCTCACTTGCATCCCATCTGCTAGTCAGTTCAAGTCAATGCATTGCTGTTTTTTTTCTGCATGCAACATAGTAACTGACTATATCACATTAATTACAAACTGGCTCCAGTATGGCACCTCTCACTTTCTTAACACACAAAACTAGAAACTAGCATATGATACAAATAGATCACTCTCTCCCACCAAAACCATATTCTCTCTAGATGCATGATGCAGGAGTTTTTTGTCTGGAGGGGTCCAAGGAAAAGGTAAAAAAAAAAAAAAAAAAACTAGAGAAAGTAGGAGTAGCAAAGCCAGAGTGTGTGAGTTTGTGGGGTGGATGAATTGATTTAGAAATTGCAATGACCCAGCAAGTATTATCTGCAAAATATGCTGCAACACCATGAATGAATGTGAAAAGAATGTTGTGTGGTTGCATTAAAGTTATATTGAGCATTTATTAAGTCCTTCAGGGATCTGAAATATAAAGATAGAGGCTATAGACCATATCATCTAGTCTCAGTGATGGCACTGGGGAATGAGGAGTGAATTTTGTTTGGTGTTTTTACCAGGGCTGTGATCCTGGCTGTCAACTTGTATTATCCTTTACCTGCATGTAGGCACTGAGCTGAAGTATGATTCAGCTCCACAACAAGAAGCCTGAGCAGGCTATATTTTGTCCATACAGCTCTTCCTCTTCCTTCAACCAAAACCCTTGCACTGCACTAACAAGTATAAAGGAAATACTTCCCCCATCAACACCTGTACTCCCCTCACCCACCTACCTCCAGCCCTACCCCTCATACCCTACAAATTAGAGAGTGTATCTTTGAGCCTGTAGTGGACTGGCAGCGCTGATGAGGTGTAATCACCGTAGAGAGGCTCAGCTGATCTCTTCACACCCGGCTATTGAGCTTATTAGACCAGGAACCTGACGCTGAAGGAAATTAAAGCATTGGGAGGCAGTAGAGCTGGAGTGGTACACAGTTGCTACCACTGCAGCATTATAGTGCAGGGATGCAGGGATGGGCTTGTGACAGTTGCTGCATGTGTGATTTCTTTAGATGTGAGGCGAGTAAAAACTCATTTTGTACTGTATTCTTGCAGCCTCATCTCTTTTGCAATTACCAGCACTATATTACAACTGAGCCCAAGCTATAATAGGCAAAGGCTGTGAGTTAAGAGTGGTGAAGCAGCATCTCTGCTTTCATTCTCTAAACATTTGAACAAGAACAGGATGCCGTGCAAATGCGGTCACATGGTGCACTTAATAGCCAAATTCTTTACTTTGAATCACAATTTTCATTCATTTATTCTTCATTCATTTGTTATAGAAGGAGAACTAGTCATTCCAGTCTGTTTTCAAAAATCTTTGAATATTGGTCATATTTATAGCTTCAGGTAGCTTACGTACTTATAAAAGAATGACTCAGATGTTGTGTTGTTGTTGTTCGTTACCTCCTCTCTGTCTGCAGAGGCTGTGTTTATGAAAAATAAAGTGTTATGAAAGGATCAGCACCCCATGTTTTTGCTGTCTGCCCCTGTCCTCTCATACATCTCCCACAGAAACAGAAGGGTGCCTGCAACCAGACCCCTCATCTTGGGGGGGGGGGCAAATCCAATTCCGCATGTCACACTCACAACAGATTAGTCATGCAGGTAGGGTGAAGGTTGTTTAGGTGTGTGTGTATTGGTTAATGTGCTTCTTTCAAAGTGCTGTGGGATTTTTTTTTAGGGGAATGGTAAGCACATGTGTTGCCCAAGGGCGTTTCTAGAAAGGGAGGCAAATGTACACACACATGAACACTCGATTCCGGGAGTAAATGGTGATGTGTGTCCCCTTTTATTTAGCAGAAGGCCATCAGTGAGTCATGCTCCTAAAGCTCACCCTCAGGTACTTGTCTCACTGACAGACATGCAGTGGCTGCCTCAGAACAAGGCTTTAAGGCTGGTCAATGTTTAATGCTCCATAATTGGGTTTACTGACCAGCACAGCCTGCAGGATGCCAGTGCTGATTTGAAGCCCAGCAGCTGAGGCTGACCACGACTGCAGTCCAGCCTGTAAAGTTGTGTGTGATTCATATTATCCACAAAGAGAAGGGTAACCGTTGTCTGGCAGCCATTACAAGAATTAAGCTGTCAAGGTCAAGCTGCGCAATCTTGTCTGTAATCCCTTCTTCTGTTTCTATCTGTACTTTACACGCCAGGACATAATCACAGTATATCATGGCGATACCTGACCATGGAGGACTTAAGTGTGATTTTGATACCTGAGCTTTGAGTTTCATCTTACGTCTCCTTCTTTTTCACTCTCTCTGTCTCTTTCTGTCTCTGTTAGAGAACCATGAGCACTGTGGAGGAGGAGCCGGACTACATGATACCATGAAGACAAGCCTGCAGGTCCTGCGCTGCCAGCTGCTGAGTGAGTAGACCCGAGGGGGCGGGAATGAAGTTATCAACAGGGTAGAAAGGATGGACATATCTGAGCAGACAGACTAATGAATTCACCTACAGAGAGAAATTCACCTAGAGAACTTTGGAGTTTTTCCAAAACCCACAGCATCTTCTAAAATGCATCATTATAAGGTTTATAACAAGGCTGGTGTTTATTTGCTGTCATTTTGGAGACAGGAGGCAGGTTTCATTTTCACAGCAGTGGAAAACTACTTGCCGGTATGTGAAGAAATGCCAGTTCAGTGGCACAGAACATGAACCTCATTTACAAACACCATTTTAAATATTCGCTCTTTCATGTCAAGAGCTATCAGTAAAGAGGAGTACTTCAGTCAGTGGGATAGAATTACAAACACAAGTGGTGAAGTAGTGTGCATTCATCTTTTCAGCTAATAAAATACTGTTGAGTGCATCTTAAAGGTACAATACGTAACAAAACATCTAGACATCTATGTTATGAAGAACTGATTAGTGTACTTATATCAAATCTTTCCAATAGTGTTTGAATTAAAATGTACATCGATTTGTTCAATCTGTCTAAAAACTGTCTAAACCTTTTTAATTATTTGTTTTGTTTTTTGTTTATTTATATATTTATTTAAGAAAAGGAGGAACAATGCATATTAATGAAAAAAAAGTAAATATGCCAGAATATAGCCTAAGGTTAATTTCCATCAGTAGACCTCCTGGTGGGTTGATGTTACTCAAAAACACACAAATTGCATGCAGGTACACATACAGATACCATAAAATGCAACATAAACAATGTTAGCACAGACATGTAGTACAAAATAATAAAAAATTCATTGTATTGCACGCACCATTAGCCTACACAAATATTGAGCAGAAACACCCAAGTGCTCTGTTTTATTTATTTATTTATTTATTTATTTTAATAGAGTTTGATGATACAGTGACAGTGCATGTTATTATGCTTTTCTGCAACAGGGAAAACGGTAATAATTCAAGATTCAAAAATTTTTATTGTCATTATGTGTACACATAATGAAATTTAGGTTGGTAGTTCTCGGCTAAGGTGCAAAGTTAAATACTCAAGATAAAATATCAACACACTATAATATGTACACTAATGTACTGTACATTGCATTTATTATTACGATGGCTAACATGGCTAGCCACTACATAATTAGAATGAAATGAACAATAAACTGAAGTACACAGTACTATACAGAAGTCTTAGGTCACCCTTGTTTTTACATAGTTAGTAATAAGGACAATGTCTGTTTCTCAGACTCTATTAAAACACAACAGGTAAATAAAGGAAAATATTGTGCATAACATTAGAAACTCACAAAAAAAAAAAAAAATCACAAGAAATGTAAATGACATGGTGTCTACAGGAGTGTGAGCTCTGTTCTCATGACAAAATGTAGAACAAACATTAAGAACACTGGACATGTGTTGAGTGAAATCTGGGGTAAAACACTACAAGATTATTTCAGTGAATATGATAATGTCTACACAGAAGAATTCACGTTTAGAGGGCTCATTAAAGGGGCCATATTTTGCTAAACCCACTTTTATTAGTCTTTGGTTCATTTATTTGTGTATTTGGACCCTAACAGTTCAAAAAGTTTGAATTTGAACCCTCCAGGTGCTGCAAAGCTATCTTTAAATTCGTTTTGGCAAAAGTTGAGTGGATTGCTACAACCTGTTTTAATTCCTGCTTAATTTGTTATGTCTATAACTAGTTATGTCACAACATTTGCACATATAAGGTCAAGACTTCAGACGAACATTTCTCTGAGTACGACATAATTGTTTGTCAGCAGCAGTGGTTGTAGTCCATACTGAAAATGTGTCCAAACTTGGAGTTAATTACCTAAAATGTTCAGTTGGTGGTTGAATGGGACAGAGCAGCACAGCTAGCAACCTGGAGGGGGTGGGGCGTGAAGTGGCTCATTTGCATTTAAAGGGCCAGCGCTCAAAATGACCTTTCTGGTGTCATTACTCAGGAACAGGGTTGAAGATGGACCTGTGGAGTTGAATTAATGAAGAATTCAGACCCAAGCATAGCATTTAGACTACAGGGAAATGTTTTAAAATGCATAATTACATTTAAAAAAGCAATACATCAATCCTTTACGAACAAAGGAATGCACTAAATACTGGATAGGTCGGTCTGTTTTTTTTTTCTGAAATACTTGGTTTTAATGCTGTTCTATATTTCAGTTGTATATGCAGTGACTGAAAGATACATACATACATTATAATAGATTATTATATTCTAAATTCTAGATTATTATATTCTAAAACTAACTTGTCCAAATGTATTTGCACAGTAATGTATTTATACATATATACTTTACAAAACATCATGTGGATGAAATATTAACAATGTACTTTGCTTTGTCTCTAAACGTAATATATCAGACTCACATCAGATAGATTTTCATCAGCAGTGGTGGCAAAAAAATCAAAAAACAAAAAACAATAGTTCCAAAAATCCCACACTACATCCCCACACCAGACTCAGTCTTTTGTGTTTTTTTGTTTTGTTTTGGGGGGGGTTTCAGTTATGAGAACCCCAGCAGCAAAAATTGCATGTATTTAAGTGCTGAATGTTGGCTTTTAAAGCACAAGCCCTATTGCTATCCCATGGTATCCCTACAGCAAAAAGAGGATTTCTTTAGTTCTGGGGAGTCTTTCTTCAGGGAACCCCAGTCGGTAGTGATCAGATACCGTACTCACACTGCTGTATTCCCTTAGTTCTTGTTTCATTTTTCAAGTGTGGGCTGCTTTAAATTCAGAGGGTAGGTATCAATGCTCTGGGAGTGGATGTACAAAGCTCTGGCAGGCTACCAGCACAGAATGTCACATGAATATGGAACATAGGGGTCAGACTTGGACCCACCAGGCTCCTGGACGGTTAGCTAAACAGGCTGATGATATCTTGTATGCACCCCAAGCTCCACCTCAGGGCAGCTGAGCCAAAGGCTGCCTCTGACAAATCTGTCTCAATCCCTCAGAAGTGATAAACCTGGACTGGACTGCTGTGAGCGAAGTGCTTTAAGCTGTAGCAGAGGTGGAGCAAGGTCACACTGCAGTGGTTTAGAGCAAAGAGGGGAGTTTGAAGGCTGGAGATGTATCAATACTGCATTTCTCTTTTTGGTTTTGTCCTAGTATACCCAGGCTTTGAAAAGCAAAAAGGCAAAAAAAAGAAGAAAAAAAAAAGTTACTCGCTTTTGCTTTAAAGCAGTGACTTTGAGATCCAGCCGAGGTTTAGGTTTCCTCGGGCACATTACAGCAGTACCACGGCTGCCTTTTTACAATGTGCAGAGCTGTTAGGCCCACCTGAGATGTCAGCCTCACTGAAGTACAGAGACGTTTCTCATTTCTCTCTCTCTGGACCAGCCATCTGTAGGAGACAGATGTGCCTAAACACATTAAGCTGGAGGCAAGAAGAAGAAGAAATGCAGCGCATAAAAGAGAGCTAAGATGGATGATCCTAAATCATGACAGTCATCAGAGCAGGAAGTCTGTTGTCATAGTTTTGTGTCATTTTTCGATCTATCATGTCACCTCTTACAGCTTTAAGTAAAGGTTTGTAAATAATTATGAGTAAAATCTAATAATTAACCACTAGTTTGCAGATCTGGAAGGAGTTCTCCCGGAAAAATCTGGTGCGTTTCTTTATTAAATGTAAGAAGAAAAGTAAGCAGTTAAACAGACAGCAGAAATGTTGGAAGGACTGTGGAGAACATGATGTAGATCACACACATGTCTTTTGGAAATGTGATAAAATAACTGTTTTGGGAGATGGTTTGTGGAGTACTGCAACAAATAATGGGGTATGAGACTCTAATGTGCTGTGATGTAACTTGTCTGATGGAAGTGTAGTGGGAAATGACATATACTTGGTTAAGATACTTTTATTGGCTTGCAAAAAGGCTATTACAAGGAACTTGGAAAGACAGAAGCACCAATAAAGGACCAATGGATCACAATTATTGAAGGAATATATACAAAAGAAAAAATAACTCACAAACTGCGACTGTAAGAAGCACAAAATGGAATAAATGGGCTGATTACGGAACCCGGAACGGCAAAAAGACTGAATAATGTGAATGTAGTGTTGCTACCCAAGCAAGGTTTGTTTGTTTGTTTGTTTGTTTGTTTGTTTTTGGTGACTAGCCTATGTGTTTATAAAATTTCAATAAAAACTTCAGTGAAAAAAAAAAAAAGCAATAATTAAATATCATGTGGGGAAAATTGGTCCCTGATGGACATGATGATAAAAATATTTCAGTAGTTTCTGTCTGTCTGTAAATTAAAAAGCACATTTTGTCATGTCATTCCTCCTAGAAGATGGTATAGATCCAGATCCAGAGTGAATTTCACAAAAATTAATGCAGCTATAGTGCTAAAACACACACACACTGCATGACAATATCTATGAACATGTTCCATTTCTGAGAGAATATTTTCTTTTCATTTCTCAGTTTTGAACTCACTGACTTCAGACTTGTTTTTTGCAGTATTATTGTTCATTTCTTTCTTAAGACCTGGTCCTACTCAGTCTGATAATATATTGAACAGTATAACACTTGAAATCACACCCACTCCACTACAAGTAACTTCAAAACAACTGATGATTGAATTCAAATCCTGGGAGCCTGTTTTAAATGCTCAAGGAATCAATTTGAGTGTATTTTAGTGTATTCACAACTTAGTGGAAAGATTCAGTGTGGATGATTTGACCTAACGGGGTGTGCGTTCTCTAATTGTCTAGTTTTAGATTCATGTTAAAGCCAATGTGGATGTTAGATTTTAACACTGTAGACTTTTAAAGCTGCATATGACATACGTTACCAGTTTTTAATCAGAGTTGTAATACCTGAGTCATAGTCTAAGTATCACAAATCTGTGAGTCTTTCCGTGATTACACACCTGAATCTCTTCCCTCACGACAAATTTCCGAAAATGCCATAGTGACCTACCGGCTCTATTTGTAAACACATGGATTGTTTATGGTGGAGTACACTTCAGAATTGTTCACCATGAGGGAAGAGATTCAGGTGTGTAATCATGGAAAGTACTTAAACCACAGGTGACAAACATGCGGCCCGGGGGCCTAATCCGGCCCGCCAAAGGCCCCCCCTGGGATGAATTTGCAAAAATTATTCTTCATATGTTAACAATCAAGGATGTCGAACTCATTTTAGTTCAGGTTCCACATACAGGACAATGTGATCTCAACTAAAATAATAGCATAAAAAGCTATAAATAATGACTCCAAATTTTCTTAGTTTGATGTGAAAAACATAATATTACATTACACCTATAAATAATGACAACTACACATTTTTCTCTTTGTTTTAGTGTAAAAACTTACATTAAATTATGAAAATATTAATATTTACAAACTATCCTTTCACAATAAAATGTGAAAAACCTGAAATTTTGTAAGTAATATTTTCACATTATACTTCCTGTTATTAAATATTTTGTGTCTTTTTAGATCCAATCCATAATATACATGAATAAATGGTAAGTAGAGGTGTAATATTGTTAAAATTTTACTTATTTTTCTCAAGAAGTCTGTTTTTTTCAGGTTATTCACATCACTTTTGTTTGGATAGTTTGTAAATGTACATATTTTCATAATTTAACTTTGATTGCACTAAAACAAAGAGAAGAATTTGGAGTCGTCATTATTTACAAGTTATTATGCTTTTGTTTCACTGGTTCGGCCCACTGGAGATCAGTTTGGGCTTAATGTGGCCCCTGAGCTAAAATGAGTTTGACACCCCTGACTGAGACTATGACTCGGGTTTTACAGATTTGATGAAAAATTGGTGATTAAAATCATACGCAGCTTTAAGGTTTGGCTCATTTTAACTACTTCATATTCCATTGGACATTATTCTACAGCAATGCACCATATTCTATAAGATCATTATACGTTTTTATTTGTTTTTAGTGATGCTGTCACATTAGAATCATATTTCTCAGAAAAGTTCAGAAAAAAATGGGCTTTTTTCTTCTTTGCGGTGATATATTTTCCAACTAATGCAAGCAGGTTTTTAAAGAGTTTATTTAACTTAGACAGGAGGAGAATATTGTCAATCCACTTTTCAGTATTTGACAAATATCGAAAGTAACACATCAATCGCTGAATAGAACAGATTAAAAAGTGTGATGTTTGTCTGAGATGTAGCGGAAAACATCTCTAAACTTCCATAAAATACAAATACAGAAATAAAATGCCTCAAATTTGTTCTTCACTGCAGCATTAAAATAAAATGTTCTCTCATTGTGCATATAATACACATGAAAGAGAGAATTAACTGTTTGATTGTAGCAAATAGAAATGTCCAGCAGCTCCATCTTTAAAGCAAAACCCCAGAAAGCAGTTGCTTCCAAATATCTTGTTTATAAAGCCGCACATTGATGTTCCTTGAAAATAGATCTGAAAGGTGTTTTTTCTGACATGTAAAGCAGTACGCACACCTTCAAAAGTCTTCCCCTCTGACTCTGCCCCTTTTCATGTGATTAAAGTGTGAAGTTACGTAATTCTTTGGTCATTTCAATGTTAACTGTGAAAATGTTCAAATGCTGCCGGTGTGTACCAGTGGAAATGTCTGTGACTTTAACCCATAAAGACCCAGACATCTACCAGAAACCAAAACCATTTACTGATCTAAAATGTTTAATACCTGTTGATCCATTAATCCTATCAATACATGTAAATAATTGGTATAAAATGCAGTTTGTCATCTTTTCATGGTCATCAGATATGACCCATGTGGACGTTCAGAGGCTTCGTAGTGAACGTGGAAACACCGTCATCTTCTACAACATTGATTCACCAGTAAAACCCATGGAGTTGGATCAATGATAGTGGATGGACACACTGGGTTTATGTTCAGTAAATGATATATTTTACTGAAAACGTCACTTTTTCTTCAGTTTTCTCTGGTTTTTGATATAATAACCTTCAACTTTAATCTGATCTGTAATTGACATCTATATGATCAGGACATTAAATATTGGAAAATACCTGATTTTTACAGGGAAAATGCAAAAAACATCGGATTATTTTATAATAAATGGTGACAAATCACTTCGGTAAGGTTCAATACAGAGAAAAAAAAATCTTCTGAGAACTACCACAAAAGTAGCACTGGGTCTTTATGGGTTAATGGAGTTACATAACTGCAATTCACTGTTCTAACCAGATTCCAGACGACTTCCTGTTTAATGTTTCTCCTTCCTGTCAGATCCCGTGCCTCTGTCACAGTCACAGCAACTAAATCATTATCCCAGTAAACAGCAGAAGGACTCTTTGTTGTTCTTGTCTCGCATTCTCTGACTGCCTGATTTGCAGATAAAAAACGTCAAAGCTGCTGTAACCTGACAAACAATTTGCCGAGCATTCAAACAGGAAGCCATTATCCGGTTACGAAAGTTTTCCCCTCTTATCTCTGGCCTCACATCTGTAGTACACTCCCTGCTCCGCTTCTCTACCATCCCGCCCATCCAGTCCACAGTCCTCCTCCAGGACGGTCCCAGCAGTCCACAGGATGTTCCCTATCTGTCTGTTTCACCCCCATGGGACAGGAACTGTACCCAGAATGGCAGACGAAACACACCCAGGAGCAAACCAGAGGAATTTCTCTGTTTGTGCAACTGTGAAAAAGACACTATTTATATGCACAAGACATACATCTGCCAATTTCATGAGTCTGTTTTTCAAAATGATGTGAAATTACTCATGAAAACAATGGTGGAGAGCTGTTTGTCATTGAGGGGATATACAGTGCGCAAAAACATTAAACAGGAAGGAAACAAATGTGTTTATTTGCTTTCTTTAATGATAATGAGGGTCATTAGCACCTGATTCATGCACCATCACATTCCTATTAGTTTAAGATATAAGATGTTTATTTTCAATCCAGTTCCAGTTCCATTAAGTACAATTTTGTGAAATTCTTGGGCGGGATAGCTTTATCACCATAAGGAAGATGCAAATATATACTTTAAGGCCATGTCCACCAAGGTTATTATCGTTAACGAAATGACAAAAACTAGAATTGTAAAAACCTTTTCGTTAACTGAAATAAATAAAAACTATAATTAAAAGAAAAAAAACATAACTAACTGGAACTGTATTATGTGCTTCTAAAACTAGCTAAAGCATATAAAAATTATGGATAAAATTCCTTTAGTTTTCGTCTTTGTCAATGTCGGATTGATATGAAATAGATTTATTTCTCTCAACCAGTTTTAACTAGCGGGACCATATGATATTTAATGGTATGTCACTTCTCGTCACTTGCGGTTTAGAGTTGTCTTCTGGTCCCCACTCTACCTGGAAACATGAAGACTAAAGTTAGGAGAAAGCAGCAGAGTCCTGTATGGGATTTATTTGAATACGATGGCGATGAAGATAAAAGATATAAAAAAAACTAAACTAAAACTAGAAAATAATGAAAAATAATGAAAACTAATAAAAACTAGCATACCTGCTCTAAAAACTAATTAAAACTAACTGAACTAGAAGCACTCGGAGAGCGCAGACCTCCGCCAAGGCTGATCAGTGGCCCCCCCGTGGGCCCCCCCACCCCCGATCACCACCGAAATTTAATAATTTCTTCCTTATCCCATTTCCAACAAACTCTGAAAATTTCATCCAAATCTGTCCATAACTTTTTGAGTTATGTTGCACACTAACGGACAGACAAACAAACAGACAGACAAACAAACAAACAAACCCTGGCAAAAACATAACCTCCTTGGCGGAGGTAATTAGAGAAAATAAGTCAAAACTAAATAAAACTAAACTATAATGAAAAATCTAAAACTATTATAACCTTCCACATGAAACCACATCTGATCTTTTTCTTTGTCATTTTCAAAAAAGTGCTCCATAAACATGGAGTTGTTTCAGGAAATATCTGTGTCCACACCAAACCACTGAAACCAGATGTAGTGCAAATGCCAGGCCTGCATGTGGTGTTGTAATGGTCTCGAAAAAACAGAGAAGAAGACGTGGAGCATGTGCATAAAGGTTGCTTGGTTCTACCGGGTCTGATCCAATATTTCCTCCTGGTTGCCCTTCTGTTTGTCCCTCTCAGTGGTAGATCCAAGAGCATGTAGTGAATCTTGTTAGCTATGGTTTTTTGTTGCTCATTGTAATGAAAGAGTAGCCGAAGATTTGGATTCAATATTTCCAATAAGCTCAACCTGTTGTAGCACAGGTAGTACTCTGTAGTCCACCGTTGTTGTTGATGTGAAGTGGCATCTTGCTTCCGGGGTGAAAGGTTAGAGAGGTGGGGCTATGACATCATCGTTTTAGAAAAGTTTGCGGTTTTAGTGACTGAAAACAAAGGCCTATCTGATACAAAACTTTTGCTGATATGACAGAAACTATCTTCTAATGGACAGGGCCTAAAAGAGAG
Source organism: Sphaeramia orbicularis (assembly GCF_902148855.1). Lineage (NCBI taxonomy): Eukaryota > Metazoa > Chordata > Actinopteri > Kurtiformes > Apogonidae > Sphaeramia > Sphaeramia orbicularis. Next base: position 14,082,188 of record NC_043976.1, on the reverse strand, counting down.
GCATATGCCAGGCCTGGCCAAAGAAAGTTCCCACATGAATTTAGTTGAGGAAATAGTTCAGATCATTAATATGTTTCAGCTGCAAAAAAGTTCTTTTTCCCCAACTAATAAAATGAAAAGCTTCACATTTCAACCATTGGTGTGATAGAAGACATAAAGATTGGATTGTGTTTCAGTGGAAAAAGGTCATGTGGTCTGAGGAGTCCAGATTAACCCTGTTCCAGCATCAGGGTGAGAAGAGAGATGGCTATAGTCATTACCCATCATGCCTAGTGCCGATAGTACAAGCCTGTGGGGGCAGTGTAATGACTGGGGTTAGTTCAGTTGGTCGGGTCCAGGTTCAGTAACATATGTGCATAAAATTCTATTCAATTCAGTTTTATTTATAGAGCCCAGTATCACAACAAAGTCACCTCACAGGGCTTTACAGAAATTGTTGAACTGATTAAAAAACACACAATTAATAAAAATTAACAGTCAAGTAACCAGTTAGTAAACAGTCGGTGAAGTAAATGGATCAATGTTCCGAGCATCCCCCATCCTTAGACCCTCTTCCTCAGCAAGGAAAAACTCCAAAAAACCCAATGGGAAAAGGCGGTTAAAAAAAGAAAGAAAGAGAAATGAAATCAGTTGAACCTGAATAAACTGAATGAGCAGGTCTGAACATCCATGGTTTGTTTTTCTCCCCTGATGACACAGGCATGTTCTGATAAGACAACAGCAGGATTCATCTGGATCAGAATATGAAAGAGTGGTTCAGGAGCTTGAGACATCATGGATTGACCACCAGACCTGACCCCCAGTGAAAATCTCTGGAGAAACCTTTACATAACACCCCGATTCTGTTATCATCAACACAAGATCTTGGCCAAAAATTAATGCAACTCTGGACAGAAATAAATGTTATGACAATGCGTAAGCTCAGTGAAACAATGGCATAGTTAAAGGCAGTCAAAATATTACAGTTTTCTTTTTTTATAGACTTTGTATAAATAGATATTGCTGCAGTGAAATTTTATAAATTCTATATAACTTCAGCTTGGCAGTATTGGAATGATCCCTCTGGCTGTTTTATTATTGTTACGTTACTGTTTGAGATGAACCTATAGTTTCAGCTGCTTTATATGCAGTTTTTTATACAGTCAGATATATCTGAGTGCAGACAGAGAAAGAGATGTTATATGTACATCTGTTTACAGTTATTTGACTTTCCTCCAGTCTCAACTTTGACTTTTGGGGGCGATGAGAGATGAATAAATAAACCATGCCAGAACGTTAAAGGGAAAAATCACTATTTGGTGGCAATAACACTGAAATAATAACTTGGATACATCATAGGTATCCATGTACTGGAAAGTCTTCATCTTAAAAGACACTCAAATGTTTTTTGAAATATAGTGGAATGGTGCGTGTAGTATTTGCATCTTACATGTGTTTGACAGAAAGATGAACGTCAAGTAAGACTACCTCAAAACTGCCTTTAAGTAGTGAGGTGACCTTTCATAATAGATTTTTAGAAGCATTATTATTATTATTAGTTGTAGTAGTAGTACTGAAATATTACATTAGTGTTGTTATTATTAGTTCAAGCTGTAGTAGTAACGGTTCAAATATTTGCAGGACTACTGGTGGTATTACCAGTGGTGATTGTTGGAGAAGTGCAGGGGGTCCATTGAAGTCCAGGTGTGCTCGTTCTGGCCAGGCATGATAATCCAATCTCACCAGCAGTTAGTCGGACAGCTCTCCGGTCGGCCTGCTGATAAAGGGTTTTGTCCTCTTGAAGCCAATGGATCTGATCTGCCTCTGTGGGCCGCTCTGACAGCACATCACAGCTTAGAATTAAACTCTTGGACTACCTAAAAAAAAAACGCCCCATTTAAGCCTTGTGATTGCTTTGATTCGGGTCTGTCAGCCTTTATTCTCCGAAGCGAGATATGAATTCATTTTGTGCGAGAGGTACCGTGGTGTGTGCACTGCTGTGATTTGATATAGACTCATTGGTATTCTGATGAGCTCTGTAGATAAATCCTTCTCCATTTGCCCCGAGGGATTTGGGGGGAATCCCATGGAGGATTGCCCGCCACTCCGGAGTGTTTGTGATTAGCATAATAGGGGGCAAATGTGATCCATGGAGAGCCAGATTGGAGGTGAGCAAGACATCCTTAATTATTGACTCTGGTTCAATGCCCCGAGGCTTTTAAACTACCAATCATGCATGTTTATCTTACCACAGGACAAGGTGGACACGAAGTAATTCTCGGAATAGTTTTATGCAGAGAAATGTATGAGTGCAAAAGAGAACCAGCATCTTACATGTGGTGCTGCTTTTGATGCATGGGCACTGTTTAGAGGGTTAGGGGGTGTCAAACTCATTATAATTCAAAGGCCACATTCAGCCCAATATGATCTGAAGTGGGCTGGACCAGTAAAATAACATAATAATATATACATGATGTCAACTCCAAACATTTTATGTCTAACTTCTATGTTTTAGAGTGAAAAAAGTTAAATTACATTATCAAAATGTTTACATCTACAAACTATCCTTTAAAAAATGTGAATAACATGAACAAACTAAAATGTGTTTTAAAAAAATAAGTGCAATTTTAACAATTTTATGCAGCAGCTTCTCATTTGTACATGTGCATTACAACTTACAGATCACAGTGGATCTACAAATATAAAAAACATCTAGTAACTGACAGAATATTGTTAAAATTACACTTCTCTTAAGGCATTTCAGGTTATTCACGTTTTTTGTGAAGTGATGGTTTGTTTTAGTGTAAATACAAGAAAATTACATGACTGTTTACATTTACAGAGAGAAAAAAATTTGAGTTGTGTGTTTTTATAGCTTATTATGATAGTCTTTTACTAATTGACCCACTTGAGATTGAATTGGTCTGTATGTGGAACCTGAACTAAAATAATTCTTAATATCTTCAGTGTAATTTCTGCATTTCACAAATTCATCCCCCGGGCCGCATGTTTGAGACCCCTGCCTTACAGGAATGCCATCTTTTTGTGTATTTCTGGACAACATAGATCTGCAAATCCACTGGGATAAATTTAGGTGCAGCCTTTAAGAGTAACTTCCAAGGAACTTACTCTACATCTAGACAAGTTTCATTCATATGGCATTATGTACATTTGGGCATTTTTTTTTAGCTCTCTTTTGAATTTGCACCAATGTGACCTGACGGACCATGACCATGTCCTCAACATCAACATACAATACCAATCTTAACTGTACTGTTGTGAGGTTTACACTAGATTGAATTTAGATCTTGCGGACTTCTAGAACACTTGTTTAACTAGAAGCACTCGGAGAGCGCAGACCTCCACCAAGGCTGATCAGTGCCCCCCCCCCCCCCCCCCCCCCCGTGGGCCCCCCCACCCCCGATCACCACCAAAATTTAATCATTTCTTCCTTATCCCATTTCCAACAAACCCTGAAAATTTCATCCAAATCTGTCCATAACTTTTTGAGTTATGTTGCACACTAACGGACAGACAAACAAACAAACCCTGGCAAAAACATAACCTCCTTGGCGGAGGTAAAAACTGTGTTAAGTTACATTAGTTCAGTGTTATTCAGCCTTGGGGTCGGGACTTCAAATGAGGTCACCTGAAATTTGTAGTAACTGATAAAAAAAACCAAAAAACTTACTAATAGAAAATATATGGTGAGTTGAGAGAGACAATCCAAATACATAAAAGGCATGACAAACTGTGAAGCTGTAACGGAAGCACTGTGGTACTGTTTATCTTTCAAATGTTCATTGTGGTCGGTTTCAGATGCTTTTGTTTGTTCAGTATTAATTGTCAGTCTTGTAAATCCAAGCTGGACTGACTGTACATATCCTGACCAAGGAAAATACAATTCTCACTTTGTGCAGTAATCTACACCTGGCTTTTCTGCCTTCATCCATAATAATATACATTATATAGACTAAATGTTGTCTAAAATTAACATTTATTTGCAACATAGTATAGAAAACTATTACATGATCAAAAGCAAATTAATTTTAGCAAAAAAAAAAAAAAAAAAGTGTCTGTTTTGAATGTCTGGGATCGCCAGAAATTTGTGATGTTAAAATGGGGTCACGAGTCAAAAACGGTTGGGAACCACTGCATTAGTTTGATGTGGTAATTAGAAAAACTGCATCACATATTATATGTTAGCAGGGTAGCAAGTAATCTGCCACCTTTTCTATTTTGACAGTAGTTGTCTTATTTATGTGTGACCTTGTCCGTTCTCATTGGATGTATGCGGTTTGTTTCCTGTGTGCACTATTTGCCTGTCACGCTGCCTGAGCAGAGAGATGACAGAGCAGGAACAGTCCAAAAGTATGGCATAATGAACCATCACAAGGACTCAAGCCTTATTGATGCATGATTTTACAGCTCCTATTTTTGGCTTACCGTAGAGCCTCCAATTCAAATAGTGCCACTTCCAGGCCAGCTGCCCACTGATGACGCTGCACAACACTTGCTTCATAGGCTGATTCACACTCTACATTTGAGCCACGTTATCCTCTGCACATAGCATGAGGTGACCCCTGGAGAGAAAAGATAAATATCCCGCCCTCCACTGAGAGTTGCCCCCCCTACAGGACTGATTATGCAGCCATGCTGGTGCATAAGCACTGACTGCACACTAAGTGCTCCAATATGATTGATTGGGCAAGAAGAATCATGATGCAGTGCACATGAACAATACTTAGAAGTGGATCCTTGGCAAATGCAGAAATTTATCATCAGGAGTAAATATGCAGTGTTGTCCATGTTGCCAGTGTAACTTTAGATTCAGTGTCAGCATGTCTGGCCCTTGTCCTCTGACATTGAGTGTAATAGTGAGTGATTGGTGGGACAAAGCCGGCCTGGATCAGTGCACAGGATCCTACTTTGCAACATGATTTATTGATACCCCTGATGGCATCAATTGAGGACTTGAATGAATGTCACTGGCTTCCATTGCATTTAGAACAGCCCCTAATTCAGTCGCTTTTCTGCATAAATTGCCCCTCCCTCTATACATCACAAGCTTAGTTAATAACAAACAGGTTCACGTCATTAGTCAAATAAATGGGGGCATAATTTCACAGTGTCTTTGCCGAAACGCTATTTGTCTTCATGATATTAGCATGTGCTTTTCTAAGATGATAGGCCGGGTGATATAGATACAAAGAGCAACAGGTTGGTGCATGTGATAAGAGTGTTAGCTCTAGCTGTGTTCCTGACCTACAGAGCAGTACAAGGACAGGGAAAAAAGGACCTTGTGTTCAATGTCACATCTGAAATCCAATCTCACCAATTTGCTCTTTTTGTGCAGGGTAAGTAAAGAAAATTCATGCAGCTCACCTCCAAAGTCCTTACATCATCTCTAGCTATTGCTTTTCTGTTTTGTGCAAGTGTGCAAGGGGAAAAAAAAGTCTTAAAGCGTCTAATTTTTTACTTTTTTTTTTTTTAATTTATTCATGTCTTTCATTTGGCCCTTTTGGTCCTTGCTTTAACACATAAAGCCATGCTGCTTTTGTCTGTGTCATATCACTAATGAAACACCCACACATCTCAGTCTGTCACTGCACCTCTGGCCTCCTCTTTGCACTTATCTCCTCCAGTCTAACCTCAGTGCTCTTCTCTTTTTCCATCTAATTTTCGCATGTTCTTCTCAGGATTTCGACTCAATAATGGATGTTCATAGAGCTCAGTTCACTTCCTGGGCCTTTTCAATCATCTCTGTTGTTAATTCACTCCTTGTGCAGGATTCTCTGGTGCATGTCGTTGTGGAGGCAGGGCCAGGTTCTCTGTCTCCGTTCACTCTGCTTACATTCCCACTCCATCAGGTTGACGCATAGCCGTTGTGAAAAATTACACTCATTTACCTTTCTGTTCAACACAGCACGCATGTAACAATGCACATAAACACACATGACTTCAATAATGTTATAGTTCTCAGCCACATTTTTAAGGTCTCAGTCTCATCTTGGAACTGTATTTTCATGTTTTCAAGACAAAGAAGACTATGGAACAGTCAAGCCCACAACTATAGCGATATCACTATCTGTGTGTTCTACGGAACACTTCCTTCTTCAAATGTAAGCAATAATTTTTAACTAAATCATTTGTAATTTGACATTTTTGGGGAGATGCTGCGGTTGTCTGGAGCTCATCCATGTAATTAAATATGAGAGCCGAAAGACACGAAATGTTCCTCTGTGAAAACTGCAGGAGGTAGAGCGGGTCGTCCAATAACCGAAGGGTTGGCGGTTCAAATCCTGCTCTGTCCTAGTCATGTCCTGTTGTGTCCTTGGGCAAGACACCTCACCCTTCTTGCCTCCAGTGCTGTTACTCACACTGGTGTACAGGGTGGGGAAGCAAAAAGCAAAACTTACAATGAACATTTAGTTGTTTTTTCTCAGCAGGCACTACGTCAATTGTTTTGAAACCAAACATATATTGATGTCATAATCATACCTAACACTATTATCCATACCTTTTCAGAAACTTTTGCCCATATGAGTAATCAGGAAAGCAAACGTCAAAGAGTGTGTGATTTGCTGAATGCACTCGTCACACCAAAGGAGATTTCAAAAATAGTTGGAGTGTCCATAAAGACTGTTTATAATGGAAAGAAGAGAATGACTATGAGCAAAACTATTACGAGAAAGTCTGGAAGATACTATCAAAGAAGAATGGGAGAAGTTGTCACCCGAATATTTGAGGAACACTTGCGCAAGTTTCAGGAAGTGTGTGAAGGCAGTTATTGAGAAAGGAGGAGGACACATAGAATAAAAACATTTTCTATTATGTCAATTTTCTTGTGGCAAATAAATTCTCATGACTTTCAATAAACTAACTGGTCATACACTGTCTTTCAATCTCTGCCTCAAAATATTGTAAATTTTGCTTCCCCACCCTGTATGAATGTGTATGAATGTTTGGTGGTGGTCGGGGGGGGCCATAGGCATGAATTGGTAGCCACGCTTCCATCAGTCTGCCCCAGGGCAGCTGTGGCTACAGATGTAGTTTACTACCACCAGAGTGTGAATGTGTGAGTGAATCCTTTCATTATTAAAAACAAGTCAAACACACACACTAGTCTGTAAATTCTGCAACAAAATGCTGCTGATGGCAAACTTTTATCTGAACTCGTGAATCATTAGGAAAGTTAGTGTAAGTGATGCTAGTACTGCTAACTAGTTACGGGAGCATACTTATGTTCCCCAGTTCCTGTGTAGGGTTACATAGGGAAACATGGTGTCAAAGGTGGGGTCATTCATGGGTCCGTGGATGCCTCATGGACCCTTAACCTAACCCAGGGGTGTCAAACTCTGGTCCTTGAGGGCCGGTATCCTGCAGGTTTTAGATATTTCCTTCTTTCATCACACCAGCCCAGCCAGCATGTCCATGTGGGCCCCAGAAGGGTTACAACTGGGCTGCATATAAGGGTCCCATGTGGTTTTGTCCGCAGTTTCCATGGTGGCCCTACATGTGTTTACCCATATCAGAATCAGAATCAAAATCAGAATCAGACTCTCTTTATTGTCATTGTACCAAGTATAACGAAACTGAGGCAAAGCTCTCAGGTTCAGCGCAATAATTTACAGACAGACCACAAATATCAGTAAAACAACAACAAATATCAGTAAAAGGCACAGTTATTTACATTGAAAAATAAAAAGTATTGTAAACCAAGATATTTGTAAAACATAGAATTTAACTTGTGCAGATAACATGAGAAGTAGTGCAAAGGATGTGAAAGATAAATATCGTGGGATAAAATAGTATGAAGAATAAATAATATGAGATATTCAAGTCTCTGATTCTGATTCTGATATGGACAAACACATGTGGAGCCACCATGGAAACTGCGGACAAACCCACATTGGACCCTTATATGCAGCCCTTCTGGGGCCCACATGGACATGCTTCCTGTGTGGAAGCCATTACATTATTATCAGGCTTCTGCAGAGCATGATGACGAGCTGATCATTAATTGAACCAGGTGTGCTGGAAGAGGGAAATATCTAAAACATGCAGGATACCGGCCCTCGAGGACCGGAGTTTGACACCCCTGCCTTAACCTTTAGTACGGGGGAACATAGGGCTGACTCCTTAGATACTAGCACCTTGACAATACATTGGTCCCAAAAGGCTTCAGAAATGCTTCTTCACCCCTTTCCCAAATTGAATTAGTGAATATTAAATATACATACTGCCCACCTATGTATATATTGTACAGAAGTCTGTTTTGGCTGCTTTCCAGCTATTTTCCATCTAGCAAGTACAAGTTACCTCACGTACTTGCATATGCTCATGGATGGATGTGGTTAATGCAGTCTTAGCTTTGTGAGAGGTTAAAGTTACAGGGAAACAATGACGAGACAAGGAGGCTGTAACACCCCTAATGACAATGTGGTCTGGCCTTGGTATTGACTCTGTCTTAGTTTAGGCCAGTTAAACCATAGTATATAAATAAAGACACAGTGAAAGCCCTCGCAAAGTGATGCCAAAACATCTTCCCCAGTCCTGGCTGCAGTAGTTATAAGTCATAAATCCCTCTCTCTTCTGTGTTATCTTATGTGACTTTGGCCAAAATAAATCCTCAAAGAAGACGTCAAATGATTTTTTTTTTTCCCCCACTGGTGATTTTCGTCTTTTTAGGTAGATTTCATGCCTTCAAACTGACATCCGTGTGATAAGTGTGCTTTTAATAAGTGACTGGTGTCATAAAATTGTGTGATTGACTGCAGTAATGACTGATCGTTGTCCTGAATCCACCATACATGTGGATGAGAGCCGATCAGACGTGACACCCCTACATCTCTTTTGTGTAGACTGTGGCTCCGAGGTTTTGGCTTCATTATTACACAGTGGGAGGGAACACCATCACAGCAGCCATCCTCATATGGTGCAGTCTATGATCTTGACAACAACACTAGGAATTTTTTTCTGTGTTATTTTTTTATGTCTTTGCAAACAACATTAAGCATTTCCAAAAACTGTTTCATTATAGGTGTTTTGCATCATTTTCAGAGTATCGAGTCCCGTATAGTAACAGAACCAAAGGGCTGGTATTATTCTCAATCTGTATTCAGCACTAATGAATATATGGGCACTGAGAAGCTAACTTAAAAAGGAGATTCTGCCCTTTAACATTTTAGATTTGCTTTCAATAAAATATGATTTAACTAAACTGCAAAGTCTCAAATGAATATTAATTTCCATGTTGGTCCCAGATGAGGATGAAAAGCGTTTTATGCAGCATTTCTGATCACTCGGACAAACCAGGATGTGTTCTTGTTTATGTAAATACCAGAGTTTTTAGTTTCCAGTATACTGTAACTTTGCTTGTGCTGAGAGTCTGGGTGTTATGTTTTATTCAGCAGTAGTGTCGAATTGCAAGGTTGTGACAGTCAGTTTAAAGAACTGATTGAAGGGATAACTCAAGCCAGGCCAGAGGTAGTAAATATATCCACACTCTCTGCAGGCCTCTCTTATTTCTGTTTACAATAAAAAGCATAATGATAACTTTAGCATTGGCAGCTCTTGGGCTTCGCAGTATGCAGACACATGTACCTTCCTGTCTTATAAATCTCATTTTGTGGATTTTTAGAAATTGGTTTTATAACAATCAGTTTTTTCTCTTATTTTATGTCTGTCGTCTGTGACCTTTGTTCATGCAGCACTGTCAATATGTAATTGGGAAATGAAATGGCTCCAGTGCTGCTTTTGTGAATTTGGAAAATAAAGTGACCAGTATTCATATTACCCATGATCAGTAATAGCTTAAATGGTTTAGCTTTGATAGATTTGGTCAGACTGTGTTCTATTTCCCTGCCTAAGGAATCATTTCAGGAAAGATGAGTAGTCATAAATCAAGCATGGCCATGTGTGTTATCTCCTCAGATATGGGTCTGGAGTGGGCTCCGTGGATTAGTGACGTGACAGGCTTGGTTAATGGAAGACAGAGCGTGGACCCTCTGTGCTGGCAGTCTGTGTGATTGAGTATGGAGGAATATGATTAATGATTCAGAGGCTGAGTTTAAATAGTCAGAGTGTTGGGGTTCTGCTGTGGTGTATTTTAGATCCAGCAGGAAAAAAATGAGGAGAACGGAGAGAATTTCTGAAAGAAAAAATGTTGAATGACTAGTGTCCTGCTCTGGATTGATTTTTTTTTTTACTACATTTGATTTTTCACAAAACATTCTGCTTTTGTATCCTTTCCCTTGAAAGATATTTCACCTACACTGCCATCTCTCTGTCCTGGCCCTTTTGGAAATAGAAACTTTGTTTCCATAGCTACTGTGGGCATTAAACCATGGCCACCACATAAGGTCACACAGGAGTTTGCTGGAACTTTTTCATTTAAGAACCCAAAACCATGTGTTGTTAATTTATCATGTAGGTCCTTGTCAAAATGTAAATTGGGTTAGAGCTTATCTCTTGTTTTTGTGGTGCCACAGATTATTATATACACCGATCAGCCATAACACTCTGACCACTGACAGGCTAAATGGTAATAATATTGATTATTTAATTACAATGGTACCTTTCACTGAGTTGGATACTGTTAGACAACAAGTGAACATTTAGTCCTTGAAGCTGACGTGTTGGAAGCAGCAAAATGATGAACATAATGAACTGATTGACCCTGACCAGGTCCATATTGTAACGGTGATGACTGGGTCAGAGCATCTCCACAACTGCAGGTCATGTTGGGTGTTCCTGGTCTGCAGTGGTTAGTACTGACCAAATATGGACTAAGGAAGGACATCCTAATCTTAGGACAGTTGATCATCTGTGGGAGATGTTGGACAAATCAAGTCAAATTAAATTTTATGTATATTGCACGAAAATCATTAAAAAAAAAAAAAAAAAAAAGATCTCTCAGGACACTTTACATTCAGATCTGGTCAAGACTAGACCCACAGACACCAACAGACTCTAGGAGTAAACACTTGGTGACAGTGGCGAGGAAAAGGGTCCTTTTATCAGGCAAAAACCTGGAGCAGACCCTAGCACTGATGATGGTCGTCTGCCTCGACTAGTTTGTGTTAAAAGGGGTTAAATAAATCTGATTGATTGGAGGTCCACCTCTACTTCCAGGACTTCAGGGACCTGTTGCTAACGTCTTGGTCCAGATACAGAGGTCTGGTGGAGTCTAGGCATCGTGTCAGAGCTGGTTTTGTGGAAAAAAGGGGAAACTACATCATATTACACAGGTGGTAATAATGTTCTGCTCCCATAGATGCTTGATTTGTTAAGATCCAATTGTTCTTTAGGTAGTTTTGGTCGGTACTTACCACTTTGCATTGGGAATGAACAAGACCTGGAGATGCTTGAACCCAGTGTTTTGACCATCACACTTGAATCCTTGTCAAAGTTGTTCAGATCCCTATTCCCACCTGTTTTCCTGTTTCTAACACATCAACCTCACGGGCTAAATGTTCACTTTCTGCCTAATATATCCCACCCACTAACAGGTCCTATTGTAATGAGATAATCAATATTAATACCACTTTACCTGTCAGTGGTCAGGATGTTATGGCTGATCAGTGTACAGCTAACTCCCACACTAGTCCATCACAGGCTACACCCCCAATTGGACCAAGTCCAGTAAAGTGCTAAGAATGAATCACTCTCATACTCTTAATATCTTCTTTATTTCATGATTGCCTGGCTCTGCATGAGTATATTCTTTATTTTCATAGCCTTTTCATTTCACAGCTTTCATTCTAAACTGTTCAAAACAAATAGGAAATCTGTCCACAAAGTTTTTGCTGAAGACTCATTCCCAAGTTGTGATAACTTAATATGTGAAGCAGGGATGAGTCATATTGCTACACGAATAGCTGAATGTGAGTGGTTAATAGAGGCCCTCAGTGATTCACAACCCTTTTGAATACGTTATTGAGTAATAACCAGACAAGACAATTAGATGAAATGAACTGGAATTTTATATCAGAATAACCTGCCTTTAACCGAATGCTTCCATTGCGCACAGCACATTCAAACAGGAACTTTGGATAGTGTTTACTTTACATTAATGCATGTGCTATTTCTCAGCTGAATACGTACAATGGCCCAGTGGGAGCTTCCTAATGTGTCACATTAGCTGTGTTTAACAGTGTCAATAAGGGTTGGAGGAGACTTTTCTTGCTGTCCGGATAACATAATAGGACCAATATCCCCACAGGCATCTGCTAATGGCTTGTCACTACACAGCCTTCTTATGGGATTGAATTCTAGAGAGTGAATCAGTCAGGCTCTCGGAGATGGGTTTAGCATGTTAAGTAGTCTATTTTGACACTCTGACTGTCATTATTCTATGACTTCACACAGTGTAAAAACATCTTTCACATCATTTTGTCTTTTATGTTTGTTTGTTGATAAGGTTTTCGTATCAATGCATGCTTTGCAACATCTAATTTTGTTTACAGAGGATATCTCTTTTCAAAATTACTGACAAATACTATCAAAATTTTATATTATATATCCGATTTAGCTTTTTCAGGGTTAAAGAAAAATCTAAATGTTAAAAGACTGAGCATAACTCTCCGTAACTCCTCAAAGTCCTCTAGTTGCTTGTTGTTTTGTAATAGTCAGTAGAGAATCCTTCCACTAAAGCATTGCTGCACATTGACAGTTGTTGCAGGTTTGTTTGAACTCTGTGTCCAAAGTCAGACACCAGCTACTGCCTCACATGCACGGGTACGCTCAGCGAAAGTCGACAGTGAATAATGCTGTTGATAAAGCAATCTAGTTAAAGCAGGTGAGTGACAAACACAGCGGCTCAGTAGATTAAAGGCTAAGAAGTATAACGAATGCAAGACACGACTACATGTCTCTTCTGAACATCTGAGCAGTTAATTTCAGCTGCTGGTCTTCGCTCTTCTTCAGCTTTGTGAAGAAGGAACACTGATGCATCAGCAAACAGATGTGAGGGAAACACGCATATATTCCAAAGGGTTGTCAAATATATTTAAAAGCATATTGCTCATGTATGACAAGGTCTACCTCAAAAACAGTTCACTGGCAGGAACATGTCTGTATTAATATATGCACAAAATATTAAGCTTGTATATTATCCTATAACCCAGGGGTGTCAAACATATGGCCCATGGGATGAATTTGTGAAATGCAGAAATTACGCTGAAGACATTAACAATCAAGGATGTCAAACTCATTTTGGTTCAGGTTCTGCATTCAGACCAATATGATCTAAAGTGGGCCAGACTAATAGTGACAGCATCTTTTTTTTTTTCTCTTTGTTTTTAGTGTGAAACAGTAAAATTACACAAATGTTTGCATTTATAAACTATTCTTTCACAAAAAATGGGAATAACCTGATTAAACATGAACAACCTGAAATGCCCAAAGGGACGTAAGTGCATTTTTACCAATATTCTGTCTGTTACTAAATGTTTTGTGTATTTGTAAATCCACTCTGATCTGTAAGTTGTCGTGCACACGTATAAATGATAAACTGAGGCATAAAACTGTTAAAATTGCACTTTTTTTTTTTCTCCAAATTTCAGGTTGTTCGTGATTCTACATGTTATTTCCATTTTTTGACCAATACTTTGTAGCTGTAAACATTTTCATCATATAATTTAAATTTTTTTTACTGTTATTTTACTGGTCCAGCCATTTGACATCATAATGGGTTGTGTATGGCCCCTGAACTAAAATGAGATTGACACCCCTGCAGTAACCTACATTTTTAGGGTATTAATTAACTGTAATTCATTATTATTATTTTTTTCTCTGTTTTAGATGTACTGAAGATTGTTGATCTTTGACTTTACCTGTCTGTGTCCACTGGATGTAGAGATGTATGTGACAAGTCTATGTACATACAAACACAGCAAGGATTTTTTTGTTTTTTTTTTCTCACAAAAATCTGGAGGCCTTTTATTTTCCACAACATCAAGACAGAGTGCAAAGGAGTAAACAAAGATGAGACTACATCTTTGTGATTTTGCACTAAAAGATTACAACATTTTGTTTTTACTTCGGCCCTGTTTGGACCTTGCATTAACCTGCATCCTCATCATAAGTGAACTCCTCTATGTGAGGGAACGCACTCAGGACACACTGAGCATGCTTTCAGATCCAATCATGATTCATTTGGATGTGGAGAAAAAAATGTCCATGTTCTTTTTACAATCTGAACAAAATATTTCTTATGTGCATTTTGATTTCACCAATCCTTGTAAAGTAAAGATGGCCTTGGAAAGGTGGTTTTTACATGACAATCATACAGCATAAGTAATAATAACATATATTTACTTTGAAAATGTATCAGGTTTTTCTAAGGGATCAGAAACCCAGCCTGAAATGCTATTGAACAGCTTTACTCTGTAAAGAAACACCTGATATAATCTGTTGCATCGTATTGATTTTAAGAATGTAGTCTGATTACCATGTGCATAAATTGTAACTATAAGTAAAGTCAGTTACACACATTTTGGATTTTTAATACATAATCTAAATACAGGTATTCCACTTCTCCACAATACTAAATACACATACATACTCAGGGATAATTGAATTGTGAATTAGCCAAACGGATAATCCACATGATCAAATAAATATTCCGTCTTTTTAACACCAATTATAGGTCTAGTGTGTAAAATTGTGGAAGCTTGGATTCAGGATATGTTTTTCCACAGCTGACTAATAAGAAACCATAAGTTGCAGATCAGAGGATGTCATTTATTGGAACTGTATCATCGCTTGGGGAAAATGATGTGTCATATTGGGCTAAGTAAATAAAATTGACTTGATGTGTTTATTTGCTTGTCTGCAGGTGTCCTAGCATTCCTAGCACTGCCAGTAGGTCTGGTGTCATCAGCACAGGAGCTGTACCTCCAGACATCACAGGACTCTGTCTCCATGGCAGCCGCCCACAGCAGCCCCCTGTCTACCCCCAAACATTCCCACCCGGACTGGCATCATGAAGGTTCCAGTAGTGGGGAATGGACATCCACAGGAGGCACTCAGCCGTCAAACATCCTCCTCCCTACTGTGGCCTGGCTTCACATGACGCCAATGTCCAGCTTAGCTCATAAGGAAACTCCCACTCATGACACAAATGTTGTCACCCCAACCACTGTGAGCACCGCTAGCACCAAACTGGGTCTTACGTTGGAAAGCCGTGTGATTCTGCCCCAGGAGCCGAGCTCTGATAGTGTAAGCCAAGGCCACATGCACAAACCGGTCGTGGTACCTCTAGTCCATAACCCAGTTACTGTCAGTATTAACCAGGCCAACAGCAACAGCAGCCCCAAATATCCCAGCACAGACGTCCCAAATATAGATGTGGACTCAAACCCCCTGGCTCTTCTGTCCAACTCTGGATCAGACAGAGGAGATTCAACGGGACCCGAGCCACAGCAGACGAGTCTGGAGGAACCCACCAATCTGCAGCCCTCGTCCCTGTCCTCCTCCTCCATGGATGTCAACCCTGCACTAGGCCTGAGACTCAGGGAGCACACTCGGGGCATCCCAGAGCTGGTAGCACACCACGCCATCACCCTGAGGGAGGTGCATACCGACATTAGTGAGCCACCCACTGATCAGCTGGTGATAGATTTGAAAGAAACCTCTCCAGCAAATCTAACTTCCACTGTGCCCGCCTTAGCCCCCTCCACGAAAACCAGCCCCAAGGTCTTGAATTCAACTGTTACCCCAAACATCAACAGCACCACAACCAACGAGACGACTACTGAAGAGGGCCACAGCCAATCTAATGGCACAGCCAATGCCTCCCTTGGACACTGGTCAGGGAATGCAACTGCATATGGGGGGCTACTCTCAAATTCCAGTTCAGTTGACTCTGATCATGGGAACAGCTCGGAGTTCCCTTCCACAGCCAGTGGGAACTTCCTAAACAGGCAGGTACCAGCCACCACCCAGGACCCTTGGACAGCTGGAAACAGCTCTGGGCCTACTGTCGACTCTCCGTCGTCACACATGAAAATTTGCCTGAGCAGGATGGACATTGTTTGGATTGTGCTGGCCATCAGCGTGCCTGTATCGTCATGTTGTAAGTAACACTGGAACAGCTTGAATAAGACAAAAAAAAAAATCTTAACACTGAGATCATCAAAAGTGTAATGTTTCTTCAACATGTAGCTGACCTTGACTAAAAATCCATTCATTTAAATTTGTGTCATGTACATTTTTACTTTCTCTTCTATCTCCAGTTGTTTTATGAGCTTTTAATGTATTTGCTTTCCCTCTGCTATGCCTTTTGTCAGTCCCAATACTGCAGTGCAGTATCACAATAACACCATTGAAGCAAAACATAGTAGCTATGGGCCTCAGGCAAAACACATATTTTACTTTTTCATCTAATTAGGGTGATATTGAAAACAAAACATATATTTCTCATTTTATGAATCTTTTTCTGTGTAGGCTATATGCCATACTCATGTTCGTTTCTATTTCTAGGGACACTTTTCGCATCCAAAAAATACACATGCACCAATTTTAAACATTTTTCAAGTAACATGTTGGAATTCTCTCTCTTCAGCTAGCATTTATTGTAACAGAATGTTGTCCTGAAACATGACAGCCTGTGTGGGTGCTTTCAGAAACTATTTGAAGCAGCAGGTTTTTCCCAGTACTGTACTAACCCTCCATTTCCTCTCCCACCTGCCTGCTTTAGCTGTTCTGTTGACTGTGTGCTGTATGAGGAGGAAGAAAAAGTCGTCAAGTCAGGAGAACAACCTCAGTTACTGGAACAATGCCATCACCATGGACTACTTCAGCAGGCATGCCGTGGAGCTGCCCAGAGAGATACACACTTTGGAGAGCGAGGTATGAAATACAGACATTATGACTCAATTGCTGCGTTCAGCTCAACACTGCACAGTGACGTTTACTTGATGTTTCTTTGTCAGTCAGCAGAATGCTTTTAATGAGTATGGAAACAACAAGCGAGGAGAAGAATCCATGTCCAATCTCCCCACTCAGCAAGCCTTGAGGCCTGTTGAAGTGCATCTGAGCATAACACAGTATCACCACTATTTATGGGGATCTTATTTGGAACAAGCACAAAGAAAACATCCCTGCAGGGAATATAATACAGTTATTGCTACTTAATGGTGGCAGAAGTATTCAGATCTTTTAGTAAATAAAATTTATTTAAGTATTACCAGCAAAATATGCATCAAGTATGAAGAGTAAATAGTGCTGCATTAATCCTCAGAGACCTGAACAGCGTCTGGCAAACAAAAGAATCTTCTGATCTAAAATGTTAAACACTTAATAACCACTAATCCTATCAATACATGTAAAAAACTGATGTAAAATACAGTTTGTCATCTTTTCATGGCCATCAGATATGACCCATCTGGACGTTCAGAGGCTCCATAGTGAACATGGAAACACTGTCATCTTCTACAACATTAATTCACCAGTAAAACCCATGGAGTTGGATCAATGACAGTGGATGGAGACGATTATTTTTCTGTTCAGTAAATTGCATATTTTGTTGAAAAAAATCACCTTTCCTTCCATTTGCTCTGTGTTTATGTAATACTCTATGGTACTCTATAATACTCAGAATTTTCTCTGATTTAATATGAATATGTGGATAATTAGTAAATTATATATAGAAAGTACCTGATTTTCACTGAAAAATGCAAGATGCAGAGGATAATATGACAAATGGTGATAGGTCACTTAGGAAAGGTTAAATGTAGAGAAAGATTTATTTGGTTCAAATTAATTCAAATTTGGTTCTGAATGGGTTAACGTGAATTAATGCAGGTCAATTAATGCATTTTTATACTCGTGGTACTGTTTGGTAGTTTAGTCTACAGCAATGCATCATATTCTATGAAATCATCATATGTTTACAATATCGTTGCCCTGTGTCTCTGTTTTCTGCTTTGTTACACTGGATTGTCTACTGAATCCAAATGGGATTTCAGTGGTTTATTTAGTTTAAAAAAGAGGAGGAATGTTGCAATTCTTTAGTTTATCACATACATCGAAAATCAACATATTTGATAAATGGAGATATTTACAGGAAGGAGATGAAAAACTGTAATCTGAATTTAATTAGGACTGTCAGTCAAATGTAATGGGGTAAAAAGTCCAGTATTGTCCTCTGTGGTATAATGAAGCAGATGCTGCAGATATTAAAGTACAAATACCTCATATTTGTATGAAACTATTATAGAGTAAAGGTTCTTAGTTACACTCATCCACTAGTTGTGTCTGACTGATATACCCATGCTTAACGAGGGTAGAAGTTCTAGTTAGGGTATCTTTTTTTTTTTTTTTTTTTTAAATCGATGCTAAATATTTGTGACAGTTTTCTAAACCATTATGATACATTATGATAAACCCTTAATTATATACAGTACTGTGACAGACAGAACAGGGACTGAGATTGTGTACTGAAACATGTTTAACAGATTTAGTGTCTCTTTAATTTCTAATAATGTACAGATGCATCAGGCAGTGTAGAAACTGAAGAGGTGCATATAAAGTGTTTTGCTTAATAGTAATAGTCATAGGCAATGGTAATAAATGAAAATGTTAAACTTCTGTCATTTTTCCATGAAGTTTTTAGACTCTGTCCTACGCTATGAAGACATCAGTTTGTGCAATACTTGATTTGATTTGTCAGCACCATCTGGTGGAAGTATCAGTGCATAGCAGCTTCAGCATAAAAACATTTACTAAGCTACTCCTCTTTCTCATTTCATCATTTCTTTGTTATGTTTCATGCATGTTTTTGTCGTCTCTCCTCCAGTGACCATCTCATTGTTTGTGTCTGTTTCTGTGTGTGTCCTTTGTAATATTTTTGCTACTGCTTTGCTTTTGTTCCTTCGCCGCCTGTGGGGGCATCAGGAGAAGGAAGCTGAGGTTGGATCATGTGTAGGATGCCCCTGGTGATACCCAGGTGTTGTTGTTTTCCCCGCTTCTTTTCCATTCTCTGAGTAGCAGCAGCCTTGTAGGTTTAGTAAACGACAGTTCTCTGGGAAATCTAAGTGATCACAAACCTGATTACTATATTAGTTGGATTTAATTGGATCTAGCTGATAAAATTACCTCATTCCTTCCTTGTAAAAAAAAAACATTTTTTTTCCCTTTGCATTCACACCTCCCTCCTCCAGCACTGCCCTATTACTGCTGAGTCACCATCACAACCATTTCTACACCACTCTCCCCCTACATTAAGTCCCTCTGCCTTTTTTCCTCTGAGTCATCGCTCCCTTTTGTCTCCCTACTCGTCAAGTTTTTACACCCTCCACTCTTCCTTCTTTTTGTATGTCTGTTTCTCACATATCTTTGTTCACAATCACCTTTAAAGCCCTGAGTACACCCAACCCAACTGCTCTCCTTCCAGACTCCGCTCTTTCCCTGTAGACTGATGTAGACCCAGTAGACTGCAGTGTGTGCCCTAATGGCGAGCCCTGAAACAGAGATCATGAATTATTGTTTCACAGGTAATCTCAAGTGGTAAAATTTTTTCTCTGTGTTTATGTGCATTTTGCAGGAGCATGACACCTGCCTACCCCCTAATGGAGACTACAGCGGCAGCAGCGTGGTCCTGGTTAACCCCTTCTGCCAGGAGACTCTCTTTATCAACAGAGACAAAGCTTCTGCCATCTAGAGACAGAAAAAAAGGACCGAACTGTTGAAAATAACTGCATTCCCCTCTCCTACTCCCCCTGCTGTTGCTGTCTATTTTATATATACATATATATATGTGGCAAATATTCAGAGACTTCAACTTTATACTGTATATTACAAACACAAAGAGCAACCAGAAAGAAGAGTGATGTAAACAGACACTATTTACTATGACAATGCACCTGCATATTTTTCTGATGTAAATTTTCTACAAAGGCTTAATTGTGATAAAAAGGTTTTTATGTCTTTATAAAATACAGAGTATATGTGGTTTTGTTTCATTACAGTGGCTTGACAGTGAGTGCACTGTGGACGTTGCCACATGAAATCTGCTTTAGAGAAAGAGAAAGAGAGAAACATGCTATGAAAACATTATAGCTGTTCTTTGTCATTTTAAGATTTCCTTTAAGAATGAACCCCAAATTAACTATAGCCTGTTGAACTTGAATATATGTACTCAGAGGGTGGAGGGATAGAGATTTTATCAAAATAAGAGGCTGGATTGATGCAGTCAGATTTGAGTAATGGTGCATCTGTCAAATGACTTACACTGGCTTTCCCCCTCATGTGTCACCAGCTTCTCTTTAAGAGGGACCACATAGATGTCTTAATCCCTTATGTTAAATTGCTTTGCCCCTTTATACATTAGTAAGTATGTATGAATATCTACCTGCCTTTACTGAATGTGGACGGCTGTGTAACGGACTGCGTGGGTGTGAGGATGAACTATTTGATTTGTGCTGCCCCCTTTAACCAAATATGACTCTTACTTTAAGTCAAACAAGACTTTGTATCCATTAGACTCAGTTTTATCTGTTTGTCTTTGTTTGTTTGTGTGTGGGTGTTTGTGCCTCTGTCGGTTTGCCTGTCTGTCTTTGGATCTCCTGTCTATATCGTGGACTGGTTACTTATTGTAGCCCGGTTTTAAAATGACTTTCTCAGTGCTGTAGAAAACAATTAGACCAATGTTGTTACTGTGTCTCCCTCCATAAGTAACGTGTTTGTTCATCAGTGCAAATGTGCAAATGGTGAATTAGTTTCCTGACCACTTAAGATGTGTTAGAGACATTTTAAAGTACTGAGATGAATAAAGTATGATGAATATTTACTGTGAGCACATACAGAGGTGGGTTACTTGCAAAGGTGTGTTTGAATGTTTTTCGTTTTAATTACTGAACCTGTGGTCCTTCTGTCATCTGTTTTTCTTTGCATTGCTGCAGTTTTATCCAATAATCGATGCTGCCTGCCTCTATCGTTGCTCAAGGTTTTCCGCATTGTGAGATGTTGTTCAGAAAATCACTGATTGACAAAGTGATGCTGAATGACATGGTTGAACATATTGATATTTCCTGCGTCGGATGCTCACAGCTGAGCTTGTTGTTTTGCACGCTCAAAAGTGGATATTTTAAAATGTTCAGTGGCACGGTGGAGCAGTGTTCAACATTATGTATTTTTTGTACTGTAGTATACACTGTACTTTTTACTGCTGAGCAATAAAACAAAACAATGTGGCTTTTGTCTCTTTGTATTATAACAACATCTTTTACTAATAGACACATTTTTCGTTGTTACTGTTCGTTGAACTTTAAAATAATGACACTGTATATATGTGAGCTAGATCTTTTTTTGTTTTGTTTACTATATAACAAAGCTGTGAAAACCTGTCTTGCCAACTACAGCACATTCATTGAATAGAGAACTGGAATTTTCTCTTTGTGCACCAGTGCTGCTTTTGGTCTGGTCACCTTCAGCTCTGGGAATATGACATCAGAACAACAGTCTGTTTGCAAGCCTATGTTACAACTCATGACAAGCTTAATGTAATGTTATTGTTATTAATTTTTTTTAACTGGCCAAAATATGACAACTCAAATTATCACCTACATTTTTAATAGGGCTAAAACTAACACTTATTTTTTTGATTAATACATCAGTTGTTTTCTATATAAAGTCACAAAATGGTTAAAAATGTTGGTCACCATTTCTCAAATATGATGAGTTTCTTAGTGTGACATCTACAGGTCTTGTTTTTTTCACAACCCAAAGATAATCAATTCATAAAGAGATATAACTAGATAAATAGTTCACTGTAGCCCATTAAAATGCAAAATGTAGCACTGATTTCTGACTTTTTAGTGGATGTTTAAGGGGACAATAAAATTACTTTCATTATGTAAGGCGTTATCTTGGTATTCATAACATCTACTAATTTATTATCCTACAATATTTCTTAACATTAGAGTCCTAGAGATTTTGCCAAATTAGTGTCAAAATAATGTAAAACGTATGCAGAGACCATTTAGAAAAAGAAAAAATTATTATGACATATTTTGCATAATCTCACAATTCAACAACACTATTTATATGACTAGTACTAGTAAAGAGACAGTGTAGAAAAAGTAGAAATATGGGTAGCTATACTAATATATAATGTGTAGGTTAATTATGACAACAGTATTCTTTATTTTTGACCTTATAGCCCATGTGATAATTTTTTTAACGCAGTATCTAATCATTTGACTTGTTACCTCAACATTATTTCATAAACATAATAACATAAATGATTTAATATCCAACAACCATGATTTAGTATCTCATAATTACGCATTTAAAAAATAAAATAAAATAAAATAAAATAAAATAAAATAAAATAAAATAAAATAAAAGCTGAAAAAAAGTCGATGGTGTTCGTAGTACTTCCGGTTCAGAGTAAAAGTCTTTCCGGGTTACGGTGCAGATTTGTCAAATAGTCAGTGCATGGCATGGTTGACAGGATAGCTAACGTTTCAGGCCGGGAACCAGGGTGGATGTTTTTATCAGTCTGTAACAGACATTAAACTGTTAGAGTAAGGATTGGTTCCGTCTCTTCTGGCCGTTCAAACAGTTGTCCTTACTCTCTGGGAGGAGATTTTCACATTTGTCATTGCTCCGTTAGCCAAACTAGTTAACGTTGCTCCTTGAAAATGGCGGATGTACCAACAGAGAAGAGCTTAGACGATTTCTTTGCCAAGCGGGATAAAAAGAAGAAGAAAGAGAAAGGAAAGGGCAAGGAGACTACCGCGGGGCCCACGTCGACCGCGGTGAAAAAGACAAAAAAGGAGAAGGATAAATCAGCGAAAAACGAGAATCAAGACGCTCAGATTGAGAAGGTAACTGATGCTAATTTTTTAAAACTTTTTTTTTGCCTCGGTGTCTTTATCTGGACAGCGCTGTCGTGTCATATTTTGTGTACACGCTTAAATCAGTTTCTCCTTAAATGTAGGCTGCTTGCTGACAACTCTCTAACATTTCACTGAGCCATCACATTTTGACACGATGGCAAAACGCCGGTTGCTAGCATATGTGTTCTTCTGGGGAGGCACTCTATTTGGATACAATTCCGCTTTAAGTTACGAGCTTTTCTGAATCGCATTATATTTTGGGCGTTTTGCTAATCATACGTGTCCTCATATTACATGTGTATGTTTGAAGCTTTTACTTTAGTTAATATCGACACCGCTTTGTGAGTGTATGGCTAAGCTGTCACTACGAATCGTGGCCTTTTAACCAGGCCGAGCCGCCATTAGTCACACGTTTTTGTGGATTTGACAGCCTTTTAGTTGACATAGCCATATCTGACAAATATCCTGCTATTATTATGTTTACCATTCTGTAGCATTGGTAGGCCAAGGCTTACTGAAACTTCTGCTCTTGTGTAACCAGTTCTGAGAGGAACTGGTGTGCCATAACAGCTGTGTGATTCTCTACAACAACCATTAACAGGATCAGTGTTACTGATGTGGTATACGCTGAAAGATGTAGAAAGTGAGATGTTACTTTTTTCATTATGTCTAGGAGGATGAAGAATGGAAAGAGTTTGAGCAGAAGGAAGTGGACTACAGCGGGCTTCGGCTCCAAGCATTACAGATAAGGTGAGAGAGAAGTATCTGTAGCCATCATCACCAAAAAAGACCGATAAAACAGTATTGGCCTTATTGACTGGCAATGGATTATCTGCAAATGAGATGGCACTAACTAGTGGCAGTGATCAGTGTTTATTTGTTGTGTTTTATTAAAGAGTTACTGAATTTGTACCAATTCAAAAATACTGAAATGAAAGGCTGAAACCTTTTTAAATAATACCAATTTCTTTTTTTCTGGTACAAATGAGGAAGCTACAAACATTGACATTGCCTGTCAGACAAATAAGTATTTTAAAGATTGATATTGATGCAGAATTCCACAATTGTTTCATCCCTGTCACTGCATTTTGTCCACATGATTAGTTGTAACAAGCATTTGAAGTGGGGGGTCATTAAGGGGCAGGATCCACATGCCTTAACCCCATGACCCAATTACTCCTTTGTAGCACTTCAAACATGCTCTGGATGAAGCACGAGGCTTCCATATACAAGACTTCATTAAATTAGCTTCTATTGTTGCATTAAATATGCAAAGACTATTATTGTAAATGTTTTTGCACAGATTTGAGGGAATAATACAAATACTAACATGTATTTTTAAAGTGATAAATAAATTATAGTTTTCAAGCAAAGTACTTTCTAGACAAAAACCCTCTTTTTACCTGGGTAAGAACCTAAACTCTAGGGTAAATATAGTAAAAACTGCCTAAAATCATCAATCTTTTAAAACTAGTATTAAAAGATAAAAAGCAAGACAGGGCCAAACGTATAACCTATAGATATAGCCTGTCAAGACTTTGAATTAGTGAAAACAAGTTTAATCATAAACAAAAATGGGGTTGTTTCTTGATCTCTCTCTAGAGGCAGTCATTGTAGTTATGCATGTGTTCACCTGTGTTGATTGCCTTTGTTTATATGCAGTGATGAGAAAGAGGAAGAGGAGTATGAGAAGGAGGAGGTCGGTGAGGATGGAGAGATCATTCTGGTCAGTGGAGACAAAGTGTCAGGGCCCTGGAACAAGTCTGGGGCAACTCCTGCTCCTCCGGCTCCTGTTGGTGAGTAAACCTCCAACTTTATTTACAAACTTGTTTATCAAATATACAATAAAAATATTTAATAATGACCTTCTTCTTGTGTTATTTTTGATTACAGAGGATGTAGAGGTGCCTGAAGCAAAGCCTCCTGGTGTATATCGCCCTCCTGGTGCTCGACTGTCCACCACCAAACGAGGTCACAACCCGGGCCCTCCTGAAATCTTCAGTGACGCACAATTCCCTTCTCTCCTCGCCACTGCCAAGCATGTGGAAACACGCAAGTAAGTCTGGTTCCAGAGGCAACAGTTCAGATGCATGTGTGTGTAGCCAGGAATCTCTCAATCAGAACAAAAGCAGATGATGTCAGATGCTGTGCCTTGCAGATTCACTACCTCTGTTCACAATAAAAGCACTAAACATACACGCTGCATGGTTGAACTGAGTCACTCAGAGCATTTCATTGGGAGGTAACTCAACAAAAGAGCTTACTGCTTTATTCACATTACATTTGGAGGTGTGTATTCACATTGACATTTCATTCTATTGAAAAAGTTGAAAGTAATGTTGTTAAATTGAGTTTAATATGGGGGAATATAATATCAACAGGTGACCAAACAGTACAGTGAATAAATGACAGACTTTACCATATTTAAATGTGGTTGGAAATGTTTGATACACAAATACAGAAGTCAAGACATTATGCAACATACAAGATACAGATTTACATTCACAAAAATACAAGTGCCAAGTTTTCACAGATCAGTAGCATCCATTATCACAAACTGTCATTTTACAAAATTGGTTTAGATAAACAAACTGAATAATTGAACCATTTTGTTGTTTTTTTCCCCTATATATCCCTGTTCATCACAAATTATATGTCTGTTTTAGGGACAGAGAAATGGAGAAAACCTTTGAGGTTGTGAAACACAGGAACCGTGGCAGAGAGGAGTCCAGTGGTGGCTCAATACAGCACTTGCAGCTGGACAACCAGTACGCCATCCTGGGGGATAAGTAAAGCCCTCCCCTCCGTCCCCTGGCCCCTCCAGCACGGTTTTGCCCAGCCCCTTGAAGGAAGCTGAACTCCAGCTATGTGGACTGCAGTCCTAACAAAGCTCATGCCGCCACCATCATCATACTTGTTTCTTACACACACCACCTGACATGCATCTACAGAAATATACCCAGCAATACCTGACTGCACATACACTCCCTTTGAATAGATTCATGACAGAAATTACATGCATTTGGTTGGCAAATGGTGGGACTGCACCTGATGGGGCTCTTGAAACAGTGAATAATTGAAAAGGAATTGGCGAAATACATCCAAACATACACACAGCAACACTGCAGCAGCAACAAATGACAACATGGTTGTCCTTTGTGGATTGTACTCAGAGCAGCAGTTGTGTGATGCAACATTTCTCTGGACTTCAACTTGCTTCGTCAAAGCCACAGAGGATTGAAAATGACTTTAGGCGAAACGATTTTACAAACTTCTGTGAAAATATCTATTTTTTTGCAAAATCGTTATAACCCAATCGCACATGGTATTTTGGGGGTGTTTTTGAGTTGCGGTTGGGGCTTCGGGAGAGGGGATACTACCTCAGCAGCATAGCTGGTGGTGACCATGTGGACTGAGCTTTCTTTTTCTTTTTTTTTTTTTTTTTTTTTTTTTTTTTTTTTTTTTTTTTTTTTTTTTTTTTTTTCTTTGCTGTGGTGGTGAACGGGGCAAACACCAACCCTTGCATACAAGCTGTTCATCAGGCTCTGTAATGCAGAAACTTGCAGAATTGTTTTTCTTCATTGATGGTAACACTCTGCAAAGATCTACGGACATTAAGCGATGGGTTGTGGTCCTCATTTAGAATTCCTATATAAAGTGGCCTTACTGATAGAGAAACTGCTTTG
Organism: Sphaeramia orbicularis; assembly: GCF_902148855.1. Classification (NCBI taxonomy): domain Eukaryota; kingdom Metazoa; phylum Chordata; class Actinopteri; order Kurtiformes; family Apogonidae; genus Sphaeramia; species Sphaeramia orbicularis. The sequence goes on along the minus strand of NC_043976.1, from coordinate 14,055,673 downwards.
TCATCTGAAGAGATCTTTGCTTGTTGTCCCTCGGGCTGTTGCCTGCCTCTGGATCTCACCACTTTGTGAAAAAAAACTATAAAAGAGAAAAATCCTTCTGTTCAAGAATGTAGTGCTGTTGTAGTTTGCCTGATAATTACAACTACTAACTGTCTTTCGTATCCACTTTTTAATTTTTCTGCCCTTTTTCAGTTTCTGGTCTGTTTAGATATCAGAAAAAGTCTAATTAAAGCTCATTTCTAATCTCAAATTGTTCATTTGAAGACTGAAACACATCCCTTACTGCGGTTTGACACCAGCTGGATGGCTAGAGCATCAAGAAAATGTAGCCGTGGAATAGGTCAAGTGAAATGCCTTTTTTAAGGTTCTTTCCCCATACTGAGTTCATAACTGATGTAATTTGTTGTAAAGTGGTACATCTCAATCTGAATTTTAATACTATTTTTTTAAGTCAAGTTTTTTTTTCCCTAAAGTACTATCTCAGTCCCCCATTACAGTTGTGTTGAACAGGTAGCTTGTGCAGAACTTCCAGAAACCAGTGATACCCAAAACATAACAGTGACTGCTCCTCCTGTAAATGCATACTCTCACCAAACACTATACCCTTGGAAAAAAAGTGGTACACCCAGTTTAAAATCAAATGGGTTTGTAAAGCATTGTTGCGCTTACAAAGGTGAAGAAAACTGGATTTATGTTCTGTGTTTTGTCCTTTCCGTAAAATAAATCGGGGACTGTTGATCCCTCGAGGAGACTTTGGGTGGAAGTAGATGATATTTGTAATGAAAAGAGATGAGCCTAACAAAAAATAAAGTGGTCCTTGTGAATTATATCTTGTCTCAATCTTTGAATTTAATATATAATAGTGTTGTGTGGCTTAAAGTTAATGCATTACAACTGGTGTGATAAGTGTCACAAGAAGCAGTAACACCAGCAGAATGATTATTAGGCTAACCTGCAGCTTTTGGTGTCATAAGTATCCTGAATGAACAGCTAGTTGTTCAGCCCTTCTAACATGTCCTTTTTTTTTTTTTTTTTTTCTAAGTATATAGCTAAAAGGAAATAAAATTTTAGAAATGGTTGTTTATTGAAGGTTTTCTCTTAAATTGTGTATTATAATAATTATATCAATGAAAAAATGAACACTGCATTCATATATGCCTCATGGCGAAAGTGCTACTGCTGCATCTAAGGAAAAAACATTATTATTAGTAGTAGTAATTAAAAATTAAACAAAATTATTAAACAGCTATTTTAAATAAACAAACAATAAAAGCGCAGATTTTACTGTAATTATTAAAATATTAATAATCTACAAGTGGTACCTTACTAGCTAATGCTAAGCGGAATTTGCTAATCAATGTTAACCTGTGCAACGTTTTACTTGGTAACAAAGTTGAGTTGCGGTGTTGTTCAGAGGGTCTCACAAAACCTTTTCCGCACCTTGCTGAAATCGTCTGAAAGATGTCAGGAAATTAATGTAAATATCTCATTTTTAATTTCCTTCCTATTATTTGTGCATAAAACGTGGTATGACCGAGTCAAACTAGTGATAAGTGTTAGCTTAAAACGCTGACGCCATTAGAAGCCGCTAAAGCTAACTAGCTAACCAAATTGGATCAAAAGAAATGCGTGTGTTTGCTTGTTTATATTTTTTCACGGCACACTGAATGCATATTTTATTGTGACCTATTTCATATACAGGCTATACAGTTTCGGGTTTAGCTTATGCTATTCTAGCTGTTTCAGTCTACAGCTCTACAATAGAGACTATTTTCAGAGCTGTGTAGATTTGTCGATGGGACGATGAAGAGTCAATTCACTGGTGTTTTTTGTTAGTTTTATAGCATAATTGCTGTGAAAGTCCCAAAAGTCATTTTTCTCAGGTCATAGTCATTGATGATAAATGAATCAATAGTGTTACACTGGAGAATAAATTTACGTAGATATCACAATTTGGCCAAAAATATGACTTTTATTTATAGAAATTATGTGCTGAAACTAATGTTTTGTTTTCTTCATGGAAAGTGAGTGCAGTTGTCATTTTTTCAGATTGTGAACATATTAGCCTAATTGTCAATACTAACTTGACTGAGGAGACACAACAGACTTGAAACCAACCAAAAACAAAAAGTAAACTTTTCCACACAAGAGTTTTATAAAGTATTTAATCAAACAAATTTAATCATTATTTTAGCCATCTTAACCTCCACAACTGATTAGAATATTTTGATTAGTTACTGAGATGACAAAATGTTAGAAATAAAAAGTATTTTGCATTTAATTGTCACAGCCTCTGTTGAAACAAAAGCAAAGTTTCTGTATTATGTAAAGATTAGAGTTAAAGTAATAGATTTATATGAATATTTTGAAATTATTTCATGGTTGGTTTTGATATCTTCAACAAAGTGTTGCCACTCCACTTGGTTTTGACCAGACCCAAAAGGTTTAACAGGCATGAAACAATGACATATAAGAATGCAAAATGTTTAACAAAGCAGAGCAGTTTCATTGCTTCCTCGGTCCTCAGTTGAACTCTTTGACTTCAACTTTGTCTTTTGTCTTCACTGAAAATGAACACAACATATTATCAGAACAGAAGTGAATGTTTGCAGGTTGGATGAGACTGGTAACCTGTATTATATCTAAGGGTTTAACTCTTTGAATTGCACTATCAAGTTTTCCAAAATTCTTTCCTAAGTTGTCTCTTTTTCTGGATTTTGTGATTCATACCCAGTTTTTGCTCCAAGGGGATGCAACACACCCCCTTGCTGAAGAGGGATACAATTCAGGAATGTGTGTCAATTGAAAGCATGTTGATGAACTGGTGTGAAGTTCATCACAAAACCTAGTCTTCAACTTAGGTACATAGAAACACAATTCAAGTGTTGTCCAGTTAGATTAGGCTGTACTCTCTTCTTTCTACAGTATATAGTAGAATTGAAAGGGGTTTTTTGTTCAGTTTTTTTTTTCTATTTTCTTACCTGTGTTTGGTCTGTATTGTTTGTTTCATACCCAGTCCCATCTCCAAAGGGATGCCAGCCACCCTGGTAGCGATAAAAATCCAAAAATTTGTTGATGAAAGCATATTAATAGATCACAAAACCTAGTCTTTAACTTATGTACATAGAAACACAATTCAAGTATTGTCCAGTTAGATTAGGCTGTACTCTCTTCTTTCTACAGTATGTAGTAGAATTGAAAGGGCTTTTTTGTTCAGTGTTTTTTTCTATTTTCTTACCTGTGTTTGGTCTGTGTTTTTTGTTTCATACCCAGTCCCATCTCCAAAGGGATGCCAGCCACCCTGGTAGCGATAAAAATCCAAAAATTTGTCAATGAAAGCATATTAATAGATTAATTCAGCACAAAACATATTAGTCTTGTACATGGAAATACATAAGTGTTGTCGAAGTTATTAGGCTGTTATATTGCCTTTCTTCTGCCATAGATAGCATAATTCTAATGTTTTGGCTCTTTGAATAGTATCAAGTATGACCTTTAACCTTTTTTGGTTGACTCACCGCTTTTGTTTGATCAGCCTGTGATCCATACCCAGCCTTGTCTCCAAAGGGGTGCCACCCAGCATGCTGAGGAGGGATTAAAAAGTAACAAACTTATATTCATGAATGCATGTTGATAAGTTAATGTAAACATTTGAATCTTGCTCAAACAAATACACTCTAAGTATGTGTCCAGTTTACATTAGGATACATTATTCTACTTACCGGTGTTGCTGTTGTTGTTGAAATATTTGGCACTGCAGTCGTTTCATTCTTGCCTTCTGTGTTCTGTAATGCAGAAATGTTAAAGTTTAACTTAATACAGCTATTTACCCTAATCCAGTGAGCTAATAGTAAATGTTTGTTTGTTCCTGCAGGGTTGGAATTTGGACCTCAAAATACAGAAGAAAGAAAAATCTAAACTTGCTTTATAGAGAAAGCAACGGCAAAGGCATTGACTTGTGGAAATAAATGTTATCCGAACTTCAGTAAGTATCAAACACACAAAAATGAAAAAGTGAAAGAAAGATAATGTACTAGTGAATCATTCACAACAAAAAGGAGAAAGTCAGAATCTTAGTGGAATAAGTTCAATTAAATTTTAAAACTACTGCAGTTGCATCAATTTTTGTATCTGTATCTACTATAAAGGTCATTAAAATTGTGTCTTCAGTTTTAGTTGATCGTTAAATTTGAGGTCCATTAGTCAAAGTCTGAGTTGCACTGCAAGCTGAGGAAGGTGAATAACCTGCTCCAGGAGTATCAGATGTTTAAGAATTTCTTGTAGCTTAAAATTATTCTCTTACTAACTACCACCAAAGCTTTAGGGTTAGTCAGTCATGATTTTAATGTCAACAAATCATCTTGTTTAATTTTGAGACACTATAATGAAGAATGTTCCGCTCTGAAAAGGACTTTGACATCTAAAGAGTATTTGGAAGCATTGTTTAAAGTCTACATACCTCATCCACACTGGTTGTGTTTGGAAACCCGTTTTCATTTCCCATTGCTCTTTTACCACCTGGTTCCCCCTGAAAATATGGATTTAAAATGTAAGTTACTTCCATTTAAAGCCATTAGAGGGTTTGTCAAATCCTGCAGACATCACTGAGACATGTTACAGAAAGAAAACGCGTTATGAGGACAATATGTGGTATTAATGTTCAGAATACTTTCTGTTTCATTACCATCACTTACTCATTTCTTACCATTTTAGATGCTGCTGATGCAGCAACAATTAACCCCATCAAACAAAGAAGTGTAAGGCTCCTCATCCTGAATCAAAATCAACCTCCTCATTACATTCACCTACTTTAATACTGTCAGTGGGTGGACTCGCCTACACTTTTGGTATGTACACATGTTTTGTACTTCACATGTAGTTTAAAATCGAAGTCCAACTTGATTTTATTTGCTGAAATGTTGAGAGTTGCAAACTGTCAGTAGATTAACTTAACAGTGAAATGAATTAACTAAAGCTTTTGCTAAAACCACATATCATGGTCAGTTTCATCCTATGGAATGCTCACCATCATGACCCAAATGATTTTTTTTTTTTTTTTTTTTACAAATCTACCCACCATTACAGACTGTCTCTTTGTTATAGTTGATTTCTTCTTCGTGGGCCACTGCAATTGGAAAGAAAAAGCTTAATTCAAGGCCAACGAGTGTTTGTCTAGTAAAATTGTCACTGAATTTTGAAATAAATACCTTGACTCATAAAAATAGCAAGTCACATACTTAAAAACAATCTTTAGTTATTGGTGTAAGAACAAATGTTTTAATTAAAGTCTGCACACACACACACACGCACACACACACACACATCATTTCCCATTAAGGTGGAATAAAATAATTTTACCTCCCACTAATTATTCCCACTCCTTTCTGCATATATAATCTAATCTTGTTGAGTAAGACTATTTTATGTATGTCCATTTTGCTTCATCTACATGTTAAAATTTTTTTTTAAAAATCATTGGTTCATCTCTTCATTCAATATTTGAATCGAAGCCCTAAAAAGATCTTCATTAGGCAGGTTGGAATGATGTAAATTAAAACTCACATCTTGTGTCTTTTTCCCCTTCATTAATGCTAGCCATTCCTGTTCAGTATGTCCAGTATACAACAATCTTACCTGGCCCGCAGATGTTGAAATCATTAATCCCACCAAACAGAGTAGAGTGAACCCTCTCATCTTGAACTCAGACGATTCTTTCTAAGTATGAAGTATGTGCCTTATATTCGCACTTTGATGTCAGTAGGTGGAGTCTTGCAGGACACCACTGTGCAACCAACCATGTCACACACAGATATCCTCTGTTGGAATAAGCCTTCTATTGAGCAACTGTTTGAGTCATTTCCATAACATGATTCGCTTCGCATATCGTTAGCCTCCTAGCATAATTATCTAAGTCATATTTTTTCAGGTCATAGCCAATGATGAAAAATGAATCAGCGGTGTTATGAGAGTAATCCTATATTTTAAAGCAATTTCTTAAACAGTTTCTTATATAGGGTGTGATAGACAGTGACCCTTAGCATATTTATATCATCCTCTGCTGTTGAAACCAAAACTGACCAGGTGTTAAGCTGAAATAAACAGACCTGGTTTCACATTTTATGGCAGAATGGTCCTGGCAATTCCAACCCAGAAACACAACTTTTTATTTTTTATGTAAATGAATTTTATTGACAATTCTTCTGATCGGGATGAACGTCATCAGTTTTACACTTGGGCCTCAGGGCTTCTGGTAGTAATCTGAAAAACAGTTAACATCCAATCTATTAATTAGAAAAACATTACAACATTATTAATCATTCATTAATACAATCTTTGATAGTTTACGATTCTTAAATGGCTTCCCATACTTGTTATTTTACCTACTTAAAGTCCTGTTCAGTTATTTAATATAACTAATTTTGTCCTGAACTAAGCTGATTGACCCATACATATTTTAAGAAGAGCTTACATTTGTTCAACAGTGAGATAAAAAATGTTTAATGTATACTCTCCATATTGGTACACTGACTGGATTCTTTGATATTTAGGGTTTAGACAAACATTAAATAGAACATCAGAAAAGCTGCAGAACTTAAATTAACCACAATAGCCTTATGAATGTTTTTTTGCTGGAAAGTTATAACCTTTTCTTAACTCAAAGTGGGCTGCAGCTGTTTACATTTAGAACACTATGAAAAAGACAAACTTCAGTTGTTGACCTCCATGACTGTGCCAACTGACCACGGTGGCCTTGAGTATGTCTGCAGCTTTGTACCATTTCCCAGAACAGTATTGACTGTCAGTTTTTCTGTAATGTCTCTAAGCTTCTCATGTGATCCCACTCCATATTTATTCTTTTGACCTTTTTTTTTCTTTAGATCTTGTACCATGTTTTTGTTTCTGATTCTCCTGTTTAAAGTTGGATGAACACTGTTCACTGTCACTATAATATTTCTTTCAAAATCCTTCTTTTGCTTATTGTTACACTCTTTGCTTTGAAAGTAAAATATCCCTGTAACTGTTTAAGTCTGATCAAATACATGAATTTTGTAAATGAAGTGGAACGATTGATTGCAGTAAGTACTTTTTCCCCCATTGTACAGTCAAGAAGTAAACTGCTTTGTGCAGTGAATAAATTTAAATGACGAAACTTAAGTCTGACTGGAGCAGGTTAAATATAAGACATATTCCATATCAGGTTGTTATATTTTCTTACTTATGCTCCAATGTAGTTATGTTAGTTAAGTTACATTGTTGTTCATAGAGTCTTAGAAAACCTTTTCTGCACCTTGCTGAAATCGTCTGAAAGATGTCAGGAAATTAATGTAAATATCTAATTTTTATTTTCCTTCCTATTATTTGTGCACAAAACGTGGTATGACCGAGTCAAACTAGCATTAAGTGTTAGCTTTAAACGCTGACGCCATCAGAAGCCACTAAAGCTAACTAGCTAACCAAATTGGATCAAAAGAAATGCGTGTGTTTGCTTGTTTATATTTTTTCACGGCACACTAAATGCATATTTTATTGTGACCTATTTCATGTACAGGCTATACAGTTTGGGATTTAGCTCATGCTATTCTAGCTGTTTCAGTCTACAGCTCTACAATAGAGACTATTTTCAGAGCTGTGTAGATTTGCCGATGGGACGAACAAGAGTCAATTCACTGGTGTTTTTTGTTAGTTTTATAGCATAATTGCTGTGAAAGTCCCAAAAGTCATTTTTCTCAGGTCATAGTCAATGATGAAAAATGAATCAGTAGTGTTACACTGGAGAATAAACTTACATAGATATCACAATTTGGCCAAAAATTTGACTCATTAATTAGAAATTATGTGCTGAGACTGTTTTGTTTTCTTCATGGAAAGTGAGTGCAGTTGTCATTTTTTCCAGATTGTGAACATATTAGCCTAATTGTCAATACTAACTTGACTGAGGAGACACAAAAGACTTGAAACCAACCAAAAACAAAAAATAAACTTTTCACACAAAAGAGTTTTATAAAGTATTTAATCAAACAAATTTAATCATTATTTTAGCCATCTTAACCTCCACAACTGATTAGAATATTTTGATTAGTCACTGAAATGACAAAATGTTAGAAATAAAAAGTATTTTGCATTTAATTGTCACAGCCTCTGTTGAAACAAAAGCAAAGTTTCTGTATTATATAAAGATTAGAGTTAAAGTAATATATTTATACGGATATTTTGAAATTATTTCACGGTTGGTTTTGATATCTTCAACAAAGTGTTGCCACTCCACTTGGTTTTGACCAGACCCAAAAGGTTTAACAGGCATGAAACAATGACATATAAGAATGCAAAATGTTTAACAAAGCAGAGCAGTTTCATTGCTTCCTCGGTCCTCAGTTGAACTCTTTGACTTCAACTTTCTTTTGTCTTCACTGAAAATGAACACAACATATTATCAGAACAAAACTGAATATTTGCAGGTTGGATGAGACTGGTAACCTATATTATATCTAAGGGTTTAACTCTTTGAATTGCACTATCAAGTTTTCCAAAATTCTTACCTGAGTTGTCTCTTTTTCTGGATTTTGTGATTCATACCCAGTTTTTGCTCCAAGGAGATGCGACACACCACCTTGCTGAAGAGGGATACAATTCAGGAATGTGTGTCAATTGAAAGCATGTTGATGAACCGGTGTGAAGTTCATCACAAAACTTAGTCTTTGACTTGTGTACATGGAAAGACAGTTCAAGTGTTGTCCAGTTAGATTAGGCTGTACTCTCTTCTTTCTACAGTATATAGTAGAATTGAAAGGGGGGTTTTTTGTTCAGTTTTTTTTCTATTTTTAGCTTACCGGCCAACAGGCCGTAAGCTATTGTCATCATGTGGCGTCCGGCATCGTTGTCTGTCGTCGTCTGTCATCGTTTGTCGTCCATTACAACACATTCATTCGTCTTCTTCTCCAAAACTACAATTCAGATTGACTTCAAACTTGGTATACAGCTTCTTTATGATGATGTCAACACAAGGTATTGAAATTATTTCGATCCGGATCTGATTCTGGATTTGGTGCAACTGAAAAATTTTCCCATTATAAGAGATAGGAAATGGATTGATACAATAAATCAGTAAGTATCAATGATATCAAGTTGGAATTTGAATTTTTTACAGATCTGATTGGAATATGACCAAAACATGGGCTATTTTTGTAATATAATAAATACACATAACTGGGTGATAATAAATGGCATCTGGATACATTTCCAAAAGTTTTTAATTCGGCCAGTAAGCTACAGGGCCACTGGTCCTATTTTCTTACCTGTGTTTGGTCTGTGTCTGTATTTTTTGTTCCATATCCAGTCTTATCTCCAAAGGGATGCCAGTCACCCTGGTAGCGATAAAAATCCAAAAATTTGTTGATGAAAGCATATTAATAGATTAATTCAGCACAAAACATGTTAGTCTTGTACATGGAAATACATAAGTGTTGTCGAAGTTATTAGGCCGTTATATTGCCTTTCTTCTGCCATAGATAGCATAATTCTAATGTTTTGGCTCTTTGAATAGTATCAAGTATGACCTTTAACCTTTTTTGGTTGACTCACCGCTTGTGTTTGATCATCCTGTGGTCCATACCCAGTGTTGTCTCCAAAGGGGTGCCACCCAGCATGCTGAGGAGGGATTAAAACATAACAAACATTTATTCATGAATGCATGTTGATAAGTTAATGTAAAGATTTGAATCTTGCTCAAACAAATACACTCTAAGTATGTGTCCAGTTTACATTAGGATACATTATTCTACCTACCGGTGTTGCTGTTGTTGTTGAAATATTTGGCACTGCAGTCGTTTCATTCTTGACTTCTGTGTTCTGTAATTCAGAAATGTTAAAGTTTAACTTAATACAGCTATTTACCCTAATCCAGTGATCTAATAGTGAATGTTTGTTTGTTCCTGCAGGTTTGGAATTTGGACCTCAAAATACAGAAGAAAGAAAAATCTAAACTTGCTTTGTAGTGACAGCAACAGCAAAGGCAGTGACTTGTTAAGTGTTATCCAAGCTTCAGTAAGTATCAAACACACAAAAATGAAAAAGTGAAAGAAAGATAATGTACTAGTGAATCATTCACAACAAAAAGGAGAAAGTCAGAATCTTAGTGGAATAAGTTAAATTTTAAAACTACTGCAGTTGCATCAATTTTCATATCTATGTGTACTATAAAGGTCATTAAAATTGTGTCTTCAGTTTTAGTTGATTGTTAAATTTGAGGTCCATTTATCAAAGTCTGAGTTGCACTGCAGGCTGAGGAAGGTGAATAACCTGCTCCAGGAGTATCAGATGTTTAAGAATTTCTTGTAGCTTAAAATTATTCTCTTACTAACTACCACCAAAGCTTTAGGGTTAGTCAGTCATGATTTTAATGTCAACAAATCATCTTGTTTAATTTTGAGACACTATAATGAAGAATGTTCCACTCTGAAAAGGACTGACATCTAAAGAGTATTTGGAAGCATTGTGTAAAGTCTACATACCTTATCCACACTGGTTGTGTTTGGAAACCCATTTTCATTTCCCATTGGTCTTTTACGAAGATGCTCCTCCTGAAAATATGGATTTAAAATGTGAGTTACTTCCATTTAAAGCCATTAGAGGGTTTATCAAATCCTGCAGACATCACTGAGACATGTTACAGAAAGAAAACGCGTTATGAGGACAATATGTGGTATTAATGTTCAGAATACTTTCCATTTCATTACCATCACTTACTCCTTTCTTACCATTTTAGATGCTGCTGATGCAGCAACAATTAATCCCATCAAACAACGAAGTGTAAGCTCCTCATCCTGAATCGAAATCAACCTCCTCATTACATTCACCTACTTTAATACTGTCAGTGGGTGGACTCGCCTACACTTTTGGTATGTACACATGTTTTGTACTTCACATGTAGTTTAAAATTGAAGTCCACCTTGATTTTATTTGCTGAAATGTTGAGAGTTGCAAACTGTCGGTAGATTAACTTAACAGTGAAATGAATTAACTAAAGCTTTTGCTAAAACCACATATCATGGTCAGTTTCATCCTATGGAATGCTCACCATCATGACCCAAATGATTTTTTTTTTTTTTCACAGATCTACCCACCATTACAGACTGTCTCTTTGTTATAGTTGATTTCTTCTTCGTGGGCCACTGCAATTGGAAAGAAAAAGCTTAATTCAAGGCCAACGAGTGTTTGTCTAGTAAAATTGTCACTGAATTTTGAAATAAATAACTTGACTCATAAAAATAGCAAGTCACATACATAAAAACAATGTTTAGTTATTGGTTTAAGAACAAATGTTTTAATTAAAGTCTGCACACACACACGCACACACACACACCGTTTCCCATTAAGGTGGAATAAAATAATTTGACCTCTTATGACAATGTGACATTGTGGTTTATTTTATTTGGATAAAGTATAATTGGGACTCTTGCACCTAATTAAAGGTGATGACTGATGTGTATTAATAGTAATAAAATAAGAGGAACCTTGCTGAAAACAAAATTATTCAAATTTTGTGGACAATATATAAATAACTCTAATAGGAGTGTGTGTGTGTGTATAAGTTAACTCGATTTAGGCAGATAACTGGTAACATGGTATAAACTAAACTATGGAAAAGGGGTGAGATTTAAGTATAAATATATACTTATTCCCACTCCTTTCTGCATATATAATCTAATCTTGTTGAGTAAGACTATTTTCTGTATGTCCATTTTGCTTCATTTACATATTTAAAAATCAAAAAAATCATTGATTCATCTCTTTCATTCAATATTTGAATCTAAGCCCTAAAAAGATCTTCATTAGGCAGATTGGAATGATGTAAATTAAAACTCACATCTTGTGTCTTTTTCCCCTTCATTAATATTAGCCATTCCTGTTCAGTATGTCCAGTATACAACAATCTTACCTGGCCCGCAGATGTTGAAAGCATTAATCCCACCAAACAGAGTAGAGTGAACCCTCTCATCTTGAACTCAGACGATTCTTTCTAAGTATGAAGTATGTGCCTTATATTCACACTTTGATGTCAGTAGGTGGAGTCTTGCAGGACACCACTGTGCAACCAACCATGTCACACACAGATATCCTCTGTTGGAATAAGCCTTCTATTGAGCAACTGTTTAAGTCATTTTCATAACATGATTCGCTTCGCATATCGTTAGCCTCCTAGCATAATTATCTAAGTCATATTTTTTCAGGTCATAGCCAATGATGAAAAATGAATCAGCGGTGTTATGAGAGTAATGTTACGCAGATATCACAATTTGGCCAAAAACATGACATAGGCACTTATGCTATGATGCTAATGATATGCAAAATTTCCACCAAACAAGTATTTTTTGTTTTTCCTACATCCTGAATGTGTGACTTGAGCCAGACCTGACAATTGAGTCACCTGGTTTTTTACATGTTTTTTCTATAGCCTATATTTTAAAGCAATTTCTTAATCAAACAGTTTCTTATATATGGTGTGATAGAAAGTGACCCTTAGCATATTTATAGCATCCTCTGCTGTTGAAACCAAAACTGACCAGGTATTAAGCTGAAATAAACAGACTTGGTTTCACATTTTGTGGCAGAATGGTCCTGGCAATTCCAACCCAGAAACACAACTTTTTATTTTTTATATAAATGAATTTTATTGACAATTCTTCTGATCGTGATGAACGTCATCAGTTTTGTATCTGGGCCTCAGGGCTTCTGGTAGTAATCTGAAAAACAGTTAACATCCAATCTATTAATTAGAAAAACATTACATTATTAATCATTCATTAATACAATCTTTGATAGTTTACGATTCTTAAATGGCTTCCCATACTTGTTATTTTACCTATTTAAAGTCCTGTTCAGTTATTTAATATAACTAATTTTGTCCTGAACTAAGCTGATTGGCCCATACATATTTTAAGAAGAGCTTACATTTGTTCAACAGTGAGATAAAAAATGTTTAATGTATACTTTCCATATTGGTACACTGACTGGATTCTTTGATATTTAGGGTTTAGACAAACATTAAATAGAACATCAGAAAAGCTGCAGAACTTAAATTAACCACAATAGCCTTATGGATTTTTTTTTTGCTGGAAAGTTATAACCTTTTCTTAACTCAAAGTGGGCTGCAGCTGTTTACATTTAGAACATTATGAAAAAGACAAACTTCAGTTGTTGACCTCCATGACTTTGTGCCAACTGACCACGGTGGCCTTGAGTATGTCTGCAGCTTTGTACCATTTTCCAGAACAGTATTGACTGTCAGTTTTTCTGTAATGTCTCTAAGCTTCTCATGTGACCCCACTCCATATTTATTCTTTTGACCCTTTTTTTTCTTTAGATCTTGTACCATGTTTTTGTTTCTGATTCTCCTGTTTAAAGTTGGATGAACACTGTTCGCTGTCACTATAATATTTCTTTCAAAATCCTTCTTTTGGTTATTGTTACACTCTTTGTTTTGAAAGTAAAATATCCCTGTAACTGTTTAAGTCTGATCAAATACATGAATTTTGTAAATGAAGTGGAACGATTGATTGCAGTAACTACTTTTTCCCCCATTGTACAGTCAAGAAGTAAACTGCTTTGTGCAGTGAATAAATTTAAATGACTAAACTTAAGTCTGACTGGAGCAGGTTAAATATAAGACATATTCCATATCAGGTTGTTATATTTTCTTACTTATGCTCCAATGTAGTTATGTTTGTTAAGTTACGGTGTTGTTCATAGGGTATCAGAAAACCTTTTCCGCACCTTGCTGAAATCGTCTGAAAGATGTCAGGAAATTAATGTAAATATCTAATTTTTATTTTCCTTCCTATTATTTGTGCACAAAACGTGGTATGACCGAGTCAAACTAGCGTTAAGTGTTAGCTTTAAACGCTGACGCCATCAGAAGCCACTAAAGCTAACTAGCTAACCAAATTGGATCAAAAGAAATACGTGTGTTTGCTTGTTTATATTTTTTCACGGCACACTAAATGCATATTTTATTGTGACCTATTTCATATAGAGGCTATACAGTTTGGGATTTAGCTCATGCTATTCTAGCTGTTTCAGTCTACAGCTCTACAATAGAGACTATTTTCAGAGCTGTGTAGATTTGTCAATGGGATGATGAAGAGTCAATTCACTGGTGTTTTTTGTTAGTTTTATAGCATAATTGCTGTGAAAGTCCCAAAAGTCATTTTTCTCAGGTCATAGTCAATGATGAAAAATGAATCAGTAGTGTTACACTGGAGAATAAACTTACATAGATATCACAATTTGGCTCAAAAATTCTCTTATTACTCTTATTAATTAGAAATTATGTGCTGAGACTGTTTTGTTTTCTTCATGGAAAGTGAGTGCAGTTGTCATTTTTTCCAGATTGTGAACATATTAGCCTAATTGTCAATACTAACTTGACTGAGGAGACACAACAGACTTGAAACCAACCAAAAACAAAAAATAAACTTTTCACACAAAAGAGTTTTATAAAATATTTAATCAAACAAATTTAATCATTATTTTAGCCATCTTAACCTCCACAACTGATTAGAATATTTTGATTAGTCACTGAAATGACAAAATGTTAGAAATAAAAAGTATTTTGCATTTAATTGTCACAGCCTCTGTTGAAACAAAAGCAAAGTTTCTGTATTATGTAAAGATTAGAGTTAAAGTAATATATTTATACGGATATTTTGAAATTATTTCACGGTCGGTTTTGATATCTTCAACAAAGTGTTGCCACTCCACTTGGTTTTGACCAGACCCAAAAGGTTTAACAGGCATGAAACAATGACATATAAGAATGCAAAATGTTTAACAAAGCAGAGCAGTTTCATTGCTTCCTCGGTCCTCAGTTGAACTCTTTGACTTCAACTTTGTCTTTTGTCTTCACTGAAAATGAACACAACATATTATCAGAACAAAACTGAATATTTGCAGGTTGGATGAGACTGGTAACCTATATTATATCTAAGGGTTTAACTCTTTGAATTGCACTATCAAGTTTTCCAAAATTCTTACCTGAGTTGTCTCTTTTTCTGGATTTTGTGATTCATACCCAGTTTTTGCTCCAAGGGGATGCGACACACCACCTTGCTGAAGAGGGATACAATTCAGGAATGTGTGTCAATTGAAAGCATGTTGATGAACCGGTGTGAAGTTCATCACAAAACTTAGTCTTTGACTTGTGTACATGGAAAGACAGTTCAAGTGTTGTCCAGTTAGATTAGGCTGTACTCTCTTCTTTCTACAGTATATAGTAGAACTGAAAGGGGTTTTTTTTGTTCAGTTTTTTTTCTATTTTTAGCTTACCGGCCGACAGGCCGTAAGCTATTGTCATCATGTGGCGTCCGGCGTCGTGGTCTGTCGTTGTCTGTCGTCCATTACAACACGTTCATTCGTCTTCTTCTCCAAAACTATAATTCAGATTGACTTCAAACTTTGTGTACAGCTTCTTTATGATGATGTCAACACAAGGTATTGAAATTATTTTGATCCGGATCTGATTCTGGATTTGGTGCGACTGAAAAATTATTATTATTATTATAAGAGATAAGAAGTGGATTGATACAATAAATCAGTAAGTATCAATGATATCAAGTTGGAATTTGAATTTTTTACAGATCTGATTGGAATATGACCAAAACATGGGCTATTTCTGTAATATAATAAATACACATAACTGGGTGATAATAAATGGCATCTGGATACATTTCCAAAAGTTTTTAATTCGGCCAGTAAGCTACAGGGCCATTGGTCCTATTTTCTTACCTGTGTTTGGTCTGTGTCTGTATTTTTTGTTCCATATCCAGTCTTATCTCCAAAGGGATGCCAGTCACCCTGGTAGCGATAAAAATCCAAAAATTTGTTGATGAAAGCATATTAATAGATTAATTCAGCACAAAACATGTTAGTCTTGTACATGGAAATACATAAGTGTTGTTGAAGTTATTAGGTCGTTATATTGCCTTTCTTCTGCCATAGATAGCATAATTCTAATGTTTTGGCTCTTTGAATAGTATCAAGTATGACCTTTAACCTTTTTTGGTTGACTCACCGCTTGTGTTTGATCATCCTGTGGTCCATACCCAGTGTTGTCTCCAAAGGGGTGCCACCCAGCATGCTGAGGAGGGATTAAAAAGTAACAAACATATATTCATGAATGCATGTTGATAAGTTAATGTAAACATTTGAATCTTGCTCAAACAAATACACTATTAGTGTGTATCCAGTTTACATTAGGATACATTATTCTACCTACCGGTGTTGTTGCTGCTGTTGTTGTTGAAATATTTGGCACTGCAGTCGTTTCATTCTTGACTTCTGTGTTCTGTAATTCAGAAATGTTAAAGTTTAACTTAATACAGCTATTTACCCTAATCCCGTGAGCTAATAGTAAATGTTTGTTTGTTCCTGCAGGGTTGGAATTTGGACCTCAAAATACAGAAGAAAGAAAAATCTAAACTTGCTTTGTAGTGACAGCAACGGCAAAGGCATTGACTTGTTAAGTGTTATCTGAACTTCAGTAAGTATCAAACACACAAAAATGGAGAAGTGAAAGAAAGATAATGTACTAGTGAATCATTCACAACAAAAGGAGAAAGTCAGAATCTTAGCAGAATAGGTTAAATAAAATTTTAAAACTACTGCAGTTGCATCAATTTTCGTATCTATGTGTACTATAAAGGTCATTAAAATTGTGTCTTCAGTTTTAGTTGATTGTTAAATTTGAGGTCCATTAACCAAAGTCTGAGTTGCACTGCAAGCTGAGGAAGGTGAATAACCTGCTCCAGGAGTATCAGATGTTTAAGAATTTCTTTTAGCTTAAAATTATTCTCTTACTAACTACCACCAAAGCTTTAGGGTTAGTCAGTCATGATTTTAATGTCAACAAATCATCTTGTTTAATTTTGAGACACTATAATGAAGAATGTTCCACTCTGAAAAGGACTTTGACATCTAAAGACTATTTGGAAGCATTGTGTAAAGTCTACATACCTCATCCACACTGGTTGTGTTTGGAAACCCGTTTTCATTTCCCATTGCTCTTTTACCACCTGGTTCCCCCTGAAAATATGGATTTAAAATGTAAGTTGCTTCCATTTAAAGCCATTAGAGGGTTTGTCAAATCCTGCAGACATCACTGAGACATGTTACAGAAAGAAAACGCGTTATGAGGACAATATGTGGTATTAATGTTCAGAATACTTTCCGTTTCATTACCATCACTTACTCTTTTCTTACCATTTTAGATGCTGCTGATGCAGCAACAATTAATCCCATCAAACAAAGAAGTGTAAGGCTCCTCATCCTGAATCAAAATCAACCTCCTCATTACATTCACCTACTTTAATACTGTCAGTGGGTGGAGTCACCTACACTTTTGGTGTGTACACATGTTTTGTACTTCACATGTAGTTTAAAATCGAAGTCCACCTTGATTTTATTTGCTGAAATGTTGAGAGTTGCAAACTGTGGGTAGATTAACTTAACAGTGAAATGAATTAACTAAATCTTTTGCTTAAACCACATATGGTCAGTTTCATCCTATGGAATGCTCACCATCATGACCCAAATGATTTTTTTTTTTTTTCACAAATCTACCCACCATTACAGACTGTTTCTCTGTTATAGTTGATTTCTTCTCCGTGGGCCACTGCAATTGGAAAGAAAAAGCTTAATTCAAGGCCAACGAGTGTTTGTCTAGTAAAATCGTCACTAAATTTTGAAATAAATACCTTGACTCATAAAAATAGCAAGTCACATACTTAAAAACAATCTTTAGTTATTGGTTTAAGAACAAATGTTTTAATTAAAGTCTGCACACACACACACACGCACACACACACACACACCGTTTCCCATTAAGGTGGAATAAAATAATTTGACCTCTTATGACAATGTGACATTGTGGTTTATTTTATTTGGATAAAGTGTAATTGGGACTCTTGCACCTAATTAAAGGTGATTACTGATGTGTATTAATAGTAATAAAATAAGAGGAATCTTTCTGAAAACAAAATTATTCAAATTTTGTGGACAATATATAAATAAATCTAATAGGGGTGTGTGTGTGTGTGTGTGTGTGTTGTGTGTGTGTGTGTGTGTGTGTGTGTGTGTGTGTAAGTCACTTAACTGGATTTAGGCAGATAACTGGTAACATGGGATAAACTAAACTATGGAAAAGGGGTGAGATTTAAGTATAAATATATACTTATTCCCACTCCTTTCTGCATATATAATCTAATCTTGTTGAGTAAGACTGTTTTCTGTATGTCCATTTAGCTTCATCTACGTGTTAAAACTGAAACTGAAGCCTGAAACCTGTATTACACCTGAAAACAATGCAACCCCAGCTGCACTTTCTATCAGCCACACATTCTCTCACACCTCTCGTCCATCTGGACGAGGAGGTGCGGTGGGTCCGTTAATTTCCAACAAATGGAAATACAGTTAACTACTACCTTCAGTCAAATACAACTCCTTTGAATACCATGCCATCCTAGTGACAGCACCAGTCAAACTTTACATAATTGTCATTTATCGTCCACCAGGGCAACTGGGAGATTTTCCTGATGAGCTCGACACTCTGCTTTCCTCCATCCCAGAGCATGACTGCCCCATGCTAGTCCTCGGTGACATGAACATCCACTTAGACAATCCCAGCTTCTCAGATTTCATGTCACTAATGCTCTCATTTGAGCTACAGCGGATTTGCAGTCCTCCAACCCACAAAGCTGGTAAAGAGCTCGATCTCATTTTCACCCGAAACTGCATCACAGATGCCCTCACAGTCACACCTTTACACCTGTCTGACCACTATTTCATTCAGTTCAGTGTGTCTCTCCCTGAAAAACACTCTGCTCCCTCCACCATGGTCTCTTTCCGCTGCAACCTCCGCAATTTGTCCCCCACCCACTTCTCCACCGTCGTAGCCTCCGCTCTCCCTCCCCCCAGCACTTTTTCCTCCTTAGAGGTTAATGATGCCACTGAGTCTCTGTGCTCTACACTTAGCACCTGTCTGAAATATCTGTGCCCTCTATCTACTAGACCCGCTCGATCCTCCCAGTCCCACCCATGGCTCAATGATAACCTCCGGTTGCTACGTACCAACTTCAGAGCCGCAGAGAGAAAATGGCACAAAACAAAAAGCTCTTCTGACCTGATCACATTCCAGTCACTATTGGTATCCTTCTCATCCAGTGTCACTGCTGCGAAGAAGGCTTACTATAATAACAAAATTCGTTCTGCCACCGACACCAAGAAACTATTGTTAACCTTTAAAACACTACTCAACCCTCCGCCTCCACCGCCCACTACTAATCTGACAGCAGACAATTTTGCTTCATTTTTCACAAATAAAGTGTCTACTATCAGCAGTCAGTTCACTGATCCACCCATAGACTGCACACCTCCTTCTTCAACATCATCATCATCACACACTGCTTCCTCTCCCCTGACTATGGCTACTACTAACTCAACTGACAAAAGCCCAACTGCGTCATTCCCCTCATTTACTCCCCTCACAGAGAACGAGGTGTCTAAACTCCTTTCCTCTAGCCGTCCTACGACATGCCTGTTGGACCCTATTCCATCCAACCTCTTAGTCTGTTGCCCCAACTATCACAGCACCAATCACACATGTGATTAATGCTTCACTGACTTCAGGAACATTTCCTACAGTATTTAAACAAGCGCAGGTAACACCACTACTCAAAAAACCTTCCCTCACCCCCAGTCAAGTGGAGAATTATCGACCAGTCTCACTCCTCCCATACCTTGCTAAGACCATCGAAAGGGCGGTTTTCAAACAGGTCACAGAATTCCTCTCCCAAAATAACCTCCTTGACATCAACCAATCTGGCTTCAAAATCGGCCACTCCACTGAAACGGCTCTGTTGTCTGTGACAGAAGCCTTGAAAGAGGCTAGAGCAGCAGCCAAGTCCTCAGTACTCATTCTACTCAACTTATCAGCAGCATTTGACACTGTTAATCATGATATCCTGTTATCCATACTCTGGAACATGGGCATCACAGGCCACGCACACTCCTGGTTTCAATCTTACCTTACTGGTCGGTCCTTCAGTGTGTCCTGGCTAGGGCACACATCAGCAGTTCACCGCCTCACCACGGGGGTCCCCTAAGGCTCTGTGTTGGGCCCCCTCCTTTTTGCCATATACACCACCTCACTCGGTCAGATCATCCACTCACATGGCTTCTCATATCATTGCTATGCTGATGATACCCAGCTCTATCTGTCATTCTCACCTGATGACTCCACAGTCTCAGCGTGGATCTCAGATTGTCTCTCTGACATATCTGCATGGATGAAAGCCCATCACCTTCAGCTGAACCTGTCCAAAACTGAACTGCTGGTCTTCCCAGCTAAGCCAACCATACAGCAGGACATCTCCATCACTATTGACTCCATACCTCTGGCTCCTACCAGTGTAGTACGTAACTTGGGAGTCATGATTGATAATCAGTTGACCTTCATGGATCACGTTGCCTCTGTCACCCGATCATGCCGTTTCACTCTGTTCAACCTAAGAAAGATCAGGCCATACCAACCGAACAGGCCACCCAGCTCCTGGTGCACACTATGGTTTTCTCCCGTCTTGACTACTGCAATGCTCTTCTAACGGGCCTCCCAGCTTGTGTTGTCCAACCACTACAGATGGTCCAGAATGCAGCAGCGCGTCTGGTCTTCAATCAGCCTGAAGAGGCACATGTCACCCCCTTACTCATTGAGTTACACTGGCTACCCATAGCTTCCCGCATCAAATTCAAATCTTTAATCCTAGCCTACAAAATTCTCAGTGGGTCTGCTCCTACCTACTTAGGTGCACTAATAAAAGCTTATGTCGCCCCACGACCATTCCGCTCGTCTGGGGAACGTAGTCTGGTGGTCCCCAGACCTTGTACAAGACAATCCAGGCTCTTTTCATGGGTCGTTCCACGTTGGTGGAACGCTCTACCAAGTGCTACAAGAACAGAGTCATCCCTGCCTATCTTCAAGAAGCTCCTGAAGACCCAGCTCTTCTGAGAGCACCTCCTATCCTAGCACTTTCAAACATTCCATTTTAAATATTCTAATAAAGTTTTTTCCCAGGATAACCACAGATTCTTCCAGGATTATCTCTGGACCTGCTGCGGTGGTCCGGCCTCTTCCCTGCCCTCATCATCAAAACTCACTTAACCTCAACCGCCTCCATGTGTCTCCCCCTACTCCCCCTCTCCCCCAGTCTCTATCTCTATCGCTCTCTCTTTTTTCTCCTTCTCTACCCTCTCTCTTTAACCCCAACTGGTCAAGGCAGACAGCCATCCTCCAGGAGTCTGGGTCTGCTCCAGGTTTCTGCCTGTTAAAGGGAAGTTTTTCCTCACCACTGTCACCAGTCACAAGTGTTTGCTCCTGGAGGATTCTGTTGGGTTTCTGTAAATTGGCTTAGAGTCTGGTTTTGACCAACTCTATATATAAAATGTCAAGAGATAACTTTTTTTGTGATCTGGCGCTATATAAATAAAATTTGATTGATTGATTTAATTGGTTTTCCCCTGTAAGTCGCTTTGGAAAAAAGCGTCTGCCAAATGCGTAAACGTAAACATAAACATAAAATTTTTTTAAAAAATCATTGATTCATCTCTTCATTCAATATTTGAATCTAAGCCCTAAAAAGATCTTCATTAGGCAGGTTGGAATGGTGTAATGTAAAACTCACGTCTTGTGTCTTTTTCCCCTTCATTAATATTAGCCATTCCTGTTCAGTATGTCCAGTATACAACAATCTTACCTGGCCCGCAGATGTTGAAAGCATTAATCCCACCAAACAGAGTAGAGTGAACCCTCTCATCTTGAACTCAGACGATTCTTTCTAAGTATGAAGTATGTGCCTTATATTCGCACTTTGATGTCAGTAGGTGGAGTCTTGGAGGACACCACTGTGCAACCAACCATGTCACACACAGATATCCTCTGTTGGAATAAACCTTCTATTGAGCGACTGTTTAAGTCATTTTCATAACATGATTCGTTTTGCATATCGTTAGCCTTCATAATTATCTAAATCGTATTTTTTCAGGTCATTGCCAATGATGAAAAATGAATCAGCGGTGTTATGAGAGTAATCTATGGAAGCGTATTGCATTCACAAAAAAAAAAAATTTCGGCTCTGTTTTTCTGAATTAATGAGATAATTATCTCATAATTACAAGAAAAAATAAGTTAAAAAAAAAAATCGGCGCTGTTTTTCTGAGTTTATGAGATACTGTTTCCTGAAAAAAAAAAAAAAAAAAAGCTCTGTTTTTCTGAGTTTATGAGATACTGTTTCCTGAAAAAAAAAGCTCTTTTTTTCCGAGTTTACGAGATACTGTTTTCTGAAAAAAAATAAAAAATGTGGCTCTGTTTCTCTGTGTCAGTGGGACAGTGGTCCCTGGTCCAGGCAGGAGCTCCTTCTATCTGTGCTGCTGAAAGCCTCGCGGGGGAGCGTGAAGTTGTTTCCGTTCTCGTAACCGGTTCCGATTACGGATCATGGAACTAGTTTCATTCACAGAAATCAGAACCAAGCCCCGCTTTGTGCACGGATCAAGCCCTTCAAGCACAGCAGCGCTCGGAGCCTGTAGCCCTGCTTCCTGACAGGGCACGACCGCGGTGATGGGAGCTGGCATTAATGAAGTCAAATAAAATGACATTCACCAGCATTAAAGAAAATATACACAGCAGAAGAGTGCAAATGTGGATTCATTTATTTGTCGGACCTGATGGAAAGCATTAGTCAGAACTAGATCCATGGAGGAGCGGCTTGGTGTACCGGTTCGTCCCCCCCCTCCCCCCCCCGATAACTTTCCATCAGGTCCAGGTGGACAGCTATCCGCTCCCCGGTGTGCAAGCCAGACTGGAGCGGGTGGACGGAGCAGCTCAACTCGACTATTTTTGAAATCTCCTTTGGTGTGACAAGTGCATTCAGCAAATCACACCCTCTTTGACATTTGCTTTCCTGATTACTCATATGGGCAAAAGTTTCTGAAAAGGTATGGATAATAGTGTTAGGTATGATTATGACATCAATATATGTTTGGTTTCAAAACAACTGACGTAGTGCCTGCTGAGAAAAAACAACTAAATGTTCATTGTAAATTTTGCTTCCCCACCCTGTAGTGAATCATTCACAACAAAAAGGAGAAAGTCAGAATCTTGGCAGAATAAGTTAAATTAAATTTTAAAACTACTGCAGTTGCATCAATTATCTATGTGTATTATAAAGGTCATTAAAATTGTGTCTTCAGTTTTAGTTGATCGTTAAATTTGAGGTCCATTAACCAAAGTCTGAGTTGCACTGCAAGCTGAGGAAGGTGAATAACCTGCTTCAGGAGTATCAGATGTTTAAGAATTTCTTGTAGCTTAAAATTATTCTCTTACTAACTACCACCAAAGCTTTAGGGTTAGTCAGTCATGATTTTAATGTCAACAAATCATCTTGTTTAATTTTGAGACACTATAATGAAGAATGTTCCACTCTGAATAGGACTTGACATCTAAAGAGTATTTGGAAGCATTGTTTAAAGTCTACATACCTTATCCACACTGGTTGTGTTTGGAAACCCATTTTCATTTCCCATTACTCTTTTAAGACCTGTATCCCCCTGAAAATATGGATTTAAAATGTAAGTTACTTCCATTTAAAGCCATTAGAGGGTTTATCAAATCCTGCAGACATCACTGAGACATGTTACAGAAAGAAAATGCGTTCTGAGGACAATATGTGGTATTAATGTTCAGAATACTTTCCATTTCATTACCATCACTTACTCTTTTCTTACCATTTTAGGTGCTGCTGATGCAGCAACAATTAATCCCATCAAACAAAGAAGTGTAAGGCTCCTCATCCTGAATCGAAATCAACCTCTTCATTACATTCACCTACTTTAATACTGTCAGTGGGTGGAGTCACCTACACTTTTGGTGTGTACACATGTTTTGTACTTCACATGTAGTTTAAAATCGAAGTCCAACTTGATTTTATTAGCTGAAATGGTGAGAGTTGCAAACTGTGGGTAGATTAACTTAACAGTGAAATGAATTAACTAAAGCTTTTGCTAAAACCACATATCATGGTCAGTTTCATTCCATGGAATGCTCACCATCATGACCCAAATTATTTTTTTTTTTTTCTTTTCACAAATCTACCCACCATTACAGACTGTCTCTTTGTTATAGTTGATTTCTTCTCCGTGGGCCACTGCAATTGGAAAGAAAAAGCTTAATTCAAGGCCAACAAGTGTTTGTCTTGTAAAATTGTCACTGAACTTTGAAGTAAATACCTTGACTCATAAAAATAGCATGTCACATACTTAAAAACAATCTTTAGTTATTGGTTTAAGAACAAATGTTTTAATTAAAGTCTGCACACACGCACACACACACACACACCATTGCCCATTATGGTGGAATAAAATAATTTGACCTCTTATGACAATGTGACGTTGTGGTTTATTTTATTTGGATAAAGTATAATTGGGACTCTTGCACCTAATTAAAGGTGATTACTGATGTGTATTAATAGTAATAAAATAAGAGGAATCTTTCTGAAAACAAAATTATTCAAATTTTGTGGACAATATATAAATAACTCTAATAGGAGTGTGTGTGTGTGGGTGTATAAGTTAACTCGATTTAGGCAGATAACTGGTAACATGGTATAAACTAAACTATGGAAAAGGGGTGAGATTTAAGTATAAATATATACTTATTCCCACTCCTTTCTGCATATATAATCTAATCTTGTTGAGTAAGACTATTTTCTGTATGTCCATTTTGCTTCATTTACATATTTAAAAATCAAAAAAATCATTGATTCATCTCTTCATTCAATATTTGAATCGAAGCCCTAAAAAGATCTTCATTAGGCAGGTTGGAATGATGTAAATTAAAACTCACATCTTGTGTCTTTTTCCCCTTCATTAATATTAGCCATTCCTGTTCAGTATGTCCAGTATACAACAATCTTACCTGGCCCGCAGATGTTGAAAGCATTAATCCCACCAAACAGAGTAGAGTGAACCCTCTCATCTTGAACTCAGACGATTCTTTCTAAGTATGAAGTATGTGCCTTATATTCGCACTTTGATGTCAGTAGGTGGAGTCTTGCAGGACACCACTGTGCAACCAACCATGTCACACACAGATATCCTCTGTTGGAATAAGCCTTCTATTGAGCAACTGTTTGAGTCATTTTCATAACATGATTCGCTTTGCATATCGTTAGCCTCCTAGCATAATTATCCAAGTCATATTTTTTCAGGTCATAGCCAATGATGAAAAATGAATCAGCGGTGTTATGAGAGTAATGTTACGCAGATATCACAATTTGGCCAAAAACATGACATAGGCACTTATGCTATGATGCTAATGATATGCAAAATTTCCACCAAACAAGTATTTTTTGTTTTTCCTACATCCTGAATGTGTGACTTGAGCCAGACCTGACAATTGAGTCACCTGGTTTTTTTTACATGTTTTTTCTATAGCCTATATTTTAAAGCAATTTCTTAATCAAACAGTTTCTTATATATGGTGTGATAGACAGTGACCCTTAGCATATTTATAGCATCCTCTGCTGTTGAAACCAAAACTGACCAGGTATTAAGCTGAAATAAACAGACTTGGTTTCACATTTTGTGGCAGAATGGTCCTGGCAATTCCAACCCAGAAACACAACTTTTTATTTTTTATATAAATGAATTTTATTGACAATTCTTCAGATCGGGATGAATGTCATCAGTTTTGTATCTGGGCCTCAGGGCTTCTGGTAGTAATCTGAAAAACAGTTAACATCCAATCTATTAATTAGAAAAACATTACAACATTATTAATCATTCATTAATACAATCTTTGATAGTTTACGATTCTTAAATGGCTTCCCATACTTGTTATTTTACCTATTTAAAGTCCTGTTCAGTTATTTAATATAACTAATTTTGTCCTGAACTAAGCTGATTGGCCCATACATATTTTAAGAAGAGCTTACATTTGTTCAACAGTGAGATAAAAAATGTTTAATGTATACTCTCCACATTGGTACACTGACTGGATTCTTTGATATTTAGGGTTTAGACAAACATTAAATAGAACATCAGAAAAGCTGCAGAACTTAAATTAACCACAGTAGCCTTATGGATTTTTTTTGCTGGAAAGTTATAACCTTTTCTTAACTCAAAGTGGGCTGCAGCTGTTTACATTTAGAACATTATGAAAAAGACAAACTTCAGTTGTTGACCTCCATGACTTTGTGCCAACTGACCACGGTGGCCTTGAGTATGTCTGCAGCTTTGTACCATTTTCCAGAACAGTATTGACTGTCTGTTTTTCTGTAATGTCTCTAAGCTTCTCATGTGATCCCACTCCATATTTATTATTTTGACCTTTTTTTTTTCTTTAGATCTTGTACCATGTTTTTGTTTCTGATTCTCCTGTTTAAAGTTGGATGAACACTGTTCGCTGTCACTATAATATTTCTTTCAAAATCCTTCTTTTGCTTATTGTTACACTCTTTGTTTTGAAAGTAAAATATCCCTGTAACTGTTTAAGTCTGATCAAATACATGAATTTTGTAAATGAAGTGGAACG
Source organism: Sphaeramia orbicularis (assembly GCF_902148855.1). Lineage (NCBI taxonomy): Eukaryota > Metazoa > Chordata > Actinopteri > Kurtiformes > Apogonidae > Sphaeramia > Sphaeramia orbicularis. The sequence continues at coordinate 14,029,041 of NC_043976.1, read as the reverse complement.
ATTGATTGCAGTAACTACTTTTTCCCCATTGTACAGTCAAGAAGTAAACTGCTTTGTGCTGTGAATAAATTTAAATGACTAAACATAAGTCTGACTGGAGCAGGTTAAATATAAGACATATTCCATATCAGGTTGTTATATTTTCTTACTTATGCTCCAATGTAGTTATGTTTGTTAAGTTACGGTGTTGTTCATAGGGTATCAGAAAACCTTTTCCGCACCTTGCTGAAATCGTCTGAAAGATGTCAGGAAATTAATGTAAATATCTCATTTTTAATTTCCTTCCTATTATTTGTGCACAAAACGTGGTATGACTGAGTCAAACTAGCATTAAGTGTTAGCTTTAAACGCTGACGCCATCAGAAGCCGCTAAAGCTAACTGCCTAACCAAATTGGATCAAGAGAAATGCGTGTGTTTGCTTGTTTATATTTTTTCACGGCACACTAAATGCATATTTTATTGTGCCCTATTTCATATAGAGGCTATACAGTTTGGGATTTAGCTTATGCTATTCTAGCTGTTTCAATCTACAGCTCTACAATAGAGACTATTTTCAGAGCTGTGTAGATTTGTCAATGGGACGAACAAGAGTCAGTTCACTGGTGTTTTTTGTTAGTTTTATAGCATAATTGCTGTGAAAGTCCCAAAAGTCATTTTTCTCAGGTCATAGTCAATGATGAAAAATGAATCAGTAGTGTTACACTGGAGAATAAACTTACATAGATATCACAATTTGGCCAAAAATTTGACTCTTATTAATTAGAAATTATGTGCTGAGACTGTTTTGTTTTCTTCATGGAAAGTGAGTGCAGTTGTCATTTTTTCCAGATTGTGAACATATTAGCCTAATTGTCAATACTAACTTGACTGAGGAGACACAACAGACTTGAAACCAACCAAAAACAAAAAATAAACTTTTCACACAAAAGAGTTTTATAAAGTATTTAATCAAACAAATTTAATCATTATTTTAGCCATCTTAACCTCCACAACTGATTAGAATATTTTGATTAGTCACTGAAATGACAAAATGTTAGAAATAAAAAGTATTTTGCATTTAATTGTCACAGCCTCTGTTGAAACAAAAGCAAAGTTTCTGTATTATGTAAAGATTAGAGTTAAAGTAATATATTTATACGGATATTTTGAAATTATTTCACGGTTGGTTTTGATATCTTCAACAAAGTGTTGCCACTCCACTTGGTTTTGACCAGACCCAAAAGGTTTAACAGGCATGAAACAATGACATATAAGAATGCAAAATGTTTAACAAAGCAGAGCAGTTTCGTTGCTTCCTCGGTCCTCAGTTGAACTCTTTGACTTCAACTTTGTCTTTTGTCTTCACTGAAAATGAACACAACATATTATCAGAACAAAACTGAATGTTTGCAGGTTGGATGAGACTGGTAACCTATATTATATCTAAGGGTTTAACTCTTTGAATTGCACTATCAAGTTTTCCAAAATTCTTACCTGAGTTGTCTCTTTTTCTGGATTTTGTGATTCATACCCAGTTTTTGCTCCAAGGGGATGCGACACACCACCTTGCTGAAGAGGGATACAATTCAGGAATGTGTGTCAGTTGAAAGCATGTTGATGAACCGGTGTGAAGTTCATCACAAAACTTAGTCTTTGACTTGTGTACATGGAAAGACAGTTCAAGTGTTGTCCAGTTAGATTAGGCTGTACTCTCTTCTTTCTACAGTATATAGTAGAATTGAAAGGGGGGTTTTTTGTTCAGTTTTTTTTCTATTTTTAGCTTACCGGCCGACAGGCCGTAAGCTATTGTCGTCATGTGGCGTCCGGCGTCGTGGTCTGTCGTCGTCTGTCATCGTTTGTCGTCCATTACAACACGTTCATTCGTCTTCTTCTCCAAAACTACAATTCAGATTGACTTCAAACTTGGTATACAGCTTCTTTATGATGATGTCAACACAAGGTATTGAAATTATTTCGATCTGGATCTGATTCTGGATTTGGTGCGACTGAAAAATTTTCCCATTATAAGAGATAGGAAATGGATTGATACAATAAATCAGTAAGTATCAATGATATCAAGTTGGAATTTGAATTTTTCACAGATCTGATTGGAATATGACCAAAACATGGGCTATTTCTGTAATATAATAAATACACATAACTGGGTGATAATAAATGGCATCTGGATACATTTCCAAAAGCTTTTAATTCGGCCAGTAAGCTACAGGGCCATTGGTCCTATTTTCTTACCTGTGTTTGGTCTGTGTCTGTATTTTTTGTTCCATATCCAGTCTTATCTCCAAAGGGATGCCAGTCACCCTGGTAGCGATAAAAATCCAAAAATTTGTTGATGAAAGCATATTAATAGATTAATTCAGCACAAAACATGTTGGTCTTGTACATGGAAATACATAAGTGTTGTCGAAGTTATTAGGCTGTTATATTGCCTTTCTTCTGCCATAGATAGCATAATTCTAATGTTTTGGCTTTTTGAATAGTATCAAGTATGACCTTTAACCTTTTTTGGTTGACTCACCGCTTGTGTTTGAACATCCTGTGGTCCATACCCAGTGTTGTCTCCAAAGGGGTGCCACCCAGCATGCTGAGGAGGGATTAAAAAGTAACAAACTTATATTCATGAATGCATGTTGATAAGTTAATGTAAACATTTGAATCTTGCTCAAACAAATACACTCTAAGTATGTATCCAGTTTACATTAGGATACATTATTCTACCTACCGGTGTTGTTGCTGTTGTTGTTGAAATATTTGGCACTGCAGTCGTTTCATTCTTGCCTTCTGTGTTCTGTAATTCAGAAATGTTAAAGTTTAACTTAATACAGCTATTTACCCTAATCCAGTGATCTAATAGTGAATGTTTGTTTGTTCCTGCAGGTTTGGAATTTGGACCTCAAAATACAGAAGAAAGAAAAATCTAAACTTGCTTTGTAGTGACAGCAACGGCAAAGGCATTGACTTGTGGAAATAATAAATGTTATCCAAGCTTCAGTAAGTATCAAACACACAAAAATGAAAAAGTAAAAGAAAGATAATGTACTAGTGAGTCATTCACAACAAAAAGGAGAAAGTCAGAACCTTAGCAGAATAAGTTAAATTTTAAAACTACTGCAGTTGCATCAATTTTCGTATCTATGTGTACTATAAAGGTCATTAAAATTTGTCTTCAGTTTTAGTTGATCGTTAAATTTGAGGTCCATTAACCAAAGTCTGAGTTGCACTGCAAGCTGAGGAAGGTGAATAACCTGCTCCAGGAGTATCAGATGTTTAAGAATTTCTTGTAGCTTAAAATTATTCTCTTACTAACTACCACCAAAGCTTTAGGGTTAGTCAGTCATGATTTTAATGTCAACAAATCATCTTGTTTAATTTTGAGACACTATAATGAAGAATGTTCCACTCTGAATAGGACTTTGACATCTAAAGAGTATTTGGAAGCATTGTTTAAAGTCTACATACCTTATCCACACTGGTTGTGTTTGGAAACCCATTTTCATTTCCCATTGCTCTTTTACTACCTGGCTCCCCCTGAAAATATGGATTTAAAATGTAAGTTACTTCCATTTAAAGCCATTAGAGGGTTTATCAAATCCTGGAGACATCACTGAGACATGTTACAGAAAGAAAACGCGTTATGAGGACAATATGTGGTATTAATGTTCAGAATACTTTCCATTTCATTACCATCACTTACTCTTTTCTTACCATTTTAGATGCTGCTGATGCAGCAACAATTACTCCCATCAAACAAAGAAGTGTAAGGCTCCTCATCCTGAATCGAAATCAACCTCCTCATTACATTCACCTACTTTAATACTGTCAGTGGGTGGAGTCACCTACAGTTTTGGTATGTACACGTGTTTTGTACTTCACATGTAGTTTAAAATCGAAGTCCAACTTGATTTTATTTGCTGAAATGGTGAGAGTTGCAAACTGTCGGTAGATTAACTTAACAGTGAAATGAATTACCTAAGCGTTTGCTAAAACCACATATCATGGTCAGTTTCATCCAATGGAATGCTCACCATCATGACCCAAATGATTTATTTATTTATTTATTTATTTTCACAAATCTACCCACCATTACAGACTGCCTCTTTGTTATAGTTGATTTCTTCTTCGTGGGCCACTGCAATTGGAAAGAAAAAGCTTAATTCAAGGCCAACAAGTGTTTGTCTAGTAAAATTGTCACTGAATTTTGAAATAAATACCTTGACTCATAAAAATAGCAAGTCACATACTTAAAAACAATCCTTAGTTATTGGTTTAAGAACAGATGTTTTAATTAAAATCTGCACACACATACACACACACACACACACACGCACACACACACACCATTGCCCATTAAGGTGGAATAAAATAATTTGACCTCTTATGACAATGTGACATTGTGGTTTATTTTATTTGGATAAAGTGTAATTGGGACTCTTGCACCTAATTAAAGGTGATTACTGATGTGTATTAATAGTAATAAAATAAGAGGAATCTTTCTGAAAACAAAATTATTCAAATTTTGTGGACAATATATAAATAACTCTAATAGGAGTGTGTGTGTGTGTGTGTGTGTGTATAAGTTAACTCGATTTAGGCAGATAACTGGTAACATGGTATAAACTAAACTATGGAAAAGGGGTGAGATTTAAGTATAAATATATACTTATTCCCACTCCTTTCTGCATATATAATCTAATCTTGTTGAGTAAGACTATTTTCTGTATGTCCATTTTGCTTCATTTACATATTTAAAAATCAAAAAAATCATTGATTCATCTCTTTCATTCAATATTTGAATCGAAGCCCTAAAAAGATCTTCATTAGGCAGGTTGGAATGATGTAAATTAAAACTCACATCTTGTGTCTTTTTCCCCTTCATTAATATTAGCCATTCCTGTTCAGTATGTCCAGTATACAACAATCTTACCTGGCCCGCAGATGTTGAAAGCATTAATCCCACCAAACAGAGTAGAGTGAACCCTCTCATCTTGAACTCAGACGATTCTTTCTAAGTATGAAGTATGTGCCTTATATTCGCACTTTGATGTCAGTAGGTGGAGTCTTGCAGGACACCACTGTGCAACCAACCATGTCACACACAGATATCCTCTGTTGGAAATAAGCCTTCTATTGAGCAACTGTTTGAGGTCATTTCATAACATGATTCGCTTTGCATATCGTTAGCCTCCTAGCATAATTATCTAAGTCATATTTTTTCAGGTCATAGCCAATGATGAAAAATGAATCAGCGGTGTTATGAGAGTAATGTTACGCAGATATCACAATTTGGCCAAAAACATGACATAGGCAGTTATGCTATGATGCTAATGATATGCAAAATTTCCACCAAAACAAGTATTTTTTGTTTTTCCTACATCCTGAATGTGTGACTTGAGCCAGACCTGACAGTTGAGTCACCTGGTCTTTTACATGTTTTATCTATAGCCTATATTTTAAAGCAATTTCTTAATCAAACAGTTTCTTATATATGGTGTGATAGACAGTGACCCTTAGCATATTTATAGCATCCTCTGCTGTTGAAACCAAAACTGACCAGGTATTAAGCTGAAATAAACAGACTTGGTTTCACATTTTGTGGCAGAATGGTCCTGGCAATTCCAACCCAGAAACACACTTTTATTTTTATATAAATGAATTTTATTGACAGTTCTTCTGATCGTGATGAACGTCATCAGTTTTGCACTTGGGCCTCAGGGCTTCTGGTAGTAATCTGAAAAACAGTTAATATCCAATCTATTAATTAGAAAAACATTACAACGTTATTAAACATTCATTAATACAATCTTTGATAGTTTACGATTCTTAAATGGCTTCCCATACTTGTTATTTTACCTATTTAAAGTCCTGTTCAGTTATTTAATATGACTAATTTTGTCCTGAACTAAGCTGATTGACCCATATATATTTTAAGAAGAGCTTACATTTGTTCAACAGTGAGATAAAAAATTTTAAATGTATACTCTCCATATTGGTACACCGACTGGATTCTTTGATATTTAGGGTTTAGACAAACATTAAATAGAACATCAGAAAAGCTGCAGAACTTAAATTAACCACAATAGCCTTATGGATTTTTTTTTGCTGGAAAGTTATAACCTTTTCTCAACTCAAAGTGGGCTGCAGCTGTTTACATTTAGAACATTATGAAAAAAATGAACTTCAGTTGTTGACCTCCATGACTTTGTGCCGACTGACTGCGGTGGCCTTGAGTATGTCTGCAGCTTTGTACCATTTCCCAGAACAGTGTTGGCTGTCAGTTTTTCTGTAATGTCTCTAAGCTTCTCATGTGATCCCACTCCATATTATTCTTTGACCTTTTTTTTCTTAGATCTTGTACCATGTTTTTGTTTCTGATTCTCCTGTTTAAAGTTGGATGAACACTGTTCGCTGTCACTATAATATTTCTTTCAAAATCCTTCTTTTGCTTATTGTTACAGTCTTTGTTTTGAAAGTAAAATATCCCTGTAACTGTTTAAGTCTGATAAAAGACATGAATTTTATAAAGTGGAACAATTGTCTGCAGTAACTACTTTTCCCCCATTGTACAGTCAAGAAGTAAACTGCTTTGTGCTGTGAATAAATTTAAATGACTAAACATAAGTCTGACTGGAGCAGGTTAAATATAAGACATATTCCTATATCAGGCTGTTATATTTTCTTACTTATGCTCCAATGTAATTATTCAGAAGTAAATTCTGCCTACCTTTACTTAGTTCATAGTGATATTATGCACTTCAGTCGTTTGGTTCTTCATGGTATTGTCCACCTGAAATTCAGAAGCATGAAACTTCAACTTTAAAATGCTATTTACTCTGTAAATATTACCAGTGATGTAATATTGTGTGTTCCTACTGGTCTGCACTTTGGATCTCATAGAGAAAGTGGAAAAACAAAAGTTGAGTCTTAGAGATTGCTGGAAAAAGTGACAAATTTGCCTCCTTACGCCACATGTTGAAGGGGAAGATTAATCCAGTTACCAACATCAGGGCAAATCATGTACCACAAGGAAACTACATCAAACAAAACCACCAACAATTAACCCAACAACTGTCTATAATACTGTGTATTATCAGAATGAAGAGTGATGCTTATTTCTTGTCACACAAATGTTCCATGGTATCATCAACCCACCCATCTTATACAGCAAGTCAAAAAAATACTGTTGTCTCATAATCTTCATATGCTATGTCAGCCCAGAGTTTACATTATAGTTACCTCTGATTTTAGTAAGAAAACAGCCACAGTAAAATCACATCAGTGCTCCATGCTGTTTTGGTTGTCAAAAGTTGCTTTTGTAGTGTCCAATCATGATGTGAACTGTCACTTTACTGCAAATTGTGCATCAGCAAATGGTGAACTTGGCAAACATAGTAACATAAGATAGTGGCTTTATACCTTTATTAGCACATTTAACAGTGTAGAAGAAATACTGTTCTTTAAATCTTGAACCCCTGAGACATTATTTCAGGTAAATGTGCTGCTGTGAATTTGTGGCTGTAGAAGTATCAGAAAAGCTGCTGTGAGTATGTGCTTGTGTTCCTTTTCTTCAGTTGTTTTGCTTTACTGTGTTTTAGGGTGAAAACAGGGTGGAATAACAGAAAAAGACAGAAAGGAATTGATGCTTTACAGGTTTTTACTAAATAAGACACTCAGAATGTACGTCAGTAAGAGATTTAGGAGGTTTAACATGAACTGTGAACTGGAACACACTGAACATCAACAATGTCTATTTTTATAGTGAGTCAGTCTCACTCACTACTTTGTGTTTTGCCCACAATTACACAGGTGGCCAGGGATGCACCGAGTATGCTCAGATGACTATAGAAAATGCAAGGTCTATTGCCTCAGTGTGTTTTGAAATTTTTCCTATTGAGCAAACGGTTGAATTTTTGTGAATATTTAAAACTAGCAAAGCACTCGGAGAGCTCAGACCTCCGCCAAGGCAGATAAGTGCCCCCCCCCCCCCCCCCCCCCCCCATCACCACCAAAATGTAATCATTTGTTCCTTGTGCCAGTATCAACATTACCTAAAATTTTCATCCAAATCCACCATAACTTTTGAGTTATCTTGCACACGGACAGACAGACAGACAAACCAACACCGGCAAAAACATAACCTCCTTGACGGAGGTAATAAATCATACATTCAGAACACTTGTCATAGACTAAGGGTTCACTGTAGAGCCGTGGCCAGAGTAGAAAAACAACAGGGATGCCTCTGTTTTTTTTTGCTTCCTTTCTTTGACTCTAAGTGTTGCTGATAAGTGTTACTTTGCAAAAATCTTTAGCCATCATTATGGTTATTGTTTCCTGTTTTGTTTATAGTTTATTACCTCTCCTTCCACACAATTGACTCTTTAGAATGCACCTGATGAACTATCCTACAGTGTCTCACTACTCTAGTGATTCAAGGTCAAAGTGAAAAGGCATTGTGTATCTTAGTACAGTTACGTTTTTAGGAAAAAAAAAAGTTCTGATTTTGTGACTGTCATAATTAAAATGAATAATTTTAGATATTATTTAGAATTGAAATATTACACATAGATCCTATTTGCTGTAGCTTAAAATCGCTCCTTGTAAACTATCACCAAGAAGATTCATTCACCTTATGTTAGCAAACCAAATTGACTAAATTATAAGACAACGTACTGTACTGTCTTCATCTGCTTATCCGACACATTACCAAGAATATGACACAAATTATACGTACCATTGATGAGTTGGTTGTTCCATTTGAAAAACCACTCTCATTGTCCATAGGTCTTTTACAGCCATAGCACATCTGAAAGTATGAATTTAATAAAATAAGTTACCTTGGCCTAAAAAAACACTAATGTTCATCGTAGCTACTTCATTTGGCAAAATCCTGCAGACATATTACAAAGAAAAATGGAATACTGAGGGTATACTGAGTATTTTTTATTGTAAAGGCACAATGTGAAGTAGTTGATTTGCATTTTAATCAGTCAGTTGTTTATTTTCCACTGTCATCCTTTCCTCCACTTTTTAAATTTTCATTTTTTTCTAACAAGGCAAGACTGAATCCCACCAAATAAGACAGCGGAAGCCCTCACATCCTGGACACAAATCAGGTAGTTGGAGCTAAAACTCTGGTCTGTACATGTGAGTTCTGCTTCACATGCAGTTAATGTCAAAGTCCTATTTGATTTTGTTTGTCTTGTGAAATGCTAAGATCTGCCAGGTCTGCTAAGTAACATGACTTAAAACTTGTAATTTAGCCATTGAGAACTAATTGCACACATTATCAAATGCTAAATAAATAACTAAAATACCACTTCTCAACATTATTACCTTACAGTTTTTCTACCAGTCTACCCACCATCAGTGACGGCTCCTTGTTCTGCTTGTTTTCCTGAAAATGGAAAGCAAAGATTTAAACCAAGGTCAGTCATTGTTTATTTAGTTAGTATATAAAAATTGTCTTGAGTTATTTAAGAGAAAATTGCAAAAATAAATATTGAAATCTAAGCCCTTAAAAGCAACACCTGAATAACATTATAACATTACACTCAAAACATGCTGACTTTTTTTTTTTTTTTTTTTTTTTTTTTTTTTCACTTTCTGTATTCTTTAACATTCTCTAGGTTTACATAGATCTTACCTCGACTGTTGTACCATAGTTTACAGCAACTGTTGAGAGGATTAATCCCACCAAACAGATCAGTTTGAACGCTCTCATCTTGTACAGACTGGCTTCCAGGTGAATGTACTTTATATTGGGACTTGCATGCCAGTAGGTGGGGTCAATGTATCTGTTCAAGATGAGAGCGTTCATTCTGAGGTGTTTGGTGGGATTAATCCTCTCAACTATGGTGCATCAGCTCAGGTAAGATCTGTGTACATCTAGAGAATGTTACAGAATTATTAGTTTGATTTGCCGGATGTTCTTTCCTCCTTTTTTGTGTTTATTATTCTTTTATTTTATTAAAATTATTCAGTAGTTCGTCTTTGTTATTATTTTCATCATCTCTATCTTTTAACAAAAAAGTAATAGATAAAAACATAAGATACATGTAATATATACAACCAAGACAAATTTGACATATAAATAAAAAACATTTGTCTTTTTTTCCCCCCACAGTTAACATTGTCGCTGAGCGGTCTCGCGCTCGGACACGGCGGTCGCTCGCGCTCGCTCGGTCGCTCGCTCGCGCCCGTTGCCATGGTAGTAAATGGAAACCACACGGTGAACCTTAAACCAACGACATGGACTGCGGATCAAACTAAGCTCAGTTGACTCGTTTCCACATGAAAACCTCCCAGTTCAACTGATGTGCTGCATCTTCGGTTGACTTTCCTTTGCTAGTTTTTTCTGCTGTACTAGTGTTGTCAAATACAGGTGGTATGAAAGCTGGAAACGGGGAGGTCGAAGTGTTTGTCCGGATCAGACCAACCGCAAACTTTGCCCGAGATCTTATTGAATGTCTTCCGGACGGACAAGTAAGTCCTCTTTACCAATATCATGACATTAAAATGACGCTAAATTTCCACAGTTAAGGAAGTGGCAGTGTATTTATAAGTGTTGAATTTACACGTGAGCTCTGGTCTCTTGTATGAGGCCGCTGGCTAATGATAAACTAGTTCCCTTCATGTATATATCTTAAGACACTAGGTTGAAACCAGCTAGCTAAAGTATGAAAAGTGAAATTATGCAAGGTAATAACAGTTTAAATATTTCTTACAAGCAGATTGATTAGTTAAATCAATTAACGTTTTTGTAGATATTCAGAAATTTCACCTATGTTTGATTTAGAGGCAAGGCAGGTTTATTTCTATAGCACATTTCATGTACAAGACAATTCAAAGTGCTTTACATAAAACATTAAAAGCATTACAGCAGAAGCAATAAAAAGTATAGGCAACAAACAAAAAACTAAAATCAGATAAATTGATAAAACAGAAACTTTAAGCTTAAAAGAATGAAAACTATTCAATGCAGCTGAGAACAGAGGTCTGAAAAGTGTGCCTGTCTGTTGTGCAGTCATAGATCATATTCCAAATTAGCCTGTTCTGTCTTATTTAAACCTCATAGAGCTAAGATGCTGGTGATCAAAAGCATCTACTGATCAAAAATGTTTAGTAAATTCTGAACCACTAATTGGATTAAAACATGTAAGTAGCCTAATTCAGGTAAAACGCTGTTTCTCCGTTTTTCATTGTAACTGGATATGACCCATTTGGATGAGCAGAGGTTCCTTAGTGAACGTTGAAACACTGTCATCTTCTGCAATATTAATTCACCATTAAAACCCATTTAGTTTTACAAATGACAGTGCATGTAGACACTAGTTTTTATGTTCAGTGAATGATATATTTGGCTGGAAATGCCACTTTTACTCTGAGCCTTTATGGACATCTACATGATCAGTAAATTAAATATAGGAAAATGCTTGATTTTCTTTGAAAAATGCAAAATTCAGAGAAGGAGATAAATCAAATGGTAAAGGTTAGATGGTGAGAAAAAAAATCATTTAGGGGTTACAGGCATAATATAGGAGATTTCTCTTAAAAAAAAAAAAAAAAAAGAGGGATGGAGCCATTCAGTAATAATGCTTCATCATCATCTATTAGTCACTATAAGTGAATAGTTTTGTGTTAATCTGCTGATCCGCTGCCTGCTTGTATTTTACAATTTTCCTCGTTTTGCTGTGTTTAGGATGCATCTGGCTGCCAATAAATAAGCAGTGTGTGTACTCCATATAGTAGTTTTTTTTTTTTTCACTGTTTTTTACTTATTTTAACTGCATCTCTTGTGACAATTATATAAATAGTATTAAATTACAATACTGTCTACCGTAATCATGATATTACTTTTTCACCAAGACATGTAGCTCTAACTGAAAGATGGCAATTGATGTAGCATATAACTGCCAAATTATATTACATTTGAATTACACCTTCTGCCCTAACCCTATGAAGCACAGTGGGAGAGACAGATTGGTTTCCTACATTAGACCATCATTTCTGTGTATGTGGCTCTGTTCTGTTGGATATGTCAACCAGACACTGAACATCTACCAGAGGAAAGTTGGCAGGAAGCCCCACCATTCCAGGCAAAGTCAGCTGAACTCTCAATCATTCAAGGTTAAAGGAATTCTGCAAGATGTGTCTCAGGAGTGGGTGTATGCCCGTGTGTGCCAGCGGGTGGTACTGGAAGCTCTGGATGGCTATAATGGTAGGTAGTTCCAACTACGTCAAGACAACATTTTTTAATCAAGTATGTAATGTTTTTTTTTTTTTTGTTATGTCTAATGTAACACCATCACAGTCAGGAAAATGGCATTACTCTGCTGATAAATGTTTCTAGTTCTTACCCTTGGCCAGTGTGGCCACAGGGTATTGTCATCAGTTGGTCATCTGTCCGTCTGTCCGTCTGTCCAAAAACTTTGGCATGCACTGATAAGTCAAGCCAGTGGGTGGCAGTAGTGTGCCTGATAAGTCAGGCTGAGAGTTTTCAAGTGCACACATGTTTTTTTGTCATAATTTTGTAAAAAGGAAAAAAAAATGGGTGAATAATATTCTGATGTCCTGTTAACTGTGTCCCAGGTACTGTGATGTGTTTTGGGCAAACAGGTGCAGGAAAGACGTACACCATGACAGGATCCACTGAATCATACAAGCAGCGAGGCATCATTCCACGAGCCCTTCAAAATGTAACACGCAATGAAGCATTGCATAGTTTGAGTTTTACCTATGAAACAGCCTAACGACTAAGAAATTAATTTGTCCTTTAACATGGTATCCAGGTGTTTCATGAGATGGAGAGGAGAACTGAGTATTCGATCTCTGTACACCTGTCATACCTGGAGATCTATAACGAGACCCTGGTGGATCTGTTGTCGTCACTGCAGCGCTCACCACACCTGTCTCCTCAGAGTATGATGATAATGGAAGAGCCAGGGGGAGGTGTGTTTGTCCGCGGCCTGTCCCTTCAACCGGTCCATAGTGAGGAGGAAGCTCTCAATGTGTTTTTTGAGGTGTGTGGTTATCAAGAAAAGCAAAGTTCATATTACTGTGAAATATGAATCAAGTGTTTTGCAGACCAGCAGTCCAATGCTTTTCTTTTCTTTTTGGAAAAGTCTATTTCTTTGTTTCCTCAGGGTGAGATGAATCGCATCATTGGCTCTAATGCCCTGAACAGAAACTCCTCCAGGTCTCACTGCATCTTTACTGTGCATATTGAGGTGTGAACACATTTACAGAATACGTAATATTCACTTATTTCTTTACTCTATCTTTTGTTTTCTTTGTTTTGTTTTTTGTTGAGCTATTACTTAAAATTTGAGAAATAATTTGTTGTTTTGTTTGTTTTTAATCAGTCTCATTTACGGACTCTGTCTGATGTCAAGTATGTCACCTCCAAACTAAATCTGGTGGATTTAGCTGGGTCTGAAAGGCCAGGAAAGACTCAGGTGAGTTTGACAATAGTATATAACTTCCTTTTACTTACATTTGTGGTTGAACACTTATATGCTTCCTTTTTTTTTTTTTTTTTACTTTATTTTTATCATTTGAATTCTGTACAATACAAACATAAGGGACATTTGGGATACATTGACCATAAAAAACATTGTGACTAACAATTGATTTTAGCAATGTGACATTGAAATGAAAATGGTTCATTTCTCCCATTTATCATAGATAGATAGATAGATAGAGAGATGTACTTTACTTATCCCAAACTGGGAAATTACAGTGTAGCAGCAGCATGGCACACATTCAGTAACAATACAGTATAATACCACAGCAAACATGAGTTAAGAGAAATATAACATAAGAGCAAACACTATACACTTTACACTATAAATTAGAAGTATAAAAAGGTCTGGGTAGAATCTGGATAATAACTGTAATGTGCTGAAAAATAACGTGCAAGAATAGAGCTGTAAAGTGCAAAACAAGTTGAAATATTCCAACCAGGAATGTGCAAGATGACATTTACAGTGGGGCAAAAGAGTATTTAGTCAGCCACTGATTTTGCAGGTTCTCCTATGTAGAAAGATGAGAGAGGTCTGTAATTTTCATCAGAGGTACACTTCAACTATGAGAGACAAAATGAGGAAAAAAAAAATCCAGAAAATCACATTGTAGGATTTTTAAAGAATTTATTTGTAAATTATGGTGGAAAATAAATATTTTGCCAATAACAAAAGTTCAACTCAATACTTTTTAACATAACCTTTGTTGGCAATGACAGAGGTCAAACATTTCCTGTAAGTCTTCACCAGGTTTGCACACACTGTAGCTGGTATTTTGGCCCATTCCTCCATGCAGATCTTCTCTAGAGCAGTGATGTTTTGGGGCTGTCGTTGGGCAACACGGACTTTCAACTCCCTCCACAAATTTTCTATGGGGTTGAGGTCTGGAGACTGGCTAGGCCACTCCAGGACCTTGAAATGCTTTTTACGGAGCCACTCCTTCGTTGCCCGAGCGGTGTGTTTGGGATCATTGTCATGCTGGAAGACCCAGCCACATTCCATCTTCAATGCTCTCACTGATGGAAGGAGGTTTTGGCTTAAAATCTCACGATACATGGCCCCGTTCATTCTTCCCTTAACATGGATCAGTCGTCCTGTCCCCTTTGCAGAAAAACAGCCCCAAAGAATGAGGTTTCCACCCCCATGCTTCACAGTAGGTATGGTGTTCTTGGGATGCAACTCAGCATTCTTCTTCCTCCAAACACAACGAGTTGAGTTTTTACCAAAAAGTTCTATTTTGGTTTCATCTGACCTCATGATATTCTCTCAATCCTCTTCTGGATCTTCCATATGCTCTCTGCCAAACTTCAGACGGGCCTGGACACGTACATGCTTAAGCAGGGGGACACGCCTGATGCTGCAGGATTTGAGTCCCTCTCGGCGTAGTGTGTTACCGATGGTAGCCTTTGTTACTTTGGTCCCAGCTCTCTGCAGGTCATTCATCAGGTCCCTCCATGTAGTTCTGGGATTTTTGTTCACTGTTCTCATGATCATTTTGACCCCACGGGATGAGATCTTGCATGGGGCCCCAGATCGAGGGAGATTATCAATGGTCTTGTATGTCTTCCATTTTCTTACCATTGCTCCCACAGTTGATTTATTCATACCAAACTGCTTGCCTATTGTAGTTTCACTCTTCCCAGCCTGGTGCAGGTCTACAATTTTCTTCCTGGTGTCCTCCAACAGCTTTTTGGTCTTGGCCATGGTTGAGTTTGGAGTCTGACTGTTTGAGGCTGTGGACAGGTGTCTTTTATACAGATAATGAGTTCAAACAGGTGCCATTAATACAAGTAACGAGTGGAGGACAGAAGAGCTTCTTAAAGAAGTTACAGGTCTGTGAGAGCCAGAAATCTTGCTTGTTTGTGGGTGACCAAATACTTATTTTCCACCATAATTTACAAATAAATTCTTTAAAAATCCAACAATGTGATTTCCTGGATTTTTTTTCTCATTTTGTCGCTGATAGTTGAAGTGTACCTCTGATGAAAATTGCAGACCTCTCTCATCTTTCTAAGTAGGAGAACTTGCGAAATCAGTGGCTGACTAAATACTTTTTTGCCCCACTGTAAGTGCAAATGAATTTATGCCCAGAGACCTCAGACAGAGGTGAATTTATTGTACAGTGTTTTGGAATGTGGCAGGAAAGATTTCCTGAGCCTGTCTGTTAGCCAGTAGAACTGCAGCAGTCTTTTGGAGAAGGTGCTCATGACACTGCTCTTCTTGAGTCCTCAATCTATGGGTCAGAATCTCCATGTCAAATATTCCATTCACAATTCAACACTGAAATCCAAAAGTATTCAAGTCGTAGTAGCCGTCTTATTAGAGCATCTTGTGCTCGTACCAGTCAGACTCAGTTCAGTGTTCTATATAGAGGACCCAAAATATGGAATAATCTTCCAACTCTTCTTACGGCACTTCCTCAAATTCAGTTTAAAAAAGTGTGAAAACTCTGCTCCTGAGTGATTGTAATTTTCCACATGGGGTACATTTCTAAGCTTGGTATATCATGAAATTTTATTTGTTGAAAATATACTTTTGTGCAGCTTGCAAATATTTTTCTATATTTTTAATTGCAGTTGTAAATAATTTTTGAAATCTGGAGGTTGCCACTTGTTAAGCCCCTAGAGCAGGGGTGTCAAACTCTGGTCCTCGAGGGCCGTTATCCTGCATGTTTTAGGTGTATCCCTCTTCCAACACACCTGATTCAAATGATAAGCCTATGATCAGGCTCTGCAGAAGCCTGATAATGACCTTCAGGTGTGCTGGAAGAGGGAAACGTCTAAAACATGCAGGATAGCAGCCCTCGAGGACCAGGATTTGACACCCCTGATGTAATGGCTTCCAGGTGTGAAGGAAGAAGGAAATATCTAAAACATGCAGGATACCAGCCTTTGAGGACGGGAGTTTGACACCTGTGCCCTAGATGGTTTTTGGTAATCATCATTACAATTTTTAACCAACATGTATTTATGTGTATGTTTTTTACTACCTAAAGAAGAAAAAAGGTATCCCGCACACTGTACAATCAACATGCAAAAAACTTTAATATAAGATAACGTTTCGGTCCTCTGGACCTTTTTCAAGCAGAGATTTTCAAAGGACCGAAACATTGTCGTCTTATATTAAAGTTTTTGGTAAGTTGATTGGACAGTGTGCAGGACACCTTTTTTCTTTTTCACTTGTACCTCATGCTCCTACGCACCTGTCCTCTGAAGACTTTTTAGGTGTGCACCAGCCTCCATACCACGTTTTTACTATATGAAAATTAATTAAATAAATAAAACAAATACATTTGTAGGCAGTCATTAGTTGTAGGTGGTTCTGATATGCACCATTTTTTGGTAATAGCCTTTTTACGGGCTGCTAATAGTATTTTAAACAAATATTTAGCATTATTAATTACATTATTACCTGTAATATATCTGAAATACATCACCAAACATGTTTTAGGGATTGCACGAACATTTATATGCTGTGCTATGGGGCTTTGGAGGCTTGTTTTGTTATGTGACTAAAAAGTGTGAATTTTTGCACATTTCTTTGGAGCCAATTTATCACAGTATTTTAGGAAATAGTTTAAAGAAATGTGAAAGACATCTGGTCATAAAAAGCTTCTTCTTATTCTATTTTTGCACGGGCTTGAGACATTTGATGCAAACATTTACTTCTGAGTGTGGCAGAAGATCTACTTGTCAAATGTAAAGTCTGC
This sequence comes from Sphaeramia orbicularis, assembly GCF_902148855.1. Classification (NCBI taxonomy): domain Eukaryota; kingdom Metazoa; phylum Chordata; class Actinopteri; order Kurtiformes; family Apogonidae; genus Sphaeramia; species Sphaeramia orbicularis. Next base: position 14,011,817 of record NC_043976.1, on the reverse strand, counting down.
TTATTAGTAACCTGGTAGTTGTTAAATCCAAACTTCTCACACAGCATACCATCCTTATTCGATTCAAATTCCCTAAGGTAGGCCTAGACAGCTGAACCTTGACACAAGCGGGTGTTCCAACAGGACAATGACCCCAAACACAAATCAAAGCTAGTTGTGCAATGGATACAAGAGGAAAATGGAAGAGACAAAACTCAAAAGGAATCCCTGTCCAATATTCCATGGCAAATAAAAATGAAATAAGATCCTCTCAACCTATGAGCCCCCAAGGAAATGTTTATTCACCACAGTGATGTTTGGGCATCCGACATGTCTGATGAAGGGCCAATGCCCTGAAACATCAGTCTGGTGAATAAACATTTCCTCGAGAGCTCACAGACAGTGTGGATCTTATTTCATTTTTTCTCACTGTTCTTTTGGATCCTTCACACCTTTTAGTAACTGGATGTGCATGTCATTACCTCTTTCTAATATTCCATGGTACTCGTGGCTGTATGAGTGTAAACTTTCTTCCACAGTTGTTACTGCTTACATGTTAGAGCTCTGAATTCAGCTGCTATTCAGGTCAAATGGTTCAAATTTTCAGATTCTCCGTAGTTATACTATTGCAAGATCTTGACTTTTTTACTGTTGAAGATTTTTGTGTCATTTCACTCTTTTCTAACCATATTTCTCTTTTCCCTGTGCTCATGAAGTCAGAGGGTCAATTGTTAAAGGAAGCCATGTACATCAACAAGTCCTTGTCATTTCTGGAACAGACCGTTCTGGCTATAGCAGACTGTCACAGAGACCACATTCCTTTCAGACAGAGTAAACTCACATACACCCTGAAAGACTCACTGGGTGAGACTGCCATCCCTTGTTATGTCTCAGACAGTGCTAAGTGTCAAAATCATCTTCAGCTGTTTCATGTGCTGTCTTTTATCCATCTGCAGGAGGAAACTGCAATACCGTGCTTGTGGCCAACATCTATGGTGACGCTGCACACATTGATGAAACGGTAAGCAGTGTCATGTTATAAACAAGTCTGTCATACTTCAGACAGTGTCATTTGAATTTCTGGGTGATGGCTTGATATTCTTTGCAGCTGTCTACTCTGCGTTTTGCCAGTAGAATGAAGTGTGTCCAGACTGAGCCCACTGTGAATGAACATGTGGATCAGGCAGTGAGTTCACATCATAATCATACCTGACAATAGAAGAGAATAGGATAGGACTTTATTGTCACTGTTACAGGAACAATGAAAATCAGTTTAGCAGCTCTGTTTCTGTTTAGCAGCAAACACTTTAAGTGCAAAAAGACTATAAAAAATATCACTGTATAAAAATATCATACAAATTATACCGAAAAATATTGACAATATACAAAACTACAACGAAATACTAAAATGTACAAAAAGCTAACTTTATATTACAGATGGAAGAAATATGTACAACATATAATGGATATGCACAGGTAGAGAAATTACATAGGCAAGTAATGGACTCATATTCACATTTGGCTGATCTGTCAGGTTCAGATTAAGAAGCTTCAGAGAGAGATCCAGGTGCTGAGAGAGGAACTGTCCAGCCTCAATAAACTGGTGAGTAGAGCTCCAAGGAGTGGGAGAGTAACATAATAGTAATGGATTTACAGATTCATTCAACATAGATTATTTAGACAATGTCTTAATTTAATGTGTCTTAGTTTGAATAATGTTCTAATAAAACATGAAATACCACAATAAACCTGTTATAAAGTGTACTTCCAACTACACACACTGTGATTGAGGCAGTTTGTTTTTACATAATTAGAATTACCTTTATAAGCTGGTTCACTTTGGCCTTTCACATCCATTGAATCTCATTCAAGTGTGTTTCTTTTTTTTTGGTTCTTACACTTACACAAAAAAATGAATTGTTGTAGTTCTTGAAATATGAATTGAATGGATGAAAGTCACTTTTCAATTAGATTAATGAAACACCCTTTGTTTTCCCCGTGTCTGCGTGGGTTGACATGCACCTTAATAGGTTAATCGGTCAACCCTGTGGGTGTGAATATTAGAGTGAATGGTTGTTCATCTGTGGTTGTCAGCCCTCTGTGATGAACTGATGTGTACCAGGACCTCACCTAATGTAAGATGATATCGACTCCAGCATCCCAGGAGCACCCCAGAAGATCAAGAAGCTACAGAAAATGAATGAATAGATAATGAAACCCTGAAAATAAACTTAAGGTTAAGCAGACATACATTCTGTGCTCAGATCACAAATATCCATTCATGAAATCAGCACAATCTTAAAAAACAAAAGACAACACAAACGTTTAGAAATTGTCAATTGTCAAATACTGTAAATGATTATGGAGCATTTTTATTCTGTATTTTATAAGGTTAATTGTGCTGTGAAATGTTTATGACAATGAACAACCCAAATGTAGATTGGCTCATGTTTGGTCTAGCATGAAGTTGCTTGATTATTGTATGTTGTTCATTGTTAACTCTTCACCAGGCGGACCGACCACACATCACATATGCACCATTGTCTGAAGCCCAGATGGCTGACATCCACAGCCAGGTTCACAGGTACCTGGATGGAAGTCTAAAGGAAATAGACGTAAGAGCATCCTATTTTTGCTGACATACGCAGCTGTACCACAGTTCTGTCTAACTCCTCTCTGCGTGTTTTCTGATTACAGATTAGAAGTGTCAGACAAGTTCAAGCTGTATTTGCACAGTTCAAGCTTCTACAGTAAGTATTATCTTTCTATTTTAAATATCAGATTTCAAAGTATATTTTCTAACGAACCAGTCTGTAACTTTACCATGATTTGTAACATGATCGATGATAATGGTTTGTCTTATTTTACAACAAGTGAGCAGGAGAAGGAGAAGCAGTGCCAGAGCTACAATTTACTGAAGGAACAAATTGCCAACATGACTGCAGTCAAGGTGAGTAACGTCTAATTCAGGGTCAGAACTACATTGTGGAAATCTACAATGTTTTTTTTTTTCCAGTCTTAGTAACAAACAACAGGTTAAAGCTATACCGTATAATGTGGCGTTTTTACACTTTTCTTTTGTCATCTTAAAATGCTCCTAATAAGCGTGTGTCAAACTAAAATGTAAAAGAAATCCACCAGGTATTGAAACTCAAAAATGTTTAATGCTCATATGTTTCTGATAAAAGTCTGACCAATCATTTTATTTGGTCCGAATGAAATAATTGGCTGAACCTGGCTGAGCCTCCTGTCAATCATCCATTACGGCCATCCAGCATCCGATCCATTATCGCTGTCCCTGCATCTGATATGTGTACCTCTGAATCTGACGCTTCACTCGTGCTGCTTCTCCTGTCACTGACCACAGTCTACTGTCTAGGATGTGTATGGATAAAACTCAAATGCACATGTGGACGGAGAAAAACAGATTTATTAACAGAAACAACAACCAAGGGGAACAAACAGGAGTCTGATGAATGAAGGATGGAGATAAAAGTCCGGAAGCCAGGTGTACTGGACTAAACAGACATGTATGCACAAAGCTCAGCTTTTATGACTGTGGGACTCATACAGGTACATGTACATGGTGTCACACAGTGTAGGATTATGTAGGATGATAAATGCATGGACTATGAAACCTCAAATGTCCACGGAAAAATTCACGGAGGCCACATGTTCACAGTGCGCGTGCCCGTCGCCTGGGCATCTCATCTCTGTGGTGCAGTGGAGACACTGACCCAGTGCTGTACAGACCAGACCCTTAAATTCAGGGTCTACTGATGGAACAGGGGCCATGGGCCCACGGCAGGTGCATGATGTATCTGATTACTGAGGGAGGGGTCCGCGGACACACCGAAGCAGACCGGACCTTCGCCTCTGCTTCCTCCATGCGCATCAGGTTAGAGGAGGAGAGAGGAGGGGAGCCTCAGAGCTCAGGCAGAGGGAAGTGGGCGGGGCTTTGGAGGGAGGCAGGCTGTTCATGTTCCAACTTTTACTAAGTGCTGTGAGAAATGCCACATCGGTAGGTATAGCTTTAAGTGATCAAGCTTTAAGTTGATGCTGCTCAATAAACACTACAGGAAGGTGACACCAGAGGAAGCCATGAGGATTCAGAGGCTGCACAAACACAGGAAAACTCCCATCGCCCAAGTTCCAAAAAAGCCAAAAATAAGAAGCTGAAAGACAGATGCAGGTGAGTGATGGCATTAAATGAAGGTTTAATCAAAATGGATTCTGATGCTTAATACTCATATACTTTTATATTTGTGAATAATCCTACCCCATACATAGGACTGAACTGATTGATTCAACTGTATAGATGTAATAACACACTGTCTTGACAATACAGCCAAAGCAAGAGACAGGTGTCAAGGAGGCATTTAGAGAGTGCGTCCAAATCAAGGCTGAATACTGCCCAGACACCAGAGACTGAAGAAGAAGCAGACGCTGGGAGCCAGGACTCGCATGATTCACAAACACCTGTTGATGAACCCACTCAGCCCAAGTATGTGACTGATATGAATATAGTCTTCTTTATGAGATATTCTGCTAAGGACTGAAAACGGATGACCCTTTAGCATCCTTGTCACTAATTTCTTTGCATCTGTTCAGGTGTCCTCCCCCTAAAGCAGAAGCATTTGAAGACTTTAAGTTGAAGGAAGGCAGTGAGATCAATCATATCCTGAAGGAGAACAAGGCTATTCTGCTAGAGCGCCAAAGCCTTATGCGACAGCTCACAGAAGAGGTCAACACTGTCAAGAGACACATCGATGGCACTATGACAACTATACAACAGCACAAAGATCTGAGCAGAGGCCGAGGTACTTCATTCTTGATCAGTCTTCATTTTCACACATACAGAAGGTGACAGATTACTTTATTACTTAAAGTCCATATGAATCTGAACTGATTCAGTAAAGGTATTTTCTGTGTAAACATGATTAATTCTAAAGGGTAAACAAGATAATAGGAAGTGATGCTGGTTTGGTCTTATTAGTTGAAGATATAAGGTTCCAATTACATTTTACAGGACTTTATAATGTTACTTTACAGTGCATCTGGAAAGTATTCACAGTGCAGTGCTTTTTTAAATATTTTCTTGTGTTAGTCTTATTTCAAAATAGATTCAATTAATTTTTCCCCTCAAATTTCTACACACAATACCTCATAATGACGAAGTGAAAAAAGTTTATTTATTAAAAATAAAAAACAAAATATAACATGCACATAAGTATTTACAGCCTTTGCCATGACACTCAAAATTGAGCACAGGTGCATCCTGTTTCCGCTCATCGTGTTTCAGATGTTTCCATGACTACACTGGAGTTGACCTGTGGTAAATTCAGTTGATTGAACATGATTTGGAAACACGCACACAGTGCATGTCAGAGCACAAACCAAGTCATGAAGTCCGGGGGACTGTCTGTAGTCCAATGAGACAGGATAGTATGGAGGCATACATCAGAGGAAGAGTTCAGAAAAAATTCTGCAGTATTGAAGGTCCCAATAAACACAGTGGCCTCCATCATTAGCTTGATGCCAGGCCAATCTGAGATAAGGCAGTAGAAGGGGCTTAGTCAGGCAGGTGACCCAGAACCCCAGGGTGGCTTTGACAGAGCTCCAGTGTTGCTGTGTGGAGAGAGGAGAACCTTCCAGAAGGACATCCATTTCTGCAGCACTGAACCAATCAGACCTGTGTGGTAGAGTGGCCCAATGGAAGCCCCTCCTCCGTAAACGGCACATGACAGCCTGTCTGCACTTTGACAAACGGCACCTGAAGGACTCTCAGACCACGAGAAACAAAGTTCTTAGGTCAGATGAAACGAAGATTGAACACTTAAAGCCTGAATGCCAAGTGTCACATCTGGAGGAAACCACCCAGTGCTCATCCTCTGCCCAACACCATCCCTACAGTGAAGCATGGTAGAGGCAGCGTCATCCTGTGGGGATGTTTTTAACAGCAGGAACTGGGAGACGGATCAGGGTCGAGGGAGAGATGAATGCAGCAGCGTACAGAGACATCCTTGATGATTACCTGCTCTGGACCTCGGACTGGGCTAAAGATTCATCTTTCAACAGAACGACCCTAAACACAGCCAAGATAAAGCAGTGGAGGACAAGTCTGTGAATGTCCCTGAGAGGCCCAGCCAGAGTCCAGACCTGAACCCCATTGAATGTCTCTGCAGAGATCTGAGCATGGCTGCACTGATGATCCCCATCCAACCTGATGGAGCTGGAGAGGTTCTGCAGAAGAATGGGAGAAACTGCCCAGCAATAGGTGTGCCAAGCTTATAGCATCATACTAAGAGTTGAGGCTGTAATTGTTGCCAAAGGGGCGTTGAACAAAATATTGAACAAACACTGTGAATACTTACGTTATGTTTTTTTGGTTTTTTAGTTTTAATTTACAAGTGTTTAAAACAAACTTTTTTCACTTTATGTTGTGGTATTGTGTGTAGATTTTTGAGGTAAAATTTAATTTAATCTATTTTGGAATAAGGCAGTAATACAAGAAAATGTGTAGTGCTATAAATATTTTCTGGATGCACTGTGCTGCATATTGTGTTTGTATGAAGGGGAGACGGTGCCACAGGATCCAGATGCCACTTTAATGATGCAGCTCAGGGTGCTGAAGGCCCAGTACCGGCAGAAATACGAGGCGCTGCGTGATATCAAAGCAGAGGTCAACTACTGTCAGCACCTGGTGGATCAGTGCAGGTTACGGCTGCTCTCTGGTCAGTTCTCCAAAATCTTTCACATCTGATGCCTCCCTGATAGTGTCAAATTTCCACATGAAATTACAGCTGCAGGCATTAAAAGCAGTCATGTTTGAACAGAAAAACCATCTCCTTGTTTGTTGTAGAATTTGAGAACTGGTATAAGAAGTTGTTCTCGTTACCTGAGGAGGAGGAATTAACAATGGATAAGAACGTTTCACAGGTGAGTCGGCCTCACACTCTGTCTACATAGTATCCATTACAACTAAATAAAAAAACAATGGATCTCAGAAACACTCAGGCTAAAATTGGCCTTATTGCACTACAATAGAAGCTAACAAACTAAATGGTGGTCATAGTAATATGCTTTCCTTTTTTTTTCTTGAGCAGGTTCTTCATAGTCCCAGTGCAGAGTCATTCCACAGTGCCCGCTATAGGGTGCTCAAACGGGTAGGTGTTTATTTAATGTACAACAAATGTACTTGGATATGAAAGAAATAAGTGTAAATTGTACAAGGAGCCACCCCAATGGGTTAAAGCTTTAAGCCTTGCCCAGCAAATCCACATTACTGCAGACGCTGCTCCTGTCTTCCTGTCGACCTTTGGTTACATCCTTCCCTCACTCATGAACAAGACAAATGTTTAAACTTGACGAGTGTATAATATGTCTGTATGAATGGTGTTTTCACAGAGGAGTGCCCGAGCATCGTCCATGACCCCAGTACAGATGAACTCCTCTTCTGGGTCTAGGCCGAGACTTCCTTCAATTACTGCTGTCATACCAGTCACCTAAGTGAGTTGAAAACTAGAACACTGTAGGAGCTACAGCCAGGTCTGGAAGTATTTGGACAGTGACAAATGGAAATCTGCTCTTCCTGTTACTGACTGTTACACCCTGTCAACTCTCCTTAATTACATTCATGATGACATCTCGATTATAGACTTGGATGATGTCTACCTTAAAGCTTCAGGAGACTTTCATCACCAATTTTTCATCAAATCTGTAAAATCCATCTGTGATTACTCGCCTGAATCTCTTCCCTCATGGTGAACAATTTCAAAGTGTACGCCACCAAAAACAATCCCTTTGTTTACAAACAGAACTGGTAGGTCAGTCGTGCATCTTCGGAATTTTGTTGCGACTTGCATTGTGGGAAGCGGAGCTCCAGCCGTTTCCATGTTTATTGCCGCTGTGGCCATAATGCAGCTGCGCGAACCTCCGCTTCCCACTACACACGTTGCGACAAAGTTCTGAAGATGCCCAACTGACCTAGTGGTTCTGTTTGTAAACAAATGAATTGTTTTTGGTGGAGTACACTTTGAAATTGTTCACTGTAAAGGAAAACATTCAGGTGAGTAATCAGACAAATGGATTCGTGATACTTAGGCTATGACTCGGGTTTTACAGATTTGATAAACGGTGACAAAAGCCTCCTGCAGCTTTAAGTGTTTTCCGTTATTCACCAATTCAACAATTCTGTGACCATCCACTCTAGCTGTCTTAACAGGCCTTTTGGTGTGTCTGAACTCATCGGTGGATTCTTTGAGAATGTACCAAGTAGTTTAGGAGTGGCTAAATAAAGCTTTCACCATCTCTCTGAAAAACTGAAGTTTTATCATCTAAATGATGGCTTTCTTCACTGGCTTTGACACCTCTTTGGACCTTATTGTGATTTCCAGTGAGGTACCAAATGCACACTGAACATTTGGAATCAACTCCAGATCTGATTCATATGTCAAAGAAAAACCAGAGAACAGGACACATCTAGACATGAAGCGGTTAGTCTGTCAGTTGTCCATTTATTCTTGAGGGTAGAGGGACTGTTTATAATTGTTATGATTCCTTAAAAACCCCACTTAAATTAAAGCTGATTGTTTCATTTCATATCCGTTGTGGTCATGTGCAGAGACAAAAAATTTTAAAAAAAATTGTCACTGTCTAAATATATATGGACCTGACTGTATGTGACTGCCTGTATTTTACCTTTCACGTGGTGGTTTACTACTGTGTATTGTAATCAAACAGTTTGTACAAAAGACACAACACAGTGAATCGGCTTCTTAAATGAAAAGTAAAATTTATTATTCCTGAACCACAAAATAGACTTCTTTGGTTGTACAAATTCACTAGTTACAGTCTTGTATGAGCTCTAACCCTTGACCCTAGGACTTCTGACCCATTCCCTCCAACCTATTTGCAAATAGCCCCCAGAGAGTACTCAAGACAAAAGAATTACACAAAAACTTAAACACTGCATTAATAATGTAGTGAAACCCATCTGAAAAAAAAAAAAAAAAAAAAAATTACCTACTGGAAGTTAAAAAAGCCATTGCAAATGTTATCAAACAAACTGAATTTCAGTCAGTGAGAGCAACATGGAAAGCTATAATTAGAGGACCCTACATTAAATTAACACAAATGCTACTTAGCTTTGATTCTGCAAAAATAAGCTGTCAGGTACATAAACTGACAGTGTCAAACAGTGACGTTAATGTCTGAATGAGATCGATGTCTTGAGAGGGATTTTTCAAATTGGTTCTGCCTCTCTCGGCTCTCCCATTGACAAACCAATAAAACACAGAGCGTCCCAGCACCAAGTCAGCAGTCCAGACACTTCTTAGTCTAGGTCAAGACTGGCTCAGTTTCACACCCAAAGTTTGCTTTCCTTTCGGTATTTGTACATTATTCACACAATAATAAATGATTTCAGTGGCATCAGATTTAAATTAACCATAGACAGAAAAATATAATACCTGCTACCTTCACGTCACTCTGGAATCTCTCCAGAGAATGCAAGGATACAAATTAAAGATTCACATTGTTAAAAAGAAAAAAAAAAAGAAACAACCTAAACAGGACAGGGGTAAGTACCATTAATTAATGAAACTCATGATCTGAAATATGTGTAAGCATTTTCATATTCTCTACAAGGGGAATGTAACACAGTCAAATCTGGACAAAATGCTCATTTCTAATCAGTATATTATATGATGTGCAACAGCTTAGCTTTGTTAAAAACATCTAATTTGTAGATATGCTTAGCTCAAAAATCTCTGGATGACTATATATAGTGATATTTTATTTATTTTATTTTTTACATTATTCTATCATTAAAATTGTAATGATAACTTACAAAGTATTAGTTTGTCCCTCTTGTATCTAAGAGAACTGGATGGATTAAAATGTAATAGAATAGAAGGCCTTCAATTTGAGTTTTAACTACTAAAAACAATAAGTTACTTAAGATAAACAGCTGATCAATGGCAGTGCAAACATGATATGTACTGTCGTTTTTCTAAGCTATCCATAGTTGTGACTGTGAAGGTAGCAGGGTGTTCCCAACAATATATACACTCCTTTTCATCTCCAAAACAAACAAAATGACATTTTACAATCTATTCAATGAAAGTCTAAAAATAGAATTCAGAGTTAGTATAGCTATGACCCATTTCTTTTCTCTTCCAGTATGTTTTTTTTTTAAACAGCAAAATTATTGGGAGGTGCAAAACTGTAGATAAAAAAAAAAACTAAAGCCATCCTTCTTTTCCTGTTAAAATAACTCCGCTTCTAATAGGCAAACCAAGTATAAAACAAATAAAGAATGGTCTGTAAGTAACAATCGTAGCTAACCACACTAGCTCCTTCCTGCCTTTGAGGGACTGTTGTACAATATCTATTTGCCAACTCATCCACAGACTGTAAAGGCAAGACTGGCACGCAGGATATAAGGATGTGAGTGAATGTGTGGTGACTGAGTGTCATAGTCTCTGCAGTGGTTATATACGGTCGAGTACACTTTGCTCTACTGACGTTATGTGTAGTGTTTCGTGACGTTGCACCTCCTGTGGATGGACCAGTGTTCCACAGTGTGTGTGTTTGGGTTTCTTGTCTTGGTGGTGTGATGTGTTACGTGGGCACGGCGGTTTCCAGGCTGCGGCGACCCTGCCTCAGTTTGCGTTTGTTGCTGTACAGGGCCATCTCCTCCAGGGCTGAGGTGGTGGGCAGCTGGGTGGGAACCTCCACCTCGAGGCTAGCAGCAGGCCCTGAATGACAAAAAAAAAAGTTATAGTCCTTTACAGTTTCTGCATTTTTATCTGCTTGTATCTGAAATTCAGGCCCTAAATCATCCTCTTGAAACGACCGATTGAAGAAAGTGGAAAAAAAATGTGCAGGAAAATGACAAGACGGTGAATGCATCCCATAACCCTGTGAATGTTGCAGACAAGCAGAAACAAAACTGTAGCGAGGTTAAAAAGGCCATCAGGATGAGCTCTAGAGTCAAACTCAACAGGAGAGTTGATGCCGTTAGAGGAATCTGCTTCATCTCGAAAGGAAACTACAGTTTACAAGTCTTCCTACATCTTTGTAGTGCAGGCTGTTGAAAACGCCAACATGAGTAATTAAATCATAGATTGTGCTGAGAAAAAGGTCTAATGTTCCACAAATAAGCACAAAATCAACAGTAAAAAATATTCTGTTTTGTTCACATAGAAATCTTTCATAGTCTTTCTCTAGTTAGGACGTGAACTAGATCATAACATGCATTCACAATGGTCTTAAAGTCTGAAATTTAACCTGTTGAAACGTTTTGACTGTCTAACCAGTTGACTGCAATCCTGGCAGCTACTTCTCAGAGTAAAACATTACAGACCATGGCAAACGGCTGGACAGAAAAACAATAATTTACCCAAACCACTTTTTCAGCTACCATTATCCTGCCGTCTCTAATCCCCCTTTCATCAACACTTCAAAGTAAATTCATGCTGTCTGGATTAGTTAGTGCAATGATTAGTTTGGACACAGCAGATTTCCTCTTGGCTAAATCAGTAGCTGCTTTATATCCAATGGACACCAGCAGTCGAAGCAGACACCCCCCTGCAGCTACACTACAGCTGGCCACACATAAGCAGGTTAGAGTGTAAATTCTCAAACCAACACACACTCCTCCTTAAAACTACACACTGACCCACAAACACATGCACACAGACTCCTACCAACAGCAGCTGCTTATCCCAGGTAGTCACCTGAATCAGAAGGACAGAAGCATTTGAGCTAATATCCATCATCAGCACATGTTCCTCATGTATCCTGTTCATACCCTCTGTTCTCATACAACTACATTCAGAAACAGTCAAGGACTCACCTGGGTTGCTGGAGCCGTCATCGATGAACTGCATATCATCAGCTGTATCAGGGGACTGGAAGGCAAAAAGGGAGAGTGAGTGTATGTAGCTGGAGTGTGTTAGTAACCTGTTTCCCCAGGGAAGCCTTCACCATCAGAGCATTGGAGTTGGCAGCAGGAGAGATCGAGGTGCTGTGCAGCCACTCACGGCCCGTTTAGCAGCTAGTGCTAAAGCTCCCAATCGGACAGAGCCACAAAAGCCAGAGGACCGCTACTCGACTACTTCCCCAGGAGAGATTGGCATGTTAAAGGAAAGGGGGGGTTGAGTTAGACCATCAGTTCCGGGGATTGTTGTATATTTGGTGTGAGCACATCCACAGAGACAGTGACAGTCGATAAACGCACAACAGAAAAAAACAAGCAGCACGGCGCGAACCATTCTGTTTTAGTGTTTCTACTGCTTCCATGCAAACACTGGTAAAGTTATTTGTATACATTTGGAAACAGGTCTGTTGTGAGTGTCGGGACACCATTTACTCCAGTGTGTAAATGTCAACACAGAAAGTTTCACAAGTTTTCCAGGACTGTTTCAATACAGTACTCACATCTGTAAGCAGCAAGACAGTGTCAGAGATGGGGAACAAAAATTAATCCAAGTTTCATGCAAATCTGTACGTTACATTTCAGCAGCTGCTAAAATGGACTGTTCTGGTTTATACCAGGACCTTCTGCCAAAATCAGCTGATATCTTTTCAGAGATAGAAGATGGAAGATAGAAATTTATATCAAAATAGCAGCTACTTTAGAGAATATTCTCATGATTTTAATCAATGCTTAAGTCTCACTAACTTAGGACAACATTCTGCAAAGAGCTATTTTTCAGACTTTAGAATTGTACCACATAGTCACCGACAACTAATTAAATCCCAGAATATCTCAGTAATGTGAGTATTGTATTAAGGAGAAAAAAAGAAATCTGAATCCAACCTCTAGACCTTTTCATCAGTTCAGTAATCTTAAATGCAGTGAAAACATACAGTGTTGGTTCAGTTAAAACCCAGGTATGGGAGGCTGTGAGACACAAGGTGATGTCACTGTAGGGCTGGGTGATAGTGAAAGTACATCCTTCTGCAGCTCTCTCCTCTCAGTTTAAATCAAAAGAATAAATATAAGCATAGACAAGCTAACGTATCTTATTGTTACCAAGACGTACAATCTCAGTGGAGGGTAATTACAGCTGTCTCTCATATTTAACCCCATCATCTCAAACCCCTGTCTGAAAACAGTGTCACAATGTAGACATCCGACAACTGAAAACACAAGCAAGAGTAGATGCACAAGTCTCATGTCCTCTCAGAACATATGGATAACAATATGCTGAAGGCGATAGTGGAATTTTTTTGCCTAATGATGCTAAAAACTGTCAAGCACTGCAGGATTAACAGTTTCTAGAGGTTTTGCGACAATATTAGCTGTACGGTCTCATTCTGTAGTGATAACCTAAACCGTGAGAATGGGGGAAAAAACTATTCTGTGGTCTCCATTCTGTACTGAGCTAATAAATCTTGTTTCGACACATGAAGTAGTTGACTGAACACTGTGCAGCTACGTGGCCATTATCGCCCAGCCCTATGTGAGGGTGGAGTAATTTAGAAACCACACAAGACCCCACAGTCAGAGGAGAGCAGACTCACAGTTTGACATACAACAGATACTTGACCCAAAAATACAAGACCACTGCCAGACAAGCGCTGTTCACTCCAGCACCACTCAAGGATTCCCCTGCTTCCCTTCCCATCTCTTCCTCCAGAACAAGAATCAACCACTCTGGACAGAGCTAACTATGACCTACTGAGCGCTCTCCTGGAAACTGGAGCTCCTAAAGCCAAAACACAATGAGGAAAATACTCATCTACCCAACATGCAACCCAAGCAGGGAGGGAGGCAGCTGATGGAAGTGAATGGAAGAGTGGACAAAATGCATGAGTTTGTGGCCATTTCCACCCCGGAAACCAAGTCTGGTTAGTGGGATCAAAATCTGACTGTGCTGATGAGTGTTATTGTCTGTTGTAACTGATTAGTTAGCTGAGAGTTAGATGGGTGTGAGTCTTTACTCTCAAAGCTGTGTTGTTTTATTTTTTTTTTTTAAATCATTCATACAGCTGGGAGGATGGAGTCAGAACATGAGAAAGGGAGATTTTTTTTTCTGTTTTGTGTCAGTCGCTCATCAAGTAAGAGTTAGTTCACCACATCACTGTAGTGCAGGGCAGAAAGTCCTGATCGATTACAGAGCCAAAACCTAGAACTCAGTCGCACTGATGCCTCTTGATCAGCGGAGAAACTGGAGGGGAGAGGCAGCAAGGAAAGCCAAGGGAAGGGAGGGAGGAGGCCGAGGCCCTGGGAGCTCAGCATGCAGCCAATACCTGAATGTCGTATACGGGTTTGGAAGAAGGAATGGCAGCAAACTGTCGGTAGTCAAACTTCTTTGACGACAGGGACTAGAAGGATAGCAAACAGGAATGAGCGGAGATTGAGGGAGAGGGGAAAGGAAAATAGGAGGAAAGGGTAGGACAAGAAAAGAAAAGAAGAGGAGGAGAGCATAATAAGAGGGAAAGGGAGGAGGGAGAGGAAGGAGGCAGAAGGGCTGATGGGTGATTCAAACAGCCAGCTGTGGCTTATGAGGAGCGCAGTGTGTATTTTCTCAGCGCCGATTAGCTAGAGTGACAATGAGCAAGATGATGGATTAATGTCAGTGTGTTTTCAAGCCAAACTATGTTACCTTTCCAGAATGTAAAAAGACTACCTGCCTTTCACAAATGAAGTTTTTAAATTAGCCTGCGAGGCTGATGTTGAAGCTTTGTTCAAATATTTGAAGTCCATTGAAATGGAGAACAATGGAGTCTGCTGAAAAGAGTCATTTGTAAAACTAGAAAAAGTAACAAAAGCAAAACACTTAGAGGACTTACCAGCCTGCCTGGTGATGTCAATCCTCGAGGACTGAGCTCTGTTAGAAAAACACGAAATGGACAAATGTTGGTACATAATGTTTCACTCCAAGTCTAAAATATAATAACATGACTTCAAGGCTTAAAAATATTAAATACAATTTTGACAGGTCTTAAAAATTAACTTGATGTAATGCTTTCCTAAAAAATCATATATTGAAGTAGCACATAATTCCGTGTAAAGCATCTTCCTACCTTCCATCGGAGTGGGAGAGGGTGTGGGGGCAGGTGAAGGTGACTCCGTCAGCTGGTCTAGCGTGCCACGCTTCTTCCCATCCCGAGATTTGGCGATGACCATCTGAGCTTTCAGTGCATCCTGCTCCAGAGACTTCATTCTAAAAAGAGAAGGAATCGAACACTCTCAGATACATGACGATAGACGACTGATAAATGAAATGCTAAAGATATTAAAGGACAACGACTGAAAGAGGCACACGCCACTATGAGTGGGTGTTGTGCCAGTCACTACTAATGCTGGGGGATCCTTGTCCTGGTTTGCTGCAACAAACCACCAGTTCAGTTTCAGTGCACAATATGAAAATAGAGGCATTCCAGGAAAAGGACTACCTACTGCTAGTAGGTTTACCCTTGACTCACAAACAGCTTGCAAACTTACTGCGGGCTGTGTGTTAGTACAAGTAATCAATGATGTATGAAAATAGAGAGTACAGCAAGGCACAAATGAAAAGAACAGTGCTGCAGAAGGGGAGGATACAAAACACAGGATAGAGGGGAGGAACTAGAAGAAGCTACAAATTATAACAGCAAAGACGTGCAGAAGCAAGACAGCACTAGAAAGGCAGTGGAAGCACTGTCACAGTGTTGCTGAGAGTGCTTGCTTGGTCCTTTCAGAACTCTGCCTCTAGCAAAATCCCCAAATGCCAAAGCACCCGAGCACACCCCCACGATGCAATGCATCTGGCCCTTGTGGCTAGGGCCAAGAGGCAGACCTGAGCTGGGAGGCTGCGGAGGAGGAGGAGGTGGTAGGGGGCTGTGGGGCCGGGGCCGCACCCTGAGATGCCCTCACTCGGGCCTGGTAGAGCCTCTTAGCCAGGTCCTGCTCATACTGCCTAACATCCTCCTCCAGACCATAGGGCCTGTGGCCCCACGAGGCCACGGAGAGGGAGGAGGGAAGAGGACGGAAAAGGACGAGGGAATGGGATGAGGAGAAGTCCACCACGACGAAGGAAAAGGAGAGGGAAGACAGAGGAAGAGAGAAAAAAACCAAAGAACGGAAAGTAAAACACAAACACAATTAGGAAAGCCAAGAGGAATACATTATTTGGACACGAAAACAAGATTAAGAGTGGAGACAGACTAAGGACACAGACACACAGGATGGTCTTTTTACTACACAGTCCACTTCGATTTGAGATGACCCTGAACCATGTTATTGACACACTGTTTTATGGGGAAAATCCAGGTCCAAACTATGAGTCGTTGACCTTACAGTATCGACCTATGTCTAATAAACATTTAGTTCATAAAGGAAGAGTAACAACCACGCTTGGTGTAAAATCAACATTATAACCACAAATGTATGGTATGTCTGGATTACAGATCCAACAAATGCATCCGTTTATTGTTTGTGAAGCATAGCACTGTGGACTCATTTCTCCTTTTGTCTGTTTACTTATCTGTTGCAACATGATTAAACTTTTTTAAGTTAATATTGCGTATAAAGCCATCTGTGACTCAGAGAAAACAAACCTCCATGCACTGCCTTGTTCCAAAAACCTGATTTGTACAAAAGTACTGCTGAGGAAAACTAAATGTAATGTGTACACTCCACATATATTTACCCTTGTTTTTTTTGAGTGGAGGGGGACTTAAATTTGTGGCACAGACTAAAAAAAAAATGCAGATTTGATTCCATAAAGACATTTTCAGGACTACTGTGTTAAATGGTCTCTTCAATGAAACTGTAATAGGTGCGTTATCTTCTTGTTGTGTATGTTGGGTGCTGGTGTTGTATTTACCGTGCTGCTCTCCACATGGCTCTCTTCTCAGCCTCTAGAGCCCGTTTCTCAGCAGGGGACAGGTCTTTGTCAAGGGCCACGGCCAGCTCAGGGCTTTGCATTCGCAGTCTCTCCTGGTGCCTGCGCTCTGCTTTGGCTGTGCGGATGGGAGCTGTGGATTCCCCGGGGTACACTGGGATCAGGCTGAGAAGATACAAGGACAGAAGTGATGAATGCTGTGACATAAACAACGTACACATTCAAGATTGTTGCACTGCACACTCATATCATTACCCAGTCATGGAGTTGGGCCTCTGCTCCAGCCTGAAGCTATCCTCTAATGAATTCCTCTGAGAGTCTCCTTTCCCATCAACTGAGGAAGGCCTGCACACACAAAAGCTGTCAGGATACTGGGGGAAAAAAAAAAAGTTGCATATGAAGCAGCAGTATGATGTAACTTTGTACCCTGAGCTGCCACAGTAGCTTGGTGGTGTGACATTATAGCTCGGTGGTGTGGAGCAGTGCTGAGACGGGGAAGACACCGGCTCCACCTTGTACTCCACTCCGTCCAGCAGCACCTTGCCCGTGGCCTTCATCTGTGCCACCTGCTTAGCCAGGTCCTCTTCCTCATCCTCATCATCTTCATCCAGCAGGTACTCCCGCGCTCGCTGCTCAAACTTCCTCTCTGGACACCACAGATACAGTGTTCATTTAAAGGGCAGGTGAACAAAGTCAGACATGTTTATTAGTAAAATTAACACTAGAAACACACCTTCTTCCTCCCTCATCTTCTTCAGATCATCCTCTCCAACAAGAGAGACTCGAGGCTTGGGCTTTTCTGGTGTCTGCTGCTTCACGTCAATCTCAAAATATTTCTGTCTGTCCCTGAAGGAGCGCTGCTCTGGGCTGTCCTTACCAGCAGGAGAAGGACTCTGTGTGGTTAAAAACACAAAATCAGAACAACAGAATATGACACAAAAAATATTAAAGTGCTAAGATCTTGGAACCTGTGATACTGCAAGAAAGGGATACCAAAATGGTGTTTTTATGATTATAAGTAGATTTCTGCAGAGCTATTTGCAGAACACAATTTAAGAGAAGTCAGACAAAAAGACTGACCAAGAAGGAAAAATCAGCCATCAAATCAGACCCCAGCACCGCAAAGCTGATTCATAGTTGATTCTTATGAAGACCAATTTCAGACATAAGCAGGAAGGCTATCTCCCAGACTCTGAAACACCACCACCAGTCAAGCCAAGCACACCGTGGCCCTGATGACGGACAGGGCTGCTATAGCTGTGGACAAGGCGGTGGGTACCTGCAGGTCCAGGGATGGCCTGGAGACACGAGGCACCGCTGCCAGGCTCATATACTCCCGACGGTCAGAGGAGAGGGAGGGCCGGGGCGACACCTTGCCCGTCAGGCCCATGCCAGCTCCCTCCTGACCTTCTACGTTTTCATCAAACACCTCGTTGTTCAGCTCAGGCTGAAAAAGCCACGAAGACTGTCATCACAGTGTCAGACTAACATGACCAGAGCCAGTGAGTCTCAGTAACAGGTCTAGACATAAGGCTTTGTTCACACCTGGCCTTAACATGCATCTTGGGTGATCCGATCAAAGGCTGACGGCTCCAAGTACATTAGTTCACACTAGTAGTAGAATACACCTCCAGTGACTACTTGTTAATGGACCTCCCTCTCTGCTCTATGTGCAAAGAAGCTCATTTAAAGGCTGGAACATAGTTAAGCAGACACTGTGGATGCAGCACAAACTGTAAGACTGGATTTGTAATGTTTAAGTATAAAGTGAATGATGAATATTTGAGCAAAATGTTGATTAAATTCTAGTTCCTCGGTCGGAGAAGAAAAAGGCAGAGGGTCATTCTGATCTGCACTTTACCCAAGATGGACTGGATATATTGAATCTCTATGGACTTTTTGGAAATTCTGTAATACAAGTGAATAAGTTGGTGTGAGAATGGGAATGTACTTTTGGATGTGTTTAGAGCATGGTAGCAGTTTGAAAACTGTACTGATCTGTACGGATCATCAAAGTAATAAATACCCAATCAGTAAATAAACTAATCACTGAGCATCAAACTCCAAATGGTTAATAATGAATGAATCAGGAACTGAACATAAAATTAACTGTAAGGTGGGATTTTTATTTATTTTTTCAGCTATTATTTTTCCACAAAGTCAGGAATCCTGCTTGAGAACCCTGTTAAGAGCTATCAGCCACAGGCAGAGTCGAGTTCTGCTGATACCAACGTAAAATGTGTTAATGACAGATTAACTGGTATTATCTCTGGTGCACATTGCCATAAGAATGTGGGCATCAGCAGCTAGGACCACTTCTAAATGAGGTGGCATTGCATTGTAGATGCATTCTCACATGGCCTCTTGGCATGGGATCACCAAATGTTAATGCCAGGTCTGAAAAGGGCCCTCGAGCTTTTCGACTTTTACTTCAAAAAAGTGATGTTACAGTTGCTAAATACTCAATATAACTTACAATCAGACTGTGCTTTGCAGTCTTTGGGAAACACTCACCTCTGGAGAAGGTTGGGGGTGAAAATTGTTCCTTGCACCATACAAGTCCTGTTGTGCAAAGCAGGAAGAAACACAGAGTTAGGAACTAGAAGCAATTCGGACTTGGAACACCAACTGAGGTACAGGGCAGGCAGACTGAGAAGCACAAAACATGAATCAGGGATTGATTATTTGTACACGAGCCACACATGATGGATGAATGGGTCACGAATCAACACTGGTATGACAGCTGATGACACTGAAGAACAAAACCAACGATGAACGCATTCCACACGTCACAGCACGTCACAGGCCTCCCAACACGGTGCAGGCTCTGTTTAGGATAGCCTGCTCCAGTCAGGAAAGGGCGGGGGCGAGACCAACCAATCAGCACAGCATGCTTTTTGTTGTTGTGACCCGGGCAGTCCGGGCAGCACGGCCTACCTGCGGAGGCTCCAGCACTGCCAGTGAGCGAGGCACGGCGGCAAATGCCTTGTATGCCTGCTTGACATTCATGGGGAACTCGTCAGGCGAGGTGGGGGAGGGGGCGCGAGGCTGCAGGGGGAAGGGGGAGTAATGAGGGTGGGGTGGGTCCAACATGGTACGGGGGCCAAGGGAAAGAGAGGAAGTAGGGAGGACAGAGAGACATGGAGGAGAGGGCAGACTATGAAAAAAACCAGCAAAGTTGAAGAAGACTGTGGAGGAGAACAGGTGAACACCATGACGGCTGGTTTCATGTGAAAGGTGGGGGGGGGGGGGGGGGGGGTGATGTCAGAGACAGACAGACAGTAGGGCTTGGAAAGTTCAAAGCCATGATAGACTTTTCTGTATGAGCAATTGCGAAGGTGTGAGATGAAGTCTTACGGTGACTTCATTTACCAATTCAACTGTGCTGCTTGCTAAAAGAATCCATTTCAGAACAGCTACAATTAGAAGAGATTGTTGAGTCAGGTTGAAAGCTCTTTTACACCCCCAGGTGCGCCTGGGGCATCACACACAGCTGCAGTCTCACCTGCACACACTCCGCTCCACTGCACATTATACACACAGCTCTACCTTTCTTTGATTCTAGTTGCATTTGGCAAATTCTTGTGCTCTATTTATCTGCTGTTAGGCACAACTTGAATGTTCTGGACTTGTTTGGTGGCAGTTAGCGGCACAGAGCTCACTGTGGATAGTAAAACAGCCCTACGTTGTGGTGAGGGGTCTTACAGAGGTCTGGGAGTTGAAGGGGGAGGGGCCATGCTGGAAGGGGTTAGGACTGTGGCCATCTGGAGTGGCAGGGGAGGTACTTGGCCGCACACGGCCAAGTGGCTGGATGGCACCCGGTCGTGTCTGCAGAAAAAGACAAAGTAGATTTTGTATAAATAAGCAGCTAGAAATGTACTTTTAGATAACTGAAAAGGAATGGACCCAGAGATGGAAATTCAGCATCATAATTAATAATCAAAATATTTGTCTATGGAAACTTAAAAAACATCATCAACCTGAAGCCCACAATGAAAATCTAGAAAAGCTAACTCTTGATATGTAAATAATCTTTATCATGTTTCCAAATAAATTTAAAGTAGTGCAAAGTGTTGTGATGGTAGAAAACTATTCTGATCCTTTAGGCAAAAGTAACATTGTTAAAATGCTAAAGTACTGCCTGCAAAATGTACTTTTACATTTGAAAAATTTAACTAGTCAGTGCAGTGAAATGGTCCTTGTCACCATTTTACTATTGTAATTTGGATTTTTGATTAATTTTACTGCTGTATTAATGTGCATCTTTCATTTCACTGCTGCGGATGTTTAATGTTAGTCATTTGAACTATTTAATACAATGTTGGGTAGTTTAATATACAACAACTCATTCTTTTCTATCATTTAAGCGTTTTACTAACAATTCAAGAGGATTTTAAAAGTTTTCATATTTGTTTTTCTATACAATACCTGACTAAATACAGTCACACTGACAAAGTGCTGGTAACAGCTTGTTTTTAAGTTCCATAGACACTCACTGATGATGAAATGTTGTCCCTGCCGGTGGGAGAGGGGGTGTGGTGAATGTTTGCCTGCAAACATAAGATGAAAAAACAATGATAATGACTAATGAAAAAAAATGGATGGGATCTTCAACAACACTGCACAGTCTCTAGAACTATGGGAGCCTCTTTAGGATGATGCCAAGACAAGTCAAAACACCTGTCAGATGGTGCAACCAGTTTACTGTGGGCCAGTTTGATCATTCCTTATGGATCTCATTACTCATCTTGTCATGATGGCAATTCCTCTCAGAGAGTACACATAGTAACTGAACTAAGCTGATTATGAATAATGAAATGACTAAAAGGACATTTGCGATTCTTTAGTTATTGTTCTGTGAGAGAATATTAAGCCAAAGCTGGTCAGTAGACATTCAGAACAGTCAGTCAAAAATGTATTTCTATAAAATGCATATCCAGTCTGCAAGAGGCAAAGCAGCAGCAATGAGCTGGCATTGGAGACACAGTCACATGCATTCAGACTGGTAAGACTGGGGCAAACAAGGTAACTGAACTAGTCAATATCTCCACATTTTAGAACAGATACAGGCCTCAGAACAGCACATATATGCTCCATATAAAATCCAGGCCAGAGCAGAGAGGGCCATAAGACCCACTTACGAAGCGGGTCTCCCTGCCCAAACACAGGGAGCTGTTGGAAGAGTGAGGGCTGGGCTAAGGGTGGGAGGAAAGGTCAGAAGCATCAACTCTAAAATACCCTGTCTATGAAAACACAAGTGACTCATGTAAAAAGAGAAAATAAAGTAAAAAGATGGCACATGAGCAGATGATGATGATGATGAAGGTAAGGAGGCTCACCGGTTGGATTGTTGGAGAGTAAGGGGCTTCCCTGATTGGGCTGTCAGTCCTGGTATAATCAGAGGAAGGTGCCTGGAAAAACACAGAACACACTCAACAGCTGCTCTCACTTTCTATAGGAAAACAGTGAAGCAACAAGAAAACAAGGAAAAAAAAACAAGGTTCACTGGTTAGTTCGGTACTGAATGCCACTCATTCTGAGGAACCATAAGATGTCAATGGTAAGCGTGCACGTTTCTGAGTATCCTGCAGGTCATGTTCCTTCCTGACTTATGACCTCCCTCTGCAGCTGTTGTTGTAGACATTTCAGTCGGCCCCAACTACATACCCAAATATCTTATGAGGTGCTGCTAGTTCAGAGCTCACAGCAAAAACATGCACCAGTTCAGCTGGGTGTTGGTTGGGATTAATAGACACAAAGCACTGTTTAAAAAAAGCAATAAAAAGTGTCTGAATGTACTTTTGTCGATCCATGGTCCCTATGGTCAAAACAAAGACCAAACTGCACATATGTTAAGTTCACTTAAAGTAAAGCATCTTTGAGGTCTATCCCAATCCCATTAAACGGACGCAAATGGAAAAAAAGTGTGCAGTAACACAACATGCTGCCCCAAACCTCACACAGACAGGCATCTTGCCTTGTTGAACAACCATGGCTGCAACTGGCCGTGCTTCCCGTAGCCCACAGGAGGCCCCGACAGGCCTTTGCCTTTACGATTCGCCACCAAGAAAGGGTTCTCTTTGAAGCAGATCGGCTGAGAGTCCACTAAACATTCTTCCTCTTCTTCTGGTGCAAATGTTGAGGAGTTCAGAGTGGTTGATGACCCTTCACTTTGACTAACAGATGTTCCATTAGGGGAGAACTGGGACCCATGAAGATAATCTTGGTCTGTGCTTAGACTGGAACTGGACTCATGATCCGTGTGGCAGAGCAGGTTTGAGGGGTGGCCTAAGCCAAAGCCAGGAGGCTCTAAAGGGGCCCCGTACTGGGCCTGCAGTGGGGCCTCCATGGGAGCGGTCAGACTTACAGAAGTAGAGAACTGAACAGGAATAAACGGAAGAGGGAGGACACATACAGAAAACGGATAAACACCACGAAAATAATTAAAAAGAGAATCAAGACCTGGAGATACATGAAGTCTACATAATTTAATATTTTCTGTTAAGTCTTATCCTGATTAAATTAACAAATAATACTTTGTTGAAAATAATGATTATATGTAAATTAGGACTAAAAACTAAATAATTAATTTCATGTTGTGGCTATTGATAATAGTGAAACAATACATAATAAACAGATAATGCAATACATTGATTTATTTTGGATTTAATTTTCTTATATTTGCCGTATTATGAGAACCACACAGGTCAAATATATCACCATATTTTATTTTTTATCCCTGCCAATAATCCCTTAACCACTACATAAAACCTCATATAAGAAATTCTCTAAATCTGACATGGTTTCGTTCATTTTGAGATCAAAAATCTAAACTTATTTCAATTACAAACCTAAGTAAAATGATCAGCAAAATTAATGTGAGAGGTAGAGAAATCCTCCAGGCTAATGCTTAACTGTGTTCTATAAAAAGACACTCAACACACAAACCTCTAGCTGCTAAAAAGAGCTGCTTGCGTCACTAAATCTTTTCTCAAGTGTTTCAGATAAGTTTCTGAGTGGCTAACGTTCGGGACCTGTTAACTTGCTATGTGTGCTCGGTCACATTACAGAGGTCCAGGCTCTGCCTTAAATAACCAGATTATCAGAGTGGGAGACAGTGAGACTCCAGGACACCTCCAGCTCCTACTGTACACTCACTCCTGCTGAACCACTTCACTGAAGGCCAACGACAAAATACATCAACTCAGGAAACTTACACATTCAAATCTAACATTAACAGTTTCTGTGCTTTAAAAAACACCAGAGATCTAAAGCCACTTCAAAACACCAGGTCAATCCAGATGACTAACTGTTCAGACCTTTTTGGAATTCAGAACCTGTGGCCTTGACATACCTGCTTGTAATCCGAATAGTTTGGCCAATAATACAAGCATTGTGGAACGCTAATGTGGCCTGTTCATGCTGACTGTAAGAGTGGGTGGTGTGATGAGGGTCAGTGGGATGGAATGTGAACGAGTGCCCTTTTGGCATCGACACAGACTGTGTGGGACAGCTGGGGTTTGGTGTGTGAGAAGACAGCGAGGCCGGTAACTGGTTTGCATGCCGACACTGAGTCGGCCATGCTGGGAATGAGCTGCAAGTCAGAGGCCCCTGAACTCATCAGTTTATAGTTCCAGGATTTGGTTCTGACAGGCTTCGTTTTGGTTTTAACATCTGTGTATAATAATAAACAGCATCATTTGTTCCCAGAAGAACATTTAGCCTAACAGGTTTGGGAGAAACACACTATGCATTTTTAATAAATTACCAGAAGATGTAAACTATGTTCCAATATGTTACTTTTCTGCCCTTATCTCCAGTGATTTCTACATGATACAAAACAATCTGACTGGCACTAAAGTCAATACATTACTAGCCATGTTTCACTGAGAACAGTATGAAAGGCCAGGTTTTACAGTGATTTTTCTGTGTTTTAAACCATATTTGATCTTCCATCATAATAAGCCAAAATTATCAACAAAAGCAAACAAACTTACAAACTAATGTGAGAAAATCATTCCTAAACTAAAATAAAATCTGAGCTTTAATAACTCAACTGTTTTCTGTGTTAAATTAAATACAGTTGACTTAAATTATCTGTGAAATGTCTTCAGTTTCCATCCTCGTCAGTTCATTTCATACATAAACCTTATAATCTGGGTGTTTTTTATGCTGACAAATGGCACCTAGTGTAACCTTTATGACCAACATCAAATCCATGACTTAAAAACAAACACTGAGGTGTGGCTTATCAATAAAGAAACATAATCATTTCTGGTATTCACTTAAATCGTAAGTGCATGACTAATGCCGGTCTTTAAGGGTCATTGTGACACAGTTTTTCACCACGTGTGCTGGAGCAGCAAATCCAGGTCTAATTCACAGAGTGTGAACAGCTGCTTATGATATGTAGGTTAAGTTCTTCTGGACAATAATAGACTAGACAGAACACAACCTCTGAGACGGCACTAAAAGTTTAGATGTGAACACAAAAGCCTGACATCCAAATTTGAATAAAGCAGTAATATATATGTTACAGTTACAAATCACAGATATATGATTATGAATGAGAACAGATATGATCTTGTTTTCTAAGAACTTTTTAAGATGATAATGACAAAATGGCTGAAAAACAAAGCAGGAAGACACAAATACAAGTGAGAAGACCAAAAAAAAGGCTAAAATCCACGGGCACTCCTCTAGAGTCTTAATACTCACTGTGGAATAGTGTCAGGTTTGTGCTGTAAGTCCACTTAAACACACTCCTCTCAGGACTCTGGGAGCTCAAACTGAAACACTTGTCTGCTCATCTTCGATGACACCCTCCCTCCCTCCCCGTCTAGCACCCCACCCACCCAAGAGCCTCTGTCCAATTCCAAACCAGATGCGGTTTTAAAATATGGCCGAGGATAGGCTGGCTGATGGCGGCCAGCTGTCCTCCACCCCCCATCTACAGAGTCTTCCACATGCTCCTGTGCTTTTGGTCAATCTTGTGAGTGGAGAAGCGGGACAGCGCCCACCTCTCAGCCACGCTGCTTTTCACTGTGACCAATCCTTGTAACAGCTCTGTTTATTTGAAGTCTTAGTCCTTTTCGACCCATCTTCTTAACTTCCATATGGACGAGGCTGGGCTCCTAATTCGATGTCTGACCTTTGATTTATCTTCACTCTTCATGTTACTTTGGTCACATCACATTCATTATATCACAGTGACTTGACACGTGGGATGGGTGTGGCCTTGGGGCCTTTTGCGAGCTTGATGTCACTAGTAAGTTACGTCTACTAGGAACTACGAACATGGAAGGAAGTTAACATTCCTGACCTTCAAGGGGCAGCTGGTGGGCTGTGGGTCACTCAGTTTTCCAGGGACACTGACACATATTGAGGTCTATTCTGAGCCGTGAAGGCCATTTCCAATATTACTACCACGGATCCACAAGCCCTTTACAACTCAGAGGAAACAAACCTCCAGCCTCATCCTGATTAAGGATCATTAACCTGTGGATCCGCTGTTGAAACACAACAGAGCATTAAGGCAGACTCACCCTGTTGACTTTCTGCAGACTGGTGGTAGGCAGAGCAGCCAGGGTTTTGTAGTCAAGCTTTAGAGGTCCAGGTCCAATGTTCTACACGAAAATAAATAGAACCAGAGTGAAGAGAGAACTGGGCTGAGGCTTCTAAAGCAGCAAGAATCTATTCATTGTGAATTAGTTTTACTGGAGAAGACCATGTAGCTGTATGTCAAGAACCAACACTTATAAGGAGGATGAAAGCACAGAACAATTCATCGATATACGACTGAAAAGGGCAAGTGTGAGATACTTTATAATCGAAAAATGTGTCTATTCTTCAGATGTAAGGGGACATGCAGAACTGAAATATCCAGTCCACAATATTTATACCAGCAGTTATTTATTTACATCTGGCAGATACAAGCAAATTACCCCCTGTCCACCTAATAAATATCAGTTAATATTCTCATTATTATCATTTCTTATTTTTTTCACATGTGTGATATTTCAATTAGCTTTAGAACAAAATATGTGCAGTAGTTTCTCCTGCCCATTTCTTTCCATATGAAACCCGAGGGTCATTCTCCATAAAAACTAACACAGTTTGGATAATATGGCAGAAGGGCTAAACTCCTGTGAAGCTCCTGCTGTGGTGTCTGTGGTCAGACTGCCCTTTGGCACCGACATGCAGATAGTCTGAGGACCTCACCTCGGTCTCCTCTTCTAGCAGGCGAGTTGCCTCCTCACGCTCCAAACGCATACGCTCCTTCACCAAGAAAGGGAAGTACAGAAGGGAAGACAACCAAACACACACAGCCACACAGTGATGCGATGAAAGGTGAAATGAGGAGGTGATTTAGAGCAGATGAGAAAGCGTTACAGGGAGGAAGATGGATATGAACAACAGTGGAGAAGTAGAATGGAAGTGGGATGATTGGATGATCGTGTATCACACCAAACACACCAAAAGTGGAGGAGAGAAAAAAAACAGGGAAACAAAGGATAGAATCCACACTCGTTAAAAAGTACGCTATGAACTACGGGAGTAGAAAAAAAAGCATGCAAGGTAGGACTTAGCAGGAATAGTTCTGTCAAACACAATACCCACACAGCTGCAGAGGAAAAGCTCCATTCACCCTCTAACAAACTAAAGTTCTGACTAAAACTCCACCCATGTTTGGCATCCGCCGAGCTATGATGCCAGATAAATACAGTACACCTCTCTGCTCATCTGACAGATACAGTTTTATCTCTAGTTTTCTCAAAACAGTGACAGTTTCAGTGTCACTTACCACTTTCTCCATCTCTTCTCGCTCCCACTGTGATGTCTCTCTCACCATCTCAGACTCCTGGAGAAGGGGTTGAATTAAAATGACTACTGTTCATTCTCTACGCTGCAGGAAAAGCACTTTCAGTATCTTAAAACAATGCTGCGTTCAAAAGTAATTATTTCCTACATGCTCTCGATTAACTCTGAAAACAGCAATGATCTAATTTGCCCCTGCATTCCTTTAGTATGGGCGGTCTACCGAAAGTTAATGTGGACTAAAACAACTGTGCTGGCGTTTTCGGGGTACTCTGGTGGAAAGATAGGCTGTGTGGTGTGAATGTTTAGAGTGAGAGTCGCTGGCAATGGAAACTCCACCTGCTAACAGAATTGCTGTCGTGGCACACAGTTGGTTTGACAGAATTGCTGAACAAAACGTTTGATTCATGTGTTGACGTGGCCACTGCTTCCTGGTGTGTGCATGACAAATAGATAAAACTCCCAACTGCATTATTCTAACAAACCATTACACTGCACTTATGTGTCTGATGCCTTGGATCAGCAGTGCATTCATTCAAAAGGTTTCATAGACACAGATTAGTGCTAAAAGTTTTCCATTTACACTTAGAGAAGCATAATGTGGCCTTAAGTGGTGGACAGATACTTAGTGTTGGTTTTTAATGTACCTTCTGTATGATGTCCATTTCCTCGGGGCTCAGGTCTCGGTCTATAGAAGAGATACTCTCCATACTGTTCTTTCGGACGATACCTGTGGCAAAGGGGTTGGCAATAATGCCAGGAGATGCCTACAACAAGACAAAAGTAGAGTTTTATTAAGAAATAATGTGTGTGTGTGGGGGGAGAAAATTACATTATGACAGTACATTGACTAGATCAGCTGTTCAGGAAAGAAAAATACTACATATAGTGAAGACAGATTTTAAATGTATTTTAATGATTTTTTTCCCTTGTAAGTTTGTTGGAAATTTTACAGTACTGTCCTTAAAAGCTTGAACTGATTCAAAATTAATAAATCATGGTATCTCACCTCCACAGCGGCCACTTTTTGAGGGTCAAAACCATCACACACCAGCATGACCAGGGAGTCTCCCACCGCACGAAGGACTCGGACCGCCTCTGTGTGAGTCATCCCCAGCAGGCTGTGGTTGTTCACCTCCAGGATACGCATCCCAACATCCAGTCGGCCGTCGCGTGCAGCTGCACCGCTCGAACTCACCTGTTTCAGACAGAGGATGAGAAAGGGTTTATACAAACACACCTAATGTAGTTATTACATAGTCAAACCAGCTGGCTGATAAAGATATTAAAAAGTCTATGTTCCGTTTCTTTTCTGTGGTTAAAAATGTTCATGTTAATAAGGATATGATCAGCCCACGGGTATAAATAAAGCAAAGTTCAACCAACTGAAATTTGTTGTACTTTACCTTGGAGATGAAGATGCCCTCATCTGTGGCATCAAACGGATTTCCTGCATGTCCCTTGGCCCCTCCCCGAATACTGATGCCTAGTTTCTCCCCTGGCTGTTTCTGAATGACAATTTCCTGTGATGCACATACAAACATGTCACATGTATAGTACAGCCTACATTTACAACCGTATCCCATGTGTAAGTGTTACTTCACCGACACCGGTCACTGTGTGTGGACGTCTCACCTGCATGCCTGGTGGTGAGGGGTCCCTCCGTACTAACATACGAATCTCCTGTTTGTTAGCCAGTAGGGCGCGCACAGCTTCCTGATGTGTAGCATGGCGCAGGTCAATGGCATTCACTTCTAATATTCGGTCGCCGACACGCAACCCACTTTGACACGCCAGACCATGAGGAATCACCTGATGACATGAACAAGCAACATGTTTTAAAAAGGAACACAAATACAACACTAAACAAAAGCACCAACACAACTCTATCACACTATCACCTTTGAGATGAACACGCCGGGTTCGTTGATGCCAAATGGGTGACTGGCGTGGTCACTGCCTCCCACAATGCTCAGGCCCAGAGGGCCACCTGACTTCACCAAGGTCACTTCCTGTTAGAGACAAACCGTATTACAGGATTTTTTATGTATAACAGACCTTCAAGCCTTTTATTAAATGACCATGTGTGTTTTGTTCTACAGATATACTTTCTACTAACCACAGCTGGTTCCTACTATATGCACGTCTCACATCCTCTCATGTCTACAGATATTAAGAAATCTGAAAGGTTTGTATAATTCATAGGCCAATTAAGAGGCTACACTCTAAAGCACACCATTAAAATGATTAGACCAGGCCTTCATACCATGCACCATCTTCTCTGGAACTGGGCAGCAGGGGCCAAATAAGAAGTCATTAATGCTAAATGTTAGCGTCTACAAAACATTCACAGACGCGGAACTGATCGAGTCGTTTCCACTGGCCTTACCTCAATTGGATACTCGTCCTCCATTCGACCCAGGTGGTTCCCGTGAAGACCGTCCTCCTGGTCTGGAGAATCTGAGGGCTCTGGGGGTGGAGGGGAGTGGGCTCGTGCCCGAGACAGACCTGGAGAGCCACCTGGGGCATTCAGGTCTCGCTCCACCAGGAGGGCGATGGTGGGGGAGGTGCCGGTAAGGAGCGCTACTGCCTGGTCATGCCTGGCCTCTGTCATGTCTACACCATTGATCTGGATCGACAGTAAAACCAACGACGGAGGAGGGGGGGGTCAGCCCACCAGAATGCTCACAGTGAGAATGGGCCACATTCGCCCAGGGCAACAGGCCATCATGAATGAACATTAAACAGTACATACTTGCTGCTTGAAGCCCATCCCCATCGATGCACATTATTTAAGTATTAGTTATCTAAAATATTCCGGTTTTAGATTTGGAGATGTGAGTACGGTTAACTGCAGAAGAGCCCAACACCAATAACGAGCAACAGAAACAGGCAGAGAAAAGGAGGGAGCAGGTAACAGCGGATAACTGCAGGTGCTTTAAGGTGGGACAGGTTCCCAAAGAGAGAAACGCTACGAACAAGCAGAAGGAATTTAATTCTGACATGAAACTCCTGCCTGTCATCTTCACAGTCCTCATGCTTCTATCTGTTAACATAATAATTGTAATAATTTTACACCCTTTCTTGCTTTTCTTTCCTTAAAAACCAAGTGGATGCTCATCCAAAATGTTCGATCTTAAGAAAACAAAAGCAAACAGGGATATAATACATACACGAATATAAATAGTTTTTAGATTATTCCCTGTAACCCTAGGGTACATCAGGGTAGAGTTCAGCCATGCATTATCTGCATTTCAGTCCAAACTGACAAGCAGAGGTCAGCACTGACCCGACAGTAACAGCTCTTACCATTGGCTGACACGCCGTCACATCCGCTGCTATGGTAAACGTATGTACCATGTCAGCAGGGTGGCGGCCTCAGCCCATTTACCTCAACACCGGACCCACCACCAAAGCAGGCAAGGAGAAGCACCCAATGCATTAGTGAGCATGCACAAGTAGAGAGTGAGAACAGAGGGAACAGAGGCAGTCTACGGATAAAAGGAAGAGCGCTGGAAAAACAGCCAAAGGAAATGAGAGAGAAACCCGAAAGGACGCAAAGACGATCATTCAGAACATTTTTTTGTGTGTGATTTCCACACGGCAGAGCCAGAATAAAAGGAACAGATTTAAGATGCAGATTGACATTGGCAGAGGGACCTGGTCAGCATCAGTCAGTCTACAGTAACAGTGAATGACACACAAACATGCACCATTAGAGTTACTGAAATACTGATACACACAGAAACAAAGGGCAAGTGAGCACCGAGCAGAAAAATGCATGCACCCAGCCCTTAGCAGTGATTTATGACTCAAATGTCGCAGGATTCAACCAAAATAGCGACAAAAGACACTGGTGGCTCAAATTAGAATATCCAAAGTCACAGCTCTGAACTCTTGGATGTGATGACAGAGTGAAGTCTGATGAGGAGTCTGACAACCCTTGTATTAGTTTGGCTGTAAGTGTAGCTGAAGTAAAGGATGAGCGTAGTGACAAAACGATGAATAAAGAACATACACCAGAGAGGACGTTTACGATACAGTGTTAACATCATTTGTAATGAAATGGATAGTTTACTTTTAATATGTATAGCATTTTGTGTTTTGTGCAGGTTTAGTCAGAATTTAGTTTAAAATGTAGAAGATTTGTTAAGATTACTCGTGGAGCTGACATGGGAATTTATGGTCAGTAAAAACATAGGGTAAGGGGGCGGGAGTATATAAGCTGAACTTCATCCCTCTCCTTTTCGAATGTTTTCTTTTTTATATTGATTTTTCTTGTTGTATTGGTAGGGCTGGGCAATATGGGAAAAAAAAAAAAATCATATCATGACAATTTTTTTCATATCAAACGATATCGATATGTATCACGATATAAATCAAATCACTATTTTTGTCCACCTTAAATTTTCCGTTACTCATGAGTTATTTGTGAAGACATCAGAAGGTTATTTTCGATTTAAATATGATTTATTTTCTGTCAGAGGTTGAACATGACAGATGTGTTGAAGAACATTATACGACTGTTTCAGATAAATAAAACATGTACATATAATTAAAACTAAACTAAAAGTCTGACCAGCAGGAAAAAGCTTTCAAGTTTTAAAAGAGAACACAAACAAAACAGACCATCTTCACAAAACAGTGCTGGGGGTATATACATGGGGGTGCATTCCATAACTGTTGTAACTGGTGTAAACCGAAAATGAAACTTAACACGCTATGAATGTCCGACTCATGGCTTCTATGCCGCACCCTACTTTTCAGTAACGCCATCGCCCGAATTCTCAGTTACATTTTCTCCTGAGGGAACACTCATTACCTTCCGCTGCAGCCCAAACATTAGCATGTGTGCTGCGGCTGCTCTTATGCCTGTGCTGTGTACGTCAACCTAACCTGACGTGGCTCTAGCGTGATCGGTTCAGTGCGGCACTACTTAATTATGATTGGCTGTTCTTATGTCTGTCAAAACATGGATGAATGAATTCTGTCAAGCATGTCTCGTATTTCTATCGAGGAAAAGTTATATCGCGATATATATCATTATCGTTTTATCACCCAGCCCTATGTATTGGATTTAAATGTTGATACTAGAAATAAATCATCAATCAATCAAATCAATTATCATCTTAAGAATATTTACAGTGCAATGATGCACTCTAATTTCAGAGACTCACTTTTTAAGCACTTATGTTGGATAATACTAAAATAGACAAAAGTGATATAAAGGCATCAAATGATTCCTCTAGTAATGATAACGTCGTAAAGTTTCCTTTATGAAGTTATCATTGAGCTGAAGCCGGTGGATGTACTCACAGATATCACCCTGTCGCCAACATGCAGTGTGCTGTCTCTGTGCGCTGCTCCACCTTCTGCAATGCGAGAGATGTAGATTCCCTAAAAATAAACACAAGAAATGATTTATACATGTTTAAATTATTACAAACCAACATCAGCAGATAATAGCGGTTTAGAAGTGTAAATGATTACAACAAAATATACACTTTCTCCTGCTGTATTTAAGTAGAAATGCCTTAGCTGCAGGAGATTCTAATAATGAAGTGGTTGCCTAAATATTTTATCCATCTTTTTTTTTTTTCTCTCTCTCCTGTCTGTGCAACAAAGAGGGCAGGTTTTGGTTCAGAGTACTGGGCAACATTATGAAAGTGTCTGTCTAGTTTTACCAGTTCATAGATGTTACCCCACTGTAAGTACCAGTCACATGGGTGAGTCTTAATATAGGTACATGTGAGATATTAGCAGCAAGGTTATAATAGTTTTGGATTTTTCATTATAGTTTACTTTTATTTAGTTAAGATTTTTTCCTCTCTAATTCAGTTAGTTTTAGGAGCAGGTTCGCTAGTTTTTATTAGTTTTTGGGTTTTCTTTCTAAATGCTTAGTTTTACTTTTTCATATCTTTTATCTTCCTTGCCGTTGTATTCAAATAAATCCCATTCAGGACTCTGCTGCTTTCCCCCAACTTTAGTTTCCATGTTGCCAGGTGGAGTGGGGACGAGAAGCCGATTCTAAACAAGTGACGAGAAATGATGGACCGTGAAGTGCCGTATGGTGTTGTCTGCTAAAATTGCTTGAGCAAAAGAAATCGATTTCATATCATTCTGACATTGACAAAGATGAAAACGAAGGGAATTTTATCCATAATTTTTATACGTTTTAGTTAGCTTTGTAAGCACACATTACAGTTTCAGTTAAGTTTTTTTTTCTTTTAATGATATTTTTTATTTCAGTTAACGAAAATGTTTTTTCAATTCTAGTTTTTGTCATTTCGTTAGTTTTCGTTATCGATAATAACCTTGCTTTGCAGCCATCATTTTGTTAAATTAAAAAAAAAAAACACCTACATTATAGCTGTGAAGCACTAACATATTTGATCATTACAGCACATTAGCACAGCAAAGCAGCACATTAAAAGCTTGACCCAGTTCCCTTTGCTCAGACAAATGACATTGCTTGTTTAACCAACTATAACCTGACTAAAGTCCTCGCCTGCTCCACTAAAACAAAGTATGTACAAACATGCAGGAGCTATGTTTACAGCACCACCTCCTCAGTTCAACACGCAATCAAGCAAGTCACTGCATCCATTTCAAAACCCCTTTTAAAGAGGCCAGACTTACAGTCGGACCCGCCTAAATAATATGTTTATGAGTCCTTTCCTCTTTGTCGGCTCCTTGGACTGCACTTTCAAAGTAGTCCTGCACAGGCCCACACATCAGCCCAAATATACACCGCACCCCGACCAATTACAGCGCAGCGATCAAGTGTCAAGGCTGGCTATTCATATCCCCGTCTCCCTGGTGAAGACTGTAAACGCTGCGGCTAGAATAGATGCTGTTAAAAGACAGACCCCTGTGACACAGTTGCAGCAAAACACAGCGCAGAACGGCGTTCCAAAAAACACACCTGTCAAATACAACATTCAGTGAGTGTATGGTGGCCCGTGTCTGCCGTGGATCAGAAATGCCCTCAAAGAATGCATGACAACCAGCCGGTATGTTCTAACTAGTGACTGACATTTCTAGTTGTCATCGAAATAAAATGAGGAAGAAACTAAGCAAAATCAACTCAGCTATTACAGTTCAGAGTCAGTAGTAAGAAAATAATTTAGTTAAATGAAAAAAAAAAAAAAATCTAGTTTTCAAAAACACTAACTACATAAAATCTACAAATAATAATGCAACATTAAATAAAAAAAAAAAAACATGGAACTGCAACTAAATTTAGCTCATTACCCTTCAGGTGCTCTGGCATTTTTGTACATTTTTCTTTTGTTGATCATTTTGCCTGTTGCAGCTTTTGCCATGAAATTTAGCAGGGACTTTTCTTTTAGTTATATTTTTGAAATCCAGTGTCTTTTACTCTTATATGTGTTTTATACTCCCATGATGCATTTTGCACCCTCTGGTTCTCTTCATGACAAAAATGTACATGCACAAAAAAAAAAAAAAATGCAATGACCTCTATTATAACCACATTTTTAATCTTACTGTCATTATACTATATAACTTACTTTAACTTACTTTCTCTAATGTCCACATTTTATTTAAAAGAAAACTAGTGATAGTTGACATTTTTAGGGTATTCCACCTTCAGCAAATATTATTTCCTCTTTTTTTTTGTTTTTTTACAGATTCGACAAATCAGCTCCTCCTTAATGATACTTAAAAAACTAAAATGATAACGTTCTAAAAACCAAAAGTACTCAGCTCCACAAAAACAAAAATGCTAATGCACTTAATGAACTTATGCACTGATAAAAGTACCTACAATTAACTGAAATAAGAAAGAAAACCTTAACACTACAAAACAAAGCTAGTGAAAAACTCTGCTCAGGTTGGGTGTCTGCTGTCCCTGGATTTGCCTCCACACATGACTCTACATCAGTATCAAAAAAAAAAAAAAAAAAAAGCACAGAACATTATAAAGGATAACTCACACACTGTGTTTGAACTGTTGCCATTATCAGGCAGATGGTATAGAACAATAAAGACATGGATGGATAGATGTAAGAACAGTTTTAACCTTTTAACCCAACAGCAACATATGATGTGCAATATGTTCTTTAAGGAATCAGTACAATAATAGAATGTTTCTGTGTGAGTGATGGATTTCTGGTTGTGTTTATTTTACCTGAACCTTTTATGTTAAACTGCTTTTATTTGTGTGTTTATGGTAAGTTTTAAATATGATTTACAGACTGGATGGCACTTTAATTTTGTTGTAAATGTCATAACGACAAAGATATTCTATTCTCTCCTCCCCTCAGAGGTGTGGTGGATGTGATGGGTGTGTTTGAGCGTCTCACCGTATCTCCAGTGCGGTACGGCGTGGAGCCTTTGCCCCCTGCGATGCTGAAGCCCAGCCCCTTGTCGTTGCGGATCAGGCAGGTGGACAGGCGCTGCCGGGGTCCGCTGGGGCTGCTCTCCATGTTGAAGGCGAGGCCGCTGCTCCGCCTCTCCCGCGGGAAGTAGTCGTCCTCTGGTCTGAGTGGTGTGGTGGTGATGGCGTTTTCCGGCTCCACCATCCGCTCCCGCAGCACCGTCATGGAAACACTGACCCCAGAACTACGAAGCGCTTCCACTGCTGTGTGATGTTCTGCCTCGTGGAGGTCTACTCCATTCACCTGAGACAAACATACAGGGCAGTTCAGGGGCCACATACAGTCCAATATGGTCTAAAGTGGGCCGTAACAGTAAACTAATAACACAACAGCTTAGAAATGATAAGGGCGCCACATTTTTCTTGTTTTAGAGCAAAAAAGCACAATTAAATTATGAAAATGTTTACGTTTATAAACTACCCTTTCACGAAAAAAGTTAACAACTGTGGTTTTAGTATATTGCCAATATTTCTCAGTATATTGTGTGATATTTTTATACAGTCTTTTTTGCACTTTAAGTGTTTGCTGCTATATGGATTTTCATTGTTCCTGTAGTAATGACAATAAAGATTCTTAAGAAAAATAAGTACACTTTTATTATTATGCCTCAGCTTATCATTTATGCATGCACATTACACATCTCCGTGGATCTACAAAGGTAAAAAACATTTAGTAACAGGAATAATGTTAAAATTTTTGAGTTTGGAATTATTATTATTATGCTTTTAATTTACTGGTCCAACCCACTTGAAATCAAATTGATCTAATATGAGTCTGACACTCTTGACAATTTATATCTTCATTTTAATTGTTGGGCTTCATAAATTTATCCCACGGGCCCAGACTGCAACCTCTGGCGGGCTGTTTTTGGCCCACGAACCATATGTTTGACGTCCATGATACAGAGGGAATAAATATCCTGACTTAAAGGAGTGATATTTTGCATTTTTAAATGGAATTATGCATTTTAAAACATTTCCCTGTGGTCTACATAAACTGTAAATGCTATGCTTGGGTCTGAATTCTTCATTAACTCAACTCCAAAGGCTCGTCTTCAACCCTATTTCTGAGTAATGACATGTGAAAGGTCATTTTGAGCGCTGGCCCTTTAAATGCAAATACCCCACCTCCTCCGGGTTGTTGACTGTGTGCTCTGTCTCGTTCAGCCACTTGTGTTCATTAATACAACCAACAACTGAACATTTTAGGTAATCAGCTCAAAGTTTGGACATATTTTCAGTATGGACTACAACCACTGCTGCTGACAAACAATTATGTCGTACTCGGAGAAATGTTCATCGGAATTCTTGACCTTATATGTGCAAATGTCGTGATGTAACTAGTTATAAAACGTAACAACTTAAGAAGGAATGGAAAGAGGTTGCAGAAATCCACTTGATTTTAACCGGAATTAACATAAAGATAGCTTTGCAGCACCTGGAGGGTTCAAATTCAAACTTCTTGAACTATTAGGGTCCAAATACACAAATAAATGTACCAAAAACTAATATAAGTGGGTTTAGCAAAATATGACCTCTTTAAATGTGTTACTATAAACCACTGAAATGTCTACATGCAGTATATGCTAGTCTGCCACACAGGTCCTCACCTCTAGGAGTTTGTCTCCCACTTTAACTCCGGCTCTGGCTGCAGGACCCTCTTCAGATACCCTGGAGATGAAGATCCCCTGAGGACACATTTAAAACATGAATGTCAACTCAAATATTGAACTTCTTGTGTATTCTCGAAGATATCCAGAGTCTGTCATTATCTATTACCTCATCATCCCCCTTGTAAGGCGTGGATCCCTTCCCTCCAGCGATGCTGATTCCGAGACCGCCCGTTTGCCGTAGGATCGTCAGGGTGTGCTGTAAGTTGAGGAGGGGGAGTCAGAGCTACTAGGGAACCCACCTGAACACCCCTCAGCTCAGGGCAGACCGAGAAGGACGCAAACCAATACTGTTACTCTATAAAGATCATTGTTGCCTATGGATGGAAAGGCCAAATTACCTATGATTTTCTCCCTGACTGAGGTTGTGGGTGAGTGGGGGTCCACTCTAGGCAGTCAATTTAAGTTTCTGGTTTTAATTCACTTTTTTGGGTCTGTTCCATGCAACAAGAAGAAACAAAAAGAAAGCTGGAGCCAGTCATTTACTAGTAACCGCTGAATGATGATGGTACAACTAAACCTCTGATAGGAAGTAAATGAACACCCACTGTGTGAAACTGGATTCACCACTTCAGACCCTTAAATGAAAACATACTGAGTGATGTGAATTATACATGTACTGGAGGAGGGACTTAAGAATGAAAGGTACATGCTAAATACCACGTCAAAGACTGTATATTCTGTATGCAAGCCATGCAAAAAAAGAGGGAGAAATAGAAGAAAAAAGGAAAATGTCAACAGTAAAAGAGTGAAGGACTGGGCTGGGAGAACGCCTTCAAGTCCGGAGTGATGTTCAAATCCCAGAAATAGAAGAAAGGCATTAATCAGTAAATACTGCACCTAACAACGGTGCAAAGAAATATATAAGGAGCACATGTCATACAACACTAAAAACAAACATGCAGGAGAAGAAACATGCAGATTCAAACAATAGCAGTAACACCAATTCAATGTTTTGTGATATAAACACATTACTATCTGAGTAGTATCTAAAACAGACAACGGGGAAGTAAAATTCATCCATGCACAGCTCTCATTGGTGGCTAAATCCAAACCATCTCCATGTACCTGTATTTAAGAGGGAAAAAAAGGAGGTACAAAAGCAAAACCCTGAACAAAAGCAGTGCTACAACTTGGCTCAAAATGCAACTGCCCGTTCATTCTAGGGCAACACAGGATGAAGAAGGGATGAAAAAGAGCAAAGCAGCAAAAGCAAAAGGATGAAAATACAGGCACAGTGTGGCAGGACTGATGGAAGATCGCACTTCTATTTATTCATTTATTCCATTCAAAATTAGGGCTCTGTGATATGACTTAAATCTCATGTCCTTCTAATTATTTCATTTACAGATAAAACTATGCATCACATAACACAGCATATTTTCTTTCACATGTAAATAGTTTTGATTGAATGACCACATGTAAAGGCCTTTATCTTACTACATCTTATACAAAATAACCATACTGCGTGATAGTTTTTGTCATTATTAGGGCAAAAATTACATATTTACTTTATAACATATCATAAATTAAACTGACAAGAAACAGGAATTCTATCCACAATTGTGGACTGTTTTTGGCATGTAGATCTACTCCATCTTATATTTTAAAAGGGAAGTGGACTCTGTGTGTGTGTGTGTGTGTGTGTGTGTGTGTGTCTTGGACATTACACAAAATCCGGAAAGAGCTGACTGCTGCAGTAAGGCATACTTATGTATTTTTGGTCAAGGAAGAGATAAGCAAATACAGCAAAGTTGATAGGACCAATATTTTGGGAGATATTGGTAGTTTTGGAATATAATAGCCTTATAATCACATTGCTATCCCCAGAGTCATGTGAACACTTTGGCAGTGCCGTCTGAACTAATGCGTTACAGCAATGCGTGAATATACAATAAATATCCATGCTGGGGGACCGAGACGTAGCCCCCCAGGGTCGGGATGTGGATTTTAAAAACACCCCCCTTTTTGCATCCCACCCTTGGTATTAACAATGAAGTCCAAGATCTGAGGTCCCCCACAGGTCAGTGTGCTAGTGGTATAGACTAATCACTGATGTTTTCACAAAAATAGGGGGGTTAAATATGCAACGGGCAGTGGAAATAACTGATCACAGGTAAGATTCAGTCAGACACAACTCTACTGCACCATAAGGTTGCTTTATTTTTCATCTATATTTATACTGAGTCTTTGATTTTTGGGTGAGAGAGTTGCAGTAGAGAGGGGGTCTTCTTTCAAATTCTGAGATTTTTTCCCTCCAAGATTTGTTTTTTCTCATTTACTCCTAAAAGAAATACATTTCAGTTTTTTTCAGTGTTATGGACCATTTACATCACTAGATAAGCCATATACACCTAGAGAAACATATTCATACTTAATATTACAAAGCCAAACAGAAAGGATACCAGAGGAATAATCCTAATTTAGGATATTCTCACAACTTTGAGAAAGCAAAAGCAAAACCTCAATTATTCATATTAATTGTAATTATCTGCCTTAGTCTGAGTCCTTCTGTTCAGAGTTGAAGTGAAAACTGTCATTTACAACACAATTAAATAAAGGACAGATGTTTTTCTATTGTCATATCACACAGCTCTAATAGAACCTAAGTGAAACAACAAAAAAAAAAACAACATACAATAATAAACAAATGCTTGTTATTTCTTTGCTGCATCGAGTTTCTCCCACACTGGCCGTCTTAGTAGCTGTGGTTAGGGCATCCCTCATGATGGGGTTGGATTAACCATTGATTTTCTGTGGTATCTTTTCCACCACTGAATAGAGGTGGGTGAATGAGTGGGTGAGTGAGGGACACACAGAGAAAGATTGCGTGGGAAAGAGTAGGTACAGACCTCTTCCTCCTCAATTCGAGCAGGTTCAATCAGCAGATTATTGACTTGATCAAATGACACCCCCTGTTAGGACAGGAACCAGCAAGAGGCATGCGGATTAGTCAGGCAACATAAAAAAAAAATGCTCTCACGCACACACTCACAAAAAAAATAAAAAAATAAAAAAAAGACTCTCCCACATTTTCCATAAACTTCACCAAACATAACCAACACTCCCACTGTCTGCTTTCAAGTCGTGGGACTTTTGAGCCCACGGGGCTTGATCACCTTGAAGCAGAAGTGATCCCACACACACTTCCCAGCCACCAGAAGCAAATACAGGCAGAGATGGAAAAACA
Organism: Sphaeramia orbicularis; assembly: GCF_902148855.1. Taxonomy (NCBI): domain Eukaryota; kingdom Metazoa; phylum Chordata; class Actinopteri; order Kurtiformes; family Apogonidae; genus Sphaeramia; species Sphaeramia orbicularis. The sequence continues at coordinate 13,970,918 of NC_043976.1, read as the reverse complement.
AGACCAAGGAGCTGAGCTTTAGTGCAAAACACACAGTTTAGAGAGAGTGGACAAAAGAAAGCAAAAGCTCCCAAACCAGAATATGCCAAGCCTCAACACCACAGAGGGCCTGGTCCTCCAGTAGCAGGACTTGATTTAAATCGACTACAGACCTGGACGTGAAAGAGGAACTGAACACTGAGCCTAGAGACAATCTACAGTACAAAGGAAATCAGAGAAGTACTACACGGAATGTGTTTACACTAAAATAGATTTCATATCACAAACAATCTTGAGAAATTATTATCTCGATACCATGTCAGAATACGAGTTAAAAAAGCTCGTTGGCTCATATTCCAGCTCTGCCCATATATGTTCTGAATGGTCTGAGGTCAGCCACACAAACAGACCCACATCCACAGACACACACAAATTATAACAGATTTGGTGAGATGCTGTTTGATCAGTGTTAAAGGAGATTTCTAGAATTACAACAATAGATCAACAATATTCATTGTTTCTCCCAAAATACTAATGATCAATAAGGCAATTAATTTGCTTAAGAAGTGCTTCAGCAGACTTCACTCAATCCATTCATACTTGCACAAGAAGACATGCACAATGTTATCAAAGCAGTGTGAATATGTCATTAACTAATTAAAACAAATCAGGAGATGGCTGACAAGTTTAGTACTAAACTGGGCCAGTGGAAGCAAGGCTAAAGTAGAGCTCAGCCTGCAGCTGCTGACAAAATAAAAGGAAATGAATAGGATCACAAAACTATAATATCACATGATTTAAGTGTCTGTATTTTAAGTAAAATATGAAAATATTCAATGTTTATCTGGGGAGCCATTGTGTAGCTGAACCACAAAATCCAATATGTGCAAAAGTGTCTTATCTCTTATTTTATAGCACAACACAGTGAACAAACACACATGCTACATCCTCATGAGGTCTAGCAAACCACTCCAAACTGAATGCAACTTCCAAGGTGCCAAGAACTCTAATATTTATAATTTTATGTGTATAGAGGTAATGAGCAAACACTAAAAGGATTTCTGTAACAAAGGAAAATATGCCAAAACTGAGGGTTTGATGAAACATTTTTGCAAAAAATAATCAAGAACAGTGCTTTAACCTCTGCTACAACTGTGGTATACAGTCATAAGTAAAGCACTGAAATTCACCGTGTGGCACCTTTACTTAAACAAAGCTGAACATAGGATGAAATTCTACTTGGATGTGTCTCCATTTTTACCCATCCACCCCTGCCATTCCTGACACGCATCCAACCAGGAGCAGGATCTCTCCTTTACCTTGACTTGGCTGGAGTTGACTTGGTTCCTACTGTCTTCCAGCTCCTCCATTCTCTGATTGTGCAGAGGGGTGCCGATTAATGGCTCTTCCTCGTCCTCGTCCTGGTCATTGTCAGCAGCCTGAGTTGGTGAACTGATGCCGTCGGGGCTGAAGCCCTGCAGCAGTGCAGCCACCGCCTCAGGCTTGGGCAGCTTGGTGATCTTGAAGTGCTTCTTGTAGTGTGGCGTGTCTTTCCTTATGAGGCGCTGCTTTTCTGCAGGAAAAGCTGGCCTCTCATCTTCCTCATCGCTCCTTTCCCCGTCTTCCCCATCCTCTTCGTCATCCTCATCCCCACCACGAATGATGGGCTCTTCTGCAAAGTGCACAGTGGGCTGAAGAAAGGAAAGTTTATTTCAGTATTTTACTCACAGAGAGGCACAGATATTTTTTTATCTGGAGAGATTTCCTAACTGTCTTCAATCTCACTGACACAACCTTTTTAAAAACATTCACCTCAATGTACTCCACTTCCATCTCATCCAGCTCTTCCTCCTCCTGAGGACAATGCCCATCCACTAGGTCCTCCCTGTGTGAGGTAACGGTCACATCGTGCCTTTCCTCATGTGAGGTGGCAGACAGTGTGCTGTTGGACACATGGGAGTCGTGGCTCTGATTGGACAGATCACTGAGCCGTTTCTCCTAAAACAGATTTAGTCAGTTTTAGTAAATCATAAAAGGATGCCCCATAGGAGTCAAAACTGAATCAACATAGAATTTATGTTGCTTCTTGAATCTGTGCATTAATAAGGATAGAATGAGGATAGCGATTTCTTACCAAGTCTGCACTATTTGGAAAAAAATAGGACCAATGTCCTTGTATCTCACTGGCATGTTCTATCAAGAATCAATAAGTTGAATTTGCGAGGTTGTCAAGTTCTGCCACTATGTTAGAGTCTTGTGGTCTTTTTTTTAAATATACTTTATCTTTTATTTGTGTTAGTATAAGGTACAAAACAAACAGAGAAATGGTCACAGAAACATTCAGACATTTACATACTGTTTACTGTCCACTGATTGAATGAAAAAGTAAAATTTTTTCCAATATTTTACACCCTTGTGTTGTTGAAGACGGAGACTGTAGGTCATCATTTCCATTAGATGGATGTGATTGACAATTTTTAATCACCAGGGAGACTGAGGGAGGATCCCTTTTTAGCCAATATTTGGTGGTGGCTTTTTTGCCAGTGGCAAGCAGCATTCTAAACAGATAAATGTAACTTTTACATAATTCCTCTGGGGGAATGCTAAAAACCAAAGTAGCCAATGACATATCAAAATGAACAGCAAAAACTGAAAACATCAATTTGATCATATTTCCCCAAAAACCAACAATACCAGGACAAGACCAGAATACATGTGCTTGATCTGCCTCAAGTGATCTGCACTCCTTCCAGCAAGAAACTGACCACCAAAAAAAAAGTGATTTTCATACAGGTGTTATAAAGAAGCGGATCAGACTTTTCCAACAAAAATCCCTATAGGTTAGTGAGTTTGTTGTGCAACTTTGAGATTTCCATCCCTTTGACCATATCTCATTTGGCATTTCCTCTTGCAAGTCTCTCTCCCATTGATGTTTTGTGTGAAAACATATGTCATCGTCCTTTGAATTCAAAGCTGTATAAATTTTGCCAGTGATGTTTTTGTGAATGGAACCTTTATAGGCATCTAGCAGTATTTGAATTAGATGAGAAGGAGTCTCTGTCACAGAACATTATATTCATTTTAAAAAGTAATCACAGAGCTGGAGATACCTGAAGAAGTCATGTTTACCAAGTCCAAATTTGAGAGAAAAATTTTGAAAGCTGTCCATCTGTCCTTCTGAAAGTATCCTGCAGAAAGCAGTTATGCTATGTTTGGACCACTGTCTAAATCTATAGTCATGTAGTGCAGGTTGGAAGTGCGGATCACTCAGAGTCCTGTAGTCTTGATGCAAGAGATCATTCTCCCAACAGAAGTGGGTGGTACTTTGACTGGAGGGTAACTCAACTAATTGAATGAAAGTCCATATATGACTTCCTATCGGTGCTCAGTCATGACGATACTGATATCTGTAACTGTCAAAATGTGGACCATTATAAGTAAAGGCAAGTTTTTCATATTTGAAAAATTCATCAAAAATGGTTAAAATCTAAATTTCTCAAAACTTTGTAGACATTGTCCCAAGGAAACTACATATACAATTTGAAATGAACCCAACCAGTAGTTTCATCAGAGAAGATGTTTGAAGAAATTGCTGGCAAAGATGATGATAGACAAAGTGCTGTCATGCTCATGGCCTGCTCATCAGCCAGTGAGATAAAAAGTACTATTGTAATTATTGAGGGCAATGTTGAGATTGTGTTCCAAGTCAGTTTGCGTGATAATAGAGGAAAATGCACAGATTACTCTTGCAGAAGAGGAATCAAATCAAATCAAACACACACTAGCATGAAAAAATAAGAAATCTAAAAAATCCAAAATACAGTACCTGTCTCTGTTTTGTGTAGCTAATTCCAAAATGTCACATTTTGCCCATTTCTGCAATTACATCACTACATCCTCTTAAATCTGGGCCTGAAATTACTGCCTTTTGTGATTATATATTGCACAGATATTGTGATTATGACTCCATTAATTGTGCGAGCCCCATTTCCAACATGCTTTTTTTTTTTTTTTAAATATTGCAAAAAACAGTTACATTACTGTCTCCAATCTGACCATTTCAGAGCATGTAGTAAATACCTGTGACTCAGGATACTCCTCTTCTCCATCAGGTTTGGAGGTGTAGGCTTCATTTCTCCTCTCCTCGATCACCTTCTTCATCACCTTCAGCTCACTGGGGTGTGGTGTGGCTCTGCGTTGAAGGCCCTTCAGCAAAGAAGAACATGTTACAAAACAAGTCTGCATCAGTGTGGAGTCACTACAAGTCAAATTAATGATGACATGATAATGTGTAGGTGGGGAAATACGGAAATCATAGACATGAAGAAGACACTAAGTGAAGCTGAGTTGTTGCGCTTCCTCACTCTGCGCTCTGCTGCAGCTTCATCATCCTCCTCCTCAGCTTTGGTCTCCTCCTGGAACTGAATGACTGATACTCTGTTCAGGTTGCTGTCTGTCCAGCTGTCATCCACACTGTTCTGCAACAAGTTCTCTGTGGAAAATGAAGGCAAGTAAAGATGAGAGAATTTTTCCAGCCATATAGTGAAACTAAAATTTTTTTTCAAGAACCACTAAAAACTTCACAGTGCTGTGAATATGTGCCACTCACCAAGGCTTGGAGAAGGTTGTTGGGGCAATAAGTAGCATGTTAAAACCTTCTCTCCTGTACGTTCATCGTCCTCTGTCTGGAACTTGAGCATTGGCTGTGACTGATTTTCTGCGAGCCACATGGCCTTCAGATTGAGGTTTGTCAGGGCGAAAGGCAAGTTTTGTAATCTGGACAGAGGAAAAGTGAAAGGCAGAGGAAAGAATGTGGTGAACACAATAAGCCTCTTTTTAACTCAGCAACTTACAGTTAAAAGTAAAAATCCATGTAACATGAACATATTGGGTATTTCCTACTATCATCAAGCTTAAGTATAGCACCCATTTTGACCACCGTCACAGTCAAAAAGTAAAACAAGCTCTTCAGATGCTGTTTATCGTTTCAGTTTTTCTAAATGATATATCTATAGCAATCCCAAATTCTCTGAAATTATAGGTTTTTGTTGAAATATAATAGCATTTTACAAACCCAAAATGTCTCATAAATGTTCCTTAAGCATCCACATACACAGTACAAACAGGACTATTAGGTAGTTATTATATATACTCTTTAAGAAAGAAGTGTAAAAATGTAGGCGATACCCCTTAAGGCTGTGGCTCATATACCTTAAGTTTCTTTGTGTATTTAAAGATTTAAGCTCATTCCAACAGCCGCTGTGCATTAACTGCTCAGAATGTTAAATAACATTACCTGTTCCCAGCCACGTCTAATACATGCAATTCAGTGGCATCTGCAAGCTCAGCAGGCAATTTGCCCAGGCGGTTATCTCTCAATGAGAGAACGTTGAGGCTGGCACAGCCGCCAAGCTCTTTGGGAACACTGCCTAATCGGTTGCGGTCTACATTCAGGTTGGTCAGCTTCTTCAACTTGCCCAGCGAGCGAGGAAGTGACTTTTAGAGAGGAGAAACACACATACATAATGAGTGAAACTGGTAAGGATTAAGGTGCTATAGTTGATGATTATATAATGAATTAAATCAAGCTGATGAGACTGAAAAATTGTTCATATTCTTACCTGTAAAAGGTTTTCTGTCAGGACCAGTTCTGTGAGGTTTTCACACTCTCCTATTGAGTCAGTCAGGTGGGCCAGTCTATTCTGGTCCACCTTCAGAATGGACAGCTGTTTCAGGCAGCCTAACAAGAAAACATAACATATAAGAAAGTGTAGCAATAAGCTACTAGAACAGATGTGAGATGTTTTGATTGTGTTGTGTGAATGTTATCTTTGTAAATATCCCTAATGATCAATGTTACTGCTGCCATTCTCACTCTTCAACTTCACTAGCAATGACTTACCAGTAGAGGGCAGCACTGCTCTTAAAGACACTCAAACAGATCTAGTCTGCTCTAATATACACTCAAGAGTGCAACCAAATAATAAGGCAAACTTCTACAAAATACCCTAAAAACTGGCATTACTCCAGTGGTTCCCAACCTGTTTTGACTCATGACCCCATCTTAACATCCCAAATTTCTGGCAACCCCAGACATTCAAAATGGAGACTTTTTTTTTTTTTTCTAAAATGAATGTTTTTGATCATGTAATAGTTTGCTATACTATGTTGCAAATAAACATTAATTTTAGATGACATTTAGTTTATATAATGTATAATATTATGGATGGAGGCAGAAAAGCCAGGTGTAGATTACTGCACAAAGAGAGAACTTTATTTCTCTTGGTCAGGATATGTACAGTCAGTCCAGCTTGGATTTACAAGGCTGACAATTAATACTGAAAAACAATAACTCAAACTATGAATTATGAAAGAGCTGCAGCATCTTAAACCAACTACAATGAACATTTGACAGATAAACAGTACCACAGTGCTTCAGTTTCAGCTTCAGAGTTTGTCATGTCTTTTATGTATTGTGATTGTCTCTCAACTCAACATATATTTTTTTATTATTAAGTTCTTTGGTTTTTTTTTTATCAATTACTGGAAATTTCAGGCAACCCCATTTGAATTCCAGGTGACCCCATGTGGGGTCCCGACCCCAAGGTTGAAAAACACTGCATTACTCACTAAACACATGACAATGAAAGCAAACTGTGCTCTGTCACATCATCTCATTCTGTTTGCTTCTGTCTCACCTATGCTGTCTGGTATGACTTCCAGCAGGTTCTGTGTGAGCAGCAGGTCAGTGAGAGCTAAAAGGCCATTTAGCTCTGATGGAAGCTCCTCTAGTCGATTCTCTGACACATCCAGACATACCAGTCTCCGGAGATTTCCCAGCTCCTACAAATGCAATAATTACCACTTAGGGAAAGCAACAATCAAATTCTTCTGCACTTATGAAAAACAAGGCCAAGATATGTTTTATCTGCAGTAAATTATATGTTTGTAATATAATACATTTTAAAATAAATATCTAGAGGAAAAAAAGTATTTCTTTGGATGAGGAGCCATGAAAGGCTTTATGTGAGGAAAGTGCACTCACTGGTGGTAGTGAGGACAACTGGTTACGGTCCAGCCACAGCTCCCTCAGGTTGGGCAGAGCACCGAGGGTGTCCGGCTAAGAGATGGGATGAAACGGACAAAAGACGGGGCGCAATGACCAATTACTGAAAATGGCAGGTTAGTTGGAAATGAACAAACACAGCAAAAAAACACAATGAAATATATAAAGTATACATTTGAGCATTAATACATTGTTATCACTCAAACACATGCTCTTTGATTACGTTCACACTGAAGCTTTAGTGCTCAATTTGGATCTATTTCTCAAATCAGATTTTTCTGTTTAAATTATTTATTTTTTTTATATACACATTTTTTTTTTTTATAAATATATCTTATATCAGATTGTTGAGTGAACTGGTTACCGTCCTGAATGGATCCAACTATGCAAAATAACAGTCACAAAGAATTCACAAGCAGCACACACTGTTAAAAACTGAGGCAACTGAAGTCTTTACAGTGAGGTATTTAAAGTTTCATTCATTAGTTAATTAATGTGCAGTGGAGGGGAGCAAGTATGTGAGCAGATGATGACAGGGATAAATAGAATGACTCCTGACAGCACAGAATTGTGACCACTGACAATCCAGAATGGCTAAAAAGTCACATGAATTCAAACACAACTGTTCAGACTAAGGCTACACTGTAAAGCAACCTGTATCTGATTTAGTGCCACATATGGAAGTGCCTCAAATCACAATTGGGGGGAAAAAGGGGGAAAAAATTAGATTCCATGTGTTTGTACTTTGTACAGATATGAGTCACATATATGCCACAAAAAGACAGACTCAAAAATAGTCTGAATGTAGCTTTTGTTATGACTCTATTTACATTATGGCTATCAATTTGTTAAGTACACTGATTTATGCTGACAAATGTTTTATTCAAACTTAATTTGGGACCAATTATTCAAAGTGGCTCTGCTCTTCTTGAGATCTATTATTTCCCAATCTTTTGTTGAAAAAAAGTCAGAATGAACATTTGTTTGCAATCACAAGTTCAACAGGCTGAATTCTTCCAAAATGAGCTCAAATTTAAGTCTAGGTAACAAGTGAAATACTGGAGATGCCATTAGAAACTGGCTCATGTCAGATATGCAGGCAGGCAAGGTTTCCTCATGATGTCAACTGTTTGCTCAGCCTCCGCCCTGGTCTGATCATGAGGCTTTGTTTACCCTGTCCTATTGAGACAGGTGGGTGTTCCCAGCCTAAAACAGCACTCACTCTGGGGTACAATGCATATAAGGCCTCATGTGACAGAGTGGCTCTGTTGCATTAAGTAAACATGTAGTTGGGATCATAGTTGTGATACAAATGTCAGAAGGATGCGAGTGATTACTGTGTGGATTATTTTTCAGGCAGGCCAAGGTGTGTTTGTGCACTCATTTCACTTCATTGTACAGTACAATAGCTACTGTATGTCATACGGTGTAAGAGTACGTGCTTGACTTACCAAAACTTCCAGTTCATTGCTGCCCAGGTCCAGCTGTTCCAGTTTCACCAGGAAAGAGAGTGACCTGAATAGGCACATAAATAGCACAGGCATTAAGTCACACAAATATGTACCTGAAAGAGCACATAGCATAGCTTTTCAGCTGATTACAATATGTCATTCATATACATGTACTGACATATGCCAAGAATGCTTTTGAAGCTATGTTGCATAAGGGAACAACTTCTTCTGTCATAAGCTTCCTCCTCAAAAACACAAATTTAATGCCCTGAAATACTGTTAATTAAGATGTCATGTTCTATTTTTGAGTGTGACAAGAATGTGGAAGCAACAAAATTGAGTAACGAGGAAAAGCAGCATTGTCACAGCTGTCATCCTCCCCATTTTACTTGATAGACATGATGGGGAATTAGGCAAGACGTTGAATACAACACATGTTCAATGAAGGGAGATGACACTTACGAGGGCAGAGACTTCAGCAGGTTCTCCCTGAGCTCCAACGTCACCAGGTTGGCCAGACTATAAGAAGAGGAGTGGCAGGAAAACCAAAGCGAGTGAAAGAAAAAGACAAGGGGTAGGAGTTGGCAGTGGAAGACATGAGAGGATGGGGGAGAGAAGGCAGGTTGGTTAGTCAGATGGCAGGTCTGTTCGTCTGGGCTGCTTGGCGTGGTGAGGGGCTCTTCCATCTGTTTGAGCTCAGCAGTCGCCAAGAGCCCAGAGAAGGGCGGCATCAGAGCCCAATGGGCAATACAGTTACACTCCTCCATGAAAACCCGCTCTGTCCCTGAATGTATCATGGATATAACTCAGTCAAATGGTCTCAAACGCTAATGTAATGGTTTTATTTGCAGCTTCACATTCAAGCTAGCATGATTTTATTATTTTACCCTGTACATTATATCAATTCATTATATAAACATGCTTATACAGATATTCAGATTCTCAAGTGGCAGCATTCGCAATTCTTACAAATGTTTAGGGCATAATAAGTTGCAGCTAACAGCATCTGAATGTGTATAAAGGTAAACTCAAGAGCATAAAACTACAAAAAATTAAAAAAAAACAAAAACAAATACAAAATAGCTTCCACACTTTACGTGTGAAGACAGTCAGTGTGAATAAATTTATTCATAATCATCAGAATTAGAAACCAACTGTGATCTTTCTTCCCTTTATCATTTGGGTAATTTGCTTTGAATGCATAGATTAAAATGTATATATTTTTCTTTTTTGCTACTTGTGGCATTAACGTATTTTTGAAAAATGTGTCTTAACTTTTAGTCATGAAAAAAATAACCAGTGAAAAATGTGGGTGCCATATTGAGATCATTGTGGTGACAATATTACACCTTAATGCTGGATGCACCCATTAATAAACAGTTAAAAAGGAGAAGATGATGTCTGTTTTGAGCTACTGCAGAAACACTGTGGCACAACATGGTGACCCACTCCCTCTGTGGACATAGACAGCTCATTCTAAGTGAATATAACCAAAAAGATTACTAATTTTAAATGCTTATAGAACAATGAATGCATAATTTTCAATGCTATTCATTACTCATCTCAAGTTGCTAGACCTTTAAAGATAATAAACTGTTTGAAGAAGTGAATTAATAACATGTTTTTACTACCACATCACCCCCCCCCACCCCCCAAGAGCCATTTTGCCCATGTACATACTTCCCAATGTCAGTCGGCAAATCCTGCAATGACACATCATTGAGCGCCAAGTGAGCCAGTGTGCGAAGCTGAGTGAAACCATCCGGCAATCTAAAACACAAACACAAGAGAGGAAAATGGTGATGAGTGTCTCTTAGGAATTTGTTGTACAAAGCACAGGGTCAACCTCTAGATATAACCGTCTGTTAAAGTAATCAGCATCAAAGCTCATGCCCGTGGTTCCACTGTTTTCCAATTAGAAGAACTAAGAAGACAGCTGGTACCTGTTAGGAAACACTGATTGGAACTGTGGCAAAAAGAATGAGCTTTTAAGAAGAAAAAGCTTTAAAAACATCTAAAAAAGCAGAGATATGGCTGGAAACATTCTATATCCTTAGTGATGCTTCAAACAAAGCAATGTTTGATTTTATTTAACCTGTGCACACATTTTGGTGTTTGTGCAAAACAATACAATGATTTCAAGCACTGCAAATGTGAAATAAAAAGAAAATGCACAAAGTACATTCAGTAATACACAGTCCGTATAATTTGCTGCGTGTATAAAACAGACAGCCGAGTAAATAGAGCAAACAAATGCAACTCTTCATGCTTTGTTTGATTTTTTCTTTTTTTTGTAGTCCTGCTTTGCTCCAGCTGCGTTTCATCCGGGCGTGCATGATTTTTTCTCAGGCTGAAGACAAGTATAAAAGAGTGATGTGCTGTTGCAATCCACTCACCTGGAGAGGGGGTTTCCACTGAAGTCTGCGATCTCCAAAGCTCTGCAGAACTTAATGCTCTCGGGGATCTCAGGAATGTCTGCAGGAGAAAAGACGAGGCAGGGGGGATGAGAAATGAACACCGAGGACACAGATATAAAATAGGGGGGTTGTGTTCTATAAAGTGAATCATTTTAAGTTCCTTATAATCACAAACAGATGGCTAGTGGCAGGAAACGGAGAGAGCCGGGAAACATGAGAATAAAACTGAAGCTGTACAAGAACAGCACTGGGAAAATATATTATAACAGTGCTGTTTTCATTTGACAGCTGTAGACCCATGAGAACCTCTATATTACAACTTCTGTATCTAAAAGCATTTCAACTGCTACCATTACTCCAGGAACAATACGCAGTGATCATGTGTGAAATGCATACATTTAGGGAAAGTCATGCTAAGAAAAAATTGAGGGGAGTTATTTTGTAAAGGACAGATTGATAAGCATAATAAACATTCTCCTATTGGATCCCTCTGTAGAGCGTTTTCTTATAGCAATAAATAATCTTAATTGTTTAAATGTATCTTTTTATTCTCGCTGTCATCATGGATTTTCAAAAAAAAAAAAATCATTTTGCATGATCTCCATTAATATGGAGATGTGACTTAAGGTTTCAGTGGAAATGGAGGTTACTGGAAAAGACTGCATCTTACTCTGTGTAGGCTACAATTACCTTAACATGCCAACATCAGAAAAGGCACCAATTTCATTCTATGTTTTGCCTGCTGACATATTCAGTGTCCTCACATACTGGCCTGCCCAGGAGGACAACTTTTGCCACTAGGCCCTGCATGTGCAGGTGCACAAATCAAATCCCTATTGAGCCACACAGCCAGTGACACTTATCTGGCTCAGTTTGTCCTGCAGCAGGAGCAGACAGGCAGACAGATGGGAAAGGCCCTCACAGGCCACTGTACACCGCTCTCACAGCACTTGGTGCAGTGTGTAGCAGAACAGTTGTCTCATATCTACAATGCGAGTGTCAGTGTGTTTATGTGCAGCACGGAAGGACACAGAGAGGGCAAGATATTTGCGTGTTTCTGCTGATGAGCTGCAGAAAACAGTCTAAGTAAATTAGTTTCAGCTGGAGTGTCTGTAGCATGTACGATTGGGGGCTGAATTGGTTTATTTTGTCTACAGGCCTATTCCCAAGGCATGGAAATTTATGAATAAGTGCTGAATGTTTTGAGTGAAGAAAGCAAAAAATTGGGCAAAGCTAATACCTAGTGCAGTGTCTTCATATGATTCAGCTGTGTTCCATTGTATAAAATGGAAGAAATAGTGGTTTTATGGATAATACCTTGCAGCTATCTGGAATCAACTATCACAATGCACAGTAAAATAATGTTTGTGTACCATTTCTGGAGATGTCCAGTTCCACCAGCTGCATGAAGTTTGCCACCTCAGGAGGGAGTCTCTGGATCTCATTGTCACTCAAGCCGAGCTTCCGTAGATTCAGTAGTCTGAAAAAAGGCTGTAAAGAGACACATTATCATGTTATTTAAGGACAGAACAATACATACTGTCTTAGTTTTCTTAAGAAATTCTCAATAATTATGCTTCATAAATGATTTGCATATTTATTTGATGATAAAAACCGTCACAGATTATGTCAACTGATTGATCAACTAATTATTTCATTTATTAATAGCCCATTTTAGGTCTGGGTGGAACAATTCATCAACTGGGAAGTATAACTGCAGGATTGAAGGCAGGTATGAATTAGATGACTAAGACTTTTAAATGTTGAAAACATTTCTCTGCTTTAACCACAACTGAAAAGTTAAAAACATTCCATTGTCATATTCCCAAACATTCCTCACCATGGAAACACCAACCAAACAGGGTAGTCTATGATAGGAGAGCTGAGGAGTGTGCTGCAGCCATGCCAAATGCTTTCACAAGAGGCGCGTTGTTGGATGGGGCAGCGTTCAGAAACATTCCTCCGCCAGCCTTGCTATGTGTGTGTTGTGCAAGTGTCTGTGCCATTTAGATGGTCAGACAAGACATGCTGGCGGGGCATGGCAAGAGGAACGGGCCAAAACTTTGCCGTTATTAACCCCATCAATGAGCCCCCTGCCTCTGCAGCCCACAGAGGAGCCACTGTCTGCCCTGTCAAGAGCCACTCGACTCCTTAGACGCTGACTCCAGTTGGACTTTCTGTGATGGGAATTTGTATAAACTCATTCAGAGATGCTTTCTGAACAGACGTCTGCATACTTGGAGCCTAAATGATAACTCAAATTCAAATGAAACTCTCTGTTAAGGACACTAATGTGTGTCAATAACTTGATTAACAACAATTTCCAAGCCCTTCTTGCTTTGCAATGATTAATCTTTAAAAATGTTGAGCTGTTACATTCTTTCCTCAGAAGCAGGACTGTCAACTTAATTACAAAATCACCTTATTCCAATTAGTTAACCTGATGAATTGTACATAGTGACAGAAAAGTAATATTTCCATTACTGTTTCACTGCCACTTTCTATTGAAAGTTTACTGGCCCATGTTAAATGACATCTCATCTCAAAGCACTTAACTCACATTGCTATTATTAGTTATTTCTACAGGCTTTGTATGTATACTGTCAAATCTATCTTTACATAGCATAAAAGGGAAGCAGAAAAGCAATTTTTGGCTAAAATCTTTAATGATGAAATTCTGTGTGTAATTTTATGTAACTGTACGTCCTGTGTCACAATACAATGCCCATTTTGTAAAATAAATTAAGAAACTGTTCTAAGTAATCGTTGTATTCTCATCACATCTAATATTTTCTTCTTTTATTTGGAACTTCCACACAAACAAATCCTGCTCAAAATTAATCCATTCTGTCATGTTTAACGCTGTCTAAGATTCACGCATCTTTCTGTCTAGACATGTGATGTGTGGAAGAACACAAACTGCCCAAATAGTGAAAAATACTGCTATAAAGAGAAAATAATGGGGACGATGATATAAACATCAGTGCAGAATATATATTATAATAACATATAACTCCTAATTGCAATTTTTTGCATGACAATTAATCATCTAATAAAATTTTAATAAAGAGGCGTTGCATATGTAGTTAATCAGATAACACAAAAATGTCTTTGATATATGCCGTTAGCTCTTTGTCTGACATAAGTGTAAAAACATACATGTGCAGTACAAATCTACACACTCAAAACAACAAGCTTGAAGACAGCTCTACAATTACACTGCCAAAGAGAAGAATGCTGCATTTCAGCTCCACTCTGTTCCTCGAAGACAGACATTTCCTGCCCTTAACTAGTTATGTGTATTGTGTTTGGATAAAGAATGAAATGTCTACAACAGCAAGGTTTTTCCCAGAAGCAGTTTGGTGAGGGGGTGTTTTTATAGCAGCTGGCAGTACATGACAGAGCTTGTCAGTACATTTCAAACCTGCAGTAGATATGAGCTTCTCCACCTGATGGAGACTGAAATAGGGGAGGAGTGGTGGGCAGATAAATACAAGGAGGGAGGGACAGATCTAGAAGGAGACAAAAGGGGTGTTGGCTCACTGAGTAGCAGGTGACAGGTATCAGATGGCTGAAACAGGAAACAGGAGCTGAAGGCAACCATGTGACCGGGGCCAAGCCCATATGGGAATCAGCCCCCAGGAGGGGAGGCTACCTTGCTGGCAGGACAGATGACACACGGACATAGAAAGCCTCTTAGGGCGACGGTGCTTAGAAAAACACACCTGATAACCAAGGTTGCAGAAACAAGAATACACTTCAAGACATTCTTTTCCCTGCAGATGCTCTTCACCTATTGGCAAAACATACAATGCAAATTCCCATTAAATTGTTCAAGGACAACCAGCAAATCTTCCATCCACCCAGGCTAAGTCAGTAACCTAATAACAGCTTCTGCATTCCTTTCTTTTTCTGATATCATCCTAGATCATCAGTTAAGAGGGGGAAAGTTGGACTGAAATGCATTCATTCTTCAGGAAAACAACTAATAAAGATGGTCATTCACGACCAACGGTTCAGAAAGGCTCAGCTTGGTTTTCCAGGAAGTTGAGAAGTAACTGCAGTTATCACATTTTGTGCCTAGTTCTCAAACCAGCTCTACTTTGCAGTATTGCAGAATATCGTTTCTTGTCAACATTTCAAATAATTTGTAGAATTAGTTAATGACATTTCAAACAAGCTATTTTTAATGTCACCGGCTCTTAAACAAGTTATAAATAGGTTTCCTTACAGTACAGCCATTTAACATTTACTAGTACTGGAATGGCAACGTGATAACTGCAGTAACTTTAATTCCATCGCTGAAAACTGCATCTGTTCTTTTCCATTTTCCACTGACTGATCAAATTAAAGAACAGAGAACAGTGTTATACGGGTCAATGGGTCAACTGGAATAACAAATGGAAGCTGTGGGATTTACTGTACCGTCACTGTCTCTTTATTGCATTAGTGAGGCACTGGACTGCTCAGTCACTCAGACAGCCTTTACAGGACTAGGGGTTTATGTGTGTGTGTGTGTGTGTGTGTGTGTGTGTGTGTAGGTGTGTGTCCATTTGTAGGGTGAGGCGTCACATTGTTGAGAACCAGTGTGCTACATTTCCTTTACAACTGGGATGTTTTAATAAGGGCCTCTGTAAGAACTGTTTGCTTAAGGAAGTGAAGCTTTTAAAGAGGGACATACAGTGTAGCACAGTGAAGTGGGGGGACACTCCAAGAACCCCATCAACTGGTAATTCAATCAAGCCTGATATATTTTTTAAAAAGTTAAGTAATGTACCTTTTAAGGGAAATTTAATGAGTTTGTCTCATGTCGTACATTTGTACTAAGCTTCATGAAATCCATTACAGCAGTTTTTGCACAATTCTGCTGACAAACAAACACTAACGAAAACTTCCTTGACAGAGGCAATTAAGAATTAGGGGACACTGAGTAACCTAGTCCCTATGTCAGCAGAGGGCAGTGTGGGGTCTCATAGTGCTCAGATCAATACAACATACCAGTCACTAAAACCAGCATAGAAACTGCAATAAAAGTATGTATCCATTTACATCGTGCCAAGAAATGGCGGATTACACAGTATTTGTTTCCCATATCTTAACACAGAGTATGTCAAATCCCTGGGTGCAAATTTTTTGGCATTCAACAAAACCAAACACACAATACCAAGCAGCAAAATCAATATCAACCACCTGTTAACTATTAAATCCTTGTAGATGAAGAAGGGAAGCCACATCTAACCACATTTCTCCTCTTCCAAGAACAAGTCTGGCAACTTAAACACTAAATTGCATGTAATTGGTTGAAAAACCTCAAGTCAAGAGGGAAACCTCACAGCTATGTCCATTCTTAAACTGCTTTAAATTCCAGGGAAACATAACTCAACTACCTTAGTAATGTAAAGCACTATGACTACTAATGCTGCTGTATGATGCTGCTGTTAAACTGTAGTAAACTTGTGCACAGTGGTAGTTTGGATCCTTATAACAGATATGTGTGTAACTCAAGCCCTTTTGTGAATTAGTCTGATAGCGTGGGTCTCCCATAATTACAGAACAGAACAGAATAGAAAATAATAGAACAGAATTGAATAGAACAAAATAGACTTCATTGTCTTTGTATGTACAATATACAGTGAATAAAGCTTACTCCATCATATACATCCCACCCACATAAGGAAAAAAAGGTGAAAAAAAAAAGAGGAAAAAAAAACTGCACTTCAGTGAACATTAAACTACACTTTAACACAGGATGTGTTAATGTGTGGATGAACTTTAAGTAAGAAGAGAGGACACCCTGTCCTGCAGGTCTTAAAGTAAGCACACACAACTGTTTACAAAGTGTCAGTTTGACTTTGGTTTGGGTTTCCAAAAACGTTAGCTAGAGTAGAAGTCAGCTTGTGTGTGTGTGTGTGTGTGTGTGTGTGTGTGTGTGTGTGTGTGGTGTGTGTTGTGTGTGTGTGTGTGTGTGTGTGGGATAAGAGCACTATGTTAACTCGCATGTCTATTAGCAGTGGTTGGTGTTTTTTAAGAGTGTTTATGAGTGTGTTTATGTCTGTGGGAACAAACTGTAAATTCACAGAGAGGAATGCTAATGTTTGTGGACCTCACATCACTCTTCAGAGACCAATTAAAATGTGACTGCAGTTATCCGAGAGGAAATGTCTATGCATTTGATTGTTTGTGCACAGTATGCTCATATGCAAGTAAACTTTATGTACGCAGGCCCAGTGCAGGCCTGACGTTCACAGAGTCTTTAGTGTTCCAGTCAAGTGACTCCATTTAACTTATGGTTTCCATCCAATCAGGCCATCAAACTACAGACAGAACAGGCTCCTCCTACGCTCCGAACACACACTCAGAGTGAATTTAGTGTGCAGGGGGCCGAAACCGTGAGGAAACTCCAGATACAAAACTCACATTGACCTTAAATCATTAACCTTCAGGCAGACTCATGTCTAAAACACCACTGTATAAAAATCCACACAGTGCTAGCTGGTAGAATTATTACTGAGTTAAAGTTTTGGCATTTAGTGAAACAAAAACAGAAGTGCTAAACCAACGTGATCAGGTCTCAGCTCGCCTATGGAGGCATTTTATCAATGTTTCCACTCCAAGTTTGTCACTAAGAGGAAGTTAAATTGCATACAATCATTACACACACCTCTTCATTATTCTCATAACCCTTTTTCCGCTTTACTTTCACACACTTCTATTCCTCTGGAAGTTCAGTATATATTCACACATTCCCAAACCCCTTAATCTTGTGCCAAATCTGCTGTCGGTCCAGTTCATATGTCCCCACTCTCCCCCATATCCATTCCTTCACAACGCACACAAACTACACACACTGCTTGCACACTACTGTGATGAGGGGCTCAAACAGAGGGGAGGGGAGAGCACATGCTTTTGTGCTGGCCTGGACTCTTTCAGTGTCCAGGAAATAAAAAGCTGAAAGGATTTGGTTGACTGAGTAACTTGGTCGGTCACTCGGATAGTGACCCTCATTACGGCACACTGGTTCCTATAGACAGCTGCAGTTATTGTGGTATAAACTGTGTAGCTACAATCTGTGATAACAGATACACAATGCTCTAACGCAAAGTAATGCATTTACAAACAGCCTTCCTTATGCTGCATATGTTATATCACACTAATGTTCAAGTTAAAAGCATCAGAAAGACTACATACTGAAGGCCAGTGCTTTGAGACCCACACAGGCAGTGGTTACTTTACTGCTTGGCCAAAGTAATCCCTCCTCCCGCATTGCAATGTTTGAACCCCAAAGTTCCTAAAATGTCTACACATGAATGACACTCTAACTGGTCTTCTACCCCTCCTTATTTTGCTCCACCTCTCTAAGTTCCCTCCATTTTCTCTGGCAGAGAGACAAAGGCCAAGCGGCCAGCCCCACACAGGGCTGTCAGTCACCCTCGGAGCCCCCCCTCCCTCCCTTTGGCCTGGCCAGGGGATTCCTCCATTGTCATTCCTCCGAGGGCACCGCTGAGAGGAGAGAGAGGCTGGCCAGTGCATGGAAGGATGAAGAGAAAAGTGGCAAAGGATAACAAAAGGCAGGAATGACTAAGAAGGATAAGTGATGGTGAGTGGGGAGAACAGAGAGACAAAGACAAGGAAGATTGTGTGCGAAGTAGAGACAGAGGAGCTGAGAAAAGGGGACCGATGGTGGATTATTAATTAAGAATGTAGTGCAGACAATGGAATCCCACTGTGCTCTGGGCATAATGCACCACTAACAGGGACACAGACTGCAGTCCAATCTAACTGACCAGCAAATGGTCTTTTTCAGACACACTGCCCTTTCCCCCCCTCAGATTAATAACGCAGTTAATTCATCAAAAAGAAAACATGCAGTAAATCAACAGACTGTCATGAATGTTGTTCAGTCTGGTCCGTTGTGTCCTAGTTACAGTGGGGGATATGATGTTTCCACTGGCCTCATCAGAAAACCCACACTCTTCAGATCATCAATACAACATTCCACCTACCTACAACTTTAAACCTACATTTTTCACTTTGTCTGCCTTCACTCACCATCTCCCACACACATTTTGCAGCTCATACACATGTAAAGAATAAAAGAGATGAACAAGCATATGCAGCCAAAGTGCACTTATGGTGCTTCAGCTAGTACTGTTAACTTTAAAGATGCTTCCTCAGGAACTTTTACGCACTTAGAAGTGTTGATATTTATGTACATGTCTTTGTGTGGCCATTTAATTGCATTTGTGTGAAACTATACGATACTGTGTATGTGAGCACTAGTGTATGTGTTCCACTTAAATGGCACTTTGAGCCATGACTAGCCTTATCCGGCTCCTGTCCTCCAGGCTGGTCCGGCCACACAGAGAGTAGGGTGTGGTAAAGCTGGTGTGACTGACAGACTGATTAACTCCCATCTCCTTACACCTGTCCTGATGACTTTGATCTCTGCAGAAAGCAAACACAGCCGAAAGCCAGGCCAAGCAGCACCTAGGCCTACTGCACCACTTCAGCAAAGTATATCTACAGTTACCACACTCTGTGTTAACAAAGAGATAGAGAGGGGAGATTAAAGTTGTATCTAGCACTAAAACATTACAGGAGACATAACCACTGTGCTTTTGTTACAGTGAGGTTTAGATTTGCATGATGAGGCAGGAAAATGCAGTGCGACAACGTGTGGTGGATGAGATTTCCTGTATGACTGAGGCAATGCTGAAAAAGACCAGCTCAAAACAATGCTTTCATAACACACTGCTTTTTTCCTCAGTGAGATGTCAGTGTGAGTAATATTTGGCTTTTTATTGAAGGTACATGGTCAATGAATGCCACAAATATTTTCCTTCCCTGTAAAAGTTGTAGGGAAATGCCACTTCACACTGAAATAACAATTTTGAATGTAAAGGAGTATTTTAGTCTGTGTTTTCTATGGCGTAGATGAGTCAGAAAAGTCATTGAGTAATAGGTGGATTAAGGCCTCTAGACCAGTGTTTGTCAACGGGGGTGGTACCGCATTGGGTGTTGGGACACAGTCAAGGGGAGTTTGGAATGAGAAAGCTGAGAGGGGGGCGGTGAGACCAAAATGTGGGGCGTTAGTCTGTATAAGTATCAATATCAAGCAGGGTTTTATGTCAATTGTGAATTTCCAGCCTCAAAGTGGTCCACGAGGATGTAATAAAAAAGACAAATTTATATCAGTGTTTCTCAAATCACACTCATCTGACTTCCAAACAAAAGTTACAAGTACAGATAATTACTTTATAAATTAAAACCCAGTCAAATGTAGCCTAAATAAGCCTAAGAGTAGACTTTTATTTAATTTGTCTATGTAAACCCACATTTTGCGTCACCGTCTCTATACAGTTAGGTTACCTAGGTTGCTTATTGTCATATCAAAGACCTCTCATTACCTGTGAATTGTGGTGGAAATGAAGTAGAACAGCTAACTAATCCGAAACAAAGAAATGACGACCAATGTTACCAATATGGTGCAAAGACATTCTGTTAGCCTCCAGTTTAGCACCATTTGTAATATACTGCAGACTTAATTTGTAATATACAAAATATAATAATATAGGTTGTTTAAAAAGGGTTTTGTTTTTGTTTTTTTTAAAGAGTGGGAAACTGGTCAGCTAGTTAGGTGGTCTGTGAATTTTTTTTTTTTTTATGATGAAGCGGTCCTTGGTGTGAAAAAGTTTGAGAACCCCTGCTCTCAACTATACATGTACAAATTTGATATGTGTGTGTGTGTGTGTGCAAGTGTATATGAGTGTAGTTCTGTATTTAGGCTTACTGCCTCATAACCTTTATGCCTGAAAACACAGCCGTTAAGGAAAAATAAGAACTGTCCATAGAAAAAAGGGAACCCCACAGTCAGGTCAAACTGACTGAACATAACGTACAACTGAACATAGGCACCTCAAACTGCTGCTTGAAAACACAGTACAGTCTGATAATGGTTCAACTGAGCTACTGAGACAACTCAGCCAAATGCTGCCCTAGAGTCAACATGGTTAATAAACAACCACTGTGGCAATACGCCCCCCATGGCCTCCTGGAATATTGCTGACTTCTGCTGATTTGACACAAAGTGATAACTTTTCAACACGTTGATGACACTAATTACAGCAGACATCTGTAACATCATACACTCATCATATACTGTACAAAATAAGTTTACAGAAAGCAAACCTTACTGTTACTGTAGCCTGAAAGAGGCTTCAGGAGGAAGATTGAGAGGGAGCAGGTGAACATGGCATTGTCTAGCAAAGAGGCTCAGCTGCTCACAAACACACACGGATGGCTAAAGAGTAACTATGTGACACATACACAAGTGGGATTATGCTCATCATATGAAGTACAGTAGAACTAGCTCTGGTAGCTCTTTCAGCACTCTAGTGTTTTAAAGAGCAACTATAACAATATGTTCGTATTATATTAAACATTAGCTACTTGGCATAACTTTGTGATATCAACATTGAAGAGAAATATATCAACATGAATCAATAACTACTTTGAAATCAAAGCCTCATCTTTACAGTTCACAACCTGAGCTAAATTACTGAGTTCCTTAACTGAGGCAAAATACAAGGTATCATTTGTTGTGTGCAAACTTTTTCATTTATAGACTACGTTTACTTCCCCTAAACAGATGTATTATAATAGTAAATAATGTGGCATGTGGTGCTCTTGATTATGCACTCCGTAACCAGGAATGGTGACTACTTGGTGCTGTAAAGCATTTTCCAGTCAGCATTTTAAAAATAGACAAGTAATCCCTCCAGTGTGTTGCCATATTGGTGGGCTAATCGCTACTTTGGTTACTAAAAGTGTCAGTGATACAAAGGCTTGCACCACCAGTTCTGGGAGATCATGTCCACTAGCGCCAAGCTCCAGCATCTATTTGCAATCCAAACCAGATTCAAAACAGCAGCCAGACTGAAAGCCATGAACTTGATTTTTTTTTCAAGCCCCTGCACTTGCCAACAGTATGCATTAGTATTAGGTTTCATAAACATCTTTCCCCTGACTAAAGGAATCACAACATGTAAAGATAATCAATAAACTGTTATTGACAGTACCCTACCTCTACATGATAGAAAGCAGGAAACACTATAACTTTTAAGTGCATTGTGTGCTTTGCTAGAGGGAATGATCACACATATTGGAAGTTTCCTTAGACAAAACAGGGTGCGGTGTAATGAACACCTACAGTGAAAATGTAAATGCTGCAGGTGGATGGCAGAGTCACTAATAGAGTAATGGAGTCGCTACAGTTCAACTAATGGACTGTCCAGCTATTCTCCAACACAGCAGGCCTGAAAATGTACACCCAGCGAGACCAGAAACTATAGAGGCACTCCGTTCCTATTCTCTCTCTGTGTTCCCACACACAAGACAAAACCAGAAGCGCCATTGTTTACAGTCCACATAGGACGTTTGGCTCTTTCCTGGATGGGCTGGATCCGGTATGTGCGGCCTCACTGCCAGCTCTCTGTCTCATAGTGAAGTAGTGCTGCAGTGGCCCGTGGTTGAAACTAGGCCCTCTGGCACCGCACAGCTCAGGCTTAACCCAAGACACTTCTTGGCTTGACAGGCAGCGTCAGCTCATTCTGTGGAAGCAGTAGCATTAAGACGAGCTCTGTAGCTGCTTGTTTGATGGTACATATACACAGACCTGCAGCCAAAAGAGGAATGAGCCGAGTTGTTGGAGGGCAATACAAATAATCCTTAGGCTAATCTTTCTTATAAACTGTCATACTAGAAAGCTATTTTAATAAAACTGTAATCTAATTACTCCTTGTGATCTACATGAAGTGCTATGTCTTAAAAAAAAAACGACTGAAAGAGCGTGTGAGTGTGTGTTGTGAATGTAAGAGTGGCTAGGGTACAATTGAGCCATTGTGTGCCCAGGTTGTGGCCTTCCTCCCAGGATCATGTGGCTCAGTATCTATCATTTTCCAGCAACGTTCTCAACATTCCCCACTTTCAGCAAGACTCACATCGGTTTCACTCTTTACATTTCTTTCATGAATGTTTGTTCACTGTCTTATTGCTGACATGGAAATATACAGCTGTGATGTTAGACCCTCTGAGGAGCGTCGATAACGGCCACATTGAGAAAGTAAACTGCCAGTCTGCTGTCTACATCTCTATTTTCACTTCACATTCAATGCAGGATGAAGCTAGACATTTTGGCAACGTGTTTGAAACAACCAGCATTTAATGCCACACAGTTCTTTGACTGTTGACTTGACATAACAACATCAGTTAAATAAGAAAAGACAGATAATTAGTTGCAATTCTATTCCCCAAAATACAGATTGCAATTGATTTTAATGCTTGAAAACATAGCTAAAAACAAAAAAGGAACATTGTAATACCCTTATTTAACATCATCAGCCATTCATCGTGATGAGTGCAGTGTCATTACCTAACAGAAAATTTGTCCAAAGAAATACCAGTTTGAAGACATGACATTCCCAACCACGGGATAAGAATTACACTAACTCTATCAGGATGTATCAACGGCCTGCTTTGTACCAAACAGAAATGAGCCGACAGACATCTGGCAGCTTTGCCTGCATCCAACAAATCTCTACAACACAAGCACTCCCAAAGTTTGGGAAAATGTTTGACTCTTCAGCCACTAAATAGAGAAGGAATACAATTAATTTGGTTGACCTCATAAACTTTTGCATGCATCATGCCTTTGAAGCATGTCATCTGCCAAATATGAAACATTTAGAGCTGTAAACTCAGGACACTGTATAGCAAATAGTACAAAACTGCAGAAAACAACATAACCCAACAATAAGTTCAATAACTGGTCCACAAGAGCAGCACAAAGTCACCTTTATGAAGTTTAATGATATAGCATCTTGTCCCTGTGGAAAAACGACTGCTCCACTTTAGATGCTGCTATAAACTATCCTTTCCTTGCTGCTGTAGCTTTTTCAAACCTCAAGGACAAAGTGTGGCTTTGAGAAAAGCAGGTCTGCTCTCCCTCTCACTCTCCCTCTGTATGACAGGTCTGGCCTGAGCAAAGGCCAAGGTTGCTGCGCCGTAAGCACATTTGAGAAAGCAGTTGCCATGGTCTTTCTGCACACAGAGATGCAGTAGTTCTGCAGTGACAGGGAAGCCCCAGCCCATCTGGTGACTCTCCCTGACAACACAGGGTGAATGCGCCCCCGCATCAGGCAAACCACTGGCCCTGGGAGATCCATCACCTTGGAGACCGGCATTTGTTCATTGAAGAAGCCAGAGAACAAGACAACTGAATCCTCCCTTGTGACGCTTAACTGACGATGAAATGAAAACTAAGCCTTGGTTGATATATTTTATCTGCCCACAGATAAAACAGAGTATGTTAACATCTGCACTGTATCATTAAAACAAACAAATGAATGAATACAACAATGTAATCTGACTTCAAGTCACTTATCTTAATTTCTGTGATGTGGATTCTTTCTTTATAAACACCAAAGGCAACACCTCGGCATACTCTTAAGCTTAGACTGTTACTGAGCCCTGCAAGGCAAACCCCACTAATATGTCATAGAGACAGCATAATTACAGAGTTGTCTCCACATTTCCCACCTGACTCCAAAGAGGATCAACGCCAGGAACTAACAAAACATTATCCCTAAGCCTATAGTAAAGCTTTAATGAACACTCAAGGCTGTCTAAAACACACTCTTCAACCTGTCTGACGTCATGAACATAGTTTGTTACAGCAGATCTAGCAATACACACCAGAAAAAGAATTACACTACACTTGAAATGAGCAGAGATAGTGTATTTTGTACCATGGCCTGCATGTTATGTTCCTATGCTAACGTAGTATGAGGTGTCAGAGTCCAACTAAACATGGTACATGTACTCGACTCCATACCTTTGACCTCACCTTACATGTTCCTGTGCTTAAAGGATGTGTTAAGACTGTTGAACTGCAGCAAATGTCACACAGTCAGTCCTCCCAGACCAACCTACGACGATACACATCCTGCAGCCTGTTACACTCTTCCTGCAGTCTGCCATTTTTGAGCACAAAAGCATCCAGAAGTGATAACAGGATGAGAATCTAGTTTGCTCATGAGTAAACCTGCACAGATTTGCTGAAATTAAAATACTTTAAAGTAATAATCCTGAAGCTGCAGCATGATGAAGAGGAATATCCAGTTGTGGCATATTAGTCACTTCAAGGTATAGTCTTGAATTTATTAGGTGGATGCCGGCAACTAAATACCCTTATAATGCACACTACCAATAGGCAGCCTGAAGAAATGTTTCCAAAAGCTTTACCTGCTACATTTTTTAAATATAATTTTACCTTTTTCAAATAATTCCAAAACACAAAATAAATATGTACATATATAAAAGAAAAGGAGAAGTGCGCCTTCTTGTCATCACCACATAGGATTATACATAATGTTATCTGGTAAAGTGGCAGGGCTATTGAATTGTCTTTTACACTGGATGCACAAAACCCAACCATCAGATGGGTGGGGTTTACACAACACTTCAGTTCATGGCACATGTGCTGCTTTTGTGGACCAGAACCAACGGAACATCAACATGACAGTGAATAGAGGAGTTAATAGTAAGAACAGGTAAACATGTCCAGAATGTTGCTGTAATTCTGCTTGTGGACAAATATTCACTGAAAATAAACACCATATAAAATGAGCTTGTGTTAAGTATTCATACAGGGCAGCACAGTAGTACAGTCAGAGCACTGGATTCTTACAGCTGACCCCGTTAGCGGTATTCCCATTCGTTATGAAGTCCCAAAAGAGCATGTACCAGCATAATTAAAACACTGCTCAAATAGGGGTAATATTTAACAATGGGAGTCTCAAATGTGATTATCTTGAGGACTTAGCCGGAGTGTATGAATGTGCAGCATGTGTGTCAAGCATGCTTCAGTGTTTTGTGTCTGTGTGTGGGCTTTCCCAGCAGGAATGTGAAATGAGTAAGTTCAAGTGTGTAACTGTGTATATGTAAGTGCGTGTGTGAGTGTGTGTGTGTGTGTGTGTGTGAGTGTGTGTGTGTGTGTGTGTATGTGTGTGTGTGTGTGTGTGTGTGTGTGTGACAGAGACGGAGGAGTGACTGTAGCTTTTAGAGGGCAGGGCAAACTCCTGGAGATTCCAGACATGCCTGCATTTCCTCAGATGTCACATGCTGCAGTGCAAACACAGCTATGCCGAGTTAATTACACAAAGCATTCACACATATCCCAAAAGTTTCAGACTTTAAAACAAAATAATTATTATATTTTCTGCAAAGATTGGTGATGTAAATATTGTTTGGGAAGGTCTGACCCAACTGTAATATAATTAGAAAGCTGCCTGGAGGGAAAAGAAACCACAGAGAATGAACTCAGAGACGCATTGTGAAGTTCTACAATTCCACAGATTAAAATAACTGACCTTTAACTGGACAATGCCCCAAACAATTAACACTTGGTCAATCAGTCGTCACAATTTTCTGTTGTGTTGTGACCAGGTCATCTGATCTAACACTCGACACATCAACACAAGAAATAGCAAAGGAAGGGTTAAGTACTCAGACCAAAACATATTCACAGCAAAGGGGGAAAAAAAACACAATGAGGAGAAAACCAAGGCATTCTTGCTGCACTGGAGATGAAAAGATGTGCTCCAGGGCCTACTAGCAGGCCAGACATGCATGCATCAGTACTGGGCACATACTGCTGCCATCTCTTAAAATTCACTCCTGCTTCGTTCAGTATTCATCTGTGGCATGAGTGTGACACATGGGTGCGTGCATGCTGCTTTGTTGTCTCCAAAGAATCCTGCTGTGCTTCTATTGACCTCTTTCATCCATTCTCTGTCATGAACACAAACATTCACTCATCAGCACCTCCAACAGAAGCCCAGAGCTGCTCATGTGGCACAGCCTACACATTCAACATGCTTCATATTGTGTTTGTTCACTAGACAATTAACCAACCAAGACCATCAAGCTTTGTCAAATTCTACAACTGTCCTACGAATGAAAAACACTGTCATAGCTGCTTAAATCCTAATGGTAGACTTTTCCACAACAGGGCTGGGTGGTGCTGCCAAAAAATACCCTTTCAATATACCTTGACAGATTGGGGATAGGCAATGTACATCACAATATTTTTCTGAAGTGGATAAAAGTTGAAGTTAAGCTAAACCCATGCAAGGTCTAAAAACATATTATTTTCAGCCTATTTAACAAAAAAAAGTTAAAAGGAATGACAAATTTGTGTATAGTCCATGATAAATAACTTATAGACCTATATCACAGCAGGAGGTGCTTTCAATAACATTACAAGGATTAGAGTTAAGAACATACACTGAACAGGTTACATTGAACTAACTAAGCACTTTAGTATTTAAGAATAGCAACAAAAACATGGGCTTTAATAAACTTGCCAGCCTGGCAACACTAATTCTACATTCAATTCAGAATGTAATGCTCTTCGTAAAATTCACTGGTGCAGAGAGTTTTGCAAAAAGGTGAGGAAAGCATAACGATTACAATTCACACTTGATGTTTGTGATAGTCATTTCCTGCATCCCATGCAGAACACACCATAATACATTCAGTATATTTCACATATAATGCTTAAAACTTAAAATCTATAAATGAAAATCCAAATCTATAAATGAAACCAACTTCCTTTACATGAAATCACCATCTTCTCAAGAACTATATATGAGCTGGAAAACTGGGTGTACAAGCATTTGCTTATGGATTGTGCAAAAGATGTTACACTAGAACACTGTGATGAGTTTAGGCAGTACATCCTTATGCAGAAAATGATGCAAATTACCAGCAACAACATCTCAAGCACATTGAGAGAAAGACTAAAACATGTCATTCAGACTCTAAGCTAAAGGTAAGCCAAATCAATAATGAAATCAATATGGAAAAGAAGTAGACACAGCAATTTAGATAATTTGTAAATGGTTATTTAGTCAAGGACAAATGTAGTGAATATCAGGAAACTGAAAACACAGACTTCTGAAGGAACCCACTATAGCATAATATTTATATTTCTTATATATTTTAGTAAGTTAGAATGCAAATGCTTGGCATGAACACGCTAGACACATTCTAGAAATAATTATGCACCAAAACTGACTTGTCTGGGAAGAAATCTGATAAATACTTTAAAATACTTTGGAACAGGTAAGTGTGAGTATTTGCTGTAGTAGTAAATACTGTTGTAGCCAGTATATTACCGTATTCCTTTACCCTGACTCTTATCTTGTATGATTACAAACAAACAAGGCGCTGTGCATCATTTATCCTGAGCGCCACAATTTAGAAACAATATGCACTTCTGAGTGTGCGTGCAAGATAGAGGGAGGGGCAAAAAGAAAGAAACACTGCTGTGCTGGGAGGGGCAACTGATGTAAACAGCAATAAAGCATAAGGCAATTTTTCTCGAAACTTCCATTTCATGCCTGGACTTAACATCCTCCTGTGCTCCACAAACAAGGTGGAGTGGAGAAGGTCTCACAACAAGGCATTCCACAGCTCACTTGATTACTCCAGCTTCCTGCAGGCAGACACGCCCACAACAGAAAAGAATCAACAAGAAAAACACAGCTGTCAACAAATCAGAGCCGTCCAAAGATGCTAAAGAACAAGACGCTGATGGAGATGATATAGAAATTAGATACTTAAACTATCCTGAACCAAACGTTATGTGAACCTGTCACCTGTTTGAAACACTGCATGAAGAGGAATCGACTCTGTTGTGGTAGCTGTTGCTGAGATAGAGAGGCTAGTATTTGGTTTGACGCCAACATCCATTACTTCCATATGATACTGTTAAATCAAAAATACACAATCAACAGTAAATATTGAATTAAAGAAGTGAAAAGGTGAAAGACGTGGACACATCTATAAATCCAGAGCCTCTTGACTACAGAATGTACACAGGGATGTGAGGGCTATCAGGTTTCAGAGCAACAGATAGAGGCCTTCAATGGCTGTGTGTGGCCTGCAGATAAAGGGCAGCATTTGTTTGTGGTTGGTTTTAATGCCATCCCAGGTGACCTATTCCCCCACAGGGACATCAGCACCCTGACAGATTATCCTCAAAGGGCCATTTGTATAGTTCCTGAGCTACTGTACGATTAAAGTGCTCACAAACAGCATCCCATCCCAAAGAAATGTCAGTGCTAAATGTAAGGTCCATATTTAATATTGTATTGGCAATGTCCCTTTCCAATCTGTAGCCTACACATGTGAATTTTACTCACGCAGAATGAACATCTGTCACAAAATGACCTCAAAGTGCACTGCTATCTGTATAGGAAACAACCACCATCTACACAGTAATTATAAGGAACTGATAAGTTTGTTTGTTTACCGAGGATCTTTCCAGAAACCTGTTACTTAATTTACAGGACATTTCCTTCTCAGTAGAGAGCTTCAGTTGGGGGTGAGAGATAAAAACAATCTTAAAATGTGATTGCTATAAGACACATGTTGATAATAATGAACTTGCCAAATTTTTACTCAACATGTACAAACCTAAAACACACAAAATATAAATGTAACAGCTTTGCAGTGCCACATGAGCACATACTGTAGTTTCAGTTAGGCAAATAAATGTCAGAAGACTATTGAGCACACTGGCAGGAACAGATTGGTACATTTACAATGTTCTGAAATCTCCATTTCTTTAAATGGGGAAAAAAAAAATGTAGGCATCAACAACCAACTGGTAAGCATTATCAAGTTATACACCGAGCTAAATATCATTATTCATGATAAGTAATATTTATGGTCCTATCACCCAGGTCAAGCTTCAGTGGTGCCATGTTGTCACTTCCAATAGCAAACCTATTTTTTCAATGGTAAAGTTATTCATTACAGACAACAGGCTGATTTATGCCACATCGACACTAATGCTGACATTTAAATAAAGAAGAATTTTCCTCTCCATTTGAGCAACTCATCCACATATAATGGGACACTAAACCAGGGATTTTTGTAAAGTGCCTTCAAAATGAGGATTTTAAAAATGGGAGAAAATACCCGATTAGACACATATCTATATTCGTGTGGACAGGGCATAAAGTAGAATATACTTAATGTATGTAGCTAACCTGTCCTATCATAATGCTCCAGTACAGCATAGAGCAGCCACAGACTCTCCCCTATCGCAAACAGCTGCCACCACCACCACAGCCATCAATTATTCACTGGAGCCTTGCCTCCTTGTTTACCTTTGAGGCTACTGACCAAGCCATAGTACATGGAATAGTGGTGAGACGAAAAAAATTATTAGAGATGACTGTCTTTATGCATGCCACATGTCATTGCTGTATTTTTGACTGTAGGTCTGAATTTACTCTAACAGAGCAGTTAGCATCTTTGTTTTGTCCTCAAAAAGCATGTTTTTGCAAAATGAGAGGAGGAGGAGGAGAAGGAGGAGAAGGAGGAGAAGGAGGAGAAGGAGGAGGAGAATCATGTGTCCATGTGTGTTAAGTCTCTAGAGGATGAGCCATTTGCTCTGTGACCACTTCTTCTTTCCCACCTGACACTACATGTCAGTCAAGACTTAGTTGAGCATGGATGGATGGACGGCCTTAAGTAAGGCTGGAGTCCCAAAAGACCGGTGATCATTGAAGCTAAGCTCAGCTCTCAGATCATTTCCTCTAGTGGAGGTGCCAGGGCCCCCTTCTGCTGTTAATCCATCTCTGGAATAAAACCCACCCTCCACTAGCCTGTACTCACTCTCCCTGCCACACACACGCATACAGACACACACACACTCACCTCCCTTTACCCCTCTGTTCAGATCGGGGGGAGGGGGACAGGCAGGATGTGAGACCAGCTGGTCATCAGCTCAGACAAAGAAACCTGCTGAATGTGCTCTTGCATCAAAAAGAAACTCAGATCTCTCTGACTGCCATTTCTTCACCACCAGTTCTGGCTCCCTTAAAGTTTTTGTTGACTCTGTAAGAGGGAGGGCCTGATTACAGCATTTTTAATGCAACCACTACTTCCTCTTTTCTCATAGATGTTTAATCCTGAACAAATCTTATAGCTTGGCCTGAGACACAATAAAGCAATAACATTCACACAACTAACCAGATTTTAGAGTTGTTTACACCCTGCGAACAATGGTACCAACGGCTTCAACAAAGCAAGAAAAAGAGTAGAAGAAGAGTGAGAAAGAGCTGAGAGAGCATGTAGCTTTACCACAGAGAGGCCAGAGGCAGGTGTAATTTATCTTTTTCTTAGCCTAGTTCAACCAGTCGCTAGGGAGAGACAAACCAGGACTCACATTAACTGGAAACTAAGGGATGGAAGGAAGGGACCGCAGAACTGAACGACACACTTCATAAACACAATGTGAAGTGTACACGTCTTAGGTGACTGAATCAAACTTTTTGCAGTTAGTACTAAACTTTTGTCTCAAGATACATTTCCCTCATGCCTCCATTACGAATAGATGAAGCACAGTGCAATATCAGTCACAGTGAACCATTTATAAATCCTCCTCTGGATGATATTTGAGTAAATGAAGCAACACTACACTTGAAATATTCAAATAACGGTAACGTAGAACAATTCACATTCACCATGAGCTGAGTGAAGGACTCTAATTTGGGCCTCACTTGACCCAAGACTGAATGTACACAAGGGACTAAAAAGAAAAGGACTCAGATTTTTATCAATGTATTTATGTACTTGAAAAGAGACCCAAATGACTGAAAAGCACATCCCAGAGGAGGCATTCACTGATATGCAGTAGCTTGTATGAAGGGGGTCAAAACGATGGTGCTGAGGGCGTTTTTACGGCTGGGTGAAACCCTAATCTACTCTTTAGCCACTGATCTGTTAGCGCGCACACACACACACAGAGCACTGGTGACAGCCGAAAATTAAAAAGACTGCACTGTCATCCCTCTGTTACTGCACGTATATATACTTCCTCTTTATTATGTTAAAACATTAGTCTTACATATTCTCCAAATCTACTGAAGTCAGTATTTGTTTATGTCTAGCTCATCACAGGAATTCAGTGCTGCAACATATCATGTGTACCTGGAAAGTCCTATTAGGTAATAATACTGGAAGCGACATAGATAAAACTTGTTTAGCAAAGTCGGATTGGGTCACACCCATTAGGGATATGTTCCCTATTTCAACAATAGAAATGCCAAGACAAGAACAAGTGGATATACTAGAACATGTACATATGTTAAAGCCCTTGCATTGGTTGCTGCGTACTGCACCTGCATCTCACCTGGCTACTCCAAAATAGGTCCTCTTGCACATTTCAGCAGGTGTAACTGACCTATTAACTTAAAAATGATCATCTGAGTCCTGATACCTTTGCAGTCTTAATGCAGATCTGGTTAGGGGCAGCGTACTCAGGAAACACACAGACCCATGACATTGGATATGGGGGGGGGGGGGGCGCGATCAGACTGGTGAATAGACTCCTTTGTAACCTGTCATGGGACTTGAGAATGGCTAAAAAGATAATTCCCTCTTCCTCAACATGATCTTTGAGGCAAGTCCTTTGCTGTTTGACAAAGCAGTAGGAAAAAACATCACTTTGTTTCAAGCATTCCCGCTAAAAACTTGTACATTATAGGTGTCCAGAGACAATTATTATGCATCCACTTCTAAGCAGAATATATGCAAGTTCCAATCAGTGGCAGATGAACTAGAGCAAATATAAAAGCTTTAATCAAAAAATAGACAAGTCTGCCAATTTCAAGTGAAAGTGACAAATGTTTTCTTCGCTACTGCTTCAATTTAGCTACTGTGCACTAACACTTCATAAACTTCTAAAAATAACATCCACTGAAAAAAAAGAAAATATCTATTAAAAGAGTGTCTAAGATTATGTATTGTGCAGTAAGTAAACAGAGCCACTTCACAGTATTAAGAGATAAAGATGTATGGGCATGAAGGGAATTCCTAACCAGCTGCTACTTAACAGATTTTCCAAAATCATTCCATACCAACAGGTCATACTATAACACTGAACCAAATTGTGTTAGCACCATTTAGGCCAACAGAAACTCCAAAATCAAAGACTGTGTTCATGTGACAAACAAAAACATTACTACAGAGAACATTCCCTAAGATTGTGGTGGGGGTGAGTCCAAGAGAACTCAGGCAACCATCAGGAAATCTAAATCTCCATCTGTTCTCTATGTTAAACCCCTACCTCTACCAATACGATCTGGACTAGTACATCCCCTGCACCATAAACCCAAGACCACCACATGTCAAAAATGCTTTAAATCATGTTCTTTACCTGAGTGAAACTAACACCGTCTGTCTGACTGAAAGCAATCATATGATAATTTGGAGTCCAAGCCTTCAGAGAGGTGGCAGGTTGTTGCAACAAGCTGATTTTTCTCCATCTATACATTTTTTGTACATGATGTCGCATTCAGAATAGGTAAACCATGATCTCTATTAAGCTTATCGTCAAAGATGGTGAAATAGCTTAAGTGATGAGCAAAAACAAGCCTTGATGTTACAGTGGCATCTAAAAATAAACCAAGACTGACACAGGCTTACACGCACTCATGTTGACTTGTACACAATGTGACATGGAAGAGGCATAGACGCACATAAATACATCAGAACCCTTTCACATGTATAGGCTTATTATGGTAATGAAATCTTCATACAGTTAGTGCCCTTGTTCCCGACCCCGTATGGGACTGACCTCTCACACTACTGCCTCAGTGAAGCCCCGCTGATTCAGAGGACCGGAGAGGGCCCATATGCTTTGTGTCTGCACGCTACGCATTCAGCGAGACCACATGAGACATTCTGTCACCATGCATTTATGTCTCCTGGTTGAAGTCAGCACCACACAGAAAGATTCACTCGGTTAGCTGCCTACCCCAGAGTATTCTGACTTTGAGAGCAGGTATGCTGGATGTCTGATAGGTATGAACTATTCCACAGGTGACTTTCATCAGGCAAAGCACGCCAGGAAGTTTGCATCTGAATAACTATGCAGATAATACAACCATTTTCAACAGCTGTGTGCATGTGTGTGCATTCATGCTGTTTTACTTTTTTGTATACCAAATATCAGTCTAATTTCCAAAATAATGAAAAGCAAATGGTTAAATGTCTGATCAAGAGTTTCCTATGTATAAATGTAGTAACATTTAGTCCTGTGCCAACACTACAACCGTTGATGACCCAGCCTGTTCTTGACAGTTTTTCATTACTGAACATTTCACTTGCTTCTTTCACCACCAACCCAAAGCTGTCAAATGCAGACAACTATGAATGTCTTCTACTGCCCAGTGTATTCATACCCCACCACAATTAGAGCCTTTGCTTCACCCTGACAAAGAACAAAAGGGCTGAACTGAATTAAACTAGGAGAAAGTCGAGCATGCAAGTCTTTTGTTCCACAGTTCCACAGAGTCAGAGAGAAAACAGACCAATGACAACCCTGCTCCTCTTAAAATAAACTCTTGGGCCGTGCAAGAGAACCTTTGTCATATTTCAAATTGTAGGAGTGTGGGTGGGGACAGCATTGGAAGTCATTCCACAGATGCCTTCCCACTCTGCATCCAATCCAAATGGCCACTGATGCCATTACTACAGGCAACATAGTGTCTGTGCCAGCTGTTTTGGTTTGGGAAGTCCCTTGTGAACACAGAGTAGGAGAACTCCCAACATTCCTCTTATAAAAATATATTATATTAAAAACAGAGGGCATACACTTTTCATCCAGATCCAGCCCCCATTTTCTTCAAACCAAGCTAACAAAAAGATGAATAACATATCTACTGCAAGTAAACTAGTTGAATTATTTAGACAGTTAGTGCATGGTTAGGCACTGTTTTTTTTTTTTTTTGCTGTACACACAAAACAAAACTTGCCAAATCAGGACATTTACCATTGCCAGGCGAAGCTACTAATGATAAAGCCCTGCAAGGTAGAACGACCAAACCCACTCCACAGGTGGAAAAGAGGACGTACCTGAGCAGAAAAGGAACCACCTAAAGCAGGTGATATCATGCAAAATATTTTGCTGCTGAAGGCAAGACGTGACCTTTGAATGTTATATAGGTAAAAAGGTATATGTACTAGTGGTATGTGACTTTGACAATATGTAGACAGATGTACCCACTTCACATGTGGGGAACAAACACGAGTGACTGATGGGACTTACATGGTCCGTCATCCCTTACATACCTTGGGTAGCTCTTTGAGTTGGTTGGCATCAAGAAGCAGCTCTTCTAGGCTGCGACTGTAGCGGAATATCTCATCAGGGACCGTCTGTAAGTTGCAATGCCGTTTGTCCACCGACTCGACGTGGCGGTTGCAGCGCCACAGGGGGATACACTTCAGCATGTCCGGCCGCCTTGGGGGATATGGTTGCCGGTGCTACTGAAATCTCCGCATCGAAGGTGAAGCAGGGGGGGGAAGGTCGCTAGGATAGAGGACAATGTCAGAGTGGGGCTCACTCAATGTCAAAAAAATCGCTGTGTTCCCAAGGCGGTCCTGAACAGGAGGCCAAAATCCACTTAAGCACAAAATAATCCCTTCGATCAGTTAGCGATATCTCCAGTTTCAGTTCAACTATAGGGCTGTCCGATTCGTCGTAGCGTCATCCACCCCGGAATTGTAATGAACATAAACAACATTGAGAAGTCCCGCTTAGCGAAAGTGTTTATTTCACTTCTTGTACTTACTTCTTCAGACAGACGAAGTAATATTAGCCTTTTTTTGCTACCACTACCATCCTAGAATCACACTGACGCTGTGTCGTGTCGTGGCTAGCCGAAAAACATGCACCCAGAAAACCAGCTATACACAGACGTATTAAGTACCCCAAGTCATGAATAAAGACTGCTAAAACAAACTATTTCCTTGTGTTTCACATAAAAAATATTCCTCAATAAAAGTTAGCATATTCTACGAAATATTCAGTAGCGATTAACTCGTGTATGGCTGCGCAAGGATGTGCTCGTCTACACCGGCTGTGTTGTTAGCAAGCTAGTTACCGTTAGCTAACATCGGCTAGTAGCTGACTGAATGCCTTTGTGCCTAGCTGTCGTTAGCTAACACTAGTATCGTTAAAGCTATGAAAAGGACC
Organism: Sphaeramia orbicularis; assembly: GCF_902148855.1. Lineage (NCBI taxonomy): Eukaryota > Metazoa > Chordata > Actinopteri > Kurtiformes > Apogonidae > Sphaeramia > Sphaeramia orbicularis. The sequence continues at coordinate 13,934,891 of NC_043976.1, read as the reverse complement.
TTTCTACGCGTCCATTTTGTGTGATAATAACATCCCAAACATGAGCCAAAGAAGCTGCCCAGTCAGTGTTCTTCAACTGAGACGCAGTTAAAATGCCAGCACCAAAAGCAGGAGCTTCAACAGGAGTCGCGCTTCCCTCCCATAGTTGAGGCAAGCCAGGCCGGTTTGGCGTGTGGGGGGCTGGGCTAGGTTTGAGCTGAAGCACCGCCGCTTTCGCCTCACTGTAGCAAAGGCCACACAAGTTAATTTAGGGCTCCACCTAGTGGAAACTACAGGTAACTGCAGCTGGGAAGTTTACTCGTTCTTTGAACCTCCTTTAACAAAACGCTTTGTCTTTCACCATCTCCTGTTTAGTCTGGTACCACGGAAGTCACTTTAGGCTCAGTAGAAATAACTACCAATCTGGTTTTGTCATATAAAATCATATATAGTTGTAATGTCAGCACTCAGGTGACTGCTCTGTTAAGAGTATTGGAGTATTTTTGTCACAGAATATTCATGTATACTTCAGTTTGACAATAAACCCCAAAAGCAGACCAAGATTTAACTCTAATAACTTTACTGTTTTACTGGTTGCTTTAACAATGACATGTTAAGCATTTCCCCAAGTAAATATTGAATAGACTGGTGAAAGTTTCAATATTAGGTATATTCTCAACAGCAAATCAGGACACAAACTTTAATTATGGTGCAGAAACACATGGATACAAAAGCAGTTTACAAGGTAAATGTTCTCATCGTGGCACTTATTTCAGATACTGTTCATGTCACAGAATACAAAGTCCAAGTGGAGGGAATAAGAGTTAAATGATAAATATACACTATGCAGAAACAAGAGAACTGGAAGGAGTCCCAGACGAGCCCCTGAGCAACGATATAAATACAAAATAGAGTTGCCCATTTTTCCTACAAAAAGCCAAAAAACAAAATCTTCTCCAAGTTATTTAAAGTTCTGTCTACTGTCATACTGTCCAGGAAGGAGTAGCTTTTGAAAACAATAAACATGTTTACAAATTAATCCTTAAAAATAATTTTTTCATTCCATCATTTGTTAAAAAAAAAAAAAAAATCCATCACACATTCTGTGGACAAAGAATAACCTTTAATAGTATAAAGAAAAAAGTGTTTACATGTCCCCGCAGTTTCATGAAAGAAAAGAAAAACAAAACAAAAAAACAGGAGCTTAAAGCAGGAAACCTAAAATATTTAACAGGATTACAAAATTTGAAACTTGCACCAAAAAGGAGTCTTCACAGATCACAAATCAAAATCTGACACTGAAATATTTAATGAACCCCAAACAGGGTGCGTAACATTAATATCAACAGCAATTTAAAAAAAGAAAATAAAAACATAATTACAAGTTTCAGAGGCCCACTTCTCTAGCTGCAGTGAGTGTAGCTGAAATGAGTTAGGCTGACAGGTATGGGATGGGTGCTGGTGAACCATTTCAGATACTTTATGCAGAGAGGTCACTGCTGTTGAAACGGTCTTGGTCATACACTTCTGCGACAACTTTACGACCTCCGAACCAACGGTCGTTGAGGGCCTGGATGGCTTTGTTCATCTCCGAGGCCATGGAGAACTCTACAAAGATTTTGACAATAATATCTGCGTCCTCCTCTTCTCCTTGCTTTTCCTGGTATATGATGACTCTGTTGACGGAACCGAATTTACCACACTCCTCTGTCACCTCGCCTTCAAGATCGTCGTCAATATCTTCTGGACCGACCATATTTCGAAGTACCATCACCGTAGACTGAGGATGAGAATGTTGAGTATTTAGTAAATAGAAATAGGAAAGAAAAAAAAAAAAAAAAAAAAAAAAGAACCATGTTACACCAAATCTACACAGATCTTACCTCAGACTTCCTTAGCAGTTTCTGCATGACCATATGCCTAGCACTGCTGCCAGAGATGCTCATGTGCTCTTGGTCACTTAACATCTCCTGTCCGGTTCCGTCTTGGAGCATCTCCTCTTTTTCCTCTTTCTTTTCTAGTTGGTTGGCAGCTCCGGCTTGGTTAGACAGGACAGGTGGTGATGCGAGTACAGGATTTACAAGGCCAACCTGGGGAAGCACTGGTATGGGAGGACGCACTGGAGTCACCCCTTATTGAGGAAAACATAAGTCAGGGCCTTAACACAGACACATGCCTTCAAACCACAGAGGCAGTTAAGTACTTGGGAATGCATGTTGCCTTGTAGTTTACTGCAGATCAAATTAATTCAAATACTGATCCTGTTCTTGGGCAAATATTTGACTACAGAAATGTAATCCACAGTCATCCAGTTTGAAGTCGATAATGTTTGATTATTTACTATTTATTCAAGTTGAAAATATGCAAGAAAGGTCTGTGTGTGACCAATGAAATTACTAGCACATTCACACAGGTCATTTATATACATTCTTTTATACACTCAAATTATTTGTTTTACAATTTGACAGGATAATCATGTACACAGCCTGTTTTGCAATGCTCTTAATTGTGCCAATTTCTGCTTTACGTCTCGCTGAGAAGAGTAAATAATTACAGTGGCTTAGATTCTGCCTCAGGGTGTAGTTGTATTAAATGGTATTTATGAAATGAAACCCAGAATAGGGTCCAGTCAGTTGTGTCTTTGTACACACCTGTGATGACCCCCGGTGCCTGGGCAGCCATTACAGCCTGAGGTATTCCCATTTGCTGACCCAGAAGCTGGGGCGCAGCTAACGCCCCCAGAACTGATGCGCCAGCTACAGCCTCCTTAAGAGAGGGGGGCCGAAGACATTAGGTAAGGGAAACACACAGAACACAGCACAAGGCAGCACAGTCAACAATCAAACAGTCATACATTTCAATGCAAATTCACAAACTATTTACCTATTTTAAACAAGCCATAAAATGGCATTTTAGTGAATACTACATTGTAAATTACTTCTGCTGTCAACACTGAAACATACTCTGAGGAATAACACTGTTTACTTGATTATTTTGACACTGACAAAACAGGTTTCACTGTGTTTGTGCTTACTAAGAGACATACCTCTTAGCTTACACGCCCAAGCAGTGAATGGGAGGAGCTTTGTTACTTACATGTCTATATAATGTGCATAGAAAGAAAACCAGATCGTTCATTCATAGTCTGTTTTTTTCAACACGTTAGGCTGGCTAAATAACATTAAGCCCGGTTAATGGAAACTGAGTCTGTGCGGCTGCCGTTTCCATGCAGTTTTACAAAACTGGTCTTCTCCCAGTCACCTTAATAAAAATGCTACATTCATATTCATCTGTACTCGTGTCAATTCTAGCTAGATCTGGGTTATATTTACCTGGAAGGCCATTAAATCCCTTTGGAAGGGATTCATACTTGCCTGGGCCGTTATCTTGGCTGTGGCTGCCGCTGCAGCCACAGCCGCTGCTGGTGGCAGACCACCGGGGGTTGTGGGGGTCAGTAATGGCATGGGTGGGGTCACTGCTTTGCCTACTCGTAGGTACTGACCCCCCAGGTCAAAGAGGTTCATAGAAGATACAGCATCCAGGGCTGACTGTGGCTTTTCATACTCTGTAAGTAAATATAGTTGTAGTTAATAGCAGAGCAATAGCAACAAAAGGGCACAAGCGACTGTGGGGCCACCAGCTCACCAATGAAGCCAAAGCCTCTGTGTCGCCCTGTGGTGGGATCCCTGGCTAACGTGCAAGACTTGATCCTTCCAAAGGCCTCAAACACGCTCTTGATGTCATCGTCAGAGAGGTCAGGGTGGACAGATGCCACATAGATCCGGTTAAAGGCGCGTGCCTCCTCTGCCAGTTGGTCAATGATGGGTTGCGCCTGACCGATGTTACTTGGCCGCCCAACCTACAGCACAGATCATACGAGCAGGGCTACTGAGAAGGGGATTCATATAATCAACTGAGGACGCAGAACCCTAAATCCCTGCAACGATACTTTCGAAACAGCCACCATATTCAGTCAAAGCTACCTTCCTTCAGCTATCATGATGCAATGCTCTGTCTAGATGTCTTATATCACCTGGTTATTCAGCTCCATTGCAAGTACCCTTAAAGATATGTAAGTGGGTTTACCAAGAAAAATACATACACATTTACAGCCTGTCATTCTTAATCTGGCTACCAGTAGAACATAAGCTAGTACTATAAATTAAAGGTGTAGCATTATAATGAGTAAATAACTGAATACACAAAGCTTTAACCTCATTAACCTGTCTGAAAAACCCTAACAAAAATGACCAAATACTAATATGACTGCCATATAATCATGGTCTCATTAGGATACTTGTAGTGATGAAGCAATATTGGACCAATATTTTCCTGGAAATGTTTCTTTTATCAATTATTAGTTTATTCACATTATAAGTACAAACTAGTAACCCAATACCCATAACACTATCAAATAAAGGAGTACAGCTTTATCTCAGTGCACAGTGTGACTGGCTGAGCTGGTGGCAACACCGGAGAACGCAGCAACCCTCAGACTACAGCTACAGTCTAGTAAAGGTTCATACTGTCTTCCAAGTAAGCTGTGTAAGGAATTCATTTATCAGACAGGGGCAATTGTTTACCTGTTTGACTAGATGAGGGCTACAGGAAGTAGCCAAAACCAGTCAAGCGGGTAAACAACTGCCCCTGTCTGATAAATGAATTACTTACATAGGACTACAACTACACACTGATATCATCTACTGTTCTGCAAAAATGCGGGTCCCTTTAAATAGCTCCCTATGTCTGACGATCTCGTTGGGACTTGGATCTGTGCTACAGATGGGGCGGCCAAGCAACACCAACCAGGCGCAGCCCATCATCAGTACACCATGGACACAGAGCAGCGCATGACACCGCTGGGCATCGTACTGGAACTTGTCACTAAAACAGCCTTGGTAACATCAACGAAGCATAACACATAGCAGACAGACACCAGACAATACACACACAATACACGCACCTGAAAATAACAGACACAGACAAGCAAAGAGAGAAAGAAAATTAGTGTCTTTACATACTTATAAACAAAAAAGACAAATGAAAAATTTCAAAATCATTTTTAGAAGCTAATTCAAATATTAACTCAATATCCCAACAGCCAGGAAGGACTCCAAATCCCCATCTCACCAAATAATACACAAAAAAAGGTTAACAAAAAACAAGATAGTTTTCCTTGGTCCAAGTGTTGGCATGACCTCGAGAAATGCTCACATCTACAGATAACTCACCTTAATGTTTCGCCCCCCCAACATGACTGAGTTCATCTGCTCCAGAGCCAGCTGAGCAGCCTCTGGCACATCATACTCCACAAATGCAAACCCCTGCACAGAAAGTAAAGTAAAAAGATGCATAAAATGTAAAATAATAGAGAATAAGAGTTTTTAGCAAATGTATTGAGTCTGAATAACACATTTTTTACCTTGGTAAACATCGTAAAAAATCATTTATTGCACTGACCTTGTGTTTCATCGTAACAGAATCCCAGGACATGTCAATGCTCTTGATGGGGCCAAAGGGGGCAAAAGCCTGTCTGATGGTATCCTCACCAAGCTCATAGTATATGGAGCCCACATACACCCGACACATGATGGCTAGAGCACGTTGCCGCTGAGCTGCCACCTGCCAACCAGGGAAAACAACACACAATAAGCATTAGAGAGTAAGAGAAAGGAAAACAAATACACACATACACACTCACACAAAGTTATAATAAAAATGTGTATTTTCTACTGCGCTTTCTTTCCCCAAAAATAGAGGCCAATGCCAAGTTATGGAGCTGGACATAATAGAGCAGTAATGGGATACATTAATCAATGGACACAACTTTGTGAAATAAATAGTAACGTGGAAGAGTTATAAAATACTGATGTCACCACTTGAATTTACCATATGGCCTCTTTTCTGTTACTAGTGAACAGACATATGGAGGAAAACACACTGAAGTGATTGACATGCACAGCCCTTACAAATATTTGGCTTCAGTAACTGACCTGTAGTCCACGGGTGCAAGTAAGGTAACAAAAGTAATCGTGGAGTTCAAACGAAATCCATATAAAGTCTTGATGAAAACAATTCAAACTTTCTTCTCAAATCTAAGGGTTGTGCTGTGTTTTTTCTGATGTTTTTGATTCAGCCTGCCTCTGTTTCATTCAGTCACCAACAAGAAATAACAATTGTCTAATTCATGACATAATGGGAAGAGAATTATTTCATTCAGAGGAAAAAAAACTTGACTGAGATGGCCAAAAAGATCCCTGTTCCAGCAGTTCTCTCATTTTGGTCCATTACTGGGATTGCTATCCCTCTTTCATCCCATGCCAAGAGCATTGTATTTTGAAATCCAGCAAATGCATATTTCCAAAGAGACGTGACTTTTCTTGCAATGATAAACATGCTAAAAGTTCCCTAACAGCCAATAAGCTTCAGCTATCTTTTTGGTAAAAAAAAAAAAATAATAATAATAATAAGGCTAATTATCCCACTGCAACTCAAGGCGGCATGTAAGAAGTGCTTAATAATTTAACACTAATTCAGCTCACAAAGTGTTACGGACATGGTTACGAGTAAACAAGCCGTATAAAGCCATGTTTTCTTGCAAAATATGCATTCTTGACAAAAGGGCAGGGATTGTTTGCGAAAGCAATTAGTAAAAGAAGGGTAACAGTCCTTTTTTTTTTCATTGGGAATGCGCACAGAAAAAAGTTTAATAATCTATTGACCGATTGTAAAGGTGAGAGAGGATCTCCAAAGCCCATTGTCACTGCTGCCATCTGAAAGACAGTAAAGATGAAAAAAGTGCTGAAAAGTAGGTTAGATATCCCTTAGCTTTGATTTTTTTAAAAAGGTAATTGCTTTGCTAGATAGACAGAAGCAGTTAAGCTAACACTGTATTCAGAACCTCCGTCTAAACAACATACAGTTTGGGGAGTTGCCTCCCCTATCTAAATAACAAATCACCACACAGCAATAAACATGAGTAAGTCCCCTTTAAAAGTGCAAATCATTAACAATATAACCAATGCATTCACCGACGATCATCTCCATCTGAAAAAAAGCAAAAGCAAAAGCAAGGGCACACGGTCTATTGATGCGGTCTTTGTCACAGCAAGGGAGGAAAAAATAGCACGAATTCCAAGACCCCATATATAAGTCCGATGTTTGACTGAAGAGATAACTGAATTACTCATGTATGAAAAGGCTAAGGTAAACTGTCTAGAATCACTCTTAGGCCACAGGTGATTTACAAAACTGTTGTTTGGCAGATTGAAAAAAGTAATACATCTCACCTGCAGATTGGTGAGCTGTTGTTGCTGATGGGCAATGGTCTGCTTCACCAAGACACTCTTAATGCTCTGTTCCATGGCATACTTCTTTGCCTGAAAGAAAAAAAAACAAAAACAACTTACTGATAACACTTCTATACAGTCAAGCACTGACATTTGGAGGACTCACAATATGCACTATTTATACTATGCTTTGTCTGCTTATTCTAAAGCACCACAGTAACCTATTGTTAAAGGCAACAGATCGCATTTCACCCGATTTCAAATGGGAAGGTAAGCACCATTTGTGGTGACCTTCCTTTTCATTAAAAAGTCCTGCTGTCACAGTAGTACTCTGTCAGTAGTAGTTTCTGTCCGTCTAAATCAGGAATTAGATTAGGCCTACTTAAAGTATTGCTGTTACGTAGATCCTTCTACCAACAGGGATTTTTATTTCATATTCTTTGTTGGACGTTAATACTTGTCACACCCTTGCAAAGTCTATATTTTGAATGATGTTTTATACCAGTAGTTTCTTACCCTCTGAAGTGCCTCCTGCTGCTCAGGGGTGAGAGGCGGCAGGCCGAGCTTGGAGCCTGTGCTCTGTCCATTCTCCATCGTCAGAGCTTCACCTCCCTGCAATTCAGAGTGAATTATACAAAAATCCGGAGACGAATTCTGTTAAAACACCTGCCTGAAGGTCCACAACCACATTTCCCTACAATACAAATCTTCATTATAATTTCTGCAACCTCCAAAAGCTTAGGTTATTATTAAATATGCCATCATATACAGCACATACACCCGGAATTAAACCAGGTGACTCCGGACGAACTTCTTACCTACTCAACCCGCTAATCGCTGGGTCCACCAGACTGAGGCAGGAAAGCCCCCAAGGGGAAGAGGACTGATGGGGAAGCTTTAACAATTCAACAAATTCTAGGGGAAAGAAAATGCCTTCAGACTAACAGTAAAAACACAGGCAGCTAGCAGTGACGTTATTTAACACTGAGATCTACACATAGCCAGCCCGTCGTTTGTAGATTAGGCTACTTTTAGTGTGATGCTCATGAATGCTAATAACGGCGTTCCTCCTCAATAACAGTAGCTAGCAATGACTAGCAAGACACAAGTAGCAATATCGGGCTACGGCTAAACCTTGGCCGACAGATCACTTAAAATGGGAACAGATCATTAGCTCTGACATGTTTATTAAATTCCAATAACATAATTGCACAATTCTTACAAAGAGCATAATAAAATCGGCCTGATTTATGTAAACAGTAACGATATCTTTGTTGCTAGTAACAAGCTAACTGTTAGCTAATGGCAAGCATTCATCAGTATGGCGCGTGAAGCAAGCTCTATTTCCCCTTTGAGTTTTATTACCAATATACTGAATATTAAGTACAATTCTATGTGTCTAGATATTGCGTTTTACTTACGCAAAGACTAGTGAAGCTGAAAAACAAGTTATTATCTATATTTATCAAGGATTTTATTTACCGCAGTCTCCGTAACCGCCATGAAGCACACCTTCTTCGAAAGGCCCACACAGCTCAAAAACCGCGAGATTTTCGTGTTTTCAATGAAAGGTATCGCGATGTTTGGATTAAAAAAAAAAAAAAAAGAAAAATCATCGCGAGGATGGGGCGTAGGGGCGGGGTTAACGTAAAAAGGAAAATTCCACAGATTGACCACGGCGTGGGTGAACTTTGTCATGCAAATGTGAGGTCTTTCAGGAACTGTGAATTTATTCAGTATTGATCACCTCCCTTAAGATATTTCTGGGCAATGTTTATGTTTGGTTTTTTTCTTTCGTGTTTTCTTTAATAATATCCTTCTAAGCTTGCACCAAACAACTACACGAAAATAATAGACTATATTTACAAACATATCTAGTAAAAGCTTTTAACACAATATGTGTTCATGTCGGTGCTATCAAAATACCCATGTTTAAAAGATTTTTAAAATTTCTACAGAATTTCATGTATTTGATTTTAGATTTTCCTGCATGTTTATAATTCACCTGCATTTTACTACAATTCTCTTGAGTCAACAATTTCTTCTTTGCAAACTGTAATGCATGTTCATTCTGATTCTGATACATTCAAGATGTGTTTTTATTTTATATTGACACAGTTTTACCGTTTACTTTGGAAACTCACATTGCTTTGACATTGTAAATGGAATGTAACTTGAAGGACATGAGCGAGGAACTTACACACTCCAGTTCTACTCTTGATGTTAATAAATTGCATAAACATACATTATACAGATGTTAAATACAGATGTTAAATTCTGTTATGTCTCAAATTAGTTTAATCTAATGTGATCCAATTGAACACGTGAATCATAAAAATCAACACAATGGTCATGTCACATACTGTTTATTGTCATGTAATTAATTGCAGTAGCTACAATATTTAACAAAGGTTTAAGTAGAACACACCCAAAGGCAAGATTCGTTCAACAAATTCACAGAAAAAGTCATCTGACATAAAATAAGACTGATATGGACATTTTATTCATGTTTGCACAGTCTAAACATTCATTTTCTTGGTCAGGTCTCCTTGGAACTGAACTGTGACGAAGGCAAAATGCAAATATCTGAATGGTTGCAGGCTATTAACACATGCAGCTTGCTAGATCAAATGAGAGCAATAGTGGCACCGCTTTGTATTCATTTTTGCTTAAAGTAAATCCCTTAATAGCCACAAACAAATATGTACATCACAGCCTAGCATAGGCGTATGTCTGGGAGAACTCAGGGCTCCTGTCTTCAGAGACACACTGATAAGAAGGCTTGACACAGAGTATAGTAAGTATTTACTGTAAGCAATGACTGTACAGCAGTGTAACTGTTATGAAACTGTGACCCTACAGAGCTAAAAACAAATGAAGCAGAGTGAAGTGATACTGACAAACAAGAATATACTGCTGAAGATTACTCAGACAATTCACAATTTTTTTTTATTGTCCAGTTTTGTTGAGGAAAAACCCATTCAAATGGTAGTCTATCCTATTGCTGAGATTAGTTTCTTGACATGAAAATCTGCCAGAGCCAAGGGGAAGTATTCTATTTTTATATTTGCGTGGGCTGCAATACAATCAATTCCAAAGTTTACTGTAATATTGTGTAGAAGAAAAGTGTAGTACAATGGTCAGGGCAAAAATATTCAAATCTTTTTTAGAGGTGGGTTTCTGCAGCCATCATGCAAATGTTGGATGTTTAACAATAGTAGCATTATTTATTACAGACATAACAAGATATACAAAAAGTAAGGAATTTGAAAGATTTGGGTGGGTTTTACCTTTAAAAACTTGAACCTTTACAAAACAAATTCAGTGAAAGAGAAGGAAATATTTTAGTTGATTCAGGAAAATGGAGAAGAAAAGAACTACAGCAGAAATATGTAATAATCATATGACAAATTTGACTATTAAGTATTGAGATCACGTCACCAACACCCTTCACCCAATTTTTATAGGACTTAGCTATTACGTTGCAGCTTGTATTGATGCATTATAATAGTTTTGTACATGAGCTACAACTGTTCTCAAACTGATATTGACTGCAGGACAAAACATTACCACTTGATCCATTAGTTCAATACATGATGGCTGTAGCTCTTAATGGAGCTGCCATTTCCGGGTGTTGCAGGCTTAAGTGCATCTTCGTATTCGCTGAGGCTTGCTTTATCGACACGTAATAAAAGACGGGAACAGTGAAAATCATAACCCATATCACTTCATCTGGACTGACTATCGTAAAGGTCAGCCTGAGGAAGATTTATTTCAAATTGCTTTGTTGGATAGATGCCGTTTGTCCAAAGTACACTGCCATATCAGGCACTTTGCAAGTCTTTGGCGTTCATTACACTTTCACAGGGGAAAACCCCTTAAGAGCACTACAGGCTAAAAGAGAGGCATCATCTCATTGCTCGTTATTACAATTAGGCGTGGCATGTTTAGGTCTGGGAGACATAACATCTGACCCAGTACTGCAGAGTGGGGGGTTAACTTCTCAGGTCATTAAGTAAAAAGCGGACTTGTGTGATGCTTCTGTGGTTCACAGTTAAATAGAAATAAATACGTTAACTGACTGAGTATTAACAGTGCATGTAGGACGGAATCTTAAATTCCTAAAACTATAATTAAACTGAAAGTTCTGGCTTGTTGAAGAAAGAGGTCTTAGTAAATTATTATAACTTTGTTTACATTTAAAGTTGAAAAAAAAAAAAAATCTGAGGAGACAATGGAGTGCAAATGAGGCGCGTAAGCAGTAAAATGTCCTTCTGGAGCCATAGTTGCTGCATTTGTAAGTAAAACAAACCCATTCTGAGTAGTGGCATTATGGAAAACATAAGCTGTCAAAATATCTTAAGGCATGGTAGCCCTTTTAGGCAGGGAGTTTGTCAATCTTCCACTGCTTTGTGGGATTGTTAAACACAGCCACGGTGCCTCTGGTTGTCCACCCAGAGTTGCCTTCGGTTTCTTTCTGACTGCTGGCGTATCCTCCTGCTTCTTCCGTGGGATGATTTACTGACTGTCAAGGCCCAGCATCCTTCTGTAGATGTCTCCTTATATCCCCAGCTGGGTCGACTCCCTCATCTGTCCCTCTGCTCCCGGCTGTGTGACCCTGCCCGCTGCCCTATCCCGTTCTCAATCCGTGTGGTCCAGGCCCCAGGCCCCTCTGTCTGGGCCAGTCGTGACCCGTCCTCACTGTGTGGCCCCGGACACGAGCGCTCGGACCCGGTGTCGACTGATGGCATCCTCCAGGAACCCAGCGACTTTCTCACTGTCCTCCTATGAAGCACACAAAGAAAAATAAAGAAAATGTTTAGACAGTACAAGCTGTATAACATACAAGAAAGAAAACTATGCCCAACATATCTGCACCTACAACTAGTGTAGTAAACAATGAAGAATTTAGTTCATAAAACCTCAGAAAAGACAGAAAGGTTTTATACTAACCTCATTAATGAAGGCATAGTGAACAAGCTCACTGGCAAGGTCTTTGGAGGTGTCCGCTGAAAGTTTAACAATAAACAATTTAGTTACAATAATCTGTGATTTTAAAAAAGGACCTACTCTCAACTCAACTTTTATTAACCCTTTAACCCATGAGACATTATTTCAATGAAACAGGCTGCTTGGAATGTGTCATAAAAGCTGCTGTGAGTATGTGCTTGCATTCCTTTTCTTTATTCATTTTTAACAGAAAAAGACAAAGAGAGGAATTGAAGTTTTACAGGTTTTTACTAAATAAGGCACTCAGAATGTACATCAATAAGAGATTTAGTCCAAGGCTGTGTTTATTGGCTGAAAAAGGACAGATGGCTGACGTATCAAACGGGAAGTTTTGTTATCATGGTTGGGGTCTCAGTGGCAGTTAGGATTATTCTTAAACACTGGAAAACCCCTAAAGTCCAACAGTTTAAAGAATGGGTAAACATGATGATAAAGACTGCTTCATATGAATGTATGCTTCATAAGTTTAACAATAGGGATGGAACCACAGCACCAGTTTGGGAGCCATTCAGGTCTTACATAACTATGACTGCCAGTCAGCAGGATGACAGCTGAACTACTTCCCTCTAGTATTTATTTAGTTATCTATTTTATTTATTTATTTTTTCTTTATAAGAACTTCCATGCTTTGTAGCATTTTTGATACTTTTCATTTATGTATAAAAGCCCTGTTTGTTAACATTAAGCAACATTGTATGATTGTCATGTACCAGGTGAAAACGCCAATAAAAACTTGAACTATAAAAAAAAGACATTTAGGATGCTGAATATGAACTGTGAACTGGAACACACTGAACAACAAGTATTTGAATTTAGGTCCTGTAGGTTTAGTTTTTTTGTTTTTTTCTACGTAAGTCCAGCTGTTTTTTGGCACCTGCAAGTTCAGTAAAAACACAGTAAAAAAGGAAAAAAAAGGGGGGAAAAAATGACAACACTTCAAACAACTGTAAAAGTAAAAAAAAACAAAAAAAAAAAACAAGGGAAAAAAATAAAAGCCCAAACCATCTATTTTATAGTGAGTCAGTCTCACTCTCTGCTCTGTGTTTTACCCCCCCATTCCACAGGTGGTGGGGGGTGCACTGAGCATGTTCAGATGTCTATGAAAATAACAAGGTCTATTCTACCAGTACATTTTGAAATGCTTCCTATTGAGTAAACAGTTCAATTTTTATGAATATTTAAAATAAATCATACATTCAGAACACTCATCACAGACACGTCAGGGGCTAAAGGGTTAAAGCATAATTACAGTGAACTTACTTGGAAGAATGTCACAGCTAAGCTGCCGATGAAGTTTGTCATCCATCTTCAGAAACAAAGAAAGCTGGAGAAAAAAAAAACACAAGGTAAAGTTTACATCAAGTTAAATTTATGTTTAACAAGTATAACAGAATAAGCTCTTAAAACTTCTACACTTCTTCACTGGGGCAAATAAACTGTAGTAAATATATACTTTTACACTACATATTAGAGCCCAGCATCAGAGTTTGCACTAAATGGTCGAAGTACCTGTAATACAGTATGACTCACATGAGTTTTGGTCCCTTCTTCATTTGACTCCAAATTACAGTGCATCTGAACAACCTGCAATGCCAACAATCATTAAAACACTGCCTCTAAAATGCTTTGGGTGATAATAAATGTGCACGATAATAATAAACAGATGTGAGCATGTCAGATCTTGTTACATGTTATTCATAAGCACAAAAGTAGAGAAACACAAACAAGTCAAGAACATGTGCAAAAATAATGCTATAAAAAAACTTATTTAACATGAAGCCTTAATGATGGTAAATCAGGATCTACTACTATGCAGACTCAAAGTAGCACACAAGCATTTCTGTCTTTGTTATCACATGGTTCATAACTTAGAACTGTATGCAATACTTAATGCAGCAAGCTTGTCATCACATGCGAAAAGCTAACCTTCCGTGTTTCTGTTTCCTGGGGTTCGGGAGTCGGCGTCTTGACCGTCTCCACCTGCTCCTGAGACAAGGACAGGGCTCGGGGGACGGGATGAGGCCGAGACGAGGCAAAGTTCATTAAAGGGTAGATCCCATTCCTAAAGAACAAAGTACAAAACATTCATTGCAGATATTTAACAAGCGATTAATGTCATTTTAAGATTTTTCTTTCAACACAAAATTACTTGCAGTGTTAGACTTACTTTACGTCTTCCAGAAACTTGTCGAGTTCCAGAGGGGATACATGCGAATATCTATTGAATATAAAACCAGAGACACAGGAGATAGTGAGTGCTGTGCATAATATTTGATTTTCAAAGAAGTAAAAGATATATAAAAAAAAGAGTGGTGGATTTTACTTGAGCTGAACTCCTTGTCTGTCTTCATGCTTAATCTCAGCCATTATAGCGTTAGGGTCGAAGGACTTGGTTTTTTCTTCGACACAGTTCTCTGGAAGCAAGTCTGTAGATGAACCAGATTGCACATTGGTAAACAGATTTGATATGCAGCATGTGCACCAAATAGTCACTTGATATTAGTCCACGAAAGTACCAGCAAATTTTATTTTTTGTTTTTAAGACAGTCTCCTCAGTACCCAAATCGTACTGAGGTACCTTTTCATTGGTACTGGCTCCAATGTCTTTGGATTTTTTTATATCATTTTATTGTGTCTCTTACATTGTTTTTGTATTGTTACATCTTTTACATCATTTATAATTTTGTTGTGTTAAATATGCAACAAGATAAGAATAGAAGAATTGTTCACAATGTTGGTTTTCGTGAACACACAAATCCACTATTTTTACAATCTAAACCTTTAAAACTCATTGACCTTGTGGAGTTCAAAACTATTCAAATGTATAAAGCAAACAATAACTTACTGCCGGGCAATATTCAAGAAATGCTTTGTGAAAGAGAAGGAGGCTATGATTTAAGGGGAAAATTAAATTTAAAGATTCATAAAGTACGCACTACGTTAAAAAGTTTCTGTATCACCATCTGTGGAGTCAAACTGTGGAACAAATTGTGTGTGGAGAGCAAACACATATCAAACATAATTCAGTTTGAAAAAAAAAGAAATAAAGAATTGATTCTTGAGAGGTATAGTATTTAATAATGACAATGAGGGCTGTTTGTTTATGGATGATGTTGTATTGATAAATATGCTGTAATTTTTGAGGAATATTTTTGAACTGTTGAGTCTGCATGACTGTACTGCCATGAACATATTCATTAATTCATTTTCTGAACCTGCTTTATCCTCACTAGGGTCACGGGGGTCGCCTGGAGCCTATCCCAGCTACATGGGGCGAAGGCAGGGTACACCCTGGACAAGTCGCCAGTTCATCACAGGGCGCCATGAACATATTGTTGTGTATAATTCAGTTACTGCATTATGTAGTTGTTGTGGTTCGATGCTACAATTAGGAAAAATGTATTGTTGTATTAAGTTAGTGATAAAGGTGTAAAAGCACTTGAGGGGTAGGATTAAATAAGTTTATATTTCTTCCTACTCCTTTTCGACCATGCAAAATCCAAACTCGTATGCACTTGAAGATAGACTCTGTTCATTTAAATGTTATCTTATTTTTTTGTCTTAATTTGTTTTGTTTTGTTGCATGCAATAAATAAATAAATAAATTTATAAATAAATGGTAAAGATGAACCTGATGAAACCAATTTAGATCATGTTGTTGCACCCCTTACATCATTTTTGTCTTGTTGCAACTTTTATGTCTTGTTAGATCTTTTGCAGCTGACCTCTCACCTCTGAGTGACTTTAAAGCAGGCACTCCTTCTTTTTAATTCACATATGACATTATTTCTATGTTTTCTTCTATTAATTGATGATCTATTATAAACAAGTATGTGACTAGACAGACAGACAGACAGACAGACAGACAGATAGATAGATAGATAGATAGATAGACAGACAGATACTTAATTTAATATATAATACTTATAGACCCAGTAATGCATTTTTGTCCTCTGTAGGGGACAATAATTTCACAGCTATACTTAAAAAACAAACAAAAAAACTTTCCACATAATAAAAAATGTATCTGAAAAAACTGTTGAATTAGGCTGTTTTCAATCCAGGTAATTACTTGATGTTTAAAAAAGCCAAAACTTTCACTCTCCTGGGTCTCTGGAAGATATATAATGAAAACAATTAACCTGTCATTTCATATATTAAGAGTATTTCTATAAATCCTCCATATGGAACAGTCTACATAGCACAGGCTGACAAACATGTTGGTATGCCTGGCATGTGGAGGTGACAAAACTCACACTGGTTGTTGATGAGGCAGTGGGCGGCCAGCAGTTTGAGGGAGTGGACCTCGAACAAGACCCGGTGGAACAGCAGGTCATGAGCAGTAGGACGGAGCTTGGCTTCATGCCGCAAACAAGACTGAGTGAACTCCTGCGGGTGAAGCCCATGTATTAGTACATGACTGCACAGCACGACCCCATTTATTCTATGAAACACGTCTGGTATGTAGGTGGGGTAAATAAAATATAATGGGACAGTCTAAATTTATCGTATTTTCGGTTGGGTGTATTTAGGACATGAAGCATATTGAGACTCACTCTCATGAGAGGGTCTTCCAGAGATTGACCTGCATTGGCGATGGCCTCCTTGGACACAGCAGTGTCTCCGTTGGCCTGGATCTCCAGCACCGCCATCTATGAACACAAACAGTCTGTTATCCTACATAGATTCTCTTCTCTTTTATATTTCCTGTTCACTCTCGAATGTTTCTGCCTGTCTTTTGGCACTTTTTTGTGGTATTTTTAATTCTGTTAACGCTGCATTTTCCCCAGGGTGGGATCCATAAAGTCATATCTTATCTTATACTGACATACAGAGAGTGTCGGATATTACAGATCTTTGCTTTCTCACCTCGAGGGCACAGATGCCAAAGGAGAAAATGTCTATGGCATAATCGTCCGCACCAGCTACAGACAGAAAAAGAGAAACAAACAAGACACAAAATCTATTACACAGGTATCTTGCAATAAACACTTTGCTCATTATTAAAACACAGTCATGATTTTGAGGTAGCCTGACAAAAATAACTAACACCTCCCAGAGCTACACAAAATATTTATTAAATCCAATCTGTGGAACAAGTTGAATGTTGTGTCAGTAGTCGATTGCACTGTGTCATTATTTTCCTCAACTACAGTTCAAACATCACACATCTCTCTGCGCTCTTGTAGGAGATGCCACATCGCGGTTCTCATGACATTCTCAACAGTTTTGTTCAATAAACTGCAGTGAAATAATAACAAAGTGCTTAGCTTAGAGAAGAAAATGATCCTGGAAAAAGGCACTACAAAGGCAAGTGTCTGTGACATTTTACAGTCTTTTGTAATTGTTTTCAGACTTTTCATCTTTTTTCTTCACACAAATGTCCTTTATAAACATGCACCTGAACACCTTATTGAACTTGGTGCAAAATTCACTTTAACCAACTAAATACTAAATATTTCAACCAAATGTGACTGATGCTACTTTAACTAAATTATATACTTTCATCTGTAAAACAACTGTGTTAATTAATAAACAATAAACGACGAAACACACACAATTCAAAGCACAGCAGAATACCTAAACTGTTTATTTCCTACATTATTCACAGTTCACTAGAGCACTGCAAAATAAAAGATAAAAAAAGTGTGATCTCCTGAACCACGTGCCTAAAGGGAGCCCAGTGCTAAATTTTCTGCAATATATTTAGTACAATAATTAAGAAAAGGTATCAGAATAATCTGCCTTATTTCAAACATATAGTTTGATTTGAAGCAGCAGCAGATTTTCCTCTAAGTAATCTGTCAAGTTTTGACTGAATAAAGTATAAATGTCTGCAAAATCGGATTTTTTTAAATTAGCATTTTAGTATTTAGCATTTTATTTGTATAGAATTTTGCTGCTGAAAATTGCAGAGGAAAAAATTGTGACTGAATGTTTTTTTATATCAAAGAACTGAAAGAGTCGACACAGTTTAGGTTATGTAGTTCAATGACAGAGGAGTGTTTTGATAAACTGGTGGGAAAAAATTGTTATAAAATCTGAGATTCTCACTGAATTAGCACTTTGAGGTAAGATATTCTGTTAAAAATGACTGTAAAAGACAGAACTCAAGCCACCAAAATTCTACAAAAATTACAAACTAACTGCCATATTCTGGAGCAAAAAAGTGGAGAGTCCTCTGCTCATCGCGATGTTGTCTGCTTTTCCCATGGACGCTGGCACCTGGAAACACTGTAAAATAAAAACACAGAGAAATATTAGATCAAATAACGATTAAAGACAATGGCAGCTAAAAATGACAGCAGTAAAAACAGATCTACTGCAAAATGATTTCTTACCATTAACGAATAGCCTGTGCCACACTGCAGAGAGAAAATTAAACATAATTGAGATAATCTGATTTGTAGAAACTGCAATTAAATGCAAGTAATCGATGAAGGTTGTAGTAACAGCAAAAGCCCTGTTGGGAGCAGACCTGAGCCGATCTTAATGAGGCCGTTGTGCTGGATGAAGATAGTGTCACAAGTCAGGTTGCCGTGGATTATCGGTGGGTCACATGAGTGTAGGTAACTGTCAGTGGGCAATAATAAACACTGTCAATGTTAGGGCTGTAATAACACACATTTGTTAGGTTAAAATTCTGGAGAGAAATCAGCCAGTACCTGAGGGCAGACAGAATCTGGGTGCACCACCTTTTCCAAGCCTAAAATATAGGGTAAAAGGAGAATTACTTTAAAGACTGTAAGGAGCTTAACAGCGTGTATATTTACATCTGTACTGTATAAAACAACAATGCATAATCTGCCTTAATTTACAGAAATATGGAGTACACAAACAGGGTAAAAATAGCTCAGTCACAGTGTTTCTTTTTAATGCTGCTGTCCAATATCAGACAGAAAGGAGATGTTCACAGAAAAGGCTAAAGGGAGGGAAAAGGAAGGATTATATGCTAAAGAGAGCACATGCCGGCTTCAATCCCACAGCAGCAGAAGGATAAGACAAGTCTGCAGTCGGAGCCGTCATGGTGCTCTGTTACATAATCTCTAATCCTTGTGGAAATATGGATCTGAATAGTGATGGGGCTGCAGTACTCTGTGCCGCCACCAAGGATCACTCATACTGTATGTGACCAGGGTGAAAACACTGACCTTCACATTCATTGTCTTGTGGTTCTTCTTGGTTTTCTTTAAAAACTGCTTGAGGCTACCCGACGACATGTATTCAGTGATGAATATAACCTGTGGGTCACAGATAAAGGCGGGGATTAGTGTTTATTTTTAGTTTTGAGTGTGAAGAAAAGAACAATAGAGACAGACGAATTAGAGTGGGAAAAAAATAAAACATACCCGAGCCTGGCTTTCCTTCATATCCAGCCAGTACTTGTGGAACTTCACAATGTTGGGATGTTCAACCTGCATCAGGTTCTCAAACATCTCTTTGATCTTCTCCTACAAAACATTCAGAAACAGTGGTTTGTGGTAGGTAAACCATAAAACATTTTCCTTTCTGATAAAACTGCAGATTAAATTCTCAAATAGTTCCATATTTGATCTGTATAGTCTTCATATTCTGGAGAATTATCTATAACAATAACTACTATGGTTTATGTGACCAACAAAGTACAACCTGCAGATGTTGTGTTTGCTCTCACACTGAACCAATTAACAGCACTATTTTGTAGACCGAAATTAATAATAATCACAATCAGAATTAATTCCAGCGGAAATTATTAGGTGCTACAGTTGCTGCATTCAAGTACAATAAAAAGTAGCAGGAAAGAACTTATCAAATTATCAATATTAAAAAAAAAAAAAATACTGCTTTTATGCAGACAGAGGGGGTTGGAAGTAATTAAGAAACACGTTGGGACACCTGTAGGAATTGGTAGCACCAGCTTTCGAGGTTTGATCAACCTCCATTGCTGCAGAACTGCTTTAAGTTGTTAGCCCATTTCTTGTTCACCTTTTTGTATAATTCTGAAATGTGCATTATTTTTCAGTCTTGTTTAACTTTACCTTTTTTTTTTTTTTTTTTTTTTTACCTCTGGCAGTTCACCGCTTACCTTTGTACCATTTCAAGTTGTTCATTGGACTTGAACTGCTCGAATTTCAATACAAAACTGGAAAAAATTGGGGTGTTCTAAAACATTTGACCAGTAGTGTACATATTAAAACACTCTATTAAGACATAATTAGAACAGTAATTCGTACAATATGTACAAGACAATATATTATCAATATGATAATTAAAGAAATATACATAAATAACTGCGCAAAAATTTTGTTGTGTGTAATTATAATTCATTCATTTATTCATTATCTGAACCCACTTTATCCTCACTAGGGTCACGGGGGTCGCTTGGAGCCTATCCCAGCTACTTACGGCGGAGGCGGGGTATACCCTGGACATTTCGCCAGTTCATCGCAGAGCTGACATATAGAAACAATCAATCACTCTCACATTCGCACCTCATAATTATAATTATGAGGTTAAAACACTCAGATAATGCATTCACCATTTTTGTTTGCAGTTTTGTACAATAATAAGTCGGCAATTTTGGTTTAATAAGTCTGTCAGCTTGGAATCTTAGGAATCGTGGTGAAAATTTTTCACTGTGTAATTTTTTCAAAGAGCAAACAAAATGGATCAATAATGAAAATCTAAATGAGAATGCATTCATTTGGATACTCATTTTCCAAACCACTTATTTCTTGGGAGGCTTTTGGGGATTCTGGATCCCTTCCCAGTTTCTAACAACAGCAAGGTGTCGCAACGTTCATCACAGGACCGGTATTTACAGAAAAATAATCATTCACTCTAAAATCACACGTTAGACCAATTAACCCATTAAGGTGCATGTCTTTGGACGATGGGGGGGTGATGAAAACCCCGGCCAAAACCCACACAGACATGGGGAAAACATGTAAACTCCACACAGAAAGACCCCACGACCCAGGACCAGGACCTTCTTGGTATAAGGTGACAGTAGTGACTACTCCACCACCATGCCATGAGAATGTATTTATTTAATAGGAAAAATATAGGTCAAGTCAGTTTGAAAAAAAGCATGTCAACTGATGGCTATAATTGGGCTTTTATATATGGGGATATAAAATAAAATATAAAAAAGTAAAATAATATAAAATGTAAGTTCAAAAACCGACAATGAAACACTTATTTCAACATGCAAAGTACAGATCTGGTTCACTCCTAGTCCTTAACCTTTTTGTAAAAAAATTATATATCTAGAAAATAATCAGTTGTAACTGTTTTTATAAAGTTCTTCTTCCTTTGCAACATCAAATCAAATAGAATCACGCTGAATACTGTCTGCTGTCTGCATACAGTTAGGACTACAATACCTCCTGTGCTTTGAAGACTTTCTTGTCCGAGAAGAGCACCTCGTTCCACACCACTTCCACGCCTTCTTCTGTGTCCATAGCCAGTGATGCACTTTCCACACCTGGGACATTACCTTGGCTGACCTGCAGGGGGCACACAGAAACAGATAGGTGACCATAAATTTCTGTGCACTAGTGTTGCAGCTGCAAAATATGTATTGTTTCTTTGTTTCTTTTTACACCACAAAAGGTAAAAACAGTCAGATGCACATTTTATTCAATTCCATTAAAGCTGCTTGAGACTAAACAGAGTGCCTGCTCTGCCCGTGAACACTAGGCCTAACTCAGCCTCAAGCGGTCTCCTAACCAATGAGAAAAAAAGACAAAGAACGGGCTGGCGTCCCCAAAAGACTCAGTATTGTCTGTGCCCCTGAGCTGTTAAAAACAAAACAAAACAAAACAAAGCAGCAGAGCTTACCAGGCTCTCTGCAACACACCCCAAAAAAAGCATGACTGAAATGATTAGACATCACTCCTGCTCCGACAATATCTGCTGAAGAGGTCCTTATAATCCATTCATAGAGATTTGATACTATCGGCTGCATTAATGAAAAATTTAATCTGTCTGTGCAGAAAGATGGAAAAGTCAGGATAGTTTAAAGCAGAATTTACAACCTAACCCTCAGTTTGATCCACTGTTGTATGAAAAGGAAACAGTGTAGATGCAAGTGAGATCACTGACTGTATTAACTGTACTGGGTTTAAGTTCAACGCTGTAAAGTACCATTACCATGCATTACATTTACAATCAGCAGTTAAGAAGGAAGAGAGGCAAGAGGATGAGCAGCAGAGTGAAGGGTGGATTAACAGCAGACAGCAGAGAGGAAGAAGGAGACTGTGGATGAGGGATTTAGAGAAGTGAGACATGGGACACAAGATGGTGGAGGTGGCGCTGAAGCTCTGAGATCAGCAAAGAAAAAAAAAGAAGAGGAGAGTTTAGAGGCACTGGTTGAGGCTGAGTCTATAATCTGGCAGACGCACATAGCCCCGGGGTTTCATCTCTCTGCATGAGGCGGCGTTTATGCAGAAGCGCCTGAGAGCTGAACACACTGCTCATCACCGGATATTGCTGCCTCAGCTGGGGAGACCTGATGCAACCTCCTGCGGTTTTATGGTGCAGTGAGTACAGGATCCCGGATTCAGGATCAAGGTGCAGTTTTAATAAGTATTAACCCTTTAACCCCTGAGATATTATTTCAATGAATCTGCTTGGAATTTGCAGGTGTAGAAGTGTCATAAAAGCTGTTGTGAGTATGTGTTTGTGTTTGTTTTCTTCAGTCGTTTTGTTTTACTGTGTGTTTTAGGGTCAAAATGGGGAAAAACAGAAAAGACAAAATGGTGAATTTAAGTTTTACAGTTGTTTACTAAATAAAGCACTGAGAATGTACATCAATAAGAGATTTAATGTTGAACATGAACTGTGAACAGGAACACACTGAACAACAAGTATTTCAATTTCAGCCCAGTAGTTTTTGTTTTGGGGCTCTTTTTTCTTAAATCAGTCCAGGTGCTTTTTGGTACCTGGTGGATCTCTGAAAAGCAGTTACATGGTCAAAACTCAGTCAAAACTAGAGAAAAAAAAAAAAAAAAAATTAAGGAAAATCACGACAACACTTCAAACAACAGTAAAAACAAAAAAAATGATGATAAAAAAGAAAAATGTGTTAAAAAAAAAAAAAAGAAAGCACAATCTGTCTCTTTATATAACAAGTTGGTCTCACTCACTGCTGTGTTTTGCACACACACACACACACACACCCCCCACCCCCCCCGCCATTACAAAGGCAGTGGGTGGTGCACTCAGCATGCTCAGATGTCTATGGAAAGCACAAGGTCTATTCTTTCAGCACATTTTGACATTTTTCTTATTGAGTTGAATTTTTATGAACACTTAAAATAAATTGCACATACAGAACACTCACCAAAGACACGTCAGGGGTTGAAGGGTTACAAATGATGCGCGACCCTCAATTCTTTATAAGCCCAGACAAATTAAAAGAACTGCCAACAGGACGTTATTTTGAGTGGAAGGACATTTCAGAAATGTATTCAATCACTTTTTTTGTAGCTGAGTCTGTCCTTGTTGCAGTGAATGACCGTCTAATATTCATTTTCAGCACTGAGGGCCTGACTGATTACACACACAGCTACATCAGTTCATTTAGGACATTTTTTTTCCTTTACTGTACTACAGAACCAAAGAGTGGGCAATGTTTCTTTTTTTTATTATTATTATTTAATTTTTTCAAGACGGTTTAGTACAGAAAAAAAAACAAGAACATTTAAAGAGGGGTGTACACAATCAAATAAATTACAATAACAATATACAAGGAAATGTAGTTTCCTAAAGAAAAGAGAATACATAGATAAAAAAAAAAGATTTACAAAAAGTCTGGTTGTCTTATTAAGATACATGTCCTGCACTTCTCCCATACTTTATCAAATCTGTCATTTTGGAGTCTGTTGTACAATATGATTCGCTCCATCACAAAAAATGTGTGAACAATTTGATGCCAGTCTTCCAGGGTTGGGGTATTTACATTTAACCATTTTTTAGGAATAGCTTTCTGAGCAGCTATACTCAACATTCCAAACAAACATTTAGTGTCCTCATTTGTGTCCAATAGGTAAATATAACCAAAAAGCACTTCATCTTGATAGAAAATTGTCTGCACCCTTAAGATTTACCTAATCTCTAAATGAGTTACATTCCAGAAGTTTGTAATCTGAGGGCATGAACAGAATAGGTGGGAATGTTTTACTGCCTGAGTTCCATAGTTTCTCCAACAGCTGGAAGAGTCTGAATAATGTTCACTTTGTGTTGGAGTAATAAAGAACCTACAAAGACTCTTCCAGCTGAAGCACCTCCAAGAATTTGAGCAGGTGATCCTCCACTGAAAAGCACACTGCCTCAACCATACCTGACCTCATATCACTGTACTTGCCTCTATTTCCCAATTATACTTAATATATAGTCTGTATTTGAATTTCTGACCTCCTGAAGGTCTTTATATAACCTAGAGATTAATTTCAGACCAGAATCAGCTTCATATACCTTGATAAAAAGCTTTAGTATGGGCATGTCAAATGTTTCTTTTTTTTAAAGGCTGTCGATATTCATTCATTTTCTGAACCCGCTTTATCCTCACTAGGGTCACGGGGGTCACTTGGAGCCTATCCCAGCTACTTATGGATGAAGGTGGGGTACACCCTGGACCTGTCGGCAGTTCATTGCAGGACTGACATATAGAGACAAACAATCATTCTCACATTCACACCTATGGGCAATTTAGATTAACCAATTAACCTATTAGTGCATGTGTTTGGATGGAGGGAGGAAGCTGGAGTACCCAGAAAGAAACCACGCAGACACGGGGAGAACATGCAAACTCCACACAGAAAGGTCCAACCCCCATCAGCTGGTGCTGGAATCAAACCCAGGACCTTCTTGCTGTGAGGCACGAGTGCTATCCACTGCACCACTGTGTCGCCCGCTGTCAATATCAAATCAGTGAATATATGGATCCTATCTCTGAGTCTGATATAGTTTCATACTGTCTTCTACATACAATTATTGTAGATAATTCATTTGTCAAGACAGGGGTAGTTGTTTGTTTAACAACAAATACCATCGCTGGATCAGAGAGGCCATTTAGAAACGCACGCCAAAGACAATGAACAGGGATGACGGCACATACACCCTATCACACACCCGGGATGTAGTCCTGGAGAAGACGTCAGACAGCAGGGGGCATAAACCCTCCCTGCTGTCTGGCCAACCCTCCTGAACAGCCTATAAGGCACGTCACAGCAAACATCATAGTGATGCTTCTGACAAAGGCTACAGGAAGCAGCTGAAACTAGTAAAGTGGGTAAACAAACAACTACCCCTGTCTAATAAAGGAATTATCTACAATAAATAAATGATCCTATCTGAACATGTGCTCTCAATTTTCATTGCTGCCTTCAGAACATCGCTACTACAACTATTCATTTTAACAATTTGTCATAATGGAAGTCCTTATTGTATTATATTATTGAATTAAAGAAAAGAACACTGATAGATATGTGCATGGGAGGAGGGAAATAATTCTTTTATCCTGTCATTCCAGATACACAAACATTCAATCAAGTAAAATCACAAGACAAAGCAAAAAAATGAAAAAGAGCATAACATAACATGTAAAAGAAACTGTTAAAAGAATTCAATAAAATACACACTAAACAGAGGTGGCAAAAGTGCACAAATTCTTTACTCAAGTAGAGATACAGTAAAACATTATTTAACTTCTTTACTAGAGTACAAGTGAAAAAAGTACAATGTGAAAGGTTCAGGCTCTGAAATGTATTTAAAGTGTGAAAGTAAAAGTTAGGAAGGACGTCTCCACCAGCTGTTGTGTGCAAAGTGAACTGACATTATGCAAATATGTGACAGCTAACTCAAAAGCTGCAGGAGCTGAAATTAAGTGGGAAAACATTAGTTTGAGAATACACCTCGACTTCTGAAGCATTCTCCTCTAGGTCCATATCACAAAACAAAATATTAATTCATATTCATGCTGATATGGAAAAGCCACGGTCACGTCTGACAGAATCTGATGAGTGATTGGTAGTTACTGCTGTCAATCATGTGTTTAATTCCCTCAAATGTCAGACAAAATCTGAGCATCAAATGGTTGATTTGAAGAGAAATTTTAAATGTTAAAAATATTACAGCACTGGTTCATGGTCTGGTCTCCCGTTCATGTCTGTCTGATTTTCAACATAATATTCTTCATTTGTCATGGATGATACACTGAAGGATTCACTAAGGCAGGGGTGTCAAACATAGAGCCCGTGGGCCAAAACCGGCCCACCAACTATTCCAGTCCAGCCCACGGGATCAATCTGCGAAGACCAAAAATTACACTGAAAAGCTTAACAGTCAAAAACTCATTTTAGCTCCAAACTCCAAAATTTTACCAATATTATACCTGTTACTAAACGTTTTGTGTATTTGTAGATCCACTGCAATCTTTAAGTTTGGATGTGCATGAGTAAATGATAATTTGAGACACAGTATTGTTAAAATTACACTTATCTTTCTTAAGAAAGTTGAGGTTTTTCAGGTTATTCACATTATTGTGAAATGATAGTATGTGCATGTAAACATTTTCAGAATTTAATTTAACTTTTTTGCAATAACACATGAAACAGAAAGTTTGGAGTTGTCCTTATTTATAGATTATCATGCTATTATTTTACTGGCCCGGCCCACTTGAGATCAAATTGATCTGTATGTGGCCCATGAACTAAAATGCCTTTGCCATCCCTGCACTAGGGGTCATCTCTTCTACGTGTTACAACTGCCCTTCCATTTAAGTTCAAATCTATCTTACAGCTGAAACAAAATAGCACATTACGTGCACGCACTTGAAAACCCTCAGACTGACTTATTAGGCACACTACTGCCACCCAGTGGCCTGACTTATCAGTGGATGTCAAAGTTTGTGGACAGACAGGCGGACAGACGGATGGACAACCAACTGATGACAATACCCTAAGGCCAGAGTGGCAGAGGGTAAAAACTAAACATTAAATTCCCTCAAATGCATTAAAACTAAAGTAAGGAGGCTGTTTTGATAATGTAAGGTGCATAAAGTGCAAATATTTGTGTTAAGATGCAGTGAGAAAAAGCAAAAACTTGCACAGATATCTAATAACTTTACTTAAATACAGCTACAAAGTACTTTTACTTAGTTACATCCCACCACTGACGATAAACAACAATCACTTAATGGTTAAGTTCATAGAAAAACATGAAATGGATCAACATTTGTGAACAGGAAAAGTCGTTCTGCATCATATTTGCTGATACTTGTGTCCCAATAAAAACCCTTCAACAAAATTTACTCCACCCTGTTCATTCCGTTGGTCCCAAAAGGGTTGAATGTATGAAGTGTTGCTGATTAAAAATGAAATAAGCGTGTAGGCACACCTGCCGCTCCTCTATCATCATCTCTATCTGTGTGGTTTCCAAATGACAGCTGTGCGTCTCTGATGAGCAGCTGAGAAGTGACGGAGGAGTTGATAACAGGGTATCAGCTGAACACCTATTATTTGTGCTTCCCACACCTCAATGACTGCTCATTACTGCTAAATGCTAACCATTGATATATTCTACAGGGCTCCGCTTGTACCACGCCGATGCTGACATCATCTTCTGGTGCTCAGCGATGAATGGAGTCAAAACGCCTTTCTGTATCCGGCTCAACAGGAGGAGGTTTGTTTTTAACAGAAGGATGGCAAAGCAGAGGACGACCACAAAAGCAGCTATAAATGTTCTTATTTATGTTCCAACTTCTCAGACACCACAGCTATGTTGGCGCACATGAGATATGCCAGCCACAAAAGAATGAAGTGACTCCACATATGCTGTTTCGCCCACTGTGGGTTGTTTATTGCTCAATCCACACAGCAGCTATAAAGCCCTTTGCATGATGGGAAGGGGTTTTCTGCAGGGAAGAGGTGGACAGCAGGACAGACATGATATATAATCTGTCTACTCCCACTCTGGGAAGATGATCATCTGATTACTGCTATTACAGAGCTGAAACACAATGCTCTGACTGGCTCACAACAGAGGGAATTCCTTCGCTGTACAGGAAGAAATCGTGTCCGTTTCCCTTTGGCGTCAGGGCTTGGCTGTTGTTTATTTTCTCTAGATGTTGAGAAACACTCGGTCCCCTGTCCCAGTGTCCATATCCCAGGGGTCTAGGGAGGGCCTTTGCTTGGTCATGGTAGCGTGAGACTGGTAAACAACACCCTGGAACCAGAAATGTGATTGGCTGATAGGAGGGAGGTGGGTTGAGGGTGTGGAGAGGGATTTAAGCACCGTGTGTTCTTGTTAAAACGACACAAACCTCTATTCTGATGTTGGTTAAATGTCCATCTGAGCCGGGTAAAACTGGATCCTGAGGGCGAAACCTCTCATTGCATCAGCACACAAATTAATGCTGCACGCCTTTCATTCAAATAATGGTGTTTTCAGTAGGTTGTTGACTTTATGTAATTAGAAATATCAAGTATAGCCAGTAGAACTCCAATAATCAAGTAATTGTCGACTGTTAAATTAATCAACAGCCAAATTCTCTTATTACACCTCCTCTCTGACAGTGACTGAATACCGCTAGGATGTGGAACCAACAACTTTGTACCGAATACGTCTGGAGGTGAACTTAGTTATGAAGATGATTCTTTTTTTTTTTTTTTGTCGTCCAGGATTTGATCGTGTTGGTTGTTTTTGCTGCTTTCTTCCTAATGTATTTTGGATCAAGAATGGATGTTTGTATTATTTGATGAACATTCTGAGTTGTTTCTATCTGTTGACACATGGTGAGGCCTCATTCAGCTTTAATGGGCCCCAACTGTGGAACAATCTACCTGAGGTCTGCTGCGAGTGTTCATATGTTTAAAAGTGAACTTAAAACCTATCTTTTTCACTTTAGCTTTTAGTTAAACTCATTTTTTAACATTGTTTTACCCTGTTGCTTTTACATTATTTTTATTTACAACTGCGGGACAGTGGGGGGGGGGGGGGGTTGTGCTACATGTAATATGTATGAAAGGTGCTACACAAATAAAGTCTGTTTGATTGATTGATTGATTGATTGATGTTCTCCTTTGGTTTTAGTTTGTTTCATGATCCTTAAATGAAATCAGCAAGCAAGATATTTGAGAGAGCCATCTTGGGCTTTGGGAAAAAGGTCGTTCAACAAAGATAATATAATAACAGATTAATCTACAAAAAAAAATACTCATTTGTTGCAGTTCTAAGAGTTAATGTCAGGGAGAAAAAAAAGCTGATCTACACTGGAGGTCTCACAGCTTTATTGCTCTTGAATAAATGACAGTGACTTAAAGCCACTCATGTTTCATATTATTAGTAACATTTATTCACATAGCTGGTCTCAAATCAGCTGAATAAGCGTCTTTTGTGTGAGTGGTGATATTCAACAATCATCATTAGTCTTTACATTTTATATCGCAGTATATAGACTTCTAGCAGCAGCCAAGTCCCAGGTCAAGTGACACTTATAATGTCTACTTACACACTCAGACATCACATTTGTAATGACTGTGACAATTTATTAAACATTATTTCTAATCTAAATTATAAAAGGCAAGTGGCCTCTGTGTGTGTGCGTTAATGATGTGACGTTCACAAATGAATCAAATCTTTTGAACAGCTCTTTGAAATGAACAATGGGAACCGAGTCTTTGTAAAGAGCTGTTCATTTTTTATTTATTTTTTATTTTTTTAAGGAGGGAGTGTCCGATTGCCTGTCAATTTAGCGTCACTGGGAAGGCATAGGCAGGAGGAGAATGTTCGAGCAGAAAAAAAAGAGTGCTTGTGCACTGTGCATGTCTCATGGCAAGAAGTTAGCAAAAAAACAACAGTTTGGAGCATGAGGTGAGCATACTGGAGGAGGCGGAGCTGGAAGACTGGTCAAAACCGGAGAAAAGTTTGAGAGTGAGTGAGTGACCACCTGTGAGTAATGAGCCAAAGAAAAGGGAGGAGTATTTGGATGCACTTTTCAGGAAGAAAAGATGGGCATGCAACTTGCAATATTTTTAAAAAATGTGTACCTAGATAAATGCAGCGACCTCAGATAAATGCAAAAAAACCCAAAACTATACTCTTGCTCTGAGCCATCCCAAAATTCATGAATTTTTAATTAAATATCGGGGCCAAAAATAGGACCAAAATTGGGACAAGAAAAGCTACCCAGGTGTCAGTGCATTTGATCTGGAAAACATGGCTGTAAATGGTCTTATATACCACTATAAATAAAGAGTATTAAATGTGATGATCCTAGTGGTTTTTCTAATCCAGACATGCAGGTTTTTCATGAATTGGCAGTCTCATTTCAGGTTTCGCGTGTAACCCATCATGTCCACTCACATTACACACGGGACCTGCCCATTTAAACACAAATAAATCATGAGTGATTTTGTAACAGCGGTCATTTTTGTGAAACACTGCCTCGCATAATTAGCTTGATTACCAAAATGTACCTGTGAGAGAGTAAAAAGATACACAAAAATAATAGTTGTGTGTAATTTTTGTGTCCTTTTTACTGTGTTACACACATATTTTTGTATAAGAAATAATATTTAAAAAAAGATAAAAATGTGTTTTATTTGAAAAACTGTTTTTCTTTTATCTCAGTAAATATTTATTTTTAAAATAGACCTAAAGTGCTTCCAGACTTGCTTCATAGCATTAGTCTCCATCTGGTTTGAAATTTTAGCCCCCATGTCCTGTATTTAGGGACCAGTTTCACAGAAGCACCCAAATTTAAATTACACATTGTATAGTACATGCTAAACACAAAAATAATCCACAGCTGCAAAGTTTCTAGTCGTCTTCAGTCAGACTCAGCATAAAGACGACAAGAAACTTAACTGATGGTGATACTATCATGGTCAGGAGCCTTTGGACAACAGGTTGACAATCTCATTGGGATTTTACCTTGTTAAGGCGTACTATATATTTTTAAGACTCATGCCAGGCTTTTTGAACAGTGCAAGTAATGAAAATCTCTTTTGTACACAACATGAGTACAAATGCTGGCCAGACCATCTGCAGTCACAGTGCATTGTGCAGAGCCATGAACTACAGTATGGCAGCTCTTTCCGTGTGATTCTCTTACAAAGGCATCTCAGCAATAAATGAAAGAGTGTCTTTGTCTGAGACTGTGTGTGGGTCTCAAAGACAAAGCTTTGTCTGCAGCGTGTCAGCATCTCGTCTGCTCTGAGCCTCTTCCTACACCTCAAACCTCCAAGATGAGCTGATACTCTCATTAATATTTAATAACACGATCTGCTACAGCTAAGGATACACCCAAGTTATCTGCATACCACTGGAGTGCCTACACGTCAGCAGGCTGTGCTGTATCTAAATGAGAGCGTGAGAGCTTCTGCTTTGTGCCTGTCTCCCTCCTGGAGATTTCACTGGCTTCAAAGCGGAGCGGGATCAAAGAGTCACACTGAAATACTGAGCAAAATGCAAGATGTGGAGAAAATGTCTAGAACAAGTGGAAACAATGGCACCTTTTTAATTCAGACTGACCCAGCATGACCTGGAATTATATGTATATATGCATGACAAATAGAATGCTAGTTCTCAGTACTGAATGTTATATCAGTTGAAATTCTTTAAAAAAAACATATATATTTGTTTTTGGTCTGTCTGTTTTTTGTCTTCTTGTGCTGTATGTAAAGCTGCTGAATACTTGAATTTCCCTCGGGATTAATGAAGTATCTATCTATCTATCTATCTATCTATCTATCTATCTATCTATCTATCTATCTATCTATCTATCTATCTATCTATCTATCTATCTATCTATCTATCTATCTATCTATCTATCTATCTATCTATCTATCTATCTATCTATCCATCCATCCATCCATCCATCCATCCATCCATCCATCCATCCATCCATCCATCCATCCATCCATCCATCTGCTTTACACATAATCAGCTTTAACCAACTGCATGTTACTTTTTTTTATTTAGTTAACCATACGTGTGACATTACAATTCTGTGGCGCTTCTTATTTGTACTGAGGAGTCATCTGATTAGTTTATTAATCAATTAATTTGTTATCTTTTTCAGTGCTAACCAGTATATCTTATTTTCTTGCCATGAAATTAATGCAATAAATAAATGTCCAAAGCCTGCCTGAAGCACAAGGAATATGAAAAATCTTTTTATTTACATTTGTCATGCATTCATATTCAAGATGCAAACATACACTCAATCACATGGAGCCCTTTATACTGTACATGGACCATGCTTTTACACCACTGTGTGATCCAGATCAGATGAGGCCCCAGCTCACCACCAGCCTCTCACAGATTAACTATTATAAATGTGATGGTTATGTGACTGCACATTGCATATTTACTCATATCCTGCAGGCCTAATTCATTGTAAAGCAACAAAAAGCTGTTTTAAGACATTGTCGCATCTTGTAGTTTTTCCTTTAATTCAAAAATTAGCAACTATGGAAATGTTTATGCTGCTTGTTGTTTATACATACGTTTATACATTTTTCACATTGTACCAAAAGGCTTCTGGACTGGAGGTGTAATTCTTCAGTTGATGGAATAATTGTCATCTGTAACTATTTTGGGATGTAAGACAGACAGAGGTGTTTTCACTGTTTTAGCTCCAGCTAGAGGCAGGAATCACAGAGTCATTTAATATGACTATAGTTCATTTCAAAATGTAACAATTGCATTGCAATATCTGAGATTATTGTTATCTACAATCACACAGTCTCAGCACAGTTTGCAATGAATCTCAAAGCCCTGTCATATATAATGTTAGAGTTAAATATTTTATCTATATTATAAAAACCAAGTGGCCTCTGTGTGTGTGTGTGTGTGTGTGTGTGTGTGTGTGTGTGTGTGTGCGCGTGTGTGCGTGTCTCGGGGATTCACACAAAATCCGGAAAGAGCTGACTGCTGCAGTTTGGCATAGTTATGTATTTTTGGTCAAGGAACAGAGTAGCGAAAATAGCAAGTTGATGGCACCAGTATTTTGGGAGATATTAGTAATTATGGAATACAATAGCCTTACAATCATGTTGCTATACCCAGAACGCTTTGGCAGTGACTGCTGGACAAATGTGGTACAACATGCATGAATACACAACAGCATAAAAACTACCACATCTAGAACCTGTGGATCCCCACGGGTCAATGTGCTTGTATCACATAAAGTTGCAACTGGTGTATAAGCACAGGAACAGATAACACCATTGTATCATACTGGCGCCAAACACTGATATTTTTATAAAACATACTGGAGCTTTACCAGCCTGACTTCTTTAAATTGACATGGAAGATGCAGTCAATGTGTATAAAAGGCTCTTCTATATTTAATGAAACTGCAACACAGTGGAAAAAATGCACAATTCCTACTATTTGCCACTGAGTAGGGGTGTAACGGCGCTCGTTTGTACCAAACGGTTTCGGTTCGGGGCCTTTGATACAATATGGAGGTGTACCGAATGAATACATGTAGCCTATGTGAAGAACACAAATACTCGCCTTAAATTTTCACACGAACCTTGAAGCAGAACACACACAGTACGAGCAGAGTGGCCACAAGCAGAACTCATGTGCGGGTTTTCCCCTACATTCATTCTGCACCGCTCTGCTGCTGAATTGTCAGTGCCGCTGCAAAAACCCCCACTTTATTCTGAGGCTGGAGAGCCGATAAGGGGGGTGGGGGTGGGGTTTAAACATGACAACCAAAAGTATAACAGAGGCACAGAAGCCAGGTCAGACTTTCGAAGCATGTTAAGTTTCAGTTTCAGTTTTCGGTAGTTACAGAGCACAACCCCCCCACTGGTCTCCTTCACTGTACCGAAAATGTATCAAATCGAAATTTTTCTGTAGTGTTACACCCCGACCACTGAGTATTTTTTCTTCCCCAGTTACGCAGACATTAATGATAATGATAGTAGTAAACTATATTTCGAACATAAGTACAAATAAAATACAAAGGTGAACAAAAGGCAAAGAGAAAGCACGAATTTAAACAGAACACTAAAGAATATCGATGGCAACAAGCCAACCAAAATAGAAAAAAAAGTCTACCTCATTTTGGCTCCTCAACAACACATTATGTCTGAAATGGAGTAGGAAGAAGCCAAGCTTATATTGTCCTACCCCTGTTTACATGACTACTACATAGAGTTCAGAAAAAGAACAGGTCAGACATAAGTTACTGAAAAACATCTTAACTTACAACAAACCATAGAGAACAGAACAGCACAAGGCAATACAGCTGTATTTCCTTCCTTATGTGATTGTAGGTCATTTCGATTGATTTCACTAAGAAAACAATATATATTTTTGCAGGATTATATTTAAAATTTACCTATTTCTATTATAAAAACCTGCTTTACTTGCTTTAAGGTGACTGACAATGGACAGTTTCCGTGGAGACAGGTGTCAACCGACGACCAGACCTACCACGTTCTTCGCTCAGTGTCAAGGCCTTGAGCCACTGACCGTCTGCTGACCTTCATCAGTCACACAAACAGCTCTACAGTCCGCCTCCACGGCTCCGTCTCTGACCCCAGGATGTCACATGTGCAGCACACAATCAGGTCAGCATCTCAGATAATGCGTGCCCGATCAGTGTGAAGAATAACATGATGGCACCAGCCAATATGGAGATTTGATGTTAACTAATCTGCAGCATTTCTCAAATTAATGTCCTTCACAGCCCACATTATGGAAATTAAAGAACGTGCTTCATCGCCAGGATCTCGACTTTCTGAAGCATTAAAGGGTCCGACCTCTTCCAAATGATTGGCAAGGTCATACACGCTCGCGGGCACATATTGAATAAATCAGCCTTCGTCACGTCTCACTTTTTCATTTTCTCATGAAGCAGTTAAGGATCCCTACATAGAGGAATGTAGGAGCATGAGGCGGGTTAACAGAGCAGATGGGTTCAATGCAGGAGGGCTGCTGCAAAACAAACAGCAACAGGACACAACAAAGCCAAAACACTGTGAAAGGATGACAGGCTTACATAGGCTCTTTCAGAAAGCTCATAAAACCATGAATATACTCCTACTGTGGTATACAAATGACCTATTATTTAAATTTAAACAAAAAAAAAACCTTAGATAAAATCCAATAAGAGCTGAAAAAAGAAAAAAGTTACCCTTGACCCAGTCCCATGCTTTTCTTACATAACTGAGATTTGATTAAAAAAAAAAAAAAGTATGACCTTAAAAACAAGATTAGAAATGTTTAGTTTGTGTGGATGCTGTGACTTTCTGTTGCATTTGGTTTTGTGTTTGTATTTCCAGTTTCAGTCTGTACCAGTGCTGTGAGATAACAATAACCACACTGTCCTTGTCCCCTGTGTCACTCCAACAAAGCTGTTGATTTACAGGAAATGGCAGTAGAGAGATGGCAAAACCACAACTGATGTTAAGATGTTTGAAGCCGACCTGACTGAGGTGTGATAAGCAGAGGAAGTGTTGTGGACGGTCATTATATAATCTTTACACTGCCTTTCCTCAGAAATGAGGCTTTGCTCTTAGGGCGGAGGAGTGTGAACGGGGATACATAACTGTTAAGGACACATGTGCCTACATGTGCATATGTGTGAAGAAGTGTTGTTTTCACACCAATTTACACCTTGAAGCCAGATAATTATATGTCAAATGTTAATTAGTAGCTCAGGGATTGGTATTGGATCCCTTTAGATTTCAAATCTCATTTTAAAAAGAATTGTAACTTTAATTAATTCTAGTATTTTAGTGGACAAAGCCTTTCTGACATGGTTATGGACTACCTCGCTGTCTTGTTTTTGTAGAAATAGAAGTGCCCATATTTGAAGAAAAGGGGTCAAAATAAATACCCTTAAGAACAAGATGGTTCCGTGGAGAACAACTTTTTGTTTCAGTGTCACATGCTCTCCATTGTCCCACCCTTATAGAAAACCAGTGGCAGATTCTGCCAAATTCATTCCACTGGAAGAAGCGATTTTAGAGATTTCAGCTGGTTCTTTAGCACCAAGTCACCCAATTATATATTGGATCCATTTTCCACAAGCCATGTATGTTGTGAACATTCTGACGTTAAAATGACATTGTCAGATGCACAAGATCAGGAGAAGATAGATGTATTTTAAGACCTGTCTCCATCTCAACAACAAACTCTCACGAAATCTTGCAACATAAATGTCATCTGGAGGAGGCAAAAAACAAGTAGGAGGCTAAAAAGTGATCACAATACTAGAATAATGTTAGTTCCATTAAGAATATGATATTAGTGTATGCTTACTGTATTTACACCTTATTTCTCTACTTTGATCCATCTACATAACATTCTCAACTCTTCTGACCACGTCCATTTAGAAGAGAGGAGGTGAAATCTTTCACATCATTGGCAAAGCTGCGTCATTTTTGCATATGGGGATGTATATATATGTGACACACAATGCATGCTGCATTGTCAGGATCTTTGATTAAACTCCCCAAAATTAACACTAACTCACTGAAAACAGACCATGTCAACTAACAGTGTAACGTTATATGCAACCAATTAATTCTTAGCCTCTTCATAAAGATCAACACATACAGTAATGTCAATTTTGTTAATGTATGAACACAATACTTAGCACTAGCACTGCCCAATTACCAAACTAACTGACAGACCACATTGTCCAAACCTGAACTAACAACATTAGCTGTAGTCATGCTAACAGGCCAGGTGTTGGAATTAAGTGCTGTTAAACTTCGTGACAGAATCTTCAGGCAGTTTTATTGTGTAACTTCTTCAAGACCATTGCAGCTGTCAAGAGAAAAACATGTTTTCTTAAATAACTTGACGCTCCACCTTAGCAGCTGAGCTACCTGTCAATCAAAGCTACAATGGAAGAACCCCAGCTGTCACTCAAAGCCACCACTCCCTGAATTATGCAGGTAAGTTATACAACAATTCCCTCTCCATGCAGCTGTCATGAATCAATTAACCACAGAAACATAAACCATTTGTTGCACCAGGTTGTAAACATGTGTATTTCTGCAGTAAAGTCAGGTCATTTAACATAATGGTCTATGGGGATCGACTCAAGCGGCCTTTCTTAGAATTCCACATTGGCTTCATTTTTCACCCACTTGGTTTAAATGAGCTATCGACGCTGTGCTGAACTCCAGCCAGAGCATCAGTCCAACCCTGTGCTCTCAGCACTCTCATGAGCCCTGATCATCATAACTTAACCCCATCTGCTGAACCTTCCTGCAGCAGCTGAGGAGTCAGTGAGTTGAAAAGCCCCCACACCCCGCTGAGCACACACCCATCTATTTCAACCAATCGAACATTCCTGTGTTCAAGCGGAAAGAAAAAGCACAAGGTCAGGGGCACTTTTATCTGCAAACCTACAGTGTGTGCTTACTGATTTTCCCATTCAGCCTCTCAAGACAGAAGAGATAAGAGTCTCTCATTAACCGACATACATACAGTACCTGCTGAGGGGTAAAATGAGTGCAGAAACACTCGTTTTGCACACTCCTCAAAAGGCAAGAAACAAATCTCTCCATCTCTTAATCTTGCATGAGTAGGTGATATCTGATCAGACATTTAGATGACATTGTGCGGAAAATAAAAAGACCTACAGGTGAGAAGCAACACCCATCTTTATCAGAAGCCTCCTGCCTCTGCTCCACTGTGGAAGCTTAAAACTGTATAATCTAACAATAATCTGCCTCTTTTGGGACCACATTATTCTCTCCGTTCTGGCGTTCTCCCTCAGTCACTCATTGGAAATTATTGCAGCTGCCACTTATCGCTTATCTAATCACCCATGCTTTTTGTTGAGATCTTAAAGTACTAATCAGCTAGAAGAGACATGGGAGAACATGTGAGAAAAAGTTTAAAGAGACAAGTAAAAACCAGTAAAATAACAGAAAAATAGCCTATAAATATTGACAACTCCAAATCTTTTAGCTTTGTTTTAGTGCAAAAAAGTAAAACTAAATTATGAAAATGTTAAAATGTCAACATTTACAAAGATCCCTTTTGCAAAAGATAACACATAACCTGAACAACCTGACATTTTTAAGAAAAGTAAGTGCAATTTTAACATTATGCCTAAACTTTTAGCATTTATATGTATATGTATTACAGATGACAGTGGATCTATAAAGACACAAAACATTTAGTAACAGGCATAATATTGTTACAATTTAGGTTTGGAATTTGGAGTTGTCATTATTCATAGGTTATTCTGCTATTATTTTACTGATCTGACCCACTTGTGATCAAAAAGGTGAAAATGAGTTTGACACCATTCACTGCTAATATTTTCATTAACCCTTTCATGCATGAATTATGAGAACCTTAATCAAGATTTTTTTCCTGAGTGTTTTTATTCCTCTTCAGGCATTAAAAAAACAATGCAATTGAAATTTTTTTTATGAACCTATTTTTTCATGGAGTTGCAAAAATGTCCACTCAGCTGGACACCATGCGTTTAATTTTTGAGGCAAAGAAACATGTATTTACTGATATAGTGTGTGAAAAGCATGGTAGAAAAACATTTTTAATGCTACACTGTAAAATAAAGTCTGTAAAAAACACAGTAAAAAACTTTCATCTTTACGGTGAAATTCTGGCAACCACGGCTGCCAGTAATTTACCGTAAATTTGAAAAACCAACTGTAATGCTTCATGTCTTGTACTGAATTTTTTACGGTGAAATTCTGGCAACCACAGCTGCCAGCAATTTACCGTAAATCTGAACTAGCTGCAATAAAATACTGTAATATATCATACAGTTTGTGTCATGTTTATTACTGAGATAGACTGTAACTTTGATAGGAAATTACTGTAAACAGGTTGATGGTATAACTGTTATTTTTACAACAGACCAACGTAAACAAATAACAGTTCTGTTCTGCAAAATTTACAGTTGCCACAACAGCATATCGTAATGTCCTCTACATTGTCACCATAATTTTTATGGAGAATTTCTGGGAACCACAGCTCCCAGTATTTTACTGCAAATTCAACAGATTTTTAATTTTTTTTTTTACAGTGTACTAATTCATTGTTTTCTCACATTTTAACATACTCTAACACTAGTCATTACTCACTTCATGGAGATAATATGAAAAAAAGCTTTTGTTGTTAATTACAGTCAAATAAAAATAACAAGCAATTACTTTACACTCAAACAGGTTACTGCAGATCAGGTTTATCAAGAACAGCAAAATTACAGTAATG
This sequence comes from Sphaeramia orbicularis, assembly GCF_902148855.1. Taxonomy (NCBI): domain Eukaryota; kingdom Metazoa; phylum Chordata; class Actinopteri; order Kurtiformes; family Apogonidae; genus Sphaeramia; species Sphaeramia orbicularis. The sequence goes on along the minus strand of NC_043976.1, from coordinate 13,895,397 downwards.
GTATAAATGTCGGCGTACGGGATGATGCATGAGCGGCTAATGTGTTAGATGATATGGAACTAAAGCAACAAAATCCATGAATATACAAGAGAACAGCTGTAGAATAACTGTCCACTGTAGTGACCACTATGCATGAAAGGGTTAATTTGGCACTTTGCAAATTCATTCCATGGGCTGGATTGGAATCTGTGGTGGGCCGGTTTTGGCCCACGGGCCGTATGTTTGACACCCCTGCTCTCAGAAATACACAATAAGGCAGTTGGAATTTAGAAATACTGACAGCTTGGAAATGTATTACCATCCTCTAGTAGTATGTTATTGTTTCATTGTGGTGGGATGTATGACACATGACAAAACATAGTGGAGAATAATACTGAGCCCAGTACATAATGGTATTCTTAGTTTGGAATATTTGGGTTAAAAATTAGTCATTTTTGCATGTACTTGATTACAATTGGATAAGTGTTTATTATATATCGTCACTATCTGACTTTTTTTGCCAAAATCAAGAAATGCTCCATTTCTGGTGAAGTTTTTTGTGTTTCCTAAAAAATCTGAAAAGTGACATAAGCAATTATTTTAGAAAGGTGATGATATATTGTATGACATGCACCTATTGCAGCTATTGCATCACTTATCAGTCATTTAAAACTGCACTGAGTAATATCTAGTGGTGAAGTTTCATGTCACGACCAACTGAAAACTCTCATCTGCATCTACGGTTGTCCAAAAAAAAAAAAGGAAAAAAAATGGAGCCTGATTCATTTACTTTTGTTTTATGTCCTTTCTGGGTTTTTTAGTTAAGGGGTAGGAACTCAAATTCACCCTCAAACTTAGATGATGGTAATGAACCATCCCACGGGGAATAAAACAGAAAGAAGAAGAAGAGGAACTATGATCTGAGCTACACACTGCTCTCATTTTCCTGTAATTATGCACAAATGAAAACATAATTATGAATATTACACTCAATTTCTGCAATTAGATCCTCTAAAATCCCCTTAAATGTTACACTCCTGATGTTGAGGGAAAAAAAATAAATTCCATCAACTTCATTCAAAAAATAGTGCAATAATTTTACGGTGTTTTTAAATCCTGTCAACACAATTTTATGCCTGAATTTGTCATTAATTAATTTTGAGATGATTTATTTCCTGCGGTGAGCTTGGCTTTTCTTGCTGTGGGGGAAAAGGAACGGGGTTAACAACGCTGACCTGTTGTGCATGTCATTTTTAATGAAGAAACAGGCCTCAGATCTGAAAGTGGTCCAGCCTGAAAAGAATCCTACGGAGCAACATAGTCTGCAAACACCCACACTGGCAGTGTAGGGAGGAAACACTGCGTGTAAGGTTTATAAATTATTACATATCTTTAACCCATGAAGACCCAAACATCCACTGGTAACCAAAATCATTCACTGATGTAAAATATTGAATACTTGATGATCCACTAACACTGGTCTACAATTTTTTAGCAATGATTTGCTTCAGAGATTAAATGTGCTAAATGTTACGTATTTTAATAAGATTAATTGAAAAATAAATGACAAAAGTGCCAGTTTGCCGATGTTTTCAAGGTATATGATTAAGTGTTATTACACATATATATTGGTTTATGTACATTTATATAACAGTTTTATAAATCTTCCACTAAATAGAACCTGTAAAGTGAATGTATTCTAATGTGCAGACAGTGTTTTGAAGTAGATCTTGTAGCTCTGAGACAAATATTCCTTTTGAGTCAAACCCATTCTCTCGTTAATTCTTGAATTTCACATTTTGACCCAAGGCTGTATCTTGGAAAGTTCAGCCAACAAGCATTTTTTACTTGATTTTTCTTTATCAGTGACTTTCATGTGGTAAAATTTCATTACTTTTATTCTGGAAGCATTTTCCTTGTATAATCCTATCAATCTGTGTATATAATTGGTGTAAAATACAGTTTGTTGTCTTTTCATAGTCATCAGATATGACCCATTTGGACGTTCAGAGGCTCCGTAGTGAACATAGAAACACTGATTAAAGACAGTGCGTGAAGGCACTTATCTTATGCTCAGTTAACAATATATTTTGCAGAAAACATCATCTTTTTCATCAGTTTTCTCTGTTTTGGATATAAACACCCTCAACTTTAATCTGAGCTTTAATAAACATCTACATTATCAGAACATTAAACATCGGAAAATAAATTATTTTCACTTAAAAATGCAAAATACAAAGCATAATACTAGATTAAATGCTGATAAATGACCTAAAAAGGTTAAAAATAGAGAAAAATTCATTTGGGAACTACCACAAAAGCAGCAGTGGGTGTTTATGAGTTAAACATGTTTTATTCTTCTATCTTCGTTTTCTCTTGTAATGAATGTCACTGTTTCGAACTAAAATTTTAGAGGCTCCATAGTGAACATGGAAACACCGATTAATGACAGTAGATGGAGACACTTATTTTATGTTCAGTTAACAATATATTTTGCAGAAAACATCATCTTTTTCTTCAGTTTTCTCTGTTTTGGATATAAACACCCACAACTTTAATCTGAGCTTTTTTAAACATCTACATTATCAGAACATTAAACATAGGAAAACACCTGATTTTCACTTAAAAATGCAAAATACAAAGCATAATACTCGAGTAAAGGCTGATAAATGACTTAAAAATGTTAAAAATAGAGAAAAATTCATTTGGGAACTACCACAAAAGCAGCAGTGGGTGTTTATGGGTTAAACAAGTTTTATTCTTCTTTCTTAGTTTTCTCTTGTAATGAACGTCACTGTTTCAAACTAAAATTTTTGTTAAAAAACTCATGACACAGTGTTTAAGAGCTTGTCAATGCCGCTGTGCTGAATCAGTCAGATATGCTGCAGTGCTCTGACCCTCACACTCAGCTTTTATCTCACTATCTGCCCTGAAGCACCACAGACATGCAGCTTTACGCAAGAGGAGCACGCGTTCAGACCAACATACTACACATCTTTACACAGCCTGGAAGCAGTGGGCCTCATTCACTGAGTTATAGGTTCAAGCTGAGCCATGAGTGTACATACTCAGTGGGAATTATCAATGAGTCTTCTCTTTTTCTGAAAGATCGGGTATGTTGGAGCAAAATATTCTGCCATTAAATCAATGTTTCCTGTGCAGTTCTATAACACACAAAATAACAATGATTACTGGTTTGTTTGTTTTTTTACTGAGTGTAATATGATGTATTAGACTGAGCACTGATAAAGCACATGGACCGTGAAGGCTTACACTTTCCAATTAGAAATGCTCATTGTTGCATTTTATTGACACCAGTTTCATGGATATATACAACTTTAAATCAACCATTTTCCCCTCCAGTATTTTCTGCTTTTTTTCTCTTTCGACTGTATTTATACCCAACAAAAGACTAATGCAAAGCAGAAACTACTGGAACTGTTGTTGTCTTTGTATGTTTTATTTGTGTTTTTTACATGTCTATGGACAAAGTCCTGCTCTTTATGGACCTAACATGGGAAACTAGAAAAGCACTCTGAGAGCGCAGACCTTTCAGACCTCCACCAAGGCAGACCCCCCCCCAATCACCACCAAAATGTAATCATTTGTTCCTTGTGCTGGTATCAACATTTCCTGAAAATTTAATAAAAATACGTCCACAACCTTTTGAGTTATCTTGCTAACAGACAAACAAACAAACAGACAGACAGACAAACTCCGATGAAAACATAACCTTGGTGGAAGTAACAACAAAAATAGCTCATAAGAGTTTAATTCAAGAGCTGATATCTATCCTTTTTCCATGTTTTCTTGATAATAACCAAAATCACTTCAGTTCTTACATCAATAGCTATGGCATTGTACTGACAAAAACAGTGCTTTTAGGGATTCTGTGTTTTCTTTTCTGTCTGTTTTAGTCACATGATACCAAGGTTATTATCATTAACGAAAACTAACGAAATGATCAAAACTAGAATTGAAAAAACATTTTCGTTAACTAAAATAAATAAAAACTATAATTAAAAGAAAAAACGATAACTAACTGAAACTGTATTGTGGGCTTACAAAACTAACTAAAACGTATAAAAATTATGGATAAAATTCCCTTCGTTTTCATCTTTGTCAGTGTCAGATTGATATGAAATCGATTTATTTTGCTCTAGCGATTTTAGCTGCTGGCACCATATGACACTTAACAGTCCGTAACTTCTCATCACTTGTGGTTTAGAGTTGTCTTCTGGTCCCCACTCTACCTGGAAACATGGAGACTAATGTTGGGAAAAAGCAGAGTCCTGTCTGGGATTTATGGGAATATGATGGCAAGGAAGATAAAAGATTTGACAAAGCTAAAATTAACACTAAAACTAAACTAAAACTAAGCATCTCGAAAAAAAAAAAAAAAAAAAGAAAACTAATAAAAAATAGCAAACCTGCTCTAAAAACAAATTAAAACTAACTGAATTAGAGAAAAAAAAGTCAAAACTAAATAAAACTAAACTATAATGAAAAATGCAAAACTATTATAACCTTGCATGATACACACAGGAGTTAGTACTTGATTGCATAACCATTGTTTTTGATGGCTTTTGATGGTCTAATAATTTTTTCCTTGACTGTATATAATGCAAGTCAATATCACACTCGCTCACAGGACAGGCTCATACTGCAGGTTCCTTCAGTGTGTACTGAAGTGGGAAAGTCCAGTTTTTCTTACTGTGCACCTGAAACCTGGAACACTCTCCAAAACCATCTGAAACTTAACACACTTTTATCATTAGGACAATTTAAATCCTTAATCACTTCTTATCTTATCTTCAGCTGCTTTTGTGTTTAAGTAGATGTCTTTGTTTGAGTTCATCTTTATCATTTTAACTTTTTGGTACTTCTAATATGGCATTGTATGTTTCAAATATTTTGTGTTTTAAATCCATAATTCCATCTTATTTTACCTTTAGCTGCTCCTGTTTTTAAGTAGAGTTCTCCATTTTTTAGGGATGCACCGATACCGATACGAGTATCGGCATCATACTCGTAAAAGATATCCGATACAAATGCACCGATACCATTTACGGCTGTGTGACATTCACAGTTCAGTGCAGCAGGTACACGGCGGTGGAATAATGTGTGTGGAGTGTGAAGAGTGTGGAGATTTTTCAAAATAAATGACGGTGATAAAAGTAACACTGACTGCAAGTAACGTTAAAGACACAGACAGATATGGATGCAGTGTTCTGTCCGTCCTCTGCGTACATTCCATCCGTTTTCCAGGTGCTGGCGGATGCGTACCCAGACAGAGAACACCAGTGGGAGTATGGAGCGGGTCGGACCGCCGCCAACAGAAATGAAAACGAAACTTACCGCTCATATACAGGGTGGGGAAGCAAAATTTACAATGAACATTTAGTTGTTTTTTCTCAGCAGGCACTACGGCAATTGTTTTGAAACCAAACATATACTGATGTCATAATCATACCTAACACTATTATCCATACCTTTTCAGAAACTTTTGCCCATATGTGTAATCAGGAAAGCAAACGTCAAAGAGTGTGTGATTTGCTGAATGCACTCGTCACACCAAAGGAGATTTCAAAAATAGTTGGAGTGTCCATAAAGACTGTTTATAATGGAAAGAAGAGAATGACTATGAGCAAAACTATTACGAGAAAGTCTGGAAGATACTATTAAAGAAGAATGGGAGAAGTTGTCACCCGAATATTTGAGGAACACTTGCGCAAGTTTCAGGAAGCGTGTGAAGGCAGTTATTGAGAAAGAAGGAGGACACATAGAATAAAAACATTTTCTATTATGTAAATTTTCTTGTGGCAAATAAATTCTCATGACTTTCAATAAACTAATTGGTCATACACTCTTTCAATCCCTGCCTCAAAATATTGTAAATTTTGCTTCCCCACCCTGTATCTTTTCTCTACCTGCTGAAGTTAAACTTTTAAACCTTACCAGCGAAAACGCTGCAATATTAGTATCACATTAGTGTTACCTCTGTCGTCTCCATGTTTGTTATTACTGACTTTCTTCTTCTTCTTCTCAAAAAACTTTACTCTTCTTTGTGGTATTTGTCCAGTATGGTTAATTCAGAGCGGCGCCCCCTGGTGGATTAATTGAGAAACGCTCATTCCAACACATTAAATGTCAGTAGCAGCACTTTGTTCCAGTCAGACTAATGATAACGACAATAAAGCACATTTACAAAAGGAACTAAGAACTGGAATGGGGTTATGAAGTACTCGTATCGGTACTCGGTATAGGCAAGTACTCAAATGTAAGTACTCTTACTCATACTTGGTCTGGAAAAAGTGGTATCGGTGCATCCCTACTGTTTTAATTCATCTTTGTCATTTTTACTTTTCAGTATTTCTGATATGTCCATTGGATGTTTTAAATGTCTTGTTCTGTCTCAGCTATATTGTAAATGAGGTTGCATCCTCAATATATCTCTGAGTTTAAATAAAGGTTATGATGATGATAATGCTGCACGTCTCCCATCAGGTGAAGTTATTTTCTGAACAACTAAACAATGCATCCTTCTAGTATCATCAAAAAAAAAAAAAAAGGAAGATGCTTTTATCACACTGGCACAGTCCCACAGCTGCTGACTCAAAGCTTTGACTAAAGTTCATGCTGCATCCTGGGTTTTCCCACAGTGAAACCACAAATGCTCCCTTGGATATTTTCAGCCTTTCATGCATACTTTCCAAAACTCTGAGATCAGACATGGGATCTAACTATAAGCATTTCCCCTCAAGCTACATTCCCATATAGGTTTTAACACCATTACATGAGCAAATTTCATACTTATTTTATTTGACAGCAGTACCTGGCAATTACTGTGTAAATGGAGTCTCAGGAGGTTGACAACTGCTTGGTTAATACAAGACTCTAGAAAGTCACTGTTCCAGGAAATAGACTGGCACATAATCACAACATGTCATTTTTGCACTTGTGTAGCTGTTCAGTTCCTTTGACAGAGCCAGTTTTGGACTTTAATTGGAAAAGGAGCATTTTTGCATTGCAAAGTTTAAGGAAAGAGCCTGAATGTGTTTTACATTTCTGTCTCCACTGTTGCAGACTTTGCTTTGTAAATTAAGCTACATGTGAGTGCTGTATTTTACCAGTCACAGAAATGCCTGTGTTTTCACAAAATGCTGTGCACTTGGAATTAGATACTGGCAACTGTTGAACACTTGGTGATCTGAGTGTTCAAAGCTTAAGTGTAGGATGGACTGAGAAACCGTTTCACTATGGCTTCCATTTTGAGTACAATCCTTTTTACTCATGAGAAACACAGTTGCTAACACCTCCGCAATTTTGGCACCACTAGAAGACGTTTGGAGAGAAGGTTTACAAAACAACCATGGAGTCTTTTACAATTCGTTTTAAAGCTAACAGTCCAGTTCTTGGAAGAAAAGCATCTGATGTGTGTGAGAATGTGCCTCAACCTGAAACTGGACCCCATCCTGCTTCTTTAAAAACATCTGCAATTGACTGTGTTCTTGGCGGAGCTTAACACAGTCTGGCAGAGTCGGCCTATGTACTAAAGTTCTCCATAAAGTGGGGTAATTTCTGCCCACTGGATTATCCAACTCATGCTTGTAAATCCCTACACACTGCTTGCTTCATTGCTACTAGAAACCCAGAGGAAGAGCAATGCATTATGCGAGCACCACCGACCGCACCCCCCTCCGCATCTAGGAGAGGTTACTGCGGTACAGCTTTCCAGCAAGCAAAAGGGGTGACTCAGGGTAAAAGCTCAAAAGGCTTGGCAAACAGTGCAAAGGGTTATTGAGTGTTTGCCACAGTAGCCAGCCAGGAACAGTTAAATTCTTTAGGTTTGTGTGCAGCAGTAGCGTGTTAGTGCATGTCGGGACTGACATGAGCTTTAAACACTTCCATTACTAGAGTCTGAGCAAGAAAACAATAATGTCAAGCAGAAGAAACCACTTAAGAGGGGTGTGAGAATGTAGTTGAGCAGAAGTTTCTCTCTCGCAGCTATTGTTGTGTTTATAGGCCTCAATTAGTCAAGTGGCTGACATTGAAGCTTGTTAAAACAGCCCCATGTGAAGAAAGTAGGAAAAGTACATAAGAAGAGATGACAGTGCAGAAATAGTTGTGTTTATCGTGTGACGCTGGTCGTCCGAAGGGATAAAGGCGAGAAAATAGAGTGAACCTGAGCTGACTCTTCAGCACGTGTTTCAACAAAGCTCTGTTGGCAGACATACAGGGAGACAGCGAGCTGCTTTTTATGTGCCTGCGATGGTTATGTAACATTAGAGACAAAGCTCAATAGTAGTGTCTGTGAAAGCACCATGAGGGGGGTTAGTTTGTCCACATATCCAGGCCTTGCATTCTATGAGCCTGTGCTGTCTACAGTTTCTGCATCACCAGGCCCATAAACATGACCTTTGCAACACTACAGTTACATCTAAGGCACAGGTGTCAAACATGCGGCCCGGGGTCCAAATCCGGCCCGCCAAAGGGTCCAATCCAGCCAGCAGGATGAATGTGTGAAATGCAAAAATTACACTGAAGATATTAACAATCCTTTTAGTTCAGGTTCCACATTCAGAACAGTTCAATCTCCAGTGGGCAGGACCAGTTAAATACTATCATAATAACATAGAAATAATGACAACTCCAAATGTTTCTCTTTGTAAATGTAAATATTTTCATGTATTTACACTAAAACAAAGCATAATTTTTGCAAAAAATGTGAATAACCTCAACAAATATGAACAACCTGAAATGTCTTTCATTTTTCTTTTCATTTTATTTATTCATTTAGACAGGGACAATGCACAATATACATTAACCTGAAAAAAGAGAAATGTGGTGTGCCAGGTTCTAGCACTAGTGCTAATTTCCACCTGTCGTCCCTGGGCTGGCTGATGTTATCATTAAAATAATAGACATTAATAAAAACTAAAACATTAAAAAACAGTAAAAAAAAAAAAATAAAAAAAAATGCATATTTAAAACTTCATCTGTATATCATTAAGAGTTTTAAGAGAAGTAAGTACAATTTTAATAATTTTCTGCCTGTTACTCAATGTTTTGTGTATTTGTAGATCCACTGTGATCTGTAAGTTATAATGTACATGTGGAAATGATAAACTGAGGCAGAATATTGTTAAAATTACAGTTATTTTTTCAGTTTCTTCATGTTATTCACATCTTTTGAAAGGATAGTTTGTAGATGTAAACCTTTTCATAATGTAAATTAACTTTTTTCACTCTAATACATAGAGAAGTTTGGAGTTGACATTATTTATATATTATGTTATTATTTTACTGGTTCGGCCCACTTCAGATCAAATTTGGCTTAATGTGGCCCCTGAACTAAAATGAGTTTGACACCACTGATCTAAGGTACTTTTATGAAAACGTCAGAAAACCAGCTCTATTAATTGCATTTGACCCAAGGGGTGAGGACCAAAATGGAGCCAATTCAGAAGTATGTTAAAGTTGTACTACCGCTGACAGTAAATTACTGTTCTGTTAATTATATCTCAGGATAAATAGAAGAGGTGGGTGTCTGTTGTATTAGTCATCAACTGACAGATCTGTGTGACAGCTCACTCATCTGCCAAATTGTGCTTTCTGAGTTTTGGCTTGTCTAGTACAACACATTTTTTTCCTGATAGACAGCTCCACTGTAGTTGTGGTTAGTAAGTTCCATTCACAAGACTGTAAAATTAATTTACCGTCACACAGTACTTAATGAAGTTTGCTGTTTTTCCTAGTCAATAAGCTCAGCATTAAGTCAACTCTGACCCCTTGGACACCCACAGTCCCTTCCCTTTTTGTCCAGATATGGTCACTTCTGGATCCACAAAGCCAACAATGAAATGGACGGTGAGAAACCGATGGGTGACATCATGTTAACGTCAACTAATTACACATCATTTACAATTTGACACCATATTTAAAGGTTGCACATGCTTTAGTGTAACATAATCATTTTATTAAAATAAGTGTTTGGAGGCGGACATTTTTTAATGAGTTAATGGTAGCTAGCTCCTTTAAAAGGGTAGTAGAATAGAATAGAATAGAATAGAGTGTCATTGTACAACAGCTATACAATGAAACTGGGTAGAGTTTACTGTCTTTAGCACAAAAGGGGAAAAAAAGAAAAGAATGTAGGGAAAAACTGAACAACATATGAGTGAACCTAGGGATTTTCACAAAAAAAAAAAAAAAAAAAATCAATCCCTTACATAGAAATCAGTGCACAGGCTATAATGGATCCATATCATGGATGGAGACAGCTATTATCTTAGAGTCAGCTGATGTCAACAACAGCTAGCCGAAAACACATTTCACCACAAACTTCACAGAAGTGCATTATAGTGAACCTTTAATAAATTCTCATGTTGTTCTGCTCAGTTTTTACATGTTTAAAACTGACATTAAAAAGCAAGCTTGGCAGTTACCTAGCCTAAAAATATGACTCATATCTAATTATTACACTGCAAATGATTTGGTTCTTACCAACATAAAAAAAAAACACTTAGATTTAGAAGTGTTAGAAAATTATTTCTTGTTTTAAGAGTTAATTCCTTATTTTAAGTGTTCATCCTTAGACATGCTTATTTCTAGATTTAATTCAAGAATTCAAGAAATCTTGTCAAGTGAAATTATCTAGCTGCATGCACAGATATTTCACTTGTTTTGAGTACCTTTTTCCTCAGATTTAGTGTTTTTATCTTGTTTTTAGACCCTTTTTTACAGTGTAGGCAAAACAACTGTCGTTTTCTTTCTTTGTGCACATACACATGCACCGACAGTATTTAGATTTTACGATACTGAATGTAAAATCAGGATGTCTGGTATTAAAACCATCTGTGTATTCATGGTCGCTGTAATCCTGATCGTCACTGAGCTGCACCGGGTGGGGGCAGTCATTCAATGGGTCCATATTTAATTCATCAGGGGTCTTTGTGATTGATGGGAGCAAGGATGCACTTCCAATTCTATTCTGGCTCCTGCATAAAAGTAACCTGCTTTTGTCTCCGCTGCCTGAGCTGCATAAACACACGACGCATTCAAATTGTCAATGCAAATGAAGTCAAATGAGGCAAACAGGGCTGACAGAAAAATAAGAGGGAGTGATTTTAACTTTTATCTTGCAATGAAGATACATTGGGTTTTACATAAACATTGAACACAGCACTACATTTCTTGGTTTTGATCATTTCTGTTTTGTGACTGTAGTATGCAACATGACATCACAATGAAACTGTTTATGTCAATATCCACCTGAACCGCAGTGTAGTTAATAAATGTTCCATTACTTATCTTCTTATTGCATCACTGTTTTACAGTAGATACAAATGGAGCAAATAAAGCAATGAAAGAATGCAAAAGTGGGATCAAAAGTCAAACAAATGTACCTTTTTTTTTTTTTTTGCATTTTGTCACTCTTGTCACTCCGATAAAATTTTAACTATTTTAACAAGATATTTTAACATGAAATATGTCAAATCCTTACAATGGCCTTTGTTGCCACATCCCTATTTTCATGTGTATTTAGCACAAATACCTACTACACAGATATTCATATTTGGTTTCAAAGGTCAAGTGTGTGCAGTCAGCGTTGAATTGCAAAGGAATGAATGGACGCTTTTAAAGCCATAAAAGCCATAAGAGCATGCACATATTAAAGTATACAGGTAGTATCGCTCCTTTATTGACAGTTCAAACAGAGACGACTTTATGGGGATAATCATGTTTATAGTAGCTTCACTCCACATATTTTGATCTGGGTGCAGCAGCTGGAGCCCTCAGTTGGATTTGTGTAACGTTTTAGGGATGTTCACACGCATGTTCTACGATCAAAGAGTAGAAGCGCACACATAACACTGAAGCCGCTGTGACCAGGTGGAGAACATTGGCCTTTGCCTCATAACAAGAGGAGGGTGTGTTTAAATACTGCTCACAGCTGTAACTAAAATGCCTCAACAATCCCTTATGAAAGTCAGTGTAAGTGCAGAGAGCAGGAGACTGACATTTATTAAAGGGTTGGCATTACAATACACAACAGGAACTTGACTATAGCACTATTATTATCACTAAATATGTGCAGTCACAGGGACTTTTCACAAAGCTCTCACAGGGAGCCACAAGGAAATCCCACTGCTAAAAATCATATAATCCAGGTTAGTGTATATTGTTTTTTCATATGTATTGCATGTACTGCCGGCAACCTGACACCAAACTACACCGCTGTTTCACTTTTGCGTGAGAAACAGATTTCTAGGCCACGTGTAAGAGGATAAGTAAAGTATACTCTTTTCTTAACCTACTTGCATACATTCTTGAAATAATTTAAAGCTCCAGTGAAAAAGATTCATTTTCTGAACCCGCTTTATCCTCACTAGGGTCATGGGGGTCGCTTGGAGCCTATCCCAGCTACATAGGGGCGAAGGCGGGGTACACCCTGGACAAGTCACCAGTTCATCGCAGGGCTGAACATATAGAGACAAACAATCACTCACATTCACACCTATGGGTAATTTAGATTAACCAATTAACCTATTTGTGCATGTCTTTGGATGGTGAGAGGAAGCCGGAGTACCCGGAGAGAACCCACGCAGACACGGGGAGAACATGCAAACTCTACACAGAAAGGTCCCACCCCCGTCGACTGGTGTTGGAATCGAACCTAGGACCTTCTTGCTGTGAGGCACGAGTGCTAACCACTGCACCACCGTGTCGCCCCAGTGGAAAAGATTTACAGCGATATGAGGAGTCTAGTTACAGCAGTGGTTCCCTACATTTTTTGGCTTGTGACCCCATCTTAACATCACAAATTTCTGGTGACCCCAGAAATTAATTTGTTTTTGATCATGTAATAGTTTGCTATACTATGTTGCAAATACACGTTAATTTTAGACGACATTTAGTCTATATAATGTATATTATTATGGACAGAGGCAGAAAAGCCAGGTGCAGATTACTGCACAAAGTGAGAATTTTATTTTCCCTGGTCTGGATATGTACAGTCAGTCCAGCTTGGATTTACAAGGCTGCAAATTAATACTGAAAAAACAATAAAATTATGAATTGTGAAAGAGCTGCAGCATCTTAAACTGACCACAATGACCATTTGAAAAATAAACAGTACCACAGTGCTTCAGTTTCAGCTTCAGAGTTTGTCATGTCTTATATGTATTATGATTGTCTCTGTCAACTCACCTTATATTTTTTATTAGTAAGTTGTTGTTGTTGTTGTTGGGTTTTTTTTAGCAATTACTAGAAATTTCAGGCAACCCCATTTGAACTCCAGGTGACCCCATGTGGAGTCCCAACCCCAAGGTTGAAAAACGCTGAGTTACAGAGATGGAATATAGTTTAGTTTAATTTATTAGTTTATTGTATCTTGGACAATCCCCATTAATGAACTGTATCAATAACAGTAAAAAGGGGCAGCTTTAGCCAACATGGCTAGTATCCTGCTGTAGTCCCCGATCTGATGACAACAGGCACCCTAAAAAACAATATATTACAGCACATTATTTAAAAAGAAAGAGTTAAGACAGATAAGAGACATGATAAATCAATAAAGTTAAAAAGGATAAAAGAGAACAGTGAAGCATCAGTACAATCATACAGAGACAGGGTTCCTTAACATTTAAAAAGGACCTGTGTCGAAGAAGTTTAAAATTAATCCAAATGTTAAAAGTGCTAGAAGAGCTCCTGTCGCACCTGACCTGCCAGCTGCCGCCATCATGCCCCCATCTATTGTTATATTCACAGTTATGTCCTCATTAGTGTATAATCACCTGAAAATGCAGTTTCATTGGTATTTCATTATGGAATCCATCATATTTCTACAGCAATTTAGATTAGATTAGATTAGATTAGATTAGATTAGATTAGATTAGATAAAATTAGATTAGATCCTTTGGGCAAAACCCTCAGGAAATTGAAGCTCCAATAGCAGCTAACCCTAACCCTAACCCTAACCCTAACAGCACATACACCAAATATACACACAAGAAATACAACAAGAAAACAGCAAAACAATAACTCTAAAAAAGAAAACAGTATTGAAAAAACTGGCGATTGCACATTATAAAGTCCTAGTAGAAACAAGAACAGTATTCCTGGTCTTATTTTTCATGGTGGGTGGTGAAATAATCACGTCACCTACTACAGATCAGAGTTAATAACGCCTTAACTAAACAGCCCAGAACAAGCAAAACAAACACTGCCTCTGATCTGTACATTTTTAGTCATGCATATCCATACCTATCCTCACACTTAGCTAGGACCGTGCCCATGCAGTAGATAGGTCTGCCACTGTGAATTATGGGTAAAAGTTATCTGGGTGGATGCTGCAATAGAACATCCTTACAACATTAAATGACACATAAACAGACGTATGTCATTTTCAAGGTGTCTTTTGAGCGCAGAGTTTGTCCTTCATAGAGTGAGGCAGATGTTTTAAGGCACTAACGCAGAGATAGCAGAAGGAAAATGACGAAACATTCCCCCTTATACCGAATAGTTCCAATGATTCACACTCGGCGGCCACCATAGGGAAAGGTTAGATCAGAGCAGCGGCGCAATCTGCAACTTCACCACAAAATATGACGAAACATGACACTTTAAAAATTTAAGGCTGCATCTAATGATTAGAATCATTGCTTATTTCATTGACGATAACTCTATCTTTTGGCTTAAAGGAGTGATATTTACCTTTTTTAAATGGAATTATGCATTTTAAACATTTCCCTGTGGTCTACATAAACTGTAAATGCTATGCTTGGGTCTGAATTCTTCATTAATTCAACTGCACAGGTCCATCTTCAACCCTATTTCTGAGTAATGACACCAGAAAGGTCGTTTTGAGCGCTGGCCCTTTAAATGCACATGACCCCACCCCCTTCCAAGTTGTTGACTGTGCTGTTCTGTCCCGCTCAGCCACTTGTGTTTGTTAATACAACCAGCAACTGAACATTTTAGTTTAATCGGCTCTAAGTTTGGACTTATTTTCAGTATGGACTACAACCACTGCTGCTGACAAACAATTATGTCATACTCAAAGAAATGTTCGTTAAAAGTCTTGACCTTATATGTGCAAATGTCGTGATGTAACTAGTTATAAAACATAACAAATTAAGAAGTAATTGAAACGGGTTGTAGAGATGCAATTCATTTTAGCTTTGCAGCACCGGGAGAGTTCATATTCAAACTTTATGAACTGTTAGGGTCTCCAAATACACAAATAAATGTACCAAAGACTAATAAAAGTGGGTTTAGATGATTTTATATGACCCCTTTAATCAACTACGTATATAACAGCTAAAAAAATATGTTGTGCCTTTCAGGAAAGTCCTTATTTTCAACCAGCAGTCTAAATCTGCAACACACACAGTTTATTGTGTGACAAAAGAAATTCATTTCTCATGTGACAAGCTGCCACCAGCATTTTTCCTGTAAAATAAATAGTTTTCCTAATATTAGGGATGAATTGTTGCTGCCCTAGAGACCAGATTCCTGCAATTTATTATAATGCCTTTCATTCAGCAGGAAAAACTCTGCTGGAGTTTATGTTGTGCAGCTACATTCCATTTATAAAGTGGTAAACTTGTGTCTTCTACAGTGGATTTCTTCCTGTAGAGCTGTTAAGTCTCTCTGCAGATTGCTCAGTTTAGACAGATGCTTTTAATAGCTCAAAGAACTGAAACAAAACCCTGACATTTAACAAAAGCCTTGTAGTATTTGCGATTTTTCCCTGGTTGCAGAGGGAATGTCTTCAAGTTACTTTATCTGCATTAGTAAGAAATTAAACAAGAGGTGCAGCAAGTTTTAAGTTTACTTAAGACTCTTTAAGTGGACGGTTTTGCTTCGGTGCATTTCATTTAACTGCAAACAGAGGAAGAGACAGAAAAGCTGACTCCCGCAGTAGATGATAATAAATTAAGAGAGATGTAGAGCAAAGGCATTTTGCAGTTCGAGTTATGGAAATGAAGTGGAACTGTTAAGACGTGTGTTTCGGCTTGATAAATGTCAGATCCAGCTCTAATCATGACTCCACATGAAAACTCAATTTTGCTTAACGAATGAGTCTACTCCCCAACACCAGCCAAAATGTGACTGTGGAAAATGTGTGTGGAATCTGATGCATTTCATTCTTGCTGACTGTGTATGTGTGTGTGTGTGTATGTGTGTGTGTGTGTGTGTGTGTGTGTGTGTGCGTGTGTGAGGGAGCATGCTTGACTTGGCACAAGACATTCCTCAGAGGCAGGGGTCGCTACGTGACGTGAGCTGCTATGACAGATCTGTGAAAGCCCGCAGACATGTCAGCCGTTCCTAGAGGATTCCTTTTCATGCCAGTTTTCCTGTCCGGTTGACATAAAAATCAGGGTAGCTCCATTTCACACAGCTGGAGTGGAAAACGCTGACATCTACCTCTATTGCAGATCCAGTCAGATATGATGGCACCGTGGAGGCCTCGCTGACAGACCGGCTCCCATTTCACAACCAGGTGACCAGATCCTTCAACATCATATGACCTATGAACTGTTTTAACTGTAGCAGAATCTAAAAAGACAACCTCAATCATCTGTTTTCTCCTATTTTCTTTCTTGAAGGAGTGATATTTTGCTTTTTTTTAGCTCCATCAAGGAGGTTATGTTTTTGCCAGCGTTGGTTTGTCTGTCTGTCCTTGTACAAGATAACTCAAAAAGTTAAGGATGGATTTGGATGAAAATTTCAGGAAATGTTGATACTGGCACAAGGAACAAATGATTACGTTTTGGTGGTGATCGGGGGGGGGGGGGGGGGTCTGCATGGAGATCTGTGCTCTCTGAGTGCTTTTCTAGTTTTAAATGGAATTATGCATTTTAAAACATTTCCCTGTGGTCTACATAAACTGTAAATGCTATGCTTGGGTCTGAATTCTTCATTAATTCAACTCCACAGAGTAATGACACCAGAAAGGTGGTTTTGAGTACTGGCCCTTTAAATGCAAATGAGCCACTTCAGGCCCCACCCCCTCCATGTTGTTGGCTGTGCTGCTCTGTCCCATTCAACCAACAACTGAACATTTTAGGTAATCAGCTCAAAGTTTGGACATATTTTCAGTATGGACTACAACCACTGCTGCTGACAAACAATTATGGTGTACTCTGAGAAATGTTCATATGAAGTCTGGACCTTATATGTGTGAATGTCGTGACGTAACTAGTTATATACGTAACACATTAAGCAGGAATTAAAATGGGTTGTAGAAATCCACTCGATTTTTGCCAAAATGAATATAAAGATAGCTTTACAGCACCTGAAGGGTTCAAATTCAAACTTTTTGAACTATTAGGATCCAAATATACAAATAAATGAACCAAAGACTAATAAAAGTGGGTTTAGTAAAATATGACCCCTTTAACTCTTCCTACCTTGCAACGAGACCTAGCACACACACTATGAAACAACAGCAACCATGATAAATGTCATGTTTTGACAGTGGAGGGAGACAACTTTCCCCAGTTGCAGGATCTGCCACAAACGACATTTAACTCAGTGTTTGTTTTATGGTTTAAAAAAAAAAAAAGAGAAAATACACTTGTTATTGCTGAAAATGCAAAAACAGTCACAAATATTCATGTCAATACAAACACTGAATTGAAAAGATTTGAGTATCCAAAGGTTAAGATTGTTGTGACCTCCATCCATTCTTATGAACATGATGGACAGTTTGGGGAAACAGGACAGTTCTCCTGAGAATGATTTCCCGTTTTACTGTCACATGGTTCCTCCACTGTCCCCTTTAGGAGACCAGTGGCACATCCAGTCCTATTCATTCCAATGGGAGAAATGAACATGAGTTACAGATAAATACTGCAAATACTGGACCCATTTTCCACATGTCACATGTCTTCATAACATTGTGACATTAAAATGACATTTCTAAGACACAGATCA
Source organism: Sphaeramia orbicularis (assembly GCF_902148855.1). Taxonomy (NCBI): domain Eukaryota; kingdom Metazoa; phylum Chordata; class Actinopteri; order Kurtiformes; family Apogonidae; genus Sphaeramia; species Sphaeramia orbicularis. The sequence goes on along the minus strand of NC_043976.1, from coordinate 13,877,472 downwards.
GGAGAAAATCTACTTTGTTTTCGGTTTGTCTTGCCAGATTTCGAAACACAAATCTTGTCTGGAGGAGACACAACCAAACAAGAGGACAAAATGTATGATGACAAATGATTTCTACAACTTTCTTGCATCCACTCCCACTTAAGAGACAGGAAGTGAACAATTCTACATCATTGTCAAAACATAAACTACACCATCTTTGTAAATAGAGGATCTTTGGTGATACTTCAGGAATATTTTTCTCTAATTTGGCACAAACATTCACTTGGAAACAGGGATGAACAGATTAGATTTTAGTCACCAAAAGTCAAAGACCAATGTTGTTGATCTCATAAAAGGCACTTTTAGCTATAACTGTAGATAACTGCATGGAAACATTAGGATGCAAGGACAGTAGAAGCAGCTCAGTGAACTGAAGGCTCATCATCACAACGTCCTCTAAACAACAGCAAAGGTCATGATGGTCTGTTAAATGTTGGCAGAAAGTAAAATGTTGTGTAAAATGGATTTAAGATTGCACAAAAATGCAAATTAAATCCCATCCTCAGCTCCATTACTTATTTCTATTGCATATTTATAGCAGTTTGTTGCTGTAAATTGCCTGAGATCCTTGTATTAGTGTTGATATTGGACTTTAATTCACATTGACATGCCACTTGGGCAGTTTGAGGTCACTTTTGTCCGTAAGCATCAAGCAGGAGAGAAATTCCCTATGTTATCTGCTTATAACCAATGGGAACAGTTTGTCTTTCCTGTATTAACAGCCTGTATGATATAAAGGAGAGCTGGTTTAAGGGAAGAAAAGAACCAATTAAGTAACTGTAAGGTCAGAACTTAATAATTTGAGGAAATTCAACAAATAAATGATGAACATAAATAAGTTTATTCATCTGAGAGACATGTTTTGAATAAATAAACAAAACTGTGGATCTGTTCCGGATGCCGATGCTTGCTTTCATATTAACGCCTATAAAGCACTCAATATGGCAGCGTGATGACAACAGTATATGTGTGTTACAGAGTGGATATTAACAGACTGGATAGGGCAACTTCTGCATCTAGAAAGTGACGGATCACTACACATAAAACCGTCAAACAGGTGATAGACTATAGTCCTGCCATTTTCCATCAGTGTTCTTCCTCCACATGCTGGTGGTTATGAAATAGCAGCGTGTCTGTCAACATTACAGCATTCAGGTTCTGCAGACTGTATCCATAGAGCTCATTGTGTGTTTAAAAGTAATGACAACAATTAGCTCATGTGAAAAGCACTGGAAAAGAAATCTGAGTCAAAAACACGCCCCCCGATGAGCGCTGTGTGGTCAAACAACACCTAACAACTAAAACATGCACATATAAAAAACACCTTATTATTACTAATGTAACCTGGGAGGCTGGATCAGACGCTCAGGTTGTAAAATACCGCATGTCATCACATAAGAGCTAAAATACAAACTGTATTTAATCCATTCATAAATCTGCCGGCGAGTCCAGAAGAGGCCTAGCTGCAGGAGCCTTATATTTTTATGTAGACAGGCAGAGTTCAACCAGAATAACCTTTTCATCGACAGCCACATAAGGTATGATTTATGATTCACACTTCTCTCTTAGAAACACACCTGCACTGCACTACAAACCTTCCATCACATCTTATCTCATCTCATCTCATTTGAATTTACAAATGAAGCTGAAACACAAACCTACAACAGTTCATTTTTAGGAATGATTTAAGCTTAAGGTGTCCGTGTGATAATTCTTTATCTTTGTAAATATGTGCAAAAAAGCTACATTATGAGTATTTTTTTTAGATGTATTTATTATGATGACGACTCATTTTGAACTCGGGCGCAGTTACATAAGTATGTGGTGCCGGGGAAAATCATTCTTACATTTACTGATAAGATTAATGGTTCACTTTGAGCATTACTGAGCAGAGATATGTACCTTTACACATACCATAATTCATGTGGTCTGAGAGAAAACACAACTTTTAGACATCTACTTGACTCTGTTACAGGCTGCAGAAAATTTACCCAAAATGTACACAAATTTAGGTTAATTCCAGGAGTTTTCACAGGGGGTTAATGTTTAGTTCTTTCATTCGGACTAAGAGGAGAGAGCAGCAGAAAGATGATACTGACTAAAATTTGCTTAGAGGTCTTATTTATGTCTTTGTGCGTAAGAAATCAATATGAGTGAATCCCCAAAGGAACTTTGTGTTGGTAAATGCAAGTTATGCAAATTTACAGGATTTCAGTTCTGTTTCAACATGTTGATGGTCATATGAACTATGTTTTCAGCTCAAAAATGTCCAATTTCATCACAATTAATGCTATATTTTCATGTCACAAATGGCCAAGTTATATTTGAACTGAATTTACCTGAAAAACAAATATTCTATTCTTTTAGATTCCCCAGTTTTTCTTACAAGATTCTATCCTACATATCACATGTTTTATTTTTACAGGTTCAATATGGAGTATGGTGCTGAGCCATCCTGCTTATGTTACGCCAATACATACATTAAGAATGTCACACGTCACTTTTTAAATCAACAGTTTTATAATAATAAGCATTTTTATAAAGAAATAACAATTCTATATTGTTATTTACTCTTTAGTATGATGATAAACTACACAATATATAATTCTGATCCTAGTTTTTGCACAGGGATCATTTGTGGAAACGGTGACATGGCTGCCGAGCATCAGTATGATGGGATCTGTAACAACCATGTCACATCCGTCCACTGCCACATTTTGTGTTTTTGTGTCAGTTGTTATTGTTTTAGATCCACAATACGAACATTTATGAATAAGAGGAGAATTAGCAATAGTAAGTATATAAGTTTATTACTAATAAAGTACTGGTACTGACCAGATCATCATGGGTAATGTCACGTCCGTCCACCAGCAAAAGTTTTCACACACACGTGCTATTCAAAATCCAATATTTCTGAAAATATAGCTTCCACTGTCAAATAATATCAGTAGTCTGTGCACAAATGTATTAGCACTATTTCAACACAGTTCTATGCATTTCTTACAACTTTTTTTTTTGACAAAAATGGCCAATCATTTGACCCCCTAAGTACATTTTAGCCGATGTGTCTTTATTTACTTATCCTATTTGTTTCCTCTGATTTATGCATCCCTGCAACTTTAATTTCTTAATCTGCCAAAGCTGTCAGTCATATTTCCATTCCCTGCTAAACCAGGTTTTAGTCATCCAATCACATTTAAGCGATTTTAATCAAATGTTGATGCCTGATTAACCAAAACATGTTTCACTCAAAAGTATGTTACATTACAGAAAACAAAGAGGATCTACTTCCTTTTCATAATGCTCAAATCCTGCGTTCTAATCCATGAAATGAACGAGTGTGAATTTTTGTCCCAGTAACCCAACAGGTGGATGGGACCGCCGCTGGCAGTGACCGCGTTAACAGGTGGATCAAAGCTGGCTGTCCCTGCACAGTTTCACCTCCAGGGAAATCTGAGAGGATGTCAGTCCTCATAAGGCAGCTGTCAAATGAGCAGGCATGGCTGTGCTGCAGGATCATAATAGAGTACGAGTCATTAGGAGGACGGGAAATGCTTACTGCAATGCCACAACCTGACATAAGCTTACGAGGGGCAGCGGTCGGGCTTAAGGACTTGTTAATGAGACTGAAGGTGTAGACAACAGCCAAAAACATGGGGAGGTTTACAACAGTGTGTAAGTGTAAAGGAGATTATTGTTTTGTTGCCTTTTATTTGTTTTACATTTAGCATTTTTTTAATCTCTGTTAGAGGGGTACATCTGTGGAATAATCTGGAGCAAATCTTAAAAATGTCTTCTTCCATTTGTGCATTTAAAAGGATGTATAAATCCACTATAATAACAAAATATAGAACATTATAGAAGTACACATAAAATAAGTTATTATTGTAGTTAATTAGTTATCATGATAAGAAGATATTATTACATTTATTGATCATTGTATTTGGAGTAAATATTTAAAGTGCATATAAATATTATAGTCCATATTAAAAACGGTCGATTACGCAAATCTGATTGTGTGTGAGGTGACTAAAAAAGTGCATATGAAGGTTTGTATGGATGCTTTGTGTTATTGTAAAAATATACAGAGGAAAATGTGTGTTAACAAAGCAAAGGAAGCGGATCTAGTTTAATTATTAGTTTGTAAAAAGGGGGTGGGAGTCAGTAAGTTACACTTCTTCCCACTCCTTTTCAAGCGCAGAAAAATTTTATTTATTTAATTTTTTTGACCATGTTGTATGATTCTTTGTTATCTGATGATTCTATGTGCTCGAAATAAAACTACTACTACTATTACTTTTTTGTATTTTATTCTTGGACTTTCATTTTCACTGTTGCACTTTGAGATTCTTTTGAATGAAAAGTGTTTTAAAAATGCAATTTAATGCCATTATTATTATTATTATTATTATTATTATTATTATTATTATTATTATTATTATTATTATCATTATCATTATCATTATTATTATTTGACTGAAAGGAAAGGGTGGGGATGTGATGACATTATATCACCAAAACCGGTCCAATGCACCCCCTGGGATGAATTTGTGAAATGCAAAAATTACACTAAGATATTAACAATCAAGGATGTCAAACTCATTTTAGTTCAGGTTCCACATTCAGCCTGATTTGATCTCAAGTGGATTGCACCAGTAAAATACTATCATAATGACCTATAAATAATGACAACCCAAATTATTCTCTTTGTTTTAGTGTAAAAAAGTACAATTAAATAAAAACCTTTATATTTACAAACAATCCTTTCACAAAAAATGGAAATAACCTGAACAAATGTGAACAAACTGAAATGTCGTAAGAGAAGTAAGTGCATTTTTAATAATATTCTGCCTTTTACTGAAGGTATTTGTAGATCCACTGTGATCTGTAAGTTGAAATGTACATGTGCAAATGATAAACTGAGGCAGAATATTGTCAAAATTGCACTTATTTTTCTTACGACATTTCAGGTTGTTCATGCTATTCACATTTTTAAGGACACTTTGCAGATATAAGCATTTTCATAATGTAATTTTACTTTTTTCACCGTTATTATTTTACTGGTCTGGTCCATTTGACATTATATTTGGCTGTACATGGCCCCTGAACTAAAATGAGTTTGACACATCTGCCTTATATCATGATCAATGTTATAGAGTTCAATTTGGTGAACTATAGTGAATATTATGTCATCCTACTCCCATTAAAAACTCAGCATAACCTCAAAAAGCTTTTATCAAAATGGATCTCTGCTCTCTCAACAGTCTAACAGAGCTGGACAGCCTAATGTTATAGCTCTACTGAATGGATAAATTGAAGCGATCACTTTTTACTTAGACATGGTACTGTTTAAAGCAGTACAGAACAATAAAGATGCTAATGTGGATTGTAGCACCACAATACCACATGGAACCACAAATATTTTTCCAGTCCCTCCTTTATGCCAAATGTTGACAGACGATCGCGTGATTAAGTGTCCCAAATGGAAAAGTGACCACCGGGATGTCATTTTCATTTCAATGCTCCAATAAACCTATGTATTCACCATTATTTTCATACCAAATTAATGACATACAACTGAAACAGTGCTATCTTTAATGTATATTGTGCTTTGACTGTTCATGTGGGCTGTTTCCCAATTCCAATTGTGGTTCGTGATTGTGATTAAAAACATTGTGATGTGTGGATTTTTGGGCAGATTGTCCACTCTTACACACAGGATTACCTAGAGATTTACTGCCAAACTGATGAGTCGGTTTACTGACTCACAGGAAACATTCATTTTGCCCATTAAAACTGTGCTGCTACCTCCAGTTTCTTAGAGCTAACACATACACGTTAGCACTGACACATGCATGATATTTTAGGTAACATGCGAGTGTAAAATACAGCATCTGCCCATCACAATGAACCTCACATATGTGCCTCTGCTCATGATTAAACTGTAGCAAATTAATATAGTGTTCCACAAGCAGGCCTGCCTCATTTTCATCTGATAGTGAGCAGATGGAGAAAGAACCTACAAATAGAGGATGGGTTTTTTCGCAGAGCAATTACAGGAATGAATACTGTGCTGCTTTGGCGGCTGGGTGTGGATTCACTTCAGGAGGTCGACTGTGCTGCATTATGGAGCAAAGATACCAGGGGGCAGTGATAATCTGCCCAGACTGGACTGTAATAAAAAAGAGGTTAAGGCGGACTCCAATTGCACTGCATTGACTACCAGATAATCATTTTCTGAAGCATTACATCTTTTTACTTTTGTGCAGTCCAACAGAAGAGTTCTCAATGATTACTTGTAAACTAGAAATGCATCCATTTGGCTTGCCTCCAAGGTTATTATCGTTAATGAAAACTAACGAAATAACAAAAACTAGAATTGTGAAAACATTTTCATTAACTGAAATAAATAAAAACTATAATTAAAAAAAAAAAGATAACTAACAAAAACTGTATTGTGTGCTTACAAAACTAACTAAAATGTATAAAAATTATGGATAAAATTCCCTTCGTTTTTGTCTTTGTCAACGTCGGATTGATACAAAATCAATTTATTTCGCTCGAGCAGTTTTAGCTAGCGGCACCATACGACACTTCATGGTTTGTCACTCCTTGTCACTTGTGGTTTACAGTTGCCTTCTGGTCCTCACTCTACCTGGAAACATGGAGACTAAAGGTGGGAAAAAGCAGCAGAGTCCTGTACGGGATTTATCTGAATACGATGGCGAGGAAGATGAAAGATATGAAAAAACTAAAACTAAACTATAACTAAACTAAAACTAAGCATTTAGAAAATAACGAAAACGAACAAAAACTAGCAAACCTGCTCTAAAAACTAATTAAAACTAACTGAATTGGAGAAAAAAAAGTCAAAACGAAATAAAACTAAACTATAATGAATAATCCAAAACTATTAGAACCTTGCTTGCCTCAACAGCGATGCAGTCTGAGTCAGTGCTTTTCTCTTGTGAAATATTCTGCAATACTCTTGAGTGTCCACATTCTGGGAAGCCACAGATGATTCAATCAGAGGATACGTGATACTGGACAGATATGCAAATCATGAGCTAGTAATTCTTGTTGCTGACACATTAAGTTCCTAGTATGTGAGCAGAAGAGGTAACCAGATTGCATTTCAAACAGCCTCGTGTGTAACTTTACTTCGGACTTTTCCTGGAAAGAAAAAACTGGGTTACACCCCATACTGAATGAGCCTTAGTTAAATCATTTCTTATGTAATCTTGCAGTGCTACTTCAGGGAATATTTTCACACAACCATCAACTGAAACAAACAAAAAAACTCACTGCGCTAGAAAGGATAAACTGTCTTTGAAGGCAGCACATTCATCCAAATTAAAAATCTCAAACCACTTCCTGCCCACTGAGAAAACAACCATCCAAACGGTACCATATGCTGACCATGTGACTGCAGCTTTTGTTTATTTTCATAGCAGAGTTGTATAAGAGATATGACAGCGTGTAATCTCAACTTTCACCCACTAACTTATTTGAGTATTCATGAGTATTTCAAGCCTGCCGTTCAGTCACACCCAGGCCTGCCTGATGGAGTACATCCAACTCTTATTCAGCATAATGTGCAACTTTTCCCTCAAGTGTCTCTGTGTTTTGATGGACGATTTCATATAAGGGCTGTTAACGGTTCAAAGACTTAGTTCAGCTTAAGGCAACTGTGCGGCTGGATGTTTACCTGTTTGTGATGCTTTATAAATTACTGGAAACAGTTTTCTGTTTGGCTTGCCAACAAAGAGAAAGTGTCTCATGGGCTTAATTCTGTTAGCAATAATCAAGATCAAACATGTACAATGCTGAAGCAACTATGAACTAACGCACACACCTGTTTCTTGTTGCTATTTCTTAAAATTTTCAGCCAAGTATGAATGACAACTTAGTTACAGTAAGTCAATATTAATAAAGACAGACACACTGTATAGCAGGGGTGTCAAACTCATTTTCGTTCAGGAGCCACATTCAGCCCAATTTGATCTCCAGTGGGCTGGACCAGTAAAATAATAACAGAGAAAAATGTAAAATTATGTTATGATCCGGTTTACATCAACAAAGTTTTCTTAAAAATCTGAATAACATGAACAACTTGAATTGTCTTAAGAAAAACAAATGCAATTTTAACAATATTATGCCTCAGTTTATCCTTTACACATGTGTATTACGATCGCACAAAACATTTATTAACAGGCAGAATATTGGTAAAATCGCATTTACTTTTCTTAAGACAGTTCCGTTTGTTCATATTTGGTCAGGTTATTCACATTTTTTGTAAAGGTATAGTTTGGTAATGTAAACATTTTCACGTGATTTTACTTTTTTACACCAAGAAAACAAAGAGAAAATTTGGTGTTGTCATTATTTATAGATTATGATAATATTTTACTGGTTCTGTCCCACTTGATATGTAATTGGACTGTATGTGTCTGTATGTGGAACCTGAAATGAAATGATTTTGACACCATTGAGTGTTGATATCTAAAATGTAATTTTTGCTTTTCACAAATTCATCCCGTGGGCCAGATTGGACGCTTTGGCGGGCCGGATTTGACCCCCGGGCCACATGTTTGACACCTGTGCTGTATAGGAAATCATTGCCACTGTTGTACATATGATCAATATGTGTTAACTGATACTTTATAGTCACATTTTTTAACTGCATCTTTAAAATAACTGACATGAAATCAGTAGTGCTTCAAAGCAAACAGCAGTTAAAAACGATCAAAGTCTACATATATTTTTTATGTGAAGTGGTTGTCTCCTCCATAAGTCATACATGACTGTAAAGCATTCCGCCACATCATAGAAAAATATGATTTATGTTCTGACATGCCTTTGGCATTTCATAACATATCACCATCAGAGTGTTATGAGCATTACTATTGTGAAACTGTATTTCCTTAAAAGACTTATGCTCTCAGTGCGAGTGAATGACAGAGGGCTTAAGGCACTAAAATAATCTGTTTAAGCAGAAGGAAGCTGAAGTGTTGCTGAGGAATGGCACATGAGTAAATGTAATGTTTTTAGAGGAAAAAGTGTGTTACTGTAAATTTACTCTGAGTAAATGTTTGTTGATTCTTTCATTCTTTTTAGTTGTGAAACAGCTCTTTAAAAAAAAATCTATATCCATTAAAGTCTGATTTAACAGATTCAAAGAGAAGTGATGTTAGTTAGCTAGCATGCTACTGTTTGCTGGTTTTCTCTCATTTCATACATTTATTTAAGTTTTGTAACTTTATTTATCAGCTTAGAATGAAGCATAGAATGAAAACTGTTAGTGTTATATGGACTCAGCAATACAGTAGTAGAGCAGAATGAATAAAGAATAAAGAACAGTTTATTTGTTTTTAAAGACTCAAGTTTTTTCACCCATTACTATGTTTCTGAGCTGGAAAAGAGTGCGGGGTGAAACTCATAAAGCTAACACTAACTTACTGAAAACATGAACCATATTGAATAACACTCTGATGTTAAACACCAAGAAGTACTTAATAAATCCCAGATAGTAAAATCATTATGGCTTAAATCTGGCGCAAAACTGGCATGCCATTTTGGCAAATTTCTGGGCGGATGTATGGGCCCTAAATGGCCCAAAATAGGTAAGCCAAAATCAAACCAGAAGGAAGCCAAAATTCATCCAAAGCTAATTGCAGACTTCCAAAATATAGCCATAATTGTCCCAGAAAAGCCCCAAATCCCCATATTCCAGCCAAAAAGTAGCCAAAACTGACCCAAAGAGAGGCCAAAAGGAGGCCAAAATTCACCCCAAATTTGTGTTGATCATGCTTTTAAAATGAGGTGGGGTTTTCTTCTGGGTAGAAATTCCCGCTCTTTGCGCAGTGTTTTGGCTTTACAGAAATATGCCAAAACACAACCAAAAAACATCCATATATGGAATAAGATGTTGCCGCTCTTTAGTCAATCTTCTGGCTTGCCATAAACATGGCATACCATCCCTATACTTGATCCCGCTCTTTGCCCAGTCTTTTGGTTAACCACACATATGCCAGAACTCAGCCATACACTGCTGGTGCCTCCATATCTATTATGGATAACCTTAATCATACCACAGTTAAGCCTAAAGGTTTTCATAATGCCGAAAGAAAGCCAAAATTGCCAAATGTATGCCATAATACTGCAAAAATATTTGCTATCTGGGATGTAACATGTACACATTGATCCAGCACATACAGTGTTGACTAAATGTAATGTCTAAACACACTCAATAATGCTAGCTCACTTATTTAGCAGGCTAGTTGGCATACCATATAATCCAATACAATTTAATGCTAAAATTAGCTAATGTAGCTAACTGACTACAACCGAGCTGTTTGTCTGGGAAAAAGGTGATTTAATTCATAAACCGGATCTCAAAGAGTCCAACAAAGCAGCCGTGGTAGCTCTTAAGAATATGCTATTTCAATAAAGGTATATTTATGTTTTTTAAGTGCTCAACATTTCCATAAAAGCATATTTCATCAGAGCATTAAAAGAACTGTATCTTAATTCATTATTTCTGTCCTGAATGAATGGAAATGAGACTTTGGAGGAAATGCAGTAAACATCAATACAGACAGATGGGTAATCAATGGGTGGAAAAAAACCCCGGGTGGGATGTGTGATTTCCAACACAACAAGACTGCTGAATGGTACGGGAAGCGTGGTGGGACAGAAGGAGGTCATATGATGGTGTCAGTGTGTGTGTACTAGAGATAACCCTCCACTTAAACTCTCAGTCTTATCTGCAGCTTTTGGTGGAGGCGGACCCTGAGGATTCACAATTACTGATACATGTTTTTTGTCTTAGATAATAACGGAACTTTTTGTGCGACAGCTTTGGGCCTCATCAAGGCGGGCTGACTTTTACAGCATTGATGTTGACATAGAACAAACACAGCCTTATTGATGACAGAGACCTGGTCCTGGTCTGTAATGAGGCTGCAGCAGTGGTCTATTCGTCTGAACAGTCCGACTACTGTTGATGTTCTCATGGAAAAAAGTAGGCATGTGTAAAAGTGTGGCTCTGAGACAGACAAAGAGGTGTAACCAACAGGAATATCTCAGGAAGAGACAGCCCTGCTCTATGTTTAAAGAGATTTCGACACAAATTAGGCCCTTCCCAGTTTTGACGGATGTGGCCCTGAACACGTTTACATGTCATAATACAAGCAACGTTTGTTTTCTGACATGTGGGTCCTAAGATATGGAGTTACATGTGCTGTATTCCTGCTAAACCCTCTGAAATTCTGAAATAAGCTTTTGTTTTATAAATCACCTGGTATCAGTCATTTCTACACCAAATATCAAAGAGTTCTGAGGACTATGAGAAACTTGCTTTTTCTTCAGACCATGTGACTGTAAACTAAATATTTCTAATTTAGAGAACTGGCTGGGGGAGAAAATTCAATTATAGGAGACAACTTGTCTGTTCAGTCTCCTGGAAAGAAGCCAGGACATTACTGGACACAGATCAAGTGATTTATCAATAAATAAAGAAAAAAGCAAGTTGATGAAGTGGCAATAAGAATAACCTTTAAATAAATGGGATGCGACTGTGCTAGAAATTAAGTTAAGTCAGCTTTGACATAGGTTGATTTGGGATATTTTGACAATAACTGAACTAGATTCCTCCTAAAATGGTCACTTAGATTATAACAAAATAATTTAACCCATAAAGACCCAAACATCCACCATCGACCAAAACCATCTACTGATCTAAAATATTTAATAACTGTTGACCCACTAATTCTATGAGCATAAATAATTAAGGTAAAATACAGTTTGTCATCTTTTCGTGGTCATCAGATATGACCCATTTGGATGTTCAGAGGCTCTGTAGTGAATGTGAAAACATCATTGTCTTCTACCACATTGATTCACCAGTAAAACCCATAGCATTCAATAAATGACAGTGGTTGGAGAAACTTGTTTTTATATTCAGTTAATAATGTATATATTTCGTTTAAAAAGTCTCTTTTTACTCATTTTTTTTCAGATTTGATCTAATAACCTTTGAATTTACTCAGAGCTTTAATGAACATCTACATGATCGGTAAATTAAATACATGAAAATACCAAATTTTCACTGAGAAATGCAAAATGCACAGGATAACAGTATAATAAGTAGTGATAAACCACTTGGGAAAAACAAAAAAGCATTTGGAAGTTGTGATAAAAAAAAAAAAATTGTTATTCTTTAACCCTTTATCAGGCAAGTGACTATTTTTGATAATTTCCGCACACATTAAAAGACAGTGACAACAACAGTTCCAGTGAGGAGAGTGAGTCAACAGTCTCAGGTCCAATGTGGTCTGCAGGGTCTGTAAGGTCCACCTCTGCATGAACAGTGAGTGGACCTGCTTTGTTTGGTACCATGAAGTAATGGTACTAATGTAAGGAATGATGTTCAAAGGGAGAATGTGGATGTGGACAGGGGTCTGGATCAGCACTGATGTTGGTCTAATGTTCTAAAATACATGTTCCTTTCACCTTACATGTGTTTTTCTTGTATTTTTATCTCCGCCAAGGAGGTTATGTTTTTGCCGGCGTTGGTTTGTTTGTTTGTCTGTCTGTCTGTGTGCAAGATAACTCAAAAAGTTATGGACAGATTTGGATGAAAATGTCAGGAAATGTTGATACTGGCACAAGGAACAAATGATTACATTTTGGTGGTGATGGGGGGGGGGGCACTGATCTGCCTTGGCGGAGATCTGTGCTCTCCGAGTGCTTTTCTAGTTTATATCGTCGGCTTCCTGATAAAATCTGCTATGTGAGTTTTGGCAAATTTTACAGGAGAAACAAAAAACTGTTTATATAACAGGAAACTGTGAAATATGACAAGAAAAATATCTGTTCTTTTAATGTTGGTACTTATGATGGAATGTAAACAACTTTCACAGGAGCCTGAAATTCGAAGCTATAATAGGGGAGATAGCAGGTTTTTATTCCCAACCAAAAATGTCACTTAGCAGGTTTTATCAGGAAGCCGACGAATATACTTCCACCTATGGGTAAGGAACCAAATATGGTAACTTCATTAACCTTGATTTTCTACATAACAATAAACAATTTAGAAAATTTCACAAAAGTAATAAAGTCTTTTTATGTCCTCTAATAACACACTAAGTTTGAAATTTTGAATTTCACAGTATTTCTATGAGTGAAAAGGGTTAAAAGTTATAAGCTTAAGTCTTGGAGATGAATTGGAATTTTTTATTCATTTATTTATTTATTTTACATCCACAGCATGTTATTTGAGTGAGAAGAAGAGTATAAGCGCTGAGATGGGATGAAAATAAATCTATAATATGTTCTCAATCTCCTAACATTGGTTGCACTATTTCTGTCACTGAACCACTGAAATAGACTTTATGTGGGCTAAGCAGATCAACGGAGAGGCTGTTTGACAGAGAGGTTTACGGTGGGATGGTGCCGGCCAGAGCGTTGGGCTGCTTTAACAGAGGATGTCCTGGGCGAAGTGGATGGATTTGTCTCCGATTGGCTGAGGGAAGCATCCAAGAGACAGAGACAGAGACAGACCCATCCATCCACCCATCCATCCACCCATCCATCCATCCATCCATCCATCCATCCAAACCAACCTGCTCTTTGCGCTTCTGCCAGCGGCCGCACGGACTCTCCTCCAGGATCTCACTCTCATCCTCGCTCTCCTCCTCCTTCCCCTCTGATCCTGATTTCCTCTCTGGGACGGACATCGTCATTTTAGCGCCGTATATTTCCAGATCTCAGACTCCTTCTTTCCTTCCTTCCTTCCTCCTCTTATGTCCTTCTGTTTTGTTGTTATGGAGGAGGCGAGACGTAGCGCAGAGACGCTCCGCCGCTTGTCTGCGCAGTGAAGAACCCCCCCTCCTCCTCCTCGTCCTCCTCCACCACCAACACACACACACACACACACCCCCTCCAGACGACACCAGTCGCTCACTCACTCACTCAGTCAGTCAGTCACACAGACCCCCCCACCCCTTGGCGCTCAAAACATCTTGCTCCAACACTGTATATATTGCCTGGATCAGTCACTGAGCGGCTTCTGCAGCTTCTCTGCGTAAAAAGTAGAAGACGCACACATTACAAGGTCGCTAACAGAACTGATCAGGATGGAAAAATATATTCCAGACTTCAAGCGCCCTGTAGGCTGCATGCAAATTGGTTGCGAAATGCTTTTCTGTCCATTCACACACTGAAGCGACGCGTGCGTAAAAATAAAAACCAAAAAAATTATAACGCAAGCCAGCGATTTCCCGTGAGTCCACTGGGCTCACTGGTCGCCTCTCATACCGTCTGTTTTATGCAGCTGGGTTCATTTTTCGACCGTCTCCCACACGCGTCATTGTCGGTGTTGTTGGATATGAAACCGTGGGCTCCTGCCAGCCACGGTGCGCAGAGGGATGGAGCGCACTACCGTAAAGCAGGCACTAAGGGCGCAAAGGCCATTCATGGGCAAAGCAAAAAGGTGCTAAAGGTTAGAAAGATTACTCAGACACTGCACCAACTGTACGCCCTCAAAACCAGACCAGGTCACCAGAAAAACCTAATGGTTTTTATATGTCTGTAAAAAACGAAAGGATTCTTTATGCATTTAAGGTCTGTGGTCAAACATGGCTCTGTTTAACCCTTTCATGCATAGTGGTCACTACAGTGGACATCTATTCTCCAGCTGTTCTCTTGTATGTTCATGGTTTAGTTGTTTTAGTTCCATGTCCTCCTGAGACCAAACAGTGCATTTCTGTCCTTTTTAGTGGACAAAAATTTGAAAGTTTCACTAAAAAAATGCTGTTCATTGCAAAGGACATTCCATTAAAAAATAAATAAATGAAAATAATTTTTAAAAATGCATCTGAAAAAACTGTTGCATTATGCAGTTTCCAATCAAGATGACTATTTAATGTAAAAAAGCTAAAAATGTTCACTTTGCTGAGTCTCAGGAGGATATCAAACCAACACAGTGGACACTCATGCATCATCTACACTGACATTCAGACCATTAATGTAACTTTGCTGTTCTTGATAAACCTGATCTGCGCTAACATGTCTGAGTGTAAATCAACTGCTAATTTTCTCAAACAAAAAGTTGTTGTTGGTTTTTTTTTTGGTGTATTATCTCCATAACTAGTATTAGAATATGATAAAATGTGTGAAAACATCAGATTAGCTGTATTAAAAATGTTTTTATTTCATAGTTTTAACACAATATATCACTTTATGATGATGGGTTTTAAATATATATTTCTTAGCTTCAAAATTTAAACGTATGCTGTTCAGCTGAGTGGACATTTTTGTGACTTAGTGAAAAATAGGTCTATAAAAATTATTCTATCGCACTGTTTTTTTTTTTTTACATGCCTAAAGAAGAATAAAAACACTCAGGAAAAAAATCTTGGTTAAGGTTCTTGTAATTCATGCATGAAAGGGTTAAAGGACCACTTCAAGCCTCATACTGCAAAACTGAGCCTCACTAAGTTGGCATGACTTAATTCAATATAAACCCTGCATGTCTGGACTGATAGGCTGATCTATTTTAATATAATTTAACTAAACTGACAGATGGCGCTGTTAAAAAGTAAATAAAGCATCAAGATTCACCATGAGGGAAATAAAAGTTTATGTAACTTCAATGACGATAGATAAGGGTCAAAACACAGCAATGTCCTGTCAGAGAGCTAACTTTAATTGATTGCCATTCCGACATTTATTTCAATATAAAGTAGCTCCTTGTTTTGGGTAATCCTTTATGGTCCAACTAAAGCAAAAATTAATTTAAAAGTAAAAAATGTGAGTCATTTAGCGACACTAATCTGTGAAATTATCCCTAAAATGTCCCGTCAAAGAGATTTCGAATACCGTGTTTTCACCCATAAGTTAAAAGGAAGTTAACACGGCGGATAAGTCACATATAAAAACACAAAGTATAAAACATCTGCACTGATTTGATAAAGAATATAAATGGGTAAAATATCAACAGAAAAACACATTCATTTTATCAGAAGGATTAAACACTGATCAGCCATAACACTGTGACCACTGACAGGAGAAGTAGTGATTATATTGATTTTCTCATTACAGTGGGACCTTTCATAGTATTGGATACATTAGGCAGCAAGTGAATATTTAGTCCTTGAAGCTGATGTGTTGGAAGCAGCAAAATGAGCAACATAAGGAGCTGAGTGACTTAGATGAGGTCCAAATTGTAACGGTGATGACTGGGTCAGAACATCTCCAACTGCAGGTCTTGTTGTTTGTTCCTGGTCTGCAATGGTTAGCACTGACCAAATATGGACTAAGAATGGACATCCTCATCTCAGGAGGATTGATTATCTGTGGGAGGTGTTGGACAAATAAATCCAATCTATGGAGGTCCACCTCTCTACTCCCAAAACTTCAGGGATCTGCTGGTAACGTCTTGGTCCAGATACCACAGAACACCTTCAGAGGTCTAGTGGAGTCTAGGCCTCAGATCAGAGCTGGATTTGTGGGAAAAGGAGGAAACTACACAATATTAGACAGGTTTTAATAATGTTCTGATCCCATAGATTTGCGATTGGTTGAAATCTGGTAGTTCTTTAGACCAGTTTTGGTGGGTTCTAACCACTTTACATTGTGAATGAACAACAAGCTCTGGACATGCTCTGAACCAGTGATTTGACCATCACTGTTTCTACCTTGGGCGGTGGTGGTGCAGCAGATAGCACTCATGCCTCACAGCAAGAAGGTCCTGGGTTTGATTCCAACACCAGTTGATGGGGGTGGGATCTTTCTGTGTGGGGTTTGCATGTTCTCCCCATGGGCTCTCTCTGGCTTCCTTCCACCATCCAAAGACATGCACTGGTTAACTGGTTAATCTAAATGGCCCATAGGTGTGAACGTGAGAGTGATTGTTTGTCTCTATATGTCAACCCTGCGATGAACTGGCGACATGTCCAGGGTGTACCCCACCTTTATCCATAAGTAGCTGGGATAGGCTCCAGCGACCCTAGTGAATAGAAAACAGTGAACATTTGAAATAACTTTGGAACATTATAAAATTACCATCCCCCACAATTTTGTGTTTGAAATTTGTAGAATAAAGCATTTTATGTCCAAAATAAATCCTATTAAGTATCATCTCTCCTGACCATGTAGTCGCTCCAATATGGACATCTCAAATGATGTCAATTTTTTTGGGACACCCTGTACATATCAAGAAAATAAATACCAAACATACATATTAAAACACTCTATTAAGGCACAATTAGAATGGCGATTTGTACAAGACAATATATTATCATTATGATAGTCAAAGAAATATGCATAAATAAGTGTGCACAAACGTTATGTTCTTATAATTATGAGGTTTTATACTTTTGTTTCCAAAAGCCTGTAATTACTGAATCTTCAACCACACTTTTTTTTTTTTTTTTTAACAAATATCTTTATAAAGGTTTTCACACATTACACATATTACCACATATATCACATTTCACACATTACCACCTCTGAATTTTGAAACAGCTGTGAAAGTAAATAACATAAAATAATAATTGACAGACAATATAAGTAATATTGACTTGAATACTTCTCAACATCCATTTTGTATATATCTGATACATAATCAAACATCATTTAACAAAAAAAAAGAAAAGAAAAGGGGGATTTGGTCTCACTTTATAAGATATGAGGATGAGATGTCAGGTCTTGATTAAAAAAAAATTAGAAATTATTTCCATATGTTGTGGAAAATATGAGTTTTCTGTTTAATTGTGTACATGAGCCTTTCAATAGCTATTCACAATGAGAGTTCCACAATCCATGAATTCAACAATGGACAATCAACACTTTTCCAGTGTCTAACTATAAGACGCTTTGCATGTATTAGACAGAGGTTCTCAACCACACTTTATGCCTGGTTTTAATAATCAGAGAGCGAGTAAGAAGCATACTGTAATCTGTGTTTATTTCTAAGTATTAAGCAGAGGTTTACTTCGACTCATGAGAACAGCTTTTGAGAGAACCTGTTTTGCCATCTAGTGGTGATGCTTTAATAACACCTCTAGATTTGAATGTCTGACACTTTACCAGCACTATGTACAGTATGTGATGCAGCAACTTAATTATATCTGTATGTACTGTTTAATATGAGAAAATTCAGGTAATAGCTAATAATCCGAGTTTTAAGCAGCTTTGAGCCTTGTGTCAGCAGCTCAAGTGGAAATACTGTCAGATATGCAGTAGTGAAGAGTTCAGTTGTAATCACAGATCTATATATTAATCACCCTGGTCTGTATTTTTAGCACAGAGCGCTTTCAGAGCGGCTGTGAGTGAGCCCCTGATCTGCCAATCCCTCTCACCGTTAATGAGATTTACTCTTGGCACAAGGAGCAAAGCAGACAATGGTGCTGTCTAGACTAGCCATGTCCCAGCCACAAAATGGTGTTTCAGAAATGTCAGCGCTCACAAGACCACGTGAAGAACAACATCATCCAAATGTAACATCAACACTTATTACACATCATACATCACTGCACAATGTGAAGGTGCAGTTTTAGCACAAAGTGAAAATCAATGCACGACCTCAAGTTTCATCATTTCAGCCCTTTGAGGAGAAGTTTATAATTAGGGGGGGGCGCTTAATCTCAAATACCACATTAGCCCTGATTTTCTGGTGCAACAAGATTTTCTAAGCACTCCCGTGTAATTTTCTTTTTTTTAATTTTCATCCAAACCCCCCCCACACCCCGAAAATTACTTTTTTAACTCTGAAAATCGCAACTTTCACAGCTTCTCCACTCTTTTGTCCAGTGCAGTGTATAAATATGTTCATGATGGGCCATTTAATGATCTTGTAAGTGCCATATTGTATCGTAAGAGTACTTTGTAGTATGAAAAGTCTAATGTCAAGGTCATGTTGTAGGTTAAAGGTCACCAAAATGCCTAGTTTTTAAAAAAAAATCATACCATTCTGACATTTTATCAAATATGTCCTAAGTTCTCTTCCCTCTGGTTTCCTGGTGGGATCCCCCAAGGCCTTTGGCCCTTTCAAAGCCACATTAGAGACAAAATATTGCAACATGTACATTCCATTTGAATTTGCTGCCATTAGTGTGGCAGGAAACACTAGCACACATTTTGGCGGGAATCACTAACCATTCCTTCATTCAGTTTTTGAACTCGCTTTATCCTCACTCGGTCACTTGGAGCCTATTCCAGCTACTTAAAGGCGAAGGCGGGGTACACCCTGGACATTTGACCAGTTCATCGCAGGGCTGAACATATAGAGACAAACAATCACTCGCACATTCACACCTATGGGTGATTTAGATTAACCCATTAAACTATCAGAGCATGTATTTGGATGGTGGGAGGAGCCAGAGTATCCGGAGAGAACCCACGCAGACAACATGCAAACTCCACACACAAAGATCCCACCCCCATCGACTGGTGTTAGAATCGAACCCAGGACCTTCTGTCTGTGAGGCACCAGTGCTATCCACTGCACCACTGTGTCGCCCGCAACAGGACATATACATGTAAATGTCAAAGTCATGTGAAGCTACCATTTGTTCTTTTTGACATGTTTGTATGGATAATACATTGAGTAAATAGTTCTGTTTCATGTGTCTTATTGAATGGAAGTTGTTTGTGGTCAGTAGATGTGTTATGAGGAGAGAACCTGAGCCCAACATTTGGAAGAACCCACATTAACAGCTTAATTCCATGAAATATGCATTTTTGACCATTTGGGTGACCTTTGACCTATAATTTGACCTTGACACTACACCTTTTGTAGTGCAAAACACTCTTAAGACATGACATGTCTCACAAAAAACATTTAAGGGCCCAGCATGAGCAGATTGCTACATTGTACTTCATCAAAAGTGAAGAAGGTTTGAAAGTTGCCAAAAACCCCACGTTTTCAGGGTTGAAAAAGTAATTTTCGGGGGGTGGGAGGGGTGGGCTTGATTCGACATTTTTTCACATTTTTGTATTCCCAAGACATGGGAGCATTAGAAAATCTGGGCTAAAGTTGAATCTGAAAATTTTATCTGAAATAGCCCCCCCTCTATTATAATCGGTGTTATTATTTCACTGTATTATTAGGAAAAGAAATATTGAACCATCACTCACGTACTACGTGCTTAAATATCCCCCCAAAAAGTAATAGCCAGTCATGTGACCTGTATGGACTGGCTAAACTGGGTAAAGGTAGTTTTATCAAATGTTTAGTTGAGTAAAACACATTTTAATCATTTTATTCATCATCATTCAATCATTTATTAAATTTCCTTAGAAAAAATTTTCCACATCAGACCTGGTATAACTCTAAACGTGTCTCCAGTGTTACAGAAAATTAAGTAACAATTGAAAAGATGGAAAATGACTAAAATGTCTGCGGGGAAAATCAATGATTATTATTCCTGAAATGCACCATAACTTCCCAAATCTGATTTTTAAGCAATATAATTGTCTTATTTAACTTTTTTTGTGTGAGAGGACAGAAGGACTCAAAGAAGTTTTAGCCATAAAAGACTAAAACAGCTGCCAACAACCAAAAACATCAACTGAGTTAAAATGTTTAATAATTTTCAAACAAAAAATTCTATCAATAATAATAATAAAAATAATCTTACTATAATGGACGTTCTGCAAGTCTTTGTCCGACGGGTGTTGCAGCACAGGAGGGCATATGGGTGCAATGCCCCTGTTGCACCACGGGAGGGTGCTATCGTACAATGGCACCACAGGTACAATGCCACTAGTTTAAAATAATTCACGAAAAACGCTATTTCTCAACTTTATAGCTGCATCAGATATGACTCATTAGGATGTTCAGAGGCTCTATCATGAACATGGAAACGCTATAATATTGATTCACCAATAAAACAAATGACAGAGGTTGTAGACTATTGTTTTTCCATTCACTTAATTATGTATTTTGCTAAAAAAAAAGTCACATTTTCTTCAGTTTACTCTATTTTGATTTTTTCCCCCTATGTATCTTTATTTAGGCCACTTTTTATGTGACAGTTTGTGTGCCAATAGTATATGAAGTACTAATACCAAATATACCAAATTCATGAGGTACTTATTGGAAAAATTTATTTTATTCATCATTGAATGAATAAAATAATGTCAAAAATCATTGACATATGCCAGGCTGCAAAAATCAAATAATATTTGATCACTTTTTATGTAGTATATTGAAAAAAATTAAGTGTTTATGTTTTTTCCATCCAAAAAAATGGCTTGTTTACATTACAAACACGACATTTAAAGGGTTAAAAAATGGGACAATTATTGAGTATTTGGTATTTTTATTTATGGTTCAAGTTGATGAAATAGAAAAAAGTGTAAAATAATTCAAAACAAACTGTATGAAAATTTTTTTGACATTATTCCACAAGTGTGCATAAAACGCACACTTGGTGTTTAGTCAGGGCCTTGGTGGACGGGATACCAGAGGGTTAAAGCCTATTTCAGATGAAAAAACAAAGACTTTTGTAGTTTGGAATGGATTTTTGAGTATGATTACTCCAAAAGTACACAGTAAAAGCAGTTCATAGTATTTTTGCTAATAGTTTATGAAGTACTAATACCAAATATACCAAATTCATGAGGTACTTATTGGGAAAATGAATTTTATTCATCATTGAATGTAGTCTTAAAACCTATTTCAGATGGAAAAAACAGACACTTTTGTAGCTTGGGTGGGACTCTTGAGTATGATTACTCCAAAAGTACACTAAAAGTGGTTCATAGTATTTGTGCAAATAGTTTATGAAGTACTAATACCAAATATACCAAATTCATGAGGTACTTATTGGGAAAATTATTCTTAAGTTGTTAACCCATTTCTTGTTTGCCTTTTTGTATAATTCTGAAATGTACATTACTTTTTAGTTTTGTTTGACCTTACCTTTTTTTTTTTTTTTTTTTTTTACCTCTGGCCACCGCTTACCTTTGTACCATTTCAAGCTGTTCATTGGACTTGAACTGCTTGAATTTCAATACAGAACTGGAAAAATTGGGGTGTTCTAAAACTTTTGACCGGTAGTGTATATGAACTTGTAAACTTCCAAACTTAAAAGATCACATTTTACTTGATACTTTAACTTCACAGTGTTGTTACTCTTGGATGTTAATGGAACCTTTATATTATTGCCATAAAAAATAGGAAAGGCAGACGTTCATCCACTGACATGTATATAAATGTGTATAAAGAGGAGGAAGCAGAGTAAGGTGTGTGAGCTACAAAACAGCATGAATAGCACAATCCACACAGTTTTTATCAATGAAAGAAAATGTCATTTTGCATTTCTCACAATACTGTTGATAAAACAAAATCAAAACCACTTAATATCAGGAGACATAGTGGTTGACGATGAAAACATATGTCAACAACTACATCTATAAAGAAGATTATACAGATAAAATATATGTCTTTCTGTATAAAATGCTAAATAAAAAGTACCAAAAACCAAACAAACCACAGAACACTGCATATAATTACAATAATTACAATCACCATTGTAATTTCATCAAATGGCCACATGGTGTCGCACTATCCACATTTGTATGTTTCCTTTGATTACATGGAGGACTGGCAAGTGTGAACATGTTATTTTTATGTACATGTTAAATCACTGGAGGGGGTTTTTGGAAACATGTTTCTTCAATATTTAATTATAATGCAGTAATACATAATTGCACAGCAGCAGCAGCAGCAGTTAAATTTGACCTGTTGGCTGTAAAAGTATTAAGGTCATGATGGCACCTCAAAAATATTAATAAGAGACATAGTACAAACAGTCCTAAAACCTTTGTAATCCATAAGTATAATACAATTCTATACTGGCAGATGAAGTTTATTTTGGAGGTCTTATTGATTTATTTTAAGTCTTATCAATGCCAGATGCACTGTGAATAAAACTTGAGTTCATGTTGTGTCCAGTTAGAAAAATAATTGTTGCAAATGTAAACTGGGAAAAGAGGAAAAAGCTGGACAAACCCCCATTATGATTTCAGTATCTTACTGAATCATGAGCAGGAAACGTCTGTCCAAAAATGATAAACTCTGTAGGAGCGGCTCTGCTGAATTCTGCTCCCTGCCGACTTCCCCTTCCCAAGTCAAACATGAGGAAGACAATGTGCACCAAATTCACCCTGTCACAACTTTTTCTCCTTTCTGACTGTAGGGTATGAAATTAATTGTGAATTATTCAACCTCTTAACACCATCATGGCTGTGTGGCAATTAAGTAATTCATAATACTAACGGCATTGTACCCGTGGTGCCATTGTATGATAACATGATAAGTAGAAGTTGTCTGCCACCACTATCCATTTGTAAACTACCATTTAATCATGCATTGTGGAGGTAATAATTTGAGCCAACATGTGAGGCATGAAGGGAAGAGCATGTATTTGTTTGGCCTGTCAAGCATGAGGAAATTCATACAGCGGTAGTGAACTGCAGCCTTCACATTGTAACATGGTCTGGTAGCAGTAGAAATTTCATGAACAACAGCATAACCACCAGTGTTGGGCAACTGACTTTGAAAAAGTCATTTGTTATAGTTACTAATTACTTTTCCAAAAAAGTGATCGAATTAGTAACAGAATTTCTCCTTCATAAATGTAATTAGTTACCAGGGAAAGTAATTATTGCGTTACTTTTTTGAAAAACCTTCAAATGTGTAAAAGGAAACATATTTTTGAGCGTGTTTCACGGGCCAGTTTCATAGAGTAGAACAGCAGACAGGTACTGCAGACCATAACTGTGGTGAGGCTGGGGTCCACCAGGGCCCGGCTTTTCCACCACATGACTCCATATCTGCATTTATAGGAAGAAGATGCTCCTCCAGTTAATCCCACATCTCCACTTTTTTCAGTCGCTCCTCCCTGATCCAGCTGTAAATGTCTCCAGTCCAGTCAGTCAGTCGGACTGTCACTGATAAGTCCTCCCCTAAGTTAAACTGCACAGTTAAACTGGCATCATGGTGCCACTACTCGGTGCCAACACTAGGTGCCATGGCGCTGCGGTACCACGGCTTGGTACCACAGCTCGGTGCCACAGCACAGTGCCAGGTACCATGGCACCACGTACCATTGCCCGGTACCACAGCTCAGCTCGTTGCCAGGTGCCATGGTGCTGCGGTACCACGGCCCAGTACCGTGGCTTGGTGCCATGGTGCGGTGCCAAGGGTTCCTATCAATTACATTGGACTGTGAGCTAAGGAAGCACCTTGTTCGGCCTGGTGTTATGAACCATGTCAGTGCTACACAGAGGAGTTTCAACTCATTACTAGCACATGGCGTACTTGTGCAAAGAGACTCACATATTATAAACACTGACTTTGTTGTTGTGTTTGCATGGTGATTGCTGTATTCTTCTTGTTGTATTCTAGTGACATCCTGATGGCGGCCGACTCCGGGAAATCCACGGTCTTGGTCCTGCTAGATCTCCTCGGCCTTTGACACAGTGGACCATACCATAATGATTGAGAGACTGAGGGACCTGGTAGGGATGCCAGGGCCTGTGCTAGACTGGTTCTCCTCTTACCTGACTGGCAGAAGCTTCAGTGTGTCAATCAATAACATCCAGTCTGACTCAGTGGATCTACTGTGTGGTGTGCCCCAAGGCTCTGTCCTGGGACCAGTCCTGTTCTTACTGTATGTCCTCCCGCTTGGCCACATTATCCGGCAGTACAGTGATATCTCCTATCATCTATTTGCAAATGACATCCAGATGTACTGCTCCTTTAAATCCTCTGAGCCCCACAAACTGAGTTCCTTAATCAACTGCTTGTCAGAGCTGAAGCAGTGGCTAAATGATAACAGCCTCCATCTGAACTCCAGCAAAACGGAGACCCTCATCATTGCCCCACAGTGCAATCCCAGGGATTAAACAACACCTCGGAGACCTGAGCTCTTCGGTAAAGACCAAACTGAGGAATCTGGGCGTCATCTTTGACCAGGACATGTCTTTAGAATACTACTCCAAACACCTAGTGAAAAACTGTTCCTTCCAACTCCACAACATCTCCAAACTTGGGTCTATGGTGTCCATCAATGAGCTTGAGATGATCGTTCACGCATTTGTGTCTTCTGGCTTAGACTACTGTAACAGCCTGTTTACATGCTTAAACGAGAAGGAGCTGGCCCGTCTCCAGTTTGTCCAGAACTCTGCTGCGAGGCTTCTGACCCACACAAACAGGAGAGCCCACATCACTCCCTTTCTTAAATCACTCCACTGGCTCCCTATTTTCTATCGTTTTCATTTCAAAATTCTGGTGCTAACTTTCCGGGCTCTACATGGCCAAGCCCCTGCATACATTGCTTCCCTGATTCAGCCCTACAGCTCGGCCCATAGCCTGAGGTCTTCAGAACAGCACCTGCTGATGGTTCCATGCACATGTTTTAGCACACGTGGTGACAGGTCCTTTAAAGCTGTAGCACCACATCTGTGGAATGACCTGCCTCTACACCTACGGTCCATGGACTGTAGAGAGTTTTAAAAAACACCTCAAAACCCTCCTGTTCAAACAGGCTTTTTAATTTCCCAATTGACTCAGGACCACCACAAACTGATTGCACTTTATGTATTCATCATATTTTAAACTGTTTTTAATGGTATTATATTGTGTTTTATGGGTATTCTAATTGTATTTTACTTGTACTGTTTTATTCATTTTTCACAATGTAAAGTTGCTACTTTACAGTGTTACATGCACTCCATGTGTCTCCCCCTACCTCCCCCCTCTCCCCCAGTCTCTCTCTATCTCTATCGCTCTCTCTTTTCTCCTCCTTTACTCTCGCTCTTTAACCCCAACTGGTCAAGGCAGACAGCCATCCTCCAGGGGTCAGGGTCTGCTCCAGGTTTCTGCTGTTAAAGGGAAGTTTTTCCTTGCCACTGTCACCAGTCACAAGTGTTTGCTCCTGGAGGATTCTGTTGGGTTTCTGTAAATTTGATTTGATTGTGATTTGATTTCATAAAGCACTATGTGATTCTGTCTGTGAAAAGTGCTCTATAAATAAAATTTACTTACTTACTTCCAACTACTTTTTTTTGGCAACCCTTTAACGAAAACATGATAATAAAAGCTTTTGGAAAACTGGGGCCTGTATAATTCTAATAAAATCCAATGTCATAGATATGCAATGGAAAATGTTTGAGGGGGAATAAGGAGCAGTGTGTCATGAAAAGAACAAGGTATAAGCTATGGTTGAGCACATGACGAGAAGATAAAGACAGAAGGAACACAATAAATTAGAAATAATTGATACTGGTCAAATCAAATCAAATTTTGTTTAAAAATTGCCAAATCATAACAAAAGTTACCTCATGACACTTTACAAATAGAGCTGGTCGAAACTAGACTCTCAAGCCAATTTACAGAAACCCAACAGAATCCTCCTGGAGCAAACACTGGTGACAGTGGCGAGGAAAAACTTCCTTTTACCAGGCAGAAACCTGGAGCAGACCCTGACCCTGGCGGATGGCTCTGCCTTGACCAGTTGGAGTAAAAGAGAGAGGGTAAAGGAAGAGAAAAAAAAAAGAGAGAGAGAGAGAGACTGGGGGACGGGGAGGGACACATGGATGCAATTGATGCACAGATAACTGAACTACAACTGTCAAAAGGTAGATCAGCTGGTGTTAGTATAATTACTACAAACCAGAACAAATGTACATAACTGTTAATACTACTACTACAAATACGAGTATTAAAAGTGGACATACTACTAATACAACAGTTAGTGCAAATAGTAGCAACCTCTACCATCTATGGAACAATATAATAAACACTATCATAACTATATGGATGAGTGAGTGATGACAATGAAGGCAGGAGAGAGGCAGGACCCAAGCAGCAGGTCCAGAGTTGATCCACGGAAAACCTGTAATGATCCTGGGAGAACCTGAGAGGTGATAAAGCACAGAGACTCCGGGGAAGAAGTCAAGTCAGTAACATGTATTTGGTCAAAAGTTGTTTTTTTTTTAAATAATAAGTTATTATATTAGTAATATTTTGCTTTTGTTAACCCTTAACCCTCTGAAATTCGAAATTTCAACCTTAGTGTGTTATTGAAGAATATAACAAGACTTTATTACTTTTGTGAAATTTGTCAATTTTTTTTAAACGTTATGTAAAAAACAAAGCAAAAACACAACAACAACAACAAAACCAAGGTCAGTGAAGTTACCATACTTGGTTCCTTCACCATAAGTGGCAAAAAAATAAATAAATCAAAGAATTATATATATAAAACACAAGAAAAATACATGTAAGTTGAAAGGAACATTTATTTTACAGCATTAGAACAACATACGTGCTAGTACAGACACCTGTCAACATACATATTATCTCTTTGAACATCATTCCTTACATTAGTACCATTACTTCATGGTACCTAACAAAGCAGTTACACTAACTGTTCATGCAGAAGTGGACCTTACAGAGCCTGAAGACCATATTTGACGTGTCCTCACTGAAAATATTGCTATCATTGTCTCGTAATGTGTGCAGACATTACCAAAAATAGTCGCTTTCCCCCTAAAGGGTTAAACCGTTGGCCTAGTCAAACCCACAGTTTACCCTGTACTTCCTCTTGATATGTTTATTTCATGTCCATGTTCACCACATTCTGGAACTTATCAGACATATGCATCCGTTTTAAACAGAGTCTGGCCGAGCTGACAGCCACAACTCAGGTCCACTATCCTAAGCCCAGTGAACATGTTTCAACATTGTACCAATAAACATTTCTCTCTCTCTTTTTTTTTTTTTTATCCATCCTCCACCCCCTAATGGACTATTACGCTGATTAAAGCAACATTATTCACAGCCCTAACTGTTGCCAAGAAGACAATTGTCCTCCACTGGAAAGCCAGAAATCAGCTAAATATTCCACACTGGAAGAACCTGTTAATTACAAAGGCATATTAGGGCCACATAAGAAAATAAAAACACTTGTCACTACGAGAATGAAGTCTTACAATATCGAGATGAAACCCGTAATTTCATCCGAATAAAGTCGAATACAAAAAGAGTCATAATTTTACGAGAATAAAGTCATGATATATTGAGAATAAAAGTCATAATATCGAGGGAATAAAGTCATATCTTAAAAAAATCTTAATGTAACGAAATTTCAGTTGAAAAAAAATGTCTGCTTCACTCAATCTCAAAAGTACTCGTTTCAACAAAATCTGGTCTATATTCACGAACAAACTTACCTGCATTAGCCTGACTCCCATTCCATAACCAAAAACAGATTTACTTCATGCCTGGCTTGAACGTCCGTATAGTCATATGATGCGCTAGCCTTTGTAAACTGCTCTTTACCAGTAGAACAGTGGCAGCGGTACCACAGCCACTGGAAATAAGCCACAGGCACCAGCACCTCTGGCAGCGGTGCCACAGCCACCGGAAGTGCCACAGACTACAGCAGCACCTCACACTGTAAGACCGGATGAGTTGAGTTTTCTTAAAAAATATCAAGTAACTCATTGCCTTAAAAAATAAGTAATGAGTAATGAAAACTTGGGTGAATTAAACTTAAATGCTTGACTTGAATGGAAATGCTATTTTAAGTACAACACACTAAATGCCAAGTTAATTTAACTTAACATTTGTTGCAACGTCAAATACTTTGTATAATCATTAGACTTAATATTATCAGTTCATTATACTCATTTCCAAATTAATTAATTTAAAATCTTTTGCAACATAAAGTGCTTAATGTAGTTATTGAACTTAACATATTACTAGTAGCATGTATGTAAGTCAGCTCAATGTTATTTGCCATTATAGGAAACGCTTT
Source organism: Sphaeramia orbicularis (assembly GCF_902148855.1). Taxonomy (NCBI): domain Eukaryota; kingdom Metazoa; phylum Chordata; class Actinopteri; order Kurtiformes; family Apogonidae; genus Sphaeramia; species Sphaeramia orbicularis. The sequence goes on along the minus strand of NC_043976.1, from coordinate 13,848,595 downwards.
CAATTAGGCAAGGAATTAAGAATTTAATTGTTCAATGACAGATTTTGATGAACAGGAAAGGCATTGTTAGGCCTATGGCTCTTACTCATGGTGCAGCTCTACAAAAATACAATAACAAACACAAATAGGCCCTATCCATGCCTCCAACATGTGATGCTCTACACCAGGGGTGTCAAACTCATTTCAGTTCAGGGGCCACATTCAGCTAACTTTGATCTGAAGTGGGCCGAGCCAGTAAAATAATAACATAATAATATATAAATACTGTCAACTCCAAACTTTTCTCTATGTCTTAGAATGAAAAAGTAGAATTACATGATGAAAATGTTTATATTTGCAAACTATTCTTTCAAACATTGTGACTAACATGAACAAACTGAAAAAATAAGTGTAATTTTAACAATATTATGCTTCAGTTTATCATTTACACATGTACATTATATAAAACTTACAGATCCCAGTAGGTCTACAAATACACAAAACATTTATTAACAGGTGGAATATTGTTAAAATTGCACTTACTTCTCTTAAAACATTTCAGGTTGTTCATATTTTTTGTAAAATTATATTTTGTTTTAGTGCAAATACAGGAAAATATTTACATTTACAAAGAGAAAAATATGGAGTTATGAGTATTTATAGGTTATTGGGTAGGATTTTACTGATCTGACCCATTTGAGATTGAATTGGTCTGAATGTGGAACCTGAACTAAAAGGACTGTTAATATTTTAGTGGAATTTTAGCATTTCACTAATTCATCCCAAGGGCCGGACTGGACCCTTTGGCCCCCGGGCCGCATGTTTGACACCTGTGCTCTACACCAACACTGCACAAGGGCAAACTACCAAACAGCAATAATGAGACATTGTCTGAAAGGTATTATGTGTCCACCCTCACCCATTGGTAGTGGATGGCACATTGAGGATGGGGAGTTAACAGTGACCTGGATGACTACAAATCCTGCTCCTCAAAGTGTTTTGCAGTTCGTCCACTGCACTTGGAAACAAGGCAAATAAAATGTGATACAGACAGGTGTTCCTGTATGTCAGCAAGACTGTCTTGCACTGATTTGTGTAGGTGCCAGCACTGTGTGAAAGTTCAGAAGGAAACAGAAGATACAGCTACATGGGATGATGTTTGTGATGGTGATGGTGATGATTAGACATGTTATAGAACCATGAAATATCCTCTAAAAAAACATCCATTGAACAAAAATAAAAGTTTACAGTGTACTGTGTAAAAAACCAGACCGAGATCTATTAAAAAACATGTATTGTTACATGACAAATGCATCATTGTTAAAAGAAGAAAAGAAACCCTGCAACTGTAAACACTGTAAATGTCAAACAATGCTGTTACATTGATATACGTGTGTTTGTGTGTGGCAAAATTCACCATGTGTAATATGTGAAATCAGTAGAAGCTTTTTCCCCACAAATTTCCAAGATTTCATGGTCTAAATTTACATTGCATGGTAATAATTCATCAAGACTTGTCTAAAATGTTAATATGTATAAATATCAATTTGTGAGAGTTTTCGTGTTGCTAAAATGAATGTTGATAAATAAAACAAGTGAATCTAGCATCACAGAATTTTCATTTTTTAATTTTAGATTCATATAGATTTACGGCTTGTGACAAAAAACTGCAGGATATATTGCGGAGAACTTTTAACCCAAAGTCCATGAGGGTACAGTCTAAACAAAAGTGCATTTAAAAAGTAGTGCCCAGACACGGGAACGAAAATCATTTTCTAGCCACTTTTCGTGGTTCACCTTATGGCCTATTTGTGAAAAATGGTTGCTTTATTTGAGCCTGGGTTGCATTGACATTCAAAGAGCATGCAGAGCTTTCCCTCAAGGGCTTTGTGTAATGATTTTATTTCATGCCACGGCTTTGACTGGAATCCCAAAGACCTGCACATTCTCTCTCCACCGTCAGTTTACCCTCATTGGTCAGGGTAAGACGGCACATGTTGCAGCTGGATGAGGCGGTGTTCGTGTGCCACTTGGGTTCGTCTTTCTTGTTGTACATGACCAGGTTGCAGTCGGCCTGCATGCACAGACGGATTGCATCTGATCCATCAGTGTCTGAAGCCCACACTGGCTTCCAGCCGTAGATGACAAAGTTGCCATCCTCCTGCAGATGAAAATAAATACTTCACAATTAACAATTTAACCCATAAAGCCCTAGTGGTACTTTTGTGTCAGTTCCCAAATGATTTTTTCTCTCAGTTTGACCTTTTTTAAGTGATTTATCACCATTTATTATAATATTATCGTCTGTATTTTCCATTTTTCACTGTAAATCATTTATTTTCCTACGTGTAATTTCCTATATTTAAATTAAATGTTCATGAAAACTCAGAGTTATTATATCAAACCAGAAAAAACTGAGGAAAAAGTGACTTTTTAAGTCAAATCTATCATTAAGTGAACACAAACCCATTGTGTCCATCCACTCTCATTTATGAAACTCCATGGGTTTTACTGGTGAATCAATGCTGTAAAAGATTACAGTGTTTCCATGTTCACTACGGAGCCTCTGAACATCCAAAATGCATTTTAAACCAGTTATTTACATGGATTGATAGGATTAGTGGATCAACAGGTATTAAACCATTTACATCAGTTGATGGTTTTGGTCGTTTGAGGATGTCTGGTTCTTTATGGGTTAAAGATATACTTTTTACATAATATGAATTTCCAAATTTTATCTACTTCTGTGAGTGCACCCACAATGAATGCAACTATCATGTATTTCAGTAAACTTTTTGCATGTGCATACTCTCAGAATTACCTGGAAGACAGCCTTCCACTCCCCATTGTTTGAAACCAGGTAGTCACCCCTGCGGAGTTCATCATTTCTGGACAAAAAGTTCCTGCTCATGATTCTGAAAAATACAGAAAATCACATTCCTGTTTGTCTATCTGCAGCCCAGAACACAGGCAACTATAACTGTAATAGACGGTGTGCGTCTAAATGTATGTTGATTCGGATTGCTCTTCAACTGAGTCTTCCTCGGTCAGAAGGAACAGACAAACTTCAATGGTACAGTTCTGAGGTTTAATGAGGCTGAAGAAATGGGAGCAGGTACATGGGAAGCGATGCTGGAACAGGTATTGGTTGAATGATTGAGTTGGTGGATATATGTGTGTGAGTATATAAATGTGTGTGTGCGTGTGTGTGTGTGTGGTTATCTGCAACAGACAAGGAACAAAGGAACTGTATCAGTAACAAAGCGCTATACACATTACACTGGAATGCAGTATAACAGACCTGCAGTAACATAGTGAATCCCATAGAGGGCACTCTAACATCACGTATGCTCAATGCCATATAAACAGACCCGCAGTAGCCTGGCAAATCCCACAGAGGGCACTCTGACACCAATTACGGTCATAGGCTTAAACGCCGTAATTAAAGCTGCAGTATGTAGGAATTATATTCTAAGTAATTGTAAAATTGCCTTGACTGTCACCAGACATTAAGGAATCATGTTCATTTCAAATACTGATCTCACTGACAGTAGTAGTCCAGCCAGAATATGTGCAGTTGAAAAGCTCAGTGTCAGCCCCGAAATGATGTTTATGTTGACATTGTGTGTTTTGGTCTGATGCTCCGCCCATCACCTGTCTGCTAATCGCAGAGTCAGAAGCCTTTCAGCATCCAGGTTGCCAGGTCCCAGTGGGCTGCAGCTGGAACATTTCTGATCACAAATGTCTGACGTTATTAAACCTAAAAGGACTCTTATTATTCCCAAATACATCGTGACAAAGTGAGAAATAAAACAAGGAGATGTATAGGAGATGACTTAGAAACATGGAGATGGCTGAAAGAGGAGAAGGATTTGAAGAGCAACGCCGGCCCTGCCTTAGTCTGACCACTGGTAAGAGCCACTGAGAGCCGACCTAATGCTCATTTCCCTTTTCTCTATCCCCTGAATCTTCGCAAACTTTCATTTGAGTGTGCAGGACGTTTGTCCTGGCCTGTTATATATTAGACTGATGTAGAATAAGTCTGGTGATCATTTTTTTGTGTGAAATTTATGGTGTGGTGGCAAGGATTAGAGGAAACGCTAGTAGTAGATGCTCATGCGGGATCTGGCAACCCCTAGCCTGGGGGGAGGAGGAGAGGATACCACGTTCTACAGTATTTCGAATGTGATTGCAGTACCAATTTTGGCCACAATCCTACATACTGCAGCTTTAACTAAACGGGAAAAAGATGCCACAACGAGCTAAATAAACAGTGAATAAAAACAAATACTGGTCAATAATAGGTTACTGACAGATTATAGTCATCCACTAGCTACTTTGGAGCGGACGAGGAGCACTGTGGCAGGCCTTAGCTGTAGAATTAGCAAATGAAACCACAGGTACAGCTTTTTCACTATCTAACCCCCAGAAATAACACGCCTTTCATGCAAAATATTCTACTTACATCTTAAGGACGCACACGGTACTTATACACTCAGGATTAAAAGAATTATGACAGGATGTCAATTTCTGCTCCGTGGATGCTGCTGCCCTGCTGGACCAAATGAAAAGTAGCATACGCAACCATGAGTGAGCAGAACTGCAAGTCAAACACATGCATCATGGGTAACGTAGTCCTCCATCAGGGACTGGACTTTTAACAATAACTTTTGCAGCACAGTTGTCTGGAGTCATTTCACAAACTGAGTTCAGTTTTTATCCACAGTGAGCCTCATACTAATCTTACATTCAACATCACAGATTGAACAAAAAACAACAGGATCCCTGCACTAAACTCCTTCTGTCCATATACATGCATTATACTTACAGGCTTGAAGGCCGTGCACCAGTCAGACCTCAGCAGAAAAAAAATAAGTGCAGTGAAGAACGTTAAGTTCTCTCCACTTTTATACACATGAATTGGAGGTGGAGAGACGGGGGGATGTGGCCTCCATAGTCACATTAGAACAGTTCGGCTTTGTGTCGTCTGAGGACATGTAAAGGCTTATGTAAGTCCTCCTGCTCATAGGATTATGTGAACACTATAAAGATGTTCTTAAACATAAAACATTTTGTTCATTGGGTTGAAGCCAAACATGTTGCTCCACAAAGCAGCCACTCTCTGTGCTGCATTAAGGATACCTCACAAGTTTTGCAGTTTCACAATGTCTTCATTATTGATCAACCTTCCACTTATTTATTTTGATATTCAAAATACAAATTAGTAGAATATACTTAATGTTTTATAGTAATGTCATAAAGCTCAAATCATTTAAGTACATTGTAATCAAAGAATTTTAGTAAATACAAATTCCAGGCTTACAGTGCAGTGGCACCTCAGGCACCGGTGCCGCAGCCGCAGGTCACAGTGAGATCTCATCCCTACTGCTGAAGGACCACATCGGTCGCAGTGGAGCCGACTGTCGAACAAACCAATGGTGTGTATGTGACAGAAATATTCACTGTTTAGTTGGTTCCATGCTGCAACAGTAGTCAGCGGAACATCAGCTGTTTAGTCAAAGGTGAAGTCCGGTTAACCTAATACTAACTGGTCAACAGTCTGACACTAACCTAAATCAGAGAAATGGATGTATTCGCGTTGTCGCCGTGAGCTGAACACCAATTTATTCTTTATGTATTGTGATTTCCACCTGAAATGGACCGGACGGACTCGCCTGTTTGTACGCTGGTCCATCATCTACTGCTGTTTACAACGGCCCAGGTCAGACAGGTCACATGTCACATCACACTGGTAGGAATCTGTCATCATGTGTTCTGTTATTCATTTTAGCATTTTTTTTAATTTCCTGTAGGAAAGCGAAAAAGGGACCAGGACCGTGGAGTTCCAGACCGGCTGTCCAGGACCAGCTGGTCCAGACCCTGGTCCAAAAGCCTGAACCTTTCACACATGTTTATTTCCCTTTTAATCTCAAGGCACCTTGTTTTTTTGCACCTTTTGTTTCAAATGAAAAAGAAAAAAAAAATCGAACCTAATACTGTCTGTTCATTTACAAGGCATCAAAATATGAGTATAAGTGCTTTAATCAGTAATATGCAGTCGAATTAAATGCAGGCATTTGAGTAAATCTGTCTGACTTTAGGGTTGAACCTGGACTATATCTGTAAAACAATAGAAATGAAACAGAACCATCCATCACACATAAATTTAGATGTGATTTAGTTTAAGGAATGAGAAGTTGAAAATACATGTTCTACCATTTTTAAATAATGATTAAGGATATGTAATGATGGTTAACTTCATTTAAAATGTTTTCCAGATGGATTAAGTGATTCAGCAACCAGTAAAATGTTAAACCCAACCCATCCACTTACAGTACTGTGTCATTTTATTGTGCTAGAGGTTAGTTTGTGAATGGACATGAACTGGACTACAGGTTCTGTTACTGCTCCCTCATACATCATCAACCTGATCTGAATAAATTACCCTGAACTTTGGGGTGCGGTGGAAACACAATTATCAGGAACTTTTTTACCCCAAATAAGTTCCTGGTAATAAAGTTCCTGGTAATGAAGTTCCTGGGCTTTTGGTGGAAAAGTGCCTATTGACAAATCTGATTAGCTTAAAGTAAAAGGTATGATTTATGAAACAAGCAGCTTCATTAGAAAAAATATGAACCAGCAAAAATGGTGATGTAGCTTTTGTTTTTTTTGTTTTTGTACTTAGAAGTCACAAGTGGACTTGTATGTTACGTGGGCTTAATAGGGACGTTTACCCTACTTCCTGTTTTGACAGACTTCAAAATAAAAGCCCTACCTGAAATTACTGAAATTAAAGCATTTTCTCTTAATAATTATCAAGTTAATTATGACTGTCTTTACTACTGACAATCAACTGAAATATCTGAAAACAAATAAATAATGCATCCTTTTAATATAAACTTAACCCAACATGAATTGCCCGGTTTTCTTTAAACTGAAATACATTAGTTTAGTTATAACAGAGGTATTTCAGCCTGACCACACAGGGAATCCAGCTGGGACCCGAGCCTGGCTGCACACTGGGCCATTAGATAAAGCTACATTATCTTTGTCTGAAATAAATACTTTATTTATGAAAGTTTAGATATTGATAATGTTTTTTTGTGCCCCCCACCTCATCCTTGCGCTTCCTGTGTACCTCACAATTTTCACTCTGCAGGAACGCCTGGGTATTAATACTGTATATTAATCGCCGTTTACATTTTCAACAGTTTTTATGTCACTACTTATAAAATATAGACTAACATCTTCTCCCAAAAGTCAATGCTCCCCAGCATAAAAACTAGTCACTTAGGAGGGAGAAGGCAAGAATCCAAGGAGCTGCAACTTGTCAACTGAAGGGAAGAGAATGAATCTTTAGATACTCAGCCAAGTCCAGCCTACTATTACCTAACGCTGCACTGCTGCATTCACTTGCTAAATGTAATATAAGATTTTGATTATTGTGACCTTTAACCCTTTCATGCATGAATTATGTGAACATTAATCAAGATTTTTTTCTTTATTCCTCTTTGGGCATTAAAAAAACAATTCGATTCATTTTTTTTTTTTTTTTTTTACAAAGCTTTTTTTCATAAAGTTGCAAAAATGTCCACTCAGCTGGACACCATGTGTTTCATTTTTAAAGCAAAGAAACATGTACTTACTGATATACTGTGTGAAAACTATGAAATAAAAAATATTAAATGCTGCTAATTTGATGTTTTCTCACATTTTAACACACACTACAAACAGAAAGTTATGGGTAATTTTAATTTTTGGGCTATTTTTTTTCTAGTTGGGTTTCTTGCACAATGCTTTTTACTTTTTTGTGTGTGAATTGAATTGAAACACATTTTTTTAATGACCAGACAGTTTTATTTACAAATGGCAAAAATGACAAAAAAAAAAAGAAAAGAAATATCCTTAACTTTTTGTTTGTAGTGTACTATAATACTAGTCATGACTCACTTCATGGACATAAAATGCCTAAAAAAAAAAAAAAACCTTTTGTTGTTAATTACACTCTAATAACAATAACAAGGAATTGATTTACACTCGAACATGTTAGATCAGGTTTATCAAGAACAGTACAATTACAGTAATGTTTTCAATGTCAGTGTATGGGATGGTGCATAAGTGTCCACTGTGTTGGCTGATATGAAACTAAAACAACAAAATCCATGAACCTACAAGAGAACAGCTGTAGAATAACTGTCCACTGTAGTGACCAGTATGCATGAAAGGGTTAAAAAAAACTCAGAGACAGGCTCATTTAAATCTACCCTCAAGGATAACGTCATACAAAAGAGAGAAAAAGACACTTGTGCTTTGTGAAAAATGGTTGCTTTATTTGAGTCTGGGTTGCATTGACATTCAAAGAGCATGCAGAGCTTTTACTCAAGGGCTTTGTGTAATGATTTTATTTCATGCCACGGCTTTGACTGGAGTCCCAAAGACCTGCACATTCTCTCTCCACCGTCAGTTTACCCTCATTGGTCAGGGTAAGACGGCACATGTTGCAGCTGGATGAGGCGGTGTTCGTGTGCCACTTGGGTTCGTCTTTCTTGTTGTACATGACCAGGTTGCAGTCGGCCTGCATGCACAGACGGATTGCATCTGATCCATCAGTGTCTGAAGCCCACACTGGCTTCCAGCCGTAGATGACAAAGTTGCCATCCTCCTGCAGATGAAAATAAATACTTCACAATTAACAATTTAACCCATAAAGACCTAGTGCTACTTTTGTGTCAGTTCCCAAATGATTTTTTCTCTCTAGTTGACCTTTTTTAAGTGATTTATCACCATTTATTATAATATTATCGTCTGTATTTTCCATTTTTCACTGTACATCATTTATTTTCCTATGTGTAATTTCCTATATTTAAATTAAATGTTCATGAAAACACAGAGTTATTATATCAAACCAGAAAAAACTGAGGAAAAAGTGACTTTTTTAGTCAAATCTATCATTAAGTGAACACAAACCGATCCATCCACTCTCATTTTTGAAACTCCATGGGTTTTACTGGTGAATCAATGTTGTAAAAGATTACAGTGTTTCCATGTTCACTACGGAGCCTCTGAACATCCAAACTGCATTTTAAACCAGTCATTTACATGGATTGATAGGATTAGTGGATCAACAGGTATTAAACCATTTACATCATTTGATGGTTTTGGTCGTTTGAGGATGTCTGATTCTTTATGGGTTAAAGATATACTTTTTTACATAATGTGAATTTCCAAATTTTATCCACTACTGTGAGTGTGCCCACAATGAATGCAACTATCATGAATTTCAGTAAACTTGTTGCATGTGCATACTCTTAGAATTACCTGGAAGACAGCCTTCCACTCCCCATTGTTTGAAACCAGGTAGTCACCCCTGCGGAGTTCATCATTTTTGGACAAAAAGTTCCTGCTCATGATTCTGAAAAATACAGAAAATCACATTCCTGTTTGTCTATCTGCAGCCCAGAACACAGGCAACTATAACTTTTGCAGCACAGTTGTCTGGAGTCATTTCACAAACTGAGTTCAGTTTTTATCCACAGTGAGCCTCATACTAATCTTACATTCAACATCACAGATTGAACAAAACACAACAGGATCCCTGCACTAAACTCCTTCTGTCAATATACATGCATTATACTTACAGGCTTGAATGCCGTGCACCAGTCAGACCTCAGCAGAAAGAAAGTAAGTGCAGTGAAGAACGTTAAGTTCTCTCCACTTTTATACACATGAATTGGAGGTGGAGAGACGGGGGGGATGTGGCCTCCATAGTCACATTAGAACAGTTCGGCTTTGTGTCGTCTGAGGACATGTAAAGGCTTATGTAAGTCCTCCTGCTCATAGGATTATGTGAACACTATAAAGATGTTCTTAAACATAAAACATTTTGTTCATTGGGTTGAAGCCAAACATGTTGCTAGACAAAGCAGCCACTCTCTGTGCTGCATTAAAGATACCTCACAAGTTTTGCAGTTTCACAATGTCTTCATTATTGATCAACCTGCCACTTATCTATTTTGTTATTCAGTTGATTTATGCATGACATAATGATGTTTTTAATGATACAAAAGACAGTCTGAAAATGGAGCAAACTGTGTTATTGTGCTGTTAATTAGTCAATCAGTCAGTCAGTATTTCCCTTTGCTTTTGCCTCACTGCAGCAGCTATTCTTCCTGGGATTTTTTTTTTTTTACGTAACAGTTTACGTCTAATATATATCAGACCATAGAAATACAATGATGCTGCTGTGTTTTGTTTGTCTGATCACTTCCTTTGAAACTATCAGACATTATAGACTGCGAGTGGTTCTCAAAAAGCACCAGCAAGTTTTGTCTTTTATTTCTTGCTCCTTCTACTTTTACTTCAACACTCGTCTTCGGTGTTAAAGAATATCAGATACAATTCCACCCCCCACCCTCCTTTTTGTGGGTCTGTCTCTTGGCTACAGACCGTGGAGTTTTTCACATAGAGGCTTCCAGCTGGAATTGCATAATCAAGCCAACATACACACAGGAGTAATTAACCTGTTAAACCCTGACCATATTTTCAGGGGAAAAACGCCTAAAAAGACATACCCAAAGTAAATGAAGAATTACTTCACAATAATAAGGTTCATATGGATGTTCTTGGTGTCTATGGACATTTAGAGACCTACAGAATCTATTCCCATTGTCTAAAATATTGTATCTATTACTGTGCCTGAGTAAACTGTAACAAACTAAAAGAGAAATTGGAATTTTTTTTATCCTCGCCTGTTGTTTTTTGGCTGGATTGACGATGATATGCATAAATTGTTCGTGTCGGAGATTTTTAATAGCGTATATTTCACCCCACAAGATTAAAAATCATGTTTGAACATTAAAGTTTGCACTAAAATACACTTTTGATGTACTTTTATTAACATTAGGGTCTAAACTTTGAGCAAAAGTTGAAAAAAACATTCATTGTCCTGATTTATTATATTTTTATAGTAGATGAATATTAATATAATTTTTTTGGCCCGCGGGCAGGCTGATAGGGCTAAAGGGGTTAAATAACTTCCTTTGCATCAGTACACCACTGTATATCACAAATACACATGGTCAATGGTCAAGCAGTGATTGTAAGCCTTTAGGGGGTCCATGAGGTATTGCTTGTCAGTCTTATTCAGCACCGTGAACATTAACTGTATTAATAAACAGCAAATTTAAGCAGTGTTTTGCATTAGCCGTCGTAAAAAGAGAGTGTTAACCTACTTGCAGATGAAAGTTTTGTAAATGGTTATGTGCACAATGGTAAATGAAATACAAATACTGTTTCATTCAATCAATAAGTGGAGCCACATATTGCTGCAGATGATTTCATTTATTACTTTGTAGTCTTTCTCATTCCATCCCTTTAACAAACTATAATTGTTTTCATTGTTTCACATACACCACTACAATAAATCAAATCTGGGTCTTCTCGTTTGTCTTTTTATTTAGTACATAGTCTCACATTTACCAAAAACAAAACCACATCATAGAAGACCGACTCTAAAAGGTGATTTAACTGAAGGCTTCATTGTTGACAGATACATGCACATGTGCCATTTTCTCTTGTTTATCTATTAAGTGAAGCAGTTCAGATGCAGGAATGGATGCTAGTAATGACACGTAAAATTTTTTCAATATAAAACAACAGCATGCAAAGGGCATCTGTTGGCCATGCTCCTCCTTGGACAAGTTTGAGCATGAGGTAAAGGCATGCACACTGGCCCAATGCACGTCTTTAACCGGTAGACACTGCCAGAAGAGTTGGAGCACCACTGTTGTAACTCATTTTTGAGCAGTGATCAGTTCTGGAGGTCCTCATTTGCTGAAACAAAAGGAGAAAACGTTAATGTGCTTGTTCAAGTGTTGTTTGAAGTATTAAAGCTATACCTACCGATGTGGCATTTCTCACAGCACTTAGTAAAAGTTTGAACATGAACAACCCGCCTCCCTCCAAAGCCCCACCCCCTTCCCTCTGCCTGAGCACTGAGGCTCCTCCTCCTCTCTCCTCCTCTCATCTAATGCGCGATGGAAACGGAGGAAGAAGCAGAGGTGGAGGTCCGGTCCGTTTTGGCGTGTCCGTGGACCCCTCCCTCAGTAATCAGATGCATGATCCACCTGCTGCGGGCCCACGGCTCCTGTTCCATCAGTAGACCTGGTCTGTGCAGTACTGGGTCAGTGTCTTCACTGCAGTGCCCAGGGGATGGGCGCGCGCACTGTGAAGGCGCGGCCTCGGCAAATTTTCCGTGGACATTTGAGGTTTCATAGTCCATACAATTATCATCCTACATCATCTTACATGTGTGACACCATGTAATTGCACCTCTATGAGTCCCACCACCATAAAAGCTGAGCTTTATGCAGACCTGTTCAGTCCAGTACAGCTGACTTCCGGACTTTTATCTCCGTCCTTCATTCATCAGACTCCCGTTTGTGCCCCTCAGTTGTTGTTTCTGTTAATAAATCAGTTTTTTCCCTTCCACATGTGCATGTCAGTTCTATCCAAACACACCCTAGACAGTAGACTGTGGTCAGTGACAGGAGGAGCAGCGCCAGTGAAGCGTCAGATTCAGAGGGACACATATCGGATGTGAGATGGCAATAATGGATCGGATGCTGGACGGCCGTAATGGATGACTGACAGGAGGCTCAGTCAGGTTCGGCCAATTATTTTATTCGGACCGACTAAAATGATTGGTCAGACTTGTATCAGAAATATATGAGAATTAAACATTTTTGAGTTTCAGTACCTGGTGGATTTCTTTTACATTTTAGTTTGACACACACTTATTAGGAGCATTTTAAGATGACAAAAGAAAAGTGTAAAAATGCCACATCATACGGTATAGCTTTAACTGAATATAGTTCAGTATCTACACGTTAGTGAGTTAATGTTAATAGAACTGTGGTGATGCTAAAGTCACTGTGATATTCAGATAGCAAGAAAGGTCACATTTGGAAAAACCCACAAAGAGTAAAAACAAATAAACAAACATTTATGTCAAACTACAGTTTCCCAGTTTGGGGTTAATAAAGTCTGTCTGTCTGTCTGTCTGTCTGTCTGTCTGTCTATCTATCTATCGATCTATCGATCTATCGATCTATCGATCTATCGATCTATCTCATAGGCCATTTATTGATACCTGCACTTGTGGTCTTGTCTAAAAATGATCTCACTTCCTACAACGCCGAATTATTTAAGAAACAATGAATACATCTATTTTTAATGTTAAAGATCACCCGCTGCACAGTTAATCTGACACTTGAACCAACAAGGACTGCATTTTTCTTTTCCATGCTTGTACCTTTGTTGATATGTAAAAGAGAAACATGCATATTTTGTCTTACTGCAACTGGGAAATGTGAAGAGACTATAAAATACAGAGAAATTCTCTTTATTTATGTGTTCTGCCAATTATGTTCAATTTTTTTCAAATCCACAAATGCCAAACAGTTGTTAAACACTGTTTACATTTGTGCACTACGCCTTTTTATTGGGTGTAATCGTCTCACTCATCACTGTGAACTCGATGCTAAAGCTGAGTGGCCATCTTTGAACTCACAAAGGTTGACCCACTGGTTAACTTTAACCTACAAAGCTCTTCCAGGTATGGTACCGTCATAACTATCCTCTTTTCTCCATAGATTAGCCAGTCAATGTTCTTTACGGTCTTGTGCTCGGTATAATTTGAATGTACCCAAAGTTAGAACTGAATTGGGGAAGCGAGCTTTTAGCTTTGCTGCTCCCTTTACCTGGAACACACTTCAAGTAGAGCTGAAAATGCCAGATCTCATGTCAATACAAGCTTTTCACTCTGTCTTACGGACAAGACAGCGAGAGTCAATCGGACGGTGCCTGTGTGTTTAAACTGCTGTGACCTTAACTAAATTTTTGCACTTTATTAACTGCACTTTGAAAAAAAAACTCTCTCACTTTTCTGTTATTACAATACTATTACTGTTTGTTTTAATTTATTGTTACTACTAGGAATGCACCGATACCACTTTTTTTCAAACCGAGTACGAGTATGAGTACGAGTACTTACATTTGAGTACTTGCTGATACCGAGTACCGATACGAGTACTTAATAATCCCATTCCAGTTCTTGGTTCCTTTTGTGAATGTGCTTTATTGTCGTTGTCATTAGTCTGACTGGAAAAAAGTGCTGCTACTGACATTTAATGTGTTGGAATGAGCGTTTCTCAATTAATCCACCAGGGGGCGCCGCTCTAAATTAACCATACTGGACAAATACCACGAAGAAGAGGAAAGTTTTTTGAGAAGAAGAAGAAGAAAGTAAGTAATAACAAACATGGAGACGACAGAGGTAACACTAATGTGATACTAATATTGCAGCGTTTTCACTGGTAAGGTTTAAAAGCTTAGCTTCAGCACGTAGAGAAAAGATATATGAGCGAGAAGTTTTGTTTTCACTTCTGTTGGCGGCGGTCCGCACCGCTCCGTACACCCGCTGGTATTCTCTGTCTGGGTACGCATCCGCCAGCACCTGGAAAACAGATGGAATGTACGCAGAGGACGGACAGAACACTGCATCCGTATCTGTCTGTGTCTGTAATGTTACTTGCAGTCAGTGTTACTTTTATCACCGTCATTTATTTGGTTAAATCTCCACACTCTTCACACTCCACACACATTATTCCTCCTCCTCGTACCTGCTGCACTGAACTGTGAATGTCACACAGCCATAAGTGGTATCGGTGCATTTGTATCGGATATCTTTTACAAGTACAAGTATGAGTACACACTCTGAGTATCGGAGCATCCCTAGTTACTACCTGTCTGTAAAACCTGTTTTCCTTCTTGGCGTGTGCTGCTGACCTTTGGCTAGGTCACCCTTGTAAAAGAGATCTCGATCTCAATGGGATTTTATCTGGTTAAATAAAGGTCTAATAAAAATAAAAAACAAAAAAGAAATCATGACTGCTTCAGAGAAAAGTACAAAGTAAAGTAAGTAGATCTCAGATAAACCTGACTTGAAAACATTTCCTTTGTCGTGTGATTGAAGTCTTATTGCTCTGTAATTCTTTGCTTCTATACTTTTACTTAAAATCATCTATTTGATTTCTCTGTTATAATTACTATACTTTCATTCTTTAAGTACTTTATTTTTTATTTTCCTCTGCATGTTCTCTTTATATACTGATTTGGTTTTGTGTATGAGATGTGCTAAAAGATTAAACTTGTCTAGTTTTTTCTACTGATACCTTAAACCAGATAGGAGGAAATAAGGGGCTGTAGCATGGATGTGATATCATACAAATAAAAGAAGAAAAAAAAAACTTTGAAAATTCCCAGACTTCCAGAGAACTATTTCACAGATGTTGGATACAATTAAGTAATAAGATGTTATGCAGTAACATGTACCTCAGTGAGTCTTGGTTTCTGGATGCAGTGAACGTATGGTTTGGGATTGGACTCTATCTGGTCTGCTGCTGTTTTATAACAAACTGCACAGTCCATCAGCGGCTGTAAAAGTAAAGAACAGGAGGGCGTTGGTGACATTTTGAAGCAATTCATGAGATAAGGCTGTTAGATTTCACATGATCACACTCACTCTGTCGTTCCTGAAGGGACATGTCTGAGAATTTGACTCAGTTGTTCCTTTGGCACACCTGGTAGGTTTCAGGTAGAAGTGATGGTACAGGTATTTCACCCCAAATCCAGACTGAAACAGAAAACAAAGATTTTTTAATTTGTCTGAAAGGGCCTAAAGAGACTCTGGAGACTATGAAGGGCTGATAAAGTCTCAAAAAGTATTATAAAACAACTACTGAACATATTATTGGACAACAGAGCATTTCTCCGATAACTTACATATCTTAACAGTAGCTTAGCGTACTATTGGTAAGAAAAAGTTACCGGTTAAAAAATGTGTGATATTGAAATTGTGAAGGTGAACATGGTACACAATATTTATGTTGTAAAAGCTGATTAAAGAATATGTGGAAACCTCCAAGGCTGACAAGACGATACTGAGGACCAGCTCTGATTGGATGGTCAGAGCGAAGCTAATATTTGATATAGATTTTGATATTGATTCAAGCCAAAAAAGCTCATTTAATGGAACTGAATTGAACTATTAATACATTTGAGGTGGATTTTTTATGCCCACAGTGGCTGACGGAGGAGAGGAAAATGATGTGGTCTCAGACATACTTAAAAAACATTTTCAAGGTAGACTTTTCCAGAAAAGCAGGACATCATAAGGCAGGGTCGGCCAACCCCTGACACTAGCTAACTGGTCAAGTGGATGTTCTCTGCCCTCAAGAGAATATAAACTTATGTCAGGAATACGACTGGACAGAGGAGACTCTCAGCCCAGGCCTCCATGGACATAAAAAAGGACTTATTGTTGGAACTGAAACGCACAGATCACCTCTATGACAGAGTCACTGAAGTTTTCCTGCACAAAGAAAGGAGAATAGAGTTTATAAATAAATAATGAGGATCTCTGGTGTGTAGGCTATGATGTTTTTTATTTAAATTTTGTATGTTTTTGTCATGTTATTAGATAAATATTGATTGTGAACTGCTCCAGATCATGTACATGCTACAGTTGTGGTTGTAGTGTAGAGGTTTGGAGTTGTCTTAACTGGGTTTACAGCTTTAATAATGATGGTATTCACCCTTAAAACACCAAACGTCTGTCTCTGTCTGTAATGCCACGCCTTGTTATTTTGTGTTTTTTGTGTAGTATTGATGGTTTCTATAACTGTGACATCATAGTGGTGGTATTAAGAGGTGGATTAAGTCAAGCAAGTCCCCACTGAAGGCCCGGGTACCAAATGCACAGCCCGCCACTGCTTCAATGTAACTTTTACACTTTGCAAATTCAAAGGTTGGTTTGGAACTTTTGGTGGGCCGGTTTCTGCACTCCTGCTTTATTTCCTTAAAACCAACCTGCTATCATCTTATGGGTTCACAGAGTGTTTGCCCACTATTTATATACACTGTAAAAAAAATGACTGTAGAATTAACACCAAAAAGTTGTAAAATTGCAACATAAAAAAACTGTAAGTGACAATAAAATGCAAAGTTGTTTATTTGAAAAGATTTTTGTGTTAACGATTAAATCAAATATAGCTGTAGTTTTTACAGGAAGAGTATGTGAACAAAACCAGATTTGGATGTAGAAATGATGTATTTCTATTTTTTTAGAAAATAAAACTGTAAATTGTAAAACAATGCGGTGCCGTTTAAATTGCAAGACCATAATGTTGAAATAATGGCCTATTTGCTATATATATATATATATATAAGTTATAAAAAGTAGACATTTAACAGTGTAACATTTTAAATTTGTAAATTAATGGGTCGGTAGAGTTGGTACAGCGGTTCGTCCAATAACCAAAGGGTTGGTGGTTCAAAATTCTGGCTCCGACTGTCCATATGTCAGAGTGTCCATGGAAGACACTGAACTCTAAATTGTTCCCAGTTGGACCTGGTGGTTTGGAAAGTGCTTTGGACACCGTGAAGGTGGAGAAAATGTGCTACATAAGTGCATAAGTCCATTTAAATCCAATGTTAAATATGCATGTTTAAAATGTTAAATGTACATGTTTAAAATGTTAAATGTACATGTTTAAAATGTTAAATGTACATCTTACTCTGTAAATATGTTTACAGTTGGATGTGTTTTTTACAGTATTGTTCTGGAAACCACAGCTGCCAGTTTTTTTTCCATAAAAACAAGAGGATTTTTTTACAGTGTAATTTAAAGGTATCATCTTCCAGGATTAATCAGATTTAACATATATTGCCTTTTACACAAATGTTCCAGGCTACTGCTCATGTAGGACAGTCCATCAAACACTGTAATGTGTAAATGATCTGTTTTAAAACTTTTTTTTTTATGTTGTGACCATATAAGTCCTTAAGCCTGTGGCCTATTCTGCAGATGCTAAGTTCATTTTTATTTTAGTAATTAATACGTAAATGGTAAGCTATTATGTTTCCCATTTGCAGGAGTTTTGTATTTCAAGTGGGTTCAAGAAAGTAGAACAAAGTGAAAACTCTAGCACATGCTGTGTCCTCTGATAATCTGACAGGTTCAGTGTCAGCTCTTGTTGTTGCTGGAATGTTGCTTCCTTTCCTTGAGGAAAAACTTCTCAGCAGACACACCTTAATCTGTTTTTTATTTTCGATCACTGGTGAAAAGAGATTCAAGCTGAAAATGTGCTGAGTCTTAAAGAATGCTAAGATAAAGCAAATACGAACCAGAAACCCCTGAAGATATGAACATGAGAGCGAGAGTGTTTTAAAGTCACACAGGAGCAGAGGAAATGAAAAGTGAACAGGAATTAGAAAAGTCTGTTTTTTTGGCAAATCATTCAGTAACATTTACACAGTAGTTGAGTCTGATTCTTATCTTTATCCTTAGAGCAAATTAAAAGATCTGGTGAAGCAGCTCATTCTGTTTTTAATCAGTGAATGAATCTGATCCTCTCATTTAAAAAAAAACAAAAAACAAAGATGAAAGGTATGTTCTTTAAATTCCTCAGGCCAAGATCTTAAGTACACATTTATTTGCCAAGTTTACCTCAATCTCAGACTTGTCCAGACTCCTTAAGAAACGAAAATGGTGATGCACCCCCGCATGGGAATTGAGCTGCTCTAAAGCCAGATTCACTCCCTGTTTGTACGCATCTGGCAGCTGGTCGTAAGGATCCTGGGCTTCAACGGTGAACAGCAGAACTCCAGCACAAACCAACCACAGCAGCATGGCAGCCATCTTCATCTGAGTGTGTGAGGAGAGGACAAGCTCGACTCAGATGGTGAACACCTCCCTCGCCCTGGGGATCAATACCATAAAACCAAAACAAGTCCTATTAAGGCAGCAGGAATAACAAGTGAAACTAAACACAGTGACCAGCGGTGGACCTGCTGTGTTCACTGTTTACTCACTCACTTCCCGTAAAACCCCAGGGGCCACAGACTAAAGCATGTCTTAACAAACCACACTCACATCACTGAGTTTCCATGGAATAAACTATCTGCCAAGAAGTGAAAGAACACTCATATCTCAAAGTGCTATCGCATTGAAGATTTGGATTAGTAAGTTTTGGAAACAACCCCAAAAAGGGAAGAAAAGATGCGGCTGCCAGAAAAATCTAAAGGTCGGCTGTGATCTGTCATGTGGGTCAATGACCTCCTCTGGCTCTGAGAAGCCGGAAAGTGGGTCATTCAAAGAAAACTGGGATGTTCTCTGTTATAGGTGACAGATAAATAAATAAAGTAAAGTAGTACTCATCACCATGTCCACACAGAGGGTTTTTCTATAAAGGTTTTCAGCTGTTTTCAGCCTCTTAAAGTGAAACTGTTTCTGCACAAACGTCACAGATGAAACAAACAGGAACTGATTCACACACAGAAGAAGAAGTCTGTTCAGAGTGATGAAACTGCAATAAAGTTAACCCTTAAAGACCTAAGACTATTTATACTATTTATACATTTAAACTTTTCTTAGATTTATCATTATTTATTCAAATATTATCCTCAGAATTTTATATTTTTCAGTGTGAGGCATTTCCTTTATTTAACCCATAAAGACCCAATGCCATTTTTGTGTCAGATCCCAAATGATTTTTTTTCTCTATATTGAACCTTTCTTAAGTGATTTATCTCAATTTATTGTAACATCACCATCATCAGTATTTTGCATTTTTTCAGTGTAAATCATGTTTTCCTACATTTAATTTTCTGGCCATGCAGATGTTTGTTAAAACTCAGAGTAAATTCAAAGGCTATTATATCAGAAACAGAGAAAACTGAAGAAAAAGTGACTTTTTCTGTTCAATATATCATTAACTCCCAAATTCCCAACCTTTTTTGGCTCGTGACCCCATTTTAACATCACAAATTTCTGGCAACCCCAGACATTCAAAACGGAGACATTTTTTTGCTCTAATTAATTGGTTTTTGATCACGTAATAGTTTGCTATACTGTGTTGCAAATAAACATTAATTTTAGACCACATTTAGTCTATATAATGTATATTATTACAAATGGAGGCAGAAAAGCCAGGTGTAGATTACTGCACAAAGTGAGAATTTTATTTTCCTTGGTCAGGATATGTACAGTCAGTCCAGCTTGGATTTACAAGGCTGACAATTAATACTGAACAAACAAGAACTCAAACTATGAATTATGAAAGAGCTGCAGCATCTGAAACTGACCACAATGAACATTTGAAAGATAAACAGTACCACAGTGCTTCAGTTTCAGACTAGTTTGTCATGTCTTTAATGGATTGTGATTGTGTGATAAGGCTTGCGGAATCAGTAACATCTTTTAAATCACTTCTTAAAACACATTTTTATAGACTTGCTTTTATGTGATGTCTGTCCCCTTTTTAACATTAATTTTTCATTTTAATTTTTAAATTTGATCCTGTTTGATAATTAACTTGTTCATACATCTCTCTAATTGTGTTGCTTCTGTTTTAGTGTTTTTACTTGCTTCGTGTATCCTGCTGTTGTGCCCTCTGTCAAAGCACTTTGTAAACTTTGTTTTTAAAGGTGCCATACAAATAAAGTTATTATTATTATTATTATTATTATTATTATTATTATTATTATTATTATTATTATTATTATTATTATTATTATTATTGTCTTTGTCAACTTACCATATATTTTTTTATTGGTAAGTTTTTATTTTTATCAATTACTAGAAATTTCAGGTGACCCCAATTGAATTCCAGGTGACTGCATGTTGGATCCCGACCCCAAGGTTGAAAAACACTGCATTAACTGAACATAAACCAAGTGTGTCCATCCACTTTCACTGATCCAACTCCATGGGTTTTACTGGTGTAGAAGATAACGGTGTTTCCACAGTAACTACCAGAGCCTCTGAACATCTGATTACCATGAAAAGATGACAAACTGTATTTTACACCAATTATTTACATGCATTGATAGAATTAGTGGATCAACAGGTATTAAACAGTTTATACTGGTAGATGATTTTGGTCACCAGTGGTTGTTTGGGTCTTTATGGGTTAACTCACTGATCCTGGAGCTGGTCATAAAAGCTCAGAGTAAATTCTAAGGTAACTATATTGAATCAGCAAAAACTGACACTCCAAGCAAAATATATCATTAACTCAACATAACCATGTGTCATTCTTAGTGCAAAAAAAAAAAAAAGACTGTATAACAATATCACACAAAATATTGAAAAATGTAGGTATATGCGAAAACTACAGGATAAAGTACTGAATATACATATGTTACTAAAGTACAACTTAAACTACTGAAATATACAAAAAGCTAACTCTACACTACATGTGAGAAATATGTACAAGTAAGAATATACAGAGGTAAGACTAAGAAAAACAAGGTTTATGGCCTTTATATAAAGTTTTCTTTGTATAGTCTTAGAAATGTAATTTGCAGATAACAGATATGTGCACTACTCATTAATCTGACAGTTACTTTTGCCATAAAACACAAACAACTTTGTACAAAAAAGGCCAAGAAGTATTTTTCAGTAGAGGAAGGAGCTCTCTATGTAGATTCTGCAGTTGTTGAACTTGCACCAACATGTACCATGAACTGCATTACCGGCTTTGAGTCTGGTCCAGGATCTTCATGCTTCATGTCATACCCATTATCAGTTTCATTGTCTCTATTCAGTTTATCCTGTAATGATGGAAATGCCAAAAATAATTGCTGTGGATCACAACAAGTTTTGAGTTGTCCTTCGTATTCAGAGCCTGGGGTTTATTGCAAACTGTGAGCAAAAATTGTATCAAACTTATGGATGTAACTCAGTTTGATAACATTTACACTGCAAAAATCTAAATCTTACCAAGTATATTTTTCTCATTTCTAGTCAAAATATCTCATCACACTTAAAATGAGACATAATCACCTAAAGAGTAACTTGCTTGAATTAAGATTGAATTAAGCAAAAAAAATCTGCCAATGGAACAAGTGAAAATTATCTTGGTAAGATTTCTTGAAATAAGATTTTCAAGATTTACCGTCTAAAGAGAAGTTCTTATTTCTCACTGAAAAGTTACTCTTTAGGTGATTATGTCTCGTTTTAAGTGTGATGAGATATTTTGACTAGAAATGAGAAAAATACACTCGGTAAGATTTTGATTTTTGCAGTGTACCTCTGGTTCTGGACTTTTTCCTTCTGATTAACCTCACTGATAACACCGGTCTACAAGGAAAATGCTTCCAGAATAAAAGTAATGAAATTTTACCACATGCGAGTCACTGATAAAAGAAAAATCAAGTAAAAAATGCTGGTTGGCTGAACTTTCCAAGATACAGCCTTGGGTCAAAATGTGAAATTCAAGAATTAAAGAATTAATTGACTCAAAAGGAATATTTGTCTCAGAGCTACAAGATCTACTTCAAAACACTGTCTGCACATTGGAATACATTCACTTTACAGGTTCTATTTAGTGGAAGATTTATAAAACTATTATATAAATGTACATAAACCAATATATAAGTGTAATAACACTTAATCATGTACCTTGAAAACATCAGCAAACCGGCACGTTTGTCATTTATTTTCCAATTAATCTTATTAATATACGTAACATTTAGCACATTTAATCTCCGAAGCAAATCATTTCTAAAAAATTGTAGACCAGTGTAAGTGTTTTTAAGGCTACTCAGCTGTTTAAGTCCAGCTCCTTGAATCCTCTTTGCATAGTGTTACAGTCCCTGGGGTCCTCTTGGGGGAGCTACGTATGTTTCCAGCTCTTGTCTTCCAACAGGCACCTGATGAGGAACACCTGTGGCGCCCAGAGTTCCTGCCCTTAAAAAGTCTGCCTGTAGTCTTCTCTCTAGCTCTCTCGCTCTCTGCTTGCTGCCCTCACAGGTCCTTGGTTTGTAAGCTCTTGGGTTGGTTATGTTGCTTTAATATTTTGTTCTGTTCTGCACTTTTCAACACTCACATCAGCACATGTCCACTCATGTACACCTACATTACTGACATTACTGATGGCTCGTTCACATTCTGTAAAATACTTTAGTTTGTTTTTCCCTAATTTGGTCTAATTTGGCTTATTTTGATTTAATAAAATATTCTTGTGTTAAACTTCATTTATGGTGTGTTCCCCTTTTTGTTGTGGCCTCTGAGCCAGGTCATAACAATAGTGTTTGTGGAAATGCTCTTGCTTTCACTATTAAACATAGACATGAGTTGTGCTGTTGATTTTACTGATCTGCTTTCACCAAACATGCACACCAATATTCCGATCACTGTGTCATTTCTGGAATCAGAATCAGAATCAGTGTCAGTTTATATGCCATTTGCAGAAAAACTGCAATGGAAAGCAAGTTGCAAGAGCTCAGCATAAAAATACATGAAAGACAGTACAAGGGAAAAAAACAGTTATAATCTGAACGGTTATCAGATTATTCAAGTGACCATATAAACAGTATAGTCTGATCTGTTTTATCAGATATCAGATTAACGCACTTGGATTTCTCTCCAATACTCTGATGTCTTCCCGCATGTATACACGTTAATCAGATTTATTTTGTTCTGTTACGTCTGCGCATGTGTAAACACTATTAAAATCATAAAAAATGAAAGTTACATAGTTAAACATGGAAGACAATCGCAGGAAGTTTGATTTTACCATCATTATGCACATACATACTCTGAAAAAAATCCAATAACGGACCAGGGTTTTCAGTGATCACATTTTAAAAGTGTATGTGAATGATTATTACAATTATCTGATTACTCCCAGCTATCAGACTTTTATGGTCGTGTAAACAGACTCACTGAAAGGATCTCCAATCAACATCATTTAAAACATTTCCAACTGCATTTCTCTTTTGAAGATGATAGTTCACCACAATCCTTCCAGGTTTAATAAGGTATTAGACATTTTCAATCCAAGTTTAGTAGTTTCAGTAATTTCCTTATTGTCTTCTTTGCTTCATGCAGATCAATAATTTGACCCACAACCATGAAATATGTTTTCTGATAGGACTGTGTGAGGAAATGAGAAGCTGCTCACTGCATCAGTTAGGGTTAAAGAACTTGTCACAGCTGACACATGTTAACCACTGCAGTAATTATCTAATGGGAGGATCTGGACTATTTGTTTAGTTAAATCCAGATGGGGACTTTATCGGACGGGTCGTGTATAATACCAATTAGCAAACACATAGTGGCTCCAGAGAAAAAGTAAAGTAAAGAACTCTGTCATTACTCTACTGTATGAATGCCTTCAATGGCAAAATGATTGAAACAAAGTGGCTGTTGCAAGGATGCACTAAGGGCACATCTCAAACATCTGAGTGGAAAATCCCCAGACCCCAGGAGAAATTTATCACAGATGTTAGGAGGGAGTAACGGGATGTGAGCTTTAATACTTACCTCATTGAGTCTTGGATTCTGGATGCAGTTACAGTTAAGGGTAGGACTCTATCAGGGCTGCTGAAGTCTTACAGCAAAGAACAGAATCTGCCAAGTCAGCATAAATGTAGGACAACATAAGGATGTTGGGGCCATTTTAACCCTTTCATGCATAGTGGTCACTACAGTGGACAGCTGTTCAAAGGTATTCTCTTGTATATTCATGGATTTTGTTGTTTTAGTTCCATATCAGTCAACACAGGGGATGCTTATGCATCATCCCATACACTGAAATTCATACCATTATTGTAACTTTGCAGTTCTAGATACACCTGATCTGCATGTTAAAGTGTAAAAAAAAAAGGCAATTGTTATTAGACTGTAATTAACAGTTTTGTTTTCTGTTTTTTTTTTTTTTTTTTTAAGCAAAAAGGGTTTTTTTTGCATATTATCTCCATGCAGGTATGCTAAAATGTGAGTAAACGTCAGATTAGCAGCATTAAAAGCGTTTTTATTTCATAGTTTTCCCACTGTATATCAGTAAATGCATGTTTCTTTGCTTCTAAAATGAAATGCATGGTGTCCAGCTGAGTGGGCATTTTTGTAACTCCATAAAAAATAGGTTCATAAAAAAATCCATCAACTTGTTTTTTTTTTTTCCATGCCTAAAGATGAATAAAAACACTCAGGAAAATTTTTTTGATGAAGGTTCTCATAATTCATGCATGAAAGGGTTAATATGTTATTCCTGAAGGAGAATCTGTGATGGTTGAAGTCAGTTTCTTTGACAAACCTAGAAAAAAAGTTGATGGTAGAGGGACTGGAGTTGAGAATTAGCACTAGCTATAAACTCTGTATGCATCACATCAGCTGCAATTATGTTTGAGTGCATTGTCCCTGTCAAATAAATAAATACATTTCTTTCTTTCTTTCTTTCTTTCTTCTTCTTTCTTTCTTTCTTTCTTTCTTTCTTTCTTTCTTTCTTTCTTCTTTCTTTCTTTCTTTCTTTCTTCTTTCTTTCTTTCTTTCTTTCTTTCTTCTTTCTTTCTTTCTTTCTTTCTTTCTTTCTTTCTTTCTTTCTTTCTTTCTTTCTTTCTTTCTTTCTTTCTTTCTTTCACCCACCCACCCCAAATCCAGACTGTAACAGAACAGAAAGCTAATTTAATGTAATCATGAGGACTGAAGGGTGACTTTAACAGTCTTAGAGGCCCTCACGGTCTTCTGTTATCCCATCTATTAATAGTGATAAAAACTACTATGAAGTTTAGAAATTATTCTTAAACATGTTCCTCATGAAGACATTACTGGAAACAAAGGAATTTGGCATTGGGGCTCCACCAAAACACACATTTCATTGTGAACCATGCAATATTTAGTCCAAAAAATCAAGGTTTTGCTAAACATTTGTTCTCTTGGTAAATGTTTCATTTATTGTTGTGTTTACTACTGAATTTCAATATGAAATCTGAGCAGTTCATAATCTGAACCACATTAGAAATCACAATAATTATGTTAATATCTAAACAAAAAAAGATGTGAATAACCTGAAAAAATTTTAACTTTTTGAGAAAAATAAGTGCAATTTTAACAATATTATGCCTCAGCTTCTCAGTGATGCATGTGTATTATGGATCGGATCTACAAAGACACTGGACATTTAATAACAGGCAGAAAAGTGTTAAAATTGTGCTTAATTTTCTTTAGACATTTCAGGTTGTTCATATTTG
This sequence comes from Sphaeramia orbicularis, assembly GCF_902148855.1. Classification (NCBI taxonomy): domain Eukaryota; kingdom Metazoa; phylum Chordata; class Actinopteri; order Kurtiformes; family Apogonidae; genus Sphaeramia; species Sphaeramia orbicularis. The sequence goes on along the minus strand of NC_043976.1, from coordinate 13,822,519 downwards.
TTCAGGTTATTCACATTTTATTGTTACAGGATAGTTTGTAAATGTAAATATTTTCACAATTTAATGTTTTTTTTTTGCACTAAAACAAAGACAAAAAATTGAAGTTGTCATTATTAGTAGGCATAGTGTAATATTATTTTTTTCACATCAAACTGAGAAGAAAATATGGAGTCATTATTTTTTATAGGTTATTATGCTATTATTTTACTTGGGATCATACTGGTCTGTATGTAGAACCTGAACTAAACTGAGTTCCACAGCCTTGTCTGTGGAATTTTTGCACTTTGCAAATTCATCCCACGGGCCTGATTGGAACCTTTGGTGAGCTGCATTTGGCCCCCGGGCCGCATGTTTGAGACCCCTGTGTTATATGAAAAACTCAATAAAGATATTGACCAGAAAAAAAAAAATGGTGCAGATGGAAAAAATGGAAGACTGAAGTGGGGAGCTGATATTTCTGCACTAGTATATATAATGAGAGATCTTTTATAGAGATGACATCCTCTGGTCTGATATGCATTAGGAGGCATGAATGCTTAGAAGGAAGGAAGTCACACCAATCTGTTTATTTAACGAAGTTACTAAACATTTTAATGAGTCAATTATCAGCAAGCAGCAATACTGTTTGTGTTTTTAAGCTTCATATGCTGCTTTTCCAATAATTAACTGGTATGTCAAATGGATAGTGAAATGCAATGCCATATTTTTTCCTGTGCGGATGTTTCATATTTCAAGGGTAGTCTAATGGAGCAGACAAATGTTTTTATAATGCTACAAAAAAATGGCTCCTAGATAACCAGCACTGCCAACACTAATATGCATTCTAGTGTCTATGGCAAAGACTCCAGTCTGGTCAAACAAATCAATACTGAACTTTTGTCTGCACACATGTATTCTATAAACTGTCTTGGTTAGTTCTTTTGAAGATTTTAGCCCAATAGTTTTTACTTGTACCTTTTTTCTATGTCTGGTTTGCAATTCCACAATTAGCTTATCTATCTATCTATCTATCTATCTATCTATCTATCTATCTATCTATCTATCTATCTATCTATCTATCTATCTATCTATCTATCTATCTATCTATCTATCTATCTATCTATCTATCTATCTATCTATCTATCTATCTATCTATCCTTCTTGCTACTTTTTTTCTTCTCTTTCTCTTCTTCTCGTTCTATCTTTTATATCTAATTCTTGCACTAGGAAAGTTAGTGTATTTTTATATATATATCTATTACTATGCCTGAGTAAACTGTAACAAACTAAAAGAGAAATTAGAATTTTTATCCTCGCTAGTTTTTTTTCGGCTGGATTGACGATGATATGCATAAATTAATTGTTCGTGTCGGAGATTTTTAATAGTGTATATTTCACCCCACAATGATTAAAAATCATGTTTGAACATTAAAGTTTACACTAAAATACACTTTTGATGTACTTTTATTAACATTAGGGTCTAAACTTTGAGCAAAAGTTGAAAAAAACATTCATTGTCCTGATTTATTACATTTTTATAGTAGATGAATAGTAGGGATGTCCGATATTGGCTTTTTTGCCAAAAACCGATATGCCGATATTGTCCAACGCTTAATTTCTGATTCCGATATCTACCGATATCGCTGCCGATATATGTGGGATATTAAACTAATTTTAGGTAACATCACATATCTCCTGTCATGGAATTAACACATCATGCCTAATTTTATTGTGATGCCCCATTGGATGCATTCTCAAATGCAACAAGGCTTTCAAAATGTAAACACTGTCTGTGCAAAGAATACATACTTCAACTTAACTCTTTCCCCGCCAGAGCATTTTCCAGTGAGTTGGTAGCCAGCAGCAGCCTTTTTGGTCATTTTCACTAATGTTTGGAGGCTCACTGAAAATGTTGTGTTAGGAGTATGTGCACACTGAATACATCAAAAGAAAGAACAGAACTTCAACTTTTAAACACAAGAAACGATTTTATTCTATCTTCATTCGTTCGTGAGATATGAACATTTGAATATTGGTCATTTTCAGGAAAAAACTGAATTTTGAGCAAAAAACTGAGAAAACTGCATTTTTTTTCCAAACATATTGATTTTCAAGATAAAATTGATTTCCTATTTACATTTTTGACTCTTTCTCATTCACCAACAGTAACACTGTATTCCAAATCACAAAGTAAAATAATAATAACAACAATAATTGTAACAAACAGTTCTAAGATATCCCATCATTCCACAAAATATTAGAGGAATCTACACCAAACTTTAGACCAAACCTCTTCTAAAGCACCAGGTTCCTTCTAAACTTATCACATTTACATACATCAGTTAAAAGTCGTCCACATAGTAGTTTAGTTTTTTGATATAAACACTTCAATATTCCTCATTTTCAAGAAAAAAAGAAACAAATGCACTAAATACTGTAGATTTCTGGCCTTTGCTTGGCTGCACCAGGTCCTCCTGTTGGACCACCTGCTGTGTTTGATCTGTAAATAATTATATGGACATCTAGTTATTTATTTATGTATGAATATATGTATGTATTTATTTCCTACTAAAGCCAAATCCAACAGTGTCTTACCTGTGTCCCTGCTGACATTCTACAGCTGAATCTGTTCTGTGTCCTCAGTCTGAATCTGAACTCACTCTAACAGATGAACACTAGCTGTCCTTTGTCTTGTTCCATGTCTGTGTGTCTGTCTTCTCCTTGAATGTCCACTAGAAATGTCTCTTTTCTCTTCCTCCTGTCTGTCATTTTCTCCGTGTAGCTCCAGGCCCCCCCGCACCTCCGTGTCGGACCTGAGCCGATCCGTGTTTCCCGTGTTCCGTGTCCGTCTCCCTCACCTTCTATTTCTCCGTTGCTGTCTCTAAATGGTTCTTCTGTAACTCCATCATATATTGAATTGTCAGACTCTGTCTCCATAATCATCTTTAAGGCTTTTGAAACTGTGCGGTTCCTGCACAGTCTGCCTTTCCTCATTCAGTGACTGACGCTGGATGTGTTGCCATGGGATACGGAGACTCCAGTGCAAAAACATTAAACCCGGTCCGTCATTTTTCCGAAAAAGCTGCTTAATTGTTTGTTTTTGGACCAAGGAAAGTAATTCACATGATCCGCAACAGCTTCAACTACAGTATAACAGTGAAAACACGGAGTGACGGAAAATCTCATCATTAGCAGAGAAAGAGTTAAGTTGTGGAAAAAATGCCATATTTATTTATTTTCTCTCCCTCCCTCCTTGAGTCTATTACAGTGTGGCAACTCTACTGTACAATTTTGAAAACTGCACATTTCTTTCAGCTACAAACAATGCTTCATTTACGCGTCGGTAAATGCTGGTGAGATCAAGGCATTATTTTATCGGTTTTAATGATAGGCAAAAAAAAACGATACCGATATTCACCGATATTACATTTTTATGTCAATATCGGGCCGATAATATTGGTGGGCCGATATTATCGGACATCCCTAATGAATAGTAATATAATTTTTTAGGCCCGCGGGCGGGCTGATAGGGCTAATTAAATAACTTCCTTTGCGTCAGTACATCACTGTATATCACAAGTACACATGGTCAATGGTCAAGCAGTGATTGTAAACCTTTAGGGGGTCCATGAGGTATTGCTTGTCAGTCTTATTCAGCACCATGAACATTAACTGTATTAATAAACAGCAAATTTAAGCAGTGTTTTGCATTAGCCGTCGTAAAAAGAGTGTTAACCTTCTTGCAGATGAAAGTTTTGTAAATGGTTATGTGCACAATGATAAATGAAATACAAATACTGTTTCATTCAATCAATAAGTGGAGCCACATATTGCTGCAGATGATTTCATTTATTACTTTGTAGTCTTTCTCATTCCATCCCTTTAACAAACTATAATTGTATTCATTGTTTCACATACACCACCACAATAAATCAAATCTGGGTCTTCTCGTTTGTCTTTTTATTTAGTACATAGTCTCACATTTACCAAAAACAAAACCACATCATAGAAGACCGACTCTTAAAGGTGATTTAACTGAAGGCTTCATTGTTGACAGATACATGCACATGTGCCATTTTCTCTTGTTTATCTATTAAGTGAAGCAGTTCAGATGCAGGAACAGAGTTCCTGCATCTGCTAGTAATGATACGTAAAATTTTTTCAATACAAAACAACAGCATGCGAAGGGCATCTGTTGGCCATGCTCCTCCTTGGACAAGTTTGAGCATGAGGTAAAGGCATGCACACTGGCCCAATGCACGTCTTTAAGCGATAGACCCTGCCAGAATAGTTGGAGCACCACTGTTGTAACTCATTTTTGAGCAGTGATCAGTTCTGGAGGTCCTCATTTGCTGAAACAAAAGGAGAAAACGTTAATGTGCTTATTCAAGTGTTGTTTTAAGTATTAACTGAATATAGTTCAGTATCTACACGTTAGTGAGTTAATGGTAATAGAACTGTGGTGATGCTAAAGTCACTGTGATATTCAGATAGCAAGAAAGGTCACATTTGGAAAAACCCACAAAGAGTAAAAACAAACAAACAAACAAACAAACATTTATGTCAAACTACAGTTTCCTAGTTTGGGGTCAATAAAGTCTGTCTGTCTGTCTGTCTGTCTGTCTGTCTGTCTGTCTATCTATCTATCTATCTATCTATCTATCTATCTATCTATCTATCTATCTATCTATCTATCTATCTATCTATCTATCTATCTATCTATCTATCTCATAGGCCATTTATTGATACCTGCACTTGTGGTCTTGTCTAAAAATGATCTCACGTCCTACAACACCAAATTATTTAAGAAACAATGAATACATCTATTTTTAATGTTAAAGATCACCCGCTGCACAGTTAATCTGACACTTGAACCAACAAGGACTGCATTTTTCTTTTCCATGCTTGTACCTTTGTTGATATGTAAAAGAGAAACATGCATATTTTGTCTTACTGCAACTGGGAAATGTGAAGAGACTATAAAATACAGAGAAATTCTCTTTATTTATGTGTTCTGCCAATTATGTTCAATTTTTTTCAAATCTACAAATGCAAAACAGTTGTTAAACACTGTTTACATTTGTGCACTACGCCTTTTTATTGGGTGTAATCGTCTCACTCATCACTGTGAACTCAATGCTAAAGCTGAGTGGCCATCTTTGAATTCACAAAGGTTGACCCACTGGTTAACTTTAACCTGCAAAGCTCTTCCAGGTATGGTACCATCATAACTATCCTCTTTTCTCCACAGATTAGCCAGTCAGTGTTCTTTACGGTCTTGTGCTCGGTATAATTTGAATGTACCCAAAGTTAGAACTGAATTGGGGAAGCGAGCTTTTAGCTTTGCTGCTCCCTTTACCTGGAACACACTTCAAGTAGAGCTGAAAATGCCAGATCTCATGTCAATACAAGCTTTTCCCTCTGTCTTAAGGACAAGACAGCGAGAGTCAATCGGACGGTGCCTGTGTGTTTAAACTGCTGTGACCTTAACTAAATTTTTGCACTTTATTAACAGTACTTTAAAAAAAAAAAAAAACTGTCTCACTTTTCTGTTATTACAATATTATTACTGTTTGTTTTAATTTATTGTTACTACTAGGGATGCACAGATACCACTTTTTTCCAGACCGAGTACGAGTATGAGTACTTACATTTGAGTACTTGCTGATACCGAGTACCGATACGAGTACTTAATAACCCCATTCCAGTTCTTGGTTCCTTTTGTAAATGTGCTTTATTGTCGTTGTCATTAGTCTGACTGGAAAAAAGTGCTGCTACTGACATTTAATGTGTTGGAATGAGCGTTTCTCAATTAATCCACCAGGGGGCACCGCTCTAAATTAACCATACTGGACAAATACCACGAAGAAGAGGAACGTTTTTTGAGAAGAAGAAGAAGAAAGTCAGTAATAACAAACATGGAGACAACAGAGGTAACTCTAATGTGATACTAATATTGCAGCGTTTTCACTGGTAAGGTTTAAAAGCTTAGCTTCAGCACGTAGAGAAAAGATATATGAGCGAAAAGTTTCGTTTTCACTTCTGCTGACGGCGGTCCGCACCGCTCCGTACACCCACTGGTATTCTCTGTCTGGGTACGCATCCGCCAGCACCTGGAAAACAGATGGAATGTACGCAGAGGACAGACAGAACACTGCATCCGTATCTGTCTGTGTCTGTAACGTTACTTGCAGTCAGCGTTACTTTTATCACCATCATTTATTTGGTTAAATCTCCACACTCTTCACACTCCACACACATTATTCCACCGCCGCGTACCTGCTGCACTGAACTGGGAATGTCAAACGGCCGTAAGTGGTATCGGTGCATTTATATCGGATATCTTTTACGAGTACAAGTACACACACTGAGTATCGGAGCCAATGCCGATACTAGTATCGGTATCGGTGCATCCCTAGTTACTACCTGTCTGTAAAACCTGTTTTCTTTCATGGCGTGTGCTGCTGACCTTTGGCTAGGTCACCCTTGTAAAAGAGATCTCGATCTCAATGGGATTTTATCTGGTTAAATAAAGGTCTAATAAAAATAAAAAAACAAAAAAGAAATCATGACTGCTTCAGAGAAAAGTACAAAGTAAAGTAAGTAGATCTCAGATAAACCTGACTTGAAAACATTTCCTTTGTCATGTGATTGAAGTCTTATTGCTCTGTAATTCTTTGCTTCTATACTTTTACTTAAAATCATCTATTTGATTTCTCTGTTATAATTTCTATACTTTCATTCTTTAAATACTTTGTTTTTTTATTTTCCTCTGCATGTTCTCTTTATATACTGATTTGGTTTTGTGTATGAGATGTGCTAAAAGATTAAACTTGTCTAGTTTTTTCTACTGATACCTTAAACCAGATAGGAGGAAATAAGGGGCTGTAGCATGGATGTGATATCATACAAATAAAAGAAGAAAAAAAAAAACCTTTGAAAATTCCCAGACTTCCAGAGAACTATTTCACAGATGTTGGATACAATTAAGTAATAAGATGTTATGCAGTAACATGTACCTCAGTGAGTCTTGGTTTCTGGATGCAGTGAACGTATGGTTTGGGATTGGACTCTATCTGGTCTGCTGCTGTTTTATAACAAACTGCACAGTCCATCAGTGGCTGTATAAGTAAAGAACAGGAGGGCGTTGGTGACATTTTGAAGCAATTCATGAGATAAGGCTGTTAGATTTCACATGATCACACTCACTCTGTCGTTCCTGAAGGGACATGTCTGAGAATTTGACTCAGTTGTTCCTTTGGCACACCTGGTAGGTTTCAGGTAGAAGTGATGGTACAGGTATTTCACCCCAAATCCAGACTGAAACAGAAAACAAAGATTTTTTAATTTGTCTGAAAGGGCCTAAAGAGACTCTGGAGACTATGAAGGGCTGATAGTCTCAAAAAGTATTATAAAACAACTACTGGACATATTATTGGACAACAGAGCATTTCTCCGATAACTTACATATCTTAACAGTAGCTTAGCGTACTATTGGTAAGAAAAAGTTACCGGTTAAAAAATGTGTGATATTGAAATTGTGAAGGTGAACATGGTACACAATATTTATGTTGTAAAAGCTGATTAAAGAATATGTGGAAACCTCCAAGGCTGACAAAATGATACTGAGGACCAGCTCTGATTGGATGGTCAGAGCGAAGCTAATATTTGATATAGATTTTGATATTGATTCAAGCCAAAAAAGCTCATTTAATGGAACTGAATTGAACTATTAATACATTTGAGGTGGATTTTTTACGCCCACAGTGGCTGACGGAGGAGAGGAAAATGATGTGGTCTCAGACATACTTAAAAAACATTTTCAAGGCGGACTTTTCCAGAAAAGCAGGACATCATAAGGCAGGGTCGGCCAACCCCTGACACTAGCTAATTGGTCAAGTGGATGTTCTCTGCCCTCAAGAGAATATAAACTTAAGTCAGGAATACGACTGGACAGAGGAGACTCTCAGCCCAGGCCTCCATGGACATAAAAAAGGACTTATTGTTGGAACTGAAACGCACAGATCACCTCTATGACAGAGTCACTGAAGTTTTCCTGCACAAAGAAAGGAGGATAGAGTTTATAAATAAATAATGAGGATCTCTGGTGTGTAGGCTATGATGTTTTTTTATTTAAATTTTGTATGTTTTTGTCATGTTATTAGATAAATATTGATTGTGAACTGCTCCAGATCATGTACATGCTACAGTTGTGGTTGTAGTGTAGAGGTTTGAAGTTGTCTTAACTGGGTTTACAGCTTTAATAATGATGGTATTCACCCTTAAAACACCAAATGTCTGTCTCTGTCTGTAATGCCACGCCTTGTTATTTTGTGTTTTTTGTGTAGTATTGATGGTTTCTATAACTGTGACATCATAGTGGTGGTATTAAGAGGTGGATTAAGTCAAGCAAGTCCCCACTGAAGGCCCGGGTACCAAATGCACAGCCCGCCACTGCTTCAATGTAACTTTTACACTTTGCAAATTCAAAGGTTGGTTTGGAACTTTTGGTGGGCCGGTTTCTGCACTCCTGCTTTATTTCCTTAAAACCAACCTGCTATCATCTTATGGGTTCACAGAGTGTTTGCCCACTATTTATATACACTGTAAAAAAAATGACTGTAGAATTAACACCAAAAAAGTTGTAAAATTGCAACATAAAAAAACTGTAAGTGACAATACAATGCAAAGTTGTTTATTTGAAAAGATTTTTGTGTTAACGATTAAATCAAATATAGCTGTAGTTTTTACAGGAAGAGTATGTGAACAAAACCAGATTTGGATGTAGAAATGATGTATTTCTATTTTTTTAGAAAATAAAACTGTAAATTGTAAAACAATGTGGTACCGTTTAAATTGCAAGACCATAATGTTGAAATAACGGCCTATTTGCTTTCATATATATAGGGCAGCCTGAGCCCAGCACACAAACCCTGGTTTTACAGACAAATCCCGCTACGCATTTGTAGATCTGTCACGGCAGAAGTGTAGCAAAATTCACGTGTGTAAAGAGAGCCAATCGAGAAGCCGCTTGACTTGTAACCAATGATTTGTCTGTATTTCTGGGTCTTGTAGTGAAAATACTTTGACTTTTCAAATCTGACTACACACACACAAGTTGTTTTACATATTTGCAGATTGTTGTACAGACACACAAATCTCATCACGCATTTACAGATTCATTTACACATTTGCAAATCCGACTGCGCACAAACAGATTGAAATACAGACACTCAACTCTCCACACGCATTTGCAAATAATATTGCTACAATAATGGCCCCCAAAAAAATACTCTTTTGCAAAAAAGTTAGAATACGCCTCAAAGAAATCCCACACAGAAACTAAAAATAAATGGGAAACAGGATTTCATCTTGATTTTGTCTTTCATCTCTTCATTGTGACAAATTATTCAGCATAATTTTAGTGCTTTAATTGATTCACGATGTTTTATAAACTACCATCACTCTTCAGTTCTGTCTAGTGAAGCAGCCATGTGTGTTTAATCAATATGAAACTAACTAGTCTGAGGTATTTCCCTTAAATCTTCAGACCAGATGCTTACAAAGACACTTCTCTTTGTCAGACTTACCATTTAGACTTCTCAAGAAGTGAAAATGGGAGCTGGGATCCATTCCCGCCATTGGGTCATAGAACACATCTGCTGCACAAACAAACAACAAGCGCCAGCTTCATCTGAGCATGTGAAGAGGACAAGATAAGCTCAGATGAATAGTTTTGAATAGGTCCTGTCCTGGGGAATCAGGACTAAAATGCATGCATCCCCAGATTAACACATACCTGCTGTGCTCAGTGTTCACTTCCTGATGTAGCAGGAGACAGTAGAACATGGGTGACCAAGAAGACAGAGGCTAAAATGTTAAAAGACTGTGAGACCTGCTCTGATCATCACCCTGTGCACACACTGTTTGTGTTTTCATAAGATTATTTTGTAGGTTTAAGGTTATTTTAGGATGATGTAGCAGTGGCAATTTCTCATAGACTGCAAGGGAAGCTCCGCTTCCCCTAAAATTATGAAAATTAAATGGTTAAATCTGTTCGGTTGTGTTGACATTTTATTAACTACAAATGTGTTAGAACACGTTCATCTCAAAGATGAGTTTGTTCAGAATCAGCTTTATCACAAATCAGCGGACGCGATGTTGTTCACTTCTCATACATTCCCGTTGCGCTGTTTTCTCATTCGATCTCTGCTCAGTGCATTTGTCCGTAGACTGCAGGCGTCTCTGGGCTTCAATGGGACTGAGTGGAACAGTTTTTTTCATTGCCTCAAAACTGGACGGTAATTGGATAAATGCCACGATGTTGTCCCGCCCCCGGACGCCGGGCGTCTCTGGGGGTGAATGGAGCTGTGGGCGGAGCTCGGCCGGGCTGGACGCCAGAATCCCACATGCTGATTGGAGGATCAGTTGAAAGGCTGAATCCCGTTTGATTGACAGCTAGTTTGAGATCTACTCCTTCACTGACACAGTTCAGTTTAATACCGTCGCGCATTCTGCTGTGAAATCAAGAGAGAAACTACTATGAAATTACTCATTCATTTCTTGCACTGTAAATAAAACACACTCATTGTACTTCCTTGTTTCAATTTAACATAATTTCAGCGTTTTCTTGTTTCAGTTACATAATTTAATCATTTCTTGTTCGAGTTTAATATCGTTTTGTAGATAGTTAAATCAATCAAACTGTCGGCTAGGTCGGAGTGAAAGGAGCATCTGTAGTTTAAAAAGGCTGAAGTCTTACACCCACAACACAATGGGCCAAGGCAATCTAGGCAGCCCAGCTCTGCTGGACATTCAGAGGACACTGGTCCAGTCCCTGGAAAAGACGCCTACTGGTACGATAAGGTCACTGAGCATTTTCTTAAAAAGGAGCGGAGGGTCCAATGTATGTTTAAATAACTTGACTTTTTTTCTTTTTTTTTTTTGATGTAAGCCGACAATGAGCTTCCCCTGTCTGAAAGACAAGCAGCAGATGTAGGGGTGCAAATGCCCTCTGAGATTTGGTTTAATGTAAATGCAGTGTTAAATTTACCTAAAATAAAAAAAAAACATGAACTAAAATTTTTTTTCTTTGTGTTTTATAAATTGATTTTGTGTATAATCTGTATCTTTGGGTTAGCGCATGAGGCCCCCTGACTGACCATCTCTGATTTGCCGAATATTTGAAGAAAATAATATTATTAGTTGTAGTAAACACCATAGAATTCATAAAAATGTCATGAATCTATCCCGAATAGTTTACAAGCAATGTCTTCTTGAATTCAGCATCCTCACACCACATTTTTAAAGCCTAATTTCTCATAAATTAATGAAGACCTAAGATGAAATGTTGTATGCTATTTACAAGGACTAATAATGTGATTTTTTTTAAGTACGAAGTAAATTGAAGATCATCAGTCACACTGTAAACCTGGACTTTGTATTTACTAAAATGCTTTAATTCCAATGTACTTAAATGATTTAAGTTTTCTTACATGACTATAAAATGTTAAGTATATTCTACTAATTTGTAGATATAGTCGAACGTACAAAATTTTTTTAAGTTGAATGGATTTAAATCACTAAGTTTTAGTCATGATCATACCTTTTTATCTCTGCATTGCATTGTGAGTATTGGGCATGTTGTTGAAAATGTGTTATTTTTTATGTGCAGGGGTTCAGCGGGGTTGTGGTTAGTGTTAATTTGGACTTAATGTGTGTATGGCAATGTCATTGGCCTTTTTGTGTTTGTTTTTGTATTTTTGTAGAGCTGCTCCATGAGTAAGAGCCATAGGCTAAACAATGGTTTTCTTGTTCATTTGTAACTGAATTATATCCCAAACAAGTGTTTATACCTTGCCAAATTGAATGCACTTCCTGTACTGGGAAAATAAACAGATCTATCCTCCTGCCTTACTTCCATCCACGCAACAATATAATAAGTTGAATAATTATACAAAGCAATTTATATTGCAAAACATTTAAATTTCAGTCACCTTGGAACCGAGTACAATGAACTGATGATATAAAGTCTAATGATTATACAAAGCAATTGACATTGCAACAAATTTTAAGTTAACCCTTTCATGCATAGTGGTCACTACAGTGGACAGTTCTTCTCCAGCTGTTCTCTTGTATATTCATGGGTTTAGTTGTTTTAGTTTCATATCAGCCAACACAGTGGACGCTTATGCCTCATTTTATAAACTGCAATTCATACCATTACTGTAACTTTGCTGTTCTTGATTGGTTATTGAGTGGAAATCAATTGTTAATTGTTATTTTTTGCATATTATCTCCATGAAGTGAAAAATAACTAGTATTAGAACATGTTAAAATGTGAGAAAACATCAGATTAGCAGCATTAAACATGGTTTCATTTCATTGTTTTCATATCGCTTTATGATATTGGGTTTTAAATACATGTTTCTTTGCTTCAAGAATAAAATTCATGGTGTAGCTGAGTGGACATTTTTGTAAATCTATGAAAAAAAAACCTTAATCTCATTGTTTTTTTCATGTCTAAGGAGTAATAAAAACACTTAAAAAAAACAACAACAAAAAAACACCTCAACTAAGGTTCTCATAACTCATGCATGAAAGGGTTAAATGAACTTGGCATTTAGTGTGTTGTACTTAAAATAGCAATTTCACTCAAATCAAGCATTTAAGTTTAATACACTCAAGTTTTCAGCACTCATTACTTAAACTGTTTACTCAAATTTTTTAAGTAAACTCAACTTATTTGGTCTTACAGTGCAGGAACATTTTCTGACCCGTGGTGATCTGAGGTGGATTTATGCTTTTGTTTTTATTGCTGGTTTCGGCCTTTTTGCACAGATATCATTTGTGGTTTGCTGTGGCACAAGAAGTATTTTGGGTGTCTTTGTGTGTAGTTTTGATTGGCGTGTTGAGTGATTGGTGAACCACACTCCACAGCAACATGTTGTAACCTGACCCTCTTATTTATGGTATTTTTGGGAGTCTTAAAGCAGTAAAGCAGCCTTTAAGGTCTGACTGTTGACTTTGTTTTTGTGTTAATAGTAAGACTTGATCATTGTTGCACTGCCTCCCACTTCCTGTAAACCCACATGTGCTGCAGATTAAAGTGTGTCTAAACAAACCACATTCTCAACCATGAATAAACAGATTGTCAGAAGCATAATTACACTCATATCTCAAAGTGCTATTGCAATCATGATTTGGATAAATACAACCAAGTTTTGCAAACAGCCCCAAAATGAAAACATAAGACTGCCAGAGAATCTGAAGGTCTGCTGTGATCGGTCATGTGGGTAAATGGCCTCTTTTGGCTCTGATTCATCTGTTCGCTTTTGTTTTTACGCAACAGAAAACCAGAAAAATGGGTCATTTGGGGGAGATTAAGTGTGATTAACCCTCAAATACCTAAACAGTCACCACTGACCAGAAGCATCTACTGGTATAACATTTGGAATGACTTCTGAACTGCTAATCCTATTAATACGCGTAAATAATTCATGTAAATCGCAGTTTCTCAGCTTTTCATCATCATCAGATATGATCCATTTGGATGTTCAGAGGCTCCACAGTGAACATAAAACTCTGTCATCTTCAGTAATGCTGACTCACCAGTAAAACAAAGGAGTTTGACGAATGAAAGTGATTGTAGATGCTTTTTTTTAAAAAAATTATTATTATTATTGCAATTTAAAATATGTTAAACAAGGCCAGTGAAAAACAAAACAGAACACATACCCCCCCATACACACACACACATTCATACTTAGTCAAACGTGTACAGTATTGCGAACATTATTATCACTATAATCAAAACCACCATCATCAGTACTAATAATAACAGCAACAACCATGAGAAGAAAGGGAGAGAACGATAAATAAAATGAGGGAAATTTTAAAAAATGTGGGTGATTGTAGATGCTTATTTTTATGTTCAGTTAACCCTTTCATGCACGAATTATGAGAACCTTAATCAAAATTTTTTCCTGAGTGTTTTTATTCCTCTTTAGGCATGAAAAAAACAATGCAATTGAAAATTTTCTTCTGAAAAATAAATAAAAAAAATAACAATAATAATAATAATAATAAAAATTATTTTTTAAAAAATGTAAAAATACATTAAAAAAATAATAATGAAAAAAAAAATCTCATGAACCTATTTTTCATGAAGTTGCAAAAATGTCCACTCAGCTGGACACCACACATTTAATTTTTGATGCACAGAAATGTGTATTTACTGATAAATTGTGTGAAAACTATGCGGAGGGCTTGTGATTCTGGGGGTTTATGCTCAGGAGAGATCTACATAATGTTACCAATGCATGTCAGAAAAGATATGTAGTGTCTTAAAACTTTAATAAAGATATGTGTAAAAAAAAAAAAAAAAAAAAAAAACAACGAAAAGAACAACAAAATCCATGAATATACGAGGGAACAGCTGTAGAATAGCTGTCCACTGTAGTGACCAGTATGCATGAAAGGGTTAATATATAATATATTTTGCTGAAAAAGTCACTTGTATTTCTTTTTTCTTTGTTTTGATCCAATAACCTTTGAATTTACTCATGAACATCTACACTATCGGTTACTGATATCTAGTAAAATTCCTCATTTTCACTGGGAAATCAATCAGTCAAATTTTATTTATACAGCACCACATCATAACAATGCAGAAGATCAGAGGTGTCAAAAGCATTCACATTCATTACTCAGGTAGAAGTATAGATACGAGGGTTTAAAAAGACTTTTGTAGAAGTTGAAGTATCAACTCAAGCTTTTTATTCAAGTAAAAGTGCAAAAGTACTGATTTCAAAACTACTTAAAGTATAAAAGTAAAAGTAAGAAGAAAAACGTGCCACTAGGACAAAAGCTTAGGTGGTTCCACGGGGGTCTATAGTGCACTACCCCACCTCCACAAAACACATTTTTCTAAAGGCCGTAACGACTATAATGTTATACTAAAAAGTTAATGTTGAAACATTTGGGATGCACTAGTCTACCTATTTCAGACGCATATAAGCCCTTTGAAAATGAAGGCATTTTAGACCAATGCAAATGTATTAAAGAACCATATATGTGCACTACTGAGCATTAACGTGTTTCATGGAGCAGAAGATATGATGACTAGTTGAATATACGTATTGGAATGGTGCAAAAAGTCAGGTGCGATGGATCATGTACAAAACCGATAGGGTGTCAGAATGGTATATGTTTATATTTCTCATCCAACCACAATTAAATTCACTCTATCCAGATGGAGCGATTTATCTGGATAGTTTTTTTTTTTATTTGAACAATGAAAAGCCGATGAATGATGAGTGACAAATGAAAACAAGCCCAAATTAAATAGTAGTAAAGAAGCTATTTTTAAAATGTAAGGAGTAGAAAGTGCAGATAATATCATGAAAATGTAAGAAGTAGAAGTAAAAAGTCAGCTGAAAAATAATTCTCCATTAAAGTATAGATCAGTGGTTCTCAACCTTTTTTCAGTGATGTACCCCTTGTGAAATATTTTTCAGCCAAGTATCCCCTAACCAGCACAAAGCATTTTTGGTTGAAAAAAAATGACTTAAAACAGAGTGCTGTGCCATCAGTGTCTGATTTATTAAACTTTGGAACTCCATTTGTAGTGGATAAAATAAAAAGACATAACTAAAAAAAGAAAGAAATAATTAACTTAATTATAAATAAAGATTTGCGCACATAAAAATAATTATCAACATAAAGTGTCCTCCTTTGGGATTATAGTAAAGATCTGTTCTCAAAAAGAAATCATTAACTTAATTATAACTAAAGATTTGTCTACATAAAAATTATTTTCAACATAAAGTGTCCTCTTTTGGGATTATAGTAAAGATCTGTTCTCAAAAAGAAATCATTAACTTAAGTTTAAATAAAAGCAGAAACTGCTAAAAATAATAAAAAAAATAAATAAATAATTTATTATCTTAAAATATCTATTTAATAATTAAAAAGAAGACTGACAACATTACCAACTGTCAACACTGAATATTGCATTGTTGTTCTGAACTGAGTGTTTCTGCATTTAGTCAGACACTTTAGTCAGACACTTTGCTGTGGGACTTTGTCATTCTTGGTGGCAGGGAGGCAACTGCTGTGATCAAGCTCTTTATTTTTAAAGGATTTTTCCATGGATGCTACTTTTTAAATATATTTTAAAATCTCACATACCCCCTGGAGTGCCTTCACGTACCCCCAGGGGTACGTGTACCCCCATTTGAGAACCACTGGTATAGATAACCAAAATTTCTTCTTAAGTAAAGTAATAAAAGTATTTGTACTTCTTTACTTGACACCTCTGCAGAGGATGAAGCAATTAATGGTGGTAAATCACTTAGGAAAGGTTAAATGTAGAGGGAAGTCATTTAGAAGTCCCAGCAAACTTATTTCTAGGTCTTAAAAGGTTAAAAAAAAAAAAAGAAAAAGAAAGAAAAATCACCCATTCCCAAATGCAACGGACTATGTCTGCTCACAATTAAGGGTTTCCAGTAAGCACCTCCAGTCTTATGTCGTAACATCTTAACCCTTTCATGCATACTGGTCACTACAGTGGACAGCTATTCTACAGCTGTTCTCTTGTATATTCATGGATTTTGTTGTTCTTTTCGGGGGTTTTTTTTTGTTTTTTTTTAAACATATCTTTATTAAAGTTTTAAGACACCACATATCTTTTCTGACATGAATTGGTAATATTATGTAGATCTCTCCTGAGCATAAACCCTTAGAATCACAAGCCCTCCCCATAGTTTTCACACAATTTATCAGTAAATTCATGTTACTGTGTGTCAAAAATTAAACGCATGGTGTCCAGCTGAGTGGACATTTTTGCAACTTCACGAAAAATAGGTTCATAAGAATTTTTTTTTTTCATTATTTTTTTTTTCTGTATTTTTTTTTCTGTATTTTTTTTTTTTTACATTTTTAAAATTATTTTTATTTTTTTTAATTTATTTTTCAGAAGAAAATTTTCAATCACATTGTTTTTTTCATGCCTTAAAGAGGAATAAAAACACTCAGGAAAAAAAATTTGATTAAGGTTCTCATAATTCATGCATGAAAGGGTTAAAATGAAAGAAATAGAAAAAAGAGCCAGTTCACTGAAAAAAATCTGTGTGGAAAATGAAACTTTATTATCAATTATGTGCAATTAAGGTAATCATTTTTGCATAGAGGTAACTATCAGGAATACTGAAATAATAACACTAGAAAGATCATACTACAGACATTAGTTATGAGGTGGAGTGAACAATAACACTATTAAAAATAACACTCAATGTACTGAAGAAAAAACACTGAAAATACAACTAGATGGGAATTCATCTACTCTGTGTGGATGCCAGGAGAGTTGGGGCTCCACTGCTGTAACCCATTGTGTTGCAGTGCTCTACTCTGCTGGTCTTCATCTCCTGCACTCACAAAAATCAACATAAAAAGGACAGAATTAGAAACACAATGACAGTTACGTTACATTACAGACGTTAAACCCAGAGTAAAACCACTGACCTCTGTGAGCGACGGCTTGTGGACGCAGTGAACGTACGGTTTGGGGTCTTGTTCAATTTGTCCTCCAAATGTTTTATAGCAGACTGCACAGTCGATCAGAGGCTGCATGAGCGCACAGAAACAACACAGCACAGACATGTCACAGCAGCGCTCACATTCCAGAGGTCGGTTCATGTATGAAAATAAGACTCACTCTGTCGTTTCTGAACTGGCACGCTGAGGAGTCGGTCGTTCCTTTTTCACACTTGGTGGCTTTAAGGTAGAAGTGGTGGTAGACGTAGGTCACATCAAATCCAGGCTGAAGGAAAAACAGGAGCATCCAGATCATGATTAGATTTGTTTTATTTTATTTGTTTTATTCATTTGCACATCATAAAACAGCACAAGAAAAATAAAAAAAAAAAAACAAGTGACATCACTGCGCAGGAGAGGACAGAAGCCAAAAAAGGCTTATGTGAACACTTACCCGGAAGTAAATAATACACAGGGGAAAAAAAAGAGAAAAAATAATTAAAAATCTGATATAACTGAAATAATAAACTAAAGTAAAAATAATAAAAAATACAAATCAAATGATATACAGAATTACATTTTTTTCACAAATTAGTCTTTTCAGATGCTTTTTTTTTTAGATTAGATAATAAAATGATGACAAACTTTCATGATTACAGCATTTTCTTGGAGCAAATATCTTTAAATCTGTTAATACCAATGAAAAACTGCAGCACAATGAGTAATAACCTGGATTCCATAGTCAGGGTGCAGTACAGTACCTCAATATGCGACTTCGTGATGCTTCTAAAAAACAGAAAATGGTGCTGGATTCCTGTGTGAGAGCTGAGTTTCTCCAGGGCCAGATCCACTCCTTTCCTGTAGGTTTCAGGAAGTGTATTATAAGCCTCCTGTGAGTCAGCAGGCGAGAAAAAAGCTCCAACACTGAAAAGCAAAAGCACCAACACAGCCATGTTCCTGTGTGTGTCTGTGATCGTCATGGGGGCGATGGGACAGTGTGACGGACCACCCACTCAGCGCTGTTACCCCGAGAGAGAGAAAGCACGTCCACGCCCATTTTTTCCTGAAACCTGTTTGGAAAGCACGCCCACAGGAAGTCAACGGAAGAAAGGTGCATCACATATGTGGAAAACTCTGTAAGGTGGTACAATGAGATGCTAAAAGCTATTCCAACACCTGTGACAGCAATGGTGAAAGAAAAGGTTTTGTATTCTAAGAAATGACCAGAGATGAGACAGCTTCTCAGAGAGGAAATTAACATTTTTACCAACAATTGTACAAACAAAACAGTAAGACATTTTCTGATGGGAATTCTCTTTCCTAATACATCAAAAGGAACTCCATTCATTGCAAAAATCAAGATGTTGCCAAGTGTATTTTTGTCATTTCTGGTCCAAATATCTCATCACACTTAAAATAAGACATAATCACCTAAAGAGTAAATATTCAGTGAGATATAAGAATTTATTTTCAGACAATAGATCTTGAAAATCTTATTTCAAGAAATGTTACCAAAATAATTTTCACTTTGCTTGAATTAAGCAAAAAAAAAAAATCTTAAATTAAGCAAAAAAAAAATCTGCCAAAGAAACAAGTGAAAATTATCTTGGTAAGATTTCTTGAAATAAGATTTTCAAGATCTATTGTCTAAAAATAAGTTCTTATATCTCACTGAAAAGTTACTCTTTAGGTGATTATGTCTTATTTTAAATGTGATGAGATATTTTGACTAGAAATGAGAAAAATACACTTGGTAAGATTTTGATTTTTGCAGTGTTCTTAAAGAGTTTGAGGTTAAGGAGCTTAAAATAATGAGAAAACTTTATTTATCATTCCCCTTCCCTGCTAAAATGAAACAGGTCCATTTCAAAATAATGAATGAGACTGATCCAACCAACAAATTTATAAGAATGAGATTTCACTTTGAGGTGAACAACTGTGTGTTCTGTGAAAGCAGCATTTATTTTTTTCTGTGCAACTCAGTACAGTCCTTTTGGAATGAGTTACAGAGCCCAAGAGGGTCCAAGAGGGTGGAAACACCACCTTAAACTTTGAAGACTATTAAATTTGGTCAGTGTGTTAATGAGAATTCAGCTTTTATGTTAAACATTTTAATTTTATTTGGAAAATTTTTCAAAAATTTTCCATGTATAAATCACTGGTTGAATGAGTTATTCTGTATAAATCTCTACAATATTTAGAAGATAAGAAAGCCCTTCATATATTGTCTTTAATTTGTGGTTCACAACTTAAAATGAGCCCCTGCTTTATTTATTTATTTTTTCCAATTTTCATTCTTAATTCCTATGTACTCGTACCTTTATGGGAATTGTGACATAAATGCCATATTTGTTTGTTATCTTTTAAAAAAATAAAAATAAATAAAATTATATATATATATATATATATATATATATATATATATATGGAAAACACAACAAAAAAAGGATAAATGAGTGAATATCTGGTGTTTTTCATCAGTATTTGTTCCATTTATCTACAAAGGGACATCAGCACCACACACTTTTTATTACTCTTGAAACAGAATAACAAATTGCATCAGCATTTCATGACTCTCACAGATACACAGAATTATGCAGATGACCTTCATCTCATCCACAGGAGCAACACAAACCTGGACTTCATTGCCTGCTCCATATAATGAACAGAGTTTACTTTTGATATAAATAGCATTCTTGTGTTTTGTCCAGGCTTAGTCAGAATTTATTTTGATATGTGTATGATTTGTTAAAGCTTATTTATGGGAGCTGACACGGGAATTTATGGTCAGTAGAGGGATGGGGGTAAGGGGGGTGGGAGTATATAAGGTGAACTTCATCCTGCTCCTTTTCAAATATGTTTTCTTTTCTTTGTTATATTGATTTTTCTTGCTGCGTTGAATTTAAATGTTGATACTTGAAATATATAGTCAATCAGTCAGTCAGTATAAATATCCTCTTCATGCACAGTGGTTGAAAGTATTTAAGCACTTAACCAGGAATATAACCATAGAATAGAATAGAATAGAATAGAATAGAATAGAATAGAATAGAATAAGCTTTATTGCCATTGCAAAACACCATTGTACAATGCAATGAAATTTGGTTTTACATTCTGCGGTGCTCAGGTATAATACACAAATCAATTATACAGTCAAGAATAAAAATAGAAATAGAAAACAGTCAACAGACAACATAATGATAAAACATAGTCAAGTAAGAACACACACGTGCACGCGCACACACACCTACACACACACACACACACACACACACACACACACACACACACACACACACTAACCAAAGTGAGTCCAGTGTCAAATATGCAGAACGTACAGTTGATAGTAATGACTTGAGGGGCCGGCCAAGGGAAGGTTAATATCTAGATCCAAAAATAAATGTAAAATCACCTTTTGAAGACTTATATTTTGAAAGTACATTACTTTTAGTGTCCAGCATGAGTTTTATTTTTTCAAAAAATGTTTGAAAAAGACTTAGATGGCATTATATTCAGCATGAATTTATGTTTGCATTCTTTGTCAGTTCAATTCAAAGCCTAACTTTAATTCTCTTCTATTAGACATTTATTATACTTGTGATAAGTTGTTGTAAGGTCAGTTTAAAAACCTTTTTTTACAATGGTTACAAATATCTAAGTGAAATAAATATATCTTAAAATGGATTAAATGAGTTAAGGTATTTGACTTTGTAGATATTATATATGAATGTATATACTAATAAATATGCTGAATAAACTATTGAAACTTGTAATTATTCTCCCTTGTCCATCTGTTACCAAAACACTTAGCAAAACTCTTGTCATTTTATGTCCTTATATATTGAAAAAATACGAACTGTTTACTGTTTTGCAAAATAGTTACCCTAGAGGACCAACAGTAAAGATTTGACAGTTTTATGAAAATTGGAACTGCACTTTAAGGCAGGTTTTATAAAGTGGTCGGAAACAGATGTTAATTTTCTGTGCATCCATTACAGAGGGGTTTTTACTATTTTTAAGCCAGAAAATTAGGTTAAAACATTTTTTTTTTCAATCATACATCTAAAAGTGCTCATTATTCCCTGCAAAATGAGGTATCATCCATGTTTCTACCATAAATAGTTGTGAAAGGGCAGACACAAATGTAGCAATGCTGTCCATCTGTTACCATTTGGGCCTTAGTGTGATTTAGTGATTTTTTTGTGATTTAGTGATTTGATCCGAACATGCAATGAAATTTAACATATATGAGAACAAGCAAAACATACATAATAATACAAATATCAACAATGATAACAATCTAAGACAGAAGAACAGCACAATAGTTCCATTTACATGCCCGAGAAGGGGTGGGAAGAAGTGGAACTTATTTAATCCCACCCCCTCTCCATAAAATACTATTAATAATATGTATGTCCCTCTTTCTTTTCTGTCACTCTTTTATATATATATATATATATATATATATATATATATATATACATATATATATATATGTTTACAAACACACTCATTCATCCATATACACATACATACGTTTATACATATACCCACAACATACAAGTACAGATACACACATACAATACACATATAATCTTTTATCAGTGTGTTTCTTAGTTGTGCTGGTGAATAAATAAACAAATAATAAATAACTCAAAGAAAGAAATACATACATAAAAAACAGTGAATATATGGCAACAACTAATAACCTTCATCCCTATATCTTGTGAAAAACATGTTCTTAGAAGTGTTTTTGAATTGGCTTATGTTTGAACATTCCCTGTGCTTAGTGCTAAGTCTTTATTTCCTCTGCCAAGGAGGTTATGTTTTTGCTGGCGTTGCTTTCTTTGTCTGTCTGTCTGTCTGTCTGTCTGTCTGTCTGTCCGTGTGCAAGATAACTCAAAAAGTTATGGATGGATTTGGATGAAAATTTCAGGAAATGTTGATACTGGCACAAGGAACAAACGATTAAATTTTGGTGGTGACCGGGGGTGGGGGGGCCACAGGGGCCCACTGATCTGCCTTGGCAGAGGCCTGCGATCTCTGAGTGCTTCTAGTTAGTTAAGTGGACAGTGCAATGTCCTGAGTTACAGCAGCAGAGTAAGAAAAAGTTATCCTTTTTACTCATCACTTGCAAAACCTGAACAATAACTTGACTTGATTTTCGCCTCAGAAACTTAGGACCTGTGTGAGAATTGAAGGTTAGCGTAAAACTTGAGTGAGATTCAACATTAAAACTAACACCTTATTTGATGACTAGTAGACAACTGTGGTTCATTTCATCCATATTTTGCTTTCTTTTCTTGTCTTGACCTAACACAAACTCAATTTCCCCCAGTGGGATCAATAAAGCTGATTGACATTTGTACTCATGTAGAACTCAGGGCATACTTGTTTGCACATGCATGTCTTAAAAACCTGAAAAAAAAAAAAAGAACTGGAAGAAGCACTTACCCTGTGTCACATCCATTCACACAGCTGCACAGATCATGAGGCTGCAGGTTTTCCCCTTTACTACATGTTGAATGGCTGTGATCTCCACCTCCCACTGATCCTCTGTTTACAGTGTTTTCATTCCTGTGCCTGGTTAAACACATAATAACATAGTCTTCTATAGTATACAGAAGTCTGTAACTAAAATGCATCGAGTTAAACCTAAAGGTAGAAATCTGAAGTTTTGTGAGGTATGAGTGCTGGTTTACTGAATACATTTTAATTGTACACGTGCAGACTATTCATAGTTGTATTTATTGGGAGTTAAAATGAAAGAAGTCCCACTGCTGTATTTTATTGGTATACACATTAAAAACATAGATACTGGAAAGAGAGGAGGCAACTTGGGTGGAGAAATGTACAGTTTGTCTTCATTCCTTCTGCTCAGGGACAAATTGAACCCACTGAACCTAAATCTTTTAGCAGCTGTGGTTCTTTTTCTGTGACCTGTAACATATAAAAAAAGAGAAAATGCTGGTCGATTCCTGCATGAGAGATCAGAGTCTCCAGGGTAACATCCACTCCTTTCCTGTAGGTTTATTGTAAGCCTCCAGTGATTAAGCAAACAAGAACAAAGCTCCGCCCTGAAAAGAAAAAGCAACATCATGATTCAGCTCTGTATCTGTAATCATGTTGGCGATGGGACGGTGTTGCCTGCCACCCACTTGTTGCTAGTTCCCTGATAGGGAGACGTAGATCCACTCCCCTTTTTCCAGAGAAAAAACAGTCTGGAAACAACAACCTCTGATGTCAAGGAAGTCAGAGAATGTGTAGTATTTAAGAGAAAATTACAACCAAACATGGATAAATAGAAAATATCTTTTATTTGTCATCAATATTTGAACCATAAATGTACAAGGGGACATCAACAACAGCCTCTCAGACTTTTTATTGCTTGTGAAATGGAACAACAAATTGCATCAGCGTTTCACAACTTTGACAGATACTTTGAAATACACAGACGACCTTCACTCCATCCACAGGCACGATAAGCAAACATAAAACTGACACTGGACTTTACTGCGGACTTCGTATAAATATCCCCTTCACTACTGAAGGCCACGGTACGGCCAAATGTGTGTGTGCATTAAAAAAAAAAGTGACATACTCCAAAATCATCCTCAAAAACAGCAGTTAATGCCTCGTATTGCAACAGATAAATAATAAGAGATGTTTGATTCATGAGTGCCATAAAAGTGCAAACTACTGTAACGTGTGTCGTCCTTACAAATACAGCAGACACTTGTCGCTCATCACTTCATGGTCCCACAGGCACTTGAGATTTTGTGCAAATTTGTGACACCAAACAGGCACAAGATCACAGTCAAGTTCAGGCTGAAACAGGACAGTTCAGAGGGCAGTGAAACATAGTGTCTGAAACGCAAATACACACAGTGAGAGTAACAGAGGACTGAAATTCAACTTATTTGACACAGTCAAAGCTTTAAAACCATGTCACACTGATACAACATGACATAAAATGAGAAAATACAGATCATGTGTATATATATAATTTTTAAAAGCCTTCCCTCTCAGTAATACATGAATATTTGAGATTGTCTACACAGCTCGTGTGGAAATGTGGTCGACCCAGTTCACGAGTGTAAATGAAATTCTTAAACACTTAGTCGACGCAAATAAAAGTCGAAGTCATGACAAACTGTGGAATGTTACTATGAAAAGTAGTTAAAGTAAGGAGAAGTGAGATGACTGAACTGCAGCTTATTGTTCTGACCACAAACATATTTACACAAGACATTTGGCACTTGGACAAACAAACCAATAAATTACAGCTATTCCCATAAACCACCCACACACAGGGAGACGCAACTAAGAACAAACTCTACATTAGTATATTAGTGCCCTAATCACATCTATGGAAACATTTACACTAAAGTTATTCTGCCACTGTGTAGATTTAATACTAAAATATATGTTATAGTGATGCTTCTGTTGTAATATGATGCTATGACATTTGTTTAAATCCTAATTGCAATTTTAAGTACTGTGTGTATTTTGGTTCAACATTATAGTGATACAAGATCCCCCTCTACTGGCGATCATACTCTACTACAAGCGCAGAAGTTCATTCAAGGCCCAGCAATTATCTAAACTGCAGCATCTGCACACAGAAAATGCATAATTAATGACGGACAGGCTAAAAATCACAGGTAGTCATTTAAGAGGCAAAGCAACTTGAATATCTAGGGGATTGAAGCTGACACAGATGATAAAATGATCATGTAAAATAAAGTTATTGTTTAGATTTGGTGTCTTTAAAAGTGCTACAGGCTTCAGAAGGTGGTCAAAGTGATCGTGAGTCTCAAGCAGAGACAGAACGAGGGGAAACACCTCTGGGTATACCTTTTTATCTCCTTCATAAGGCGCTTGGTGAGCTTAAAACATGAAAAAAAGCAATAAACCTCCAGAGCAATAACTCAGTATGTGAATATAAAGGAATGTATCCCATATATCCTCCACATATTCAATGTGAATCAGAGCAACCTTTCAGGGCTAAAAATAAATCAGTCTGCACATCTATTTACTGTACTTGCAATTGATTTACAGTTCTTAATCATTTGATTCGGAATCTCTCATCCCCTGAAATATGTTTAAAACTATATAATGAATAAAAACTTGATATAATGACTGACTACCTCAGTTGAAATTGCTGTTAACTAGCAGAAAACCCCCTCGACAACATCGTTTTCAACCTCTAGGGCAGTAGTGAGGATACAGCTGGGGCATCAGTCTACCAAAGCTACTTTAATAGTGACATGTTTGGCTAAAGTGACGACCAGACGACCCTCTGCATACGTTCAGTGACGACAAGGAGGGCCAGCAGCACACAGTGACGTGGCGTTAAAAAGCTCTGTGAGTGTTTGAGGTCTGAGGGTCTCTGTTGCTTGGATGGTGGTGAAAGTGACAGCTTTGGGTGTCCCATCAGAGGAGTGGGCTGGTTGTGGGTTACACAGGCATGTGCATCTCCGAATACTCATCATGACCTTCTCGTTCGTCAAACTTTGGCTCTGCATCGTCTGCATCCAACTAGAGAAGAAGGACTGCTGTCAGATTTAACACATCAAACATCAACACAAAGGGCATCAACATTATAGATCGATAGATAGATAGACTTTGTTGATCCCAAACTGGGAAATTGTAGTGCAGTCGCAGCAGCAGCACCATGACAAACAGTAAAAATAGAATACAAGAGCAAACACACAATACATTAATTCATCTTCTGAAGCTCCTTATCCTCACTAGGGTCGTGGGGGGGTGCTGGAGCCTATCCCAGCTACCTATGGGTGAAGGCGGGGTACACGCTGGACGAGTCGCCAGTTCATCGCAGGGCTGACACATAGAAACGAACAACCAATCACTCTCACATTCACACCTATGGGCAATTTTAGGTTGACTAATTAACCTATCAGTGCATGTCTTTGGATGGTGGGAGGAAGCCGGAGTACCCGGAGAGACCCCATGCAAACACGGGGAGAACAGGCAAACTCCACACAGAAAGGTCCCTGGTTGGAATCGAACCCAGGACCACACAATGCATACTAGATTAAAAATATAAAAGAGGACTGGAAGAAAATCTGGAAAGTCAAACAGTCAGGTCCAACAGTAAACTGTAATGTGGAAACTAAAATGGGATTTTTTCGGTAAGATGGAGGTGCATACATGTCAATAAAGTGCGTAGTGGAAATATGATTTGTCGTAATATTTTGTCACTTAAGTAATCTTCTTATGATGTCGTATTGTCAATAACTGCACTGCAGGTCTACCACTGAGTGTACAGCGCCCCCGTGTGTTCAACTTACACAAGCCATCTCTCTGCCATTGAAGACGCGGCGCAGCACGAACATTTTGACAGGGACGGTGAGGATGAGGACAAAGGGGAAGGCCAGCGACGCCTGTGTGGACATGACAGCCCACAGAACTGCCAAACACACCATCTGGATGCAGGTGAAGAGATGCATACGCAGCGTCCGCACCTAGAGGAAACACATCAGCAAGAGGTGGTGTAACAAAATAAATACGAGTCATGGAAAATAATGATCTAAGAGCTTAGAATGCCATTTCCATTTCAGTTCTTGTTATTTTAATGTTAAAATAAACTAATTTTGAGTTTATTATGCGTTGAGATTATGTTTCATATTTATTAATACTGTAAAAAGGAAGAATCTGTAAATAAAAACTGGCAAATAAATGTCAGTAGTGAATAATATTTGTTGTCTTTGAGACCTCTTTCAGAGTGATAATAGTCAAATAGAATACATCTGAATTTACAGGACCATAGGACCAATGGTGTTTCAGTAACAGCTTTCTGACAGCTAAAGATTGCATAATAATAATAATAATAATAATAATAATAATAATAATAAAAAAACACTTTATTTATAGGCACCTTTCTTTGCACTCAAGGACACTGTACAGTAAAACAGGAGAGTATAAAACAAGCAATAAAACAGAGTAAAAAAATAAAAGGCAGGTTAAAAAAATTGGACAATGCAATTGTGTTCACAAAGAGAAAGCTGTCCTAAACAGATGGGTTTTGAGTTTGGATTTGAAAAGAGGGAGTGAAGTAATATTTCTGAGATCCAGTGGTAAGGAGTTCCATAGTTGGGGAGCAGAGCGGCTGAATGCTCTACACCCCATGGTGGTGAGACGGGCAGAGGGAACAGTGAGGTGGATGGAGGAGGAAGATCTGAGGGTGCAAGAGGGAATGGCAACATGAAGGAGATCAGACAGATATGGAGGGGTGAGGTTATGGATGGCCTTGAATGTCAATAAGAGCATTCTGAATTCAATCCAGAACTTAACCGGGAGCCAGTGGAGCTGTTGGAGGACAGGAGTGATATAGTGAGTGAGTGGGTCCTAGTGATGCTGCGAGCAGCAGAGCTCTGAACTAATTCAAGTTTATGGAGGGATTTGTGTGTGAGACCAAAGAGGAGAGAGTTACAATAATCCAGACAAGAAGTGACAAGGCTGTGAACAAGGAGAGCAGTGGTATGGGGGGTGAGGGAGGGGCGGAGGCGATTAATGTTACGTAGGTGGAAGTATGCAGACAGTGATGTTATTGATGTGGGATTGAAAAGATGGGAGTACGACAGATGGACGATGACACCCAGACTCTTAACCTGACCTTTGACCTTTAAGGACATTTTTTTTGGGGGGGGGCTTTTGAGATAAATGACATCAAGTAAAAAGATTAATTTTGTTTGAGGAAAAGTGAATTAATAACATCTATGTTTCCTTTTAGATGGTGTGATGGTGGTGGATAAAAGGTAAGAAACGTGTTGATTTAAAGTTTAGACTTCAGTCTAAACTTTCAGTGGTGTGGACGCTCATGTTAATGTTAAACTAAATAAATCTCTATTTTGGACGGCCCTTAACCTCACAGACAGATATGATGGAAAAAAGAGGAGAGGAGACAAAGTTAAACAAAACAGTACAGAATAAAAAACAGGATGGAAAAGAAAAAGCACTGATAAAACCATCGCAATTATTAGTGTTAATGTAACAAGATAGTGACAGATGGTGGCAGAAGAAGTAAAAGAAGAATGAAGAAGTAGCAAAAGAAGGAAAAGGATAAGAAGAAAAAGAAGAAAAAACAAGAAAAAGAAAAAAGGAAGAAAAAGGGGAAAACAAATAAAAGAAGGTGGCGGCTCCTCTGACCTTGCGCACATATGTGTGGTCGGGGTGGTACTTGGGCGGCATGAGCAGCAGCATCATCCGCTCTGTGAGCTGGATCCCATTGAGTGACATCACTCCCATGTAGAGGAAGATGCCGAACAGCACAGCCAGAGGGATCTGTCGCAGCAGGTCCCCGATGACGATAGACATGCCTGGGGACAGAACAGAGCATGAGCAGAAAGGAAATACACTGACAGTCAATAGAAACTTTGAGGTAGAAATATCTGCATATTTCTACTTGTAGGGGGGTTGTAATTATTCATTGTGGATTTATTGATGACTTAGTGCTCGGGTAGTTGAGATAATGATGAGCTGTCATGTTGTCAAGGTTCACTGCACATGGGTCGGTCTCTTTGCAAAAGTGGACCAAATACACATTCAGCAATACTCAGTGGGTATCTGCACAATTTGAGGATTGGTTTTGAAGGCCTATATAAAGGCCCAAAAAAGGCCACCATTGTTCGTCCAGTGAACAGCATCATCACGTCTATCACGTCAACAACGTCTCCGGGCACTGGGTATGGTGGAGGCCGGTTTGAGCTACAGTGATACAGCCAGGTGTATGAGCTGTTCCCAACCCACAATCACTGACCTGGTTGAACGCCACAACACCACAGGCTCTGTTGACGATAGACCGCGTCCAGGGTGAGAGAGAGTGACAACTCCAGAACAGGACCGCTACTGTTGTGACTTTGTGTTTGGCAGGTGCCATTTTCTTTTGTTAAGTTTTTTGTTTTGAAATTATTCTTGAAACATTAGATTTTTGTTTCTGTATGCCAATATCCTAAACAAATGATTCGTATGAAAAAATTCCAGTTTAGGGTTTCAAAAAAAATTATGTCAAAAAATATGGTCTAAAAGTTTTCATTGACTGAGTGTACAAACACCTATGATCTACAAGGCAGTTGTTTCAAGGACAGTAAAGAGGGTTTGGACTGACCAACCATGATGGCCACCAGCAGACCCGTGACCCTCTGCTCCTTCACCTCCTGGATACGAGGCTTGTCTCCGGGGGCGACGGCCTTGCTCATAACAGTCAGGGCGTTGACGTGGGTCACCGAGCGGACGGTCGCCGCTGCCATCCACGGCAGGCCAAACAGAGCCGAGCTGCCGCCCAGCACCACAATCAGCAGCAGGTCCAGATGGAACCCAGAACCTTTGACCAGCATCCGCTCCTTCTTACTCACTATCAGACTGTCGGCACAAGAAACAACGCGGTTCAATCAACAAATCACAGTCAAATCAGCTGGTGTTTTCATTCATCCCTGGTTTCTATTTGTGTCAAATAATTACAGTTCATAGTGATACATACTGATAAAAAGTTAAGGTGGACATGACATTTGCATGGTCATATTCAATAATTATGTACAGATGTCATTATGTGTAGATGTCATACACACATACATATATATATATATACAGTAGATATATTATTATATAATATATCTATATCTTCTTTCTTCTTACAGATACAGATTTATATATAGATTGTCTCATTTAGATTCCCATGATTGTAGCTGTGTTCTGGAACAGTGGGTTTAACGCCACTCCAGAGGACACACATTATATGCTGTGTGAATTAGGGAAATTTGAGAATTATGTTCACTTTTAACTGCTCTAAGGATGTACTCTTTAGTAAAATTGTTTGTGGTTTATTTTGATTTTCTTTGGTTGGATGATTATGAGAAACTATATTTGTAACTGATTTTACTTGAAAATTTGGGAGCTAAGACATGATGTTTGCAACATTAATTTCATTGTCTGCAAATGGGTGCAATATGAAACTGGTCCCTTAAAGCAGGACAGAGGGGCTAAAAATTTAAACAAGATGTAGACTAATGTTATGAAGCAAGTTTGGAAGCACTAAGGGTCTATTTTAAAAATAAATATTTACTGAGATAAAAGAAGCAATTTTTCAGATACATACAAAAATCCACATGTAACACAGGAAAAAGGACACAGAAATTACGCACTACTATTTTTTCGAATATCTTTTTATACTCTCACAGGTACATTTTGGGAATTAAAGTAAATATGCAGGGCAGAGTGTTTCACAAAAATGACCACTGTTACAAAATCACTCGCAATTTATTTGCGGTTAAATGGGCAGGTTCTGCATGTAATGCAGGTGGACATAATGTGTTTCGCACGAAACCTGGAATGAGACTGAGATTCATGAAAAACCTGCATGTGTGGATTAGAAAAAACACTGGGACTGACAAATTTAACACAGCGTCTTTATTTATAGCGGTATATAAGACCATTTCAAGCCATGTTTTCCAGATCAAATGCACTGACACCTAGGTAGCTTTTCCTGTCTCAATTTTGGTCCTATTTTTGGCCCCAATGCTTGATTAAAAATTCATAAATTTTGGGATGGCTCAGAGCTAGAGAATCCTGTTTTTTTTTGCATTTATCTGAGGTCATCATAAGGTACATGCTTGGGGGAACTATATCTATATTTCTCTTATTATTGGGTCTAAAAAAGCTGGCAAAGTGCCAGGTACCAAAACAAACCCAGTTTCATGGAAAGACCCAGATACATTAGGATCACAGGTCATAGTCATAAGATTGTCACTGTTTTTCATTGAAAGTTGGTGTAAATGTAATACAGGTCTAATAAAAACTATTAAGTTGGTTCTGCAACTAGATGTGATAAAAAGATAAATTTCTGGTTATGATTCCATAGTTTATTTGACCTAGTATTGGATTTGAAACACCGTTAGTGATTTGTTGTTCTCTTACGTGGTGATCTGTGTCTCCATAAAGATGAGGATGAAAACGAGCAGGGCGGGCAGACAGCAGGCGAACATCATCCAGATGGGGAATTCACCGTTCGAGCCCAGAGGACTGATGATCCAGCCACGCTTGTCAGGACTGGTCACAGAGAAACCCCTGGGGACGCTCAGTTTCTGGACAGAGGACAAAGACGGGTGACGGGGGTCTTTACAGCAACCAACAACCCAGTGGAAAAACATCCAATTAGGATTCATTTAGTCTTACTTGAGTGTACGTGTCTTGTATGCCGTAATCAATCAGAACCATGATGAGGATGGCAATCGGTACTCCAAAATCTCCAATGACCCGACGAATCTGAACACAACAGAGAAAGTATTAGTGTCAGCATTAGTTGGAGGATAATTGGTACAAAGTAAAGAGCTGAACTTTAACCCATAAAGACCCAAACATCCACTGGTGACAAAAAACATTTACTGATCTAAAATATGTAATACCTGTTAATCCCCTAATCTTGTCAATCCATGTAAATAATTGGTGTAAAATGCAGTTTGTCAACTTTTCATGGTTATCAGATATAACTCATTTGGACGTTTACTCTGTGTTTTTATGAACATCTGTATGATCAGTTAATTAAATACAGGGAAAAATATATGATTTACACTGAAAAATGCAAAATCCAGAGGATAATGTTAGAAAACATTATGATAAATCACTTAAGGTTAAATACAGAGAAAAATTCAGTTGGGAACTGCCAGAAAAGTAGCTCTGGGTCTTTATGGGTTAAAGTCAAATTCTTGGTCAACAAAGAGGTGAACAGTGGTAGAAGCAGGATGCAGATTCTTTGTATTACATTTTTCTAAGAATATTCACATACATAACAATTAAAAGTCCTACTTGTAAAAATCCTACTTCAATAAAAGAACATTGTTACTGTATATAGTATCATTAGCAAAATGTAAGTAAAGTAGTGAAGTGAAAGTACTGGTTTGGTCCCTTTGACTGATGCATTCTTCTATCTGACATGATTAGATTATTAATAGTGAAATATCAGTATACGCAATTTTTTACCATCTGAGATGTTGTTGAATGGACATATAGAAGAACATAAAATGGAAATATTTAAATTAAATTAAAGTACAGGTACTTCATATATGCACTTGCAGTACTTGAATATAATTAGTAAATTCCCTCAACGCTAAAAGTGAACGCTGAAAAAAAACAGGAAAGTGATAAAAGTTCTCTCCATTGGCACAACAGCTGCTAATGCCAGCGCACTTTTGGAAGGAGATTCAGGACACTAAAAAGAAACTCAAGCACAATTTTTTACCCAAAAGCGACTAAATGTGTGTCCCCCCCCGATCTAATGGACAATGAAATACTCACCTTACCTCAGTGCAATACTCACAACACATGCACCGTGTTTTTCTAAATCTTACCTGTATATATCCTACATTGCCTGTATATGTCCTTATTTGCTGTACAATTTTTCAATTTTAGATTTTCATATAAGATTTTTCAACATTTTGTGTGATATTTTCAAAGCGTTTTTTTGCAAGTATTTTTGCTACTAAACGGATTTTCATTGTTCCTGTTCCTGTGACAATAAAGATCTATTCTATTCTATTCTGGTTACAAACTGACGTATCATGCAGCCTTATCAACTTTTTAATCTGAATGTGCTTTGATTTGGGAGCATTTGATTCAGACTGACACATGTTCACTGTGTCAGACCAAGTTATGCTTAAGTGAATTTAGCGCCTCACCCTTCCAGGGAAGAATGCACTATTCTTGAACTTTCGCAGGTAGAAAGCGATGAAAAATGTCCCGGCCATGAGCACCAGAGAGAGCAGCGCCGTGTTGGGCTCGCCTAGGACCTTCAGTGTCAGAGGAACACTGCTGTTACTCAACACCACGGTGATGTTTTCTGCCGAGGCGTCCCATCCTGTGCTGTTGTCAAGGGAACAGCGTTTCAGTGGGTGGTCCTTGAAAATCTGCAGGTTGACAGAAAGAGTCCATATTAACACCCCCACACATACACACACACACATATATAAATACACTTGCTTTGACTGTTTTCCTCAAACTCCAGCACATATGTAGGTGGCACAACCAAACTTTCTGGAAAATAAGATCTGGATCTAGATAAGTCTGGAGTGAA
Organism: Sphaeramia orbicularis; assembly: GCF_902148855.1. Classification (NCBI taxonomy): domain Eukaryota; kingdom Metazoa; phylum Chordata; class Actinopteri; order Kurtiformes; family Apogonidae; genus Sphaeramia; species Sphaeramia orbicularis. The sequence continues at coordinate 13,788,918 of NC_043976.1, read as the reverse complement.
ACGACTTTCTGTGCCATAAAACTCAATAAAACTTAAAAATAACAAGCCTTCCGAAATCATAAGCCTGGATAATCATTAAACTCTCAATCCAATAAACTTTCAGGCCCAATCAATCACAGGAGATTTCAGGTGCACTTGTTAGAAAAACACACTCTTTTTGACCCTGAAAATTTGGAATATCAGTCAAAGATTAGTCTGTTCAGTTTAGTGTCACAGATGGAAGCCCTCTGTGTGCCAACAAAAACTTTGTATAATCAGGACGTCTTATTTTCAGAGTCTAATGTGTACCTTGCCAAGTTTAATGAAGGTCTCGCAGATGAAGATGAGGGAGATGAGGAAGGAGAAGATCTCCTGGGTGAAACGAGACACGAAGCGGACCAGGAAGCTGCCTTCAAATGCCACAGTGACAATCACGATAATGATGAGCCAAAACCCGATCCAGACGCGGCCCGTCAGGTACTCTATTTTGTTTGCTGTACAGAACTGTGGGGACACAGAGCCAAGTAAGTCAACGCCATTAATTATATTAATGAACAGTCAAGCTGAGTGCACTGACTTACACTATAAAAGGCTTCTTCAAAAACCAGCAGGGGTCCGGAGAAACCCACGACAAGTAACGGCTGAGCCCCCAGCAGACAGAAGATCACTCCCTGCACGGCTGTGGACACGATCAGCTCCGAAACACCGATTAGACCATCAGTTTTCTCACCTGAGGACAGAAGGACAAAAGCCATTCACACCAATGATAACACTGACAAAAACCAAACATGGAAGACTTTACTTTTCACAGCAAAGACACAATTTGGGTGAAATTCGAAGTGTGGAAAATATTTGGAGTACAGTGTAAAAATACTCTAGTAAAGATCTTGTATTAAAAAACAAATATAAATTAAAATGTATCAAAATACCAAAAAAGTAAAGAGTGAAAGTGAAGAATGGGCTGTATCAAAAAAAAAAAACCCCAAAACTATTAATGCAATTATTTCTTCATTATTATTATATAACTAGTAATATTAGGTCCCATTTTAATAAATGTGTGTACTATTGCATCCTGTATTCTCTTACAATACAAGTACAAGTATCTAAAATCTGTACTTAAATATAGTACTTGAGTAAATGTTCTTAGGTACAGTCCTCCACTGGCTGAAATTCCCACATTACTCACCTAGAAGGCCTCCAAATGTTATGGCAGGAGAAAGAGCAGCAAAGTAGATAAAGATAACAGCCGCCATGCACTGACTGTTCAGCGCGTCCTTGAAGTCACTGATGTACTTTGGGTAACGGCGTTGGACATCTCGTATCAGCCCACCAAAGGGGCGTCCAGTGCGTCTTAAAGGGTCGTCTGACTTTTTCGTAGGTGTGAGAAGGGCCTCTGTTTAACAGGAAAAAAGAAGGTTATTACTAACTTTTCAACTACAACTGAAATTCCTGTGGATTTAAGTGAAAGATCCTCACCCTTCTCTTCAAAGCTCTTGGGCTCCTTGGCCATCAGTTTGACCCCTTGCTCCTCCCTTTTGCGCAGCATCTCCTGCTGGAAACGAGCGACGGAGCGGAGAAGCTCATCACCACCCATCTCTGATGGTGGAAGCACGATGCTGCAGTCCAGGAAACTGTTGATGGCATTCAGCAGATCCTGTCGGTCATCAGCGAGGTAGGCTGCCTCATGGAATTGCTAAAAAAAAAAAAAAAAGAAGAAAAAAAAAAAGGAAATCCTTTAACCAGTGCCTTGATGGTATTACAGAGAGTTCAGGTGGGAACACTCATGTCATGTTTTAAACCATTTATTGCGACAAATGGTAATACAGTTAAACTTGGTGCTGATGGTGCAGCTTTATTGCCGACAAAAAACCTGAGAGCAAGTCACAGTGACATGAAGTACCAGAACTACTCTGAGCCACATGGCTCGGACCTATACTTTATATACGTATTGAAAATACTTATTTCATCACCTATCAGGCTTGCTTTGGTGTAGATTTATGCTGCAGCAGGTGAGACTTGAATATAACCTTCATGATTCCTTTGCTGAGTACATCATTTCTTTTGTGAGCCTTGTTTTTTTTCCTCCCCTCCTTACCTGATAGGAGGGAGGGAGTGGCCTTGCTTCAGTGGTTTTCTATTACTCAGTGCAGCTTATGAACAAGTCAAACTATTCCCAAAAGACCTAATTATCCCAAACTGCCATATTATATTATAAACACATATACATGATAAATACTGCATACAGTGAACAATTCTCAACTTTTCCCTTTTGATAACATTGTTTTTCAGCTTGTATGTCTAGGGGTATTTTCCATACATGTCTTCATTACTATTTGTTTGCATAACAGCATGAATCAACTTTTTGCACATCATCTGAAATATGACACCACAAAGTCCTCCCTATACAATCAATCGGTCTGTCAAATTTTTTATATAGTACCACAACAACTCTTAATAAGCCAATTTGTAGACACCCAACAGAATCCTCCAAGAGCAAACCCTTGGTGACAGTGGTGAGGAAAAAAACTTCCATTTAACAGGCAGAAACCTCATGGAGACCCTGGTTCTTGGAGGATGGTCGTCTGCCTTGACCAGCTGGGGTTAATAGAAGAGCTGTGTAGGGCAGAAACGGGGCCTTTGGGGGTGTAGACTAGAAGGTGGAGGCTGGGGTGGTTGTGGCAGTTTGCCACGGTTTAGTTGAGCTGAAAGAGCAGGAAGTACTCGGCAAAGGATCTGAATTTAAAGACCATCTGATAAGTAAGGATGAGCTGGACTTGGATGACTACTGGGATCAGCTGACAGTCAGCTGACTGTCAGCTGGGCACATGACTATCGTGTCCTGCATGAATTTACGCAAAGCTTCATTAACCCATAAAGACCCAGAGCTAATTGTCTGGCAGTTCCCAAATGGATTTTTTTCTATTTGTAACCCTTCTTAAGTGATTTATTACCATTTATTCCACTATTATGCTCTGTATTTTTGCATTTTTAAATTAAAAATCTGTTATTTTCCTGTATTAAATTAACTGATCATGTAGATGTTCACAAAAGCTCAAATTAAAGTTGAGGATATCAAAAACAGAGAAAACTGAAAATAGTGACTTTTTCAGTAAAATATATCATTAACTGAACATAAACCAAGTGTCTCTATCTACTGTCATTGATCCAACTCCATGGGTTTTACTGGTGAATCAATGATGTAGAAGAGGATGGTGTTTCCACATTCACTATAAAGCCTCTGAACGTCCAAATGGGTCATATCTGATGACCATGAAAAGATGATAAACTGCACTTTACACCAATTATTTTCATGTATTGATAGGATTAGTGGATAAACAATTATTATACTTTTTATATCTGTAAATAATATTGTCACCAGTGGATGTTTGGGTCTTTAAGGGTTAATAACACAAAAAACAGACACCTCACTAACCTTGTCAGACATGAGTGTGGAGATGGAGCGTCCAATCTGGTGGTAGTCCATGCTGGTAGTGGGGGGTCCCAGTAGAACAAAGAGGAACCTGACAGGCACAGGAACCTCCAAGACAGACTCCAGCTCCACTGCTTCCTGCAGCCGCACAAATGCCATGGTGGGCTGCTCCAGGAAGTCCACACTACCTGGAAGAGCATTGCACATTAACAGTCAGCATGAGCACAGTGCTACGGTACTACAGAGAGCACAAGTGACTGTAAAACTAGGTTGTTTTTTTGAGGAATTGGTAAAAACAACTCACCTACAAGGACGACCGTGGCCTCTGCATTTTCAGGAATCTTCTCCAGCAGTTTTAGCTCATGTTTGGATTTGGACCGATGCATGCCAGGCCCCAAGTTCGGCTCCTTCTGCTGAAGGAAAAAAAGAGGAAGCACACTTGAGAAAAACTGAAACAACATGTATATGGGTCAATATGACTATAAGGTGCCTTTGGTGTCCCCCCAGCAGAATCCAACTGTCACCATGAACACATTAAAAAATAATGAAATACTGGGGTTTTATTGTGAACGGTCAAACACTTACACATACAGCAGTGCAATTTTAAACCTCTTGAAATGTGATGTTATTATTTTATATAATTTTCTTTGAGGTAATGTGTATGATTTGTACACTGCCCTTCTAACTTTACTGAAATCGATGTGTTTAAATAAGAAAAAAAAATTCAGTGCTTTTTAGATGTCATTATACTCAACAAGTTTTTTCGATAAAACAAGTCACTTTGATCATTCATATTTTATTTTCATAATCATATTCAACATTCTACACGTGCCCTTGAAATTGTTGTCCACACTGTCACTTTGGGGGAATCACCCCCTTTAATAATCTGGTTGATGACATCACTGATGACATCATCATTTTGAGTGTCTTCATTGGAGGTGGAAACACAGTCTACGATAGTATTTCCAGTTCAAAATTTTCATCATTTTGTGTTTGTACATAGATGTGGTCAACCTTAGCATGTCCACCCCGTCACCACAAAATACCGTTTCATATACAAGTTTTCAAAAATTCAAAATATATTTGTTGAACATTACTCAGTCCTCTTCAAAGATGACCTACTGACCAACTCAAGGTCTAACATGTGGTCATTAAATGCTAACTTTAGCCAAAACTGTCCACCCTGTCACTTATTTTTATATTTTTACAAGGTGGACATATTTGTTTCATATTTTGTGGTCTGCTTGTACTTTGTCTACTTGCAAAAAATGTGTTAAAAATGTTGGAGTTTGACCAACATGCATTCCTAACAGCCTACAGTCGACTTAACACATTGAACATAAAGTTAAGTGGAAAATCGTATTTTTTTTCTGGACATTTTGAAGTTTGAAAGACACCTTATAGTGATATTGACCCACATATCACAGTGTGTAATTTATACTCTGATTTACCTGAACCTCATTCTTGTCCATGTCAATGCGTGTGTCTGTGTCCCCCGCTGAGAGGCCCATCAGGGGATCTGTGACCGACGGCTCCAGCTGATGGATGTGATTGGCACTGTGGTGGTGGGTGATCAGACTGCCAAGGCTGGCAGCTGAGATATTCCTGGGGAAAGGGCTGCTGTGGTCCTTCTCATCGGACGGGTGACTAGGGGAAGCAGGGAGATGCAGAGACAGGTTGAGGAGGAGGAAGAGAGGCTGTGACAAGGCATGAAGCCACCTAGCAGCAAGAGGTGCACAGCGGTGAGAAAAAACATGCTTTAACAGCTGTTCATACTTGTAGTGAATATAGTACAACACAGACTTTTCAACTCTGCAAAAAAGGTAAAGGTATTGAGTGCATTAATTTACTTGCATGTCAGTAGGATTTAAAAACTACTGCATTGATATTCATGAAACTTGCTTGAAGAGGAGGGCATGGGCTAAGTCTGAACCCCTTCCAATTTGGATCAGATCCATTAAAAAGGGAGACCTTTACTAACACTGTCAGGCGGAACATTCGATTGAATTACAGGACTATGAGGTCTTGGCAGAGGTATGTACAATAAACAAATGCAGAAGAAAATTACTTGAATTTTTTGTGAGAGTGACTTCACTCAGGTCTAAGACCTCAAGTTGGAAACCATTAATTTAGAAGTGAATCTCTGATAAATACCAAAAACTTACAAAGTTACCATTCTTAGGTATAATTTTGGAATACCTGTGTTTTACTTGAGTATTTCCATTATAGGTTTCCACCGTATGACATTTCAAATGCAAATACTGTATTTTCTACTCTAATTCTAATGTATCATTTTTAGAGTTTTAGCTGCTAGTTCATTTTCAGATAAAGATTTTACACAATTCACCAAGCTTTTAAAATGGAAAAAGTCACAGAAAATGCCACACAGGGTCACATTACACACATGTGAGTTGTTAACTTTTTCACCCAATTCTATCCTGTTATCTATATCATCAAAACTCAAGGATAAGCCAAAAAGACCAAAAACTGAAGATATATTTGTAAATCAGAACATTTTCTGTCCTGTCTTCTTTTCTCTCCCATTAAGGATATGATAAGCAGCCAGATTTAGTATCTGTCCTTGTGCATAAAATTGGATTGTGCTACTAATACTTTCATATAGGATTTTTCATTATTATACTGTACTTTTACTGACAAAGGATCTGAGTGCTTCAACCATAACCCTTCATAGGCCCATAGACCCCCTGTTTCTGAACCATAAAATCCTTAAATTAGAAAGTTAAAGTTAAGTGTATAACTAATGGTGTTATCATTATAGAGTCCCCGCTGTCAGATCTGAAATATAAAATGACATATTAGTAGTAGCAAGATTATTAGAAAACCTTGGCTAATTCTCCTAAGGAGGCTCTGCCAGAGTCCTGGAAGTCATAAGCTGCCAAAATCCCCATGACAAGTTATTTAATGCCTCATTAAAAGCAAACCTGCACTGGCTTGTTTGTTGCATTCTGGTGCAGCCACTCACCTGTGTTTAAGCAGCAGGGCTCTCAGGACATTGGCACGGTCCTCAGCTTTGATCTGATCAGAGATGATCATCTGCTCCACCACCTGGTGGGCGATGCCAGGCAGGGTTTTCTGGTCCAGGTCCAGCAGCACGGCACCTGAGGACGCACGTACACACTGAGCTCAGTCATCTCTGAGCCACGGCGCTGATTTTCAGTCACAAATAGGTTTAATCTCGCTGTCCTACCGTGTGAGATGGTCTTCCTGAGCTCCAGCAAACTTCGGAAAGACAGCGAAGCCACGTGAGGTTTTCCCCAACGGTCCGTCTCCTCCTCCACATCCTCCTCAAACTTGATCCATCTGGCCGTCTCCTTCCACTGCATCTCTTGGTTCTTGTCCATGGTCAACTCATTCAGCTCCACAAATACCTACGAGCACATCATGCAACAACACAGAAAGCAGACAGTTTGTTCCAGGTAAAACAAGGTCAAAGACGCCCAGACAAAGCGACATGCAGGTAAAAATTACAATGTAACCAAAGTCCTTAGTCAGCATGTAAACTCAAAGTCACACCTTCAGTGGAGCATTTTGTTTGGGTCTTAGACAAGCCAGAAAACCAGCTCCATGCTTACCAGGATACTAGGTGAGTTATTTAAAACACTCATCACACACACGGGTGAAATCTCTCTGAAGGTAATTAACAAAAAGTTCAATAAATATCCCAAATATAAAAACTTTAAACACAGTCACAGCCTTGAAAAATGCTAAATGTCTGACAAAAGACTGACTTGTAAAATCCTTAAGCACCAACCAAAATATCTCAGCATCCGATGTCTGTTAAATGGTTATCATTTGTACCTCATGCTGGTCAGCCATAAGCACAGACGTGACCATCTTCTACTGCATGCCTGTGAAAACACGCTCACACTGGTCAAACCTGACTCTGGCCGGTCACCCAGCCTCACCTTCTGGTACCGAGCCATTTGACTGGCATCCATGTCCAGCAGGAAGCCTTCCGGACGCGATGCAGAGCGGTACAGAACCACTGGTAATGACTGGAGGAGCGAGATGACGCAGAACAGGACTCAAACACTGACACAACCGACAGTGGCACAAAAGGAGGGGACCCTTGTTTCTATACACATGCCCGTGGGTAATTCATCTCAACAAGACGAACGCAAACACCTGACAGGGACCTGTTGTTTACCGGGGCTGCTGGGGGCTCATTGAGGTGCATGAGAATGTGTGTGTGTTAATAAAACATAGCGCTCCCTCTTTTCAGGAGCTCCCCGTGTCTGGTTACCTCTGATCCTCTCTCCCCTCTTTTTCCCTTTCTGTGTGTGAAAGGAAAGAACTCATTCATTCATTTTTAATTGTCTCCTTCCTCCCTGTCTATCAACAAAAGTGTGAGGGAGGGAAAGAGGGGAAAACATTTCCCAGGATTTTCCATCATACAGGTATTTATATAATTCAAAAAATAAATCTAAACCAGAAATGGAAATAACTGCCTAGTAACTGTTCTGATTCTGTTCCTAACAGGATAATTTATTCACACCAGTAATTAACATACAGATCATATAAAGGAATCTACTGAATATTCATAGGCAAAATAAAAAAGACTTACTTTCTAGTTAGAGTCAATATGCGTAATCTTTTTTACTATACAACATAATACAATGGTAACTGGGTATTTATGGCAAAGAAAAGTGAACTTAATTAAATTACCAAAAGCTTATAACAGTTTAATGGCTGAAATATTAATAAATATATTAGAAAAGTTGCTGTCCCAGTGGAGAGTTGACTCTTGTTTACTTCAGAACCATAGACTGGACTTTCCATACCACCAACAGTAAAGAAAAAACACAAAAATTAATTTCCTAGAACTCTGTTTTTACCAAATCTTTTAAATAACAAAATTCCACTTTTGTCAAAATCCATTTAGACACCAACAGCAGGATAAGAGCAGGGCACACCTCATCACACTCTAAATGATCTGTATCTGTGCCATAATGCTTGAGAAGGTCAATTAAAATGAGTAATGTCTCACCTCATGAGGGGTGCGGTCCTGTTTACGACTCCTGGTGCTTGGCTCTTTATGGTCCTTCCCAATGTGCACCACTTGACCCTTGGTGCTCTTTCTGACCAAGTGTCTGCGTACACCAGGAACATCTTCAAAACGATGACCTGGTGCAGAAGAAACAAGATGGTTCAATGTGTTATATGTCCATTTGGAGAGGATTATCTTGGCTGTAGCTCTGTAGCATCTTATTTTAACCTTAAACACAGATAACATTGTAAAGAATATATGACAAACATACATTTGAAAGAACAGTAAATAAAATCTTCAGATCAGGCTTGTGTTGACCTTTCAACCCAAGTTCAAATCTCAGTGCATCAAGTCGCAGAGTGCCAGGCTCCTCTGATTTTGTATTATTAGTCCCACAAAAGGGAGTAGGGTTACTCAGTTACCCAGCCTGGCAGCAAACCAGACACTGAAAGGGATGTGGATAGAGACACCGGATGGCAAAGATACGGCACAACACTGTGAATCATCCTATCAGGTGTTAGAGTTCAAAGATCAGTGGAACTACTGGCAAAAACCCATCACAGAAAAAGAGAAAAAAAACTTCAAACAACGACAAATGCTGCAAAAAATTAATAATCTATAATTCCAAGTCTTAGCTTGAGGTTCACATTGACAAACATGATTTTACAATGTTAAAATGTATAAATACAAAGTGTCTTACCTTTATCAGAGCTTGTATGTATTATGTAACACACAGTAAAGCTTTGGAGTTTCTTCATCAATACTTTAATTCATTATCTAAAAACCAGATGTCCGCTCAAGAAAACAGAGAACTCCTCACCCTCAGCACCTGGAACTGTCTGACACTAGGTTTACTTCCACTCTCTTCATTGAAAAGGTCCACTGCATGGAGTGGCCACTGGTGTGTGAGTAAAGTTAGAGGCTGCACTCTGACTTAAATCAGTCCTAAGTGGTATGTGGAGGGTTTTTGGTGGGCGTATGGTTAGAGCTGGCAAGGCAGTACGATTACGTGACCTCCTCTCAAATTGGGACGTGCCACTTTTGCAAGTGGCAGGTTTTGACAAATTAAAAAAAAAAAAAAATCTGCCATTCCTTGACCAGTGGATGACCCCATGGGGGTTGAAACTATCAAAATGCATCAGTGAGTGAGGTGTTAATTTGCTCAGGTCGAACAAAAGGGGAGGTACGGTGATCTAATAATTCCTGTTGTTGAGCAGCAGCCAGAGACAGCACTGCTTTCCCAGGATGATTTACACTGGCGGGAAGTAGATAAAAGAAGACACAGAGAAATAACTGGTGATGAACTTTAGTCATAAGCCACATTATGACCAAATATTGTATCAGAGCACATATAAAGCTCATATCTTCATTCACAGTCATTTATGTTGCTGTCTACTCTACTTAACTCTTCTCCTTGTTTCATTCCATTAATGATGACGAGGTTGTGAACTGAGGGCCAAGTTTCACAATTAGCCACCATGTTGGCTTGGGCCTGAATCCAGGGGCCTCAGCTGACAGCAGGAACGGCTAATTTAATAACGTGGACCTGTCTGCCACACTCTCTGATAAGCTGCTGCTCTCTGCTGAGGGGTCGGCTCCCTGACGTAAATCACCCCGACCCCGAACACAAATTCATGCTGTGCCGGGAACGTCACAAGGCGGTGGGGAACAGCATGCAATGTAGTGGTACCTGAGGCGGCCCCTGCCCTCGCTCAGATGCTTTTGGTGGTATCCGAGCATCAGGAAAACCAAAACTTTAATACCTCATGTGATGAAGAGTAATGAAGCGCTATCCAAGATTTTTCTATTTTAAAAAAACAACCTCTGTTTTGTATTTATAGCATCCCCTATTAGAATATGAAAAATACAATGAAAGTGTAGTAAATCAGTTAAGGGTAGCAACCACAAAATACAATGCTCATGCAGTTTTAGTCCTGTACTTGACCTTCATTGTATGTAAATCCCTATCACACTAACCTTAGTACTTTAATACATGCACAAAATGTCCCCAAAAAAAAGCAAAATAAATTAATACGGCACCTGTATGAATATATGTTTTGATATAAAAAGAAGTTAATTACTTCATAGTTGCGTTTACCTTAGATGTGGTCAAATACTTTAAAACATCTTCAGGAACATGTTTTTAAACTCACACACAACTATAATTCAGCTTCAAAAGTTTGTATCTTATAGAAGCCACCTATTAGATATGCATCAACTGACAAATAAGGCATTCATCTGACAAAAAAGGCAAAAATCATTTCAAGTATACATGAACTTGCCCATACTCACTCTTAATGCCATCTAAATCAGCGGAGGCCAGGGTCTGAGCCTCGCTCTCGTCAGTGGGGATACGCTGGTACTTGGCTTGCTCGGCACCCGTCATGTTGCCTGTGCGCCGGCGCTCTTGCAGGTCGTAGCCGCGGCTGGCAGAGGACACCCGGGCCAGCGGTGGGTGTTCAGATGGCACTGACTGAGGAGTTGGAGTGGAGGTCTCAGGGGAGGATGGTTTGCTAGAAGGAGGCAGGGTGGGAAATAAAGCTGAAGCTCACTCAGTGACAGCTACTGAAGATTAGTTTTTCTGTTTTCCTCAAAAATGAACCCGTATCTCTACAGTGTGTTTGCACTAATTGCTTGGTTATCATCTCTTGATCTGTGTATGCAATACTTCCGTTGCTGCTTGCACTGAACTACATTCTGATTTCTAGATTCAGAGCAACAAATGTAAATCCACAAAATACTCACACACTGGAATAAAGATAAAGGAGGTTTATCTAAGTGCTCTAAGGCAGGTCATAATAGGATCATAATGGACTCACCTTCCTTGAGAAGTAAATGTTCCGCAGTATTTAAGGAGTTTCTAAAGTGACACTGTCTCAACTATCCTCTTTTTGTATCAGCACGTTTCATCTAAACAAACCCTCTGTGAGTAGCTCACTCTCTGGCCAAAAACAACCAAAGTGAACACTTCTGAAGTGCAAAAGTAAATGTCACAGGTGGAGCCAGGGGCTGTGGAGGTGTGTTGTGTCGTCTGTAACGACAGATATATGGGTCTGTGAGGAGGGGATTGCTCTGGTCCATCAGATCATGCCCAGCAGGCCCACTGGATGCCTGAGACATGGTAACGTACACTAGCCAATCAGACGTGTTTCCTATGCGCTCTCACCCGATCCAAACAACATCACAGACACTGAGAACGTTTCAGCAACATGACAAAAACATGTAATCATCACAGCAGGTAACACATGATTACAACCCTCAACCTTATGGACTGTTACCACTGTAGATAGTGGAGGGTTCTATTTTTTTTATTTTTATTTTAGGAACCTGTTTTTGACTCACTCTGTGGAGCTTGCATCTTCATTATCCACCTCCACTGCAGACTGCGGTACGATACTCAGCTCACGTGCTGAGTGAGGGCTCTCTGTATCAGGTTTGGCCATTTGGTCTTCATCTGAAACAAAGAACTGTAGAGAGAAGACAGAGTGAGAAAACAGACAGAAAAAAACTATAAAACTGTGACAGATGTACAAAAAAGAATTTATGGACTGAGGAAAAACAACTCCAAAGACATTACACAGGTTCTGCACCAGTGAACGCTATTAAGTTGTGATCTGGGCTGGTTAAATCTGGCGTTGTTTAGTAAAGTATCATAATAACAACCTAACATGAAACCCACTGATGAATGATTAAGACGATACTGAAATATTCATAGAGGAAAATATGGTAATTGTACAGCAGTAATCCAACGGGGTAGGGTATCTATGGGCATGTGTACAGTAGTACATTCTTAAAAGAGCATTCATGTACTTCAACAACTTACAAAAGAGGGAACAAGTGAACAAACAAAAATGCAGATGAATAAGCCATTATTCATTTCTTTTTACAATCTAATGCTGTTTTTATACTAGTTAGTGGTCCATGAGAGGTGGATCATTATGAAATGGCATTTGTCTTAACAAAAGACCTACTGTGCTTGAAATAGTTGAGTAGTGGAGGGATGGGTCAGTTGAGCATAATATACTGTATGTATTGTTTCAGTGCACAATACCCTCTCTTCATGCATTCTGTGTTTTTTGTCACCAAGTATAAAAACCATTACTAAGATACATAATCATTAATTATCGGAATAGTTTTCACAAGACTACACAATTACAACCACTACAAATGACAACAAATCACACAAGAGCTCAGTAAGTCTCATTCCCTGTCCTATCAGAGGAACAGATCTGGAGTCAGTTTTTACCTCCACATCTTTGACTTTCTCTGCCTCAAGAGGAGCAGAGGTTGACTCGCTACCCTCTTCTTCCTCTTCCTCCTCATCCTCGCCTTCCTCTATGGGGCCACTGGTGGAAACATGGCTGCTCTTGTGATCTTTGTCCTTTCTCCTCTTCTTGCTGCCCTTCTTCCTGCGGCCCTCGTTGGGCAGTTTGGACAAAGGTCGGTGGATGTGGTGAGAGGAGTGGCGGTGGTCTATGGGAAAGAGGAGTGAAAAGTTGAGACAGTGCCGTATTATTTACAGCTTTATTGATAGACATGCAACAAAAGCTCAAAAGAACCACAAATTAAGAGTACAGTTTTATCTAAATATATTTACATTCAATGTCCTCCTCATGGTAGTTGTGGTGCTGCTCATCAGGTACAGCAGCAGCGGGGCTCAGGATCTGCTGGAACCGCTGGACGCCCAAGGCTTTGTTAAGGTCCCCATCATCCTCCTCTTCAGGGCGTGGAGTCCCATGTGATGATGAGGCAGTTGGAGCCTCTGGCTGTAAATATACATTAAGTGAGTGCACAATTAGAAATTCAAAAGAAGACAACAAGAACACGTAAGGAAAATTGCAGACTGAGACTGTAGCGAGGCCAAAATGCCAGTACGGAGCCTGGTCAGTTGGTGAACCATGTCTGCCTTTCACATAAACCGTCACTAGAGGGAGTTCTGCTCCTGCAAGCATACCACATTCAAAACATCATATGACAAGTCTTCTCATGGTTGCCTTCTTCAAAATGAGCCTTAAATTGGAAACAATAGCCATGTGCTTTGATCAGTTACACTTTTTCCATGCAGTGATGTGACAAGGATCATGTGAATGATAGTAGATCTGTTTTCTTACAGCTGGATGTCGGGTCCTGCTGCGACCCACTCAGTTAGTGGGATGTTGTGATAAGGATAAGCTGTGGCGATAAACGAAGGGGTACTGCACTGTGGCCACGTTGCGGCAGACTAAATGTTGCCATGACTACTGTGCAGATGTCTCACATCCTGCTGCGAACCCTCCCTGTGGCAGAGCTCAGGGGCCATGGGTCATGTGATGGTACCTGAACAGGTTCTCAGGACACCCAACATGCGTCATATATATTAGATTTACCCCAGGGCTGCAGGGAACTGCTTCTTCCACCCACACTTGTTTTTGGCTCTAGGTAACACTGGTTAACAGCTGAGTAATACTGGGCAATTAATCATATTTTCCATCCCTGTCACTGCAGTGTGAACATGAGCAGTTTGGTGGGTAGTGACAAAATGTGGTCAACAAAGACCACTTGTAAAAAATAAACAGCACTTCTGCCACTTGGGACCATTTTAGATTGGGGAGATGACATTTTCCAAACACATGAATATGTAAAACATGCCAAACAGTCACCTTTAGGTTAGCAGTGCACCCATTGATGGAAAAAGACTAATGTATACAGCTTCAACATTTGCTTATCATCCTATCGTCCTCATATCATATTCAGGAAATCTTTCCTACCACATGTCATTGCACTTTACAATAAACTCACCTCTGCCTGATGTTCAAACCTGGTCATAAATCTATTTCCACTATGCACTTTAATGTAATTTATGTTCCCTACTAAAATCTCCACTTTTATTTTTACTCACTTTTAGATTATAGTTTATTATTGCACCTTACTGTTTGATTGTCTTGGTTTTTTACCAGTTCGGTCTTTATAGTTCTTATTCTTATGTATAGTGTGTTTGCTCTTGTGTTCTATGTTTTATTCTTGTATTCTATTTTTACTGTTTGTCATGCTGCTGTTGCTGCACTGCAATTTCCCAGTTTAGAATCAATAAAGTATATCTATCTATATCTGTGCAGACCTACAGCTGAGGCATATTCCACTTTTTCATTACTGAACATATGATATGAGGCAGTATGAAAAATAACTTTGCATTCCCATGACCCATGTATCCATGCTGTTTTTCCCTCAACTGCTTTTGCATACCTCACACAGGTGAGAGTACAATGTTCTACACCAAGCTGCAGATCAGCAAAAATGCATAGGTAAAAAAAGAGACAGGTCAGCCTCGCACATTCATAGGCACACATCCAATATTGACTCAAGCTTCAATCAATCATATAGCCTATTCTGCTAACATGAGATACAAAAAGAAGAGTGAACAAACTTTCCGTTCATTTCAGTGACCTCTAGAATGAACTGTCAGACACAATTGAGCACCTTAAAGAACAGATAACACAGACAGCAGATCCTCGCAAGCCAAGATGGTCTTAATGGAAAATGAGTCACTTTTAAACTAAATACAAGCAAAGATCAGCCAGAGAGACACACATTTAAAAATGGTTTATAAGACAGTAGTTCAGGTCTTTGCACATCTTTCTACACTGTCTAGCTACATCCTGATATCTAATTAGAAGAACAAAATCAAATCCAAAACCCTAAGTGCAGATATTTCCAGATAATTGAAACCCTTGGAGTGCTGTTACACAAGCTGGTAGTTTATTTTTACA
Source organism: Sphaeramia orbicularis (assembly GCF_902148855.1). NCBI lineage: Eukaryota > Metazoa > Chordata > Actinopteri > Kurtiformes > Apogonidae > Sphaeramia > Sphaeramia orbicularis. Next base: position 13,773,755 of record NC_043976.1, on the reverse strand, counting down.
GAGCTCTCATTCATATCATGGTTTCACAGTGAATCCCTAGAGGTGGGAGAGATGTGTGAGGGATTCTCAAAGAGGTGAGAGAATTTTCCACAACTGGAACCATGTGCAAAAACAATCCGAGGGGAGCTGAGCAAAAACAAAACTGACCAGACAATGAAGAAAAGCTGGACAAAGATCCCTATTTTCTGACTAGACCACACAGCTTTAAGGGACTTACCTCACTCATGGCAACGTGCACTTAGTCACAATCTGGTGGAAACAAGTGTCAGTGCCCTAAATCATGTCAAACTGGAGCTCTGACCGTCAACACCTCGATTAAGAACTACAGGTAGGAGGCATCCCTCTGCCTGTGCTTATCAAAGCCTCGTGATACCCTAATCAGAACCCTATCGGCCAACCTGCCACCTTCAGCAGTCTGCCCATTGTGCCAGGGCAGAATAAACAAGACTGTCGATCTCGCTTTGAGGACGAATGCTGCCTGAAAGGACAAGCCGTGTTTGAACAGCCAGGAACAAAACCTCTGGTTGACATTCATCTCATTTTAACTTTGCCACACGGAGCCTAAATATTGACCAAGGTGCTTCGAGTCAATGCACTTTGAAGGGCAATGCAAATGGATAAACAATCTTAACCTTACACTTTTTTTTAGAAGATGCTTTTTTTGAAGGCTAATATTGACAGAATCTGTTATAAGTATCAGAAGTGATATTTATATTAAGAAATATAAAACCAGCAATGTGTCATGTTTACAGCAGAAATGACTGAAACATATTTGAGGTTAATCATTTGACTAGGGAACAAAACATTAATGTGTGGAACTACAGCAAATCATCAATCAAACAAAATGAAAGAGTGTGGAGGATTTTAAGGAGCAGTTGATCATATGCACAGCATTTGTAGTGAGAAAAATAGAACCAGTGTCCCTGTATCTCACTGGTGTGTGCCATCAAGAATCAATAAGAACTTGAATTTGCCAGGTTGTCGGGTACTGCCGGTATGTTATGTATGAGTCCTGTGGTCTTGATGCAGGAGATCAATCCCCCAATAGAAGTGGGTGGTACTTTCACTGGAGGAGAACTCAACTAATTAAATGATAGTCCATATATGACTTTTATCAGTGCTAAATAGTAACTATATTGATATCTGTGACCATTTCCATGTTATAAGCCATCAAAATATGACCCATTATGATTAAAGGCAAATATTTCAAAAATCCGTCAAAAATCAAAATATCTCAAAACTGTGAACAAACCTTATAGACATTGTCCCACAAAGCTACATATAAAATTGGAAATTAATCTGACCAGCAGTATTGGAGAAGAAGATTGTTGAAATCTAGACATTGGTGACCTTGGGTATGACCCTTCAAAGTCACTCAAGGTCAAACGTCACGGACCCAAATGAAAGTTAATACATGACTTCCTATCAGTGCTCAATAGTAACTATATTGACATTTATAACATGAAAGTTAATACATGACTCCCTATCAGTGCTCAATAGTAACTATATTGACATTTGTAACCATTTCCACGTTATAAACCATCAAAATATGACCCATTTTAAGTAAAGGCTAATATTTAATATTTCACAAATACATTTTGTAGAGATTGTCCAAAGGAAGTTACATATAAAATTTTAAGTGAATCTGACCAGTAGTTTCGTCAGAGAAGATGTTTGAAGAAATTGCTAACAAAGATGATGCCGGACAAAGCGCTTTCACAATAACTCATAGCTTATCAGCTGGAGAGATAAAAAGGGATTAGTGCTTGAACATTTCATTCAGACTACTCATCTGTCTCGATAACAGTGACATGAACCTGGTAAGAGCAGATCAATACCATACTGAATTTGAAGGCATCTTCACTTATAGGAATTGGTAGGAAAAAAAGGATGTTTTTCTGTCTAACCAATGGAAGCTCAATTCACCAATGAGCTCTTGTAATTTAACACTTAGGCCCGATATAAGTCAAGAGAGGCATTACTGACTAGAAGATGCATACAAAATAGAAGAATATTTTTGATTTTTGACTAGCATTTATTCATTTAAGTGTAGAATAGACATAAAATAATAGTCAGTAGCAGTAATGTGCTGTCTGTTTCAGTTTCAGCCAGTCATGGCTCTGGAGTATGAGGCAGACACTCGACAATATGCAGAGGCCGCAAAGCAGATTAACTACATGAAGTAGGCTCAAATCCCACACAGTCAGCAGTTGGAGGGGAAGAGGAGAGATAGCCTCAGGATGTGTTCATGTCATACAGTGTGGCTGATGAGTCTTTGCATTCCTACATATTTCAATGCCAGCCTGCAAGAAGATCTGGGGTGGATGACATGCTCAGACTTTCTCATTATTACAAAAGAACATGCAAGTTTTAACACTGTTGCAACTCTCCTCTCTACAAACTCTGCAGAATTTCACAACACTCCTATTCCTATTACACTGATATTTACTGTTAAAGGCAGGAGAATATTGGATGGAGATGCAAATGTCAGTTTTTTTTTTTTTTAAATTGACACCTCCTCCTGTTAATTTAAGATGTGAAAATACTGTATGGAACAAATGTTTTTGTTTTTAGCCGTTATTGCAACAGTCTAAACTCCTGGGTCTATTGAATGGTGGAAGGTTATACAGTCTGTTAGATACATGTAGAGTAACAGGAAGTGATGACGGTGAGAGTAATAAAACATCATGGGGATGAGGTGGTGTAAACAGGTGGTGTAAACTTAACTGTTCCTGCCATTTGATTGCACACTTCTACACAGCAACTGGTGTTACCCAGAGACAGCTCACTATTTCACAGCCCACTTTTAGCTCTTCCTGACCTATTACAATTAAAAACAAACAAACCTGAGGGCTAGACAGAGAATCTGAAAGGAAGAAAAAAAATCTTTCTTCTGTAAGTTTTTAAAGGGGTGGATTGTTTAAAATGTAAAAAAATTTATGAAATTATTTGATTTGGGATGTTTCTTTACTATAACAGCTTTTGACTACAACATAATGCCTATTAGTTGTTCTTTTATTTTGTTTTTTAAAGACATACTTTTGGGAAATTCACTGAGTCACTTTTCTGCCAAGATTCAGGAGAAAATTGATTCTTTGGACTTGTGAAATTCTTCGCAAGCAAAGCACTGAATCATTTGCAGCTCTGCCATTTCTGTTTAGCAGCTGATCCCGACCTTTGACCTTGTGTGACTGAGAAAGCACGTATGCAAGTATAATATTAATATCAAGTGTAACAGTACGGCCACAGAACTGGCCCTCTTCATGTGTAAAAGGGTCTGCTGAGATACAGTTTTTATCTTTCTGGATCTCTTAACTCTGGTTATAAAAATGGCCTCCACAAACCTTATGAACCCACACCACCTGTCAAAAGTTTTACAACACCCCCATCTTCTCTATCAGAAATATATAATATATATGCATGAAAATTATATACTTATATCTGAAATATATGACACAGCGTCTTCCTGCCATATGACATTGTCCACATAATGTGCCACAGGTATAGTAGCGATCTATTGTAGTGCTGCTGTAAGTCAGACAGAGCGTTTATCAGCGATGAGCAAAAGTCAGGACACCTGTAAGAAATGCTTGCGTCATCTGTCTAGGTTTCTAGGTTTGTAGAACTTTTTTATGTCGTGGCAGCTTCTGAGAAAATGGAGGTGTTCTAAAGCCACTGACATGAGTGAAAGTTCTGACATTAGGCTGGAGACTGAACTAGTGATACATTAAGACACCATTAGAGAGTAATTATTACCTTGGATTTCTAATGCCTGCGACAAGTCAATGAACTATTGACGAAGGAAAAGTGGATCTGAGAAGCACAAGAACGACAGTAAACATTAACCAACTGCAAAGTTTGTTTTGGGGTTAAATCTACATACAGAAGACTACATATTGCATAGGCTTAGAAACCATTTGCTCTTTTAGGATTGATTGACTAGGAATAATAAGACCAAGGTTAAATATCCCACATGGCTACAGAGCAAAATCATGCTTTGGACTCCTATATTTGATCAAGTCGTCTAGTCTCAAACTGAACAAACTCACCTTAAACGCATAAAGATAGTCCATCAAATTACACACAGGTGTGTTGTCAGAGCTACTGAGATAGCTGTATTTGCTTTTCCAGCGTGAAAATGAAAAGATTCAGCCAAAAGCGTTGGCCAGTTTTAAGGACGGCACGCTGTTTCCCATCTCAGTTACGCTTGTCACATGACCAGGGCAGATCCTCGGGGTAGGAAGAAGCGTTATAGTGTTGGCTCTTAAAAATTCAGACAGAATTACCTGAACTCTCCCAAACCACACATACAAAACACACATTGTTAAGAAGATAATAATTAACTTAGCAGAGTCAGAGCCAAGAGGACAACCAATAACTGCTAAGGGACTGTCAAAGCGCAAACATTTTTATCTTCTGTAACTCTTGATCACCAGGCTACCTACAGGAAACGAGTCCCATAACTGTTATGTCGTATAGCAATTTTGTGGCAGTTAACTGAGTTGGTAGCCATTAATAGCCATAACAATATAATGGCAATTATCAGGAAAGACAGCATATGAGCTAGTAAATTAAGATCTTCACCAATGAAATTAGAGTTTATGAAGTTACTTTGGTGGCTCAGTTTAAACTTACATAACTGAACACAACACAGAAAATTAAAAGGACAAATCTGATAAAAGTACTGTTTTAGCTGTAAAAGTGGATCAGTTTCATTCCTTAAGTACCATGTGTACCAAGGAAAACAGAATATTGTTTTCACCTGTGTGAGACTGACCACTTTTTCCTCATAAATCACAGCAATCTTAATGAAACTCAACAACCCCAATCCTTTACATTTTCCTGTTTGTAGCTTATGTAGTGACTGAGATTCCAGTGTTTTGTAGAGTTACACTGTTAATACAAACACTTCCTGTTACCCTTTCAAATTAAAGGCCCTCCAGTGTCTCAGTTCACAGTTCTTTTCTTACTATGGCCTTTATTACGAAACACATGCAACACAGGAAAGTGCTTTGGTGAACGAGTTCTGTTCATTTGTCAAACACATAAAACTCTTGCTAATTCTTGATATTTTCAAAGTTCTCAGATACACACTGACTTTACTGACTGTGCTTTTTTAAAGGATGTACAAGGTCAGCATTGCTCTCCAATTCTACAGGCCAGTTTGAGCGACTCTGCTCTGCTGTTAACATTGTGTTTACTATTACAACTAAAGGTGTGTGTTTGTGTGATTTCATACTGTATCCTTGACTAGAATATATGCTTTTGTCTGTGTGTAGGGTTTGTGTCTTGTATCAAATTTTTTTGTAGTTTTTTTTTTTTGTTTTTTTTTTGGCATTTTACACCTCTCAGTTTCACAGATCATGTTAAAGTTGCAGTTATTGTTAGTTTTTTGTTGTAATCATCATTTGGTAAAAAAATACACAATTACCTTTAAGCACAGTGCAGTTCACATGGTCTAAGAAGACATGTGAGTGTGTGTGTATCTACTCTCTGCTCTTGTTTACAACTGTAGAAAATCTACTCCATGACACCCAGATTTTGTCCAAACAGTTGTTTTCAGACAGGTAGGGGGTTAAATACCTGATAGACAGCTTTTCCAAGAAGCTTAGAAAAGTGGTTTCACTTGACCAAAACAGTATGAAATAACATCTATATTAATATTTAGTATTTTTATTTGAACCAAGAGGAGAGAGTTCCTGAAAGGAAGATGAATATTATCCCTCAGATTTCTGCTTCTGCAGCTTTAAGTCAACTTCATGACCTTGTAGTAACTGCTTTGTTTTATTGAGATTAAACACAAATTACTTTGTAATCAGAAAGTGTTATTTTGTAGTACATTAACAATCAATAAATATTCAATGAAAGGAATGGGAAGAGAAAACAGCTGAATGTGAGGCCTCTTTGGTCTCTTGCAAATCTTTCACGGACCAGTGCTTAAATGTTATGTATCCTTTCCACTTAAATGTCAAATATCCACTTCCAGCTCCTAAATACTTTGCATTCTATGCATTTACTGCTGGGGTTCTATTTCAAACATGCACTCTGGTCAATGAGTAAGGGTTCCCCATTCAGATTTCGTGCAGGTAGACTCAGTGCTTCACAGCAGTCACATGATTGTGCAAGACTAGAAGGGAAGCAAATGGCAAAAAATGCAAAGCTAAGGGAAAGTGGCAACTTCTGAGATTTGTTTTACAGCCAGGAAGCAGGAAGAGAAGACTGTCAGCAAAATGAAAAATTGTAAACATGACTTGAATTCCTCTTAGCAAGAAAATATACTCCAGTAGTGAAAAAAATGTAAATCTCATAAGGGGTATATCTGAATCTCATGTTTCTGACTGAAAAATCCCCTCTTTGGATGTGAACTTTGCTGTTAAAATATTTCAGGTGAACTATACATATAGTGAAACCTCTTGAACTAAATCCAGCCAGTCCTACACATGTAAGAAACCACTAACCGAAGCAAAATATTCACCCAATATTACTAGAAGTCTAACCACAGCAGATGTTATCTAAAACTAAGACGCTAATCATGGGAGCATTATTTCTCTAAGCTTGTGATATTTTTGCCCACAGCATCTTAATCATTCTGAGGAGCTCTTGAGATGAGGAGCGCTGTTTTCTTTGGCCGATGACCAGTTGCCCTCTGGCATGTCTATCACAGAAACACCAGCAGCCCCACAATTATCTTTTTCAGTAAGGCCTATTGGCAACACAACATCGTGTAAAACAAAATGAGGAAGGAAAGTGTTTAAGTCGTTTAATGAAAAGAGGATTTCACCAGGAGCCGGTGTATTTTTTGTAATGTGAAATACACAGCTAGGGAACTGGCTCTAGGATGTGACTGGATTTGTAGAAATACACTGTAGTTTTGGAGGGAAAAGCAGTGTCCAAAGTACACATGGTTATGCCAGAGACGACTGGGTGAGCTGATGCAGCATAAATCCAGCACAAAACAGTGTTTGGGGTTTGCACATAGAAGTACAGGCAAGTCTTGTGTTTTTACAGTTACAGTCTCATGCATAAAACACCCATAAGCTAATTGTATACTGACTAACATTTAACCTCATGTGTTTTATCATGTGCCTGTTTGAACTTGACCTGACAGTGCAGACTGAGACCTTTCTTTGTGCAGCTTTGTGAACTTACACTGTGAATAACCGATGCCACGGCGTCAGTAATCTGCTTGGCAGCGCTGGGGTTGCTCATGACTCTGTACTGTAGTCGCTACTGGAGAGCCTGTGGAAAGCTGGTTTGGATCGATGTGGCTTTAGCCCTTCTCTTTCTCACTGGGACTTAGACAGCTTTTGGGCAGCATAACCTGGAGACACATTCAGAGGCAAGAGTTCATACACATGAGGCCCTGAAATACTGTAGCTCTGGGCTGGTATTTGCTGTATATAAGATACGGTCAGATAACACAAGAGGATCAGGATAAAACATGTTTCTAATTTTTTGACAATTAAATACAACATATTGACTCTGCAATGTGAATGAAATAGAAGTATGAGATAGGCTAATTTTCAACACGAGATGCAGAAGACAAAACCCAGCACAGCTTTAGATTTAAAAGATACCAAGAGAATTAAAGTATGACACCAAGGATTAGAGATTAAATACTTAACATACGCTTTATTTTACAGTTACCTTCTGACAAAATATCTTATTTGAAGGACTACAGCAGTCAGCAGTTAGTTGCATAGTTTAATATTAAACCTGATGTCCTAAAGGACAGTTTGTTACTGTCCTGTAACACTCTGGACTGTCTGTACCAGAACATGAGGTCTAAGTAATGAGTAATCACCAGTTAAATGTATAGCAATGTACAACATCCCAGACGCCTTAGTGTCGCCAAACCTCTCTCCAGAAACATCTACACAGGTTGAAATGGATCCCTTGTTTACAGTCAGATGGAAAATGAGAAGAGCTTGGTTTGTACCAGAGATATGATGGCACCAAAAGGAGAGAATGCACACCGCAACATCCTGACACTCCATCTCTTTTTATTTCTGTGATTCTTGATATGAGGCCCGCAGCACTTCCTCACCACCATTCAAGGTCATTTACCATTCGTGTCAGATAAGAGCCAGATAACACACGGCTACTGTGCTGGGGAAGCCTTTGATAAAACGGTGGCACGTGCCTCCGCTAACCTCCACCTCAATCACCGTTAAGTCTGTGTTATACAATGTATATAACCGAGGAATGCAAAGGCGACACAGTTCAGATTGTTCATTCAATCACAGGTGAAAACAGCTGATGATAGTTTAGTCACAAAATAGAAGATATTAAGGAGGTTCTGCAAGACAACACAGATGTAAATTATTAGAAATTAAATTTACAATGAAAGTATTATTAGTCTGCAAAATATGTTAATTAGTCTAAATGATACATAGATGTTATCACATAACATAATCCTGAAAGCAAAGATCCTATATATAATATAAAGCAGATGCCATTTACACCCAGGGTGAAACAGCCCATGTTTATGATGGGTCTGTTTTACTCCCAACCAAAGATTATGGTTTGGATTCAAATTGAGCCTTACCAACTATTTTCACTCCTTAAATCTAACCAGACTGTGACTCAAATCTGGAAACAATTTTTTGTTGAAGTTATAAACTAGAAATTCAACACGCAAATCTTCTTGGGTGAAAACCCACCTTCCATTCACCTACCACCACCCTTGACTAAGTGTTAGACATATAGTAGGATATGATGTAATTTTTTTCAGTTTTCATTGACACCTGGGTAATGAATACAATTCTGGCACACTTCTGTCTTGCACTCACAATAAACCATATAAAGCTGAAGCCAGCCTGGCTCTGTGACAGCAGCTATCAAATAAATGATAAGCCTCCTTATGCTGGAGCATAATCATATCTATGACCTTGTTAATGACCAAGATTTTCAAACAGTGAATTTTAATTAGACAGTGTGAACTTTTATTGGGACTGGACAAAGATATCCTGTCAAAGAGACCTGAAATCAAGACAGTAAAATAAGCTCACAGTTTTGGTAATCAATGTAGTTTCTGCTGCTAGTGTGGTAATCACTCAATTAAATGCTAAGTACATACTACGACACGTTCTATCTATTGTTCTACTGGTTAGAGACACTACAATCTGTGTACGAAGGGGTCTATTAGAGACCATCGGTTTGAATGGGTGTGTTTGAGGATTACTTTCTCAGTAAATCTAGACCCTACCACTGTGGAAGAGGCTGACCTGGCTACACAGGGATAAGGTTACAGAACCATGGGATCCTGAGCAAAAACCATGGGAACCAGCCTACCTACCTCAGGGCACGTCTGTAATAATACTGTTACGATAACAATAATGATCAGAAGAAAACAATTTGGAGAAATAACACCGTGTGCAATTGTCTTTATATTAAAGTAGATTTAAAAAGACAATTTTCATATAATATATATTGTGTTTTATCCTGTAATCAGATACAGTGAGTTCAGGAGAGGCCTGAAAAAAGGAACTGTTTGTTCCTTATGCAAGAACCAAAATGACTGGGATGAATGCTGACAGTGCAAGAGGAAGTCAGGACAAGATGCCCTGTATCTTTTTTTTTTTTTTTTTTGGAAGATGTTCGTGATGCCTTCACATAGTCATCAAAAAGTCTGACACCTAACAAACTATTTCTAGCGAAAGAATTTTTTCCCTAAAGCTTTCCCAGGCTGCACAGAGTCACAATCTCAAATTTGTGAACACAAAGCTTTGGGAAAAGTATCCTTCAGGGAGGAAGTAACTATGAAAACAGGAAGAAGGTAACGGGCTATAACTGCAACAGACTGAGGCCTGTCAGGAGGAGCTGTTGATTTTTATATACAAAAAAATCACATTGGACATTCATAGATGTTTTGTAACAGTTAACACAAAAACCATGTGTTCACATATGGGACATGAGCTATACTGCTGTAAGGGGTTAAAATGTCTACCATGTCTACTGTGTCATTATATGTTAACACAGCTTGTAACAGTCATCTTCATCTGTTCCTCCTTCAGACAGAGAAGACACTCAGGAAGATATCTCTGCCTGTCATCTACATAAGTAAATACCCCCCTGAAGTACCATTTGTAATTAAAGCAGACCGCACATGAGGCTGTAGTGAGCTAGACCCAAAGTTTATCTATAAGTAGATGAGCAATATTTCCCTTCTGTAGGATTAAAGTCTAAGATTCTGAGATTATTTTAAGTATAAAATGATCACATTCAACATTGGATTCACTTGACAGATAACAGGATGACTGTACTGGGATGAAGTAAAGCAATCTAAAGTAATAAAGTTCTTTGTGTAGTGTTGCTTAGATGCACCCTGATCTTACAGAAATATTAAACTGGAAGGACAAATTATTGTGAATTATTACTCCGAAGAGGAGGCTAGAGGTATTGATTTTGGCTCAGTTTGTTTGTTTGTTTCTTTGTTTGCTAACACTCTAGCAGCAAAACTCTTGGTTGGATTCATACCAAATTGGATTTATAGATTGCCAGTGACCCAGAATAGATGTGATCATATTTTGGGAAAAGTAGGTCAAAGTTCCAATTTTTCATGTTTCTAAAATCTTTTTTTTTTCATTTACTTATAATGGGCAAAATTTCAAATGTCTACAAAAGCATCCCCAGCAATTGATATGCTAACATAAGCACACGCATAGACTTGATGACATCAGCTGGATCGATGCCAAAATAAGCTACAATATGTGCAAGGGGCGGGGTTTGTTGTGCCTGGCACCACTTGTTTGTTTTTTATTTTTAGGGTGTTACAACTCAAGATTTTCCCTAAAAAAATGTTACATATTTAATATCGAACTCTACCATAGTATGAACAAATGAGCACAATATACCACCAAACCATCTAAAAAGAATACATGAATATGACAAGCAGCTGTCAGTTTATGACTATGATGAAGTCCTTGAATGTCTTACTTAACTTCTATGTGACCTTTAGGGTTGAAAGTAGGCAAAAGGTTAAAAATACTTTGCTACACCTCAGCATAATGACACACAGGGGTTCATGAGCGAGACAGACACAGACAGGACAGAGAGTTTGGAGCTGGATTCAAAGCCACAACACAAGCCCAAATGTGTCTGGGCCCGGCTTCAATCAGCCTCTGGGAGCATGAGAGATGACCACAGGCTGCATGCTCATCTATAAAATTCTATCAGAAAGGCATAATTAAAGAAGAGTTCAATAAAATTTCTGAACTACCAATGAAAATGCCTGTCCAGAAATAGAAACGTGATCATAATGTCCAAACCTCAGGCCTGTACTTACAAAAGCAGGACAATGACAGGGAGGAAAGGATTGGTTTAAGGTTTCATTAGAGATGTGAGCTTCCCAAAAACAAGGCAGTGTGTGTTTCAGACACAAAGCCAATGCATTTTTGTGCAGATGTCAGGTTTTTTTTTTCTTGAAATATTGACTCTGTGATTGACCAAAGCCAATCTGTGTAGATAATGTGTTTCATAATATTCTATCACACACAATAACATGCAGTAACATCCTTAATGCTGCATTAAAACTAATACATTTGACACCGATATCACATGTTTAAGCCATATGAGACAACCAGTGATAAACAGAAGACACCAGTCATTAAAAATGGGTCAGTCAGACACTGTTCAAAGGACAGACAAGTACTTAGGGAATACACAGTCTGATTTTTGATGTAACCATAAATTGTCAATTTTGGATCACCCACGGTTGTAATTGAGCCGTCACTTTCCAATATTGGTCTTTCAAGCCTGTAATTTAGAATTTAATATGTCTGTACTCTTAAAACTTAAGTGGGTTGAAAGTGGGTGGTTTTAAGAGATTTTTTTCCCCTCGTGTGAAACCTGTAAATTTGTTTACATTTGTTCATGCTGTGGTTATAGTTAATCAGCCTGGCTCAGCCCTTTGTTAAATACATTATAAGAAAGTGTGACACTAACAGGAGGAATCTTGTTAAATTCATCCGCTGTGGTTACCTAATTGAAAACTGACCACATAAACAATGAATTAAACTAGCAATAGATCACACAGAAAAACAACAAGGACTCTTAAATGACATTCTGATGCATAAATTGTGCAAGTTTTAACATTGAAATTGTGCGTGAAGTCATGCAATGAGACCGATGGAGACACGTACCTTTGTGTGCTTACTGCAGAGAAGCCACCGCAGACATCGTAGGGCAATTCTGAACTCTGCTGTGAAGGGAGACCCGGGGCTGGTCAGAGTGCAGGGCAAAAGCAAACAAGGGGAGAAACCAGAGATAGGGAGACAAAAGAAAAGTTGGAGTTAGAGATTCAGAGCGTGCAAGCTTGACTGATCATGTGGTGTTTAGCCCCTCGTCGAGCCGAGTCCTCTCTCCGGCCAACGTGCAGGGACTGATAACGGGCAGCCTTCTTCCTCAGGATTATGTTTCCTCCTCCAGCCTGCTGACAAGTAGCCATGTGACTCCAGGACCCATTCAACACTGAGTCACAGACTGCTGCTGCTGACACACACACACACCTATCTGTGCATGTTACATACACAATCGACCCTCTCGTTATAAATAGAATTTGATTTCAATCTGGGCTACTGGTATTAGTCTGTTATGAACCCCTCTTAAAAAACACACACTAGGTGAGCTCGTCGCTGCTCATCATCTGCTGAGAATATTTATTACAGATTTCACATGAGTAAAAAAAACCAAACTGTTATAGTCTGTTTCTTAATCCATGTAAGCTAAAGTTGCAACACACCTACAATAGGTGACCAGATGGTTTCCAACAGGGTTTCGACATTAAAATGGTGTCGGGCAGCACAAAGCAAATGCCACAAAGGGTCACAAAAGACTGGTTTACCACCACACACAAGCAAATGAATGACATCTGTAATTTCAAATAGTCCAGACTGTGAAATAGGCAGTGAGTCATTCTGTACAGGTTTTCTTTGGTATTAGGCAACTCTCTAAAACATGAAAAACACTGCATCTGCCAGAAAGCTTCTCAACATATGCAATAGGTTACTGTGGCTCCAGCAACATCAATGTGGAGATATTAATAATGCCAACGTTTACTTTAAACATCTATGAAAAAGCTGTTCAATTTCAAATACACATCGACTTCAAAACTGCATGTATTTCTGAACATGTTTATAAATCTGCACAGGATGTTTATTCATTTGTGAATATGTGTGCACTGTGAAAAGAGCGGGAAAGAAATCGCATGTTGCTTCATTTGTCTTAAACTAATCACTGCTCAGCCCTTGCAATCAAATGTTTACATTGAAATGCATCCTTAAGAAGTGTGTATGGTGGTGCAAAAAGTCTTCAAAAAAATACAATAGAGTGAAAAGTGCAATATTTACTTCAACGATGTAGTGATGTCAAAGGATGAAGTAGCACAAAATGGAAATACTGTCACTTCAATTTTATATTTAAGCACAGTTCTTGGGAAAACCTACTTAAGGTACATTAAGTACATCTAAGTGATTGTTGGGGATGGCCTTCTTAGACCGACAAAATGTCACTTTTTAGGTGAATTTCTCCTTTACACACCCACTGGAACTCCAGAGTTTCTAAAATTCTTTGGCACTGGAAAAATAACTTGTCATGTCATGGAGGAATCAACATTATTCCACAATTAATCCAACCTAAAGTCATAAAAGCTGCCAGATTAATTGTGTTTTGCAGCGAACAAAGAACAGTCCTGTGATCTAAACAAGTTGCTTACCAGTTCGCCAAATAATCAAGTGCTGCATTCCACATCAGCTTATATGAGCCTTAGGGCTAAAGAAATACTCAGCCCCGGGAGGAGCCAGAGTGTGTTTGTGTGTGTGTATTGGGGGGAGATATTATTGTTTGTCCCCTGGGCTGTGGGCTCACTATAGAGTCACATGCATGTCTTGCGGGAAAAAAAACACAGTCAAAGCCACAAGCTGCTAAAATTGAAGTCCACTTCAAAGTCTGGGGCTTTCCTCATCCCTAACCGTGTGCTTATAATAGCATTATCCACTGACACAAAGTTAAAGTCAGAGGTGTGACTTCAACTTTTTGACTTAACACCTTTTTCTGACCATGATCAACAAACAACACGCTTACTCCTCAGCACTTAACCTGCATAGAATAGCACACGTCACTATGCTCTTTCTTGCTTCTGACATTTTAATTCAACTTGTAGAGGCAGCTGGAAGGTTTTGGCTTGCACATTTGGCTGAAGTTAATGAAATGAAGCACTCTGTACTTCATCCAGACAACTGATGTAGATTTCAAAGTGCCTTTTCTCTTCTGAATGAATAACAACTAAGAATATCACTTTACAACAGCTAAAACAAGTATTTATTTTTACAAAACAACATCCCACCCTAAGTTTTTCTAGCTTTAATCCTAAGTGTTAACACAACTCGGAAATTCTCTCTCCTGCTTCCTGTTATTTTTCTCTTCAACTCTAAAACAAGTCTACTAGACTATGTTCCTAGACGTAAGGAAAAACATACTCAATTGGTCAAATGAGGACAAACAGTTTACTCTAAAAAAAGTACTGTATCATGACAACATAAAGGAGTTAAATCTGTGCAGCCTCCTTTCATCCTTCCAAAGCTACGTAGACAGGAAAATGTGAACTGTCAGAAACTCACCAGCAGCCGGCCCAGTGCTCTCACCCAGTCAGGTCTCTTTTCCAGCCTGATAATGTAGCCATACCACTGACAGCTGCTGTGTTTGCGGATCTCTGTGGGGATTTGGCTGTAGTGTATGTTGATAGCTATGCCTCTGTTGCCCTAAGTGTTTAGCCTGAAATAGCCCTCTGCACTTTAGAAGTTACTCGGCCATGTCTCGAGCCTTTCACCATACAGACATCTCTTCCCCTCAGCTCTGGCCACATCGACTTCACTGAAGCTTTGGCAGGATTCGGCGCTTCAGCATGACTGTGCTAAAACTATGTGCACACATTGACTGGGACACCTCCAGCCTTGCAAAGCTAACAGCTGCACTCAGCTGATGTATGCCCATCTTTATCTCACTCTGTGCCCTTCATGGGCTCAGCTAAGACACCACCTGTCCAGGGGTGTAGGGGGATTTGAGGGGCAACCGAGTCCTGGCAGCTTATGTAATGCCTGCCCATTGTCCTCTGTGCCAGAAAAGAAAGCACAATCACCACTAAGGCATTTATGTACCTTTAAGAGGGGTGAGTGTGTTGGCCAATAAAGGAGGCCAATTTGCATTAGAAATGGAAACAAACACATATGTTTTTCCACTGACAACACAATAGAAGAATCCTAAAGAGCCAATCAACAATTCTCAGAATACAACAAACTAAAAGGATTAACGTCCATCAGCTGTTGGAATTTCCTTAAGTTTCATAGATCAACCTGTGTATTAAACTCTGAAATTCAATATATGTTCAATATAAAAACAGTTAGCCAGTGCAGACATATTATCAGCAACAAGAGGACACTGTATAACCTGCCAGTATAAGCAGAATTAGGCTAAAATAGTAGCTGATGTCTAATATTAAGTGTCTCAATAGAAATTACTCACTTTTGAGGGAAAAAAATAACTTCAAAAATAAAAACTGCACATAGAATTGCCAAGATTTTACTGCAGTTGTTTTGATATTAACTTCCAGATTAATTCATAACATTGAGAATTACTTAATGCGCATTATTTATTTATTTACTTCTTCTTTAGCCTTAGGTGTTCTGCTCAGCTTTCAATAAAGTCAATGAAAGCTTATTTCCAACAGCTTTTGCTTTCTTTCAGGAGATGGTATTGGCTGTTTTTGCTCCAAACTATCATCCTTTAAAAATCCCATACCCCTACTAATAAAAACACTGAAAAAGAACTGAGCTACTATTTCTTTTTTGTTTAACAGCAATGTTTCCATGAATTACACATCTGTGATACATCATGCAAAGGAATTATACACTGATCTGAAAGAGCATAAAGCAGTTGCTATAAAACAAAGTGATGCTGAATAATTGCATTTATGGTGTACACAACATTAAAATTTAATAGTTTGTTTTTAACATCCACTGGGCAATATATTTTAGAGTCACCAGTGACCCGTCCAATCGAGTGCAGCTGCTGTGGAGCTCGGATGTGAGACTTTGTCAGAACTGCATCCAGGGCTGCTCATGTTGCACCAGCTGCACAACAGGTAAAGCCGTGTTCTCACAGAACACAGTAATTGTGAAGTTTTGGCCCAGTGCACTTGTAATAACTGTATTTACTCGCATGGGACTAAGACTAGGGCAGGAATAAAGGATCCTCTGGGTTACTGGAACACAATCTAAAAAGCTAAAATCTCACATGATCATATGAACCAGCTATTTATCTGTATTGTGGGAAACAACACAACACGATTAATGTAGTGAACAACACAAATAGAAGGCTTATAGAACTGAAGATAAAAGGCATGAGTGTGTAAAATTTACCGTTCATGGGAGAGCTTGTCCCAGGGTTGAAATCACAGAGGTGGGTGGTGAAGGGAATGACCAAGGCTGCCTCACCATGTCTAATGTGATTCTGTAAGTAGTTGTTCAAAGACACTACAACTGCAAGCTGCTTAATGGGCCTTAATGTGAGAAGAGAGCAGCCCAAACTACATGGTCTCCGAGGTGTCCTGCCAAAATGCTAATATAATCAGATGCAACTTAGTAGACTACAAAATTAGAGCACAGTAACAGCCAGGCTCACGCGTATAAACAGTGACCCCACAATCTCTAGCTGACTATAAATAGGCCTAAAATTACAGCATTCGTAATATTAGACGTACTATTTTAACTTGAAGGACTGACATAAAACTGAGTCATTTTATCAGCAGAGGGAAGGTAACATTCAAGTGCCAAGAGGCATGAAGAAAAAAAACAAAAAAACACTTACTATCTACCTCTTTTCCTTCCTCGCCTTCTGCATGACCAAGCAATTTACACCAGGAATGTGCTCAACTGTTTGCTGCTTTGGCACTTTTTTCCCCTGCAAAACACACACTGTTGTGACAAATCAGTTCACAATAAGTCTATTTGACATACTTCACCAAAGCAAAGAAAAACAAACAAAAGCTGAGAGTGAGATCACAGAGATAAGATGAACCTGGCCTACGCGGCTCAAGCCACGCACGGGATTATGCCACAAAAAGGAAGCTCAATAGCTCTGGAATTTAGAGAGCTTATTTTCCTCTAAGATTGAACAAGGTCAGATTCACTAAGACAAACATTTCAGATTCCACTATCTTATGAGTCCTTGGAATGGTCATTTTTGTCAAATAGAAATGTCACGGTGGTTTGTTTCCCTTAGATGTAATCATTTCCAGATAAGCACTTTATCCCATGTCTAGGCTTTACATCACAGAAAATATGTCATAATAATAGAATAATATATCTCATATAACCTGGAGTACACATAGCACTGATACATATGGGTTGATGGAGGAGGTACATTCTTCTTTCATCCTGTAAGAGTCCATGTCCTGACATTTATTAGCACTGTGACAGAAGAACAGACTGTAGCTCCAAACATGGACCTTAGCGAGTCCTAATAATAGTTTTTTTGATCATGCCTTCCTTTACAAGCTGATTAAATTCACACCATTCATATGAATCTTGATAGGTTTTCTAGCATGACAGCACACAATTGGGTCTTTATGTTTACCAAGTGCTTCATATCAACAGCTTTTTTTCATGACAGATATTTAAGAAAAACACAGGTGAAACTAATAACAACAACAATGGAGCAGTCTGGTAATTACTGCAATGCAATACAGCCATCATTATGTTAATAAACTGCACCTGCTGTCCAAAAAGGCCTATTCAGCTTTAGTCTGTTTCATTTTATTACCTGACCATGTGTGTCAGTGTCACAGTTTAACCACTAATGAACTAAAGCAGTTTTACAAAGTTTCCATTGACAACCAAGTGTAGGTGTAAGACAGAAAGTCATATATAAAATCAACACTTTAAAACACCCACGTAAAATCCTGGTCAAAGTCAAGTGATGGATAATATGCATAAAAACACATTAATTTGCCAACTTTGCAATAATGATATTATTTCACCAGAGAAACCAAAAAGATCAGATGCCATTAAAAATGAATGAACAAATGACCCCCATCCTGAACATAACTATTTTAAATGTCAAAAAGAAATCATGATAACAATAAAAAAAGACAACACTCTAAGTTGATACATACTCATTCCAGACAACTTTTTTTTTTTTTTTTTTTAATATGATGACTATCAAATTTTTCCTCTGTAGCTGCTGTCTTATGGGGGAGGAACCGCTAGCTTGCTAGGATGAAAACTACCGTAATGTGCTTTTATTAATTTCTCCCTGGACTCGAAAGCGGCTTCTACAGCAACAAAATATGTACTAATAAAATATATTACAAATATATCGGTTTTTTTTACATTACCTGGTTAAAAGGAACAGTAACAAAGCGAAGTCATCCGCCAGCAGCAGACAGTCATGTGTGACAGTTATTACTGTCAGTGTCGCCTCCTCTCCTCACAGGAAAATCAGTTATCAGTAAAAACGGACTCACCTTCAACATAAAAACAATTCGAGTCAAAAATATAATTTCACAAAACCAGACCTCACATTCATGTACAGATTATACGCTTATTTACTCACCGGTGCCTCAACTCTCGCTGAATGACTGGCTCAACCGGTGTCCAAATGGCTAAATTAGGTCCAACTTCCGGTGAGGCGTGCGTATTAAAAGCCGAAGGGGGTATTTGTATGTTCGTATTAAATATTACTACGTGCCTTTATTTTGTAAGTCCACAACGTATTTCCGGTGTTTCGTTATTTCCTGTAACTTGACACGTGTCGTCGCGCCTGCGTAAAGCGATGATTCATATTTCTAATGAAGGCCTGAGGGGAAGCATCCTGGAGAATAAGACATCCTTTAGAAGTCGTGACCTCCTGCATGAGGAGAAACAATACTGGCCGAAAAATCTGCGGATTATTTAAGACTTTCTACTCAAAATACCATTATGTTATTGTATGTTGGATATATCTATTGTTTTATTGATTGTTGAATTGTGTGCAGTGTCCTTGAGTGTCTAGAATGTATTATTATTATTATTATTATTATTATTATTATTATTATTATTATTATTATTATTAGTCGTAGTAGAAGTAGTAGTAGTTGTTGTTTTAATAGTAGTGGTTGTAGTATTATGTTCAAAGAGGTGAAACTCACATAAGTTTAAAAAAATATAGTTTTAAGAAATCTAGGTTACATAAAGTTTATCCACATTGAAGGGCTGTTAAACTTTCATGTTCACTCTTAATTAATACCAAAATTATAGATTCTGATGATCTTAATCTATTTTACTGTTTACCATGATGATGATTACCATGGTAGAAAACCATGGTGTAATATCAATATGAAAATTAACCCTTAAAGACATTATTGTAGTGGGGGGTTTTTTTGTACAAATTATTTTTTTCTGTACATTTAACATTTCCAAAGTGATTATTGCCATTTAATATTAATTTTAGTCTCTGCATTTTGTATTTTTCTGTGAAAATCCCATTTATATATTTCTATATTTAATTTGATAATTATGTATTTGTTCATAAAAGCTTGGAGTAAATCTAAAAGTTATGGATTGTGTTTGGTAGATTTAGTTATACGGATATGTAACTTAGCTTCGTGGACTGTCCAGGAGCAGGTTTATGAAGACTTATCTAACTTAACAACATATTTTATCTCATGGTTGCACTTTCAGTTCCTATAAAGACTTTTTATAGGTGGCAATAACAATGTGTGACAGGGTTTCTGCATTCATTAAAAGTTGGTGGTAAAGTAATTATAGTCTGTTTGTCTTATTTTCAGTGTTGAACATATTTAAGTTATACACATTATAGTAGAAATACCAACAGCATATCTAATTTTACATAACTAAATAGTTTTATCTTGATTTAGATACTCACAAAACAGTTTTATTTCATAGACTTGTATAGAGAACAGTGTGTGAGGCCAGCTGCTCAGCAGTTTAGACACTGGTCCTGATGTAAACACAGACATGCGGAGTGAGAGAGACCCCTACTGGTGGATTACTGCTACTGCAGCCTGGAATCACACCTGCTCACTGTGATAATTATGCTATAAATGATTTAACCTGTTCGGTTTTTTTTTTTTTTTTTTAGTTTATTTCACATTTGTATTAATTTCAGTCGTTGAATTTGTCTCCCTGAGAAGGTTTATCCTACAGTGGGTAAAGTGAAACATTTACTTTCAAGATTTTTTGTCACATTTCTGCTAACATCTACGTGCTGTATCTTTACGGAATCTTAATCATTAAAAACGGAAACTACAATCTAGTTTCCGTTTTTAATGATTAAGATTCCGTTGGGGCGGTGTCTGTGGTTTATGTGTTTAGTCATTCAACGCAGACTGGGTTTGCACTCGCTGTCGGTGGATAAAATCTCCGCACCGCCGATAGGCTGGTTCCTTGTTTATACTCTGTCAATCCACAAGTCAAAGGGGGAGAGGTCAGTCTTGCTATGCTAGCAAGACTACTCCGCAGCCCAAACTGGGACGTCAACAAAGTTATTCATTCATTTTAGTTTCCCTCTGTTTTATCTACAGTAACGTTGAAACAACGACATGAGTTCTGCTGCCTCTTCGGTAAGGTGGAAATAGCATACCTGCATTCACCGTGACAGTATAATCCATGGAGATATTAGCTGCTAGCTACTTTAGCATTAGCTTCGCTTGCGTTCTTTATCATCTAACATTTAGCTAGCTGTCATGCTAACGTTGTTTGTTGACATCCCCCCACCGTATAGACAGGACAACATCTTTAGCGTTAGCTGTCTGTTAGCTAGTCCCCTGACTTCAACTTTTATTTCGTTCATTTTACTGCGAATAAAAGCATGCAATCTGACAATACGAGACTAACTACTTGAAAACTTTATTAACTAGCTGTTAACGTGAATTTAGATATTGGAGACTTTAAAAACTATGGTGGATAGTCAGTCTTTGTTAGATACATTTAGCTACTTGGGACAAAGGCACAGAAATAAATACGTGCTTTTGTCAAAGCTAACAAAGAGCAAACATCAGTAGTTAATGACCATATAGTAAACAAGCGTTCAAGTAACACAAATTTGATTCATTTTCCCCTCCAATTTGATGATAACCCTGTGGTTAAACGATCATTTAACCATTCGTATTCCATACAGAGAAATGTTAAATATCTATAACAAGAAAGGGCAAAACGGTTTAAAAAGAAGTAATATGTCAATGATGTATTTGACCACAAAGAAGGAAGTTTGATCCAGTGAATGCAGCACAAAAATTAAAAATAATATGGTCTTAATTTTTCACAAGTAGGTTCGAGGAGCTTAATGGCTATGAGGAGCAAAAAAAATCATTTAGAATATCTTATATCATCTTATAGTCAGGTGCTGCCCATACATTGTTTGCACTGAACATTTTATTTAATATTGCTTCAGACATTAAAACATGAGCCTTACAAATTTTACACCACTAGCTAATGTTTGTGGAACTGCTTAGAAATGCATTGTAAAGGAAGTCATCAAGCCCTTGTTGACATACTTTTTACATTTGGTTGGTAGTTCATTGACAGTTTTTTGTTGGGTTTCTGTAAAACAGACTATTGGAGATTTATTCCTCACTCTCAGTGAGATGGGCTTCTCAGAGGAACAGATCCAGGCAGCTGTGCAAGCAGGACATTTTTCTGTACCAGAGGCAGCTGAGTGGTGAGTTATTAATATTATTTCGACTCTTTGACTCAGAATCAGTGGAAACAGTTATATAAACTAATAAACGCTGCCCTGTCTTGAAATACACTTTCCAAGTCATTGTCAGTAATATTCCATGTATTTCTTATATGTTCACAGGCTTTTACAGGGTCAGGTTCCACGCCATAGGTTGATAAAACAGTCATCACAGCCAGCAGAAACAGCTTTTTCTGCATTCAATCCTCCCAAAGAGCCTGCAAACACTTCTGGTTCACAAAAATCTCCTAGTGAAGGTAAAGGTATGATGCAAGCAAGTAGTTTATGCTCATTAAAGTTATTCGTGTTCACTAAAAGTTATAGTGGAGTAAAGGAATCATTTATAGCTATGTAGTGTTGGAACAACTGCATTTTTGTAGAGTTTGATTTGTGGTCATATGTTCTCCATTATTTCAGTCTTATTAGTTCTTTTTAAACTCAGGTACTTTGTTGCAATCCCCCCGCTGAACAGCCAAAAAAATTGGCCAGCCACATATGCAGATTTAGCTGTTTGTGTCTGTGGTTGAATCTCATTTGACTCTCTATGAATTTTTATAGGATGTCCTTCGTTGGTGCTAAGACCATCACAGTCATGTAACCTGTCTACTGACCCACTACCAGTGGAGTCCCGTATCAAACTGGACAAGGGTGACTTTGAAGAACAACAGAGACAACGTATCGCACAGGAGGCCAGAGCAGAAAGACGACAAAAGAAACAGGTCAGAACTACTTGAAAAAATACTTCTCATATTACTCTTTGTCATTAGACACAGAGGAGAATATTTTAATCAATGCATTTGATGCTTCATCTTTGAGGAAAACATCTCATCTAATGCTTGTTGGTCTGCCAGGAGCGTGAGCTGGTGTTGAAGCGAATAGCAGAAGATCGGAAGAGCTTGCAGGAGAAGATCCAGACTGGTGCTGCTATAGAGACGTCTCCAACTGGTGATGGGCAGAAACTTGGGGGAAAGATTCAGACAAATGTGGACAACAACTGTATTCTTATGGTGAGCAGTGTTGCCAACTCCTCAGCAAGAAAAGTAGCCACTGGCTGTCCTAAAAGTTGCTCAATGATGTCATTACCTAATGTGCACCATCTGAAATATACATGTAATTCTGATGAACAATGTGGGAAAGACAAAAAGTGAGTATAAAAACACCTTAAATATGTTTAGAACTACAAATGAATTATACTTTGTCAATTCTTGTTTTGTTTTTTTTGTTTTGTTTTTTGTTAATGTTATAATTCCAACCCTCCTCTGGAATAAAATGACCCAAATGAGACATTGGTGGAGTTACTGAGGTTATTTATTTGTTTGTTTACTTTTTAGCTTAATTTTCTTAAGTTTGGTTTGGTTTTTAACCTTACAGTCCCCTTAAGAGCCTACAACAGGTCACAGTAAAAGATGAACATTTTTAGTTTTCAGTCTACATTACCAATTTAAATGGAACAAAAAGAAACAGTAGAAAAACTGTCAGTGGCAATGGAAGTGATTTCTGTTCAATGCAGGGATTTGCTGTAGACAAAAAAAGATACGTGCTTTTACGCCAGAGTCTCCAAGTCTCCAATAACACCAGAAAAACTTGCTAGATTTGTCGCTAGTTAGTTTTCTGATAGATTTTAGTCACTGGTCTGAAAAATCACTGAATATATTAGTAAAGTGGCTAAATTGTCCACTCTGATGGTGAGTAGAGGAAGAACACATTCTGAAACACAACGATTAAGACAGTGAAATTGCAATTATTGAATCTTTTGTTTTCCTGTAGATTCGACTTCCTTCCGGTGAGTCGATGCGTGAACGTTTCCCAGCCGACGCCCCTCTGCGCAGTGTCATGGAGCACATCACTGACCGGCACCCGTCCCTAGCGTCCTTTTCTCTCCTTCAGGGATTTCCACGGAAGCGCTTCGGGGAGGCGGAGCTCACTTGCTCCTTGCGTTCTCTCGGCCTCACTCCTAACGCCGCACTGTGTATTCAGACCACTCCCCCAGACACACCCCACGATCCACCCAGTCCGGCAGAACCTCCATCAGCAGGACAAAATGAGCAGGCTCCTCCTTCCCTTCCTCTTCCTCTTCCTCTGCCACATTTACCTGTCCGAGAGGGGCTAGGGGGGCTGGACCCTATTCTTCCCCCTCCGTTACCTAACCAGGTGTGGGAGGAGGCGGTGAATTATGCAGGAATACCTGAAATTGGTCCTTCACTTTCTGGTCCTTCTCATGTTTGGGGTATTAAATACTATACTTTACTATAATACTAGCAAACTACACATTAAAATGACAAAGTTATTGGCTAAAAATGTAATCACTGTTTGTTTATTGGATGATTTCTGGTGGGGTTCAACAGGGCGAGGCCAGAGGTTGGTTCCTGGTAATCCTGATGAGGCTGCTGGCATAGAGGTTGATGAAGACCAAGAAGAAGAGGGAGAGCCACGTCACATTCCTAATGGTGCTGCTCCTCATTGATGATATACACTCTTTAACCCTCTCTTGCCTTTCACCTTGTTTACTTTACCCTTCTCGTTTCCCCTCCTGTCTCCATTTGTATCAATATTTCATCCATGTACAACTTTTCAGTCATGCATATAAGAAACAGATGGCCCTGGCCTTTCACTGTAAATATTGCACTATACATATTATTGCATAACTTGCTTATTGCGCAGACCATTACACTGACTGCCTTAGTAATGTGTGTCATATGTAAGAAAGATTAGGATTAGCAAATAATGTAGGTGAATAACCCCTTACAGTGTAACACACAGAACATAGGGTCAAAGCTGCTGAGCCCCACCACTGAGGACCAGTAAGGTTCTGTCAACCAATCATTTTTAGTCTTTTAGAGCATGTGGTTTTGATAGTATTCTGAATGTATGTCAGGCCAATGTAATAAGAGTGCAATCACAGTTGAAACTAGTTAGTGAAGATCTAGAAAGCAGGATGATTATGTTAGAGGTGATTACAGGTGTGATATATAGCATTGAAATACTTAATACCTTCATAGACAGACTATAATGATGCTTAAAATCAGGCAGTATGATGTTTACAGACCTTAGAGAATGGCTTTCTTTGACGTTAATCGATGTGAGTAGTGATATGAGAAATGTTTGGACTACAACTGCTGTTGCTGCTTGTGTAATTTCCCCAGGAATGCCGAGGCTGCCTTTCTTTCCAGAGAACAGGCTTCATGGAGGATTTGAGCCCAGGCACCACTGGCCAGAGCAAGGCAATCGACTCAGGTGGGTGTCTAGACAGAATGTCATTTTAGAGCTGTGTTAGAACTAAAATTACATGATTTAGTAAGCATTCCTCTTAAAATATTTTGTTAAAAATGTGCAGTTGGGGTTTTTCAACTGATTAAAATGAATTATTTTGATGAATTAAATGACTTGTTATCCTGATGCTGTAAAAATGGCAAGGACCAGTTACCAATGAATGGTTATAATTCAACTGTTAACTCATAGTGGTTTGGCTTGGATTCAATGGTGTGGTAATTCTGCTATGTTAACAGTATTTCCAGGGGTTATATACAGAATAACCCCTGGAAATACAAAGAGTCAAAGAAAAGCCTTGTAATAATGGCTGGAGGCCTGGTTGGCCCAGCCCTCGTATATAGGCCCAGAGAGAAAAACAAGGGTGGATAAGCTGCTGGTGCATGTCATATAATGCGCTAACCGGTTAAGCTAAGATTAGGTATATTATTACTGCTTTGCTTTTACTATTTTCAACACTTTGGATAATTTATCAGTGATTGTTTGATTTTTGTCACTGCATGTGTATGTATTTTAATGAAGTTTGTAGTAATGTTCAAGAACCAGATTTACAATGACAAGTGTCGCTTATAGATCTTCCAAGTCTGACATTCACAACACATTCCACTGTACAGGTTTCCCCCACTGTCCCCCACCATTAAAAAACAGTACATATAGGATAATTCTCCTGTTAGTGTCTCTGATCACGCTGTTGATGAGCATCTGGAGTTGGCAGCTGACTGCTCTTATCATCTGCTGTGTGCTAATGCTAATTGCTAATGTACCGTGTGTGTATATCAGGATGGGCAAAATGCAGAGACTGAATTTCTACAGGGATAATAAAACAAGTTACCCTGTAACATTAAAAGCCCTCTTTCAAAATGGACGCTTGCCTGTTGAAATACTAGTAGGCCTTTAATTTGAAATAGATACAATAAGTGTTGAGTTTGTTTACAGGGTAATGCATTAAGTTTTGTGACTCAAAACAAGGCTTCATACTGAAATATGACAAATTATACATACAGTTCTGTGCACATGTCTTACCTTTGGGTTTGTTGGTTTAGTAAAGTCATAATGACCACAGATATGCATTTCTCAGTTTCTGTGTTAGATCCAATCTGGCTATGTGTGAAGTATGTACAACAGTAAAAACAAGTTTCAAGTTAAAAAAAAAATAGTTTCTGTAAACCAAAGTTAGGTAGTATTTAGTGTGACCTCCCTTTACACTTTCCATGTCTTTAATCCTGTTGTTCATAAATAGAGGTTTAATGTATTAATTTTTTTTTTATATCAGGTTTAACACACGTTTTTGTAATTGTTTGCATTGCTTCTTGTCTTGGGGTCAGGGGCCACACTTAGTTCAGTTATTGTGTTTTAAGGCTGTGCACATTTCTTATATTTTCTTGTTGTATCTGAAAAAAAGAGAATGAGTAATAAATATGTATGTTCATTCCAACCCTGTAAAACAACAAAGGTAAAGGTGGATAAGACTTTTATACTTTCACTCTAAGACACTGATATTGTGGAAATACAGAGTGTGTGAGAGACTGTTGTGTTCCTGTTGTGTGATGTGTCTTGCAGGGAGGTGGAGGACCCAGCAGATCCAGAGGCTGGAGGTCCAGTGGCACCAGTTGCTGCAGGTCAAGCTGCAGTGGAGCGCCTTCAGAGAGCTGCACAGCAGGAGGACGCCCGCTCCTCCCAGGGCCAGCCGTCGCCCCCTAAAAAACCGTTCAGGACACCCAGCGTGCAGTCCCTTTGTGCCTTGGCCACCCGTGCAACTGTCCACCTCATGACCGGTAAGATGAAGACAGAGAGAGGTTTTTTTCAGAGCATATGTCACATACTTATACTTGACTCCTTCTGGTCATTCTTGTTCCTTTCAGCTCCCAGCATGCAGTACAGCAGCAGTCTGGCAGGTCTGACCCCAGAGCTAGCCGAGCTTCTGCTCAATCACATGTCCCGTGAGAGGCTCCTACGTCCTCGCACTCTCGAGCTGTTTTTTGGCTGTCCATTGCAGAAGTTTGTCCTTAACTGCTACCCGTACTCCACCAATGAGCTCCTGCGGCAGTTACGCGCATTCACCGCACTAAAGCATCTCAGTCTGGTCAACTCACCTCTCATCACTGGTAAAATAAAAACAGTGTAATTCTTGAATATGGTTTTTTTTTTTTTATTGTTTGCAGTTTATCTGCTTATACATCCCTTTCTTGGTCTGGTTTTTCCCAGACGTTGGCCTATCAATCCTGCCCAGCCTGGTCAAACTCCAGTATCTCAACCTGTCCGCCTGTAGCAAACTGACCGACTCCTGCCTGCAGCATATTACAGGTTTGGCTCTTTACACACTTTAGCACACACTTGAACAAGGCTAAACCCAGCTCAAAGACGAATAAGGAATATAATAGATTATGTAACAGGACTCTTTGGTACAGTTATGTGTAAGAATGCCAGATCCCAACATAAGCTGCCTTGTGTTAAATACTCCCATTTAGAGATTAATGGATTTGCTTTTCATGTTTTCTTCAAATAAAGACATTTCTTTTTACTGTCTTCAAGGATTAAAGAGCCTATGTTTCCTGTCCCTGGACCAGACCAAAGTCACTGATGCGGGGATGGTGAAGTATCTTCACTCCGCCCCGTCTTGTCTGTCTCAGCTCAGCCTGAACCAGACTGCAGTGACTGAAGCCACTCTGGTGCTTCTGCCCACCTGTGTGCCACAGCTTCGACTCCTCAGCATCAAGCAGACAAAGGTACTTCAGCACTACTTGCGTGTGTTGTATCCATCATGTCAACAGAACAGGTAGTTATGAACTGTTTTCTCATGATATAACTTTGTCTCTGCCAGGTTACGGATGTGTCCGCTTTGGCTCAGCTGTGCAGCTTACAGACACTCAATCTAGATGGTACTGGTGTCACAGAGGGACCACTGGAACACCTCGCCCACCATCCTGCCCTGTCTTCCCTCAGTTTGGCAGGAATCCCAGTAGTGGATGGCAATCGCACCCTGCAGATCATCTCAGGTGTGTAAATGGAAAGCCCCATTCATTTAACAGCAGGCTAGACAGTCAGGGTACTTGCACAGGTCTTGAAAGTCTTAAAAAGTATGTAATTTTGAAATGCTGTTTTCCAGACCTTGAAAAGTCTGAAATTTTGTGTGGAAGTCTTAATAAAGTATGGGGAAAAAATGTTATCAGTTGAATTTTAGAGTATGCTCAAAGGCACATAATCTTGTAAGATAAGAAATACATGAGGAAATGTATAAAAAACTTGATATGATTTCATTAACCGGTCGGCTCTGGAATGATTCTAGTGAAACCTGTTTGTGTGATATCCATGCACTTTTGTGATTTTCATGTTTTGAAAACATTTCTGTCATTCATTTACTATGAATTATGCATTCATGCATTTATTAAAATGAACTTTTGTACAACACACAACAGGTACAATCTTAAACAAAAAAAATAGGCATGTAGGTATAAAACACATACATAAAGTCAAGGTCATGGGGGAAAAATGGCTGTTTTGAAAAAGTCTGGAATTTTTATTTGGATAAAGAGCAAGTACTCTGACAGTGAAATAGACAGTTCTGTGTTAAATAAAAGTGGGCAGCTGTGACTCAGGAGGTAGAGCAATAATGTCCAACAACCAGAGGGTTGGCAGTTCGAATCCCAGTCAGTCCTAGTCATGTGCCATTGTGTCCTTGGGCAAGACACTTCACCCACCTTACCCCCAGTGTCACTCACACTGGTGTATGAATGCTTACCACCACCAGTGTATGAATGTGTGAGTGAATGAATAATGGATCAAATGTACATCCTTTTGAGTTTGTCTAAATAGAAAAGCGCCATATAAATCTAATCCGTTATTATTATTATAAAATAATTTCCTGCTTCATCGTCTTTTCTCTCAGGTCTTAAGTTGACTCAGCTGACCCTCCCTGGGCGTCACTCTGTAACTGACAGTGGGTTGTCCTTCCTATCAAGCCTGTCTCTGCTCTCAGAACTGGACCTGACAGACTACACCCACGTCACAGACCAAGGAGTCAGCAGCCTGTCCACTATGACCAGGCCAGTCACACTGATTGTACTTTTGCACTGTTGTTTTGCTTTTTTTTTTAGCATGATTGTGTCAAGCATGAGTTAAAATAATCACCTCATGTTCTTTGTGTAGGTTAAAAAAGCTGTCACTTAGCAACACTCAGGTGTCGGATGCGGGGCTTCCCTCTCTGCGTGGCCTTCAGGAGCTGCAGGATCTGTGTTTGGATCGAACAGCTGTCACCAGCAGAGGAGTAGCTGACCTCATCACCTGTCTGCCACACCTTCAGGTCATTTATTGGCAAAACTGGGTTTTGAGTTTTTCCTTGCCGAGAAGGAGGGTCTAAGGACGGGGGATGCCCTGGACACTACTCATTTTCTTGCTGTTTATTTGACTGTTGTTTACTCCAACTGCCTCTGTAAAGCCCTTTGAGATAACCTTGTTGTGATATTGGGCTATACAAATAAAGTTGAATTGAATTGAAAAATACATTTCATCCAATTAGCTTTCCAACCTACATATTCCACCCACTGTTTTCCTTTACTTATCCACTTCTTTCAGTGAAATACATGAAATTCTCCAGTGTTATTATAAACTATCAGGCAAATCTGTGGTTTCCATGATACAGGAATTTTTTTAAAAAAAGCTAAAACATCTGTTAAATATTTTTGAGGGATGCTGATACTAAATGCTGTGCTTCTGTTTTCCAGGTTTTGGGTTTGGCCAGCACTCAAGTGGGAGACACAGTGATCAGAAGGGGAATAATCCGTTGCAATCAGCTGGTTAAGCTTAATCTTAGCCGCACACGGATCACAGACCACGGTAAAGTGACACACACCGACCAGATGTTTTGTTTTACTTCAGCCACAACAGGTGTGTTAACTGAAATGTGCATTTGTCCACAGGTCTGAAATTGCTGAGACACATGCATCTCGCTCAGGTGAATCTGGACGGTACTGGTGTGAGTCTGTTGGGGATCGCAAACCTCCTCTCTCTCACCAACATCAGCAGCATCCGGGCGAGCAACACCCGCACCATTCCCCCTGACGAGGTCTCAGATGAGGAGTGGGAGGCCCACTGAGAATCCCTGTGGGTGGGTCCATACATAAATCTGACTCTGTTGCCCCCCTTTTCATCCCTTAAAAATGCTGCTATCAGGATCACCTGGAAACAGCATGAATCAAACACTCCTCCTACTTGCACTGTTTCAATGGCGGCTTGTGCCACTAATCTGTCAATCACACACGCTACCAAGTTGAAACTATACCCAGGAGCCTTGTATTAAAACTAGGCAATTTAAAGGTTTACATACCGTATATATAATTAATGTCCCTTATGCTGCATTTCCACTACGTGGTACCGGCTCGACTCGACTCGGCCTTTTTGTGTTTCCATTATGAAAAACAACCTGGAATCTGGTACCCGGTACTAGTTTTTTGGTAGAACCTCCACCAAGGTTCCAAGACTGGGGAACAGATACTAAAACGTGACGTGTAAACACTGCAGACCACTGATTGGTCAGAGAGTTGTCTCTGTGACCCGGCAATTTCCAAAAAACAGATGCAGAAGTTTACAGTAAATATAGCTGTAGGTTAATCCACATGACAGCCCGCAAAACTACACCATTATCACTCGAGAAGATTCAGTCTTTAGTGACCGATGTAAAAATCCAGCGTGAACTTGACGAGACAACACGCAACGAGCGAGTTTATCAGCAACTCTGAGCAGACGACACAGAAGTAACGTACTGCATTGCTATGATGTCCAGGTACTCTAAAGTCTGTAGTATCCTGTAATGGAAACGGTCTCCAGGAAATAGTACCAGGTACCCGAGATGGGTCGAGCCGGTTCCATGTAGTGGAAACGCAGCATTAGTCTCTGGAAAAACTCACCCTGAAAAAATGCCTAGCTTTAAAAGCTTTATCTGCAGCCTTAAACATTGGAGCCTGTGAAACCTGCTGGTTTTAGAAATATAACACATAACACAGCATGTACTTGCAGACAGCAATGACTAACAGCCTGATGTACAAACACAGTGGTAACCAACAGCAAATATTCAGTTCCCTTAAAAATGGTTAAAGATAATTTTTTTCAAGGATGAAGGCATATAAGTTTGTCATGTTTCAGCTTTACCCTCCTAGTTTTGTCATATTAGTTACCAGAATTTGCCCCCTTTTTTTTCCTTTTCATTTTTCTCATTCTAATCAAAATGAAGTCTAATTATTTATGTGTAAATGCCAATTATTTCATTTGAAACTGTAAATGACATTAACACAAAGATATACTGCTGCAGTTAATGTTGACGGTCAGTGATGGTTCATGTTCTGCTTTAAATTCAACAAAAAGATTTAGATTTGTCTTAACACAGGAAGAACCAATGCCACTATTTTTTTTTTCCAGTTTTACTGTTGATTTCAGAAGATATGGGGATGAACCATTTGATTTCATTACTTGTGAAATGACTATATGGATGTATGATTTGAGGCATTTTTTTTTACCTGTTATTTTAAAGTCCTGGAGACACATTGTCTTAAGCAGATGTTTTGTAAAAGTCTGTGGCAGTACCTTCTTTTAATTATACCAAGAAATGCCAATGTTTGGATACCCAGCCATCACAGATCAGGAGAACAGCTTGCATATAGGCCATGTCCCAAATCTGAGACTTACGAAACACTGGGTTTTTGGTACAGAACTGTAGACTTGTTTTATACTTTAACAGTGATATTGTTACTTGCACTATGTTCAATACACCTTTCTGAAGGTTGCAAGTGTAATTTAACAGAAATAAGTATTGTTTGCTCAGGTGTTCCACCATTCACACTAACTTTTATCTCTTTTGTATGAGTTCCAAAATGAGTATCCTGGTCAGTTTGTGTTGGATAGATTTGGGGCATAGTTGATGTGCAGAGGCTGGGACAAGGTCGGATCTATGCAGCCCTGGGGCTCACCAGCCAGAATCCAAAGGAAAGTCTTTCAACACTCGTTTTCTCTTGTTTACAGAGATGTACAATAGTTTATTTTCCCAAAAGCTGTTAATTTTTGGATACAAGCACTGTATTCACCAAGTTTAGGATTAATAAAGTCCTCTCAACCTGAATGTTGTTACGTTCTGTTTATTCTGACAAACCTTTATTGCATTACATTGTTAAATAAGGCAGAAATGCTCTTTTACACAGAAAAAGTCAACTTTTAAATATCATAAAATATGACCTAAAAGCTGCTGCATACATGTTTGGGGTAAAACTGAATATTTGGAAAAATAAAACTTTCCCTATGAAAACAGCACAATGAAATGCATTCCAAAATGCACTGAAATGCTGCGTGTGAATCAGCCAATTAGAGTGCAGCCTGAGGTGAAGGAGTAGGGTGGGGGATTGGGGGATGGGGGGGGGGGGGGATTGGCAGGTTCAGCACTGTCAAACTGAAATGGAAATACAGTACAACGTGTACAACAGATGGGTCCAATAAGATGCATAAGAGATCGTTTGAGTTCTAGTTGGGACTTTTTCCTGTGATGCAAACCCTGCTCGCCCCCTTTCAGGAGCTCGCTGGTCGAATCCTTGATGCAAGATAAAGGAGTGGCTCAGAGTGCGATTGTTGCTTTTAGATGTCATGCGCTTGCTTTTCGATCTTGGATTTCAAATGCTCCTTGTATGCCAGGATGTCCCTATTCCACTTTGTGATGGTCTGGTTTTCGCACACCCAGATCTCGTGGGCCACCTACAGAAGGACAAGGACAATTTGAAGAGTATGTCAGACGAGAAGAGCAAACTCAATGAGCAAAAGTATTCAATTAAACATAAGAAATCAAGTGTTTTGATAAAGCCATAAATTAGAACTGTATCACTAAAAAGGGAAAAAAGGTAAGGGATTCCTAAAAGGGGACAACAACAATATAGAAGGTTGTACCATATTTTAACTACTTGGACTCTGAGCTTTAACTGTCAAAAAGTTCCACTTGCAGCCACAGAACTGTGACAATGGAACATTTACAAATATGACTCTTATTAGATATATGAACTTTAAGTCTTAAGTTTGTATGCAACATTTAATATTTATTTCAGCATTCATATTGTTTTCATTGTTGGTGTGAATATGTTGTGTTTGCTGAAATTGGGGACATGCTGTAAGATAATGTATAAAGGGTAGGCAAAGTAAGCAGAAGGCTTCAGCCTACTCCTTTTCAGTCTGACTGTACAAATTATTTACTTATTGAAGTTTGTTTTATGAATTTTCATTTCATGGAGTGATTGTTGGATCTATGGACTGTGTTTGTTCTTCAGACTGAAATAAAACAATAAAGCAAACAACATAAAGCAGTTTGTAAAGGGACAGTTATCTAATAGAGCCAGCTGAAGGGAACCAGGATCATATCTACCTGCTGAATTAGCCTGAAGTCGTGGCTAACCAACATCATCCCACCCTCGAACTCGTTGACGGCCTCGGCCAACGCGTCGATGGTCTCTATGTCCAAGTGATTGGTGGGCTCGTCAAGGAACAACATGTGAGGGTTCTGCCAGGCCAGCCAAGCAAAACACACTCGACACTTCTGGCCATCTGACAAGTTCCTGATGGGACTGACCTGGAAGAACGTTTCAAGTTTAGAGGAGATAGGCAAAAATCGAAATGCGAGGCGATGAATGTGGACGTGTTGTCTTCCTACCTGCTGCTTCCCTGTCAAACCGTAGCGTCCGATGATCTTCCTCATCTCTTCCTTTTCTTTGATCTCAGGGAAACACTTCATCATATACTCCAGAGGAGACAGGTCCAGCTCCAGCTGCTCTGTCAGATGCTGCACCAGACAGGAAACGCTTAGTTCTTGCATAGTCTTATTTATGTACTTTAAGAAGACATTCAGTTAAGTGGTGTGTTTTACCTGGTGATATCTGCCGATCTTGACGTGAGAATGTTTGCGGATCATACCATCGGTGGGTAGGAGCTACAAAGAAAAGATTAACCATTAACACTTAGCAGATGACCCATAGTTGGTGAAGGCTCATGGGAAACCAACTGCACCCACCTCTCCCATCAGCAACTTCAATAGCGTGGACTTCCCAGCTCCATTAGGTCCCACCAGAGCCACTCGTGTGTCCAAGTCAATACCAAACTCAAGATTCTTATATATGTGCGGCTAAAAGAAAATGTGCGAATTAGAAAGACTGTTCACTAAAAAGGTGGATTCCTGTCTTTAAGTTGAAGGTGTGTTGAAGTATTAGTGATACTTACTGTGCTGTCACTGTACTTGAAGCTCACATTTTGAACCATGATAACAGGAGGAGGAATCTTCCCACAGGGAGGAAAATAAAATGACAGAGTCTGTAGGAGAGAGGGGCAGACATTACTACCATGAGAACAAGAGTTTTATATCTAAATGTATGTTGGGAGTTTCAAACCAACCCTAGATTTTAGTCGTACAATACCTTGTCATTCACAACTCGTTCAGTCAAGCCTGATGCCACCATCTTCTGCAGTGTTTTCTCTTTGCTCTGAGCCTGTCGTGCCAGCTTCGCAGAGCCGTGACCAAACCTGGCAATGTAATTCTACAAGAGAGGAATTTTAACACAAGAATGAGTGCTGATTTTTTATTTACCTGGTGGCAAAATAACCGTAGAGTACCTTTGAATTATTTACATCAAAAAATGGTAGTTCTTAACACAGCTTCTTTTATTAAAATTTTTAAAAAATTACAAGGTGTTTTAGTGTAATACCGTTTTTAGAAAATAAAGTTAACAGTACCTGCATGTTACAACTATATTCTAAACCTCAAAGACCCGAACAGCTGCTGGCAACCAAACTCAACTGCTAATCTAAAATGTGCAATAACTGTTGATCCACTACTCCTAGCAACATGTAAATAACTGAGGTAAAATGCAGTTTTTCATCTTTTCATGGTCATCAGACATGATCCATTTGGACGCTCAGAGGCTCCATAGTTAATGTGGAAACACAGTCATCTTCTGCAACATTAATCCACCAATAAAACCCATGGACTTTAATAAATGACAGTGGTTATAGATGCTTGTTTTTATGTTCAGTTAATATAAATAGGGATGCCCGGATACCACTTTTTTCCAGACTGAGTACAAGTACTTACATTTGATTACTTGCAGATACTGAGTACCAATATGAGTACTTAATAATACCATTACAGTTCTTAGTTACTTTCGAAAATGTGCTTTAAGTGTTGCTACTGACATTTAGTGCATTGGAATGAGCGTTTCTCAATCAATCCACCAGAGGGCGCCGCTCTTAATTAACCATAATTGACAAATGCCACAAAGAAGAGTAAAGTTTTTTGAGAAGAAGAAGAAGAAACTCAGTAATAACAAATATGGCATCAACAGAGGAGGTAATACTAATGTTGATATTGATGAGGGCAGTTGTCATAAATACGTGGGTGGTTTTTCACTAACTCGCACAGTCGTTCTTTGAAAAGATCCATTACCCCCAAGGTTCCCACTGGTATATATAAATAAGATAATATGATGATCTTTATATGGCTTTGGGTACGCATCCGCTAGCGGACAATAAGCTCCATCCGTATCTGTGTCTTTAATGTAACTCGCCGTCTGCGTTACTTTTGTCACCGTCGTTTATTTCGAAAAATCTCTACACTGCTGACATTACTCCTTCGCCACGTACTTGCTGACTGAACGTCACGCTGCTGTAAAATGGTATCAGTGTGGTTGTATTGGAGCACTTTTACAAGTAGGAGTACACACACTCAGTATTGGACCAATACTGGTATTGGATTGGAGCATCCCTAAATACAAATTTAGCTGAAAGACACCTTTTCTTCAGTTTTCTCCGTTTTGTGATAATAAAACCCTCAACCTACTCTGAGTTTTTATGAACTCTCTATGGTCAGTAATTTAAATATAGGAAAACACCTGATTTTCAACTGAGAAATGTAAAATACAGAGGATAATATTATAATAGTGGTAATAAATCACTTAAGAGAGGATAAATGGAGAAAATTTCATTTGAGAACTGCCATAGAAGTAGCACTGGGTCTTACTGGGTTAATTACTCATTGATGGACTTTTCCCTTCTGATCACTGAAACTCTAAGGATGTCAACCAATTATTAGATAGCACAGACCACTTCAGTACAGAAATAGTCATGAAGAACTAATGTCCACTCTCCCTGGATAAAACAGGAGGTTTATGGGACAACACAGTTTTCCTTCAGGAGACAGTCGACTCTGGTGTCCTTCATTTACCTTCATGTGTGCTATCTGGTCCTGTTCCCAGTTGAAGCGCTTCATCTGGTTCTCTTCCAGCTCCTCTCTGGTCTTTACATATTGGTCATAGTTACCCTTAGGAATAAAAATAGAGTTGCACAGTCAACCAACAGGGGCTAAACAGACCAGATACATTATTAGCAACATACCACCTCCACTTTCCTTACATAGTGTCTACTTTTGTGGATGTTTGAAGTTGATTTTAGACACTTTATAAAATATCTTTCAAGTGATGCTTTGCTGTCAAACACTGCCCAACAGATATGCTACACTGACGGCACTGTGTTCTTACCGTGTAGTATTTCAGTTTTCTCTGATGCAGGTGGATAATATTGGTGCAGACACCGTTCAGGAAGTCCTGAGAGTGTGAGATCAGCACAAGGATTCGCTTGAACCTGGAACAACAAATTGGTTGATCAGGTTGATCCAAATTTAACTGGCATTATTTAATTGATGAGGGTGAGTCTGGACTTACGACTTGAGCTCTTCCTCCAACCACACACAGGCGTCCAGATCCAAGTGGTTAGTGGGCTCATCCAACAACAACATGAAGGGCTTGATGAACAGAGCTCTAGAATCAATAAATTAAAAAAGAAAAAAAACATCAGTAACATTTATTTAGTACAAGGCCCTTCTTTGTGACATTGTATAATTAGTAACTGGCATCAATTCATCATTGTGAGTTTCTTCACTTTCCTACTTTATCTCCTGTTGTAATGTATACTTGAAGATAAAATCCAAACAGTGCCATGTCCTGCTTCAATAGGCTAAACTCTCTAAACGCATGTTGTGTGTAACAACAGTTCACACTGAAACCTATTCAGAGTTCTCTGAACCACATTTGAATACTTTACCGGGCAAGAGCAACACGCATCCTCCATCCTCCACTGAAGTCCTTTAGTTTCTTCTGCTGCATTGCAGCACTGAAACCTAAACCATGGAGGATTCGAGAGGCTCGCATCTCTGCCTTGTCTGCATCAAGCTCCTCCAGACGCTCATACAGCTCCATCAGCTTCTCACACTCCGCTATGTGGGCGAGAGCAATATTTACTATTAATATCAAGTCAATACAGCTACAACCCACACTCAAATTTCACATCTTTGCATTTGGAAACAATAGTATTTGTCCTAGAAGCAATAATAAATTATATTCTCAACTCCCCGACGTTGATAGCTATAGTTTCTGCATATATTCACCCTTCTGTTGTACTGCATACAACATATTAACTCACAGTCCTCATGGGCAAGTCTCTCAGCCTCTTTCTCCAACATAATCCTTTGTTCATCCACCTCCATGACACACTGCAGAGCGGTCTTTTCACTGGGGGCCATCTCCCGGGTCAAGTGGTAAATATCTATATGCTCTGGGATGGGAATCTCACGATGCCCAATGGCTGACAACAGCATGGACTTTCCTAGTGGGAGAAAAGAAAACTTTAGTTATGGTGCATGTATGACTGTGACAGACCTCCCATTTCTGCTGAATGCATCCGCTGATGTTATGTGAATGTATAATCCTCAAAAAAGTTCTCGAATGTGAAGTAGTAGAGTAGCTACAGGTTGTCTGAACACACATGTAGTTTCTTCTTATGATGCTAACCACAACAACCAGAGGGAATCACTTCATCTGATGATTAACAAAAACTATATTCGTTATTAAGAAAACATTTAATCATTTGGAGAAAACATCTTAACACTAACACTCCCTTTTAGAATTGCTGTACTTCCATTTTTTTTTTTTTTTAGTTTTACAACACTGTGCCAACCTCTTTTTAATCATCTATTATATTTTGTCATTTAAACACTGAATTTATAACATTATTCATTTGAAACTATATTTTATAGTACATAATAACAGTATTGTGTAAAGTATAGCACAAGATGTTTGCATACTATCTTTTTCCACCCTTTTAGTCATCTGTATAAATACCACCTCTGCCAGTTGCTCTGGGCTGGCATGTGTACTCAGACCCACAGCTCATTGTCTGCTTATTGTCTACAATAAACACTCAGCTCCAGAAAACTTCTGAAGATGGCTGAGTAATTTTCTTCAATATGTCTTGAATGTTATGACATATACAACACCGACTGTAAACACATTCCAGGACGATCCACTTACCTGTGCCATTAAGGCCAATGAGACCATAGCGTCTGCCCGAGTTGAGCTCCAGGCTGGTGTCAGCGAGCAGCTCCTGACCATGGAAGGTGAGTGACAGGCTGCTAATGTGGACATCAGTGCTGTTGGGGTGTGAGGCTAGAACGCCCGTCACCGCCCGCGCCTCCGTCTTTCGCAGTTCGAATTCATCTAGCTCTTTTGTCAAACTGGCAATACCTGTAAAAACATCCCAATAGCGGTTTCAGACCTTCTTAACGTACACATCATCTTGATCAGGTAATAAATGCTCCAACTGAGAGACAAACACAGTCAACTGTAAATGATCAGATGTAAAAACTGAGGTTAGAGTTGTTCATCCAACTCGACAGAAACGATATTTAGGTGTCTTACCATTGCTCTCTGCTCCATTGCGTTGGGGCTCTGGTTGTTCACTCTCCTCGTTTACATCATCAGGTTTCTTGGTTCGCTGACGGGCCTTGGCAGCCTCCTTCTTCTTTGCTGCCTTCTTCTTGGCCAAGTCCGACGGCATGGCTATACAGGGCTATTTAACATCAGGAAATGACAGGAAGAAAGGCCACATGTAGAACAGGTTTAGTCCTTCATAGCGCCATAGTGCTGCCTATACAAAACTTTGACATTTTCGCATCAGCTCATTATCACTTCGACATTTTAACTCTGATACTTTACTTTTATACACTCAGACTAAATATTCGTAATAAAAATCTTTCATAAGTTAAAAGTAAGCCAGGTCGCTTCACTGGCCTTATGAAGACAACACATGCCGGTAAACCAGAATCAGAATTCCTCCGTTATCTGAAACCATCATCTAGATAAGTGAAAAATCAATTCACTGTTGGGTTTACGGACACTGTAATGGCAACATTATTAAAAGAAAGGCCTATCATCCTATAGATGGACGTAGCTCACCGAGAACCCATTTTGGTTTCTTTCAGTACCACCTGCTCGCACGTTGGGCTCTGTGTTATAAAGGCTGATAACCAAGCTATTAGCTACTAGCTAAAAGCAGCTAACGAAGCTTACATAAGCGGTAATTTTTTTAAGTCACTTAACGGTGCGTTTGACAACACCATAATCAAAAAAGCTTATTTATCTAATTATGTAATACTGTCGCACGTATTGTCAGTTTCGTCAATATTGATAAGTTGCCACTGACTACGTTAGCTAGCTCTTTAGCTAAGCTATTCAATGAATAGGCCTTCGGTGCTAGCTAAAGCTAACTTAACGCAAGGCCGAAACAGCTACGACAAGGTCTGAAGCCGGGTAATCCTGTGGTTAGCAGATGTTTATCAGGACTACACCTACATCAAGAAAAGCAACTGTGTCTTATCACCATGAACTGCTGCTCTCATATATAGAAAATATAGCGCTGTCTCTTACCTAAAAATGAATTACTGGTCTCAGGAGCACACCACCGTCTCGTGTCCACTTTTCGCCGGGTGGATGTACCCGCTT
Source organism: Sphaeramia orbicularis (assembly GCF_902148855.1). NCBI lineage: Eukaryota > Metazoa > Chordata > Actinopteri > Kurtiformes > Apogonidae > Sphaeramia > Sphaeramia orbicularis. Next base: position 13,733,913 of record NC_043976.1, on the reverse strand, counting down.
GCCAAACCGCCAGACAGGCCATATATGGTCAAGAAGGGCGGTGAGAATGGATGTCCCCTCCCCTTCTCGTGAGACTGCAGCAAAATGTAAATGTACTTAAACATTAGCTGTAACTTTAATCCGTTATACTGTCAAATCATGTACTGATGGATACACAACACCAACAAGGCAGTGCTAACTTAATAACACGAATAACTGAAATGCAGAGGTGTGATGGAGGCTCCTCTGGGTGACGTTTAAGCTTACTAATGTGTTTTATTTTATTTTATATTTTATTTTATTTTATTTTTTTTACATCCGAATAGACCCACGTATTGACGTAGGCTTACCTGTCTCAAAAGCTCATATAAGTTGATGGTTTATTTTTGTCGTCTCCGTTTTCAGTTTTCCCTGCTCGTAGAGCCAGGTCTGCTGGTACAGAGGTGATGCTGCAGCACAAGCAGAGGCTCCGGCGGTGATGATGAGTGCGAACAGGACGTCAAGGGAAACAGACGTTTTTTCTATTCCTGTGTGTGTGGCACTCAGTTTTGGAGGAAGTCCAGAAACTGAGGAAATGGACGGCATATGTTTGGCGATTCGCATTTAATTTTCACTCGTATCAACGACAAATAATGGAATATATGTTTCCGAGTCGGTGTTACAAGAGAAGAGACGTGCAGCGACATATCTACACAACGGACCCGACGCTAGCTTGCTAGCTTACTCTTTGATGTTTGTTCTTTGGATGTATAACGTTACTGTTGTGGTCAAAGCGTCACATTTAACGATGTTTAGATAAGATTAATTTGAGATTTAGACTACATTTACGTAAAAGCTTGACTGTCGACTTCACCAGGTTATATTTAGCATATTGCTACATTAGTTAGCACTCTTTGGATAGCCATTACATTAGCCAAAATTAGTTAACGCTAAGCTAATTAACATAACGTTAGCTCAGAGGACACTTCATGCACAAAGTTAGCAATAAGTTTCACAGTCACTAAACGGACCAGCTCGGCTTATTGCTAAGTCGCAATACATTTTAATTGAATTGCACAATAATGCAAATATTTGTTCCACGTATGAGCAAATGTGTAAATACATTAACAGCACAGTTTCTATATGAAGAGCCCACAGCTCCAACAGTATGTCAGCACTTGCAAAATGTATAATTTGCTGCGACACAAAGTAACGTTCGTACATCATCTTTACTTGATGTGGGATTGAACATCTGCTGTCTCAGCATGGGGCATTGAGGGAAAAGCAGTATGTGACATTTAGGGCAAGTTTCTGTCTGTAGGATCAGGATTTTTTCCACGAAGACAAGAGTATTTTGGTGTAAAATGTTTTCTGCTGGGGCAGGATTGTGAGCAGTTTACAGATGCTCATTTGCTAGTCATTTTTTCCAGGACGGACTCGTCAAGAGTATCTCATAAAACTGCCAAATATGCGTCTTTCCTCCTTTTTGGCCGTGTTCAGGCCCGCTTTACCCCTGATCCTCGGGCTGTCTCTGGGGTGCAGTCTCAGTCTTCTGATGGTGTCCTGGACTCAGGGGGACACGGATGACTCCTGTAGAGATGAACTGGGCAACGGGAGACTTTTCTTGGGCAGAGGAGATGCTCAGAGAGACCCCAGAGACGGAGCAGGGAATGAAGACTTCCAGCCACGTATCGTGCCCTATCACAAAGACCCAAACAAGCCGCACAAGAAAGTCCTCAGGTGAGTGTGGAAGTCAAGACCCGTTGGATACCACACTGAAATATCGCATAACAACTGAGAAATGTGCACAGCAGAGCTTTGACCAAGACGGATGGTGTGAAAGACTTGTGTGAAGTGTCTGTAAGTAGTGTCAGAAGAGGTTTGCAGAGCATAAAGCCCTTCCTCAAACGTTTAAGACGTGCATGAACCAAAGCACTACCTTATACTGCTGTGCGGGATTTGTTTAAGACCCTGTAGACAATTTGATCCTAATAGATTTACAAATGATTATTCTCTTCTAATAAGCTTATGTTTAAATCTCCTTTACAATAACCTTATTGCACTGAATGAGAAAGGTAGTTTACCTATTGATAAGAGGTTATATTAGGTTAATCTTTTTAAAGGTATATTAGCTCATGTCAAACCAGTATATCCACAAATGTGTTTTTACTTTAAAGGTGAATATTGCCTGGCTGTACATTATCAGGTGAAAATCTGAAGGAGATGCCCAAATCATCATCTCAAAATATATTTTTAACCCATAAAGTCACAAACATCCACTGTCTACCAAAAGCATCTACTGATCCAAAGTGTTTAATAAATGTTGATCCACTAATCCTATCAATACATGTAAATAATTCAAATAAAATACACTTTGTTGTCTTTTCATGGTCATCAGATATGACCTATTTGGATGTTCAGAGGCTCCGTAGTGAACGTGGAAACACCATCATCTTACTCAACATTGATTCACCAGTAAAACCCATGTAGTTTGATAAATGACAGTGGATGGAAACTCTTGTTTTTAAGTTCAGTTAATGATATATTTTGTTTAAAAAGTCATTTTTTCCCAATTTTTTTCTGATTTGCTCTAATAACCTTTGAATTTACCCTGAGCTTTTATGAACATCTACATGATCAGTAAATTAAACATAGGAAAATACCTGATTTTCACTGAAAAATGTGATACTAAATTTATAATAGTTGGAGATAAATGGGGAAAGACAAAAAAAAAAATCATTTTTCAATTTGGAAGTTGTGACAAAAATAGTTCTGGATCTTAAAGGGCTAATGTTGACAAGTTTTCTTTTGTGAAGTGTAAAGACTATGAGTATAAAATTGTTGAAATATCTGGGGTTTTTTTGTTTTTTAGAATTTGTTAACATTACACTGTCTTGACATTTCTTTCCATTTTCTTGCTTTGATCACTTTTTTAGAACTCGATATATCCACACTGAACTGGGTATCAGGGAGCGGCTGCTGGTCGGCGTCCTGACCTCTCGGGCCACCCTCAACACGCTTGCCGTGGCTGTGAACCGCACAGTTGCCCATCACTTCCACCGCACCTTTTTCTTCACAGGCCTGCGCAGCCCCAAGGTGCCTCACGGCATGACTGTGGTTGCACATGGTGACGACCGGCCAGTGTGGCTGATGTACGAGACCATACGTCATCTCCATCAGCACTACGGCTCAGACTATGACTGGTTCTTCTTGGCTCAGGATGATACTTACATGCAGGCCGATCGTTTGTCAGAGCTGGTGGGCCACCTGAGTGCAGGTCAGGACCTGTATATGGGCAGGGCGGAGGAGTTCATTGGTGGGGAGGAGAAGGCTCGCTACTGCCACGGGGGATACGGCTACTTATTGTCTCGCAGTCTGCTGGCCCGACTGCAACCTCACCTTGACACTTGCCGTAATGACATCCTCAGTGTGAGACCTGATGAGTGGCTGGGCCGCTGCATTATTGACTACCTTGGACTCAGTTGTGTAGAGGTACACCAGGTAAGTACACAGGGACTGATGCATGGATAATAACAGAATTTCTGCAGTCTAAAAGTGGAATCTTTGGGTGTAAAAGCATTACATTCACATGGGAAGTCAGGACACAAAACCACCAGCAAACGCTCGCTAATATTATTCTATATTCACATTGGGAGCATCGGCAAAGTCACCAAAGATCTATTTCACGCTCAGGTGACATTTAGGTCATAAATAGTGTTGAATTTAACATGTTGAAACCTGCAGAATCCCTGCAACAGAAGTGCACAGGGAAATTGTAACTATTAAGCGTATATCACCTTACTGTGTGTGGAATTCTGTAAAGGATACTAATACCTCCTCTCATATTTGTTTTGGCTCACAGGAGATGACATACCGGTACTTTGAGCTTGGGAAAAACGCTGACCCTGAACGTGAGGATAGTGCACAGTTTAAAAATGCCTTCACTGTCCATCCTGTATCAGAACCAAACCTCATGTACCGTCTTCACAAGCGCTTCAGTCAGATTGAGCTGGAATGGACTTATTTACAGATTCAACAGCTGCAGGTTTGTCATACTTCACAGTTGTTGATACTGAACCATGATAAGGTATCTTTGTATATTCTTATCTGATGGGACTGCATGTTGTCAAGCCGCTGTTCTGTGTGAAATATTGTTGTTTGTCTTCTTTTTTTCAACATGCCCAGGCAGATATTCCAGACTGATGTAATATTTATACATGTCAGAAAGCCAAGAGGAGGGAATTAGTGTTTTGGGCCATGGAATATAATATTGCAACATTATGGCATTCTGAATGTGATTGCCCTGGGAAGTTTTGATATATATTATAATTAAGTGGGCATTAATGAATGCTTATTACCTGGTCTCTGTGGATCCATAAAGATAGTAAAATTCAATGATCAGCCTTAATAAAAAGTCACATTAACTTCATAATCCAATCAAAGACCTGCACTGAGAAAAAAAGAGAAAATTAAATTAAAATGATAGATTTATAGGAGCATGACTTTAGTGAGATCTGGCTTGAGAACAGGGCTTTTAGTACCTATTAGAAGTTATGAATATGAAGCCTGCTACACTTGGTGCAAGATAAGGTTCAAATAAGGAACTTGGACAAAAAATAGATTTTAAATAACATTAATAATGACTTTTAAATCCTAAAACAGCATTAAATATGTTAAAAGGGCTTGTTAGGAAGTGATTTCACATTTGTTTTATACAACGGAGTAATCTAGTTTGTCATGAGGTAAAATATTTACAGAGTTATCAGTATGTTTCTGTTTCGGTTCAATGAAAGATCTGACTCTGGAGGTTTACATTGTTTTGTATGCACTCATCAGATGCAGATCAACAACCTGAGTGACCTGACACCTGAGGGGAAGGCTGGAGTCACATGGCCCGTCGGACTAAACCCCCCCTTCAAACCGAGGACCCGTTTTGAGGTTATAAACTGGGAGTATTTCACAGAAGAGCACATTTACTCATGTATTGACAGTTCGCCAAAGTGCGAGATGCGAGGGGCCGACCGTGCTGATGTAAGCGCTGTTCTGGAGATTGCTGTGGAGCGTCTGAATGAGCGCTACCAGCCGCAGCTTCGCTTCCGTAAGCGACGTCTTCTTAATGGCTACCGCCGTTTTGATCCTACCCGTGGTATGGAATATGTGCTAGACCTGGCGCTGGAGGCGTACACACAGAAAGGCCACAGCCAAGTGATTGTCAAAAGGGTCAACCTGCTGCGGCCTCTCAGCGCAGTTGAGATTATCCCCATGCCGTATGTGACAGAGGCAACACGTGTGCAGGTCATCCTACCCGTCACTGCCCAAGATCAGGACTACGTCAGTAACTTCCTCGACATGTATGTGATGAACACTTTGGACACCCATGACAATGTGTTACTCACATTTTTGTTCATCTATGATCCTTTTGATGCACAACGAGTCAGCCAGACTGATGTGTTTGCTGGCATCAAGGCCATGATTGGGGAGGTGGAGAAACGGTACGGTGATGTAAAGATACCCTGGATCAGTGTGAAGACGGAGGTACCCTCACAGGTGAAGCTGATGGACATAATCTCCAAAAAGCATCCAGTGGACACGCTGTTTTTCTTAGCCAGTGTGTGGACAGAAGTTAACGCAGACTTCCTGAATCGCTGTAGAATGAACGCTATCAGCAACTGGCAAGTTTTCTTCCCCATCCACTTCCAGGAGTACAGCCCTGCTGTCATCTACCGAGACCAGCAGCCCTCTGCCGCCTCCTCCTCTTTTGCCTCCGAGTCCCTGCGAGATGGCCACTTTGATCGCCATGTCTTTGACGAGGCTTGCTTTTACAACGCAGACTACATGACCGCTCGCACCAAGATGGCTGCCGACATCTTGGACAACGAGGAGTTGCTGGAAAGCATGGACGTGTACGACATATTTGTCCGATACTCAGGCCTGCATGTATTCCGAGCAGTGGAGCCGGCGCTGATCCAGAAATATGTGCGACGATCCTGCAACCCACGTTTTAGTGAGGACATCTACCACCGCTGTGTGCTGAGCAACCTGGAGGGACTGGGGTCACGGTCTCATTTAGCCATGGCTCTGTTTGAGCAAGAGCAGGCTAACAGCACCTAGACGGGTTATGTGGTACCTCAAACCTCAGACTAGTTGTCTGAACTGAACAATGTGAATCGTTAGATGATATCCTGACCCACATACTGAAATCCATGCCCTTGTACAAGGCAGAAAATGGTCACATTGTCCTGGGTAAGGGTGATCAAATGTGTAGTGATGCAGAATTTGTAACCTTCAGTTGGAAACGTCTGCTCACTGTTTACGAGTACTGTCATGTCTAGACAAATAAGTCATGAGTCATACTGTTGTCTCCTCATACAGACGTTCACAGATTACTGAGCAGCTTTTACGTCCCTACTATTGATGGGACACGAGCTGAGAAACAATATTTATAAGCCAATTAAACAAAATAAGACGACGTGTCTTGACATAATAAAAAATGCCTTCATTGTTTAATGCTAATGTTTGTAATTCACTGAGGAAAAAACTGGAAGTCTTCCTTAATGAAGATGTTTAAGGATTCGCTCAGAATCTGTAGGCTGCCTTGTCTTTTAAGATGTCCTTCATGTATTAAAGAGTGATATTTCTGCTCAGACTTGGTCTTCATTTGGACTGTTCAGAGAGTGTAAAACTGCTTGTTTCAGTCTCATTAGACAAAAGACAACTGTTTATAGGATCTGTCTGCAGCATGTTGGAGCACTTACTCCTGGAGGTATCACTTATCTGCTTGGCAGAGCCGAAGAAGAGCCAATATGGCAGAAAACTCTTACAGTCAGCAGTGATGCCATGTTCAAACTCAGAATAGTCTTTCCAGTTTGACAAATCTTTTACTACAGCACCCGGAGGCAGTGAACAGTTTGTTCCGAAGCGGCCCGCCCTGCCTCGTCTCCTCACATCAAGTCAGTAATTCTCCACCCCTGCCCGGGCCTCCCTAGGTTTTGGCTAGTATTCAGTACACATATGTCTACTGGGGAAAGAGTGAACTCAGTAACCAGAGGGAGGGTAGTGTCGACCTAAGCAAGGTTTGAAACTGTGCGGGTGGTTAACCTTCACAGCAAGATGGTCGAACAAGCTGAAAGGCTTCACACAGCTCTCTGCCCCCTCCTCCTACTCTGCTTCTATAAAGGGCTGAGACTATTACCCTGAGCCCCCCTCAACCACCCTCAAAACGTGTCCATGTGAGGGGTTTGTGGCCCGGCTCTGGAGAATAGCGGAGGAGCAAGAGTGAAAGGGGCTCTTTCTGAGGTGGAGTCGGCCTCACAGCCCTGCTGTCGTGGAAAGGCCTCCACCTGCTTCCTTGTGAGATTGGTGAACAATAAGATGCTTGTCTGCCGCCTCTGACAAACGCCCCGCCCATGCAGGAAACACAACCCACCTATGAGCCTGGGCACTAAATCCACACTTTACTGATGCAGAGTGAGAGCGTTCACTTACTGAGGCGTAATGCACCGTAGCAGGCCTCTGTTCATTTTCATGATGGGATTTTGCGGTTTTAAAACTTGCAGATAGTGGCAGAAAAGTGGAAAACGGATTTAATTTATAGAGAAAAGCTGGGAAAAGCAGAAATATTCATTTGAGCGGGTTTATTGAAATGGTAACACTGACAAACTAATCTTTGTTCATTTACAATCCTTTTTTTTTTCCAAAGCTGCACTCAGTGACAGCACCCATCAGCTTGTCTTACACAGCGACTAAATTAAAAGTTCCACTTTGAAAGACTTAGAGCATCCAATTGCAGAAATGGAATGAAAGAATCCTTGTTTTCACTGAGGATTGTGTTGTTGGCCATCCATGAGGCACCTAGAGAGGGTCCCCAGATAGCAAAATCATTATGGCTTAAATCTGGCCCAAAACTGGCATGCCATTTTGGCAAAGTTCTGGGCGGATGTATGGGCCCTAAATGGCCCAAAATAAACAAGCCAAAATCAAACCAGAAGGAAGCCAAAATTCACCCAAAACTAATTGCGGACTTCCAAAATATAGCCATAATTGTCCCAGAAAAGCCCCAAATCCCCATATTCCAGCCAAAAAAGTAGCCAAAAGTGACCCAAAGAGAGGCCAAAAAATTCACCCAAAATTTGTGTTGATCATGCTTTTAAAATGAGGTGGGGTTCTCTTCTGGGTAGAAATTCCCACTCTTTGCACAGTGTTTTGGCTTTACAGAAGTATGCCAAAACACAACCAAAACATCCATATATGGAATAAGATGTTGCCGCTCTTTAGTCAGTCTTCTGGCTTGCCATAAACATGCCATACCATCCCTGTACTTGATCCCGTTCTTTGCCCAGTCTTTTGGTTAACCACACATATGCCAGAACTCAGCCATACACTGCTGGTGCCTCCATATCTATTATGGATAACCTTAATCATACCACAGTTAAGCCTAAAGGTTTTCATAATGCCAAAAGAAAGCCAAAAATGCCAAATGTATGCCATAATACTGCCAAAATATTTGCTATCTGGGTTTAACGTTTCTACAGCAGCTTTGACAGAAGACTTTAACAAACCAACCATGAGAAGGACAGTGGTTGTGGGGTGTTGATTTAGTTGTAATCCTCAACTTCACCACAAGATGTCACTAAATATGACATTCTGAACCTTTAATGGGTGCGCTAAGTCAAAATATAATACTTCTAAGCCACAGAGTACAGACGTTAGGGCAGAGTACTTAAATTATCAAAGCCATTTTACATCCAGTTTACATGAATAGATAATAACCAGTAACGTGTCCAGGAGGTACCCCACCTTCGCCCACTGGTAGCTGGGATCAGCTCTAGCATCTGTACGACCTGAACGTTCTGAACAAAGTGGTTCAGAAAATGAATTCAACAGATGTACACCATCACTATTATTATTATTATTATTATTATTATTGTTATTGTTATTATTATTATCGTTAGCGGCAGTAGTATTCGTAGTAGTATTTAAATGGAACTGAAAAAGGCTGAAAGACTCCAAGAAAATATCCAATGTAGAGAGCATGAATTCACAAAAGAGAACTGAATGCATCATGTGACACTGGTAATGTGACGTGAATTAGGAAAAAGAATAAACTAAACTCCATTAATTAGATTAATAGATTTTAGATCAAAGTAAAACTGATACAGAAGAAAAACTGAAGTAAATTCACAGCCCCCTGCCCCTGATTCTGAGTTTTGAAAAGAAAAAACAAAATCTTTCTTTCTTTCTTTCTTTCTTTCTTTCTTTCTTTCTTTCTTTCTTTCTTGCCCTTTCTTTCTCTCTTTCTTTGTCTCTCTTTTTTCTCTCTGACTTTCTTTGTTTTTCACTATTTCTTTCTGCCTTTCTTTTCTTTGTTTCTTTCTTCTCTCTAACTTTCTTTCTTTCTTTCTTTCTTGCCCTTTCTTTCTTTCTTTCTTTCTTTCTTTCTCTCTTTCTTTCTTTTTTCTCTTTCTTTCTTTTTCTCTATCTTTCTTTCTTGCCCTTTCTTTCTTTCTTTCTTTCTTTTTTCTCTTTCTTTCTCACCCTTTCTTTCTTTTTCTCTCTATCTTTCTTGCCCTTTCTTTCTCTCTTTCTTTGTCTCACTTTCTTTTTTCTCTCTGTCTTTCTTTGTTTCTTTCACTCTTTCTTTCTGCCTTTCTTTTCTTTGTTTCTTTCTTTGTTTCTTTCTTTTTTCTCTCTAACTTTCTTTCTTTCTTTCTTTCTTTCTTTCTTTCTTTTACCCCAGCTGGTCAAAGCAGATGACCATCCTCCAGGAGTCTGGCTCTGCTCGAGCTTTTCTTTTCTTTCTGTTAGGCGGAAGTTTTCTCTCTCCTCTGCCACACTAAGTGTTTACTCCTGGAGGATTCTGTTGGGTTTCTTCAGATTAGCTCAAGTGTCTAGTTTAGACCAGCGCTAAATATAAAGTGAACTGATTTGATTTGAAACTAAGTTCAATAATCCTCATAAACTTAATCTTTTTCTTCTGTTTTTTGTCAAAGAACCGATGTGGATGTTCAGTTGTTTTTATAGAACTTGTCATTTCATGAGTGGATTGGACCTCACTGATCTGGTGGTTCGTAGTGGAAGATCGTGTTTAACTCTTAGTGGTCTGTCCATACTTCTGAGTTTGCCTTTATATAACACATCAGAAATGTTCACCACACCCATGTAGGTTATATATTGTCAGCACTATTTCACCTGTATGATATGATCATTCTTTTGCACTTTATCTTATTTAACATATTGGACCCAAAAATACACAAAAATAATAGAATACAATTTGGAAAAAAAAAATTGTTTTACTATTTATTACAAAGAAATTCACACTCCTGGTCAGTGATCTGTTTTGGAAGTTGAAAGAGTAAAGCAGGTTTGTATATGAACATATAAAGGTGTCTACCTATTAATCAGATCTCCAGGTTTACATGGATGATTAATGTCAAACAAAACCGTTTTCTTTTCTAATGCTTCGATCACCCTGGAGGGTTAAAGAGCAGAGTTTAAGTGTTTCTGAAGGCGTCCACCACAAACTGTAGAGTTAAAAACTGTACATTTAGAGTTTAAGTGTCGACTGGTGAGCAAGGAAGTAGTTCATGCTCCTGTAATAGTTGGAAATGCTCTTCCAACATTTAACTAGAACTGTGTCTTTTCATGATACTGTTTGTAAAATGTTCTGTGGTATAAGCCCTCATGGGCAGGAAAACGTCATTAACGTTCAGTTCATTTGGAGAAACGTGAGACAGAAACAGGATGAAAAACTGTAGTCTGAAAAGTAACTTTGAAAAGTACAGTGTCTGACTAAGAAGTAGAGGAACAGAGTAAGTATCAAGTTATATACAGCAGAAATAGTCCAGTAACTCAAAAACATATGATATGTTATGTGTGATGGTACTTTGTTCTATTTCACTACTGGTGGTTTTACACAACAGAAAACTAGACTCATTTGTGTCAGAAACCAAACTGAAAATCTGAACTGAGTTATTCCAGGAGATCATTTCTTTTTAGTTTGTGGAATAACTTTAACAAAGGTTTCACTGAAATTCAATAAACTGTGATCCATGAAATATCTGTGAAAAATCCATCAGTGACAAATAAGCATTGGTAAGATGAGCAACTTAAAGATATTATATGTTTAATGTATTTAAAAGCATGCAGTAGAGTTGCTAAATTATAAATATGACGTTTATTTTGGTTTTGCATTATGTTGAACTCCTTTTCTCTACTTTCTGTTCTGTGTGGTAGTTCACTCTGCAGCAGTGCATGGTATTCTGTAAGGCCTCTGCATTTCACATACAAGTCAATATCTACAAACTCCTCCAGAGAACACTATTCTACTATTGGAATTAAAAATGAAGTCATTTATCATATTATTGTTATTTACACTATTTCACTCTGTCAGCTATGATAAAGGAAACCAAATCTAGACATGTTGTATTTATTTCTGTAGCCTATTATTATGTATATATGTTGTCCACATTGATTTTATATTAATTTGGCCCAGAATGACTTTAGTACTGCACCCATGCCATATAGTCACGGAAAAAATTATTAGACCATCAAAAGTCATCAAAAACAATGGTTATACAATTAAGTACTAACTCCTGTGTGTATCATGTGACTAAAACAGACAGAAAAGAAAACATGGAATGCCTAAAAGCACTGTTTTTGGCAGTACAATGCCATAGCTATTGATGTAAGAACTGAAGTGATTTTGGTTATTTCCAAAAAAAAACAAAACATGGAAAATGGATAGATATCAGCTCTGAAATTAAGGTATTTTTGTTGTTATCATTATATTTGTCCAAACAAATGTAGCTTTAGTTGTACCACGCATTAAAATGAACAAGAATTGAAGAAAACAAGGACGGTCTAATATTTTTTTCCATGACTGTATATGTATGACTTACACACATGAATTCAAAGACAGTTTCTAAAAGTGCCAGACACTAGAAGGAATGTGAGAAGTGCATGTATTCTAACATGTATACTTTGTTTTGAAGTAGAACCGGATGGTCAGAGACAAACACTAATTTTGTCTGAAACTAATTCATAGACTTTCACATTTTGAGCCAAAACTAACTTCAAAAGGATTTTTCTTCATTATAGATTCGATTTGGTAAAGTGTTATTACTTTTATTCTACAAGTATTTTGCTAATAGACCAGTGTTAGAGATAGGAAGGTACATTCATTGGTTTGGATTATGAATTTGGACATTTTACAGACTCAGGTCTTTTTGGTATAGGGTCCCTGTCTTGCAAGCATACAGGAGCATGGAGATACAGTTTCTGAAAAAGTTATTAGACCATCAAAAGTCATCAAAAACAATGGTTATGCAATTAAGTACTAACTCCTGTGTGTATCATGTGACTGAAACAGACAGAAAAGAAAACATGGAATGCCTAAAATCAATGTTTTTGTCAGTACAACGCCATAGATATTGATGTAAAAACTGAAGTGATTTTGGTTATTATGAAGAAAACATGGAAAATGGATAGATATCAGCTCTGAAATTGAACCCTTATGAACTATTTTTGTTGTTATCATTATATTTGTCCAAACAAATGTACCTTTAGTTGTCCCAGGCATTAAAATGAACAAGAAATTGAAGAAAACAAGGGTGGTCTAGTAATTTTTTCCACGACTGTAATGGGATAATAAGTTTTATGTGATAATACTACTACTATTACTATTACTACTAAAAAATACATGGTGTTCATGGAGGTGGAGGAGAAAACACACTTCAGATATCATGGAATTTACAAACTTTGGCAAGCGCTTCTTTATTTACATCCAGGCTGTCTCGCAATGTCACAGCTGTTTTCCTTTTTTTCTCTTTTTGTAGAACGTCATCACCAAACAAGTTTGCTCTTTACAGATATACAGTATTATGTATACGAGTATCTTCCTGTCGGTGACCCTCTGACAACAGTGTAAACAGAGAAAAAGAGCAGTTCCCACTCTTTAGAAAACACATGCAGTGGAGTGGGACAAACATGTCGACAGTTGGCCAGGGTTTACATTAACAGGAGCCTCTTCTCTGATCACCCAAGCAGTAGTTGGTTCAGGTTTTGTCAGACACTCCAGTGCTCGAGGCGGTCACCAAGGAGTTGCAGCTTCTAGTTTCCTCCACAAGAGGGCGCTAGTGAAAAACAATGTGAACGCCCTGGCCTTACAAAAACAGAAAAGAAAACCGACACAGGACTAAGATACTACTATGACTGAGACTACTGTTCTCTCATCTAATGAGTGCAGTTAATATAACTTAGAGTCCTGTTCTAGTAACAAAAACACAGATAAATCATACCTACACTTAGCTGCTGGTAGGGCATTTCATTTTTGGCAAAAAACTTCCAGAAGGCATTTCAACAGAGTGCTATGCCAGGTTTATATATTTACACGCATTGCTGTTTCATCTGATGTACTAATTAATGTCCATAGAGCATGCATAGGTCTTCGTGAAATCGTCCAATCACTTTGTGTATGCTGGGATAATAGAGGGGGGGTCTCACCCAAGATGACGAGAGTCCCGACAAAGAATTACAGCACAGTGCAAAGAAACCCAGCAAAGGTTCCAGCTATAAACTGACTGACTGACAGAGAAAAACCTCTCCATCAGACATTACAACATATACATACAAGTCAAGTGTCCTCAAAATAAAAAAGGTGTAAAGTAACACCGGTGCAGATTATGGTATGTGTTACAGCTACGGAGATTTCCTGTGGATTGAAAAAGAGAGGGAGGTCTTTCTTTGTTTGCAGCTTGGAGCTTTCAGTCTTATCCCACGATAGATACGGGATGGAGCTAAAATAAACCACCCCGACCCCAGATAGTACACAGAGGAACACTAACATTCCTGCCCTACTAATTCAAAACGCATGGAGCTCCCATACTACACCATATAACCCAGCCCCCCCAACACACCAAAGAAAAACAAAACAAACACACAGATAGTCTGTTGTATACTGTACAGCTGGCCCTTCTTCAGGGAAAAAAAACAGTATTTACATTCACATCTCTAGAAAAAAAAAAAAAAATTTCATGTAACAAAAACCGTAGAAATGGACAAAACCTTTCAGATCTGAGTTAAATATGAGCTGCAATACTGATTTTAATACATTCCAGGTCTAATTGAATGATATTTCCTGCAAAGAAACACATGATGGACTATATTCTAAGATTGTTTTGATTGGACTCAAATATTGCAAATTTTTCTTAAGCTCAGGTCTGGGTTTTTGCCCATTTCTACATCGTGTTCTCTTCTTTTGTTGCAACCTTTGGTAACACCTTCAGGACATTAACTGGCAAAAATACTACACAAGGAAGAGGCAGTGAGTGATTTTAACAAATCAAACCAGTCAACAAAGTCTCTCAAGTCCCAACATGTATAGGCATATTAGTAACTTTGCTAGGATTAGAGAAGAAAAAGCTATAATGAGGATCAATACTGAAAGACTTCCTTCATTTTAACGCTACTTTTTCTATCACCCCGCATGGAGCTGTTGCAGTGATTTGTGATAACACTTCCGTTAACTTGAGCTTTACCTAATACTGCTGTAGAAAACAAATCGGTTTACTGGCGAATAAGACTAAAATGTGACACATTTGGGTTTTTTTTCCGACCGCTGATTGAAGTTCACTAAGACCTGACGACGAATAACATCCACACCTCAGGTTTATAGATAGCGCCGCTCCGTTCCCTGCGACCCAATGTGTCAGACTGTAATCTCAACTTTGCTGGTGTAATTAATCAATTTTGAACACTCTCAAAATACTCTCCTGACGAGAAAAACAATATGTGAAATCACACGCACACACACATACAGTCGCACTAATCCTCACACCCCAAATTGTTAAAAAAAGAAATCACAGAACAAGTTGAAAATATAACATACAAAGACTCTAAACTCATCCAGATCGCAGTGAGGCTTGATGTTACATCACGGACATTTCTGTCTTTGAGATGACTGGTTGAAGATGTGGAGAGTGTGACATATTTACAAGATGATGAGGAAGAGGAAGAAGGGGGGAGGGCTGGGGGTGTTATTTTTTTAGGCGGTGAGTGTGAGGAGGCCTGTGATCTGAGAGGTCAACATCTGAGGGTGGACTCTGTGTCTGATTGGATGTGGACAGCGATGATGTCCCAATAGTCCTGCACAAAAACAGAACAGACATAGTGGATGCAGACTATGTGCATCCACGTCTGCCTGTCTTTCATACACGCGAATTGCGGCTGTCAGGTGAAAAAACACTCACTATTACGTCCTAACGTCCACCAGGTCAGTGGTGACACAGGTTAGTTTTGGATAAGGTTAGGGCACAGGTGTCAAACATGCGGCCCGGGGGCCAAAACTGGCCCGCCAAAGGGTCCAGTCCAGCCCCTGGGATGAATTTGTGAAATGCAGAAATTACACTGAAGATATTAACAATCAAGGATGTTAGAATCATTTTAGGTCATTTCAGTCTAAAGTGGGTCAGACCAGTAAAATGCTATCATAATAACCTATAAATAATGAAAACTACATTTTTTTTCTCTTTGTTGTAGTGTAAAAAAAAACTAAAATTACACAAAAGTGTTTAGATTTACAGACTAGCCTTTTACAAAAAATGTGAATAACCTGAAATGTCTTAATAGAAGTATGTGGAATTGTACCAATATTCTGCCTGTTACTAAATCTTTTGTGTATTTGTAGATCCACTGTGATCTATAAGTTGTGATGCACATGTATAAATGATAAACTAAGGCATAATTTTGTTCAAATTGCACTTATTTTTCTTAACAATTTTCAGGTTCATATTTGTTCATGTTATATTCAAGTACGGTTTGTAGATGTGAACATTTTCATTACGGAATTTGACTTTTTTCACTCAAAAACAGAGAAAAAACCTTTGGAGTTGACATTATTTATCAGTTTTTATCCTATTATTTAAATTATTTTACTGGTCTGGCCCACTTTAGATCATATTAGGCTGTATGTGGCCCCTGAACTAAAAAGAGTTTGACACCCCTGGGTTAGGGTTACATTTGAGACATAGACACTAGACCATATTCCCTTTCAAATATACTTTAAAGTGTACCTGTACTGGTCATGCTTATGACACTAACTGTGCGTTGTGTGTTACTTTTAACCTCCTCAGGCCCAGGAAAGTAAGTTTTGGCTTTTTTTTTTTACATTAAGTAATTGCCTTGATTGGAAACATCATGATGCAACAGTTTTTTGAGATACATATTTTTTTTATGGAATGTCCTTTGCAGTAGACAGCAAGTAAAGTTGTGAAACTCTTGTTCCCTACAGAGGACAAAACTGCATTGCTGGGTCTCAGGAGGATAAGCAAGAGAAGCGCAAATTCAGTAAAAATCACCATAAATGCACCACACTGGACCTTTTCATTACATGAATTATGGGCGGGGGCAGAACCTACAGCGAACAGCCAATGCCGGCCGTAAGTGATGAGCCATCATTGATTCTGGGTGATGGAGTGTGAGTAAACGAGCAGCAATCAGTGAGCGAGATTGAGTGGAAAGCACGTGTTCGTGCTTATTGTTTGTGCAGCTGTAAGATTTGCACTCCGCCACTGTCCTAGAGACGTGACCCAGCACTGGACGATAATGTGTCATCTACAGGCTCATTTATGTTCGCTTTACACACATAAATAGGTACTTTTGCTTTTAACGTTGTCATGTGTCAGAGCATTTCTCAGTTAATCCACCAGAGAACGCCGCTCTTAATTAACATACTGGCCTAATACCACGAAGAAGAGTTAAGTGTTTTGAGAAGAAGAAGTCAATAATAACAAACATGGCAACGACAGAGGAGGTATTACTAATGTGATACCTATGCTGATATTGAGAAGGGTAGTTGCCATAATTTATGACAACTACCGACATATTTATGACTCATAAATATGTCGGTAGTTTTTCATTAACTTACACAGTCGCTCTTTGAAAAGTTCCACTATTTATGGAAATTATTCTGTTCACATGTCAACACTACCTCCACGGTTCGCAGTGGTACTGCTCTGTATCCGCAAGCAAAACAGAATTACTTATGGAATGTACGCAGAGGACGGACAGAACGCTCCGTCCGTATCCGTCTGCGTCTTTAATGTAGAGCATAAATGAGCCCTTAGACTGGTGTCTGCTGCACGGGGGCAGTGACCATTCCATCACAGCCCAGGTAATCGGACAAATCGACGAATCTGCGTGACTACCAGTGCTGGAACAGCCCGTGAAGGAGGCAACATGTCGGTGAACATGCCTGTGACGTAAGTTACCTGATGGAACCAGTAGTATTATACGTGGTCTTTTCAGACAGCTAGCAATGAATCTTCACTACTGGTACCCTTTAATGTATTTTGACCTTATGCGTCCCAGTCCTTCTGCTGTGCCTCATGGGAATAATGTGAATGGAGGTCAATGGGGAGAGACAGTTTTTGGATACTGTGTTCATTGTTCTGGCTGAGTGTCCCCATCTGAACAGGTTAACAACCCATGATTTCCAGGTGATTTTCATCCTAAGTATTGTGTTTATTTTTAAGCAGAACTGAAAATCATATATATTTTTGCAGTGAATATATAGTTATTTTGAAACAGTGCATTTAATAATGATTCTGACACTTCTACATCAATCTCACCTTTCTTTTGAACCCAAATTTATTGAGGAAAAACACTGTTGTTTATGAAATATACTCTACTCATTTTGGGACTGTCATTTTCAGCTAATAGGCTGAGAAATGGGTTTAGGGCAGAACAGGTTAAAATATTACATTTGTCTGAGGTAAAGATGGTGAGGAAAGATCTACTTTAGAGTGAAACAGCTCAGTGGTTTGCATCTGTCATGCATGCGATACACATCACCAGTAAAACAACCACTACATCGGCATATTTCACCTCAAATAGGAGGTGAAAAGGTGTTAAAAGAGGTGAGAATCACTCCATTCATGTTGAAGCTGCAGACAGACAGTTACAATGACCTGTGTGACACCTGTGAGTTTTGAGCGTGTGGTCTTTCTATTTATGGATTTTCACAGTCTGATACTTCAACAGTTTTACAACAAACTGTGACTGCCTTGACTCATAAAAGTACATTTCAATCTGCTAAACAGCATATGTGTAAATAACGGCATAATTCAACCAGCATCAAAAAATTACTTGTCTTTTGCCATTAACCATCGTATTATTTTACCAAAATAATGAAGCACAACAGAGGGGGCGGGACATCAGCTGTCTATCACCCAAACCCTGACTCTAAATGGGGATTAGATTTGATTCGTGTTTAAACTGATGTAGTTTAGTTTGTGTTTCAGACACATGATGACCTTCCTTTTCTGATGCAGTCTAATACATGCATTTTGGCTGTATACTTCTTTTACTGTAACTGAAACTTTAACCCTAGTTCAGAGGTTATGGTTAGATTTGAGCCATGTCTAAACTAATGTAGTTTAATTGCATTTCAGCCACATGTTAAATGCATAAACTTGAGGATGTTCCCTTTCAAGTGAGGTCTTGTACATACGTTTTGGTCGTACACTTCTGTTACAACCATAAACTTCTTAGTGTTAGGATAAGGGATACATCTGATCCACATTTGGGTTGTGTTTCAGCCACGTATTAAACACAGAAACTAGAAGATGTTGCCTTTCAAATCAACTCTAATATACGAGTGGGTGTTCACAAATTGACATTTCTGATTGTTGCAAATACTCTTTAAATATGGAAAATCCTCAGAAAGGTCTCGGAGCTGCTAATATTTTCTAGAGGTAAGAGCTTTTCACTTGACGGTAGCAACACACCCACCCACACATACACACTCACACATACACACACACACGGCTCTGAAATCAGATGCGGAGATCATGGAGGGCCTTCACTTAGGTGTTGCGGACCGCTAAGGCCTGTTCCAGCTCCTGTCTCCTCTGCTGGATCTGTCAGGGCAGAAGAGGCAAGAACAAACATGAATATGTCATCGGAGTGTGCGGATGCGTAGCTAAGGGATGTTGTTGTTGTCAGGGTGAAAAGATACCGAGGTGTCACTGTCTCACCTTGCAGTAGAAATAGCGGCTGACAGCCTCCTGGGACCAGGGCTCGTGGTAAAATGCCGCCCTCCTCTCCTCCTCTGGGTTCCCCACCACATCTGTCATTAACTACAACCAATGAGAGGGCACAGTCATTAACATTTTTTTAATAGCACAGCACTAATTGCAGCAATCAATTAAACACCCATTAAAAAGCTTGACTTTCCTTTTTCCTTTACCTCCCTGTATCACTAATAATTACCTTGCTCTTTACCCGGAGGTTTGAATAAAAAAATCACTTTTTAAGTACAAGGCTTTTAAACAAAAACTACATAAAATTAAGGAAGTAGGGAGTTAATTTACAGAGACATTTAGTTATAAGAGGAGCGCCAAGTGTGAGCGCATGTATTAATAGTAGTAACCTTAAGGTCTCGGCTCTGGGATTTGAGCCAGTCCTGGATGTAGCCCTTGGGATCTCTGGAGAAACTGAGCATGAAGTCCCTCTGGATCTTCAGCTGGTTGATGGACTCGATGGTCTCATGGATCTGAAAGGGCAGCAGTGACATGGATTACGACAAAAAGCAGAAATGTAACTGCTTCCTATTTGTTCAGCGGTGCCAACATCATCCTGTATATGAAAACAAGCAAAAAACTTTATATCATGATGCCCATATTCAAGTATTATTCAGAACTGTATAACAGACCTGCATGATGTGAAGGGAAACATACCATACGAGATAAAATGGTTCAGTTTTCTAATGATGATATGACTAAAAATACTGGCGTCTAAATTCAACAAAGACTACACAGAAAACAGCCTCAATAATTACATAAATATCTTCATTGTGTTCTTAGCCAAATCACAACTTTTACCGTCTGTTATTTCTCTGTGCCGTTTGGATGGTCTGTTATTAGCAAAATCTTAGACAATTGGACAGTTGGTGCATGTAAATTAAAGGATTTTTCTTGTTTGTGAACCTGGTAATGGAAATACAATTTAGCGCTCAGCACCATTGTATTTAGTCTCTGCATCATCATTAAATTATCAATTTCTCCTCTTGAACCCTTGTGCCCTCCCCAGTTTTACTACCTTCTGTTTACCTTTGTGGCAAAAATGTACATGCAGAGAAAACTGCTATAAAATCATCATACGCCAACATTTTTTTTTGCTTTTTAAAAAATAATAATTATATTTTATGCATCAGCCTACAGTGGGAAAATGGTCGAAACTGGTGGAATAAAGCAAAAATGTCAAATATCTCTAGTTTTCTTCTAAATGAAATGTCGACATTAGAGAAAGTACAGTTATATAGTGTAATGGCAGTAAGATTAAAAAATGTGGTTTTAATGGAAGTCAATGGGGCATTTTGGTCCAGGTAAACAGAGGCAGTATCTGACACTACAGGAAAAATACTAATGCAATCAAATCAATTTTGTTGCTAATCTTTGACCTATCCAAGAGTCTAATCACACCTAATGTTCCATCCTCCTAATATTTATTAAATGGAAAATATTACACTTTTTGTGTTTTTTTGTAATGAATTGCTCAGAATTCAAATAATTAAACTGCTTAAAATCCTGAAAATGGTTGAATGTTTGGTAGTTTTTAGCAGGGCTGAAGTTGTTGAAGAGATTTATGGAAACACAAAAGCAAAAAATAAATGAAAATATTAATGTATGATGATTTTATAGCAGTTTTTTTTTGTGTGTACATTTTTGCCACAAAGGTAACCAGAGGTTGCAAATGCATCATGGGAAATTAAAACACATGGAAGAGAAAAACACACTGGGTTTAAAAAATATATCTAAAATAGTTCCTGCCAAATTTCATTCTGAAAGCTGCATTACAGCCAAAATGATCAACAAATTTAAAAAAAAAGAGAAAAATGTACAAAAATGCCCGAGGAACTAAGGGTTAATGTAGGTCTATCTACTCTCTGTCCTTGGTATCTGGTGTCCCACTCCCACAGGACGACGTATTTACCACCTCCCTGTGATGAACATCATCAAAGTAAAGGAGGATTGTTCCACGGAGTGTGCTCAATGTGATGCTGCTCATCGCACCTTGTTGTCGAGGGAGGCGATTTCCTGCTGGTTTGCGGTGGAGAGGAGGAAGCTGCTCATCTGACTCTTCAGGGGGTCTTCCACCTCCACGTCGATGTCGTAGCAAGCCGTCTTCTTCTGGTCGTTGGGGTCCACGCTGATGGAGCAAGGACAAGGAGACGAGATACAGAGAAGGCATTAAAATACATTCAAACACTAGGAAAATCATTAACTAAGACGACAGCTTTTTGTCTTTTTACTTGTAACACTTCTGAGTCTGTGAAACCTACACTTTTTAATGCCTCATTTTCCTTTTCTTTTCTTTATGAAATAAATACTCCCAATAACACTGCCAATAAGTAAAACATTAAATATTTTTTGTTGAATGCAGTGTCAATAATGTTGAATCATATTACATCAGTTCCCCAAAATAAACCTGGAATTAATCTCAACAAATCTTTTTTTTGTTTTGTTTTACCAAAACGGACAAAAGCATGTGGCAAACTTTACAATAAAGCACATCTGCAGTAAAACGCCGCTGAGACTAAAATGAAACTAGTAGGGAAAAATAATTTAAATAAATAAAATTTAACTTAAAGATAAAAATGACAGTCAAAAATAAATCTACTACAAACAATGGAACAGACAGATATGAAATAGATATAGATGTAATATCATCTTCTTTTTAATTTTTTTTTACCTTTACTAATGGTTGACAGTATAATGTTCAATAAATCAAGGTTTTCCTCGTATCTAAAATTGCACAAATCCTCCAAATAAAAACACAACTACTTGCACTGCAGTCTGAGAAGCAACTAAAAATGGACTCAAATTGACATCTATGATAATTAGACAAGGATCTACCTGATGACGTGGTTGATAACGATGGGGTCGGGGGGCAGGAGGAGGTTGGTGAGGCGTTGAGGGATCTCAGAGAACTTCAGCCGAGGGCAGTCGAAGATCTGGAAAAGGTAGAAAAAAGTTGTGTTAAACCACATAATAGAATGTTTCAATGGTTTCCTCTGGTTTACTAATGGGAGCATGTGGAGATAAAGGACAGTAAAATACACTATCTACATTCATTTATTTATCCATATAGCTGTATTAGTGTTTATTATATAGTTACATGGATGGTAAAGGTTTCTATTATTGGTACTAACAGCTGCAGTAGTAGTATATCCACTGTTAATAATTGTATTTGGAGTAGTAGTGTTAACAGTTATTGTATTGATGGTAGGGGGTTAACATGTAATTATTTTTTTCTTGTTTTATGCAACTTGTCATCCATGGCGACAGAGCTCATATTAATCCTTACACTTCCATGCGCAAAAGACTTTTATTTTGCACAATTCAAATTAGCATTGTTCACTGAGGCATGAAAACTGACCCAGGACACTGGTGTCAATCAACAGAGAATTACATGGTCAATAAACACATATGACCACATTTTCAAAATGTCTTCACATTTTGGTTTTATGTTGTTTTTTCTAAGAGTCTACTTTTTTTCTGATACACCCTGTAATTATGGGTAATCATATCAGCAACAGCAATTCTAGTTTTTAAACATTTATAGTTCAGTTTGCTGTGCATCCATGTGTCCCCCCCCCCCCGCCCCCCTTAAACCCCAACTAGTCATATCAGACGCCCATCCTCCAGAGTCAGGGTCTGCACCAGGTTTCTTCCTGTTGGTGTCTGAATTGGCTTAAGAGTCTGAATTAGACCAGCTCTAAATGTAAAGTGTCATGAGATAACTTTTGTTAGGATGTGGCGCTATATAAATAAAATTTGATTGATGAATTCGTATTACTTCAGCTCAGTGAAATCCACTCTTCAGCCAACAGTGGACCTAATATTTTTACAATAACGTTGTGCTTTGTAGCGCTCAGAGGCTCCCACCTGTTGGAAGTACTTGTCACAGTTGATGTACTCCTTGTCATGGGAGTCCTGCAGCTTGTTGGTCTTGACGTACTGCCAGAGGGCCTGGATGATGCAGGAGCGTGTCTGAGTGTGGATGCCAAGCAGGCGAGCCAGGCGAGGGTCCAGCTTAAACTGGGGAGGCTGTGGAGAAGAAGTAATCGCATTACAACACTTTTTTTTTCTCTTTTTTCTTTTACAGCCGCCCACCTCGGAGCCTTTACATCAGCTCCATCACATCTTACATCCTTATCATGTTTCCCCGGCTTGTAAATGGATGTCAGGTTTGAAATGGGAGTCTTAAATGCACTCTAATGTTTCTGCAGACTGTCAGTTATCAGTGATGTGAGGCCTGCAGGTTGTCACTACAACAGCTGATTTCACGGCATGGATTAGCCACAGATATGTAAGAGATGCGATGCTATTTCTGGACTGTTTTTGTAAGTTGTCGTGAAGCTTCGCGGCGCCCCCACCTGGTAGTCCAGCATCAGCAGCAGAGTGCAGCGTACGCTCACGTCTCCGGGCCTTTTCACCTGGAAACCGTCCGTCTCCTGGGTCGTAGGCGTGCGATGCCACTGGAAGACCAATCAGACAACAGCAGACGATCAGTACACTTCCTCCGCTCAGCTGCTTCATCCAGACTGAATGGTCATGTTGTTACTTTCACAGTTTATTTCACACTTTATTAGACTTGCTAATTAATTGATGTTTAACAACCATAACAATCTATAAATGGTTCCAGTAGGTTTGTACTGTGAATGACACAACCGTTTACCAATGATGAAGCACATCTAGATCTTTAAAGATTCAGTGCACACTAGGTTTTGCCACAAAATATACATTATTTCTATATTTTTTAATGTATTCCTGGTGGTCTAAGAGAAAACTAGATGTCTGCACCTTTATTTCACTGTCTAATTTCTAAATTTAACCCACTATGCAGAAGTTTGTCGTGCATTTTAGAGATGCTTGAGGGTAAAATACAAGGTCCCACACATTTCACAGACTTTTCCTTGACTTATTTACTGTATTAACATAGTTTTCCTCTTAAATTATTATTAAAGTAATTTGCAGAAGAAGGTGGAGGCACAAACTGTCCAAAAAAAAAAAAAAAGCAAATAATCGTATTTCTGTCCCACTACTTTTATTTGTATTTTCACTTTGGGCATTTAACATTTGGGTTAGGTAGAAAAGTCAACATTTTGCTTTAGAATAAATGTTAAAAAGTGGAATTTAAACAGTTAATTCCAATAATTGTGTTTGTAAATGAGGACCGATAAGGAAAATGAAACAGATGCTCGAAGTAAAGAAATTATATTGAAAGGGATTTACAGAAATGCTGCAAAACTGCAATGAAAGGCTGCTGTGTATGAAGAGGTGAAGAAAGAAATGAAGGACTAAGATTTTTTTCAAACTGTAAAAGAAGTTTGAGACAACATTAAATGATTCAGATCAGTGATTCGCTTTGGTTTAGGAGTAACCACTAAAGTACACAGACCTTACATCTATTAGCTACTCAAGTAACAGCTCAGATAGGCTATCGTATTGTATTAAATACTACTTTAAACAGGCAAACTCTCAAAGCAGGATGATGCTGTTGAAGAACAAGCTCTTAACATGTGTGATGAAAACGCACATATTCTTTGGCAAATTTTCAAAAAATCTGGCTAAAATTCTCAAAACACTTGGATGTAAACAATTAATGCTAACGCCATTTCACAACAGACATAAGAAAAAAGCAACAAACATTAGACCGTCATAGTTTCTACACCATGTCTGCTCTTTCACTCTTTAAAAACTCTTTAGTGTCCTTTAGTCAATTTGACAGATTTCCTCTTTTCTTTTGAATTTCAGTACAAACAAAATGAAACTTCATGTCTTTTCCAAAACTTTCAACATTTCTACTTCATTTCATGATGTTTCAAGACCTAGAATCTTTAAAATTCCACCATCTTTCAGGTTGTTAGTGACTCTGGGAACCTTTTTAACTACTGGTCAATGTAATCCTATCAAGCCCTGGGCCATTTGTTTCCAGCCAGAATCATTTCAATGTAACGTAAAACAATGGATTAGCCGATAGCAAAAGTTTCATTCATATAAAACTAAGCTATGATGGAAAAACAGCAATCATTTCTTCATGAAGTAACCTTTATTTTTGTTCTTCTTTGGCTCATTCAGTGAGTTTTAAAGGTAGAAAAATAATCCTTGTACTGTTGGAACTGTTTAGTGTTAGCGTAGTGCTGGAAAGTTGTTGCACTGGTCTGTTGTTTAGTGAATTATTCATGACATATGCTGGTATCGGACTGTTAATTTGTTTTAGATACTCGTCCATTTAAGTGCTTGTTGTTTGACTTGTGATATGTTTTCCAAAAATGGGTTTTGTTGATGTTTTAGCTGATGTCCTTTTGGTTTTGTGGTTGTAAAGAATGTGTAGATTGACCTACTGGTGTCTCTTATTTTGCACACATTCTTCCAAGGACAAAGACACAACACACACACATTCTCCCCCGCCCCAACTCCAAATCTTGTCTGCTCTCAAACTCTGTTTTTTCACCCTATCCCCTGAATCCTATCAAATCTATGAAAAAATACCAGCATGTGTCCATGTGTGATGTGTGAAAACTGTATGATGTCTTATATTTGTGCTTTGCATTATCCTGTGTTCTTCACTGCAAATTTCGAAGAAAAGGGTTCTGTGACAGCGCACCATTTGCGGTGGCCCGATGTCCCTAATCATCGATCACAATCTCGTTTGATGTACTCTGTGCTGTACGTACTCTGTGCTGTCAAATGACAATAAATAGCAATGAATGAATGAATAAATGAATGAATGAATGAATTAATTCGTATATTGTGAGAAACACCACGTAGCATTACCATGGCAACACAGAACAGCAGCTGGGCGAAGTCAAGTGAAAGTTAACATCTGGTCAAAAAAAGTAAATTACAATAATCTACACCAAACTTATATTTTTGGGTAGGTAATTACTTATATTTTAAGAAAAATGTATTTTGAAATGAGAAAAAAATTTGTGAAGAAAAAAAAAATAAAAAAAAATTGAGGAGTTTTATGAGTGTGAATGTTTGGAAAGTGATAAAGTTTTCTGCCGTCAGTCTGGGTTCATTTTATAAACTCATAAATAAACTAAATTTATTCCAAATACATTGATATTTGACTATTATATTAATTGTCATATTCTAAACACACAGTGTTTAAAATTAATAAATGCATATATCTATGCAAAATACATTTGAATATAATATTATTTTTATGTTGTAAATATTGTAAAAAAAAAAAAAAGTATATTGATGATTGAAATAAAAAGTGTTTAATTTGATATTTACTGTTATTGTCCATCCGAGATGCTGCCATTTGTCAAAACTCTTGCTATTTAGGTATGATAAAATATTTTTTTCGTCTAACCAATTATTAGGTTGCAAAATAGAGGGTTTAAGGTATACACTGAATACATTTAGGGATGAAAATGTCATAGGAACTTCACCTTTGAGAACTTCATAATTCTTGCAATAAATTGACATTAATTTTTGTCCATCTGTGATGCAGTAGTCTTTGATATTTTTCATTTAAAAACATTTGAAACTAAATTTTGCCCTTTGAGTATGTTTAAGATGACATTTAGACCTTTCCAATTATGTGTAATATTTGTCTTAAACTTGTCTGGTTCAAAAGTTATGAATTATGAGATATTTTACTTTCACTGTTCCAAGAAACAGTGTCAAGTCTTTTGAGTTGGACCAAGAGGAGAAAGCTGCAGAAGGAAAAGTGCATATTTCAGAATTCTGCCTTTACTTCCACTGATTTCTGCAGCTTTAATTGAGAGATTTTCATATATATACATTAAGCCATTTTTACTGTTGCTTTTCTTTGTGGTTGGAAGTGGGTGGCCCATGCTGGAAAAAAGCTTGACATTATATTTCAACATGGGAGCCAGTGTTTAGAAATATCAGAGCAAAATGAATGAAAATGTAATGACAGCTGTGTGGTCGTTTGTTTACCATTATGTTGACAGCGCTGTCAGTCAAATAGGATTAAACCTCACCACCCACACATACTTAATTAAGAGGATTATGCCTTTTGTGTTTCTAGTGTTATACTCATAATAAATAACACCAAAAATGCCTTGTTTTTCTGAACTATCACTTAAACCTGCTACATTAAAACACATTAAAAGCTGATCTAGTTAAACTACAGTTGTTTGGAGTCCCACTTTATCCACATGACGATTTAATGTCATTTTCATTTTAGCTTTGGTTTTCAGCTTTAGTTATTTCTACTGAGATTTGGCTCTAATGATGCTTGAAAACAACACTGTAAGAGCAGTGAGTGAGAAGCAAAATAGCAAAATTGAGCCGAACAATGAGCTGAGAATTGCCATAAACCTCTGCAGAATGTGTGTGGGATCAACATAAACCACTGCCATTTGCTTTTTATGGAAAAGTTAATTATAGGAGCTTTAATATTTATTGTTAGAGAGAATTATCAAAGACATGTAGGTGTCATAAATTTACTGAAGATGCCTCGTGACTGTACCTACAACTAGCAGAACCGATCTTAACCTCAAGTACCAAGAAAGTGGTTGTATTTCTGTATACTGTGCATGGCCAGTTTGCAGAGAAACCAAGACAGGAACAGGTTAAGCATATGGTCATGTGGCTGAATGATATCATGTTTAAGATTAGACAATCTGCAGAGACGTGGAGGGAAACGGCAGAAAATCTACTGTATCAAACTCAATAAATATCAGTCTGGCCAAATAAAACTGTTGCTATAAGATTCTGTATTTCATTCTCAGTGTTTACATATCAGAACCTGTTCTCTATCTGAACCACAGATGAAATGGTATTTACCTCTTTTTTTTATCTAAACCACTCTGACACGAAAAAGAAAAGCACTTGAAATCTTCAGTACCAGTTGATTGTGGGGACATGGCATGCAATACAGAGCAATGTTTCCCCCAACCAACGGCTTACTCGCAGCAAATTAAGTGCTGATTGTACTTCAAGGTAGAAAACATTTTTTTGATGGGAAATCATTTAAAGCAAAGCACCTGAGTGCCTTGCTAAAATCCCCTCTTAAAAGGAGGAACCTTGAGAAGTCATAATTTTCACTCAGCAACTCCTAAAGTGGGTTTTTCAGTAAATATATTTTGAGAAATACAAAGTGAAGGGCAGCTAATGGCTGTTTTTAATAAGTAAGCACTTGTTTGCTGGTGCTTTCGCTGCTTCATGTTAAAGCAACCTTGCAGTAGTAAAATATAGGAAGAAAATGTGGTAGGAAATCAAATTATCATAGAAGAAAACGGTCCTCTTCCTGAGTCCATTTTTTTGTCCAGTGGTCGATGTTTTAAGGAGCAGGTTAGTTTAAGACTTCACTAAATTACTATTTCCCAAAACTTCGCTGTACTGTACGACAAAGATGCCTCAGATAACCATAAACACATTCAATTGTGCAGTAGTTTATTACTAATAGATATAATCTAAACTCAAAGTGTGACCAATGTGACCATCAGGCATGTATTTTAGATATGAATGTCCCCCAAATGGGCTGAACTGATCAAACTACTGTGGCTCCTGTTACAGTGTGATCCATTCGTATTTGAACAGGAACATATTTAGTTGTTGTGGGTCTCTGACTGTGGGACTTTTTACACATCAGACATTTGAACTTAAAAAAGGAGTGAGTCAAAATGTCTCCTGTGAAAAATACTGCAGATATCTCCACTCATTTTTAGCATCTCCTCCAAACGTCAACCTGACTACAGGTCACATCAGATGGGGCTTTTAAAGCACCCGTGGAGGTGTGAAATGCATCTTTAAGTGCCCAGTAAACCTGCATGGACAAGACCTGCACTGCACTGCAAAACGGAAACTCCAAAGAAGCCAAATATTCCGAAATTTACCCAAACTGTCCTGTATTAACTTGACCAAAGACTGTGATGTGGCTTAAAATGGAATAAAACACCAGTATTTAAGCAACTTTTATCTATTCTATAAGCAACAAAAGCAGTTATTTAAGAGGAATTAATAAACTGTTGAAAACACAAGCAAAACAGTCTTGTTCCTCAGTTGACAGATTATGCATCCATCATTTTAGCTTTGTAGTGGTTGCATCTATCCCCATATCAGCTGGAATGTCTTATTGAAACAAAGATAGATATGAATTCCAAAAAGGAGACATGCATTCTTTACAAGATTGTTTTGTCTTTTTGGAAAAAAGAAAGATTTCCAATGAAAAAAGGCCTTTTTCTTTCTTGAAATGTCTTTTTTACAGTGTACCTCAACAAAATGAATGCAAATAATGTTATAAATTGAGCTTCACTACAATGATTTTGCCTGTTGCTGCTGGGCATAGAAGATGCGGCAGTTTAAAGGGATATTTAACATCCCAAACTAAAATATCATGCTGTATCTGATCTGAGCTATTTATTACTAGTTATTTTCCATGTATGAAACAGTTTTAATCAAACTTCTATGATGACATAAAATATGTGGTCACTAGTACCACAAATGTGAGTTGTGTTTTACTTCTGCTTTACAATAGCTCTGGCAAACAATGTACATTTTTACTCCTCTACGAGTCTTAGAGATATTAGTTTATAATCAATTCCCTTTCACTGGATTCACGAGAAATTACATCATCACAAAGCTGAAACCAGACTGTTTTTCTGAGCTCATTAAAAGTTGACTTTACAGACATGGTTTTGTGCAGATCTTATAGATTACGATGCACTGTCTTAGGCCACACTCAGACTGCAAGCAAACGTGGCCCAAATTCGATTTTTTTGCCCATGTGTGACCTGTATCCGATCTGTTAAAGACAGTTTGAACAGCATAAATCCGATTTTTTCAAATCCGACCTAGGCCATTTTCATATGTGGTCCTAAATCCGATACATATCTGATATTTTGCAATGCAACTTCAGTCTGAACAGCCAGGTCGCATTTATCCAACCTTTACGTCATTGCAAATGGAACAAACATCACAATTTTGCGTCCCGGGAGGAGTGGTGGGAAAACATATTCATGTATTACGTCAGGACCTCTTTTGCGGATGCGGGTCACTTCAGGGTCACATTCAATTCATACTCAAAACTGATAGAAGTTGCATTTAATGTGTAATATGAACGAGCACACAAAAAAGTTGAATTTCACCAAAAAATAAGAATTGTGCATTAAGACCTGCTGTCTAAACATCGCTATAGAATACATACACTTCAGTGATCAAATGAGCTACATATACATTGAGCTTCCTTTGAGTTTGTTCAGGCATCGGTGCCTCTTTAAAGGAGGCAGCATTCATTTGTTCATTCGTTCATTCATTCATTCGTTCTGCTCTGTGCTCATCCCACCTACTAAACATCTTCGGCTCATCTCCTCCACCCCCCATGCAGTCATATCCTGCATCCATAAAACCATTTTCTGTTTATATCCTCCTGAGACCCAGGAAAGTAAAAATTGTAGCTGTTTTACATCAAACAATTGTCTTGATTGGGAACTGCATAATGCAACAGTTTTTTCACATATATTTTTACAATTACTTTTTATTTATTTATTTTTTAATGAAATGTCGTTTGCACTGGACAGCATTTTTTATGTAAAACTGTCAAACTTTTGTCCCCTACAGAGGACACAAATGCATTGCTGGATCTCAGGAGGATATCCTGCTCATTCATTTAAATTTTGTGAATCTGACGGTAATGTGTGTGTGTGTGTGTGTGTGTGTGTGTGGTGATCATATCGTTGTGTAACAGAAATGCATATCATTCATTAATTAATAGTAAATCTGACCTGTGTCTCCTGCCTCATCATGACCTATACTTTAACTGCAAAAAGATGTTGAAATTTTTGCTGTGTAAAAGCCATTACAGTACATTCAGATTTGGGTGTGAATATCAACCCTAGTATGAGTGTAACAGAAAATAAATTTATTAAAATTTCATTACATTGTCAAGATCATATGCTTTCATTATTTTTTAGGCATATTATTCTTTTAAATGTGATTAATTACCAGCTCTTTATCTTCAAAGTCATGATTTCACTTAAGTAAATCATGTCTGTTTTGTAAATCTTTACTGGATGAAATACTGCAAAGCTCACAGTAAGATCAAGGAAACTATGTCTTGTCTTTTTTTTTTTTATAGTCAAAGTATACAAAGGTGCTCAGATAGTTGGTGAGATGCGTGGTTAAGTGAACATCTTCCTGTGTGTTCAAGCGTCAGACTCCATTTCAGGACTGACCTCGACCAGGTGGTTGTCAGGGCCGTACAAGTCTTTGTCCAGTTCGATCACCAGGCTTTTAAAAAACGAAGAGAACTTCTTCTTCTGCTTCCCGGGCTGTAACAGCAAACAGAGAGAACGTCAGTTAATGTCAAAAATCAACCACACATTTGCACATCAAACGCGGCCGACTCGAAAGCAAACGTCATCATCACGTGGTCACCAAAAGCGACGTTACTCATCAAAACCCCCAAAAGACACTGAGTGAGATGAGAAACAGAGCAAGACAGTAAGACATTCTCAGGGTCCACTTCCTCCAAACTCACCCAGAAATATTTGTGGTTTGTGAAACCTAAACGCTTCCTACCACTGAAATGACAGCCTTACCTCAGACTGCTGAGAACATCAGAGCTTTTTGAAGCACAGCTTACGGCACAAAAAATAAATGTAAGATCATTTTGTTTTTCATGCTGCTTCGACGGCCTCTTTAAAAAGCATCAATCATTCATTTTTTTTCTAAGCCAGACGATATTTTTTCTGTCCAAAGTTGTTTGAGCACATAATTACTGAGTTTTACAGTCGGCCAAAAACGACCCAAAGCAGCTCTGGGATCAAAGTGAGGCGCTCTTTCATATCAAACGCTAAGATTACCATCTCAGTTATTTTTTTGGAGGACCAGAAGCTATTTGACTCACACTGAGTTCACCCACAAGAGATGACATAATACTTCATCCAGCAGCAGATCAATATCACACAAGTTGTTCTCTCATTTCATTTAACTATGTAATACAGTCTGGGTGTGGGTCTTTGTTTAAACGCAGTATGAAACAAAACTAATGCTTCAGAACTCACATCGTCCAGCAACTTCCCCTCTACTCGCAGCTCCCATGATGCAATGCTGCCGTCGGAGTCGTCGGCATCAGGTCTGGCAGGGTTGAAGGTGTTTGAAATGTAAAGCCTCAGTTTACGCTTCTGCTGCTGACACAAGGGCACATAGATAGAGCAGTTTAAAAACATATTTCATGTGTTGCAGGTGTCAGATCTGAGCTGAATGGATAGTCTAAATATGTAACAAACAGTCTGGATCAAACTGTTTTTATCTTCTGACGTAAGAAAAAAACAGTGGTTAAATGTTAATGTTAATGTAAATGTTTAGTATGTGTAATGGGAGATATTTTTGATGGGTTTATATGTAGTTTGGGGTTTACGTATTATACCCTGCACAGTTTAGTCTCTATTTATTTTTTATTTCTGGCAGAACGGTTGTGCAATGGTGATACAACCAATACAAAGGTGCTATGACTAGTTATTCATTGTTCTCTATTTTAATGAGATAGATAGTCGATGAAGGAAATATATTTGGTTATGAATCTGACACAGAAAGTAAGGAAGGGGCAGGACCAGATAAGCCTTTGCTTCTTTCTGTCCCTTCTCAAACTGTGTTTATGAGTTGATTCATATGTGGGTCAAGTCACACGGTTATGTAGGGAGTGCTCGACTACATTTTATACTGTAATTCAAAAAGTATTTAAGATAGAGACATGAATAATACATCATTTTAAAGGTATTAACTAGTACCTGAAGCTCATAAAAAGAAACAAAAGATATAGTGCCATCTTTTGCCATAAAAATTTGAAAAACTGCATGGTTATGTAGGGAGCAAAGATTAACATCTAAATTTTCCTTTTTTTCTAAACGTTTTAAAAGTGCGGTTGCAAGTGTCTCCTAACTATGACAATTTGCTGAGATGTTCTTTAAGGTGTCTATTTTGATAAACCATGAATGCATTTTTTATTTTTTCAATATAACTATGACTTATGGCAAGAGTTTTTAAGAATGGAATGGTTAACATAAATGTATAGGTACATTTATGTTAAATTTATTGTATTTCATTACTTTTTCTGTGGTTAATGCCCATTGATGGATGCATATGTAATTGACTTCTTGGTTTTAGAGTTTTTTGGTTGTTTTTTTACTTCAATATAAGAGATAAACATGAAACATTTTACTCCACTACAGCTTTCATCATGAGCCTATTTACATGACCATAAAAGTCCGATAACTGGGAGTAATCGGATAATTGTAATAATCAGATATACATGCACTTAAGAAATACAATAATCAAAAAACCCTGGTTTAGACGTTGCAGTCCATTATCGGATTTCTTTCGAGGTACATGTACATAGTGATGGTTTTCTACAATTTCTACGATTTTAATTGTGCTTATACATGCACAGATGTAAAAGAATAAAATAAATCAGATTAACCTGTATACATGACATTGGAGTATTGGGGAGAAATCCAGGTGTGTTAATCTGATTTCTCATAATCAGATTACTGTTGTTATCTGATAAAGCATATGAGATCATCCTGTTTACATGATCACCTGTATAATCTGATAACTCCAGAAATTGGATAATGTTCAGAGTATTGGTGTGCATGTAAACAGGTTCCATGTTTCAGATTACAACTTCTCATTCCTTTCCTGTCAGAATGTAAACCAATTATGTCTGTCCAAAGGTGTAGCGAGAAAAGACACTTTGAAAAACCCAGATGTCTAATCCTTACCTTCATCGGTCTCTTCAGTGCTTCCTGAATGTCCACACGTTTGCGCATGATGGTCTGGTCCAGTTTGCGCTCGAAGGCCAGCAGGTCCATGTACGCTTGAGACTCGGGGACCAGCTCACGGATCTGCTCGGAGGGAGAGAAAATCTGCCGTCAAAATCCAGAGATCAGATAATAACAGTATTTCACACGCAGTCTATTCTTCGCACACACTTTGAATCCCACAAAAAGGCTTCAGCAGATTAGCTGTCTTTTCCGTCTTGGAGCTGGTGGGGGGTCCACTGTGCTGTTTCAAGGACATTTAGCTCTTACCATCCTGTTCCTTTAAGATGGCTTTAAGGTTGAAAAATGAGCCTATTCCAGCATCATAAATATATAGTGGATTGTTAGATGTTTACATTGGTTAAATATTTCATTAACTTCATCCTTTCATATAAACTTCTCCTAAATTGCCTCATATATGTTCAATATGTAAAACCTGAGATTTGTACTATGAAGCACTAACACTCTATTTCTTGTGCATAGTTTGAGTGCACACGTTAAATGGCACGTCGGTGGAGATCCAACCAGAAACCTTTGCGCATCTCATTTCCAATCCTAGATGCACAAAAATACTGAACAGCAAAAAAAGAGATGTTCAAACCATGGATCTTGGAATCAAATTTAGAGTCAGGGGAGACTCTGAGGACTAACATCCTCGTAATCCTGAAAAAACACAAAAACAAAAAAAAAAAAAAAAAACCCACACTGATCAGATTACAGTCCTATGACAGATTGTTTTTCTCCATAAGCTCTTCTTATTATTTTACTTATAAGAGGCTGTAGGGAGTGGAAAATGTCCCTAAGCTATTGCTCAGTCCATCCTAATTCGGCAGGTCCACAGCATCCTGAGGACACTAGGGGATAGAAATGAGATGCAGAACGTGCAGCCAACCAGGCTGCACAGAGACATTATCATACCGATGAAAGTCCTCGGAGCATCAAGGGCTGCTGCTTACCAAACTGCACACACACACACACACACACACACACACACACACACACACACACACACACACACACACACACACACTCATACTGTACAGTCAGCTCCTTCTTCTCCTTCCCTTTCTATCCTCTACTAGGTAGTTTTTTTTCTAAATGGCTGCTTTCATTGTTCCCTCCCATTCCTTTCCTATCTCCATCTCATTGCCTTTCACCGGGCTGAGGTGCCAGGCAGACAGAGGAGTGTGGCAGACATTCCCTGTCCCTGACTCATTATTGTGGAGTGGCGCCCCAGCCATGCTATCTCTCCTCTGTCTGGGTTATGTTAGGGGATAAGACCTGAACCCAGACGCTCACACGGTCTCAGCGTGAAAGCTGTCTGTGTTACCGGCCAGGAACGCTGTGAGGTGATGCCGGTGGCACAGGGCCGAACACTGAAACCACAGGACGAAAAATCGCAACCTTGGTCGCCTCACGCTCACCTGTGGCAATGTGGAATTGCGCCATCTCTTTATATTACACTTGAGGTCCGTCTCGACCGTGTCCCACTGACTATCCTGGCTTTAAGAACCGAACCCAACGACAAACCCTAAAACCTCCTGGTCGCTCACACATCACCCTCATTCTCACTCTGCTGATTTGGAAATAGTGTATAATCATCTGGCCCTCTGTGCCGTCCAAGAACCCCCTGAACGGGATTTTTCTGCTCGGCACACAAAAGACAATCACACACACACAAAAACACATCAACAAAGGTAAAAATATGCAGCCTCACCCTTTGCGGAAGAATCTTGTCTGCCATTTTCCTTCTCTTAGCACTAGAGAGAGGGAGAGAAAGACAGAGAGAAAGAGGAAAAAGAGAGCATGTTACTATGGTGACTGATAGCGTAGCACCCAGGCCATCTGCTAAAATGCTGGGCCATATCCAGCACCCCAGCGTCCCAGCTGTGTGTGTGTGTGTGTCGGTGCATATGTGCGTGTGTGTATGTGTGTTCTCTGAAATACGGCAATCTACCTGGAGACCAGCATCGTCCAGGTCACATCACACATCTCCTATATTCCCTGACATGTGTTCATGGCATTCATGCACACACACAGACACACACACACTCTGGGTGTCCAAAAGCTTTTAGGAATGCAGAGAGTTTTTCCACCAGGGAGAATGTATGTGTGTAGATATTTTCATTCATGAATTCCTGGTATTTCCTGCTTTGTGAGAAGATTATTTGTTTTTTTGTTTATCTCATACTTACCCAGTTCTAAAAGCTAATTCAACTGCAGGTTGGCATCTTTATCATAACTTTCACTCATGGTTCAAACTTGAACACATAGGCCTTTGTTTCGGTGTAAACGCCTTATAAATGTATTCAATAAAAAGACATCTGTGGAATTCTGAGAGGTGGGAGCAACCATGAAATTTCATGCAAGCGTTTCTGTCACTTGTTTCGGTAAAAAGAGATAATATCTGAAAACTGATTGAAGATACTACACTGCAAAAAGGAAAATTCAATGAAAATAACTAAAAAGATGGTGTAACCTTGTTTTCTTTGCTCAAAATTATTCTGGCTAAGGTAAGAAGCATGGGAAGAAGCAGGTGAAAACTTCTTTTAACCCTAATTTAAGATATCTACTCCTGAATGAAGCTGAATATTTTCCTCAATGTTTACCATGAATTCTCTTTGTGATGTCTTTGTTTAACTAATTTCATTATCAGTCTTATGGCTTTTTAGGGGGGGGGGGGGGTTTACATCTTATCTATTCATTTTTGACGACCAAATTTGGGTGGGTTATATGTAAATCTTGACACCGATAGTAATTTTCACTAAATCAACACATAAAACCAATAATCCAATCTTACTGCAAGGATAGAAGCCTATATTACACACTGCCCAACCCTTTTTTTGGAGATTACTGAATATGCTTTCTATGTAGAAGTAGAATTTTTGCAGTGTAGAGAAGTGTAGATTTGTTCACCACAGAACAGTGGTCTGTGAAGCAGCATGTTCCATCAGCATGCCAACATACTAAAAAAATAAGCTGGCTCTAAAGAGAACTGCAAGATCTGAGGGGTGCATTGCAAAGGAAAACACAATCCTGCATCACAACATCCGTATTTTACTCTGGTTTTAAAAGGGTCTTAGTTTGGAGTCTACTGAATTTCTCTCTCTCTAACTGCAAAAAACTGTTCCCATCATGCCATGCTCCAGTCCAAAGCATGCACCACTACATTTTAGGAGTCAAACCTCTAGGTCTGTATGTATGTTTGGCCAAAAACCACCCATTCAGCGAGCGCTGGGCTCAGGTGAAAGGCTAAATAGGCCAGAGTCATCAAACGTAAGAAAACGGACATGCAGCAGAATAAACTCCTACTTTGATCCGAGCGTGGGATCTGATTGGGGCTCTCTCATGTCCATCTGCCTCGCCGGCATCTCATTGGCTCCGGGGAATCCGACTGGCTTCCTAAGAATTGGTGAGGATTCGAAGGTTGTCCGATTAGAGTTGGAGCGAGACACACACTCAAGTGGTAGCAAGAAGGATGTCAGAAGGGGGGTAACACCTGGGTGGGGAGGTTTGGGCTGTTTGGATGTCTGTATGTGTTGGGTATGTGTTAAATTTAAGGGTCTGTTAGTAGGTGCACACTCCAAAAACTCAGACAAGGACAAAGCACTGGCATGGAGAGGGGGTGTATCTGTGTCCATGCAACGCGGACCTGGGAGGCGTCCTGCTCATCTGAGGGACACGCTCATTCAACAAGGTTTCTTAGTGAACCATAACAATCATGCTTCACACACAGACAGACAATACACTGATAATGGACACACTGTGAACTAGTGGATCATAAAGGAGCACAGTGAGGGAGCAGACTGCAGTGTGTCAGGTCGTCATTCAGCTCAGGATGGCTCCGAGTAGCAGAATGTGGATGCAAGTGAAGTCATTGCACTTTGATTTTTCTACTATTAAAACTGTGCTTGACCCGACAGTTCAGCTCTAGTCACCAAAAAACCCTATGGAAACACACAGTAAAACCAGCAATAATACACATACAGGGTCCTACCTAAAAGCACTGATGACAAAAAAGAAAAGTAACTTCAAAACCCAAAGTTGTGACAACCATACTGAATAAAAGATCAGTAATTTAGTGGTGCAAAGCTTCACAAAGATGAAAAATAAAGCTGTAATGGATTGATATTCTTCCTTCTCTACTACTTTCAACCCTGTACTTTTTAGCTTTAACTATACATTATCTAATAACGTTTTATAACGTCATTGCAAAACATATATAAATGACCGTGCTGCATGTCAAAACAGTCTGATGCCCACTGAAGTCCACACTAATGCAGATATTTTTCTCTATGTTTGGGCCTCTCATCCACATGTTTTATGTGGCAAAAACTGAAATAAATAAAAAGTAAAAGGTCCTCCAGTTTGTGTGTATCTATGTGAACAAGGAAAATGCAGATTGGAAAATTTAACTATGGTTTGTCTGAGCGTTTGGAGTCTTTTTTTTTGCGTGGACTGAGATATTTAAGAAAACGTAGGAAGAAAATATCTGTTTAGAAAAATATCTGCATTAATGTGGACAGGGCATGAGTCTTCTGAGCTAATTGTGTGACTGTATGGTACTTAATTTTCATGATCATATTCAGTTAAAAGTACAGCGGTAGACTAAGGAGCAACAGTAAACACACTCATTTATGTATATACTATATTAACTAATGTAATTTAGGCTTTGTTCAGTCTGCAGGCAAATGTGGCCCAGGTAAGATTTTTTTGCCCATATGTGACCTGTATCCGATCTGTAAAAGACAGTTTGAACAGCA
Organism: Sphaeramia orbicularis; assembly: GCF_902148855.1. Lineage (NCBI taxonomy): Eukaryota > Metazoa > Chordata > Actinopteri > Kurtiformes > Apogonidae > Sphaeramia > Sphaeramia orbicularis. The sequence goes on along the minus strand of NC_043976.1, from coordinate 13,695,387 downwards.
CAAACCTCTTTTTTCATATCTGACCCAGGCCACTTTCATATGTGGTCCTACATCCAATACATATCTGATATTTTGCAATGCGACTTCAGTCTGAATGGCCAGGTTGCATTTATCCAACCTTTACGTCATTGAAATGTGACAAATGCCACAATTTTGTGTAGAGACAAGATGCCTCCATATTTACTTCTGTAAACACAGTGCGTGCCTGCGTGGTCATGTATTACATCAGGGTCACTTCAGGGCTGCATTCAGCTCATACTCAAAACTGATAGAAGTCGTATTTAATGTGTAATATGAATGAGCACACAAACCATTTCACCAAAAAATACGAATTGCGCATTAAGACCTGCTGTCTGAACATAGTGTTAGTCATGTATTAATATAGTAATCAAAGCTTAATATTAAGCTGATACTGACTGTTAATAATAATAATCAATCACTGAGACAAATTCTAATGCCAATATTTCCCAGGTTTTTAGTTTGCAGGCTTATTAGTCGAAACAAATGTTGAAAAAGTCACCTCGTTTTTGCACATGAGAAAATAATCTGCAGATTAATCAGTTCAATAATGAAAACATTTGGGAGCTGTAGTCATGTTGACATGATTTCCTAAATGGCAGGTAACTTTGGCAATTATAAAATCTGAAATAAGCTTATTTTATCAACTTCAGAGCAATTACATCTAAGATTTCTGTATTGAGATGCAAAAAAACTGGCCCTGTATAATTGATGGGTTTAGGCTGTATCTAGTCTCACATATCCAGATCTATCTCCACAGTGTTGTCCCCTTCCACCATCATCCTGAAATTGGAGTAAATGTTCTCTGTGTTTTTTGGCTAGTTCTGTCATGGGATGCTGCGACAGTGGATTTATACAACACTGAATGTTTTCATGATCTATGTGCTTAGGATGAATCGCATTGTGCTATTAAAATGACTAAATGCCAACAAAAGAATACACCCATAAAAATAAGTGTGTCTATGTGAAATGTTGCCATTTTCAGGGTGTAGTTGCAGCTTGGTGGTGGTTGTTCTTTCATGTATTGAGGTAGACTTTCACAGATAGCAGAAAGAACGAATAAAATGAATCTTGCCAATAGCTGGGTGCTATGGCCAAAAAATTCTCTATCTATTTTTTCAATTATATGGTCAATTGTGAAAGCAAAAGGTTGCGCTTGAAATTTTTGTCTCCAGTGGAATTTGCAATGTATTGATTTTTCACAATTTTCAGGAAGCAAAACCTTGATTTATTGAATTAATTTGATAAATTGCTCAGCCCTAATCCCGAGACCACCTAATGGAAAACATTCATCCTAATTCCAGCGGCCAGACTGGGCTCCATCCACTCAGATCCTGTGTTAACTTTGACTTTTAACTAACTCTGAGGAGATACAAACAGCAGCCACATTGACGGCTACACTTTGACCCAATTGTGTTTTAGATGGGACAAAAACTATTCGCGCCACTTTATGCAAAGTAGATAGGAATTAAATCCTATTTTTAGCATCAAGTTGCTCTGCAGAGCTGGGACCATAAGGCCTCAATGACACTGCAAACACAGGTGGGCCCGCCCTCAGCTGGCAGATGTGTGGTGTCCAGGCAGGATGGAGGCGTACGGCGAGTGGGGGTGGTGCCCGGGTTTCAACTTGTTCGTTAGAGGACACACACTACTCTGACAACGCAACAGAGAGCCAAAGAGACAGAGACACCTGGACGGGTCACCCTGCACCATCGATCAGACCCTCCGCAGCCAGTCAGGCCCCTCTGGGGGGTTGAGGCCCCGATGCAGGACAACATTTCCCCTGACCTGTTCGACAAGCGTGCTTAATTGTAAGTGGATCAATTGTGCTGCAGATACTGAGAGAATGAAATGGAGAGAGACAGAGGTCCTGCATATTGATCTTCTTCTAATGACCATACCTGCCACACACTCGTCTCCTTATAGACATCCAACCACTGTGTGTGTGTATGTGTGATTGTGCGCCTGGGATACTGATGTTCAGATCTTCACAAGACGCAGCAGTTAAATAGCTGACGATAGATACTATAACAATAAGCAAAAGAAAATGCTAGTGAGCCTGAGCGTCTGCAGACACAAATGTGGACGCCACACAGAGTTTTGATAGCACAAAAGACACTACAAAGACACTGAAGAAGAGACATGAAGGTTGAACAGAGAGGGAGCATTCAGTCGTGGCAGTGATGCACAGAGCGGTGAGCGAAGCCAGAGATGCAAAAGGCTGAGCGGTGGGAAGGAAGCAAAACAAAAACTGAAATGAAAGCTGCATACAGAATCACAAAAGGCTGTGGTTTCACTTCTTATCAATGCAATGTTTGGTGTGTAATTCTGACAATGACTGCATGTGTAGCATCCACAATGACTGCCTTATTATGCGGAATTATTGGATTCATTAAATAAAAAGAGAAAACAAACCCAACACGTCACCTTTAATGCTTCATTACTATTATCAGATCTTCATTTTACAGTATTTTAAGACATGGAGTTCAACAAGCCATATTGTCATTTCTTGACAAATATCATGACAAATAGTGATTTTATTTTTGTTAATTTTGTTGATCATCTAACTGATTAACCTTTTAATCTTATTGATAAATTACACACATTTTAACACTATTTAGTAATGTTTTACAATTACCCACCAACTCAGTCACTACATAGAATTATCAGTACAGTTTTATTCTTACTCTTGACAATGTTAAATGACAAGTGTTAACTCATTCTGTTTTATCTTCTATACTATTTTTTTTGCCACAAAACATGTTTTTTTGTGGTGGTGGTGATATGGTTGCTCAACAACTACTTCAGTCATTGTTGCGTTGACTTTTTACTGTTGTCTTTACTGTTCCTGTACCTGTCCCGAGACAAAGCCCAAAGACTTCTTTGTCTTCTCCATGTTGGAATGAAGGAAGACTAGATGCCCCTAATGCCTCTGGAGCTACAAAGTGGCATCAAAAAACTTAATTTGACAACTGAAAGGTAATGCATTGTGTTAATTCAACATGTTTGTGTAGGAACAGAGCTGCTTCTGTCATGTTGGACTTCATTTTGTTGATTAGTTTGCAAATTTTTTGCACATTTTCCTGATTTTGTTAATTTTCTTGATTATTTTCTTCATTTTGATAATTTTTTCCTTTCGTTTTCTGTTTTTTTAAATTCTTATGCATTTTATCTTTTATATTTCCAAATGATGGACTTATATAGATAAGAAGTGAAAGCTTTTTATTTGATCCATACGTAGCAGCAGAGCTACACCTCCAACATGTTGCTCTGAAATTTGATGTAAAAAAGCACCACATTTTCAACTCTTTGCTTCTGCTGGATATGACAGGACAGGCTCGAACTAGCGGCATAGCATAATAAGTTCCGCAGACATCTCTGCAACAAAATATTCTGACTTACTTGATGTATGAAAAATGTTATTTCTTCACAATCTTCACAGTATCTTTCAGACCTAAGCCTTTTAACATGGCTGACACGTTCATTAAAACCTCAGTTGGAGGTATAACCACAACAGGTGAAGGTCTTAAACCACACACACAAAAGCAGACACAGATGCAGTTTTCATGCCATGCGGTTATGAGGAGTCAGAGTTTTGACTGAATTCACACTCACTTTCTGGCCCGGTTCTGGACAGCCTGCTGCTGCTGCTGCTGCTGTTGCTGCTGCTGCTGCTGGACCTGCTGGGAGGGGGCAGGCCTTTTACGACTGGGCTCCATCACCGGTGAGGGCAGACCAGGCCGCACCGCCGGGCTGCCTCCGTACGGTGGGCCGGGGGGGCCCATCGGAGCTCCCTGGTGGGGCATCCTTGCTCCGGACGGCATACCAGGACGCTGGGGAGAAACAGGAGAATGGAAGGTCAAGTGTGTGTAGAAATCAGTCTGTACTGTGGTTAAGATTAATTGTAATTACAAATTAGTGTTTCTAAAAATAAAACTAAGCCATCTCTGCGAGAAGGTCGGTCTGTTGTAACCACCTATGTTGGAAAAAAAATATCTCAAGAACAGGTTGACAGAGTGTCTAAAAATTTGGCAAAAACATTCATCTGGACTCAAGGATGGTCCGATTAGATATTGGTGGCCAAAAGTCAAAAGTCAAGATTGTTGAGGCCTCACAAATCACTTTTTTGGCAATAATGAGAAAACTCCATGAACAGATTGTGATGGAAGGATAGTGAATGCATCTGACTGAGTTTACAGTTTTTTGCAGACCAAGAGGAATTTAAGATTCAAAGATTTTTATTTTATCAATTCACTAGATGCACAGGGTATACAGACAATTGAGATGTCATGTCTCTCTGACCTTGTAATTAAAAAGGCATGGATATTCTTTAAAAAGAGGTAAAAATAGAATAAGCATAAATAGGTGGAATAAAGAACAAACTATAATAAAATATAAAGTGAATATGTAAGTCTATTTACAATAGTAGTGGTTGTGCAATCAGTAACGATTCTGAGGTGAATAATGGATCAACAATTTATTTTATTTTGTCTTTAAACAAACTCATCTTGGATGCAATAATGTCATATTAGATTATTATAAAGCCTTAAAAGACTTAAATTGAAAAAAAAAAAATAATAATTAACTGTCTCTTGTGATAAAACTGTGCTTAAATATAAACTCTAACCTCACCATATGACAGATGCTAAATCCTTTTCCTACTTTTTGTAACATTTAGTAACATTTCTACAATCAATAAACAGTAGGGTAGAAAAAAAAACATGTTTTGCGTAATTTAGTGACATCAAGTTATCTGTGTTACATAAGTTGTCTATCTGGAGCCAAAACCATCAAAGAAAAACAGTCTAGTATATCTTCAATTTGGGGGCTGTCCAATATTTGATTTGTGTTGTGTTTATACCTGAACAGTAAGACATAAAGATCAACAAACCTTTTAAGTGTAAAAGTATCAATACAATTAGGTTGAGGCAAAATAATTTCAGCTGGATCCATGTAATTTACTGTCAACAGCTAATTTGGTGCATTGATTTTCTTAATTTTGTCCTGTTTTAATTAGAACGCAAGAGAAACTGTACTGGTGCCTGAGTGAATTGACTCTTTTTAGATAAAGGTTTGAGGGAGAAAGAGATGGACTAAATTATGAAGCTTTTTAGGACTCTCAAGCACACACACATGTCCTCTGAAACAATGCAAACAGTGTAGGAGCCCCTGGTCTCACACTCCCATCTTGATGCCTGGGAACAACTGGGGTCGCTCTCACCTGTGCCTGTCAGTCCCATGGCAACAGCTGCCTCCCGCCTCGGTTTATTGTCTCAAACCAAGCAGGGGTTCAATAGATAGAAAGAAACCCTTTGACTCTTTAGAAAACACCTACAAAAACAACCAGTGTTACTAATTAAAAATTACTTCAAAGCACACTGAGCAAAAACCAGCCTGAAAATCTCAATACCACTGATAGTTTTTACAGGATCAAACTATAAATATTCTACAAAGGACAGACAACCTGTGATGTTGGACATTTCAAGATCCTGTTCTTCAGTCTGCTTCTGTCACTCATAACAACAGCTACACCTTATAAATCTGTGCCAAGGCTTCTTGAGATCCAAATAACTACTGGCTGCAGTTTTGTGGCCACTGCTAAAGAGGTGTTTGGATTCCAAATTAAACGTGTCTGATGTATTGTAACATTAAAGAATGAGGACAAAAGAGGACAGCTCTCGTTTATCAGTTGTAGACGTAATCACCACACGTGCAAACACACATCTGATGTGATCTTTAGACTGTCCACAAACGGATGAAAGTCGCACTATAAGAGACAAACAAACAAAAAAAATACAAGGCAATAAGCAGCAGGGAGAGCAGAATAAAGAACTGCAGATATTGAATTGCATCCAAATATAAATGCATGTATTCACAGTGATATTTAATAACTCCAACGGCACCGAAGATTATGAGTGCATACAAGAGGCTCAGACGGATGTATTATGTGGCCTTTGAAATGGGGACCAAGCAGAGATCCTGTGATAAGAGGCACGAGCAGACGCTGCTGTCACTCTGGCTGGGAGTTTGGTCGGTGGGGGTGGGGCTGCCGGAGGTTGGGGGGGTCAAAGCAACTGAGAAGGGTCTCAGGACCAGAGAGGATAACACAGCATATGGTCGGGGGCCTCCCACTCAAATGTTGTCACCTTGTGGCGTCTTAGGAGACCCTCTACTCTTCCTTGTTGTCCTCTTTTCTAGCTCTACCGTGCTCTCCGTTCCTCTGCACAGACACAACTGGTGACACAAACAGGCGAGACTTTCATCAGCCAGACCCACCCAGACAGAAAAGACGTAGGCTTCTGTTGCTGTTACAACCGTCTGTCTGGAGAATTTGAGCTTTTCAGATAACAGATACACAAAAGGGTACATTCAGCTGGATAGTGTGTAAGATGAATGTGTACGGCACTTCGCTGACTTCACCTAAATCCACACACAATGAGTGGTTCTCTATAATCTGACCTGCTGAACTGACTCCAACACTCTGCCCGGAGCTCTGCCAGCCAGCCAGCCAGCAATCGAATCTGCCATGTGGATGGATATCTGAGAAGTGTGTTGGCATCTCTGGAAAGGCTGGAGGGATTTGAAGAGGCCAAACTTAACCCACACTGTACTAAACATATGAATCTGTGGGATGTAATGCGGACGGTCACTCATGAGGCTTCGATTGGAGCCCTGAAACCTATTAAACCTGAGGATAAGATTCCACAAGTGAGATATGAAAAAAATCAATTGATAGTTTTTTTCCCCCCTGTATGTCCTTAAGTATCTTGTTTTAAAGACTTCTGTATATTGCAGGCAAAGTACAGCAGCTTCTGTTGACCCTTTTTATTGTAACAAATACATTCGGATACTGCCTCCAGACTTCACTAATAACCCACTAATTGTGGAAACAGCATAATCTGTAGTAATAGCTGTAGCTGTAAATCAATGAGCTCATCTGGCCTTATGATATTACAGCACCGTAGTTTTTGTACGACTGAGTCAATAAATTTGATTCTGTCTATCACAAGATGCTGCAGTTGGATAATGTACAGCAGAGATGGTTCCAAATCGTCTGATCCATTGAAATTGCGCGAATCTGAACTTATCACTTCCTTTTATATTAGTGTTGACTTAGTGTTGATCACAAAAAACCCTCTCAATGTCATGCATTTTCTTTAAGGATCAACCACAATTTTTTCCGGGTCAGTATTGATATTGATCATCACTAATGGTGACCCAAAAATTAATAATATCTCAAGTTGTTGATAGTGTGTCACTCATAATGTGTGTCCAGGTAGTACTATGAGCAGGATGCTTAATTATTTCATTATATCAAATATAAAATAAAAATTACTGATACTGATAATTATAAAAATATGAATATCAAATGAAACAATCACTGTGGGTGATGGTCTATCTCTAGCCTGGTGGAAAAAACGGTCTAAGCGTGGCTTCTTTTCATCAAGAAAGAAAAACAGTGCTAGCTATAATATCTGAAAATTATCACTTCAAGGACATTGATTTTTTTTTTCTCCCCCACACACAAAAAAAACAGGAATCAGGCCAATAAGCACAGTTGATAATGTCTCTACTATCTTACAGACCAACATTCTTAAGTATGGCCAAAAATGTTGCTTAAAAATCATTAAAAATAATAACTGATCAAAATAAACGGATCTGGGCATATAGGTAGATAACTACATATACATTTACATTCAGTAGACTGATAGATTTTCTTTCCACCTTAATCAAGTTTGGTTTCATCTTACTTAAATGTTTGATTCATCCAAATATATCAGTGTATTTGCTCTCTGTTAATTAACTGCAGACTGCAATAATTTAATACAGTCTGCAGTATCAGCCTTCACCTGTTATAACCCAAGTAAATGGGATTTAATGACCCTCTAGTCTGAATAATCCACAGAATAGAGGAGGGACAGTTTTCATGGGGACTATTTTTCCTGTGGAGAATAGTTTAAATGACTGAACACAGCAAGGTCTGTCAGAGTAACTGGGTTATTATGTTTGGAAATACAAGTGGCAGTTTTTCTTCTTTTCGTTTTTCTGTGTTGAAAGCACCATGTTAAATTTTTTTTTTTACCTCCTCCACATTGAAGTGGAAGCAGAAATCGTAGAAGTATGAAAACAAGGGGAAGCAAAACTAAAACTGCCTGAGTAGAGCTGCCATTTAGGCAAACTGACCTGTGAGCACCTGGGAATGATTTCATCACAATGATTGACAAAAGAATCTCAGAGTTTACAGATGACAAAGCTACAGTGTGTCATATTATGTTTTTGGCTTATCAGGGTTTCCCACACAGAGCGCTGGGAGGCTTTTCTCATCGCCATGACCCTCGCTGACCTCCACACACATACTCTCTCTCGAGGCTGAGGAGTTGAACAACGCTGATAATGAGAAAGAAAGAGGAAGAGACCTGAGCCAGGCCTTCAGCCCACCCATCAGTCCTACAACCAGACCTCGGCCAAACGCTCTCCCCCACATTACACGCGCACACACTTCTGCTGGGAGGCTGGAACAGTATGACCTTCGGTAACCACAACACTGTTTGCATATTCTTTATTTATATATGTATATATATTGTGTATGTCAATGCAGCTGCACATGTACTGTAAAAGCATGCTTCGCTTCATTCGCCCATGAGGAACGGAAACGTCATCCCTCGCCACAAGCTAGCAAACTGCACCAAATCGTCCCCATATCCCGTAGTATAAATATTTCTCCCTTCTGCAGTTTACAGAGAGGAACCTGCCGCAACTATTACAACAAGACTTTTCCATCTTCAGATCTGGGGGAGAGGATAGAGAGAGAGTGGGGAGAGGCAGGGCATGAGAGAAAATAAGCAGAGGGAAATATTTGGCTTGGAGCAGCCAGAGCCTCATCAAGGTTAATTGGTCTGTTGAGAGGACACACTCATCTGGCTCATCAATCACCTGCTCCATTGTTTCCTACGGTGTGTCTCTCTGCGCAGGGCTTCAGCACCAAAGCCCCTGTAATGACCGCTCCTGTCAGACAGACAATACCTCATCTTGTTTCAGTATATAAATCTGCCCGGTGTCAGGCCGCCCAACATCAGCAGTGATTAAAATGGAGTTAAGTCCGAAACCTGAACTCAGTCGACCGAGATCTGTTATTCGGTTTTAATGAGAGATGAAGACTCAGAAAAGGGTTTGCCAAATAAATACCAAGACCTCTTTACAAGTCTCTCGAGGTTTGGGAGGTGGTGCCAAGTTTCAGGTTGAGAGCGGAGGTGAAATTCAGAGAGGAAACCACAAGGTATGACATCCATGATGAAAAGATTCTGTTCCAATATAAGGGTTGGGGACACAAAAATAAAGGTGAATCTCAGTAACTGCCAGGTGATAACAGCTAACAGTTAAAATGTATTCATTCATTTTATCTTTGTATTTTTATGTTCAATACCAGGCTGGAATCACAGAGTAACGTGATAATATTATGTTACCTTGCTGCTGATAACAACAGCATCACAATACATTGATCAGTTTCTTTATAGATTGCAAGACGATCATCTATTACACATCATATAGTAAAAAAAGAAAGAAATACATGAAGAAAAGCCTAAAGTGGGAATGACGTATATATTAACTGCATTTTGGTGTCAGGAATTGATAACTGAGATAGACTAATAATGTACAAAAAAGTATCTAAGAGTCCATCTTAATGCCTCTTTAACACACTTTGGCTTTCATGTTCATATGTTCCACATGGGTTTTATTAAAATATCAGCTTTGGGCTCTGGTATACTAGTATCATATTGCAGGACAATACAATATATTCCTGTATCAATATTTTGTCCCATCCCTAGGTAGGACACAGTAAAAATTAAACTCTGCTGCAAAACATTATGATTCTTTAGGTCATTTCTTTCATTTTTATGGTTTAATACCTCACAGTTTTTCTTCAGGTGCTGAAAATGATTCCACAGAGGGTTATTCTGTTAACTGTGGGCTCTAATATGCAGCCTTCCTGGTTTTGTTGTTGCATGTCATTTGCTTTCTCTGTCTCCTCATCTCCTGTCGTCTCTCATCATGTCACAAAATGACCCAAAATATTAAACTGTTGTTTGATTAAACTCACTGAACTGCAGACTGGTCTAAACACTTGGGTCTGTCTCAATGTCAAAGTCTGATCTGTTAAAACTTTGCTAAAAGGAAAGCCTGAACCCTGTGATTCATTCAGCTCATTACCAAAACAAACTGTTACTGTAGTCCATGTTCTGTTATTAATGTCCAGTTCGGAGCTTATGATAACAGTTGCCTTGACCTCTAACCATACACAACACTTGACTTGACATTTCATGCTAGCTTCACATGAATGAACTGATTGTTCTGCTTGATTTCCAGGATTGGCTGTGTGCCTCGGTTCTTGTCTACGATACTACGTCCGTTTGTCTTGTGACCTTACAGGTTCAAATCCTCCACCGAGCGACAGCACGCTGCCTGGAAGGCTGCTCTGAGCGTGTTGTTTTGAGTGGACTCGTCATTTCCCCCCCTGTGTCTGTGACTCCCAGGGAAGCATGCTCAGTGTGCTTCTCTGTTAGCCAAGGGGGGAGCTGGCTGCTTTCACTGCTGCTGCTGCTTAGCGTCTATTTCTACAATTATCCATTTCTGTGTTAGAAATCCTCTGCTCCCCATCCTTCTTTCTCGTGCTCAGCTCCATCCATCCATGCTGCTCTACTTCTTGCTCTTCCGAGCCATCTCTCTCTCTCTCTCTTTCTTAACAGGCTGGGATCCAGGGGGCTGGAAATAACCTTCACATGGCCAGCTTACCCAGCTATCTCTCATACACAGACCGCTGCTGCCGCCGCCGCCGCTGCGCCGACTCATGCACACACATACACACACACACTTGAGCAGCAGTTGCATACAAACACACACACACACACAAGATGCATGCCAGAGCCCAGCTCCCTTCACGGGAATGACGGACAGCGCCACTCACCACTCCATGGACCAGGAACTCAAACAGTTTGCTCTTGGTGGCTTTCCTGGCTCCCCCCGCCGTCTCCTCCGTAGCCATTTGCTCAGTCCCCTCCGTTCACCCTGCTATGTCTCCCCTCTCCTTCTTTTGTCTTTCCCTCTCCCTTCACCCAGCCTCCTGTTCCCCTCCCCTGCTCCACTTTCCTTCTCTTTGTGCTCTCCTTTTCAGCACTGCCTGTCCCTGACTCTCCTTCTCTCTCTCTCTCTCTTCCCTCCCTCTCCCTCTATTTTCAATGTGCAGCAGCCCTGCCGAGTCTCTCACTGTGTCTAGCTCACTTTTTAGTTGAGCTGCCTTTCAGGAGCCCGGCACGTCGCTTGGAGGTGGTGGTGGTGGGGAGGGGGGGCGGGGAGTAGGGGGAAGAAGGGGTGGGGTGGGGGACGACTGTTCGGGGGTCTGGCAGGGGGGTTTCAGCCAGCCCACCCTGCCGCTTCCCCACACAGCTGTTGCATTCCATTGGTAGATAAGGGCATGCGGCGCAGCTAAGGCTGCCGTTTGGCCTAAACAGGGGCTGGGGAGGTGAGAATGGGTTAGCCATTCCTCTGCTGCAGTTTCCCCCCGGTGACCAACCCAAAGGCCACGGTCAGCGCACACAGAGCTCCAAGTCTGGGCTCATTCTCAAAAAAGGACATTGGGCTCTTAAAGGGGCCATGCTGCATATCATTAACACATGTGTACACACATAAATTGCCATAGGTAATAAAGTTCAAACAATAAACTGTAAGATAGCTGTATTTTCTCATCTGAAAGCCAGCCAGAGAGATTACATTTGACTGTTTGAATGTGAAAACATTATCCACAAATGTGCTCCATAGCCAGTTGATAAAAGGAGATGTCAAGAGCACCTTCATTTCCTGTGTTTCTGTGCTGACCGTGTTGGCCTTTGTCAGAGTGCATTCATAGGTTACGAGTATTTCCTCCACTCGCCTCATTAGCTTTACCTTTCACCCAGAGGCTACACAGTCAGGCTGTGTGGTACAGAGTAATGGCAAACAAACAGGCTGGTCCACGCAGCAAGGTGACCGTGTCACTTGACACGTGTAATTAGGCTATTCTGTGAGTTTCTTGGAGGCTTGCTTCCTTAAAGCTTTTCCCCCTCAAAATCAGAAAACTACAAGCCCAAAAAAGGTGAGAAAAAACACAGACTAAGTGTTCAAGGACAGAAGGGTGTGATGTGAGGAATAAAAAAACTACTGAGGCACACAACAGAATTACATAGAGTGTGTGTGTGTGTTTTGTGGGTGCTGTGATTTCTTGGTTGTAATACCGTCCAATTACACCCAATCTCATGCTTTTTGCTGTCACCACACAGGTCATTTCTATTGACTAAAACCACGCCATGTCGAGGATTATAACTCTTTCATTTCTCAGCGCCTCTGCTTCCTTCCCCAGCCTTTCTCTCCCTCCAGCCGTCAGATGAGGGGAGTGAAATATTCATGAGGTTATTTGAATGACAAAGGAGGTGAAGTGGGGCACATTCAGAGGGGCTTGGCTTATGACACATGAAGGCAAATTGTCACTCTTATTGCTTCCTCCTCCTTTTAGTTTTTTGGATATTAACAACAGGAAAAAAGTCTGAAATCAGGAAATTAGCCTAAACAGTTTTAACTCTTTTACTGAGGGGTATGTGTTACAGGTATCACTATACAGGTATAAGGCCTGATTGCCACACTAGTGTATTTTTTACTTATTGCTTTTACAGTTTCCCTTGTTTTGCTTTTATGTATATACATGTTGTATATGCAAAATTGTTTTTTTTTTTTTTTTTTTTAAATATGACATAGCTTACGGTGCCATCTTGACAATGACTTCCTGAAAGAAGAGATCTTAATGGAACCTCTTTTTTTTTTTTTTTTTTTTTTTAGCAAAATAGATGGTTTAAAAAAAAGATGACACAAAGATTAGATGCAAAAAAAAGGCAAAAGATCAGAAAAAGTATGTGTGTCATTTATCCCCCATATATTAAGTAATCTTCCTCTTTAAAACATACACAAGACATAAATGTTAGGGAAAGAGGTTTTGTCCCAGTTATGAGCAACAGACCTGAAACTTAAGAGTTAAACTCAGCTGTTACTGTCAATATATGGACAGCTGGTTATCAGGCATGTGGCCTCTCTAGGCCAGAGGTCATGACCTTCTAGAGGCCGTCTAAAAAGAACTCAGGTTTTTTTTTAATATATTATCCTCTAAATGTGATATCAAGTAAAACTGGCTGGCAGAAAAGTGAAATATTATGTCTCAAATTATTTGCCCTCCAAGTTTCCTTCACACTTCAGGTTATAAGAATGGACTTGTCAATAGGCAGAGCCCGGTCCTCTCATGCTCTGCTGACAGTTTGTAGCATTACTTTGCTTGGTGGCGACACCTGCTGTTAAAAAGTGTGTACTACAGCTATAATCTATCCAGACCGGATAAAGGAACTCTAGGAACACTGGGGACTAAAATCTCCAAAAAACAAGATTTTTACTACTGCCACAAACCATCACTGTACAGCATCAACCACCGCTGAAGCTATGTATTTGATTAATCTAATATTATATAACAAATGACACAGGCTTCAAATATGTAAGTCTTGTGTCTTGATTTTCTACAAGGTCAACAAGCGGAGCTTGTCCATGCAGATTCAGAGATTGAGCCAATCGCTGTTCCTCCAGCAACGGCACGTGGGCGTTCAAGATAACAAAGAGATCTGGCAGTATGGGCAATGCAAAGGGAGCTTTGAGAGGAGGAGTACCCCCTGCCGGACCCCCACCGTCTCCCTCACCAAAGCCAGTCAGTCTCACCAAATGGTAATGTCCCAGTGTGTAGCAGACAGGGGGGTAGAGGGGGCTAACAGGGGGTAAGGGAGCAGCAGTAGTCTTATTAATGACCAACAGAGGGAGCAGCCAAGCAGGCAGAGGGATGAAGAGCAACTTTATAAGCCTGCTTGTTCAATATGAGAGCAAATAAGGAATGAGACACATAAAAATAACAGCATGAAAAAAAATTCTCTTATTAACTAAGCTCTAATCAAACATCACTGACTTAATTTTCACAGCATCTTCCTATTAGTTTTTAAATCTCACACTCACTTCTTTGGCCACTAGAGGGAGACAAACAGCACATACGATGAATCAGGACAATATGCAAACTGTCTGGTCTGTCTGCAATCCTGCAACACTGTCTGCATGAGAATAAAGTGTAAACCATCCATTCTCAAAGACTGGGCTGCCACCCGCAGGTGGATCGCAGAAGCTTTCATTTGGGTCACCACATAAATTATCATTCCAAGCATTAATAAAGATGGAAACTACAGCAACAACAGCAAACATGTTTTTGATACTATGTTCATATGTTTCTGATCATGTTATCTACTGCACTGAATCTAAAATGGAAGTAAAGCATGTGTCTTATTTGTTTTACAGATGGGTGGTGTTAGTGCCAAAATCATCCACAGTGAGATCCAAACCAAAACCAGGCCTGACACATACAGTGGATATAAAAAGTCTACACACTCCTGTTCAAATGCCAGGTTTTTGTGATGTAAAATAAATTATTTTAAATAATGTGACCAAGATAAATAATTAAATTTTTCCACCATTAATGAGCCCTATAACTTGTACAAGTCAATTGAAAAACAAACTGAAACCTTTTAACCTTACAATAACCTGGTTGCATAAATACGCACACCCTTACACTAATCCTTTGTTGCAACACCTTTGGCTTTTACTACTGCCCTCAGTCTTTGTGGGTAGGAGTCTATTAGTGTGGCACGTCTTGATGTGGCCATATTGGCCCACTCTTTTCATAAAAATGCTCCAAATAAGTCAGACTGGGAGGGCATCTCCTATGCACAGCCCTCTTCAGGTCACCCCACAGATGTTTGATCGGACTCAGGTCTGTACTCTGGCGAGGCCATTCTAAAACCTTCAACTTCTTCTGGTGAAGCCATTCTTTTGTTGATTTGGATGTGGGCTTTGGGTCATTGTCATGCTAAAAGATGAAGCTCCTCTTCATCTTCAGCTTTCTAGCAGAAGCCCGAAGGTTTTGTGCAAACACTGACTGGTATTTGGAACTGTTCAGAATTCACTCCACCCTAAGTCCCCAGTTCCAGCTGAAGAAAAACAACCCCAAAGCATGATGCTGCCACCACTAGTTGCTTTTCCATTGACCCTCAAATTGCACAAATATAACTTGCGCATAAAAATTTGCCTAATGGAAAAATGACAATTTTGCCAAAAGTCTCATTTTTCAATTAAAAGTTTTTGTGCTGGCAAGAGGTGGTTTTTCAGGCAAATGGTATATCACGCAAAACTGCAATGGAAAGACCTTTTTTCGCAACTAGAGTCAGGTGAATTAAAAAACTGGATGTTGACAGACATTACCAATCATTTTTTAATTTAGTACGAGATAGAGGGGTAATATATAATAATATTGAATATATCTGTAAATCAACACCATATTTACATTCATCACCATGTTTATGGAATGGCTTCTCGTGTCATTTTGCGATAATAAATAAACAAATCATCACATTTGTGATTTAATGGAAAAACTGACATTACGCACTTCTGTTTTTTCGACATTTAGTAAATATCGGTAAAGTTTTGCGCAGATGTCCAATGGAAAAGCGACTACTGAAGGTATGGTGCTCTTTCAGTGATGAGCAGTCTTGTGTTTGCGCCAAATATACCTTTTGGAATTATGGCCAAAAAATTCAACCTTGGTTTCATCTGATCATAACACATTTTCCCACATGCATTTGGGTGATTTAAAATGTACTTTTAAAAAATTTTGCTGGGCTTGGGTACTTTTATTCACAAGATAAGGCTTTGGTCTTGCTCTCCTACCCCATAGCCCAGACATGTGAGATTGTTCTCATATGTACTACATTGCAAGAATTTGCTAGACATTGTTGAAACTCCTTTAATGTTGCTGCCGGCCTCTTGACAGCCTCCCTGACCATTTTTTTCTTCTTGTCTTTTCATCAGTTTTGGAGTGACGTCCAGTTCTCTGTAATGTCACTGTTGTGCCACATTTTCTCCACTTGATGATGACTGTCTTCACTGAGTTCCATAGTATATTTAATACCTTGGAAATTCTTTTGTATCCTTCTCCTGACTGATACTTTTGAACAATGAGGTCGAACTGATGTGTTGGAAGCTCTCTGCGGACCATAGCTTGTACTGTAAGAAGTGACTACAAAAATGTCAGGAAAAGCCTACTAGAACAGTCCAACTTTATTTGGGGTTAATCAGAGGCACTTAAAATGGTGGCAGGTGTGTGCTGACTACCATTTAACATCAGTTTAAATATGACTGGTTAATTCTGAACACAGCCTTATCCCCAGTTCTAAGAAGGTGTGCACACTTGTCCAACCACATTATCTCAGTTGTTTCTTTTTACTTCCTCTCCCTAAAAGATTTCAGTTTGTTTTTCTATCGAGTTGTAGAGGTTATAGGTTACATTAAAGGTAGGGTAGGAGATCCTGGAAAAAGGGTTCAAGCATACTACATTTTGAAAATACACAATTCAAAAGTCCAAACCCCTTTCTTCAGACTTCCCCACGAAGCCACATCTCTAGAGTACCGGATTGTACTCGCAGAGGGGGGAGGGCCAAATGGCAGTTGACTTTGATAGACATATCACCATTCAATCATTTCGATGGGCCGGTTCAAATGATTGGATGGTGTTTTTTCAGTTCTGTCCATTCCACAGGTGACTAAAGTTTTTTATTTTTTGTTAGAGCATTTAATTAATTCGTTGCAATTGAGGTGTGAGGAGGATTTTAAGCAATATAGTAAAAAATGCTCCAAGAAAACATCTACCTTAAATGGGGGAAAAAGTTTTGAAATGATTTATCTTGGTCTATTTTTTTTACATCACAAAAACCTGCCATTTTAACAAGGGTGTGTAGACTTTTTATATCTACTGTAGCAAGGGCATTATGGAAATCAACCTTTTGAAATGGGCATAGCCAGACAAGAATATGACTGATATGGTTTGATTAATGATGTACTCTTTTAAGGATCTAAGATGAAATGTCAGAAAAACTGGGCAATGCACAGCCACAGCTAATGTTTATAAAATTTGTCCTGTCCTTTCACAAAGATAACCCTGCATTAGCTATGACCCTCAGTAATGCTGAGTAATGAGGTAGCTAAGTGGCAAAGAGTTGGCAAGCAACTGAACAACTGCTCTAAAACATGCAGCATATACATACACATAGGTTCTCCTCCCAAAACATCAAATCATAAACGAGTCAAGTTACTGGTTGAATTTGCCTCAGGAAGTCTCATACTGAATCACAGTAATGATCTTAAAAACAAACAAATAAATTAGACAATATACGAGCAGTTTAGTGATATCCTTGAGGTTGTGTTATGGTCTTGATCTAGAAGGCTTAGAGACCCAGAGACCAAGACAAGACCAAAAGAAGATATGGTCACATCTGAGACAAGATTGAGATCTTCAAAGAGTGGTTTCAGTTCATGAATACAGATAACCTCATGTTGTTTCCTGGTGTTATGGAAATGTGAAGCCACTTTTCAAAGCTGTGTACTGAGACAAAGTACAACAGCAGAATTGTATCCAGGGGTTAGTCACACATTTAACCCCACTACCTGTCTTAAAACGCCTGTGATTTTACAAAATTACAGCGCAGATCTAGAAGTGCATTTGTATTTTTATAATAGGTTTAATATGATGCACAGATTGGATGGCACTTTTAATTTTGTTGTACTTGTTACAATGACAATGAAAATATTCTGTTCTGTTCTATCGTATTGTATTGTATTGTATTTTATTTTATTCTAGTAAAGGCAGAAGTCCTCGTACTTTCAGACCACATGAATTGCAATATGCTGAAAGGTGATTATGCAAGTTTTATTAAAATGATGCAAAAAAGAACACATCTAGCACTGTAGCATTAAGTATATTTTACACCAAATTAAGTTGTGTTAAATAAAGTTATATCTCTTCAAATGTCTGGTTAACTCGTGAATATTAATTAGATAAACTCCTTTTAACAAAGACTGATTTGAGAGTCAGGGTCACAAATTAATTATTTTTAAACTAATAAAGTTTAATGTGTATTTTATTCCCAGGCTAAATACAGAAAATAGAAGATTTTCCCTTGCAGGTGAAATTTAATATGCATTTTGGCCTTACACTTCTGTTATTTCCCTATCATTAACACTAAGCAAAATGTTCAGTGAAAAGGGTGGGTCTTCTGAGGTGATGTGGACGTTGTAATAAAAATGATCAGTAAAGTTCACGTACAAACAGTTTTGCTCTTTTTTCCATTAACAGATAAAGACTGTGGATCGATCAGGGTGGTTTGTCGCTTTTTAAATGTCCCTCCCCAGAAAAAAATTCATAAACATTGGTGGAAATAGTCATGTTTGCAGGTTGAAACCAACACATAATGACAATGGTAATGGGACGACAGGAAAAAGGTGCATAAATCAACCCCAGATAAAAAAAAAAAACCTTGACAGTTAGACAATAACATGTAAGTGAAATTAACACCTAAGTGAATATCTCTGACTGACTTAACATCAAAATCAAAGTAATCAGTAATCAGTCAGTTTTGAGTTGAACATCAAACTAAACATTACAAATGAGGCAATTCTAAGTAGTTTTTATATTTTGAGGTGTTTTTTCCCTTCATTATCAGCACTTCTGGTTGGGAGGATGGATATTAGGAATCAACCAAGTTCAACCAAAACCAACTGTCTGTAAAATGTCCAAATTCATAATCCAAACCAATGAATGTGCCTTCGTATCTCTAACGCTGGTCTACAAGCAAAATACTTGTAGAATAAAAGTAATAACACTTTACCAAATCAAATCTATGATGAAGAAAAATCCTTTTGAACTTACAGTTTTGGCTCAAAATGTGAAAGTCTATGAATTAACATTAAGGAGTTTTAGACAAAATTAGTGTTTGTCTCTGACCTTTCCAGTTCTACTTCAAAACAAAGTATACAAGTTAGAATATATGCACTTCTCACATTCCTTCTAGTGTCTGGCACTTTTATAAATTGTCTTTGAATTCATGTGTGTAAGTCATACATATACAGTCACGGAAAAATTATTAGACCACCCTTGTTTCCTTCAATTTCTTGTTCATTTTAATGTCTGGTACAACTAAAGGTACATTTGTTTAGACAAATATAATGATAACAACAAAAATAGTTCATTAGGGTTTAATTTAAGAGCTGATATCTAGCCATTTTCCATGTTTTCTTGATAATAACCAAAATCAGTTCTTACATCAATAGCTATGGCATTGTACTGCCAAAAACAGTGCTTTTAGGCATTCTATGTTTTCTTTTCTGTCTGTTTTAGTCACACGATACACACAGGAGTTAGTACTTAATTGCATAACCATTGTTTTTGATGACTTTTGATGGTCTAATAACTTTTTCAGAAACTGTATCTCCATGCTCCTGTATGCTTGCGAGACAGGGACCCTATACCAAAAAGACCTGAGGAAGCTTGAGCGTTTCGAACTAGCCAAGCTTCGGCAGATCCTTACAATTAAATGGCAATATCAGCACACTAACAACAGGATCCTGAATTGTGCAGAAATGCCAAGCATCGAAACTACCCTCATCAAACATTGACTCAGGTGGTCAGGACATGTCCAGAATAGATCCTTCGTGACTCCTAAGAACCATTCTTTATAGCAAACTCAGTTGTAGCACACGGCATCGTGGAGCCCCAAAGAGAAGATTCAAGGACCAACTCAAGTCCTGCCTCCTCCAAGCCAGAATCAACCCCAACACCTGGGAAACAGAAGCTGCCGACCATCCAGCATAGTGAAGAACAATTCATTCTGGTAGTTCCACCTTCGAGGAATGGAGAAAGACAGAGGAAGAAGAGGAAAGGAGGCAGTGCAAGGTATGGCAAATCCGACCAAAACTACCATCCACCCTGCCATGTAATCAGTGCCCAAGAGTCTTCCATGCCTGACTTGGCCTCATCAGCCATGCAGATGTAAACATCAAGGTGGCACCAGATGAACCAAATTTGGATATGAGTGCTGCCAACAGGGGGGGGCATGTATGTGAATGCATGTATATGAATTCAAGTATATAACATTTAGCATATTTTATACTGTAGTACCTGTAATAAATATTCTCCACCTTGGATGTTGTCCTCTTTTACTACTTTCATAAATGGAAACTTGGTCAATATAATTGTCTTTTTTGACAAGACTTTACAAAAAGTATTTGATATCAAAGTGAAAACAAATGTCTACATCCATTAATTAACAATACATGATATAAAACAAGTGACTCTACAAATATTCACCTTCATTCAGTTATTCATACAGAGCTCCAATTTGGTCTCATCAGAAAATAGAACCTTCTTCCTGATGACCTTGGAGTCTTCCACACACCGTTGGATGAACTCTTCAACAATGGCGTTCTCTTTGCCGCTTTCCTTATAGCTTTGACTAGTGAATAATCTGAGTAACTGTTCTAATCAATTTAATTTATTAAATTGAATTCACTCTATTCTCAGCTGCTGAGGCTTTTAACACCTTCACAGTGGTCATGTGTGTCTTGGTGCCCTCCCTCACTAGTCTCCTTCTTCTTCAATACTCAAATTTTCGAGCACAACCCACTCTACGCAGATCTGTACCTGTGCAATACTGCTTCCATTTATTTATGATTGATTTAACTGAACTCACTGTGAGGTTCAGTGATTTGAAATCTTTTTGTATCAATCCGCCGACTTATACTTTCCAGTAACCATTTCTCTGAGCTGTTAAGAGTGTTCTGTTGTCTTCATGATGTAATTGTAACCAAGAATAGTGATTAAGCAGTTAAAACACCTTCCAGACACAGGTGTCTTGTACTACAAACACCTGAGACACATTCACTGCACTTGGGTTATCTCCATTTCACTAGTTGTTAGACAACTGGCACCAAGTGACCGGACCTCTGTTGAATTAGGTAAATCACTTTCAAAGGAGTGAATATTTATATGATCAGTTATTTTACATTATATGGTTCTAATTAATTGACATTACTTCGTAGGAATTTGTTTTCACTTTGACATAAAAGAGTTTATGTAAATTCTTGTCAAATTATGTTGACTACGATTTCATTTACAAAAGCAATAAATATAAAAAAAACAACCAATGGGGTGAATACTTTTTATATGCAATGTATCTCTGAAGCTAATAATTTCCACTAAATCGTGAAACACAGGATAACACAGCATCAATCAAAGATGGAAAAACTAGTAAAACCATGTGTAAATGGGTTATAAATGAGACAGGCTGCATCAAAACAGTCTTTCTGTGATCTACATCAGTGAAGATCAGCTGATTGGAATTTGTTTGCTTTGTTCTGTTATACTCATTCAAGCTGTGCAGTGACATAAACAACTGAATAAAAGAATGGAATGTCATCCTTCCATTGGTGATGTGGGCCTCTTTGTCTAAACTCAGGTAAAGACTGGCACAGTGGTGAAAGACAAAGAAGACAAAATTTGACACTTGAGTATGTCTTCATAGTTCCCATTGGTGAAGTTTGCATACCAGAAACTACAAACCTGCACTCGTCAACATTATTGTCACAGACAGATGGGGTTCACTGGGGGGGAATGGACTGTACTGAGGGCACGGAGTAAGTCTGCTTCTCGGCTTCCCACTACTGGGCCCCTCTCCTTCATTTTCTTCAGTTTAAGAGTTGCAGACAAAACCTCAGCTCAAGCAGCTTAAAGGCCAGAGCTACTCAATGGCCATCAAAGAGACTGTACAAAAGCACACAGACCTGCACCTTCACTGAGGGGGGATTAAGGGGAAGTGCGTTTAAGGGCTGATTCCGACCAGATAGGCATATGTAATAAAGAAGAGTAACCCACGGAGTGAGAGAAGTCTCCCGTGACGGTTGAAAATAATAGGGCATCTGCTGATATTTATTGATCAAAGTGCATTGGGAAGGAAATGAGTGAGTGAGGCTACTCAAAGTGGGAGTGCTCCTGGGGATATTTTTGTTCTGGAGGCATGTTAAGCACCAAACCTAAGAAGCTGCAGATAAGGAGTTTAGGGTCGACCTTGGCTCTCAGCGTTGTTTGGGACAAAGCATCTTTATCCAGGCACCGTTTATGGCCAGGCTCTTTTTTGGCAGGGCCCGACCCGCTCCTGTCACCGTTAAAAAAAAGGAAGCATTGTGGGAGCAGATGGAAAGAGCGAGCCACAGCCTTAGTAATGAGCCGAGTTTCCCCGCAGCAGTGAGCAACACACCGGAACAACCCTAAAGCGTTACCTGCTTCAGGGTATTTCCTGTTTGCTGTAGCCATGACAACGGGATAATCTGCCTTCAACTAACAGCTACCAGCCAATCTGGTGAAAGCAACACCAACTACAGTGACTTCAAAACTGGAGCAGCAGCTGGTGAACTGAGAAGGGAACTATTCTGCTCCAAAAGTGAGAAGAAATCTTTATGTTAGAGGTGGAAAAGGCTTCAGTTAGCAGCGTTAGTCAGCACTGAGGTCACTAGGGTCCATTTTGATACAAATACACAGTGAAAAACAGCCACTTGCTATGAATAAAACGACTCAGCTACCGTATAAAATTCCACAGGACGAAAACTAAACCTGGCAGGAATACTCTGAATAATTCCTCAACTACAAACTCTCTCTGGTTGCACAAAGTCTCCCCTAGCTGCCTCCTCCTCCACCGCCTCCTTCTTTCCTACTACTGCATCCAAGCTAAGTATTAGCCCTGATCTTTCAGCACGACTCTGCCCATGTAGGATGGGAGTGAGAGCAGACAGAACGAGGGCAAGATTGGTATGTGCGGGCCGAGATGACTCTGAATCCAAGCGATGAAAATCAGACATAGAGAGGCACAGAGGAGATGGAGGGGGAAGGATTAACCACTGCAATACCGACCCATGGGACCAGTCAGGGAATGAATGAGTGGAGGAAAGAATTAATGACATGAATGACATTTCTTGTTTAAAACTTTAACTACTCCACCAGGACCAGAGCTAGTCAAGCAGCACACACTATATTCGAACATTTACTGTACTATTCATTCCCTTCAGTGCATAGACATGACTACAAAAAATGTGCACTGTAATGATAAACCCTAACCAAAAGGAAAATATTTAAGTATACAACATTAATAACTGTATTTAGTTACAGTTAAAAGTTAAATAAGTAATCATATGATACTATTACATCATTAAAATAAACAGATCTGCATTATTTGTACTGAAATTTAAAAGCCGTCATTCATTTTAATTCATTTCAATAATTTACACACAGGACAAAAGTGTATCTGCACCACAGCAGGCTCAGTGCACAGTAATCTGTCCACATATTATGATACAAGAACAACAATTTAGACATTCACCTGAATTCAAAGATACGGTTTTGTTTTACATGTTTTTTTTTTTTTTTACTTTTTCACTATTTTCATCCTGCAGGAAAACTGAGAACATAAAAACGTCCCTTGTTCATGTCAGTTTTATTTTAAGCAATGCATGGCAAGACAATGCACATATTGAAAACCAAATGTTCTATAGAGAACTGTAAATTTACATGGATTTATCTACATCTCAGTTTAGTGGTTTTCACTATAACTTGATTCTCTGGAAGAAGAATTCACATTTCATATATATATTTATATACTGGAGTGGTAATATGCTAACAGAGATAACATGAAAACTTTTCATTAACTCTGAGGAAACGGCCTGGCATTTAACATGAAAAAAAAACAAACATTCAAATTAAGTAAAAAAAAAAAATCATCAGCAGTGGCCTTATATGATTTGCATTTCATTATTATCATTTCTAGATAAATCAATCTGCAGACCTGGTACAGGAAAGAAGAAAAACAGTCCCCATAACCTGTTTTGAAGCATGTTATTATTGCACACCTGTTGTGAGTAATTACAAGCTTATGCAGCTGAAAAGGTCAGAACATTTATTTGTAGGTGGCAGCCATAGATGTCCACAGAAACACTGTGTACCATTACAGCATGTGTAGGGTTATATTGTTGCTAGTTTTAAATGTTCAGCTGCAGCAGACTCTGCAACACAGTGTGGTGCAGTATTGAACGTTAACATCTAAATGGGTCAACGAGTCGCTCGGTGAACTGTAGCACTATTAGGACCCAGACAGTTTGTCTGCGAGTCGAGCTCACAATCTCATTAGACAACTCTACATTATAAATGGGAGAAATATGCACTGGGAAAAAACACACACAGCTTTAGGTCAGATAGCAGTGATTAAAAAACAATGTTATAATCTGTCGGTAGGCAGGGAGGGAGTCATGTGTAATTAGGTTACAAAGCGCCCCACTTAAAACCATAAAAATCTATAATCTCTGTGTGGAAATAACACAGTAAGGTTGAGAGGGAATGTGTGAGAACAGTGTTTATAGCCTGAAAATGATATAAAATTCACCCTCACTATTGAGCCTATAAATACACTGTATGTCAGCGTAAAATAGAGCAGAACTGCACCTTTGTACAGCATATATGCACCATCAAACACTGCACTGCTCCATAGCAGTATATGTCACCATGGTTGAAATTGAAAAAAAAATGTGTTAAATGTTTCTATAATTTGAAGTGATTCTGTTCTGATAATTCTCTCAGTTTGTCATAAAGAGTGAAAAATCCTTTGTTATCATTTCTCAGAAACAAAAGTAATGTGGTCAAGATGCTTGTTTTGTCCTAAATCTGTAAATGTTCAAGACAAAGAAAAGCAGCAAGTTTTACATTTCAGAAGGTGAAACCAGCATATTTCTATTTGTATATTTGCATGTAAAAATGGAAACCTCTTGACTGATTATGGAAATTCTTGCGGATTAATTTTCCGCCTAACCACTATAAATTATTGACTAATAGTTTCCGCTCTCATGTTTGGTAAAATGAATAATTTTCCTACATTTTATAGTAAGCTGATTTGTTTCTGGGTTAACAAACAGCCATTGAGCCAGCACATTCCACACTAGCTGAAAAAGGAAGTGCTCCATTGTCCATTTATCCCTGCTTATAACACAAAACACAAAGCTGGTAGTGGTTGGGAAGGGGGGGTATTTGATTGGGGTTCCTATATTTGGGAAATAAAATGTGCATAAGAGCACTGTCTTATTACTGTCAAAGCTGGAGGAAATATTACAGTTTAACAAACTTACGAAAAGCTGTGGAGCTGACACGGTACTCTCAGTAAACATTGATTGACCTTGATGAGTCTCAAACTAAATTTCTAACAACCAAACTGCACGAGTACCAGTATGTGTAGGTGTGGTGGGGTGGGGGTCGGAGGATTTTTTTTTTTTTAATGTGCAGCTTTCCTTAAAAAGCCAGGTCAAGCATTCAGCAGGCTGTAAAAGGAGCTGATCCTCTGATCCTCTATCAGACCTCAGGAGCTGTGACGGTACCTTGCATACTAATGGGACTGTTCTCAGTTCTTTTATACTGAAGGGAGTATCTGTGCCAGGAGCTGGGTCAGGGAAGACTGGTTTGAAATTTAGCTATTTTTGTCACATTTTTCATACAGAGAGCAAGCCCGTGTCACCGACAAGGATCAGCCAGTGCTTCAAAAAAGTATTTCTCTATTCATACTTCTGAATCTTATGAATAGAGCAAGTCTAATTCAAAAGAAATCACAAAACAACTCAAGTATAGCACAGTAGCTTCACATACATGCTTTGGAGCAAAGTAAATCCGAAAAGCAGAGGAGATGGAACATTCATGCACTATTATGCGTGGAAATAAATGTATGTTCTTTGTGGAAAGCATCGTTCCACACAGGAAAAATGAATGGAATGATTACTTAAAGACTAAAACTATGGAAAAGCAGCTCACAGGCAGAAATTCTCTGGCATAAGAGAGTAGTTATGTACTGCTCTTTGTTAAATAATTGCACTCAAATGCCTGTCTGTGCATTTTTCCATGTACAACACTAAAGTGAAGTGCATGTAATGACGTTCCTTTGAAATCAGTAAGTAGCTGAGTCACCAAGTCCTCCATACCTCAACAGTTCTCTATGTTAAAACTGAGAGATCTGTAAAATGCACAACCACTTCAATGACAACACAGATAAACACCTCACCAAAAACCACATGCTGATAGAAAGTTCTCGAAATTAGACCGTGGATGTAAATGAACACGTAAAAGATGTGCAGAGCAAAAAAAAATGCACTTAAAAAAATCTATATATATCATGTGGTATTTTAACCCATAAAGACCCAGTGTTACTTTTCTGTCAGTTCCCAAATGAATTTTTCTCTGTATTTAACCTTTCTTAAGCAATTTATCAACATTTATTATAATATTATCCTCTGTATTTTGCATTTCTTCAATAAAAATCAGGTATTTTCCCATATTTAATTCACTGATCATATTGATATTCTTAAAAGCTCAGATTAAAATTAATTGTCATAATATCAGAAACAGAGAAAAATGAAGAAAATTTGACTTTTCATCAAAACTTATCATTAACTGAACTTTAACTCAGTGTGTCCATCCATTGTCACTGATCCAACTCCAGGGGTTTTAGTGGTGAATCAATGTTGTAGAAGATGACAGTGTTTCCATGTTCACTACGGAGCCTCTGAACGTCCAAATAGCTCATATCTGATGACCATGTAAAGATAACAAACTGTATTTTAAACCAATTATTTACATGGATCGATACGTTTAATGGAAGTTACTAAACGTTTTATATTGGTAGATGATATTGAGTCTTTATGGGTTAAAAAAGTGACCAACATTTTTGCCAAGCCTTAGAAGACAGAAGCATGCACAAAAAGCACTAAACCTGCCAGAAATGTATGATTAAGGCTGCAACAGAAATGTTAATGTGAAACATTAATAATATTTTCACTGCAGTTACTTTTAACTCATGCACGGGCTGAGATTCTTACATTCTTACTGAGATTCTTTGATGAGTTTTGGGATTTTTTTTTTGTAGATGCACAAAGAAATATCAACAAATCAGGAGAAATAAATCATTTGCAGCTGAAGTGACTACTTTGCAGCCTACAGCTGGAATCTTAATTTTTTTCCCCTTTGGATCAGCAAAAGTAGATCTGGCAACTGCTATACACCCCCAAATTCCTCTCATGCTGCTGTGTGCACCCACAGGCTGCCAGCAGATTGACACAGTGAAACTCAAAACTTTTTGTGCAAAAACCTCTTGCTGACTCTAAGGGGCACCGACGGTCCTAACGTGAACACGAAGCATCAGACCATTAGAGTGTTGAATCAAACCGAGGGGGGAGGAAGAGGAGGAGGAGGAGGGGGGTGACGGGAGAGTGAATTAAAGACACGCGTAAAAGAAGCCAGAGGATGATCCGCGGCGCACTCTTTCTGCCGGGGCTTCACCGTGCATCCTCTCCATTACTCCTCAAGTGTCTGCTTCCCACACCAGTCAAGGTTAACAAGCCGCGCTGGTGTCTGCGTCGGCTGGAAAACGGGGAGGGGTGGGAGGTGGAGTTGGAGGGGTGAGGTGCTGCAACTATACACTGTGCTGTGTGATGATGCAGACAGGCTGAGAGGGAGCTACTGTAGCCTACAGTCCCCCTTAAATATTCCCTACCACATCCCCACTCCCCGCTCAATAATGTCTAATTCATTGTGCAGCATGCGCCTGTTCGCCTCGGATAAAAAGCCAAAATACAGCACTAGGTGGAAAATAATCCGGCCAGCTTTTTTTAGATGCTCAATAAATCACAGCTAGATGAGGAAAAAACTCCGGTGCGCACTAATCCGGCTGACAACGCGCCTACAGAAGAAAGAAAATGTATGAAGAGTAGTTTCAATGGTGGATGCGGATGCGTTTACAAGGTAGCGCAGACTCAGCGAGGCAAAGTGATGTGGAATAAAACAAATGTGCTAATATATCACAAGGTAGCATAACCATCCATACCTTTCTCTCCATCACTATGCGCTTTTCGGCTACTCAAAAACAGCAACTGTAGGATGTGTGTCTGTCCGGTCCGGCACGGCGCAGCGCTTTCCCTTCACTCCTCAACTTCCTCACGGCTTTCAGACAGAAGCGTCTACCTATCACTTCCCCATTACTGGACAGCTAGGGCGACTTATTAGCGCTGGCCTGTGGGACGCCGAGCCGGGGATGGAGCCAGAGCCAGGATTGGTGAAGCCTTGTTCGGGAAGGGAGCTGGAGCGCAGGCGCGGTCTAACAGAATGAAAAATTACCAGTGGCAGGGAGTGTCATCAAATTATCCTCATGAGCGGATTTTTTTTTTTCTTTTTGGAGGTGGTGGTGAAGAGGGGGGTGCGGTTGTCCGATAGAAGATTTCACTTACAGAATGCATGCAATTTTAACAGCGGGTTCTTTTGCATTCGGATGTTGGGGATGTGTGAGTAGTGCAAAGAACAAAGACACGTGACTTTTTTTTGGATGCTGTAGGCCTCAGTGATGCACTGAATAAAACCTGTTATAATACAGTGAAAAAAGGAGCAGCACCATCTGCTCCCTAAAAACACAAACCAGACGAAATTTTATGAAGAAAAATGGGAGTCTCTGGGGGGAAATGCTGCTGCTGCGGGAATACATTACAGCACTATTAAAAAAATTACTGTCAAGCATGAAAATATCACAAAGTGTAAATATGTGTTTTGCTGTATGATTTTGTATTACCAGAAACAGGCGTGTACTGTAAGCGTGTCGGGTTTATGGGCGTTTACATAGACATAAATCTATTAAAAACAATTATTATTCATGCCTTACCTTAGGATGAGTTGGTTTTATCTACAGATGCAGCAGGTCATGTTCACAGTTGCAAAGACAGGACTTCCGCTTGTTTCTTGTGTTATGCACCTGGTGACATCTTTCATTATATTAGTTAATACCACCTTAACTGAAAAGGACACACACAAGTTGGCTGTAACAATATGTTTTTAGCCTTTAAAACTCAGTAATTGTAAGGACCCATTAACCATTAGGGTCCATTCACTTTACTTGAACACCCCCATTTGCTTAACCGGCTAAAATAATCTTTTTACATCAATAAGATTTTCGGGCTAATGCTAAAGCTAACTGACTGTCCGACAGGTTTGTACGACAGCTAACTCACCAGCATTTTGTAGCTTCTGTTTCTTGAATAAATTTTCCTCCTGAAAACTAGTCCAACTGTTGTTTTCGTTAACAAATTACACAAACAATTCAGTCAAATGACTGTAGCGCAAATAAATTTAGAATTTACCGTTTTAATATTCAAGTAAGCTAGCATTTAGCATAAGTTCACGCTCGGCAATCTGTAGTCCCGCCCCCTTTTCGCCCAAATATGGTCATATCCGCTCCATAGTTTCAAGTCCTACATTTCTAAACCAATGGGAACATCACAGCCGCATAGGCTTTTGTCCACTCATTATTTTCAGTAAATGTATACACCAAAAAAAGAACAGCAAACATGGACATAACTTAGAGGGACTTTCTGGCCACTTTTAGGAGTAATTGAACATTATTAAATCAATTGTCAAGTGCTGAGGTTTGCTTGATGTTATACTGTCATATTTATGGCACTGTTCTCATTCAAAAGCTAAACTCTTAACCTCTGAGACTGCAGAGTGACCACTGAAAACACACATGAACCACCCAACAGGAAGGTCTCCAGCTGACCAACATCAAGCTCGCTGAAGTGTCCTGAAGCAACAAAGCCAGTCCCCTTATCAGGTCCTGGGATGTTCTGTGTGTCCTCGATTCTCCTCAAGGTTTGAATGAGGAGTTTTCACAACACCATCTGGGTCATACATAGTCCTGTTTCAGACAAAGCTTTTCTTTTCCGCACTGCAGCCCACTCCAACCTACTCACAAAACTCTAATCAGCAGAGGTTTACTACTGAAGCCTTGGCTCGATACCAGCTTGAAGAACAAAAGATATCCCATGGCACAAAAAATTCTTGGCGTACTATTTGAGAATTTTGAACCAAAGAACTCACTGTGAAGACTGTGGTAGATACTGAGGCTGATTAGGGCAAAAGAAGAATAGATTTTTTTTATTAAATTGGCTAGTGACGATGCATACAAAGGAGACAATTACTCAGGAGATTTTCAAAACAATCCGTCTTCACTTTCTGTGCAATACTAATTGACGTTCATAACTAAATTTAAGACTCTCTCTGCATGCATTCAGCTCAAACTCCCAGATCTACAAAGTGTGGGTGTTCAGGAGGCAGTAATATCTTTGAGAAATTTTCCAACTTTTATTTGATCATAAACCGACGAATGTTGCTATTGATCTCTTTTTGTGAAATGAACAGAAAAATGGTATTTGGCAGATGTGAAGTGAATATTTCTAAGCAGGTCCTGACGTTTTCTCTTCTCTTTTTTTTCTTCTTTTTTTGGCCTCATTAGTCTTGGACGTCAAAATAATCAATCACAGGTTCTTCTTTAACGGTCTTCGACCAGGAGCTTCCAGTGACAGGCCTGAAGAAAAAAATCAAGTATAAACAGATTAGACAAAAGAGTGATATTTAAAACTAAACTGAAATGATGCTGGTAATTACAAGGACAGTGACCACAGATGAAGGCCTACTTGCTGCTGTGTTGTTTGATGTGAGCGATGGGGGGAGGGGCTCTTGCAGCGGTCTCTCGCTCGATTACAGATGTCAGAGTTGAGTTGGGACACGCTGCTTTCCCCCTGAGAACAAGCAAGACACGATCAATACATTAATTTGTCATTCATGTATCTGAACCCTGTGGCTTAATAAAAGCATTCCTATAAGGCTGCCTTTCCAAACTTTGGGCTGGGATCCATAATGAATCTGCACCGCACTATGTCTTATTTTAATTTCTAGATAAATTGCCTCTGTCCTGGTGCTGTCTGTTGGTTTTGATACACTCAGGGACTTCATAATGTATTCAGATGCACCCAGGAAACTATGAAAACTGTACTCTAATGGCCACTAAGGTTGTTTAAAACAATGTCGTTTTTCTTAGTTTTCCAGGTCCAGTATGTAAGATTTGGGGACATTTAGGAAGAACTGGTTGCACAAATGGAATACTGTATACACAGTCATGTTTTCATGTATAACAACATGGAAAGTTACCATTCGTGAAGTCAAAATGTTGCACTGTTTCTACTGTAACTCAGAACACAACCTCTTTTTCTGTTTCATAGTGAGGGATGTCCAGTGTTAAGGTGCATTACCATCACCTACTACAGTTCAGTGTGGACTAGGTTAATATCTCCTCAACTAAAAGGCACAAAATGGACTCTTCCATTTGTTTTTGTGGCCACCAACAGCAATGGCGGATAGCTACTGGAAGCAAAAGGCAAGTTCACCACTTGATATCACTAAAAATCACACAATGGGATATGAAATACTTGTGTCATTCCACTGATATTAACTACAGTATTTTTAGTAAGTAACGGCTAAAACCATTATAATACCCAGTTACTAAGTCATTATATATTTTACATTTTTTTCTCTCACAAAAAGCAAGGCAGTTAAGTTAACATAATTTCAGTCATTCTTAAGAACATATCAAACTGTTAACCTTTTATGCATCAATTTTTTTTTTAAACTATGAAATTTTGACATCAAGATTTAAAAACTTCACTTACTTACTAAACCAGCTTGAGACCACACCTTCCAAACTCTTTTTTCTTCTTCAATTAGAATAGAGACATGCCCTGAAATGGTCTTAGGATTGAAGTTGCATTATGTCTGCCATTTAGAGGTGAGAGGTGGTAACAACATTTGGCAACTCTATCTGGAGCTATGGTCTATTTCATTCAGTTATGTCACTTGTCGCAATATTCCAACTTTGGTGCATAAAGAGTTAAAACTATCACCTTACTCAGCAAATGTTATTACTGCTGTGTACTTGTATAATTCATAAAAGTCTGACATTAATTATTTGCTGTGTTTAACAGTAGTTTACCGTTTCCTGTTATAATATGTAAATTTGGGTCCTTGGAGGATATATAATGTGTCCGGAGGGTCTCAAGGTAAAAACATTGTTGTGTTGTGAGATGTTTGGAGAGGAGTCGTACTTATGAGCTGTGATGACCACGTTGCGTTTGGGCTCGCTGTCGTAGCTCACGCTTTCCACGCCGTATACCTCGGCCAGTTCGTGGATGATCTTTCGGTGTTCTCTGTTCATGGGTGGGAAACAGTGACTCCTCTTGGTTTGTTTTCCCTGTAAACATCAGTAATACGCGTCTGTTAGAGAATTAATAATGCTGGGAGGTATTTCTAAGCTTCATTGACCTGCTTCTAGTACCAAAGTAACAGATGTTGTTTACAGATGTGCATTAACAGCCTGTGCAGTGTAGTTTGTTTTATTTTTAATCAGTAAACAGTGCATCCCTTTTCAATTCAGATACAGGTACAAAAGCTTGTGGTTCATTACTATTCATTATTATTTCACAAATTACAATGTTTAAACTTTTATATTACTGTGGGGCTTTAAAAATCAAATGGTTTATTCACTGCACAGGCCCCACTGTACCCATATTTATTAAGTACCTTTGGTCAGAGATTCTTTTTTCATTGTTTGGGCTAAAATAAATCCATTTATGGTGAACAGTTTGATTCAAAAAATGTCATTAAGGTGTTTTGTCTCTTTTGGGAAAAACAGAAACGCTACCCAATATTTGTGAAGAAAGCCATCGATGGCTTTAAGACTTAACAGGAGCACAATTCTGCACCGAGGCTCAAAAGTCTTGTTTTGCTGGATGAATGTGTGTCGTTAGAGCATCTGATTAATGCCCGCAATTATTTAACAATTACCCTTAAATAAATCCTCAGTTGTAATGTATTCTGATGATTCTAATATGCAAAAACCATAGAGAATGATCTAATCCATTAGAACATGGACTGATGTACCTACATAACAAGATTTTAAATATATCTGTGGAAAATAAGCGAAAAAAAATTATGCTAATATGGTTACCTAACAGTCCAAACTGTGCAAGGCTCAAATAAGAACAACCATTATCCCTCATGGGCTCAGGATACAGACAGGATCTCTCAGAAAACAGGAATAGAAGGGAATAGTTACAGCTGCTGCCAGACAGTGTTATTTATTCCAGCAAAAATGTAATGAATTCATAAGTGTAATCTCATTTGAGTTCCTGTTCAGTCATATGATCTACTGCTTAGACAGACTTCAAACCAGTCCAGACTAAGACTGCATGGTTTGTCTTAAGACCAGGATTACTAAACTGCACAGTGGACTGTCTTTACACCTTTTCTCAATATTCTTTGTATATTGAAGTTAAAGCTAGGAGATATGACAAAGAATGTAATCAAGATTTTTTTTTTTCAGTTATGGCTAATAAATGATTTTAATCGATCGTTACAAAAACACCACTTACCAGGGTGCATTATTTCTAAAAAGCTAAAAACATCAAGAAAAAAGAACACCTGATAAAATTTATGAATTCATAGTGGATCAATTAAGACAAACAAACTTGAGGCATTTTTACAGGCGTGAAGGTCCACAGAGGAAGCACTACTCTCTATTTGTGATTCAGGGTGCTTTTCAGGACTTTCATGAAAAAAAAAGTTAAATAAATTCATTATATTGCCGAGACCTTGTTGAAGACCTTCACTAATGTTTACTTCGATTCATACAATAAAAACACACTGATGCCAGTTTCACCCCGGTCATTTTTTAACCAAGTACAATATCCAGATGAAATACATTATCATTTCACAAGTAACTCCAATTATTCATCTTTGAAAAAGTAATTTTCTGTAATGTAAGTAAACTAAATTAGTTTATTTACCTAGAGTAGTCATGATTATTGATGTATTTCCTTTAATTTTTGTAATTTTGTGATGCACTTGGAGAATGTGAATCCCATATTGACTAATTCTGTGGCAGAAGATTATGGGAATCCCAATACATGAACAAAATAAAATTATACAGACCATCTTGTTTTAGAATAAGACAGATTATTTTACAGATGTTCACATACAAAAGAACATGTACTGCTTGCGTGGCCTACTTACTATAGGCATGGATACTAAGCATGTTTGACCGAACTTTTTATAGTTTATTATACAGGAGGAAAATGTGGAGAAAAACAGCTGGCAAGAACCAGGTTTATCGTTGTTGCCAGAAGGACCACACATAAACGAACATTACAATAAAGCCTAAAAAGTATATTTTGGTAGAACAAAGGAATTCATAAAAGCAGAGCTTGTAGAAGAGTAGAGAAGGGTAGGGAATGGAGTGAAAGCAGCAGAGCAAGCAGAATACTTATGATACGAGAGAATATGAGTCTTAATATGTGGACAGTATTTAATACAGCGCTCACAGGCTCTGTCTATTCATTGTCCTACAAAGAGATTCAGCCCACGATAAACAACGCTTTACTTCTGGCAAAGAAACCAAAGCAGTGACCTTGAAAGCCTCATTCCTGATAGCCTCGATGCATCAAACAAAGAAAAAAAAAACATGAACACGAGGACTATTTTTCCAACTGCCCCATGAGGTACCTACTAATTTAGTCTGGCTTAGAAACAGTCACCAAAGAGGCTTTACCGTCCTGTCAGAAATCTACAAGCAACCACAGATGGTTCCATCTTGGAGGTCCACTGGAGAATTGACCGAGCTCAAAAATAGCTGAATATACAACAACTAGGTCATGGTCAATGATGTAAGCTGTGAATATACAGTATATTCATACAATGTCATAGCTGAAAAGAATCCGATCAAGTGGGCTCTACTTACGTACAGTCTACTGAGCTCATGAAAAAGGTCATCATTTTCATTTAGAGCCTTAAGATGATTCATGGATGACACTGAAATTTAAACTAACATTTTCCAGATATTTGAGTTGTTTAATAAGTGTATCCTGTTGCCAAGAAGCAGTCAATTCCAAAAACAACCACCAGAGGGAGCACTGAATCACAGAAGAGTCAACTTCAACAAGGGATTCAATGAACTGTTACCTTACTAAGAAGCTCGACCAGATTCTTGATCTCTTCTTCTACCTCTGTGAGAAATTTAAGGTCTTTTCTAAAAAACAGAAAACAAAGTCGTAGAGTAAAGTTTCAGTGAATAGTTCAGCTGATTTTTACACTGTTCATGCAGTAACTTCAAGCCTATTCATGACAATCAGCGCTGAAGTCCTTAGTGTGATGAGAGGTACAGACCTTGCATCCTCTTTGAGGCTGTCGCTGTAAATGGAGGTGGAGCGGGCGTTGAACGGGTCAGAGGATGAGTCTATCTGCAACGCATCTGCCAATCGTCTATTTCTCTCCAAAGTGGCACATTCTTGGTCACATTCAAGCCTGAAATTGCAAACATTTCTTGCATGGAAGCTCTTTGTACTGACTTGAAGGAGAAAAGAAGTGCCATTTTTGCCTCTTGAGATAGAAAACGATTACAGACATTTGACAGCATTTTATATTTTCATTTCCTCCATGATCCTACCTGGCCTGTTTCAGCTCCTTCTTCGTGAGGAGAGACCCGATGTCCATAGAGTCTCCAAGCTGCATGTCGGACAGTTTACTGGCCATGGCGATGGCTGCATATCTACAGTTAGTACATAGAGGACAGAATTAATGCCATTTCTGTATTCCTCCAACAAAAAGTAAAGTTAAAGTTTGCACCCATGTCTGTCAGAGTCAAACCTTCTATGTGTTCATATGCTCAGCCAATAAAGCTGAATCTGACAGAACACAAAGTTATAGTGTTGACAGTAGACGAAGATTCAATTGAAATTCAGTCAGTCAGTCACAATCACCTTTTGTCTCATTTTAAAAAATGAAGAGCAGTATAATATAAAACCTTTAACTACATTTCAGTAAGGTACAACAAACATAAAATGCTATAGTGTAAGTGTAAAAATAAACAACATTTTAGTATGTGGCTATATGAGAAATAATTAACACAAGAAAGGTATAAAATATAAGATCAATGTCTTGACCAAATGTTAAATACAGACACTATGTCTCCAAAGGCCAGAAGTGTTCTCTGCAGAGCATTATTGTTAAATTGAAACCTTGACCTTTTGGATATAAAATGTCATCCCATCACCATTTTATACATAAATCTGTGGAATCTTCTCATGATCTTACACTTGAATTACAGCCAAAAATGTGTTTCATGAGGTCACAGCGACCATGACCTTTGGCTTCTGCCCAACACAATTTAAAATCAAATCATTTTTAAATCCAAGATAATATTTGTGTTGAAGAAGTTATTGAAAAACTTTCTCTCTGGAAAGACTCAAGGGAGAGTGGGATGGACGAACCATAAATGTAACGCCTGCAGCTACGGCTGTCATAGCCAAAGAGGCATGAAAATAAACCGCATCTCAACTGCTTAATATAGTCTCAATGTAAAAAAACTCAACACACAAAGAGTTGGACTAACCTCTGATATGAAGTGGCTGCTTCTGTGCACATCACCGTTTCTTTTCTTCGCCCACAGTCACACTGTAGAGCTACCTGTGAGAGGCAGAATGCATTTCACTCCACTAGCAAAAAAGCTTTTTTCAAAGCAGACAAATCTCTCTTTTTGAGAGTTGAGTTCTACACCAGTGAAAGCTCTTATTTGCTGAATATGGACGTCTGCCATTGGCTTGGTTTCATTTAGACACGTTAACTATTTAAGACAGATTCACACACTTCCAAAAGATTTCATCAACTGCTGGTTTCCTCTTCATGGCCAAAAGGTACAGAGAGGATACACAGCTGGATGGGTAACATTAAGTCTTTATGAAACGTAACACATTCAGAACTACATCTGATTTTAAAAATGGTCTCCATCAGGTTAATAAGATGTCACACTGAAGAAGAATTTAAGACATAGGTGTCAAACATACGGTATGTGGGCCAAAGCTGGCCTCCCAAAGGCTCCAATCCGGCCCGTGGGATGAATTTGTGAAATGCAAACATTACACTAAAGATATTAATAATCAAGGATGTCAAAATCATTTTAGTTCAAGGTCCACATACAGATCAATATGATCTTAAGTGGGTTGAACCAGTAAAATAATAACATAACCTATAAATAATGACAAATCCAAATTTTTCTCTTTGTTTCAGTGTAAAAAAGAAAAATTACATGAAAATATTTACATTTACAAACTGTCCTTTTCAATAAATGTGAATAACTTCAAAAAATATGAACAGGCTGAAATGTCTTAAGAGAAATAAGTGTAATTTTACCAATATTCTGCCTGTTACTAAATGTTTTGTGTATTTGTAGATCCATCGTGATCTGTAAATTGTAATGCATGTGTAAATAATACACTAGAAAGTTTAGGTTGTTCATGTTATTCACATTTTTAAAGGATAGTTTGTAACTGCAAACGTTTTCATAATGCAATTTTACTTTTTTCACTTATTTTACTGTGCCAGCCCACTTCAGATCATATTGGTCTGAATGTGGCCCCTGAACTAAAATGAGTTTGACAGCCCTGATTTAAGAAATGGAAAAATATTCCTCAGTGCCCCACAAATCCAAGCCGCTGTAACAGACACCATCTGCACAAACTTTGTACACCATTTTTCAGCTACTGGACGTCCAGCTGTTCGCTGTGGTGGTGTGTTGTACCTTGGCAGTGCAGGTGGTGCGTGGGCAGCTGCTGCCTTTATGACAGGGAGCGGAGCACGGGTGGCCACAGTCTGGACGAGGCAGCGCGCAGGGCTGATGGCAGCTGCCGTCTGCCAAGCACTCGCCGCGGTGGCAGATGCGCCGGCAGCGGTGCATTTCACACGCCAGCAGTTTATTACACGTCAGGCCGCAAGATATATCTTGAAGATGACATGGGATGTTGCTGCGTTGCTGAGAGTCAAAGACAACAGGGACACTTTAATGACAGGATTTAAATCTAACAATGACCTATGTGAGTTTTCAGGTTCATTTTAACTTACCTCATGCTTTCCCATGCACCATTTCTGAGTGAGGTACGTGCAAGGTGGACACTTCTCTTCACTGTGGCAGTTGTGAAACACTACATACATGAACAGACAAACGGTAGAATAACTTCAGACCCAGTTTATACCTAGCATTAACATGTATTCGTGGTAATCTAATCACAAGTGAACTCAACAGTCTCCTACAGACTGTGCAGTTTCAGTATTCTTATAAGTTTATCAGCAGCAGCACTATATGACATGGATCTAAAAAGATATGATACGACTATTTATCTCACCGTGGGGAAATTTCACAGTTAACAGCAGCAAGATACAACAAGCAAGTGCAGAGAAAAAGACAGGTAGAAAAACCACAAATAAGTAAAATATGTATTATTAAGAGAAAACTAAGAAATGTAGTATTTATATAAATATAGAATTAGAATAATTAAATATTATTTCCCTTGTGGTTGCACATGGTGTGATATTGGGGGGGGGGGTTTACTGAGAATTGCTATAGAGTCATAATAAACTTGAGTGTGATGCATGCAGACTGTATGACAATAATATCAACTGATCAATATCAACTGAAGCCATCAGCACACAATGTTTACTTCAGTAGCAATAGTTGTAAACGATGACGCTAAGCTAATTATTACACTATTACAATGGTGGTAATTTTGTGAAATCAAGGGGGAAGGACAAGAATGTGGAGCCAGGCATAACTTGGTAAAATAAAGCAACCTGAGATGACAATTTTGTAAAGAAAGTGTGAGGTCAGTAGTTTTAAAACATAACTGCCATTTTATGTTACACTCCTATTGGTTGTAAATTAAATGGAGGTGGTAATAGCTGTCACACTGTGAAATGTCCATCCTTAAATTTCTGACACTGGCATAGACTTGGGTAACGGCTGCTTCTGAACTTCTCTAACTGTGTAATGTACGACCACCATTTTTTGCGCTGACCATAAATATCTCTACATCTTCTCATCTTTCATCTGGGATGATCAAAAAGTACAGCGTATACTAGGCTCAATGCCAGGTGTGGATGCTGTTAAGACACACCGAGGACAGACTGGGATCCGATCACTCAGACCACATTTTTAGACGGACAGGGGTGCATATGGCTGTGGACTTTAAAGACATCTGAAATGTAAAAAAAAAGGGCTTGTACACACAGTACAACAGTGTCCCTTTTTCTCTCCAAGAGGAAAAACATAATA
This sequence comes from Sphaeramia orbicularis, assembly GCF_902148855.1. Classification (NCBI taxonomy): domain Eukaryota; kingdom Metazoa; phylum Chordata; class Actinopteri; order Kurtiformes; family Apogonidae; genus Sphaeramia; species Sphaeramia orbicularis. The sequence goes on along the minus strand of NC_043976.1, from coordinate 13,656,331 downwards.
TCTGTAGTTTGCACAACCAGTTTGAAATGTGTTATAACAGAATGAAGATCCAATTAAGCCTAAGTCATGCAAGAGAGCCACTAAATGATCACAGTAGTCATTCACTGTGCTTTACATAATAACTTTATCTGGTAAAAATGAAAAAGCAGCAAAGTATTCTTTGATTAGACATTCACACTTCTAACAATTTATTGGTGATAAAAAAAAAAACAAAAAACTAACGGCCTGTTTAAATAGAGTCCAACAGAGACAAATATCTCTGTTATCTCTGTCTGTTCAAAAAGTCAGAACAGAACTGGGATTGAAAGCTTTTAAATGTTCTGCTCCCACTGCCTGGAACAATCGACAGAAGGAGGTAAAACTGAAGGAACTGTTCTCTGTAAATACATCCAAAGTCATTTTAAAGGAATAGGAAAAGGACAAATCTGGATGTAGTTGTTTTTGTAACTGAATGAATCAGGTTCTGCTTTGAAGGCTGTTTTGTTTTTAAGGAACATTTTGGGTACTTTTAGTACCTTTTAAAATTATTGATGTTTTATATGCATGTTCTTAGTTTAGTGATTTATGTATGGCTTTAGAACCAACTTTTATTATGTGTTTTATGTATATTTCTACTGTGGATGTATGTTCTGCTGCTGCTGTCTTGGCCAGGATGTCCCTTGCAAAAGAGATTGAGTTTTTTCCTGGTTAAATAAAATAAATAATGACTCGAGACCCATGTGGAGACACCTTTTCATGCCAAATATGCACAGACATTCTCAGAGCTGTCCACTGTGATTTCACTACAAAAAATACACGTTAAAGGCCGGTCTGAAAAGGTCCCAGTCACAGCGTGTACTGCAGTGTCATCAGTTGGTCTCACCTGGGTGGTCACAATCGTGTCTCCTTGTGCAAAGATTTTTGCACTCAGGTGGCTTTGTGCCACAGGCGATGGGCGGGTATAAGACAGTGAGCCCACAGTGGCACGTCAGCTCATCAAAACCTACAAAAAGGGTTACACACATTTATGACTAACATAATCCCACAAGATGATGTAAAAACCTCATGCTATTTTTTGATGGACAACAGAATGACTATGTGGTTCTTCTGAGACGTGGCTCATAAATACAGAGAACTGATGGTTGGACTCACTGGACTGCCAGCAGGGTTCACATTTTCCACGGTGACAGGGCTCCTGGCAGCGGTGGAGACCACAGTTGAGCTTGTAGCCGCAGATCAGAGAACACTTGTGCTCCACGTTCTGGATGTTAAGACAGAAACAAGTCACACCACATCCTACTTCCTAATTAAGTCCAAAACCAGAGTTTAAAGTGCACCTGTACTGGTCATGCTTACAACATTATTTGTGCTTTGTGTATAACTTATAAGCAAGACAACCACAAATTCAGTAAAAATCGCCATGAATGCACCACACAGGACCTTTTTATTACATGAATTACGGACAAGGGCAGAGCCTATAGGGAGCAGCCAATGCCGGCCGTTGTGGATTCCTGGTGATTGAGTGTAAGTAAACAAGCAGCAGTCAGCGAGCAAGACTGAGTGGAAAACACGGGTTTGCGCTTGTCGTTTGGGCAGCTGTAAGCTTTGTGCTCCGCTGTTGTCCTAGAGACGTGACCCAACACCAGCTGATAATGTGTCATCATAGACTGGTGTCTGCCGCACGGGGTAAGTGACCAGTCCATCTCAACCCAGGTAATCGGACAAAACAACATTACTGTGTCACTACTGGTGCTGAAACAGCCCGTGAAGCAGAAAACATGTCTCTGATCACGTCTGACTGATGGAGCAGTGACGAAGTCGGGGTTTCTGCAGGTATCAGCAAATCTAATTTAATGCTTTTTAATGCCCTTTTTAATACCACTTTAAACAGATTTAATGCTCATGTCCAACTGCAGATACAGTTTTATACATGGTTTTATGACGGTTTACTGTCAACAGGCTTTAACCAGTTTCTGAATAATTCTTCCTCCAATCACTTCTGCTGAAACTTGCATTGTCCCATTTTTCCAACATATATACATACATAATATTCCCTCTGCTCTTTTACCATGGCATGAGCATGCTCACAGCATGTTGCATTCCAAGCATCTGGTGTTGTGACTTTGTGTATTGGTCATAAACAATAGCCAATTAAGGGGTTCCACCTGTCAATCATCACACTATACTTCTGATCAAAATTATTACATGTTTATAATCAAAATAAATCGTGAATAACAATGTTTTTTTTCCCATCAAGTGTATATAATTTTTTAATGTCTCTGGACATCAAATTTGAGGCTTTTTAATGCCATTTAAGGCCTTAATTTTCACAAAATCAATTTAATGACTTTTAATGCTTTTTAATGACCCACAGAAACCCGGGTAGTACTTGCACGTACTTGACAACAGGCTATAACAAAAGTTACCTGATAGATCCACTAGTATTACACAAGATCTTTTGAAATAGCTAGCAATGAAAATTCACTACAGGTACCCTTTAATGTTTTTTTTTGTTACTTATTCTACTTGATTTTAAGATCATAATACATATTTAAATCCTTGTCTACATGTCTGTAAGCTAAGAATCATGTGCTTATACAGTAATAAAGTAAGAGGCTCTGTTTGTTACAATGATAACAAATTTTCCTACACATTTAAAAGGTATTCTAGAGCAATTTGGACAATTCTACCCTGAATCCCTTCCTTGAATTGAACTAATGAATCTATCAAACCACTATACATTTTTGTTGAAGTACTGTGAAATGTTCCATATGTAACCTACTAGCACATGTTCCCATTGTTAAAATACCGACTCCATGGCTTTTAACATTCACTTAATCTATAATGTTGGATAACTTTACAAAATGTAAAGGATGACACAAATCCTCACCACACAACAAAGCTCGCCACACTTGTGTCGACCACATAACCGTTTTTTGTTGCAGCGTCTCTCGCAAGTGAAGACAAGCTCATCTGAAACAGACAAAGTCATGAAAGTAAACTCCAGTGGATCAGGTGGGTGGTGATGTGACTTTTTTTTAACATCTGATGGGTGTGTTTAAAATCTCACCTTCTTTTTGGATTGTTGCGCATGGGACCTCCTGAAACATGGCAAAATTATGAGTGAATGAAATAAAATGAACGTCACAGAGATTATATATGTATTATTAAATTATGTATATTCTTACTTTTGTCTTGGCGCCACATCTGCATCGGATCATAGAGGTCAGGGAACATGGCCCACAGCTGCCCTCATGGCACAACTTCTCACAGATATGGATTGTGTCTGAAATTACAAGAGGTTTACTCCTGATTTAAGGTAAAAAATAAATAAATAAATAAATAATGCCAGTGACTTCAACATAACTCACATTTTTTCAGCTGTTGGATTACTAACACTGTATAGAAAACAGTGTGAAAATACTTCAAATATTTTAAAAGACATGAGGAGCAATGACTGACTACATAGGATGGTCCTACATATTCTCATACACAAATGAAAACATCCAGGAGCATAGCCAAACAGCAGAAAACATACACATACAATCCATTCTGAAAATCCAGCTATGAAAGATAATACCTTGCTTCAAGGTTATTACGGGCAAATAAAAAACCCCCACGGCTTAATAAGACATGAAGCAGAGGCATGAAGCCTGCACTGACAACATGACACTCGAGGGTTTCTCTTTGAATCCGCCACGCTTTTTTTTCCATCGTTGTGTGCATTCAATGGATTTCTGTGAGCTGAAGTGTTTTGATAGCAGAGGACCTTAGAGGTAAACATGACAGTTTTGAATAGCCAGCTCATGGCATCTAAAGCATTCAGTTTTGAGGTCTGAGGGTGCATTCTTGCAATACGGTTAACCCTTTAACCCCGGAGACATCATTTCAATGAAACAGGCTACTGTGAATTGTCGTCTGTTTCAGTGTCATGAAAGCTGCTGTGAGTATGTGCTTGTGTTTCTTTTATTCAGTGGTTTTGCTTTACTGTGTGTTTCAGGTCAAAACAGTTGGAATAACAGAAAACGACAGAGAGGAATTGAAGTTTTAAAGGTTTTTGCTAATAAGGGACTGAGAATGTACGTCAATAAGAGATTTAGGATGCTGAACATGAACTGTGAACTGGAACACACTGAACAACAAGTATCTGAATTTTGCCCAGTTGTTTTTGTTTTGGGGATCTTTTTTTCTAAATCAGTTCAGCTGCTTTTAGGCACCTGGTTGAACTCCAAAAAGCAATTACACAGTCTAAACACAGAAAAAAAAAAATAAAGGAAAAAAAAAATCATGAAAGCACTACAAACAACAGTAAAAACAAACAAACAAACAAAAAAAAAAACGACGAGGAAATGGATGTAAAAAAAAAAAAAAAAAAAAAGATAGAAAAAAAAAAAAGCCCAAACTGTCTATTTTTTAGAACAATTCAGTTTCACCCACTGCTCTGGGTTTTGCCCCCATTACACAGGCGGCAGGGGCTGCACTGAGCATGCTCAGATGTCCATGTTATTGTTATTTGTCTGCACAAGGTCTATCACAACATGTTTTGAAAATTTTCCTACTGAGCAAACAGTTGAATTCTTAGGAATATTTAAATTAAATCATACATTCAGAATGTCAGGGGCTAAAGGGTTAATCCACTGATGAATTATGCATTACTTAGAAGTGATTTTTAAAGGACTGCTTAAGTTCACCTTTCAAAATTATAAATATAAATGAGAAACCCAAATAAGCACATGCAGTTTAACTGTTTTAGATACATGTTCTTACCACTGGAGCCACAGGCCAGAGGTTTGTTACACATCTTTCCACAGGAGGGGATGGGATCAGAGCAACTTTTTCGTTCTGAGTAACCCAGTTCCAGGAGTTTAGTCAGCGGGGTTTGACCACAAGGACATGTCTTTACCAGGCGTGGCGACAGAGGGCAGGACTGACATGCCCCACGGTGGCATAGATCTTGACACCGATGGGCTTCACAGTCCAACATCCTGCACAGAAGAGAGTGAAAGAGCATGAGCTATGATGAATACTTTAAGACTGACAACCGGCTTCATTATTAAGAAATGAAGACATCCTTAATGCAGTTTGGTGAGACTTACTTTCCACACACTTTCTGACAGGAGAAATGCCCCGAACCATCAAATCCATCTTTATTTGTGCCACACAAGACTTCACGAGTGGTAACCCCGCAGAAGCAAACTACAGGAAAAAAAGTCAATCATTAATCTCACTTTCACTTATTTATAAATACTACTTTTAGTAAATCTTTGTACAGCCTATATTCAAGTTTCCATTTAAGCAAAAGTGCAAAGTCTACACCTATAACGGTGTTCATGTTAACCCATAAAGACCCAGATATCCACTGCAGACCAAAATCATCTACTGATCTAAAACGTTTAATACTTGTTGATCCACTAATCCTATCAATACATGTAAATAATTAGTGTAAAATGCAGTTTGTTATCTTTTCATGGTCATCAGATATGTCCCATTTGGACGTTCAGAGGCTCCATAATGAACATGGAAACACAGTCATCTTCGACAACATTGATTCACCAGTAAAACCCATGGAGTTGGATCAGTGACAGTAGATGGAGACTTGTTTTTACTTTCAGTTATTGATATCTTTGCTGAAAAAGTCACTTTTGCAGCAGTTTTGTTTTTGACATAACCTTCAAGTTTAATCTGAGGTTTTATGAACATCTACATGATCAGTAAATAAAATATAGGAAAATGCATGATTTTTATTGAAAAAACACAAAATACAGAGGATAATAATACAATAAATGGAGATAAATCACTTAAGAAAGGTTAAATAGAGAGAAACATTCATTTGGGAACTGCCACACAGGTAGCACTGGGTCTTTAAGTGTTAATCTGTAAATTTAAAACTGAGCAAAAATATTGCTCAAAAATTACATTTTAGCTTCCAGTGGCCAATCAGTAAAAGCCACTTTGTCAATGCAGTCTTTATTGAGTTTTCTCTTGTGTCTAGTTGTCACTTTGCAGTGTAACAGCTGAAAATAGCTAATATTATCCCAAAAAAATTGTGCAGTTCCAGGTATTTACTGGTGTACTTCGTAACAGAGACAGTATTGATGATGCAAGATTCGCCAAACCCCTAATCCCTTTACTCAAGTCTCCATTCTCCATCCTACATTCTAAATTACAGCTCTGGAAAAAAATGAAAGACCACTGCAAAAGTATCACTTTCTCTGATTTTATCATTTATAGGTATGTGTGTGAGTAAAATGAACATTTTTGTTTTATTCTCTAAACTACCGACAACATTTCTCCCAAATTCCAAATAAAAATATTATTATTTATAGCATGTATTTGCAGAACATGACACATGGTCAAATAACAAAAAGATGCAGTGTTTTCAGACCTCAAATAATGCAAAGAAAACCAGTTCACATTCATTTCTAAACAAAACAATACTAATGTTGTAACTTGGGAAAAGTTTAGACATGAATATTTGGTGGAATAACCCTGATGTTTAATGACAGCTTTCATGTATCTTTGCTCTCCACCATTGCTGTTGGATGACTTTATGCAGCTCCTGGCATAGAAGTTCAAGAAGCTCAGTAATGTTCAATAGCTTGTGACCATCCATCTTCCTCCAGAAGTTTTCAAAGTGGGTTCAGGTCTGGAGACTGGGCCGGCCATGACAGGGTCTTCATCTGGTGGTCTGTCATCCATACCTTTATAGACCTAGCTGAGGCCAGGAGGCATTGTCCTGATAGAAAAACCAGTCCTCAGAGTTTGGGAACATTGTCAGAGCAGAAGTCCAGTAGTTTTCAATGGTTATTTTTGGATTCCAATTACTGTTATGATACTAATTGCACTGTTTTTACCACCCAGTTAGTCCTATTGCAAGAAGACAGTGCCGGCCACAGTAGTGGTTTTTATACTTCTCCTTCTTAAATAAGACATGGATCAGGTGTTTATTCAGTAGAATAAGGTGTGCTTGTTTTGGAATTCAACAGACAACAGACTGTCATACATGCAGACATGATGATTTCAGAGGAAATTGCGGTGGTCTCTTAATTTTTTCCAGAGCTGTATATTCAGTTCTATTGGGTTGTGACTGGTTATGACTACGCTGGTGCGACCCAGTCCTAATGTCTGATTACTGCACAAAGTGGGGAGGCCAGTCCAAGACTCACCTTGCTGAACCTCCAGCTGACAGGGCTGACATGTCCCGCGGTGGCACACCTGGGTGCAGGTGTGTTTGGTACAGTTGAGCGTAGCGCCACACACCTTGTCACATTTGAGTACAGTAGCCTGGCCACAGCGCATTGGTTGACTAGACAGTTCAAGAAATGCTGTGGTGTCAGTTAAAGCAGAAATAACAGGCAGATGCAGAACTATGGATGCTTGCAACAGCCAAACAGAGTAAAGGCCCATTCATGCTCCTTTTATGTATGTAAATAGGTATGTCTGTTTCAAATGGTGTCAAGCGTCACTGCCCTCAGACTTAGATCCGTCCACTGTGTTGGAATGAGCGTTTATCAATTAATCCACCAGAGGGCAGCACTCTTAATGAACTTACTGGCCGAATACCATGAAGGAGAGTCCAGTTTTTTGAGAAAAAGAAAGTCAATAATAACAAACATGGCAATGACAGAGGAGGTTTTACTAATGTGGATACTAATATTGATATTAAGAAGGGTAGTTGTCGTAAATATATTAGTAGTTTTTTAAATAAATCACACAGTCGCTCTTTGAAAAGTTCCACCATTTCTAGAAATTACTCTCTTCAAATCTCAACACTGCCTCCATGGTTCCCGATGGTACTGTTCTGCAATTCTCCATTCGGGTTTGCATCCACAAGCTCTCAGAGGACAGATAGAAATATGCAAAAAATTTACACAGAGGACAAACAGAGTGCTGCATCCGTATATGTATGCATCTTTAACGTAGAGCATGAATGGGCCTTAAAGTGATACTGTAGACTGGCACATATCAAAGGTCAAGTACCTGGTCTTCCCACAGATGCAGGATTTGGTTACAAAAGCAGGACACTGGGGACAAGGTCCAGGGTGACATAAGCTGAAGAGAAACACAGAGGATATTATTTAAGAAACAATCCTCACAGGTAGACACTGACATACAGAGAAAATAAAACAATAGTTATGCTGAAGAAATCTAGTATATGTGGAACCTATGGGTCAAACTGGCCTTTGCTGTTACAAGGACTATGTGTTATTAACAAATTCTCAAATCCTAATACAGACAATTTTATATTTAGATAACAATGTATATCATAATGCAGCACATTTTATATAAGTTCAACTGGCAACCAGTTTGGCCTGTTTCTTTTTATATTTTGAATTATACACAATGCAAATGAAACGTCAGAACTTAGATTTGGTTATTGTTTTATTTAGAACCGCCAACAGATTTTCAATTAACCCTGGAAAAAAATAAAGTATTAGTGTATAAGATAAATTCAAAACACAAAATGACTTGAGTCATACTGTTTGACATGATTCTTGTGTCAGTTATTACTGTATCTTTGTTCACTACTTCCTTTCTGTTGAACAGCATATTTTTATATCTGTTTATTCGTTGTTTATCCAGGTGTTTGCATATACAACATCTGATGCGGAGGAAGGATCCCTCCTTTGTTGATCTTTCTAGCTATTTTCCAGTTAAAGGTTTTTTTTGGGTGTTTTCCACCTCATTTGAACAGTGAGTCTATGGACAGAGGGTGGTATGTATTGTATAGACTGTAAATCCCTTTGAGGTGGATCTCTGATTTGTGATACTGTGTTATACACATAAAGGTGAACTTAACTGAACAAGTGGTAAAAGAAGTTAGTGGCTCTCATCTTTTATCTTTAAAAGCTAAACCATTATCATGTCACAGAAGTGGCTCCTCTTTAAAGTACAAACTCCTATTTCTGACTGAAGAAATTTTACTTTCTTCTATGTTTGTTTGGAGGGGGAGATACCATGTTCTGCTTCCAAAACATCAAGGTTGATTCATGTCCATGCTATGACCAAGAAATTTCTTCGTCTGAACATAACTTCAAATACTGTTTTCTTGTTATTTTTAACTGCTCACATGTTACAGGGGTGGTTGCAGTCCACTCCGCCTCTTTTCTTCCCACACATGTCACCACAACTATGGGGAATCTCACTGTGCTGCCACTCTGGGTTTGTCACTTTACCTGCCAAAAAAAATAAAAGGAAAGATGTCCTTTTTTGTGGATTTTTAGCAGTCGACTGTATAGGAATCTTAAAAAGAGGCGAAGGGGAAAAACTATGGATCAAACCATTGCTCACCACAGAAGCAGGTGTAGGAGGTGGGGTTTTTAAGTGAAACATTCTGGCAAGCTGGACAGCGCCAACCTTCAGCTGACTCTGAAAAACACACACGTTTTTTTTTTAACTTCACATAAAGAGAACTGCAAACTGGCTGCAATATTTACAGGCAGCAGCACAATACACTGTTAATGTGCCACACAATTCAATGCATGAGAGTTGTATTGTGATTTTTGCAAACAGGGCCCCACCAACCACAGCAACTGTACTATCCTTGTGTATTACACTGTGCCTGACACTGCCAGTGCAGCCATATCCAAACAGAGTCAAGGTCCTAAAAATATTTAAGCATTGTACCATCTGCCTGAGAAGCCGGGGATCGAGCCCATTTCTTGATGCAGTTCAGGTGGAAGACATGGTAGCAGCTTTGGCAGCTCCACACCGGAGCCATGACCCGAATGACATCACAGCAAACCATGCACTCGTACTTCTCCCCAGACAACTGTTCAATAAGGCATCCTGAGAAGGAAGAGATTAGGACAAAACAGAGTGTCAAACACACAACCTTCAGGTTAACTCTTTTTTTGGACTGACATAAAGGCCTTCAAATGACTGGCATTATCAGTATAAAAACACCACAGATGTATGTATGACTACTGGGACATAGTATGTCAACTAGAGATCACAAACAAATGTATTTATTTAATATGTACTCCCAAGATATCCTTATCAAACATATGATTTGGTTAAAGGTCATTCTATACCAACTCTCCTACATAATTCTCCCAACTCATATCATGGACTTTGTGGAAAAAGATCAGCTGAAGAATTTTGTTTAAGTTCATGGCACCTTCCTAAAGCTCTACTTCACATTCTTTAGTGATGGATTTCTTAAAAGGAGGGATATTTTGCCTGTTTAAAAATGGAATTTTAAACATTTCTCTGTGGTCTACGTAAACTGTAAATGCTCTGCTTGGGCCTGAATTCTTCATTAATTCAGCTGTACAGGTCCATCTTCAACCCTATTTCTGAGTAGTGACACCAGAAAGGTGGTTTTGAGTGCTGGCCCTTTAAATGCAAATAAGCCACTTCATGCCCTGCCCCTTCCAGGTTGTTGGCTGTGCTCCTCTGTCCCATTCAACCACCAACTGAACATTTTTAGGTAATCGGCTCAAAGTTTGGACATATTTTCAGTGTGAACTACAACTGCTGCTGCTGACAAACAATTCTGGCGAAGTCTTGACCTTATAAGTGCAAATGTCGTGACGTAACTAGTTATAGTCGTAACAAATTAACCAGGAATTAAAACACGTTGTAGAAATCCACTTGATTTTTGCCAAAATGAATATAAAGATAGCTTTGCAGCACCTGGACAGTTCAAATTCAAACTTTTTGAAGTATTAAGGTCCCCAAATACACAAATAATTGTACCAAAGACTAATAAAAGAGGGTTTAGCAAAATATGACCCCTTTAATTTTAGTGAGGCTTAAAGTACACATACTAGTGTGAAAATTTTGCTCAGCACATCAAAACTTCATCAAAACACATTTTTGGAGTAGAGCTTTAGAATTTTGCAGAGTCCCATGACCTTAATGGAAATTCTCACCTCACAGTTTTTAAGAAGATCCCGGTCATGAACTAGAGGGGTTTGGTGAACATTACATGTAAAAAGTTGTCTGTATAAACTATTATTATCAGATATTATTAACATCAGAAATATTGACATTTATAATCAGACACAAAAGTCCTACATAGGACTGGCTATTATGTATAACCTGTACACAGATAACTTAAAGGACATGTTCGGGTATCTTATCTGTTTTACCCACTTTGGATATATTTTAAAAATAGGTGTGTCTGGCTCAGTAAATGCATAATTATGCCTAAAAAATCATTTTGGACCATGTTCAGTGATGCATGACTCAGTTGCTGAAGCAAAACAGTAATACCAATCATCTCTAAAATTGATCCCATTTAGCCTGATAATGTCTGTAATACTAAGTATGAAACTATTTTGTATTAATAGCAACATGATTTACTCAACTAAAAAAGGAGTTCCATTAAAGCAAAAAATCCTTATGATAATGATAACAACAAACATTTGTAAATAAGACATGTTTAGGTGATCAGTTGGGATGTTCCATTCACTTCTGCATGTAATGTATAATTTTTAACCCTTCTAAGAATTGAACATTTTCCCCTCCTCATGGATTCTAAAGCTTAATATATTTTATGTATAAATATAGTGTGTTTAACGCAATAGAATCTACAACATGGGAAAGAATGTTATTTTAGATTTAAAAAATCAAACCTAATGATTTTTCTGTATTTTCCAACTTGGTATTCAAATGAGTTCAGGTCAAAGGTCATGTTCAGTCATTATACGAAGCTGGATATGTATTAAAGGCACTATTTAAGTATTATAAGTATGAATAATATATAAGTTGATAAAATTGCTAAAGAGCTTTCATGTGATTTTTATGAAATATTGCTTGTGCAAGGTGATGGCAAACGGGGGTGAGTTCAGCTGCTGCTGTGGCAGCATCTGGAGATTTAGACAGTTGGAGAATATCAATATATGGCATCGTAAGATCTCCAAGATCTTCTTGGAGTCAAAAATTCAACTATTTCTGAGTAAGTTTATGAAAGTGGGCCTGATAGGTACAGAAAGGAGATGGACCCTTTTCAAAGGATGAATAGATGGGGAATATAAAGTTGCTAACCAAATAGAATTTTTACAGTGCTCAGCAACTGAAATCATATTCTCACCTGTCTGCGTCTCCTTGCTTTCTGGCACCTTGCACCAGTTCTTCTGACCGGACCTGAAATTTTGATGTTGTGCTCGTCTCTGTCCTCTGCCCTGAGAGGCTGTGTGTTGTCCTGAGCCTCTTCCTGCTTTGCGGGCAGGATTCTGCTGGGACAGCCTGTCTGGTTCAGAGTCATCTTGGCCACTGGCTCCTCTGTCTGAGCCCACTTCGTCATCAGGTGGTGGTTTGGGTGGTTTGATTGGTCCTTGCCGTTTCTGCTTCAACTCAGTGTGTTTCATCTGGTGGTCATTCTGTTGGGAGCCTGGGCCCTTACTTGTCCTGGTCCTTTGAGTCCTTTCCCTGTTATCTAAAGGATGACTTTCTCCTTTGTTATAATCTAACTTCAGACCCTCTGCTGTGGTAGTATTGCCTTTATCATTCAGTTCTCCTCTCCTCTGCTCCTGACTAAACCTCCTCGGTTTTTTAGCCTGGGCATCCTGGTCTTCATTGCCATGAGCAAAATTCCTGCCCACATCATCTCTGCGCCAGTTAGGTGCATCAGGCCCATCTCCTGGATATGTAGCTGACTGATAGCCACCTCTGTTATTGCCACCAGGTCTTTGCCACCAAGAGTTTGACCCACTAAACCTCCCATTTCCACCTCTATTCCCTTCTCTCCTCCCTCTACCTCTGCCTCCTCTTCTGACTCCATCCTCTCCTTGATAGGGAGGGTACTGGAAATCTGGATAATTTGAAGAGTTATGTCTAAAGGATTGATCAAAGCCTTGATTCAAGTGTTCATCTTGCTGCGAGGGCTCATTGCTACTTGAATTTCTGTAATCGTTATGCCTGGGCCGACCCCTTCTGGTTTTATGCTGATGATGCCTTTGGTTTGACGTCCCATTGAGATGGATGTCAGGAGGCTCTGCAAACAGGAAAGAGCTGTTTAGTAAAACATCAAAATCCTGAGAGTACTTTAATGCAGCCTTAGATTGGTTTGTTATCATAAAGCGTAGGTCATTCTCAGTCTGACATTTACAACAGAAAAATATGTGTCAACAGTCACCGGCTGGTAATTGTGGCTGCTTATCAAAGTTCACTTGTCATTTGTCCAAGCCTGGTAACACCGTTAGCTAAGCTACTGGTAGAAACAAGCGCGTGTAAATTACACAGTAACTAGGTTAGCTAGCGTTAGCTGAAAGTTTCTTGTGGTGTTTGCTAACGCTAGCTGCTCATCACAACCAACTACTGCCTCATGAACAGCTCGACTACAGTGTTAGCGATAACTACATGTAGCGTCACAAGCCACTATCTATCGTTATACGTTGTAATAACTAGTTTCAACAACAAAGAAGGCCACATGAACGTAATATGTTCATTCTTTCGACAGTGTGTGTTACCTGATGAGCCTTCGGCCATTCAGTTTTCTGAAATGTGGTTGTTTCTCCCACGCCACAACTTTGACAGCAGGCTGCTTAGGGGCTGATGACAGTCGTATCCTAGTATTCAGCGACAGTTTCTTTATTTAAAAGGGGTCTTCTGGTTCTTTATGCCGAGATCAAATCCCCTAACAACAGCTAAAATCAGCCTATACTTACCTTATCAGAACCAGCTAAAGGCTAATAGCAACCTTATGAAACCAGCTAGTAATAAAAGTCCAACTTCCGTTTGTTATTTTCAGTATAAAGGTCGTATTTAAATACGCATAATGTTTGTATCTGTACTTACACTACCATTATTAGGTACCTATTTTATAACTCAATGCAATTGCACTTGAGGACACCTCGAAAAAATAAAAGATATTTTTCCACTTACAGAACATGTAATAGGATTTGTACACAAAGCTACAGGCTACAATAATGTTTTAAACTACACGGTTTGGACTGGCATTGCTGACTAAAATGTATAATTATCACACAAAAAAATTATATTACTTTGCTAGAGACATTATAGAGCCGGCTAAATCTTCTACAAAATTAATAAAATAATAATAAAATTTAATTTACTATAACATCATAAAACCACTAGATGGCGCTTCATGTTTGGCTTTTTATAACAACAGATCATCACTAGGTCTTTTCAGAGGTAAAATTATCATGTTATATTTTCTTTTTCTGCGTATTACATGTAATAACACCTCTTATTACGTAGGAGAATAACAAAGAACATGATGATATTACAGAAACTAGTGCAAACAGCCACATTGTCCAGATGTTACATTGTGTTTTTAAGGAAAATGAGTGACAGTCTATGTTAATTCATTTTAGTAGACAACAAAGACATGCAGTGTGCAATTCAACCTGGTGGATAGTTTTTGTCTGTCACAGTGATTTTCACAGGTGTTAATATGTTAATAAAACCCACAAGGACATATTTTCCACAGATGACATTACCAATAGAAATATGTTTAATTTTGCAGCCTAATGAGGTAATTGTGTGTAAAATATGAGAGTTGTTTTATGGCCTGCACAAACGGCTTAGGACTGTAAATATCCTGTGAAACCTCTGTTTTTCGATACAGGCCTCCGGAATAACTGCTCTGCAGTCACTGAATCCACACTACGCATGCGCAACGTGGCTCCTCGTCCCCGTCAGCCAGGCGAGGTGGGTGGGAGAAAAGTACGTCAAGAGTCCAATAATGCACGCAAAAGGGCGGAAAACCTATGCTTTTGTTTTCAAAATAAAAACAGAAATTATTATAGGTTTTTTTTGTTTTATTACAACCAAAGTAAAGCGTGCATGATAAAATAATTGGCTTCTATACCATTAAATGTTTAGTGAACTGTTAATCACAATGGCATTTGTTAAAAAGGCATGTTTGACATTGATATCGTTTAATTTAGACACAATAAATAACACGTCGAAGTCAATACTAATAATATGTACACACTCTAAGTGAGTGTATTATGAAACTGGATGTCGTTGTTTTACATGTTTTATTGTGTTCGTTCATAAGTCAGTCCAGGTTCAAAGCGTTCACGAATTTCATTACATTTCATCTAAGTTAAAAATAAATGTTACCACCGTTTGGGCACTGCTTTATGAGAAAAAAACCTGTATCGATAAGCATTAGAAAACATTAAAAACCACCGTGACTTAAGCTTTACTCACTGACATCATGGTGTTTTATTTTGACAAACCGGAAATGTAATCTGTCCCTCGCGCGCACGAATCAGGCTGGAAGAAGCTCGAGCGCGGCCGAGCAGTAGAGAGTGGCGGAGTGTGTGTGTGTGTCTGCGGCAGCGTTAAGCATTAAAAACATAAAGTACGGCTGAAGAATACAGGACCGAACCCCGCTGCAATTCTACACGACCTCCGCGGGCCATGGACTATGATAAACGGTCACCAGAGGCTGCTAACGGTGGGCTGTTTTGACGACAAGAGGCTTATTGAACATCTGTAGAGCATAATGAGGGCATCCGCTATTCTTTATGGTGGTTTTTCCTCCGAGGTTTAGTTAGACGCAAAGTGACACTATTTATAAATGCGTCGCTTTTAGACATCCTCGTAAGGAATACACTCGCCAAAGGGACACAGCCTGCAGAAATTTAGTTAATTCCCTCCTCTCCATGGCCCCTGGGGAACAGTGAAGTCATTTGAGAAGTCACCGGAGAAGAGACACGTCTTAATCATCTCGATAGTTTTTCACAGTTTTTTTTTTTTTCTTGTTGCAAAAGGAAAAATCGCTCTTTTCCTTCCAACTGGCAACGCGGACGCGCCAGACTCCTATTGCTTTCTATCAAATTTTTCAATCTTTCATGGTTTTGTCTTTCTGAGCATTTATCGCCAATCCTCCTGTGGGCATTTTCCCCGTTAAAGGATGCCGGATCAAATATCGGTGTCCGAGTTTCTCTCGGAGACAACAGAGGATTACAATTCCCCGACAACATCCAGCTTCACCACCCGGCTGCAGAGCTGCAGGAACACAGTGAATGTGCTGGAGGAGGTAAGGCCACGGTGTCAGCCTGCCACTGAGCAGCCCTCATGATGGATGGATGGATGATGGATGGATGACTGAGGATGCCTTATTAAGCAACACAAAGAGACTGCATTATCATAGTGGCATCCTTTAATAGAGACAACAGGATTTTAGGGTTTTCAACAAAATCCAAGGCAGCAAAACCTAAATTAACTTGTGTTATTTTGCAGAAATTTACAATCACAGCTCCACATTATGTTCCCTACATCCCCTTCTAAAAAGAAAAAAAATACACCTGTTGCAGATCTTTCCTATTTTATTTGCACATTATTCAGCCTTTGCTGATGCACTGAACCGAAAATGGATGTCTCCTTACACATACATAATACTGCCCAGAGCTGGTTTGTGGACTCTCATCTTGTGTGTTTGTGAATCTGCTGCTTTTTCTTGCCAGATCGAGTAATAATAAAGGGGATGGATGGCTTTGGTGGAAGAGTGCAGGGAAATAGGAGGATGTGCGCTCAGGCCTGCAGCTTTCTGTGTTCACGATTACATAACTCACAGCTTCAGAGCATGCTGCCAGGCTGTAGCAGTGTGTATGTGACACACACACACACACATATACAGAGAAAGACCTCCTCTACTCACTGGCAGTCAGATTTGGATTTAACTCTTTGAGGATTATAAGAGATTCTCCAGTTTCATTTTCATTTGGAGCTGATGAGTATCTTGAAATAGCACTCAGGGGGAAAAAAAAAAAGTCTCACTCCCGTCACCTCTGATCATATAGGACGAGTGCAACCAGGTCAGACAGGTGGGGGTTTAATATGAGTCTATATGTTGCCTTCACCTCCCCACCCCCACTATCCACTGGCATCCTTCCTGCCATGATTAAATGGAGCATCAAACACTTTCACTGCTCTCAGTTAACGCCAAAACGTGACCTCATTTCCTACTTTAAAACACATGTAGTTGCAGACGTGTTTGACTTTTGGCTCATATGGGTTTTTTTTGTTTAATCTGCCATGTAAAGTACAAACATTGAACATGTAAACAGTGAATCAGGAAGCTTATCTCAGATAGTACTGAGAGTGTTATCTGTGCTTCCAAATAGGGTTTATTTGTAGTAAATAACTGTGCATTTAAATGAGGAGAACAGGAAAACCCCAGGGTTAGATCTGCGTTCTGTCCTCTCATCAACACACTAACAACTACAGCCCAGTCTGTGCTCAACATCAACTGATCCTTACATGTATATTATACTGTAATAACAGAAATCTTACCAAAACAGCACGAGGGCTGTGTTTATTCTAAATGCCGAGCACACTTTTGTGTCTGCTGACTGTAACAAGGAAAAGGCTCGCATCATGAATCACCTCTCTGGCTCTGTGCCTCCGAACCAGAGAGACTGCAGCACAAACGAAAAACATCTGTTGGAAAGGCCGCCATGTGCGCTGGGCTTCAGTAGCCACTCTGGAATTTTTGCACAGATCACATGACGAGGAAGACTAGTATATTGGCACCGAAGAGCAGGCAACATGCTCTTCATTGTTTAAACAAAAGACAAGATGCCTCTGAGATGTTTCAGGGAGGCTAATGAGCAGAACGCCTGTCGGGTAACTCAAACTGGGATACACCCATCAGTCGCAGACAGACAGCCCAGAGCATGAATACTGCTGGATTAGTTTGTGTTGGGTCATTCAATGAAAACGCCCCCAATCTTACACAAAAAAAAAAAACTTACACTATATTTATATTTGAAGGCATATAAGTGTCAAACTTATGCTAGTTCAGGGGCCACACACAGTCCAATTGAATCTCAAGTGGACTGGACCAGTTAAAAAAAAGTGAAAAAAGTAAAATTATTTAATGAAAATGTTTACATTCACAAACTGTCTTTTAAAAAATATGAAAAATATCAACTACTGAAATTACTTGTGAAAAAAGTGCAATTTTAACAACGTTCTGCCTCAGTTTATCATTTACACATGTACATTACAACTTACAGATCACAGTAGATCTACAAATATACAAAATGTTTAATAACAGACAAAATATTGTTAAAATTACACTGATTTCTCTTAAGATATTTCATGTTCATATTTGTTCAGGTTTATTCACATTTTTTTTGAAAGGGTAGTATGTAAATGGAAACATTTTCAGGTAATTTTACTTTTTACACTAAAACAAAAGAACTTCTTTGTAGTTTTCATTATTTACAGGGTATTATGATAGTATTTTACTGATCTGACCCACTTCAGATCATATTGGTCTGAATGTGGAACCTGAACTATAATGAGTTTGACATCATCAGTTGTTAATGTCTTCAGTGTAATTTTTGCATTTCGCATATTTATCCCATGGACCAGATTTGGACCCTTTGGGGGGCCGGTTTTGGCCCATGGGCCGTATGTTTGACACCCCTATTTTAAGGTAAACCTTCTTTAGCCACAAAATTGTTTTTAATTTTATATATTTCCCCAGTCACAATTAGAGGCTAAGATTAGAGGCAGATTTTGAGGTCAAAACACATAGTCTAACCCATATTGAATTAAAGGATGTCATTCTTGACTTCCTATTACATATTTAATGAATATTTCTAAAGAGGAACTCATGACTAAATCCACCCAAACTTTCTCATTCATCTCATGATTTCATATGAAGCTTTTATTAAAACTCATCAGCGTTAGCCTTACCTACTTATTCTTTATAAATTGTAGAATAAATAAAAGGGTTAAATGACTGACAACGTATGGCTTGGTTCATTGTAGCACCTATTTTGTGACTCTTTTTATTAAAATTGGCACTAATGTTACCTTCTGTATAGTAAAAAATAATTAATGTTATTTATCTATATATCAGCCATAAAGCAGTCATACACCAAAGTGGTTTTATTTTTTTAAAGCAAAAAATTAGGACATTATACCATCTTAAACATTACTGTAGAATAACCCTTTTATAGATGCCGTGTTTGATCCTGGCAGAGACGTGAACTTATAGAAACACTTGCATCATTCACTTAACAGAGGAATAAAACTGCCTTAAGCATCCGTTTGCCTGCAGAGGAGTTAGTTTAAGATGTGCCGGGTTTGTGCTGCACCCTCTGTTCTTGTCCTCAGACTCAAAGCCTTCTCCCCCTTTTTCTCCAAGTCATTTCCTTGGTATGTTGACAAGGTAAATTATGCAGAGGTACGGCGTGAATATTTAACGCTGTAACCTGAGTGGGAGAGTGGACCCACAGGAGAGGCGGCACTCCCTACACGCTTCCACTGAGTCATCTAAAGGTATTAAAAAACAAAAAGTTGTCGCAGCATCACATTATCTTAATTCAGCACAGCATATCAATTATTGATTACTGCATAATGACACCAAGTATTCATGACTCATCCACCTCCACCCGCTAACTTTTCTCTCCCTGTGGGGACTTTAAAATGTTTAGTATTGTATTTGAGTCTGTGCTGAAATATGGAAAACAATAAGGAGCAAGAAAGAAAGACGCAGACCGGAAAAAATAACCCTGCTGGTTGCTTTGTTGACTGCTGTATATAAGAGCTGGTGACATCGTATGTGTGCGTAGGTGGCAGGCCTGCAGCTGGTTAGTGCCTGGGTTTTATTTTGGGGACATCTCCGGTAAAAAGCAGTCACTGTGGGGCTCTGTTTCTGCACTGCATTTACCAGAAAGCACTTGGCAGCCAGTGCTGTGTTGATGAGTGTGGGTTTTCTTTCAGTTTAAGGCGCTGCTGAACATTTCTTTGTCTGTAAAGATATGCTAAAGACTTCAGGGATGCAACTAGTGATGCAACTAGATCAATGCTGCTTTTCTCAGGGGGGCACCAAAAAGCTAATCTGGGCACCAACTCAACCAAATATTGACCCATAAAGACCCAGTGCTACATTTGTGGCAGTTCCCAAATAAATTTTTCTCAAGAGGTTTATTACCATGTATTCTGTTATACTCTGTATTTTGCATTTTTTCAGTGAAAATCAAGTATTTTTTTATATTTAATTCACTGATCATGTAGATGTTCATTAAAGCTCAGATCAAAGTTGAGGCTTATTATGTCAGAAATAGAGAAAACTGAAGAAAAAGTGACTTTCAGCAAAGATAACAATAACTAGAATGTAAAAACAAGTCTCTCCATCCACTGTCATTTATCAAACTCCATAGGTAGTATTTCATCATTATTTATTAAACAACTGAGCACTTTATATTAGATCCTTGTCCCGAGCCGAATGCAACAAAATTTCGTTCTGTATACACTTTGTGCATACCTGAATGTCAATAAAGTTTGTCCAAGTCTTAAGTCACTGTCATTTATCAAATTCCATGGGTTTTAGTGAATCAATGTTGTAGAAGATGACAGTGTTTCCACAGTAACTACAGTGCCTCTGAACATCCAAATGGGTCATATCTGATGACCATGAAAAGATGACAAGCTGTATTTTACACCAATTATTTACATGTATTGATAGGATTAGGGGATCAGTTTACATCAGTAGATGGTTTTGGTCAACGGTGGATGTTTGGGTCTTTATGGGTTAAATCAATGCAGAAGACATCAAAACTAATTCATAAATTTCCCCATTTCTAGTGTTTGCAGTTATTTCCAGTGGATGTCTGAAATATATTTCAATTTTAAGCTTTTTGGACATTACTTACTATCTGTTCTATTATTTCCAAATATTTGTACTAGATTTTCTTAATTAAAAACACTGAATATATTTAAAACAACAACCTCAAAATCTCCACCATCTTTGTCCTTATATCTTTTACAAATGCAGAGAAAATACTGGACTCCAGAGAGAAAACCTAGGGAAAACACTGTCATTGTAAAATAATAGTAAGTGCCAAAAAAAGTAACAATTTAGACTTATTGATATGTCTCAAGGCAGAGTAAGAGAATCAGTCTGACCTCTTAACAGTTTATTCCAGATCAAGTTATCCCAGGAACCTTGAAGCCAAGAAATTTGGTTTGGTAATTCATGCTCCTAACCCTCTATTACTTAACGTCTCATAATCTGCAGAAGATGGCCGATTGCCATGGAGTTTGCCAAGCATATTCCTACTATTAGGGGGAAATCCCGTATAAATAATATCCCACTTAACCTTTTGTCAAGTACCATCCAACTTTAACTTTTAACTCCTAAAACACAATGTTGATATTCAGGTTTTAAGAGCATTTTTCATGTATGTTTGCAGTGCATTTGGAAGATTCATCTCAGTGTTTTATTGCAGTTTTTGACAAACCCTCACTCATTGTGTCATAAAACAAATCCAATTATCCAGCGGTTTGAGTACAGATGTATAGCTGAAAGAAAAGCCCACAAAACACTTGGATATTTACAGGTTTTTTGGATATGTGCACATATTTCAACCAGAATGTTTTCATGATAGTTTAAGGAATCAATTATGAGCAAACATTCCAAGGGCATTAGAGATGTACTTCAGGAATCTTTTTGTGTAACATGAAAACATTGTCAATGACTAAGTTTTCAAGCTCAAAATATTACACTCTCTGCCTTTATTCTAAAATATTCAGAATTGCTAGTAAGTCGTTTACATGTGTAGCAAAAATTTATATTCCACTAACATTCCCGTTAATCTACAGCCATTTATACTATATTTTGTTCCTCCTTAGATCATCTGGAAAAAGTATTTTGATATTTGCTCATATCCAGATCCCTTTTGATATCCTCAGTCTGTCAACAGTTGGTGTGTTTCTTCTTCTAACAGAAATGTGGAGTTTTCCTTGGAGCATTCGTCTCTACCAGAGAGGATTTCTGCCTTTGCTCCAGTAGACTGTAAACATGGGCTGACTGTCACAACCTGCAGGAAATCATGAAAATTAGATTCATTATCATAATGCGCTGCATACTTGTCCAAAGAATCCTCATAAAGCTGGAATAATGTCAACATATCCCACATGTCTAAATTAGATAGAGCCTCATTCAAATTATAGAATATCCAGATGGAATATGGTTTTTAAATCAGAATATTGTGTTATTTGGAAATATACCCACTCATGTCAAATATAACCTTTTTATCTCATCATTTAGCAGAGACTCTGGAGGACTCTAACTAAGCCTTTATGTCCTTTATTATAGAATTACACCAATGCAACATGTTAGCATTGATATTTGCAAATAATTACAACAACATAAATAGGGTACTACATTGTAATAGAGTTATAGTGGAAGAATTTACTACTGATACATTAGTAGCATAATATATAAGGTATCAGTAAACATCAAAATCATACTCTTGATTTCTTCAGTAAGGTCTGTATAAATGGTTACAAAACTACATTATTTTAGAAAAAGTCGAAATGACAAATTGCATCAGAGGGTCTTTTATTTGCTCATGATTATTACTACTTCAGGGGTGTCAAACAGAAGGTTCGCCAAATGGTCTAATCTGCACCGCAGGATGAATTTCACAAGTGCAAAAATTACGCTGAAAATATTAACAGTCAAGGGTGTTCAGGGGTCATATACAACTCAATGTGATATCAAGAAAAATAATATCACAATTACCTATAAATAATGACAACTACTTGGTTTTAATATGAAAATAATCAAATTACATCATGAAAATATTTGCATTTTCAAATTATCGTGACACAGTAAAATGTGAATAACCTGAACAAATATGAGAAATCCTGACATTGTGCAATCTTAACAATATAATACATATTAATAAATGTTTTCTGCATTGATGGATCCACTGAGCTCTTTAGATTTTGTTAATAATAAGCTGAACATAATATTGTTGAAATTGTATTAATTTTTTAAAAAGATTTTTCAGGGTGTATGTGGTTGTTTAGGTTCACATTTTTATAATATAATTTAACTTTCACACTAAAACAAAGAGCAAAAGTTGGATTACTATTTATAGGATGTTATTTTACTGTTCCATTTGAGATCACATTGGGATGTTTGTGGCCCCTGAACTAAAATGATTTAATAACTTAAACCCTCCTCTTAAGACCAATATATGTGAGGCAAGTAAAATAACTGCAGTATAAATACTCTACAACTAAAATTATGATTGTAATGTTGCAATCAGGAGTACAGAAGAGTAAATGTGACCTTTGCTGATGTGAAAATGTCATAGGTTATTACTTCAGTCCTCTCCTCCTTCTCCTTTATTTGAGTGGATATTAGCCGCGAGCACTTGTTATTCCCCGTGGGCCATGCTTTGTCTCTGCCTTTCTCCCACAGATGGTACTCTGCGTCACTGGGTTTGCGTTCCTAAACCACAGAGAGCCATATAGCAGCAACACAAGGGAAACCCTCACTGCATTGGCATTCCTTTGAGCATGCCTCTCACACCACATCACATGGGCTGGACCAGAAAAATGTTGACTTTTCACAGTCATCCTATTCAAGCATGGCTGGACTTGACCTAATAGGCAGGGACCTTTTATATATTTCATTCACTTTTATATAACTGCTTTTTCAGCCCATGCATTTTAAGCTTTAAAGGGGTTGGAAATGAGAGCTGAATGAGGAGGTTTGCGCGTTTGTTTTGGATTGAAAATTGCCTTGAAGAGCAATTCTTGAGTGACAGTTTGAAGATGTAATTTGTTTAAGGAAAGGTCTTAACATTCCTACCATTCTTGTAGAGATGCAAAGGTTTACTCATGTCACTCCAAAAGGCACAAGTGGTAACCGTTGATGATAATAGTATGAAAGTTAGCATCATAAATTTGTCCAAATATCTAAAAATATCTGCACAAATAGTAGCGCTTGGAGGAAAACCCACATAAAGGTGCTGTTGTTAGGTCTAAGTGTGGTAGAGAGTAAGCGTGCCGCGTTTGTTAACGCATAAAAGCATCGAGTTGTGTCTGAAAAGCCCATAGTACCTGAGGCCATCTTTTAGACGACAGGATGTCATGTGAGTCTGCAGCTTCGTCACATGTAACATCCAGCCCACCAGCAGTCGCAACAATGTCCACACAGTCCGCACAAGACACACAGGGCTCTCAGCGCCTGTATTCAGTCATTTATCTTCAGAGGATGATGGGGTTCATTCTTGTATCCATCTTAGACTAGAAACTACCAGACTGACACGAGTGATAAACAGGGATCGAATGTTTATTGTCACAGATCGTGTTCCTCACTTGCTGGAGACTATAGACCCAATTAACTTGGAATATATTCCATTCTGTACTTTCTTACAGTTTTTTGAATAAAATGCCAAAGTTAGGGATGCAAATTATTGATTAATCCATTAATCATTAGTTGGTTGACCTTATTGATCGATTAACGATTCACTGATAAGTGGCAATTTTCCTGAGAACCTTAATTTCTCTTTCAATAGGGTCTATAAGAATAAAAGCAAAATATTGTTTAGATACTTCATGAAAAAAACATGTCATATTCCTTAATGATTGATTTATTGTACTATTGGATACAGTACAGGCAATGACATTTATATAGTAGAACTAGGGATGTAACGATGGGAAAATTTCATATCACAGTTATTGTGACCAAAATGATCACGCTATCATTATTATCACAGTATTGTTGAAATGTGCTCGACATGTTCAGAAAGTACCTATACACAACCTGAAATAATTTAACCAAGTTGTATTTTGAAAAACAAAACAAAACAAATAAAATAATAGGCACAATGCACTTTCTGTTGGCAGAAACATTCAGATATTAACATGTAAACATCAAACATACAAATGTGCATTAAAGATGGCATTGTTTGACCATTTTCCATATCAAGTTTGTGTTGAAAGTGAGGTAATCAAACACAGTTATCATGATAATTAGAATTTAAACGGTAATACTAACCGTCAGGAATTTTACCTTGGTTTATCGTTATACCGGTAATCGTTACATCCCTAAGTAGAACTAAATAAATTCTGCAGAGAAATTTAATAAAATAAATGGATCTGAAGAGGTGCAGTTTAGAAGAAAAGGGCATTTCTGGCTTTGCATCACTGACATGATTGAGCGAGATTTCAGTGGAGATGCCCACCCCCTAAAGCGATTCTAACTCATCAACGCCATGATCCGGTTCGATGACTATCCCAGCCGTGACATTATTCAACTTCAGTGATGAAGCCTAGTTTAGGCAGTGGCACCCTTTACTATCCCGTTGTGGAAAAGGGCAATTAACCAACAATTAATAATTACATCGAGCAAATTCTTATCGACAATTAATTGATAGTCGATTAATTGTTTAAATCCCCAGTCAAAGTATCAAGAAATGTGGCTTAAAGTAACAAAAATGCACATGTGGCATCAAAGGTGAATATGTCATTAAAGCTGCAGAGCTTCATTTTTAGCATCATTGGGCAAAAATTCCATATTTACCTATTTACCTTTTTGTTATTCAAATGATGTGTGAGGACATAAGGTTTCTGCATCTACTCCTTACTTGTTTTTGGGCTGTAGATATTCTACTTCTCGTCCAATCATAGATATGTATGGGTTGGTGGGTGGGGGTTAAATACATGATTGACATCGCTTTTCCATAATGTCATGAAATGGTGTCAGCTCATCTGCATTTATATTTAGTCTTTTGATTTGGACAGGGAGGAGAGAGCTGCCAAAGGAAGGAGTATATTGTCAAATTCTGGCTGTTTTTTTTTCCACCCTTAATTGTGGCTCCTGCAAAAATATGAAAGAAACCTGTAATTACACAACACCTATCCTAAGACTATTTGTTTATTGGATCACATTTGATTGACATTATATTAGCTAGTAACATTAGCTACACTGTCACTGGGGCTAAATGTGCATGTAACATCTGTAAAATATATAGTCTAATAATAGAATACATCAGTTGTATATGATAAATCAATAAAAATGACATTAGTAGGTAACTCAGTGGCTGGATCGTTTGCTAACAGCTGGTAGTAGAATTACATTTTGGTGACTGGAATCTGTTTTATCATCACTTCACCAAATGGATGAATTCAATGTCTTTGTAAACAAATGTCAGAATATTTCTAAAATCCTAAATGACAGTCATTAATGTGGATGAAACTACTTTGTAAAGTATTTTATGTTTATTGTTATGTATTTTCTGCTCTGAATTCCATATTTAGACTCTTCTTGAGTATTTTGATTTCCAAATGCTTTAATATTTTGCCATCCTGTTGATAAAAAAAAATAAAATTAAAAATTAACAGTTTTAAAAGACTAAGAGGTTGTTTTTGTTCGTCATTTGGACTGCCCTTTCAATTTCCCCACTTGAAATGAGCCAAAAAATATATGTATTTGTGTAAAGGAGGAAACAGATTTTAATCATACTTGGCTTTTACATAACAAAATTGAGTGCTGGCTATTTAAGGTCTCATCCTGCAACATTTTCAGCTGAGGAGCCCAGCTGTGTCACATTCAATTATTAATGAAGTTATGGCTCTTTATTCAACATTTGTCCCTTGTGTCGCCAAACCCAGTGAATCATACAGTGTGAGAGAATGAGAGCATTTTTTGTCCCTTGGCGCTGTTGATCTCGTGACATCTTGTTCCAGTTACACTGCACTGGTTAAATAAAGCAGTGTAAATGGGCATTTCTTAGATGGTTAATCTTAGTTTCAGTGACAATGGTGTGATCATTAAGCTGTTAATAGCCATAGTTGTTCTTTGCTGAATTCATGAGAGATTAGTGCAGTGTATTTAGTTTTGTTTTGTGTTCTTGGCCTTCCTTTAGATTAAAATGCTTCCATGTTAATGCTTATTTCAAAGTAGATGCCAAACTCTGCAAGAAATGAAGGAGACACATGGATGCAGCAGTGCATTTAAAGGGTATGACATGCTAATGCTAATACCATTTTTATAGAAAAAAAAATGTTAGATGGTGCTGAGTTTTCATGGATGAATGCAAGATGTTTATTCAATGTAAATCCATATATCACCTCATGTAAAACTCCTTTTTGATTTAATAAATTGTGTTAATATCTGTAATATCTGTATCTGCTAACAGACAGTGCACCCATTTGTCTGTAGTCAATGTCATTTAACTGTGTTTATGTTAATGTTGCTTTCACAAAATATTTGCCTGCTGCTGAAGTTCAATGTTTGCCAGCAATAAAGTAGTAAAATGGACATTTAAAATCAGAAAATTCCACATTGTTTTTGCTATAAAATCTGTAGTCTAGTTTCTGTGTTGTGGTGCAGTTCAGTTTTTAAAGATTATAACACACTAATGCTTCATTCATCCCATTTTAGAAGAAAAGTTATGATATAAAGGATGGATACAACATGTTGATTCATTATGTATCCGGTTGTCAGCAAGTGTAAAATTGATTTTTAATAGAGCTTTTTCACAGCAGATGTTTGACTTATTAAGGCAGTAAATGCACAGGTGTAATTGCTATTGTTAGAAATGACTGCACGCCATTAGCTCCATCATTTTCAAGCCTTAGGATTGTGCACGTTCGTTTACTGGAATGGCCTCCTGCTTCAACTCAATGGTACAGAGACATTGTTAATTTTATCAGTAACACCTGTGCTTTGCTTGTTTTTACAAACCAAAATGTCTGCTGTGAAAAGGTCTGTGAGTCAGATTATGTTAGTATTACTATAGAACATTTTAGATGTACTGCATCTGCTACTGCATCTGACACATTTTTCAGTTTATCAGCATTTTTGTACCTCTTTTTCCATGAGGTGGAAGATACTGTGGATGTCACAAGTCCAATAATTGTGACTCAGAATCACATTGTAGGCCCCCATGAATGTTGTTTTATTCTTAATCAGACTGGAATTCCATATCAGATTAAAATGGCTGTCAGTGCAGGGAGACATAAAACACCATCTAACCCTGAGGAAAGACTGCAGACAGATGTGAACACTGACCCACTCTTCTTTTGCCTAAATCTGGGGGAAGAGCAAGGGGGATCAGAGTGCCAGAGTAGAGTCTGGTCTGGGCTAATCCGCTGCCGGCTAATAGCCCTTGATGATATACGCAGTGCAGCTGTGGCAGGAAGGTAGGCCAACAGCTGTGGCACACAGACCGATTATCAGATTTCAGCCACAGACAGCAAACAAGCCGACAAACAAGCAACAAAACAGCCTCATCTCCTGCTGTGAAAGACAGAACAAACTAGAAAATGGCTTTGAGGTGTGGTAGGCTTTACAGGGAGGAAAATTCCCCTGTTCAGATGCTCTTTTATTTTAATGCGTCATCTTATTTTTGATGCACTGTGTGAGAAGCATTGCAGACACTTTGTATACAATCTTTATATATTCATCATGATAATGAAGCCAAAATCACACCTGGCTTTGACCATATTATTGCTAAATCAAATATTTTAGAGGAGATTGTAGCAACCTGAATTTTGGACCTCTTGTTTCATGGGTATTTGTTCCCTTAGAACAAAACAACCATGCATCTTTTTTCCTCATCTTATGTGGGTTTTCATTTTTCTACTTCTGTGGTGCAGCAGTAACAGCGTTGTCCTCAAGGACAGCCCTGCAGAACCAGGAGACAGTGTTGTTCTGTGATGTCTGGCTGTCTTGTTGGGGCCTGAGGGGTAAACAGTGATTCTCTGTGTTTGAGCTTTGATGGCATTTAGCCCTGGACTGCATCTTTGTGCATCTGTGTAGATGTGTGTGTCTTTTTGTGTAGCACAGCTAAAGAATTGATGCAGCTTTTCAATGTCACAACTGAATGCTACCTTCTCCAGAGCAGCCAAACGCCCCGCTGAGGTAATTCAGGCCAGCAAGAAAGGCTTTGACTGTCCTTGAAGACAAGTTGTTTACCTCGTCTCCTAATGCTGTTTAATATCAGTGAAAAGTGTTGCATCACTTCCTTTTCCACACCATGATCGCAGCTGTCAAAGTTAAGTGTAGAAGCTGTCAGTAGGAAATCATAGAGTGCATGAATAGCACTTAAAGCTTTTGTTGGATGTGACAGCACAGGCTTCTCTCTGTTCCTCTGTATGTCCAGTTGCTCAAATGTCTGACTACCCAAATGGTCAGTGGGAGTGGATACACCTGTGGTTTTGGAATAGCTGGTCTCTCACCCGGCGGAGTCCCCATAAAGTGTGAAATTCGAGACCTGTCGGAAGAAAAACTTCAAGGAATGCTGTAAAGCGCTGTGCAGAGCCTGTGACTTTGGCTGAGGACTCCAGACCCGCCATGTGCACCAACGCTGCTCAGAGGCAAAAAAAAATAATGATACTTGTGATTGTATATGTTTATCTGAGAGGCACATTCTTTGGCTGTGTTTCTCCTGATGGTTTATAGTGTGGGTGGCTGGTTGGTAGGAAGCAAAGCTGGCAGGTCTATCAGCTGATCAATGATAAGCAAAAGAGTTTATTTTAGTTTTATTTGACCTATGCTGTGCCGGTCTGTTAGAACATTCCCCGTCCTCTGCCAACTCATCTAGTGTAGTATTTCTCCTATAAGCCGTTACATGCTCGATACTCAAACACCCCTTTGTGTTGAATGTTCAGAGATAAACTATATTTGCTGACATTGTTTGACATGTATTGAACTGGGACAAGTTATGAATACAAAAATATTCTTCAGGAACGCAACATTTTTTTCAAGAGCATGGAAGCGAGAGACTCAAATCAATGCAAAACAGTTTCATTTTTACATGGTTTCTTATCTTGACCACCATCAGTTGTGGGTGAACTCAGGTAAAGGGTTGCATTTTTGAGGTTTGTGGGCTTGTTGCAAATATCTTTATGTTTGACTCTTGATTGATAAAATGTGAACTTTTTTTTAATTTTTTGGCCAGAATATTTTTATTGAGGTTTACAATCATGAAAGCACAGCATTCACTTCAATCACAATTTACCCTCCTTTATGTATCTGTACCATTTTAATTCAAAGCAAAAACAAATATAACTGCATACAAAACATCAAGTGAACATTTTTACTGTATTTTGTGATTCATACAGCCACCACTAGTTTAATTGTGACTCTGTGGCCAGATTGTATTGATATATTTCAAAGACCATTGGAAATATCATTGCTGAGTGAAAAGTTGAAAACAGTAGCCCTGAATGAGCAGTAGTTTTGTCACCTTTTGTGTCAAAATTTCCCTGAAAACACACATCTTTTCTTTGTGCTGTTGATTTCTCAGTGTAAAACATTGTAAAAGGAGTAGACATACTGTCATTTCTAACCATCAACACAGTTCTTCTGTTTACTGCTGTTAATAAAAGCACCTCTACAGAATCTAACAGCTGTTTAGTGACTTGCTGAATGGTAAACATAATACATCTAAAGGCATGCAGCTTTGTCTGATCTGAGTGCAGCAGTGTGTGGGTGTGATTGTGAAAACATGCGCATTGCTTGAAACAAGTGGTGGGCTGAGTGAGAGCAAGCGTCGTAGGGGAAAGCCACCAAATGATGTGTGAATGTAACACTGCTGCATGCATGGCTTGGCTTTTTGCCGGCTACACGCATGCGCATCAGTTAATGTACTGAATGTCTGAAGGCCTGTTGCAAACACTCTGCATCCTCGCAGATCAGGAAGTCGGTTTTATCCACTGTGTGGCCTTACCAGACTCACCACAGAGAAATACATAGCTGAGCAGTTCGTCTCGCTCTGGAAGGGTAGAGCAGGACACAAAAAGCAGCCATACATAATGCAGTAATCTCAGACTTTTATTGACTTGTGTAAGTGGCCAAGGCATTAGCTGATCAAGGTTTTCCCAATGGCTTTTCCCAGCTAATTACAGAAAATACCCAACATAAAGAACAAAAAATAAAGCTGTATCAAGAGAGTATACCAGTGGATTTATAGCTTTTTATTCCACCTCATTTTATTTAACCTCTGACAGGAATCTTAAACTGTCAGGGACATTTTATATTATAGTTTTTACTCCTCCAACATCATCATCACATTGCAATTTTAATGTGGACATTTAAGTGTTAATATAAGATCACCACATATAGGAATATGTCAGAGCTGGATGCAAACGTGCAGTGCGTCAAGGAGCTGAGCCGCGTGGAAATGTAATCTGGAAGACAGAGGAAGATGTCCATTACAAGCAAAATGTGATACCAGCTTATATTGCCATTCTGTAATAGTACACCTATTTAACGAAGTGTGACAGTGTCTGACCTTTGGTTTCTAATGCAACTGTTACGCTGATGATGTTATTCTGATGTTATTTCATCTCAAGCTCTGTTTGCTGTATATTTCTGAAGTCATAGAAATATAATAATTGAATGTTTCATAAAGGCAATTACTGTGTCTAGAACTAAAATCCCAAAATGATAAGCTTTAGTTAATAAAAGAGTAATATAAATCGTTTTTGAGTTTAAATGTTGGCTTCTCAATTTTCACTGTTCCTCCACATTTTTACACAGTTTTTTTGGTTTCCAATTATCCTTTGCTTACAACTGCATTACCATTAAAAATAATGTAACATAAAATAGTAAATTAATACAGTATATCTTGCCGGTGTTTAGCCTTTCTGAACTTAACTTTAACACCTGGAAAAACTTCTTAGTTTACTAATTAGTCCTTCAGTGTAGTAAACATAAGCCCTAACTAACCCATAAACCTAGTTTACAAATTGTTTTGTAGATTTGAATTCTAAGTATTTGACATTTTTTCCTGAAAATCAACATAAATGTTTACCCTAAAATCAAGAGTTACCGATTCATTTAATATTGACTAATTGATTTATTGGCACATCACTATTGTTGTACAATGCTTATCCACGGTCATAAACTATGTTCACTGGCAGGTAGAGCTGTGCAATGTCTCGAATTGCAGCCTCTGTTATCTTGTGGAATTATATGATTGTAAAAGGCTACAGTTTAAAGATCCAGTGTGTATGTTGGTATGTTTTGGATTCAGTGATGTACTGACTAAAAAATGTAAACTGGAAAATCAATAGTTAATTTTTTTTCTAGAATGATCAATAATCTGTGCATTTTCCCTGATAAGGACTAGACTCAAACCGCAGTTCATCAGGTTGTCAATCAATTGTTTAGACCTAGTTGTACTAAATACCCTCTGAAAGTCTTGCTGAAATGATGTACTGGTGTGCTGAAATACTGGTTTTCAACCTTGTGATGTTACTCTAAGTAAACATGATGGTGTGCACTTTGTGCTTAAAACAAACATGCTGCTTTGTCATTTACACTTTGGCTTAAAATGATGGTTCTGTTGCTGGTCTCTGACTTGTGGCACAGTTCATTGTAGATGAGATAAAATGTGAGTGGGAGGAGGGAGGTGATTGTTTAGAGTTCTGAAATGTCAGTGGAAGACGAGATTTTTGTGGAAAGATGCAGATATGGACAAAAATCGAAATTGCAGAAATGCTGTAGTTGCTCAACAAACCTGGGCGCGCTTTGCAGAAATATATGAAACATGAAATATGATGCTCTAAACCTCTTGTTTCTGTGCAAATCTATGATTATACAGCACGTGATTTGATACATGGGGCCCTCATTAACTTTAAAAAAGATGTAGTATTACTTGAATCGTGTCATTTTAGTTGCCATTTCAGATACACTACATCAGTCATGTGGTTACCAGATACACCTCTTAACCAAAACCAAAACCACTGGCAGTCGATCACTCTCCTCAGCACGGTGTGTGAGAAATAGGCCATCTGACCTCAGCTGCATTTGGAAATGTTACATCCTCTCATTTTTCCCATTCCTTTTGGAGAACTGAAGGCCTCTCCGGCTGCAGGCCCAGAGAAAGGGATGTGCATTTGTTTCCTGCCAATGAAAACGACTCCCCACCCTTCCTGCTTGAGTCATGCCACATAGACTCACAGACAGACAAACTGACTTGACTTGTATTTCCTTTGATTTCTTTGTTTTGACAGCATTAGAAACAAGATTGCTGTAATTCATAAACATAACCATGTATTTCCCTTTTCATAACCTGTTTCCAGTGTAGTTTTTTGGGCTGTTTTGAGCCATGACGGAAATGAGAATGCCATGTATGCATAAGCAGGCAGAAGTAAAACGTGTTACATGTGGACACTTTGAAAAATGCCTATTTGGTCAGTTGTTTTCATGCCAAAACTACCCTTGCAGATATTTTTAGCCTCATGTTTTGGCATTTGGGGAAGTCCTTTGATAGTTGTGCCCTTTTCCTGTTTTCTTCTTCTAGGAAATAATTAGCATATTAGCTATTCTGAGAACTTCAGTGTCCGGTCTGAGATTGGTGAAGAGTAAAATCTGCCACAGTGGCACAGCTGAGTCCCACAGTGCTGCTGACAAACACAGAGCTGGCTGGTTAGTCAGAGCAGCTTCCCACAATCTCCATAAAGAAGAATGTCGAGCCAATGCGTGAGAGGGCCAGATCACATCTCTTTGGAAACCGCAGTCGTCCACCAGTGTGACGCCAAATGCCGGCCTGGAAGAGATGAGTATGGGTCAAGGAGATGGAAAGGATGAGTTCAAAGAGGAAGCAAGAAAAGACGACTAACGTGCCATGAAAGTGACAGGGCAGGAATCTCAGAATAGATCAAGAAAAACACTTCCCAGACCAGCCAGCGAATGTGTTGTTTTTTATTCCTCAGCTGTCAGCAGAGAGCAGTTGGTGTCATTAGACCAAGTGCCACTGACCCAGGACAGGACACTGACAAGCCTGGCCGCTTCCTGCTTCCTGTCAAAGGACGGCTGCAGAGGAAGCAGCAGGACTGCAGAGGGAGGATAAGGCTTCGGGCAGGAAGCGTGAAGCTGAGACAGCCTCCAGTCAGTCATGCCCAGTCACTTCAACCACACATGTCCCTGGAGGCATCCTGGTCATGACTGTGTTTGTTTCAGAAGCAGGAAGTCATCCCCACTGCCCTGCTGATCTAATCTTTGGGGATTTTACAGCTTTTTGGGGCTATGTATCTATAACTAATAAATGGGTAATTTCTTTTGTTAGTGAGGTGATGTGACCTATCCATCAGCAAAATTGAATTCACTGGTTTTCTTGAAACTTGGTAAAGGGGTAGGGCGTGAACCAAGGATGAACCCGTTAAGGTTTGGAATACATCCAAAAGGGGCGTGGCCAGGAATTGTTTTTCCGCTTTAATCTACATTGGAATGCCTGTCTAGTTTCAGTTGCAAGGAACAGTTCTTTACATCTGTTGATTATCTTTCAATAAATTGTTTTGTCTATAAAATATCAGCTACGTTCCTTGCTTTTGCCTATCCAAAAGGCTGTAACACAAATCTATTTGATTTATCTGTAACACAAATCTGTGATTTCAAATCATGATTTTATTAAAGAAGTTGGCATGCTGTTGTCACATAACCTTGTTTTTTGTTTATTGTTTGTTCATTTACTCAGAGACAGTGCTGTAAATGTGCCACTGTTCGCCAAATGGCTGATTCTCAACTGTTGTCCCTTGGCCAGATGTTGAACTTGCCAGTTAAACAACAAAACAACATTAGCTTACAGAAAGCAAACAGAGCACAGCAAAATCCTAAAGGAGTGACACAGGCAGCAAAGCACAACAATGTGAAAAATTAATACGAGATGGTATTATACAGTTAACATTTAAATAAAATCAAGCAAGCGTCAGTTAAAAATATGATGATGCAAGAAGTTCATACAGCGTAGTATTTTACAAAGCTTCAAGGACTCAGACTAGAACAATACAAAGTACGAAAATGCAAACAATGGATAGCAGATACTACTAAGCAGCCAGTGCAGGCAAAGTAAAAATCAATTCTAGAAATGACAAAGTGACCAGGAAGAGTCCCAGAGCACTTAGGGTACTGAACTGGAAAAACGTCTTGCACCCAAAAAGTGTTTTCGACATAGGCCACAATGATAAAAGAGACATCTGTAAAACTGCTGATAGGACACCTACAACTGCACAAAAGTTGTGTATTTTTGTGATGCCACCATGTTGTAAAGTCTTTACTGAACAGGAAGAAGCAGGGAGCTGCATTTTTTGTGTATGCACCAGCGAACAACATTAGATAGAGTTGGTAAGAGTGGACACCATTTTGGAGCCCAGCATCTAATTCTACTAATACATCCATATTTAGATGTAAGCAGCATTTCCCTAAATTGGAGAAGCAGCAAAACAGTAAATGCCACTTCATAGTACAGGATCACAACGTGCCACCAGATCTGCTTGGCATTCATTATAACAAGTCTCTGAACTGGAGGGATGGACAAAATTCTTTAAAAGTATAGTCCTCATTTGTTGAGAGAATAGTGATGAAGAGTTCTGTCTCGTGTGTTGATCCAAAGGGCCCACAGGTATTTGGTTGGTTGAGATGTGGTGACTGAAAAAGCCACAGTATATAGCCTAATGCACATGACTTTCACACTCAGACTATTCAGTTTGCCACATGCCATATGAGGATGAGCTTACTGTCATCCTGAAAAAGACCCCTTTCATCATGTTTTTCTTTGAATTCCTCTAGTACAAATAGGCAGTGTTGGAATTACTGTTTTTTCGAGTATTTGGCTTCTCAAAGCATTTGTGATATTCAGTTTTTTCTCTGGCACACAAAGTAATTCATCTTTCCTTTTGCTGTGGAAACTGGCGACAGTTTTGGAGCTTTCCCCCTTCCTCCATATCCCCATATCAGTCCACCTAACACCCTTTGATTGCTGAGTTTTTTACGGTTATTTGTTGTTGATGAAGTGGTTTGTGTGGCTGCCAAATGCTTCTTGGGCGGTCGAGCCACAATTGATCAAAGCTCTTCCCATTTCTCACATACTCCACACCAACCCGTCGTGAGTTCTCACATATTGGCTTTTATGGTGCATGACTGACACTTCTCGCTTTCACAAATGAATATTTGCCTGAAGAAAAATGTCTGAAGATAATGACATAGCAGAGATGTTTTTTCCTACATTTTTGATATAGGACTTTAAAAGATGTGACTGTCTGAACTTGGAGCACACATGGTTGTCAAGATCTGGCACGACTGCTTTGCTTCACCTTTCTTAAGATGGCCCTTGACCTCTTTGACTCCATCTCTGTTAGTGCAAACGCCACTTAAAAGCATTTTGACACTGACATGTTGACTTTCACAGGTCAAAGGTTCTTCAACATGGATATTTCTCAGCGGAATAACACAGTCATGAAACATATTTTATTCTTTGCTGCTTTGTCTCAGCTGTATTAAATAAACTGTCCATATGCAACACTAGCTGTTCAGGCAGCGAGACAAGGAACCACAGATGTTTTGGCATTGTCACATTTGCTAATCCCTCAGGGTTGAGCAGGAGCCTTCTATTGGTTCTCTGGCAGAATATAACAATCCTTTGACTATATTCATTGGTTGCCGGCCTATTCGATAGCAGAGTATGGATGCATTCCTGCCTGTTGCCAGGGGTTTGCAAACATTGTGTACCAAGACAGAACTCTTCTATTGATATCTCCCCATGAAAACAAGAGAAAAAACAAACTGCTTTAACAAGCCATCTCTCCAAGTTTCATTAGTCATTTTCACAGTGAGATATTTAATGTTGAAGCTGAATATTTAATTAGAACTCACTGAATGGAGTAAGGGTGACCCAAGGTTGGAGATGCCAGCTGCTCTTATCACAAGACCAAACAAGGTCATTGTTGCTCAGTGTCCATTTTCTGCTCATCATCCTAATCAGCACAAAGCACTACAACTGCCTCTGAATAATGACAGATTTTATTTTGGAGACATAGGACTGCAGACTGGAGTCACGTGTTGCACTCTGAAAGGAAACACAGCTTGTTAATGGATGAGTCGGCTGTTATGGGAATTCAAACCATGACTGTTGTTTTGTGGTGCTACATGTCTAAGCACTTACACTGAGTCTGTTCAGAGGTCAAAGTCATCAGGAAATGGATAACTCTTAACTGCATGTCATAGAAATTTAAAACTGTACTTGTATGGGACTGCAGATGAAAAGCAGCAACAGTATGTGTGCTTTCTGAAATGCTGATACTGGCTACCTTTTGGTGAGCTTAAAGTCAGCTTGTGGTGACCAAGTTGTCAGCTTATTTTTGTCAAAGGAGAAATTATGTAAAGAGGAAACTAACTGTCAATGCAGTGTCACCCACTTTGACAAGACCAGACACTACTGGTTCATCAGCATATGGATGTCTGTCAGTTCTGGTCACATGTACAGTTTGCTGGACATGGGGGTGGATCTCTCCTTCAATGTGGTTCTCCCTAAGGTTTCTCTTTTTCCCACTGGGTTTTTTGGCGTTTTTCCTTGCTGACAAGGAGGGTCTAAGGACAGGGGATGCCCGGGACTTTAATCCATTTGCTTCTTCAACTGTTTAACTAATTATTTGACTGTTTTCTTATTTTCATTGTGTTTTTATCAGTGTAACAAATTCTGTAAAGCCCTGTGAGGCAACTTCATTGTGATATTGGGCTCTACAAATAGAATAGAATTGAATTAAATTGTTTGGCGTTGTTGAAACTGAGGGATTCTTCATATTGAGACCCTCTTCACATCTGGCATTAGAGTGTCAGGATCTGTGCCTGTGTGACTCTCAGCTCCTCCCTCTTGGTCATGGTCTGTGCCTGTGTGACCCTCAGCTCCTCCTTCTCCTAATCATCATCATCAGACTCACCTGCTGGCGCTGCGTGGCTGCAGCCAATTACCTCCAGCCTATTTAAGGCTTTGGTTTGCAGCCATGCAGCGCTGGTCCATTTCTCTTCTTTCCATTTCACTCCATAACCCGGACATTTATTCATCTACGGACTCTGATTCAGGTTTTGTATGTTGTTTTTTATGGACTCTGCCTTAGTTTTTGTGTTAGGTTTTTTGTTGTTTGGTTTTCTTTTTTTTTTTTTGTTAAATAAACTGGTATTTTTTTCTCTTCAGTACCGTGCATTTGAGTCCTCTCTTTTCCCCCCCGTTTTGACATAGAGTGGATATCTACAGGCATCTCAAGTACTGGATCTCACTTCATCGCTCACTATGCAATTAAACATGTACATCCTAAACTTCTATTCACATGGACCTAATGTTTTTTAACTTTTGGGAGGCAGCAAAGCAGTTCCCTTATCCAACCTGTTAAAAATTAAAGGAAAAAATCAACACAATTCACATTCACAAACCTAATGACAACATGAGTTTTTGGGAAGTACTGAAGTAGAAATGTGGTTATTGAGAGGATTTCTAAGCCTGAACCAAATTTGCCCCTTGCAGCCTTACAATATTGTTTGGTGCTCTGCTCAGACCTGGCTAACACGCATCCGTTCACAATAGCTACAATCACTTGCAATTAATTGATCACTGAGATCCAATCACAAGTGATCACTGAGGCACATTCTGTTCTTCCCTACTCTATATGCAAATTAACAGCTTCAAATGAAGTCTAAAACTTTTTGGAAGCTTTCCTTTTAAGTTTAATAGGGTGACTTTGTAATGTTTCTCTGTAAATTTAGTTCACTGTACAGCTCAAAGACCAGCAGCTTTAAAGGTGGAATACTGAATGTTCATATGTGCAGCTCTGGGTGAACACACTGCAGCGATTCTCCACTACATTGTACTAGTGTGAGGAAGTAGAATGTACACATTTCATATAATCTGGTATAGACTCATCAACATGTTGTTAGCACTTAACTCTTTCAATGCCATGGGCCGATTAATTCGGCTTTACGAATACAACCTTTAAAGTGCCACGGGCCGATCAGATCGGCTTTGGAGAACACGCCATATTTGTGTACAAACAAACCATCCACCCCCATTTCTTTCTCACATTTCGATGACGTTCTTTCTGTCCCCCTTTTGAGACCAATCAGACGGGAATTTGAGGTCACGCGACCGAATAAATTATGCAAATTACGATCAATAATGAATCGGCTGCGTCCGGTGCGTTTTGAATCTAATCAGCAATCGGTCGGATGTTACCGAGCGGTTTCCTGCAGGATTCTTCAAATATTATAAAAACAACGCGAAATACTGAAAAACGGCCAAATTCTGTGGCACTTTTAAGGCTTATTAGCCCCTTAACTGTCTGGCACCGAAAGAGTTAAAGACTGAATTGTCATTGAAGTATTGTACTCCTCCTTAAGAAGTACTCCTTAAAATCTACTAAAAGAAAATCAAATTCAGCATGTTTTACTTTGAATGAAAGCTTTTGCCATGATGTTCATGTTAGCCAGGAAACAGAGAAATTGTAAAAGTAATCAGCCATTTGGACGTGCATGTTAATACAAGGCCTGAGCTGAGTCTGGTGAATGGATCTTAATGCATCTCAGGTAGAGTCTCTACTGTACTTAGAGCTGTCCATAATGCATACAATTAAAACTTCAGACTCAGAAGAGATTTAATGGTAAAGTAACCTAAAAGTTTGATAAAATCTTTCATCATTGAAGAGTTAATCTTAACTCTGAATTCCATTTCATATGGTTTTGATAATGACACTGTCAAGTATTGTCACATGGCTAAGTAATGAGGTAGTTTGTGTAGCTAGTGGGCAGCGGGTTTTGGTTCCATGTGCAGGGGGATCAAAGGGCTTGGCCCTGGCAGAAAGGGCCCCTCGGCGTCAAACTACTGCTGCCCTAATAGTGAAATATCCATGTAAAACTGTCCAGGGGAGGCCAACGACAGCTGAAGTGTATCGTGAAATGTAATTAGCCCACTTGTCGTGTGTGTGTCTGTGTTCTCTACAACCTGACCTTGAAGTACTAGTGTTTTTGCTGGTGTTTTCCATCAATTATAGTAAACATGGCAGAATTATGGCTTCATTTCCTGCT
Source organism: Sphaeramia orbicularis (assembly GCF_902148855.1). NCBI lineage: Eukaryota > Metazoa > Chordata > Actinopteri > Kurtiformes > Apogonidae > Sphaeramia > Sphaeramia orbicularis. The sequence continues at coordinate 13,616,805 of NC_043976.1, read as the reverse complement.
TTTAAATTAGATGGATATGAAATGTTTTCTCCTGTCGGACTTAATTATTGTGAAAATCACCAACACTGGAACATTTAGACTCAACAGGTAATGCATATGTGTGTTAGTGCTTGCTTTTGACTATTTTTGCTCATTATCTAACGTTTTCCTGCAGTCACTGACATGATAATCAATGTATCACACAGGGATGATGTGCTGTGTGACAGGTGGTCTTTATGCTGCTGCTGCACTGAACTTCATGCTGTTTTAATCACAGCAGGTGTAAAGGCTTGACCTGGTAGAATTGTGCTTTCTATTGTGTCAAATAGGCAGTACATAGATAAAGTCTCTCTAATAATAAACACCAAATCTCAATTACTGTAGAAAAGGGGCTTTTTGGAATAATGATATTTTGTTTTGTGTAGTTAAGTGATGACAAATTGATTGCTTTTGTGTTATTACCAGCATGATATGCAGTAGGATGTAACGACGGGTATCAGGTTTCTCTATATTCATTGTGTATGGAGCCTTTATTGTTACTGTTCAGGCCTGTTTTGGAATTTAAGTGTGTGCAGCAGGTTAGACTGGATTTCTTTGGTAAAGTATGTTTGATCAGGACCATATAAAAAAGATTTATACATGAAATTCCAGATGTATTTCTAGAAATGTGTGTGAAAACATACTGTATCAGGATGAACATTTGTAATTGCTCATGAAATGCTTACATCACATCACACAAACACATTTAATTATTCATCTTTATATGTGTATATAAGTAAAGCAGTCTCTTGTGCATTACAGAGTAGCATACACAATTTTCACATGTAAAATCTTTGGATGTATTCATTATTTCAAAGATAAAAATGGCAAAAATACGGAAGATGGCTCAAATTAAATGTTACAATAGAAACACGTCTATTTACTACTGATATAAAGTTTAAACGTGCACATTACCATGCCATTAGAAGATTTGAAAGAAAGATTTATAGGAATATGATATTATGATAGGAAAAAACTGCCCATCCAGAAGAAAATGAAAGTCTGCCAGTGATTTCAAGAAGATCACTACAAGGCAGGTCAATAAAGAAAAGCCTTGGGCATAAAATATAAAAAGGCTCCAGTTAAGAGGCTGTTTAAAGTCTAATTTGTCTCCGTTTTACTTGTCTAGTCAAACCACAGATCAACCGTGTGGCATTCGCACTTAAATAAACAGCTTTCACTCAGCGCTGATGTGACATGTACAGGTAAAAATGAGTTATTGGATGTGTTCAAATCTGTTGTTAACTTCATATGCAGTTGTTATTTCCCCTAGCAGGGAGGGGAACTGAGCAACACACGCTCCACAGGATTAGTTTTTCTTGTGAACGATGGTTGTGGTGATTAATTTTCCTTGTGTGACGCTCGGGGGTGAAGGGTGAATGAGTTCAGGGGTCACGGTTGTGTTAGCAGAGCTATTTGTCAGCTTAACGTTATGTTTTAATACATAATACGCATTAGTAGTAGCTCCCTGTGTCATGATCTCGAGCATCTGTGAAGCATCTGTTTTTCGATTTACTGTAAATTGATCATTAATTAAATCCCCTGTTGCTGTGAATAAAACTCTGATAATTAATCTCGAAAACTGCATGGATATGAGCCCAAGAACGTACTGTAACGATAGGTCAGTGGAGTCGTTTATTTTCATAGCATTTACATGTTTCATTGTGAATAATTATGAAAATAAATAAAATTAGATATACTCACTACACATTTAGCCCATTGTGAAACACAAAAGCTTTGCTCTGCAGTCTGCAGTGTTGAAATAATGATTTATACAACATTCAGGTCAAGGTCTGTATTGTGCACGCTTTATGGAGTATGCATGCTTATAATTACTGAATAAATATTGTTGCACTTATGCCCTACATTCTTCAGGTTTGCTGTTCCATAAAGTCTTTACAAGTCTGAAATATTATTTGCAGCCTTTTAATATGAATCTTCTGTCTTCGCTTTTTCTCAGGCGTTGGACCAGGACCGAACCGCCCTCCAGAAGGTGAAGAAATCAGTGAAGGCCATTTACAGTTCAGGACAAGGTGAGACAGCCTGTTTCTAAATTTACCAAGCCCAAATGTGCATTCGCTGATGGTCGGGCACATGTTCACAACCCTATCCAGAAGAAAAAAACTCCCCAGAGGAAAGCCAAGGATTTCTTAAATACCTCTAATAAAAATAAGGATTCTTTTGTGTGTCTGGATCATTGCCTTTTGTGGGACAGATGGTGTTTTGTGTGTGTTTATCCAGGCTGTCCCAGAAATCAACACCTGAGTTTGTTTTGCTCGTTGCTGTGACATGGATCCTCAGTAATTTTCCACTGGATTCTTTTGAAAGCCTCCTCCCTGTAAATTGACAGTTTCAGATGTTTTGTCCCACAAAAAAGTTAGTTTGTTCTGCACAAAAGAGGCATGTTACCTTTTTCACATGTTGTCTGTTTGGATGAGGAGCCCTATATGTTTGGATTTTTACTGATTATGTTGTGGTATCCCAAAATAGAAATAGAAAGGAGCGCTTGTGCATCTGTTAGATACCAAAAATGAAAATCAGTAAAATGTCAGTGTCAATGTTTTCAATCTCCTCTCAATAAGGACCAGAATTCAGGTGCCATGAGAAATTATTTCAATGAAACAGGCTATTTGGAATTGTCGTCTGTTTCAGTGTCATAAAAGCTGCCGTGAGTATATGCTTGTGTTCCTTTTCTTTAGTGGTTTTGCTTTACTGTGTCTTTTAGGGTCAAAGCAGGGTGGAATTAGAAAAAAAGACAGACAGGACTTAAACTTTTACAGGTTTTTACTAAATAAAGCACTGAGAATGTGATTCAGTAAGAGATTTAGGATGTTTAACATGAACTGTGAACTGGAAAACACTGAACAACGACAAGGATTTGAATTTTGTCCCAGTAGATTTTGTTTTGGGGCTCTTTTTTTTTATAAATCAGTCCAGTTACTTTTTGGCCCCTGGTTGAACCCCAAAAAGCAATTACATGGTTGAAACTCAGTAAAAACACAGTAAAAAAATAAAAATAAAGGAACATTACTATAACACTGCAAACAACATTAATAACAAAAAAAACAATGAAAATGGTGGGGGGAAAAAAATCCCAAACCATCTATTTTTATAGGGAGTCGGGTGGGGGGGGGGGTCTATGGAAAGCACAAGGTCTATTCTCTCAGCAACTTTTCAAGTTTTTCCTATTGAGCAAACAGTTGAATTTTTAGGAATATTTAAAATAAATCATACATACAGAACGATCACCACAGACATGTCAGGGGTTAAAGGGTTAAAGTCTAAATCTTTGCCTCAGTTTGTTGCCCTGGTTTGCTGCTTCAGGAATGAACTCCACAGGGTGCTGATCACACCTGACCCACCCTTCTCTCGATTTGGCAACCTCCTAAACATCATCCCCCTGGAGCTCCAGCATCTCTGACTTGATGACAAGGACAGATGGATGCTGCTGTTTGACTGACAGCTCCTGCAGAGAGTTTCATAGGCCCAGAGACCAACACGTCTTACCCAACTGACATTTCCTGTACATATATATAAATATGACTGGCTGCTGCCAGAACATAGAAAACAAAAAGTCTCTCTGGAATCTTACTGATCAAAATGACGGGTTAAGGTCATAGACATATGCATCAGTTCTGTTCAAGACCTGCGCTGGTAAAGAGACATTTTGTCATAGGATCTTATCAGTATTTTTGTCTAGGGTTGAGCGATAATAACAGTTTATGCCCCGTATTGTTTGCTGTGTAGGAAATCAGGGCTGGAGTCTTCTTGCAATCTAGCTGATTCACAAAATATAAACACTGGGCTGATGGATGACTTAGTGCCTCCTCGTGAGAATCTGGTGATACGGAGCCATTCATTAAGCAGAGACCGCACATGAATAGACTCTAATAAGAACACACCAACATAAGCATTAAAAAAATGTAGAAACAGTTCAGTTATAACTAGAGATAAGATTGGGATGATACGGTGATCTTATGAGGCAGAATCCATGACCTGAATCACATTTTACTCACCTCTTGTAAAATGAAGGTGAGTTACAACCAAGCTATAACTTTTCTTGTAGTTTTCTCTCGTTTCTGGAGGTTTAGTCAATGTTTGATGGATTTGTGTTGAGTAATTTCTCTGGCCAGAGTTTTATAATGAATCAAGAACTTTTTACACTTGAACATAACTGTCTGAGTGCACATCAGAGTTCAGACACCAGACTCACTGCTCACAAAGTTATGATATTTATTTTTTTCCCAATGTTCTTTTTATTGGGATCAAGGTAAAAAAAAAAAAAGAAAGAAAGAAAGTGACAGTCATACAAGAGAAAACCCCCAATACATTTGGATTTTCCACATAACATATATGCAATTCCCATTTGATCCTACCCCTCACCCTATAAAGTCCTGGGTAGCGCATCCCAATCTGAGATTAAATAAATAAATATCTATATTATTAGTAGGTATGACACTCATAAGGCATAAATAAATAAACAAAAAGAAAAGAGTGGAGTTGGACTACTAGGCAGATTTGAGAGCAAGTGAGGTTGTGTTGACATGTGTCGTCCCTCATGATCTAGATTAAAACTCATGACTTAGTTATGATATTTCTGTGTCATTATTGTAATAGCAGCATGTTACACAAACTAATCTGCAAATTGATGTGAACTGAAACCAAACATTTCAGTGCAGACAGATGCAGTGTTACTATAAATGGACAAATACATTCACTAGTCTAGCAACTTGTAGTGACATCAATACTGCAAACCCATAGTTTAGTATAAATATTGGAATACTTTATGTTAAATACCATAATTACACTGATAAATGGGCCACTGAAAAGAAGGAACATTTTGACAGCACTGTTATTTTTTTTATTAACATGACCACTGCAGCTACTCTTAAAAGTAGAAAGTATGATTAATTAAATCACAATCCAGGGTTGTGAGACCACCCAGACCTAAGTAGAGGTGGGGAAGTACCTCAAACATCATAATCAGACTGTGAAGCCAAAGCATATTCACACATCTACTTCTAATATACTATAGAGGCATTTCAGTTTCGCTTTTGCAACGTTTGCTGGGGTGGGTCACATATACTGGGACTGAACAGATGCAGCTGTTTTTATTATTATTCTTGTGGTCTGATTTTGAAGGCAGATTTACTTCATCCACCTGTTAAATGACGGAAAAGTGGCAGTAGAAAAATATGCATAACTGTGAATTGTAATTTGCATAAAATTATTAGTTGAGGAGTTACACCACCATATCTGTGAATATAACCGACTGACATATTTTTAAAATCTGTACATATTTTATCACAGGACTGACATTCTTCTATTTATGGATATTATCTTAACTTGGACTATTTTTCTATTTTACATTTTAAATATACATTTTTACTTGAATTTCTATATCTTTTTCAATTTTTGACAGTGGTGTATCTGCAATATTATAAATATCCCTCTTGGATTAACAAAGTTTTCAGATTCTGATTAATAAAAAAATTGTAAGGTTGTGACTTCAAGTGTAGGTGGTGTTTATATATAGCTACCTCTAAGGTGGTTTGCAAACGGCTCCAGAAGAAGAGAGCGAGAAGAATAAAAGGAGAATGAGGGTGAAACTGTAAATACAAAAAAAAAAACAAAAGATGATGGAGAAGGACCTGAGTCTAAATTGTTGCAAATAGTTTGATGTGGACATGGTTTATATTTATGTGTTGTTGTTTTTTTATGGTAGATCCAAATAAAAAAGAAACTAATGAAATGTGATAAAGGATTCTTAATGTATTTTTATTGAATTTGTAGAACATTTGTCATACAAAATAGATGATTTTGTCCATATACTGTGTTACTGTGAATATCACTAGGATTTACAAGAAATTACAGTCATGTTTGTTTAATCTGTTTGCCACTTTACCGTAGAAAAAGATGAATCACTGAAACAACTGCTTTCCTTCTCCATTTTTTTTGTATCTGAAGTGTTCTACATTTTTGGTTAGTGTTAAAAAAGATGCCCTGTGTAAAGTTAATGTAATTTTATATTGGTCACAGTAAGTTAAAATATAGTGACTGTTATACAGTCTATTCTTAGAATCACTGTTTGAGTCAGGAAACACATGCTAGCTAATGCTTTTTGTCAGATCTAAGAGCTTCTTTGTAAATTTAATGAAGTCATATGCATTATTACAAACCCCATAAAAGTAGAGTCAAAGTGTGGACCACCTTGTGCTGCTGGTTAGATTAAGAATTTGCTGTTGTGAATGCTGAACCTCACTATGGCATATCAATGACATTATATATCCGGAACTCAAAGTGTGGAAAAAAGATTACAGACACTTCTTGGACTGTACCAAGAACCTGCTGAGGTTCAAGTCAGTTTGGGGCTATATATTAATCAGTACCTTAATATATTTCCATAATGTGTTTATATTTCATGTAAATCATCACCTTTAGGCCAACGCAGGTGGATTGATAACCTGACAACCGTCCGTCTTTGTTTCCCCTGCAGACCATGTCCAAAATGAAGAGAACTACGCCCAAGCTCTGGATAAATTTGGCAGCAATTTCATCAGCCGGGACAACCCTGACCTGGGAACAGCTTTTGTCAAATTTTCCTCCCTTACCAAGGAGCTGTCTGCTCTACTGAAGAACCTGGTGAGTGAACGAGAAGTGGTAAAAGTACTCACATTTTCTATTCAAATAGAAGTATAGATACTGTACATGTGCAAAAAAAAAATAGAGGTCTAAAATGTAGTTTTTTACATTTTTCGTGGCTCTTAATTGAAGCGCACATGTTGATATTAGTTTTCTAGACTCAGACATCATATTAAATTGTCTTCCCTTCATGTCTGTTTTGTCTTGTTGCATCTTTTTTGTTGCTGCATCAGTCACCATATGCTCTGCTCAATACACAAATGTTGCCTTTTAATTGTGTTATTTTATGAGCCATGTACGATGAAATTGGTCTTGATATTATGGAAGTGTAATGGTGCAGTGATCAGGGGGCAAGGACCTTGACTTGAAACTGAAGGTTTAAGGAATGCTTGAAGTAGAAGTGCCTTTAAGTTGTAATAACACTGATACCTGCTGGGATTGACTATATTTGGCTCCAATAAGCCCTGAATCCCATAGAGTTACATTGAACTCTTTCAGGTTCAGTCTTTCCAGGACTCATTCAAGTCTCATCAGTCACATTGGACCCTCTAATATGTCATCTGGTGGTCCAACTTTAAATTTTTCCTCCATCAATAAGAACTCAGGATAAATACATGTGTTGATATTCGTTATGTCGAGCTATGATTGAGATATGTGTGTATATAATAAAGCATACTTTTCCTGACACACAGCTCTACACGAAGCAACCATGGCTCAGATGGTAGAGCCAATAACCGAAGGGTTGGCAGTTTGAATCCCGCTCTGTCCTAGTCAGTCTGTTGTGTCGTTAGGCAAGACACTTCACTCTCCTTGCCTCCAGTGCCACTCACACTGGTTTATGAATGCATATGGTGGTGGTCGGAGGGCGCAAATTCACAGCCACGCTTCTGTCAGCCTGCACCAGGACAGCTATGGCTACAGATGTAGTTTACCACCACCAGAGGGGGAATGTGAGAGTGAATGAATAATGGGTCAATAATGTAAAGCACTTTGAATGATTAAAAAAGCGCTATAGAAATGTAATCCATCATTATTATTATTTCTATATTTGTGGTAAATAGGTTCAACTAACAAGAGTGTATAATTACCATTTTAACCATTCAGTAAGCTTATATTTAGCATTAGCTTGCTGCTGACTCCTTGGTTTCCCTTAGCTCCGCCCTTTTCATCCTAATATGGTCACCGCTGGCTCCAAAATGCACACATGACAAGGGTTGAACTGCAAAGAACATTCTACTACTGACAGTTCAGGAGCCAAGAAGAGGCTTCATAGTTGATCCATGTGCTTATTATAAAGTTTATAGCAATGATCCAACATAAAAGCGAAAGAAAATCCCCTCATATACATTGAAAATAAAGTAACAAACAGGTTTTGATATTGTTAGGAGTAGAAAGTACTGATATGTAAGTTAAAATGTGGGATGGAAATATTAAAAAAAGAATGTAAGGCGCATATACTTGAAAAATCTACTTGAGTACAGAAACAAATGTCTTTTCTCTGTGTTAGCAATATGTCCTCACAAGGATAGGAAAAGATAAACACTTTATTTCCCCTTTGTCTTTCCCTCTTTAAATGGCTTAGGATTTAGGTTTAATCTTAAGATGAAGATTAGAATTATGGTAGTTCAAGGCTTAAGGTGAGGCATTAAGAGTAGAGGGTTAAAACGTAATGGGTGAATCGAGGCAGTAAAAGTCTCAACAAATATAATAATCGTAAGACATATTTGTTTTCAGCTGCTAAAGAAATATCTATCCATCTCTTAGCTGGTATGGGACAGTGTTAAAATCGCCTACACAGTCAGAACCGTCATCACATTCAGACAGTATAGCTGACTGCGGCTATATCCACCTCCGAGCCTTGTATTTTTTTTCCAGATGAGGCTCTTATCTGGCTGCCGTGGATTTCCCCTGACGTTTCTGTTGAATAATGTGTCCTGTTTGAATCCTCTGTGAGTGATTGTTGTTGGAAGAAGAGCCAGTCTCTGCTCTCTCTCTCTTTTTCTCTCTCTTCCTGTGAGGCTGACAGCGAGATTAGCCTCCATAAATACCCTTGGCAGCACCAGAAGTAACTGTGTGTGTGTATGCTCTGTATGTACATGCGTCTTAAATCACCCACCTGTCGCCACTACCTGCATATTACAGCAAAGTGAAATTATCTCTACCTGTCTCTGTCTTCATCTCTCTTTTGTTTCTTCCCCGACTCTTGTCTTTTCCATTTTGAGGACTCTATTGAGTGTAGTTTTTAGACTTCAATAACTGCGCCTACAGGGCTGCTGGTATGTGCGTGCACTACAAATGAGTATTGATGAAAAGCGCTTATCCTAGATGTGCTACATATGTTATTGGCTTCAATGTAAGGATTTTTTTGGACACATTTCTACAGATTTTGTATTCTTTCCTGCACTATGCTCATTGTTTATATCTTTCCTAACAATTGTAAATTCTGAGAAAGCAGAAGACCCAAGACAGTTTCCAGGATGGGCTGTTAGAGCACACCGGCAGCCGGCCAGTGGAAGATTGATTCTGACATTGGGCATATGCAAGACAGGCACTTAAGAAGCACATTAGCACCCATTAACTGTTGTTTACTTCCTTGACCACTGCTGTGTGTCTGCACAGACTGGGCTAACTACTAGAGGGACTTAAATGCTTAGTGCTGTTGTAAATGACCTTGCTGATCCTAATGGTTAGAGCTGCTGAGCATAGCTGTGGCAACACAAGCTGTTGGCCACATCAAGCTTTTGCTAATTCTTCACTTGACTGACTTGCACAATTTTGCTATTATTATGTTACTGAGTTCTTCGCCAGACGGGGCATCAGTGTGTTAATGGATCGCACTGTGGATTGATGGATAAGCCTGGTGTTAGTCTATATTTTGTGTTTTAGTAATAACAGGGTTCCCGTGAGGTCTTAAAAAGTCTTAAAAGTCTTGAATTAAAAACAAAAATGCATTTAATACCTTAAAAAAGTCTTTAAATGGTATTAAATTTGATATGGTATGTCCTAAGTTTTTTTTTCCATAAACTTGTTGGCTGTTTGGTGTTTTAATGTGTCTGTTAAATGTCCAAACTGCAAAGAAAGTAACGTTAGTCTACTCAGTTTCACCCGTTCCAAGCTGACAATTTATATTGAAATTAGGAACCAATTATTGCTAATTTTGCAGCTTCCGATGAGAAATGATCCCAGAAGTGAAAAGTAAGCAAGGGGAAGGGCAAATTTAATAATGCCTGATTAGATAAAAGATCATTCTTGACCTGGTTACCATGAGTTTTCCTAAATTCTAGGAGTCACAAATTTTTGCCAGTATGGCCTTGAAATAGGCTGTGAAATGGTCATTAAATTCTGCTCTAAATAGTTTTAAAAAGACTTAAATTTAACTTGTAGAAACCTGTAGGAACCCTGAATAAGTAAAAGTAGTAAAGTAATATCAACAGTTGTTTTGGCTAAACGGCCACATATGAAGAATAAATTGAAACTTTAAGTCATACAAGATGGGTCAAAAACAGTTGCGTGATCAATATCCACAGTTTCTGAACAAAAGTGCTTTCAATAATATAGTGATGTTACACAACAAACAAAATGCTTTAATGTAAAAACATGTTATGCCCAATTGTTCTGAAAATGTATTTGAAATGGGTTGTGACAGTATGAAAATTAAGCCTAAAATCCGTATAAAATGCTATAAAGTAATACAAGTAAATACAAATGGTAAAATAATGGCTCAGCTCTTTCATTATCCCTGATTTTTGTAACCACCAAGCTAACCTGTAACTAATGTATTGAGGTTTTTCATGTAGCCTTCAACACAGCTGTGCAAAGCCGTTAAGTGGCTGCAGTGAGTCCGTTCCTCTAATTTTGTCTAGCACTTTGCAGTTTTCACAACATTTTTGTGATCTCATCATCTGTCATCTTGGTTCCTGTCTGCAGTAAAGACTGGCAGACATTCATGCTTTGCAGTTTTTATGACTTCACAGTAGCAGAAAATGGATGTCACACAAACTCCTGCAGGTTCAAGTGGATGAATGAACGTTGTTGTGCCAACTATGTCTTAGTCCCCTGGTACTTACACTAGTACTACCTGGATTCCTCCTGTACCAGAGGTCATCTGTAGGGCTAATGTAATCCTGGGATCTCCTGTGATTCAGAAATGTGTCTTAAGCAGTGAATTCACACCAGGTAAATGAAGGCTGTTTTTACACACATTTACTGACATTATTCCTTGGATCTAATGTCAAGGTTTGCTATTAGTAGGCTACCACTCACAGATAACTGCTGAGCCTTTTGAAAGTTAGAAAAATGGAATTTAATGCACACTGCCATACACGCCATTCATCCCTGAAGGACATACAGGTAAATTGGCTCCTGGAGTGAATGGATATCTATGCCATACCCTGATATGAGCTTCCTTATTCTTTTCTCACAACATTGTAACACCTTTCATTCGTCACTACCAGAGCAGCCTTCATAATTTTTAGATAGGAGATAAGCAGAATAAAACCACGGAGGAAACAAAAAGCATTTACTTATTAATCTAAATCATAGAAATGTTGATTTGCACATGACTGCTATTATCACAGGACCTCTGTGTTTGCTGAAATTCGTGGTGGAATTTTTACTTTATAAATGACAGAATGGCAGATTCACAGGGGATTAAGACCACAGACGACTTCTGCAATTATTACAAATTACCAGAGGTCCACAGGTAATCCTAGTCCTGTTCAAATAGGTTTTATGATCGTAATCCCGTGGCAAATTTGACAGGTCTTTCCTTTGTGAAGTAAAAATGTCACTACAAATGACAAAGATGTGATCATCTTTCCAGCCTCAGAAGTCCTGCAATATTTTTTAGGTTTCTTTGCACCTTTTTTCTTCTTTGCTTGAGGCTGAACTGTTGATTATGAACAACATTTTTGGCAGGATTTTAGGTGCAATCTCAGGAGAGTCATTGCCAGAGTAATTTTCCCACCTGCATTTATTTACTTTTCTGCTCACTCAATCATTCATTAGTTAATTGAATATGATGTAGATTTATATGCTGATTTATATTTTTAGTCATAAATTAATCTTTTACTGCTTTTATGCTGTAATTAATCTGTGCTTGCTTGCAGTATGTTTTTGTTTTTTTTGTCTGATTGTGAATGAGCTGCGCTGAAGATGATTTTCTGTCATGATAGATAATAAATTATCCAGATTGTGATTCAGTCATATCATTACCTAACAAAGAGCAAATTCAAATCAGTCAGTGGAGCAAAACCTGGAAAGACAATGAAGACAGTCACGCTTCATGAAGATTTGTTTATCTTTCAGTGGTAGTTTATTAAGCATCATGTTGGATGGATGTATGTTGAAGTAAAACACAGACTTCTCTTATCTATTGCAAATTCAGCCTATGAAAGACAGATGTTGGAAGCAAATAGTACTAATATTAATACTCTGCACTTTGGCAACATTAACCCTTAAAGACCAGTGTTATTTTTGTGGCAGTTCCCAAATGATTTTTCCTCTCTATTTAACCTTTCTTTAAGGGATTTATCACCATTTATCATAATATTATACTCTGAATTCTGCTTTTTTCAGTGAAAATCATATATTTTCCTATATTTAATTCACTGATCATTTAGATGTTCATAAAAAGTCAGATTAAATCAAAAACAGAAAACTGAAGACAAAGGGAGTTTTTCATCAAAATATATTATTAATTGAACATAAAATAAGTGGGTCCATCCACTGTTCTTGATCCAACTCCATGGGTTTTACTGGTGAACCAATGCTGTAGAAGATGACAGTGTTTCCATGTTCACTATGGAGCCCCTGAATGTCTAAATGAGTTATATCTGATGACCATGAATTGATGTCAAACTGCATTTTCCACCAATTACTTAGATGTATCGATAGGATTAGTGGATCAGAAGTTATTAAACATTTTATATCAGTTGATGCTTTTGGTTACTGGTGGCTGTTTGGGTCTTTATGGGTTAAAACTATACTCTACACTACTGCACCTACACAGGTCATTGGGGCATTGACCGGTGACAATTTGTACTTTATGTTTGTGATATGGTCATTTCCTGCATCCCAAGCAGAATGAGTCCTAATACATCTAACATATAATTAACACCATGTCACTCATCAACTATATTCTCACTCCCTGTCTCCTCTTCTGTCTTCAGCTCCAGAGCCTCAGCCACAACGTGATCTTCACTCTGGACTCGCTGCTGAAGGGCGACTTGAAAGGCGTGAAGGGGGTAAGATTTACTGTAAAACAGTTTCCCATCGACTCTTCCAGCAACCTCACCCCCCCCACACGCTTAAGCTCAGTAGCAGCAGGGCAGGGGTGGTGGGGGTGGGGGGTTTAGATGCCTAGTCAGCACATCTCTCTATTCATCTCTTCACTTCTGTGCATGTGCATGTTGAGTGAGAGAAAGACAAGACCAAAGAGATGGGGGAGTCAGGAGAAGAACCCACTGTGTAAAAGATCACGCTGGAGATCTTGCACAAGTAAACAGCGCCTTTGTATCACGCTTGAGGCGAGCAGTGAGTAACTAGGTCATGAACTTGGTAGTGTTCGGGGTACAAGGAGGGGCGTGGTCACTGGCTGGCTGTCCAGAACATAAATTGTGAAGTGAGTGAGGCATTTGCTGGTTGTGATCCAACTCTGCAAATAACTCCGTCCCCACGGTGACCTCTTTGTAGTTTGCTGATGCTCATCCTCCTGTTTCTGCAGGACATAAAGAAGCCCTTTGACAAAGCATGGAAGGACTACGAAGCCAAGTTGTAAGTATATAATTACTTTGCTGTTGTAATTTAGCTTCTTCTTGCTCATTATGTTGTACATAGATCAAACTGAGACCTTCAAGGAGCAATATAAAAATGTACTGCTGGGCAATAAAACGATAATGATATATATCGTGAAATAACTTTTCCTCGATCGAAATATAAGACATATTCAATACAGTTTCGATAAAATTAATTTGTCCATGTTTTGACAGACATGGGAACAGCCAATCATAATTAAGTAGTGCCGCATTGAACCAATCACACTAGAACTACGTCAAGGCGTAAGAGCAGCTGCAGCACACATGCTAATGTTTGGGTTGCAGCGGGAGGTAATGAGTGTTCCCTCAGGAGAAAATGTGACAAGAACTTGGGCAACCAGGTTACTGAAAAGTAGGGTGTGAACCGTTTCTGTTCGGGGCCTTCAGTTCAATATGGAGGTGTACCGAACAAATACATGTAGCTTATGTGAAGAACGTAATCACTCACCTTTGCTTTAGTTTCACGTTTTGGTTTTATGGCAGTTACGGCCGTTAAGGAATGCACCCCAATGTATATACCCCGATATTGTTTCGTGAAGATTGGTCTGTTTTGTTTGTGTTCACTTCTAAAACTCGAAAGCTTTTGCCTGGTGGTCAGACTTTTAGTTTGGTTTTAAATATATGTACCTGTTTTATTTATCTGAAACATTTGTGTAATGTTCTTCAGCACATCAGTCATGTTCAATCTCTGACAGAAAATAATTCATATTTAAATTAAAAATAACCTTCTGATGTCTTCACAACTAACTTATGAGTAACAGAAAATTTAAGCTGGACGAAAATAGGGATTTGATTTATATTGTGATATATATCGATATTGTCTGATATGAAAAAAATATTGTGATAGGATTTTTTTCCATATCACCCAGCCCTACCAAGCACATTTAAAAACACAAACCTATAGGCTTTTAGTTTATGAGAGGTTAGGTTAATTAAATTAAATATTCCCAGCATGCACCAGAAGGAGAGAACTAAAGTGGCTTTGTCCTCTGTGACAGTACAAAGATAGAGAAGGAGAAACGGGAGCACGCCAAGCAACATGGGATGATCCGTACAGAGATAACCGGAGCTGAGATCGCTGAGGAGATGGAGAAGGAGCGGCGTCTCTTCCAGCTCCAGATGTGCGAGGTAGGAAATTAAAGTCTGGCAGGTTTCTCATTTACCAGTCCACATCACAAATTAAATCCACACAAACACACACACATATTCTCACAGACGGTCTGGGCCTTCCTGTGCTGAGTTTGCCTCATCTTTCCACCTGGGTTTCTACTGGGTCCTTCAGTTTCCACTCCCATCAAAAACAGGCAAACATGGGTTACTTAACCTGTCCAAGACACAGATCAGTATGTGGAGGTGGTCCCCAAGAGGCATCAGTGGCAATTCACTGTTTCTAATGTGGCTAGTGCTAATGCTATTTGATAATGCTAATGCTAAGTGCTGTGTGTATTAGGATATATTAGGATGCAGTGATTGAATTTCTCCACAAAAATAATAAAGTAAGTACAGGCGTATCTTGACTCTGCTTGCTGTAGGTACCAAACAAGTACAAGTACACACTGATCCAGTAGGGAAATCAGAACTATCTAACTATCAGAACTGGCTAATATCCAATATGAGGGTTTTCAGTGGAACCACAATGAAATCATCACCTGGATTTTTTTTAGATGAAGTTAGTTTTATGTTCATTGATCCAGAAGTATTTATTTATGTAATTATTACTTTGATTTACACACTCGAAGCAACAGCTCTCAAGTTGCTTAAGTTAAATATTGTTGTCAACAGTGCTGCTTCTGTTACTTAAAAATCCTCTATCAGTCATCCTGTCATACCAGGTACCTAGTTGTCCACTGCTGTCATAGTACATCCTACATATAGCTTGTCGTCATAGCAATCACACATGAACCAGCTGTGGTGTCATCTTGAATGGTAACACAACACAGATAAAGAAAGGCCAGTGCATGTCACCCTCTTGCTGTTAAGTCCTCAAAGTCATTATTAGCATAAACCAATGTTCAGCTGATATATTTTTTCTGGCTTAATTCTAGGTTTATAAATATATAATTGGCCAATCCTGTCGAGCACAACGATGCCACTGTGATAGTGACAGTTCTCTAACGCCACCTTTTTTGGATTGCTTTTGCTTGTTTCCCTCCCAAAAATGTTGCAGATACTTCGCACCATTTTTGACGTATGGAAAAGCAAGAGTCGAGTTGAGCTGGTACCATGTGATGGAAAAGCCCCCATTACTGCGTGGTTGTGTGGGTTGTTAAAGCTGCCATCTTACTAACATTTTAAGAAATAAAAATATAATCATGCTCAGCCAATCAAATCCCTCTAGTCACACATCTTTAATGGATAAGTTTGTTATGATCTACATTTTTCTTGGTTACATCACAGTCGTTAAGATGGAAAATATTTTCCGCCGTTTTAAAGTCCTTCCTAATAGTTAGTGTTTTGGCATGTGACAAGTTGTCAAATTTATGAAGCGAAGTTTCGATTTCTGGAAACTCCATCCATGATGCATGTAGAGAGGAAAAATGTCAGAAGATGTCAAAGCTCTTCACCAGTATCACCCCGTGTGTTAAGACAACAGCTTATATACCAATGCATACATATGATCCAGTATTACAGGCACACATACAGTATATGGGATGGAAAAGTCATCCAAATCATAAATGTAATGCTCAAACCGGCTCTTTAGGGTTATAATCCATCTTGTCTGAACCGCCACTTATCATTAAAATCACACAGTATATAAAGTCTCCTTCTTTAGTTGGATTTAAAGTAGATTGCTTTAACTTCTTGTGGATGGATTGAATAATTTATAGAAAAGCTGTAACACTTGTGTGGCTCCATGTGTAGGTACTTCAACAGCGTAAGGATACAGCAGTACCAACGTTCATTCACGATTAAATTTTCTGGGTCTGGGTAAGATTTCACAACCCAAAAACAAAAACTCATGACATGTGACATATATTAGATGTTACTGTGGCAAGCCATTCCTATAAAACAAACTGTTTGCATTTAATATAAGTGTTTTCAGATGATTCTATGAACATGTTTCCTTTTGAGCGTGTTATAACACTATTTGAATGCTCTTTGGCATCGCTACGCAAAGACTGTACTTAAAGAGATGTGACAGTCAGGATTAAGTGTAAAACAAATGTGAGCTCTGTATGTGCCCAAGAGAATCAGAACAAACTGTTAAAGCTCACTCCGCTTTGCCAAAAACCTCTCTAGTGGTGGGTGGTGACGCCCACGCTTGTTCACTGTTTTATCCTGTTAGGATTTTTTACTCAAATTACATAATGGACCAATGGCTTTGGAGCTGCTGCTGCCGATGGTGTGTGTGTGAATTATTCACTATAAAACTTGCTGCAGTGTTTTTTTGTCCTGCCATGCTGAGCTGCCCTTCTCTTGAAGTGACTCAGAGGTGTTTCCTTGCCAACATTATTCACCTGGGTTCAAAAGGTTTATTCTGCTAGAGTGCAGGCACAGTAAGGCTTAAATGAATCGACATATTAAATGAAAATGGTTAAAAATGTTAAGTGGATGAGATTGAAGAGATATGTTAAATAAAACTGGTGAGATATCAGCATCACTGTCTAGAAGTAGTTTTTAAGTCTCATCTATATCCTATTGGTCTATTGGCAGATGTCAAAACTACTGTTGCTTTCAGACACTTTGGCTTTGTCTGATGTTGAAATATTAGTACCGTCTTGCTTCTTAGGTTTCTCCTTTCACTATCAGAGTAAACTTAACCATCAGCTGTTGTACTGGCCAGCTTTGTAACCCTCCCCAGTCAATGCAAGATGCCAAAAAGAAGCTGTAGCTCCCATGTGATTTAAATCTCAGCTTCCTCTTTCATTTGCAGCTTCGATAACTCTTTGTCCGTTTTAGTTTCTGTTCGTCTTCAGAACTTTACATGTCCTCAAAACCTCCTCCAAATAACACCCGATGGCTGCTTCAGAGTGAAACCTTCAAACAAAAGGCCTTTGTGGTTTAGTAACCGAAGCAGTGTCGCCATAAACGATCATTAGATATCTTTGTGGTTTAAGGAATCTGCCCCAAAAACGCCTTAAAGGAGGCTCTGTTATGACAACAGAAACAGCTTGTTTCTGCATATACTGTATATATATGATCTGTCAGTGTCAGGCAGAGTGCACTTCATGGTCCGGGCCAAAAATAATGAGATTTGAAAGCCAGATACTGTATCTCACAGCTGCTGATGTATTTATTGAGTGATTGTTATCGATTCAGGGGCACTATCGAATCACTTAAAATGTATTAGATCGTCACTGGACAATATAACAAGATATACACAGAGACACTGGGATTTAAAGTGTTTGAAATCAGTAAGCAGCAGTGTGAGGATTTTCCCAGTGGTTTATGGAGGGCGTAGGTGATATGATAACTTAGCCTGCTGTTGATGCTGTTTGAAGTAAACTATGCATTAAAGTTACTGCTGGGCAATATGGCCAAGAATATCTTAGTTATGGACACTTTATGATTTTAATCAGTTGCTTCCTGGATACATTGACTGAACACAAAACATCATTCAAAACTACCTTGTCTTTACTAAAGCTATGTAGTATATTCAACTAGAGACACACATTCACACTTATTAGATTACAAACAGACACTTTGCATGTTGAATTTATCTTGAGAGTTTGCAGTTTAGGCATTTTTCACAATTTTCAGAAAGCAAAACCTTTATTAGTGCTCTGTCCACACTAACACTTTTTATTCCTATTTATGCATCAGTAATCACCTTTAACCAGGTGTAATGATCACATACTGAGTCCCAGACACACTTTATCTATCAAGACTTTATTCAAGATTCAAGATCCTTAATTGTCATTCAACATTTAACATGAAGAACAAAATTCTGATTCACAGGATTGACAGTGAAGCTGACATTTTAAAAAGGACCACACACATTTAAAATAGAAAAATAGGTATTAAAGATAGAACAACAACCAAAGCAAAGTGCATATTGTAATGAGAATAAATAAATGAGCATAGAGGAGGAGGAGAAATGACTGGAATGTTAACATATTATATTGTGCGTTCTATTGGAATAAACTGGCTGAATGTTGAATATAGTGTTATTATATTGCACATAAGTGAACACCATCGGAGTGACTCATTTTTCAGTTGTAGTATGAGTTGAACATTGTCACACATTTTTACATATTTACATATTTACACACATATCAGTCACAATCAGTTTCATGGGAAGAGGTACAAAAATATTTTATTCCAACTGTATGGGCAGCAGAGTAGATAGCAAAAGGCTTATTCCCTAGAATTAAAACAGGCTGTACTTCTATCACTATATTTTTATTATTTTTTTATTATAATTTATTTATAGTGGTATAATATAAGCCATGTATCTTCTGCTTAATGACTGAATATTTACTTGTTTGTATGCAATCAACAGATTCATACATTTTATTTCCATTTTTGAAAGATTTAAATCTGAAAGGTGAAATCAGTTTATGAGAAACGTCTTATTTCTACATCAACAGTCAACATGGCTGGAAGTAGCGATGCTGCAGTTGTTGTGTACGGGGCTGCAGTCAGTGGTACAATCTGTTCATCCCACTTAACCTCATTTCTCTCCATTGCGTGTACTCGCTCGCTCTCACGGTCGCTCTCTGTTTTCTCTCTCTCTCTCCATGTTACTCAATCACCAGATTACAGGATGCTCTCACTCTCTCACCCTTTTCATCCTACGCTGTCAGGGAAGGAGAGGGTGGAAAGGCAGTGCTCAGCAGGCTGCATTATAGTCCACGCAGACAACGGCCGCAGCGCGAGCAACGGCTGCTCATTCACACAAAAGAGCTTCTAAACACGCACATGAGGCGGCGTTCTCCAAAACACTGAACCCACACAAGGCACAGACAAAATACGGATAATCTCCTGTCCAACGAGCGCTGTCGGGCAGACAAAGGGACAGCACATGCATGCATACACACACATGCACTGATGCTTACACACACACACACACACACACACGCAATACACTTGCGCAATATGGAGCAAATTGAAAGTATGTGTTGTCATCTGAAGCGTCAAAGCATTGTTTAACAGATTAAATTTTACTTTGCTGCTGAAAGTGGTCTTTAGCCATGACTCTGTAAATCTCCATGGATTGGCATGATGTGGGATTAGCTCAGATTATGATTATCTTTCATTCATTTGTTTGGTGCTGTCTGAAAATGTTTAATTTGTTTTGAATCCTCAGACATCCCGACTGGAGAATTCAGTCTACAAAGCTCTTCCTCTGGAGGCTATTCTCTTTTTTTTATGATGCTAATGTAAAACATCTCTCATCATCCTTTTGAAACTTTATTTAGATCAAGGCAGAGGGATGGGATCCTCTTGTACTACAAGGCATTTTTCACTGTTTTCCCGTCTGGTCCCCATACTCCTGCAGTGTCAAGGCGGTCTGGCTCCAACATCAAAGTCTACATAATGCGCACTCACAGATATGATTATCCTAATGTAATGTCTTCATACAGTCAGTGCAGAGGAAGTCTTTACTTCAACTTAGAGCATCTCTGTGCTGCATTATTCCTCATTAATTGAAAGAAAAAGTCCTTTCAGCAGACCTTGAACTTCTTCTCGTGGTTGAACTTTGTTTGTCTCTTCTCCTTGCAGTACCTGATCAAAGTGAATGAGATCAAGACCAAGAAAGGAGTAGACCTCCTTCAGAACCTGATTAAGTATTACCACGCGCAGTGCAAGTAAGTACCACCGTAATCCTCTAACCTAATGTGCGTTCCTCTTCCATGTGCATCTCAAACTCTTAAGAAATGTCTTTCAAACACACTAAAGAGAAAAAGTTGATTTTTGATCCCATTTTGCAACTCTGTTAATTTTTGTATCTTCTGTATGATTCACAGATGCATTAGGGTATATAGTCACACATATAGCTCTCATAAATATGCACAGGTCGTCATACAGATATGTTCTGACAGCTGTGGGGTTTGGTGGGTAAATAAGTGGGTGCTCTCTGTGCCAGAACCACAGCTCATGACGTCCCATCACCGAATGACAAATTTTCTCTCAGCGTTGCTAGGTCCTGTCATAACACTGGGACAAAACAATGAAGTTTCTTGTAAGTCTGCTCGACATGGGCTTTGACGGATAGAAAAGCTACAGGGGTGATGGATTAGAGGCATAAAAATGCTGAGGCTGAGTGTGACCGCTCACATCCGAGAAAGAAGGAAACAATTTAAATGTTTCTGCTTGTTTTAATGACCAGAATCACTTCATTTACCAAAGTAATTACTGCAGTGAAAAGGAAATTACAGCATCCACCGGGGCCCATTTCTCATGTTTTTGCCCATTGTGACTATTGATCATGATGACTGAGGTTTATTTACCAGTTTTACACACATGTAATCTATCATACAGTGGAGTTCAAACTCAGATAATACATATTTGTAATACTTTTTTATATGATTTCTGTTAAATTATGACATGTAAGTTAGGATTTGCTTACTGAAAGCCTGTCTTCATATTCATATTCCCAAGATGTCTGAGTTTTTTTTTTAGTCATCAACGTGGGCAAATATCTGAGAATGACCCCCCAATGCAACCTCCACCTGTCTTAAAAGGAGGTGGAGATTGAGGTGGTCCCATCTGATTATGTGTACTGTGTCTTAAACAATTCTAATAATTAAATGATTAAAGAAAATAACAATTATCACCTTAAAACTGGAGAGTTTAGTAGTTGTACTGTTACTTTGTCAGATAAACAAGTAAGCTGAGTTACTGTGATCACACGTTTACTGATTATCTTGTTAATAGCAACATTTGTCAGAGATTTTGATGAAAAAGGGATCAGTGTGGAAAACCCTTCGCCACCCTGTAATAAGTGTAAAGACATCTTTAATTCACTGGTAAAGTAATAGTTCTGTTTGGTAAAATCTTACACCACCATCATAGCAGTTTAATACTGTAGCTGCATTTATAAATAACAGCAGTGCTTGTTAGAAATGTGTTTTTAATTGAGAGTTTTGATATAGAGGTCTCAAAAATATTACAAACACAATCAACTTTATGCAGGAAAAAGTGTTAGTGAAGTTGTACATAATCATAAATTTTCCATAGTAGAAACTACACTGAAAATGAAATTGTAGCATTAACTAGAGTCTATTTTTTATTTACATGTATTTATGTATTATGTATTTACTACAGCTTTCCAGTTTGGGGTCAATAAAGTATATCAATCTGTCTATGAATTTGCCAATGATGAGTATTAATCATGATTAAGCCCTCCCACACACACACACATGCACACATACACACTGTATTCATTCCTACACACACACACACACACACATACACACACACTCCAAAAAAAAATCTGCTTCCAGTTGTACTATATTGGAACATATTGCTGCTCTTTACACTGAACACTTACTTGTTCATATGCACATTCTATATTTCATATTGCATTTTATATTTTACTTTTATTTTATATATTTTATGTATATTTTATTTTCTGTGCTATGCACAGTTTACACAGGGGTGCTTGTTGTAATTTAGTTTCGCTGTGAGTGTACCTGGACATCCACATGTGACAAATAAATATCTTGAATCTTGATTTCCTAAACTTCCCAGAAGTTCCAGACCCACATTAGGAGTCAACAGTGGAGTTCAGACTCTAATGTGGGTTTTTGTTCGTTTTTGAAATTCCAACACTTTCACACACACACACACACACACACACACACACACACACACACACACACACACACACACACAAGGCATCTTCTAACTCCTGCTACTTTTCCAGCTCTCTAAGCCCTTTGGGCCATAGCCAAGCCTTTTTACACAATATCTGTAATGTTTATGTAAGTTAGGATTAGCTAAGCTCTAAGGGACATGCGTGGGTTTTTACATTGCCCAAATTTCTGCAACTTTATCCAATACTTGATCATTGAGAAGGTGACTAATAATAATAATAATAATAATAATAATAATAATAATAATAATAATAATAATAAAAATGATAATAACAAGAAGTATAATAATGAGAAGTGAGATATGTGAGCACAGGTGTTTTTCAATTCTAAGGTGGTGAATTTTCTTTTGTCACTTGGCCATTAACATTGTACACATACTGTACATTCTGACACAGTCTAAGACCAGCAGTACCTGACTTACAGAGCTGTGAATGAAGGAAAGGGAGTGAAAGGAAACAAGCAGAGTAAAGATGTGGCAGAGCGAGTAATGAAAAGAGGACCGAAGTGATGCATTCCAAGAAGAAGAATCAGTGGGTGGAGACAGAGAGGTCATTAGTGGTGATTTGCGGCTGCAGCGCTGCATGGAGGTGTGTACTGCTGACAGATCCGTAATGGATTCCTGGATGTGCACGGCACCTCTGCAAATCTGCTGCAGATTCAGCCAGCTACAGCGTCTGTGCCAAGAGCCAAAGGCGCCAGCGTGAATCGAGCTATATATTAAACAGAAACTGCACCAATTCCTCTCCGTCCTTTCTCTGTGTGACTTTCATAATCACCAGAATAATTTGCAGATGACTAATTCCTATACATGCCCAAGCTATGCCTCATTTTTATCCCTTTGAATGTTGCAGTAAATTAAAAATCTCACGTTCTTCTCTCCAGTTTCTTCCAAGATGGCTTGAAGACGGCAGATAAGCTGAAGCAGTACATCGAGAAGCTGGCAGCTGATCTCTATAATGTAAATACTCACATTTTTAATCTTTTTATATGTTGCACTTGACTTCTGTTTTTAGCACACAACAGCTTTTAACTGAATGAAATCAGTACATTTGATAGGTTAAATAGAGGTTTTGCATGAGCCTATAAGTGCAGTCACTCATCCAAAAGTGTTGAGTAAATCATGCTGTCCATCACATATCAACTTCCTGCATTTACTTCCTGTCTCCACTTTGAAGTTTCTGTTTTTGTGGTTTCACTGGAGCAGCAGTTCTTGGGGAAATTATGCTCCTTTTACCGTTATTTAAGAGCACCCTCCATTTCCAAGGATTCTAAAGAAAGGTAGAAAGTCATATTAATGGCACACATAAATTTAATAACGTAATGGAGCAACAAATCCATAGCTCCCTGTTAAATGACATTAATTGGGTGCTATCCATATAGCGTTCGCCTGAAGCTTGTTTTCTGTTTGTCAGCGCCTGGCAGAGTGTCAACCTCAGTAATTGGCTGTTAGTGTAAAAGATGGCTAGAAAATGTGTGCCTCTCTAAGAAGACGGGTCAAATGTGTAAAGAAGCACTGAAATATTATAGGTATTTATTAATTGAAAGGACTGTTGGCACATTTTATTGCTGTTCCTCTGAAGTGGACCACTTAATTCAGTAAGGTGTTGAGGCCCTTAACCAAAGTTTTTCCTAGTTTACTAATAGATGTTAGTTCCAGCTGGTGGTCACACATCTGAATATATATTTATATTATGGGGAGGGGGAGCAAGGTTCGAGTTCAGTGGCTGGGAAACAATATTTAATGCTTTTAACACTGGGCTACATTATAGAGAAAGACAGAAAAATAAGGTCTTAGAATAGTGGGCTTTGGTGTTCGTGCTTGTAAAATGTACTTATACACTGTTGCCTGTAAAGGTGTAGTAAAATATTTACAGCAAGGGACATCACAGCAGCACCTAAGATGGAGAATTCTAATTTCAAGTCTAATTTTGCTTTCCCATATAGTCAATATAGCTGGAATAAAATACTTTTGTACCTTCTCTCATGAATTGAGATTGTAACAATGTGATTCATTCTTGATAGACTCGGTGTGTAATCATAAAGTCAAAGGTGATTAGTGATGAGTATAAATAGGAATAAAAGGAGGAATGAATTATTCCATCTATATGGGCAACAGTGTGTTTTAAATGCTTATTTAAGTAATGTATTGCACTGTCTTGCTCTGTACTGCACTTATTACACTGTATTGCACGGATCTCTGTTATTTATTAAGTAGGACTGCAGATGAAAATTAGCACTGACGCTAACTCTGGCATATTTACATGTTTATACTGAAATGCAATAAATAAATGTGTTAATTAATGTGCACTGTCCTGCCTAAATAAAGATACATACATACATACATCTTACAAGAGCATTAATAGAGCTACTCATTAACACTAGAAAAACAGTCAGAATATTTTGTTAATTTAATACAACAAAATATGACATCTAGTGGGAGTGAAAAATGATTATTCAATTAAACATACAGTAACCAAGGTAATTTATTTTCTTGTCTTGTTCCATTGAACGTTTGGATGAGTCTATTAGTCTGTATTTATCTGGGCTAGTGTTAGAGTGAGTGGATATTCATCAGTTAGCTTCACAGCCTGAAGGTTCTTCACGTACCACACAGGTTTCACGTCCTCTAGTTGATATTAAAAACATGTATGCTAGGTTATTTCTCCTGTCAGTAAGAATCCACGTGTTTTGAGGTTCTCGAAAGATAGGTGACAATTTGTAAACTTTTTTATTCTCAAGATGACCCCCTGGAATTCCTGCCCAACATAGGGTGGAATATATAAATAAATAACCACTCATGCAGGCAATAATGTTTGTACTAGGGGTCCAAAACGTTTCATTCTCCCCCTAGTGGTTAGCTGTAATATAGGTCATAAACACTCCCCCATTTATGTTATTCTTTAACACCATCTTAATTAAAGATGCAATGTGTTCATCCAGTAGATTTTTCCCAAAGATGACTTTAGTCTTTGTGGGTTGATTTGAGATCAGTTTGTTATTTATACACAGTGGGAAGAAACAGTGTCGCTGTCTGTGTGGGTTGCTATTTCCATCTTCACACACGATCTATGGAATGGTTTGTTTTTTCAGGGCCAATATCAATCATGATTATTAATAAGCAGGAAGATCATAAACTGATATTCATTTGCAGTTCAAATGAAACTCTTCCACTTTAATATTAACTAAAGCACAAAATTTGGGTGAAATGTCTTGAAGCTGACTAATAACCACTAGTAAATACATTTACTAGTGGTTATTTGGTCTTTCCTTAGTTCATTAATTGATACAATAGACAAAGCTATTTTTTGATTGTTTCATTGATTTAAAAAATGCCATGAAGATTATACATTTTATTACAAAAATAAGAAGAAACGTTGGAATATTGGAACTGATAATTGGTTACGGCCAATAATCTGCCTATGCGTAGTTACTGAGCTCCTTGAGGTTGTTTTTGTTACCTGTGATCAACTGACCAATCAAAACCCGATCAACGAAGACTCCTCACATCCTCTAACCCAGTGGTTCCCAACTTTTTTTGGCTCGTGACCTCATTTTAACGTCACAAATTTCTGGTTACCCCAGACATTCAAAACGGAGACTTTTTTTTTTTTTTGCTAAAATTTATTTGTTTTTGCTCAAATAAGAGTTTGCTATACTATGTTGCAAATAAACATACATTTTAGATGACATGTAGGCTACATAATGTATATTATTATGGACAGAGGCAGAAAAGCCAGGTGTAGATTACTGCACAAAGTGAGAATTTCTTTTGCCTTAGTCAGGATATGTATTGTCAGTCCAGCTTGGATTTACAAGGCTGACAATTGATTCAGAAAAAACAATAACTCAAACTATGAATTATGAAAGAGCTGCAGCATCTGAAACCAACCACAATGAACATTTGAAAGATAAACAGTACCGCAGTGCTTCAGTTTCAGCTTCACTGTTTGTCGTGTCTTTTGTGTATTGTGATTGTCTCTCTCAACTCACCATATATTTTTTATTAGTAAATTTTGATTTATATTAATTACTAGTTTTTGACCCCAAGGTTGAAAAACACTCGTCTAATGTGTGATGGTTTATTAGTGGCCCATTTACATGCTTTTAGTTTAAAGAATGGCTGGTGTTGTGGTATCCAGCTGCCTTCTTATCCGTACATCTCATCCTCACTTTTGTTTTTCTTCTTTACAGATCAAACAAACTCAGGATGAGGAGAAGAAGCAGTTGACCGCCCTGCGAGATCTCATCAAGTCCTCCCTCCAGCTGGACCAGAAGGAGGTAGGCAGGTCACATCCGTCCACACCAAGCCAATTCTGGTGTTGCAACAGGTGAAACGTTTCCACCAGGACGAAGCTGAGCTAAACACAGCCACGGCAGACCTGAATCAGTCACTCAATTAGTTTATCCCACATGTTTACCAAGCACCTCCTCTCACTCTGGCCACTACCAGGTTTGGAGCTTGTCTCCTGCAGCACAGAGTGAGTGCCCAGTGCTGTACCATGCTGGTAGCCAGTGTGTGGTAGGCTTTGCTGGTGACCAGTGTTGTGCCTCACTGGCTGCTCAGTGGAGAGCCACTCACATTACCCACTCGCGTGACGCAGGGTTTTACTTTCTCGTGCAGGCTGCTGTGGCTGTTCAGTGGTTAAACCGTCCCCCGGTTCACATATTCACACTTTTGTTTCACACGTTCAGAAACAATCTCTACACTTTTGACAGCATCCTTTCCTTTCATTTACACCTCCTATAGCCTTTCTTGTTAGAATCACAATTGGTAAGCACTACTTTAAGAGAGTCCACATCCAAAATAGTGGTTTTAATCAGTAAACAAGCAGGCAGAACACACTTTCACACTCACCGCCTGCACTTGGGCTGGATCTTTCACACCTCTCCCCTCTATCTCCCCCCTCTGCCTTCTGCTTGTCTGGAATCAAGTCTAGAAGAGTAAGTGCTGGTGCATGCTAGCATCTGTCTGTTCTGCTTGACGCTGGAGTGGTTTGCCCCTTTAGAGGTGTTGCAGAGCATGTTTGTAGACTGTTTTTTTTGTTTTTTTTTAATCCTTTGGTAGCATCCTCATTTTGGCTTTAACAGCAGGTCCTGTGCTTTGATGCTGAAGGAAGACTTGTGTGTATGTGTGTCTGTGTGTAAATGTTTGCATGTCTTAAAGCAGTTTCTCAGTCTATGCAGTGTGTTTAATGGTATTTTGTGTCTGTGCATGTACTTGTGTGGGTTTGCACAGGACTCTCAGAGTAAGCAGGGTGGCTACAGCATGCACCAGCTGCAGGGAAACAAGGAGTTTGGCAGTGAGAAGAAAGGCTACCTGCTGAAGAAGAGCGATGGGTAAGGTGCCAGCACAGACATTATTTAAGACAAGGAATAAACACATTTGGAGTTTATGCTTTTTTGGTCTTTATCTGTATGTGGTAGAATAAATACAGAACAACTGCTTTAAACTGGTGTGTATTCGCATAAAAGTGCAGTTCTCTATCCAGCTCTGTATATTCAGTAGGAATAGGAACACAAAATCATGTTTTGTTTTATAAACAATATAAGTGTAAGTTTTGCTCACTGGAAGTGCTCTGCTGGAATAAGGGTGAATATTTCTATCTTCACTTCCACTCTTTGTGCATTGCAGATAAAACCTTGAGCTGCAGCTACACCCTGAAAAAGTTTTTAAAAAGACACACTACTTTAACGTACCATTTTCTTTTGTAGAGATTTAGGCATTTTGGAGACAATGATGCTCATCCTTACGCGCACGACTCATGTCTCCCACCAAAAATACGTCTTTCTCAGTGCTATCAATACTACACTGCAAAAACACAATCTTACCAAGTGTATTTTTCTCATTTCTAGTCAAAATGTCTCATCACACTTAAAATAAGACAATCCCCTAAAGAGTAACTTGTAAGTGAGATACAAGAACTTATTTTTATTCAAGAAATTTCGAGAAATCTTACCTAGATAATTTCACTTGTTCCACTGGCAGATTATTTTGCTTGAATTAAGCAAAAAACAATCTGCCAATGAAACAAGTGAAAATTATCTTGGTAAGATTTCTTGACATAAGATTTTCAAGAACCATTGTCTAAAAATAAGCTCTTATATCTCACTTACAAGTTACTCTTTAGGTGATTATGTCTTATTTTAAGTGTGATGAGATATTTTGACTAGAAATGAGAAAAATACACTTGGTAAGACTTGGATTTTTGCAGTGTATATCAGGATGCGCAGCCCAAGAACTAGCCAAACAACCCAGATAACTTTGACCCCTATTCCAGGCCTATATAACAAACTGTGGAGAAATGTCTGGATATGCCCCCAGTCTCCACTGACTCACCAGCTGTATGGATGAAAGAATCTATTGCTGGACCCCCATGAGGGAAACCAGGGTTTGGTTCTTGCATGTAACATCACTTACCATCTTTGTATAGTTTCTTGTTTAAGTTTGAAGGACCATAGTTTGACCTCCAAAATGGAAAAAGATGAGTGATCAGAGTTTGTTGACCTAACATTAATTTCTTGGGCATTTGTGTAGCAACTGTATCCCCTACACAGCCTGGTCAGGTACATGTGATACTAGTTAATAGACGACATCTGCTGACATATGTAACGTAAACCCACTGCGGACCACGTATAGATACAGAAGGTGAAGAAAGATGTAATAACCCTTTTCTTTTTGTACCCTTCCCAAACACACAGACTGAGGAAGGTGTGGCAGAGGAGGCAGTGCTCAGTGAAGGGGGGCATCCTCACCATATCTCATGCCACGGTGAGTGAAAACACACACACACACACACACACACACACTCATACAAACTCCCTGACCCCTGCGAGTGACTGTGTGGATCAAAGGGTGAACATCACGTGGGGAGGTTGCGTTGGGCTTTCTCAATCTGGATGCTGGCAGAGTGGAATTGACATAGATGGGTTGTCATGGCAACCATGTCCCCCCTCGCCCCTCCCCCTCCGCCTGCTGCACCAGGGTGACTCATCTCAGAGCGAGTGTGAGCATACTGTATATGCTGGCACGTCTATAGCATTGTCTACACTGTTGTGCGGCAGTAACAGCAGACGCCGCTCACCATCATGGCTGTGTTTTGCGAAAGAGAATTAAACATTGTATTCAGAAGTAAATGAACATTGAGAAGCATCTGCCATTTTTGTTTTAACCTCCCACTGAGCCTCAAACAAAGAGACCAACTGGGCTGAATAGCTAAACACAATCAGGAAATGTACCTAATTGTGGCAAAGCAGTGACAGGTGTCTGATTCAACACAGATAATCACCAAATCAAATTTAATGACAGTGACTGCGAATAACAAAGGGGTGCATTTGTATGTCACAATAGCAGCCTTTTGTAAATGCTATTTTTCTGTCCCGCACATTGTGCAAAACATCTAATTTATCCAATAATAAGGGTCTTAAAAATATTGTTACAGTTATTTTTCCTGATTCTGTATCGATTCTCAAAAAAATGTTATTTGGATTTTTACATTGCATTGCATTTGTAGTTATTTATTTAAGCTAATGTTAATTCTTTTACTCACATCGTACAAAAAGTAGTGTAAAAATGTTAGATATTACAGGGACTGAGCATAAATACATATCCCACATTTTGATTGTATTGAAATAAATATTTTCAGTCAGATGTTATGCATATGATGTTAACATTGTTTTCCTAAAATTATCAAGATCTTAGAGTCAAATAAAAGGATAGTATTAATATTGTTCCAAAAAAGATGGAAATATCAATGAAAACACTTGTTAGACATCTGTTAGATAGATCTGTTTTTACATTTAAAGGACCAGGAAATTAAAGAAATACTTTACCTTTGTATTCTAATGAGGTCTGCTTATTTAGTTAGTTTACATCATTACATCACTTATTGCATTCATGTGCCTATGCGATAAAGAAGTAAAAATTTGAGATGGTAAAGGTGTTATTACATCTTCATGTATGGATCAGTATCACTATAAGGTGCCTTTTAGACTTCAAAATGTCCAAAAAAATAGAGATTTTCCACTTAACTTCATGTTCAATGTGTCAAGTCGACTGTAGACTGTTAGAAATGCATGGTGGTCAAACTCCCAGATTTTTATTAGATATTTTGCAAGCAGACAAAGTACAAGCAGACCACAAAATATGAAACAAATATGTCCACCCTGTCGCCGACAAATACATGCAAAAAATAAGTGACAGGGTGGACAGGTTTGGCTAAAGTTAGCATTTAATGACCACGTCTTTGAAGAGGACTGAGTAATGTTCAACAAATATCTTTTGGATTATTGAAAATGTTTATATTAAACGATATTTAGTAGTGACAGGGTGGACATGCCAAGTTTGAACACATCTAAGTACAAACCTAAAATGATGAAAATTTTAGAATGTCAAAGTAAATACTAAATACTCTCATAGATTATGTTTCCACCTCCAGTGAGGACATGCAAAATAATGATGATGTCATCAGTGATGTCATCAACCAGATTATTAAAGGGGCGATTCCCCCAAAGTAAGAGGGTGGACAGCAATTTCAAGGACATGTATAGAATGTTGAATATTATTATGAAAATAAAATATAAACAAGAAAAGCACTCGGAGAGTGCAAACCTCCACCAAGGCAGATCAGTCACCCCCCCCCATCACCACCAAAATTTAATCATTTGTTCCTTGTGCCAGTATCAATATTTCCTGAAATTTTCGTCCAAATCCGTCCATAATTTTTGGAGATATCTCACTCACTCACAGACAGACAGACAGACAGACAGACAGACCAATGCCAGCAAAAACATAATCTCCTTGGTGGAGGTAATTAGCAAAATGACTTGTTTTATTGAAAAACTTATATAATGACAACATGTTAAAAGTTTTTTTTGTTTTTTTTTCTTATTTATACACTTATCAACCTCAGTAAAGTTAGACGGTCAGTGTGAGGGATATGTACTAATCATGTACATTCCCTCAAAGAAAATTGTGTAAAATAATAAAATCACATTTCAAGAGGTTTAAAATTGTTCTGGTGTATGTGTAAGTGTTTGCCCGCTCATAATAAAACCCTGGAATTTCATTATTTTGCAATGTGTTCATGGTGACAGTTAGATTCTGCTCGGGAGAAACCAAAGGCACCTTATAGTCAAATTGACCCTTATACAGTTTACCCATATATCATTTGTAATATATATATTAACATGTTTTATATATTAGCAGAAGACAGAATGAACATCATTAGCCTTGTAATATATATTCATCTGTGAGTATTAATCATCATGTGCACCATAGTTATTCTGTAAATATTCAACCTTCTGTGCAATATATTTTTTTATATTCTCAATTTTCATTCTTGTTTTTATTAGCTTACCGGCCGACAGGCCGTAAGCTATTGTCGTCATGCGGCGTCTGTCAGTGTCGTCTGTCGTCGTCTGTCGTCGTCGTCGTTGTCTGTCGTCATCTGTCATCCGTTACAAAAATTTCAATCGCCTTCTTCTCCGAAACTATAATTCCGATTGACTTCATACTTGGTATACAGCTTCTTTATGATGATGTCAGCAAAAGTTAGTGA
This sequence comes from Sphaeramia orbicularis, assembly GCF_902148855.1. Taxonomy (NCBI): domain Eukaryota; kingdom Metazoa; phylum Chordata; class Actinopteri; order Kurtiformes; family Apogonidae; genus Sphaeramia; species Sphaeramia orbicularis. Next base: position 13,585,011 of record NC_043976.1, on the reverse strand, counting down.
AATTATTTGGCTCTGGATCTGATTCTGGATTTGGTGCAACTTTGAAAAATGTCCCCATTATAAGCGATAGGAAGTGGATTGATGCAATAACTCAGTAAATATAAATGATATCAACTTAAAATTTCTACACTATAGCCCTGATGGGGAGATGACCAAAACGTAATGTCCACATGCTGATCAGGATCTTCTTCTGGATCTGGAACTGACGCAAAATTAAACATGGGCTCTTATGAGGAAAAATTTTCAATCGTCTTTTTCTCCCAAACTACAGTTCTGATTGACTTCAAACTTGGTATACAGCTTCTTTATGATGATGTCAACCCAAGGTACTGAAATTATTTCAGTCCAGATCTGATTCTGGATTTGGTGCGACTTTGAAAAATTTTCACATTGTAAGAGATAGGAAGTGGATTGATCCAATAAATCAGTAAGTATCAATGATATCAAGTTGGAAATTGAATTTTTTACAGATCTGATTGGAATATGACCAAAACATGGGCTATTTCTGTAATATAATAAATACACAGAACTGGGTGATAATAAATGGCATCCGGATACATTTCCCAAAGCTTTTAATTTGGCCGGTAAGCTACAGGGCCATTGGTCCTATTTTCTTCATATTTGTAGGACTTTATCGTGTACATATTTTGTGCCTTATATTTTATCTATAACTATCTTTTTGCACTGAAAAAGGAGAAGCTTTCGAATCTCGTGCATTCAGTATAATGACAGTAAAGGGGATTGTATTGTATTGTATTGTATTCTATGTATCTGCCAACTCAGGTACATGTTTTTGTTGAAGTGAAAGTTTTGTTTATTATTTCCATTCCTCTAGTCTGTTGTGTGTTATCAGTTACCATTTGTGTGTTGTTACTCTGTTCGCTAACATTTTGTGCTTTTAAACTAACAGTATGCACTTAAATATTGTATGAGGCGAGCATCAGGACAGCATTACTGAATGTACTTTCTCTGTTGAGGAATGGCTGTCAGCCGGCCTGTTGGTCGAGCCGGTGAGCGTGGTGAAGATGACACGCTAGAGGCTTATTTACCAACAGACAGTTGTTTCAGCTGGATGTAACATGGCAGGGAGGATTAGCTCTGGTGGTGCGTAATGACCGTGAGTGACAAGACCACAAGCCTCTACAGATTTATTGTTCACATTTATGGTATTAGGGCTCAGGGTTGGTTCGGAGCAGCACACAGTCACTGTTTCGCACGTGATGACATAATTTCTGTCTGCTGAAGAAAACTCAGGGGGAAGTGGTTGTCTCAGATATGATATGAAAGGTTTCCTTTTTGGCACCGAGCAAAGAAAAGCTACATACATCTATGAGCCATGCTCCAGTAAGTGAGACTTAGGGAGACTGTCTTCTAACATCTTCTCTGTAAAGTAATGGGTTGGATTAATTTCACATTTTATGTGTAGCTTTCTTTGGACAATGTTTACAAAGTGTAGACACAGTTTTGACCTATTTAATTTTTTAAATTTTTGGTGAATTTTTGAAATATTAACAATTGGCCTTTACTTATAATGGGCCATATTTTGATGGTTTATAACATGGAAATGGGTAGAGATATCAATATAGTTATTGTTGAGCATAGGAAGTCAAAAATGGACTTTCGTTTGGGCCCATGACCTTTGACCTTGAGAGACCTTGAAGGGTCAAATTTAAGCTCACCAATGTCTACCTTTCAACAGTCTTCTTCTCCAAAACTACTGGTTGGATTGATTTCAATTTTTTTATGTAACTTCCTTGGCACAATTTCTACAAAGGTTGTTCACAGTTTTGAGAAATTTTGACAGATTTTTTAAATTGGAAAAATTTTCCTTTACTTATAATGGGCCATATTTTGATATAACATGTAACGGTTAGCGATATCAATATAGTTCCTATTGAGCACTGATAGGAAGTCATATATGGCCTTTCATTTAATTAGTTGAGTTCTCCACTAGTGAAAGTACCACCCACTTCTATTGGGAGATTGATCTCTTGCATCAACACCACAGGACTCTAACATACCAGCAGATATTCAACTTGTTTTTGATGCTTAAATGGAACATACAGGTGAGAAACAGGGCCATTAGTCCTATTTTTTTTGTTGTTCATCCCTCGTGGCAGCTGAACTTTTGGTGACTTTAGTTGACGTGGCGAGATGCCAGCCGACCGGCCGAGCTCCAAGGCTCATCACAGCCTGTTAACATTTCATTAGCACGTGCCCCTGCCCCTCCTCTGGCCCTCATTGGCAGGAGACAATGCTCAGTATCCATGTGCCAACTGGGCCCATTATTACAGTACCAAGGCCAGCCAGCACGGCCCAGTTTCTCCGTCTGGACTGAAGAACCCTGGAGTTCACATTGTGTCGCTCTTACAGAGATTGGTCAATTTAAATCTGTTCTCATCATAGTTTTGATGTCTTTATGTCGCTCACAGTGGTCCCATCATACTACAGTATCAACACTTAATAGTTTTTGGCATTTATTGGCAAAACTGCAAAAGAATTACTGCTTTTGTTCCATTTATGTAGACTGCATGTCTTTGTGTTTTAGAGACAATCTCAATGGGTATTCTACAAACTAAATGCGTATGGGAAAACGGCATCAGTTTATTAATCAACAAAGAAAACAGTCAGTTGCAGAAAATGTGAAAATACTTTTGTACTTTTGGTTTATTAGACTCAAGTCAGGGGTACATGATTTGCTGAAAGGTCATATTATGATTATTATGGACAACATTACAATTTCAGTCTACTTACTTGACCTCAAATCTTTAATCATTTATAAATGTGTGTGCATTCTTTAAAAAAACTGTAAAACTGACATTGAAATTGAAATTGAATTATATTGTGCTGATCTACTTTAAAACCATATATGTATAATAACATTATATCAAATATTTCTGACAACATTCAAATTCAGCAGTAAAGCACACTTTACTCAGTTTAACTGTATCTTTCCTTTGGTCGCCTGTTAATGATGTCATATCCTGTATATTTGTACAAAAAGTAGTGTAATAGTGTTGGATATTACAGGGACTGAACACAAACACATATCCCGTATTTTGATTGCATTGAAATAAACATTTTCAGTCAGATTTTTTGCATATGATGTTAACATTCTTTTCCTAAAATCATCATGATTTTAGAGCCAAATAAAACACATTTATTTTTAATGTTATTTGCAGAAGCTTCACTGGAATGAAATTATTTAAGAGGATAATTTGTCACTAAGTGTGATGCAAATAAAGCTGTATGTTTCTTTTCAGTAAAATCCTCTTGAGTCACAAAGTTCAGTTTATATGTTCTGGGCTTTTATTTTGAAAGGTAACAACAGAAGTGATTCATCTGCAGAGTGTGCATTTATATCATCTTTATAGTTTATTTTAGTGTATTTCAGTGCAAATGTTTGTTTCTGCATATTTGTGCATTACATCAGTTTGAATCTGTGTAATATTTTGGTTTTTTTTATTACTTTTTTTTGTTTGTATTAGTGTGTTTATGACAGTGTTGTTGATGTGTGTGTGTTTCTGACCTCACCGTTATTATTTTGTTTGTGTGTACAGTCCAACAGGCAGCCGGTCAAACTCAACCTGCTCACCTGTCAGGTTAAGCCCAGCGCCGAGGACAGGAAGTGCTTCGATCTCATTTCTCGTGAGTTTTTGCACATATGACAACAAGATAGAAAACATTACGAGTAAAGTTAGGCTAATCCTGCCTTCATGTGCTAGAGGAATGATGGTAAATGCTAGTTACAAACTCGAAAATTGGACATGTACACGCCCTATTTTCCACTGGAGAACGGGAAGAATTTTGATATGCAAGCTGCCGAGATGAAAATAACCTGTGAACTTTTCAACATGGCAGAGAGGGTTCTGCTGCTGTTAGCTGATGATTTTGCACATTTATAGTGTACACACACACTTTCAAAAAAAAAAAAAATGCTGTTGCAGATGAATTAACACGTCCAAAACTTTTACCCAAGTAGCAGGTCATGAAAAAATGTGTGTCAGCCATTTTTCATTTTGCTATGAATGCACCTGAACACAACGCACTTTAATTTTAAATTCACAGGTGAAAAGGGTCATCTTCGTGATAGCCCATGAAGGCAGCATTAGACATACTTTTATACTACACCAGCCACTTCACAGATATGGTGCTGGGTTTGGATAGCTCATTCTCCCTGTTACCTGTGAGTGAAATGCAAAATCTGACATTTGCCTAGTTAACGTTATGGTCTGTGTGTTCAACAGATAACCGGACATATCATTTCCAAGCTGAAGATGAACAAGAATTTGTCATGTGAGTACAAAACACTGCACAGACAAAAACATCTGTAATGCCTTTGTGCTCATTTATTTATTTTATTTTATTTTCATTTAAAATCAGGTAAGTTATTGGAGAACTGATACTCATTTTCAAAAACAACCTGGACATATAGAGACGAACTACCAGTCACTCTCACATTCACACCTTTGGGCAATTTAGATTAACCAATGAACCTACTGGTGCATGTCTTTTGGATGACATGACCAACGTAAACTCAGCTTTTTAGTTTTAGGAGTTTACCCCTCCCACTGTATCCCACTATCTGATCACACATGTAAGATACGGTTGAGTCAGGTTCTGTGATGACAACCTGCCACTAAATGCTTTTCATTAATCAGCTCAGATGTCCAGTTGTTGCTCAACTGAAGACAGGAAATGAGTTTTCTAAAGCTTGAGTTCGTTGAGAGTGGGTGGCAGCGAGGAAAGCAGTGGGATTTGTGGTCGGCAGTAATTCAGGTCATTGTAACCTCATACTGTTGTTTCCCATGCTGTCACACACATACATGTACGTAGGTGGGCATGCAACACACTGAAACACACACACACACACACACACACACAGATTATCAAAGGATTAGGAATAACAATTATTTTACTGACTCACTCTACTATTCGGTTTTTGTGCTGAATGCCAGTTGTCATGTTAAATCCATTTTGGTGCAGAATGGAATAAAAAAGAATTCTTAATATAGTTGCTAATAAAATGCGGTTTACTTTAGCTTTAATATGAATGAAGCTCAAGTGTTTTAACTTTAATGAATGAAAGAAGTACCAAAGCTTTAATTTAATTGGAAACATTTATGAAAATAAAGCATTTGGATTCATATCAACATTTCTTTTTCTTGCTTAATCATCTTATGATTTTTTTCTCTGTTGCCTCCTGTGAAAAAAAAAGTAAACACCATGTTGCTTCTCTGAATCACTCAAAAACAAATATCAAAAGAAACCTGAATGAATCCCTGTGAATTGTGTTGAGTCATAAGGATTAGAACAGAGACCCCCCCCCCAAAAAAAAAAAACATACAAACAAATGTGAAGTGTTCTGCGGCAGGGCTTTGATCTGCATTACTTGTGTACTTTTGTGCGGGTTTTGCATGTTTCTGCCTCGTAGTGTTTGTGCCATTTGGTGCAGGGCTGCCTGAACACTGAACGCACATGTGATCCTCTGGGATGGAAGTCGTTGCTCCTCACTGCCTCTTCTGTCACGCACTTCCAGCAGCAGCAGCTCCGTCTTTATGGGATGTTCCATAAAATATTCAGTATTCCACAGGGCTCCTGCTTTGTGCAATAATACCCTCCCTCCTAATTAAGCAGGAAGCATATTATACTGCATAATATAACATGTATGCATAAACCTGCTTTTGGCTCAGTGTCAGCGTACCTACGCATCTGCGGTTCCAAATATCCTGTTTCTCACACTTTCAGATAAACACACACTCTCACATGCTGGTTTGTGTGCCCACTCCCTGTCTGGCCCTGGCCTCTGCAGATACAGTTGACTGACAATGACAGAGAAAGTGCTGATGAAACTCATAGGCCTGTGTGTGGGTGTGTCGGTTTTATGTCAGAGTGTGTGGTGTAGTGAACGAGGAGAGTCCATGTTTGAAAGACAGCTCCAGTGTTTCCTGTCTGCATGATTATTTTAACAACTACAGTGTGCTTGTTTTCAATTTTTCATTTATGCTTTTGTTTGTTTGCATCTGTTTATGTTTCAACAAAAATGAAAAATAGATGTCACAGGGAACAGCAAAAGGGAGCATTTTTAATAATTTTACTATACTTTGTGTAGTCACAATACTTGAATGCTTCACATAATGTGGTTTAAAGTGAATGATAAACAGTATATTTATTAGGGAATCACCTATTGCAAATTCTGGATCAAAACCAACACAGATATTGTACTGGTATTGTAAGTCTTCCACTACAATAGTGGCCAATATGTGTATTTTATGGTTTGTTTTGTTTTGTTGTTATTTATGTCCCCTTTGGTGCCATTAACTACTTATATGACTTCACCTTCCTAAAATAATTACCTAAGTCATTTTTTCAGATTTCAGGGAACCAAAAAAACGAACCAGGCCTAAGTCACACTCACTATTCAATCAAATGATCTGTTTAACTGAGAATGTAGGTGATTTTACCAGAGGTGGCCAGCATCAGGAGGAGATGATTTAGGCAAAAAAAAAAAGTCATTTTTGTCAAAAAAATTCATTTAGGAAGTTGACGTGTAAAAATAAGTGAACTTAAGTGTTTTATAGTCTTTGAGCCCTTCATCACATTATCTTTGAATGAGTAAGATGATATCCAGTAACAATATTGGCCAATATCAGGAAACATTACCATATCAAACACCCTTCCATCCATCTTCCGAACTGCTTAATCCTTGAGAGTGTCACTGGGGGTGTTGGCAGCCTATCCTGGTTCACCTTGGACTCAGGACTTTGGACCCAGTTCATCACAGGGCTGATATATTCAGACAAACAGCCTTTCACGCTCAATTTCACACTTATGGGCACTTTAGAGTACAAATGGGTGTTTTCAAATAACATCAGAATTAGATTTTTATATTGAAAAATCTTGAATTTGAAGTTTTAGATTTTTTCAATTATTGATGTGAGAATTAATGCTGTTTCTTAGTGCTTTTTGTTATCTTTTATGCACTGGACTATCAAATCAAGCTATTTAAGAAAAACACCTTTTTGATGGCTTTCTAAAAATATTTTATTACATTTGCTATCTTTAAATTTCACCTTCAGAACTGATTTCTGATTTTAAAGTTATTAATCCCTTTCATTATAGTACATTCTACATAAATGAAACTGATTTATATTATTCCTAACACTAATGCTAATATCTTCCCTCATGCAGCTGGATCTCGGTGCTGACCAACAGTAAGGAGGAGGCTTTGAATATGGCATTTCGTGGTGAGCAGAGCAGCGGAGGGGAGGACGGTTTGGAGGACCTGACTAAAGCCATCATAGAAGACGTATTGCGCATGCCTGGCAATGAAGTCTGCTGCGACTGCGGAGCTGCAGGTGTGTATCGCTGGTGTTGTGTGTCTATAGAGGCTCCTTTTATACATCCTCTTCCTGTTTTGTGCTTAGTCAACCTTCACCTTATTACAGGAAAAGGCAAACACCTTTACTTCAGCATATTCTGATATAAATGTGGACATATTTTTTACTTGACGCCATGCCCCATGTTGATAACTTTGCAATGTCAGAGCCATTTTAGGCACAGCACCCCTCAGTTTGATAAAAACTGAACCAGCAAACCTGCAAAACTCCCCAGCAACCCCTTGACAAACAGGCAGCGGTGTGTGTTAATGTGTACGCAGTGGTGTTGTTAGCATTCAGGACACAACCCTATCCCCATCCTCCCCCGCACTCTGAAGCTAAGACTCAGCACTCAGGAGTGGCGTAGACATTCAGGCCCTCCGACAGTGAACACACACATGCACACACACACTGAGCGTCCTTTTCTAACACAAACACACACAGCAGCTCACCGACCGATGGGAGGACTTATGCACTGAAGGGAAAAAGCATTTCTATGCTCTGAGGAACAACATTACATCACGTTGTTACATAAGTTGCTACGTTGTCGACCCCTGCAATCTGCAGAGGGGAGGTATTTTGTCTTGTCTTGTTTCTATACATGGCTCCAGTAGTAGCACACATTCCAGATGTGGTTTAAGCTGTTGTTCTCCTTTATGAAATCACAACTAATTTCTGCGAATATGATGAATGGATGTCATAGTCAGATGTCACCAAGAGAAAGAGGTCGACTCCATCTCATTTGATAGTCTCCCTATATCTCGCAGCTTTGCAGATTCAGTATTAAGCAGCTATAGAGGTCACTCTGCATCCTCTCATCATGCTTAACATGCACCGTGTGACCTCTCCTCAGCTTGCATCTGCTCCTTGTGTCATGTAAATGTGTGTGCGTCTCAGTTCATAGCTGTGTTCAGGCTGTTTCTCTGTGTGACTCATTTGTTTTGGGCAGCCTCGCTTGTTTCCACCAGCCTCTGCCTGGTGTTCTCCTGTCAGATCCAGATGGACCAGTACAGAAAACACCTCAGATCCAATACAGCTGAGCTATACGTTTAAGGCTGACTTAACCCTCCCAGATTGCATCAGATCAACAGGCTATGATGGCTGTCAGTTAGTTTGCTTAGAGAGAAATGTGTGAAGACACCACATGACTCTGCTGCATCACAGCCATTTGCTTCCCATTACTATAGATTACACAGTGAACTGATGCCCCTCCTGCATATGACTGGGGTCACATTGCATACAACATTCTCTAGGAGCCTGTGATATATGTACTATTGATTTCGTGGCTGTTTGCGACATAAATACATTCAATAAATGAGTTTCTATGCTTTGTTTCATTACACAAAATAATGTTGTAACTACATTGGATTAAATAATGGGGCTGCTGCAGTGTCCTGTTATGTCGTTTAGTGCACTGTTTTATTCAGTTTCCAAACATGACAGGGACTGAAATCTTTTCAGATATCTGTAAACATTGGTGTCAGTAGTTTTGGTACCTGTCTCTATCAATTTAATAACCTTTGTCAAGACTTGCTGTTTTCCTCCCATGTTCACCATTCACACAGAAATGAATCAAATGTGGGGAGAAATGATAACAGTGTTTTTACTGACAACAGCTTTAAAAGAATGCAGACATGAGACATGCAGGATTTTCAATGAACGCCACCACTGTCACTTTTTATTGATATACCCAAAACAATATATGTTCCTCCTATCATATTATATTTGACAAAAGAAGAAGGAAAGTGTGTTGAACATTCTGGGCCAGATGAAATGACACCCTTTTAAAGAGACTGTTTCATATCGAGCTACCAGCTGCCTATATCACCCATTTAATACCCAGATGAAAGTGTATCATTTGAGGCTCAGTATAGATCAGTTTATTGCTCAGTATTGTGTATGTGTCATTAAAATGTGGGTCATTATGTGCTGTTCTAGACCCAAAGTGGCTCTCTACCAACCTGGGGATTCTGACCTGCATCGAGTGCTCTGGCATCCACCGAGAGATGGGGGTTCACATCTCCCGTATCCAGTCCATGGAACTCGACAAGCTAGGAACCTCAGAACTCTTGGTGTGTCTGTTTGTACAAAAATACAGTTTACACAGTGAAGTTTGTCATCTCTTCTCATTGTTTTATCTGTATTGAAATAGTGGAAGTAATGAGAAGCATACGTAGTTTTGGAAGAAGAACAGAGAGTGTAATTTAATGCCTAAAACAGACAGGATACATACTCCCAGAACTAGGTTGCTCATCTATCTGTGAGGACATGCGAATGCTGTTATACTTGTCAACATTCTCATGATCTCATGCAGACGTTTTACTGCTTTTTCTTCTCCAGCTGGCCAAGAATGTTGGGAATAGTAGTTTCAATGAGATCATGGAGGGAAACCTCCCATCCCCTTCACCAAAGCCCACTCCCTCTAGTGACATGTAAGTACTCACTTGGCAGAAATTTTCACAAACAATAAGCTTTTCTTTATTTCCAAACAAACCACTGAATTCTTTGTCTCTTAAAATACACGTTGCACCCACAGGACAGTAAGGAAGGAGTTCATCAATGCTAAGTATGTGGACCACAAGTATGCGAGGAAGACATGCACGTCTGCGGCAGCTAAAATGATTGAGCTCTTTGAGGCGGTCCAGTCCAGGGACCTGCTGGCGCTCATCCAGGTCTACGCCGAGGGGGTGGAGCTTATGGAGCCCCTTCCAGAAGCAGGGCCGGTGAGTCTGACCTCTAAGACCAGACTACTTTGTTGTTCATGTCAGTGTCTGATATGAACCCAAAGACAAAAGAGTTAATGTCAGCATTCCTTCAGCTGCTTGTAAAGCCTCTCCCATAACCTCCACATGCATTGTTACAGTATATTTTTATCACATCCTTTTGCCTGATAATAGGCTGGAGAGCCTAAAAACACTCCTGCGCAGTGCTCTACATGTGTTACTGCAGTGGTTTGTCCTCATCTAAGGCTGTGTCCCAGCAGGACAGCCAAACGCTGACACATTTCTGCCAGTTGGTGAATTATTTGGTTGTTCAAAATGGGTGTAACAGTTGGAAATTTTTGAGTCATAGGGATAACTTCACCAGCAGGTGGTGATATCCAGCAACCTCCACCACACTGTAGGGCATGATCATGTCATTCGAGTCCATATTTACACAGATGACGGGACAATTCATGTCTCTGTTTTTAATTTTGTGGTGCAGCCTGCTTTTCATCTGTGTCCTTGACTGGTTTACGCATAAATGAAAGTGAAATAACAAGCAGTAGATGATGACGATACCATACTGTAAACAACATGCTTGACCAGACGTAATCTGACATAAATAGGTCAAGGTTTTATAACATAGATGTGAGTCTCTTCTAATGAAAAATTAAGGGTGAAACGCAGCAGTAAAACTAAAAGAACGATGTCATTTAATGACAGAGGGAGGTGCTGCTGCTGCTGCTGTCTGCGCTATCAAGTCTGACTCACCGATATCTGATCTGCTGCTGTCAGTACATCTGAAAGGCTGCTCTCTGCAGACAGCACAGTGACATCCCACACATTGTCCAGCCCTGAAACACAGACTGCACGACTGGAATGCATCACTATATATAGCCACATTGCTATAGATGCCAAGAATCCAGCAATATCAATAACCTTAGCTGTCATATATTTCATCTTTTATCTCCGTCCTGCCTTTCATTTACAGAAATTACATTGTGATCCAGCTTTACTACATATATTAATCCCTCAAAAATGGACACATCTGAGCATCATTGCTGCAAAAATAATATTTTTAGGAGCCATTTTGTTTACTGCAGCTTGTTTAAAAGCTGAAAGGGCGACAGAGAACGAGAGAATACAGAATGGATGCTGCCCAGATTGTCTCACCGTGTCTTTGCTGTGTTTGATGGCCCCCTGCAGGAAGCCGGAGAGACAGCACTGCACTACTCTGTACGGACTGCTGACCAGACCTCACTGCACCTGGTGGACTTCCTTGTGCAGAACAGGTACATTTCCTACAGTAGCATTTGCCACGGTAAGCTAGAATACTGTTTGTATTTTTTGTTTTACAGCACTGTGAATCGGTTTCAGCTTTTCGTCTAAGTATCTGTCAAATTTTCCTTACACACATCAGTAGTTTACAAAAAAATGCAGTAAACAACTGTTTCATGCAAACACCCAGCATTTGATCTTACTGTCTGCTGCGAGCTGCTCCGTTCTATATGCCTCGGTATTTAATAAAGCGGTGGAAGTGCAGAAGAAAGCTTAGCGCCGCACAGCTCAGCTTAGATTCCCACAAGGCAAACAGAAATGGGTCAAGCACTTGTTCTCTGCCTTAATTTATTCCTCTCTTTTCAATTGTTTACCCACCACTGCCTCAACTGCACACAGCCGCTACAGAAGGAGTGGAACCCTCTCATTAATTAATATCTGCTCATACTGTGTCATGCTTTGCCCTCATTATTTGAAAATATGTGACTCTCTCCAGTAGCTGTAGAAGATGTAAAATTAGATTATTTACCTGCTGTTAGTTTTGCATCATAATTGAATACAGTTTTGGTGTTATTTCAGTTTATTACCTCAGACTTTGAAGCCAAAAGAAAAAAACCTTTACTGTAATTTAAAGCACTAGAGCTAGGTTTATGTCACATCACAAGACTGTAGAAAACCCTCTCAGGCTAATGTCCTGTGAACCCAGAATATGTGTTGGAATGTCTGTGTTTTGTTTTTTTCCACAGCGGTAACCTGGATAAGCAGACGGAGTGGGGGAACACCGCCCTGCATTACTGCTGCATGTATGAGAAGCCTGAGTGCCTCAAGTTACTCCTGAGGGGCAAACCGGCCACAGACATCAGTGAGTCACATGGCCCAGTTCACCCTCCCGCTAATGTCATCTGTAGGTACATATGTGACTCCTAACTGTTGATATGCTCGCTCCCTCAGCCAATCAGAATGGAGAAACGGCGCTGGATGTTGCCAGGCGACTGAGGAACACTCAGTGTGAGGAGGCAGTAAGTATCTCTCTCTCTATCTGACAGAAACTGCAGGAGCTTTTTTGGACATCACGGTGCATTTTAATGGCCATAAGGATGTTTCAGTTGAATAAAATCATACTGCTGTTCAGGTAAATTAAAAACACACAAGAGCAGAATAGAGTGTGTTAGACATTATTATTGAGATTGTTTAGAACACTAGATGGCAGTCAAAGGTCTGTCTCCAGCCTCAGGCAACAGCAGCCAATAATTGTTTAAGACGGTTTATTATTAACAGTGAAATGAACATGCAGACAAAGAACAATCCTCATTGTAATGTAAACGCTGTAACAATTGTTTTGTGTATAACTCAGGAATGTGTGTGTGTGTGTGTGTGTGTGTGTGTCAGCTTGTACAGGCTGCAGAGGGGAAATTCAACCCCCACATTCATGTGGAGTACGAGTGGAGCCTCAGACTGGAGGAGATGGATGAGAGCGATGACGATTTGGATGACAAGGTTTGAAAAGAGCATCGGATTTCATTACGCCCATACCCTGCTGCTGAAAGTCATAATGGAAACTACTTAAGAGTCATACTGGGGCTCAGATCCTGTGAGCAGTGATTCTGTATCACTGTCAACAATAGCCTCTGCAGATGTAGGCACATCTTTTATGCGCCTGTTGATGTTTTTTTTCTTGTATGTTTTCTTCATTTCTGTGGTTAACACTTGTTAGTCACTTGTAAAGATGTTTCCAGCGAAGCTAAAATGAAGTCTTCAGTGGAGATGAGGGATTTGAGCAATTTCAAGCATCAGGAAGCTGGACTTTGATGTTATTATGTGCACAGTATGAAGGAACAAGACATCAGCCTCTTTGTGTATTCACATTTTGCACAGACTAAACCACATACACATACAGGGTTTTACAGCTTTAATGAAGTGAGGCAAAAACAACAAAGACAAAAAAAACATGGAGCAGAGATTAAATGATCAGTGTCAGATGGAGGAAGGTTAAAACTAGGATAAATTTAATTGGATTTAAAGTCATTGTTACAGCTTTACCATAAACAGACAAAGCCAGTTTTCACTCAAGTATATAAAAATATCCAGAAATATGAAATATGCAGGAATTGTACACTGTAAATATGGAAATATCCTCTTGAGACCAAGCAATGGATTTTTGTTCTCTGTAGGGGATGTGTTTCGCAGCTTTTCTTAAAAAAAAAAAAAAAAAAAAAAGATGTCCACTGTAAAGGACATTCCATAGAAAAAAAAACAACAGTGTATCAGAAAAAACTGTTGCATTATGCTGTTTCCAAACAAGACCATTATTGAATACAAAAGGAGCCAAAACTTTTATTTTCCTGGGTCTCAGGAGAATATGAAGTACAGTTAAGTAGTTAAAATGCAGTGAAACGATACAAAGATGCTAAAACTGAAGGAAATCAAATCTGAAGTGCCTGCATTAATCTCTAAATGCAAATCAAACATACATTCGTACTCAACTAAATCAAATACAGTGGCTCCGATTTAAAACAGAGATTTAGATTTGTATGTTTTCATATGTTTTGTTTTTTGTTTTTTTTAATTTAACCTTTATTTACCCAGGCAAGCAATTAAGAACAGATTCTTACTTACAAATGCAGCCTTTTTTCTTTCTTCCAAACCCCTACCCCATGTTACAGATAAGAATGATGGCAAAACTAGGTTAATTGAATCACATCAGCCTTTCCCATTATAGGATTAGAAAGAACCTATCAATGTAAAGGTCTGGATTTAGGAGGATTTAGGTGATCTAATTGCAGAAATTGAACACAAATGAGCACATCTTCTGTCGCGTGTGAGATATTTCTTTGGATTTAGTGACACGGAGCAGAGAGAGGAACCCTAGTGAATTAAAGAAAAGCAAATGGGTAGAAAGAGCAGAGACATGACTCACAGGATCTAGTCTGTTGGAATAGACCTACCATTGACCGACTGTCTCCACTGGTATTCTCCTTCCTTTCCATCGTCTGATACACTAAAAAAACTATCAAACCTCATCTACATGTCATATAGTCGACACACGTTCTTCTGTTCTTCTATGCATCACTTCCTTGTGCATTTACCCAGGTGTCACCATCCTGCCTTTCCACCAAATATTTCACAAAATATCTCCCCCTGACGCTATTTAACAAAGACACCATTGCTGTATCCTGGGACTAGAGCCACCCAAGATGATTAAACTACAAATAAGCCAAAGACTTTAACTCCCCTCATCCAGAATGGTAGTGTGTCTGGCCAGATCTTTCTCCATCATTGGCACAAATAAAGTGTGTGTGTTGAATAGATATGTTCTTTTCCAACGCTCTGGGTCTGGTCATGGAACACCAATGACAACAGATACATGATGAAGGGAGGTAGGACGAATGACAAGCAACAAATGTGTCTGTAAAGGAATGAGAATGCCCCAAAACGGAAAATTCAACAAACTAATTCTTATTTAGAATTCACCAAATTATAAAACAAACCCCTTTTTAGGATTTGCAACATTGTCAGCTGATTTCATTGCAGAGATTTTCAGGTGACAGATTGTGACACATTTTCTTCACATCTGAATGAATAAGTAATTAATGTGAATACAGAAAGACCTATATCTTAGTACATTCTGAATTTTATACAAAAACAAATACAATTTACTCATATTTGACCATTTTCGCCTTTTGTTTAGAATCTCTTTCTCAATCAAGCATGTAACAAAAGATAAAACAGCAGCACATTAACCCTTTCATGCACAGTGCTCACTCCAGTGGACAGTTCTTCTCCAGCTGTTCTCTTGTATATTTATGGGTTTTGTTCTTTTAGTTCCAGATCAGTGGACACTCATGCACCATCTCATACACTGACATTCAGACCATTACTGGAACTGAGCTGTTCTACATAAACCTGATCTGCACTAACATGTTTGAGTGGAAATCGATTTGTAATTGTTATGAGACTGTAATTAACTGTTTTCTGAGACTTTTTTTTTTTTTTTTTGCATATCCTCCTGAGACCCAGCAATGCAATGTGTCCTCTATAAAGGACAAAAGTTTGACAGTTTAACTATAATGCTGTCCATTGCAAAGGACATTCCATTAAAAAATCAATCAATCAATAAAAATTGTTTTAAAAATGTATCTGAAAAAACTTGCATTATGCAGTTTCCAATCAAGACAATTTTTTAGTATAAAAAAACTAAAACTGTCAATTTCCTGGGTCTCAGAGGATATTATCTCCATGAAATGAGCAATAACTAGTATTTGAGTAGGATAAAATGTGAGAAAACATCAGATTAGTGGCATTAAAAATGTTTTTATTTCAGTTTTCACACAGTTTATCACTTTCTGACGATGAGTTTTAAATACATGTTTCTTTGCTTCAAAAATTAAACACATAGTGTCCAGCTGAGTGGACATTTTTGTAACTCCACGAAAAATAGATTCATTTAAAAAAAAAAAAAAAAATCAATTGCATTGTTTTTTTCATGCCTAAAGAGGAACAAAAACACTCAAGAAAAAAATATTGACTAAGGTTCTCATAATTCATGCATGAAAGGGTTAAAGATAAAAGCTAAATAGGGAACACTTTTCAACTATAGTGGCAAATTATATAAACACACGCCCTAACATGAGACTCTTCATTCTATTTATTTTATTTTATTTATTTATTTAGACAGGGACAATACACAATCTACATTAACCTTAAACAGGAGAGATATAGTGTGCCAGGTTGTAGCACTAGTGCTAATTTCCACCTGTAGTCCCTGGGCAGGCTGATGTTATCATTAAAAAAAAACACACATTAATAAAAACTAAAACATACAAAAAGCAGTAAAAAATTGATTTCTACAACTCCATCTATATAAAAAGTTCATTCACATCCAACCATTCACTCTTATGTCCCACTGCAGTCTGTCATACACACTCTAAGCATGTTTACATCACTTTACATAATGGCTACAGGTTTGGTCAGAGAGTAGCTGTTTTTTCACCATGTGGGAGAATGTGTGATAGTTTGTAATAGTAGCTCTGTTGGTAATGTGTTCTACATTCGTATGGCCACACATGAGAACGCTGAATTTGCGAATGCTGTTTTGTGCCTCAGAATCCTGCACTCACCACGTGCTGTTAATCAAGTAGTTCGAGATGTTTTTCCAAAACTCAAAGAGAAAAACCTTTTTAACTGAGGAGCAGCAGAATTATGTATATATTATGAATTATTTGAGCTGTTTCTTGGACAGGTGATAAAAGAGGGTAGTTGTTGCATCTGAGTGAGCACATGATGAGAAATACTACCATAAAGCGTGACTCGGTACAAGGTAAAGTATAAAGTACAATCAGAAATGAGGGACGTTTTGCTGTCATCATTTCATGTATCACACAGCATTATTTTGACCGGTTTTCAGCATCAGTATATGATTTGTCTAACAAGCGTGTCTTCCTTGACTGACTGCTGTTTCGTCTCATTCGTTGTGCATCCCCTCTCCAGCCCAGTCCCATCAAGAAGGACCGCTCCCCGAGGCCTCAGAGCTTCTGCCACTCCTCCAGTCTGTCTCCTCATGACAAGCTGTCGCTGCCGGGCTTCATCAGCCAGAGGGACAAACAGCAGCGTCTGTCCTACAGCGCCTTCACCAACCAGATGTACAGCGCCTCCACTGACCTCACCTCCTCCCCCGTGGCTGATGGACCACCGCTGCCACCCAGGAACCAGGGCAAAGGTCAGACCTGCCTGCTCCAAGGGTCTCTGAGCCACAGCCATTTTCGGACAACATTCACTAGTTTATTAGTCTTATCCAATAACCATGACAACCATTGTTCTATCAGCCTGTAAAGGAAATGGTGTAAAGGTTGTGTATGCTTTACTGTGTCTGATAAGCAGAGGGAAGATAGTGTGTGACATTGTACTTAATTATTGTGTCTGTAAATGTTTGATTATATCCAGGACAGGATACGATGTACAGGAATGCTTCATAATGACTTTTTTCTAGAGACTTTTTCTGTGCACTATCCGTGTTTTTACACACACATACACACACCCCACAGTGGAATGCAATTTGTCATCACACAGATCAGAGGGTGGCGAGCAGGTGTCATTAAGACTGCTTACACAGTAAACCTGTGTAAGGCGGGTAGCAGTGGGTGTGTTTTTTTAGGAGTGTGAAGGGAAAGCTGGACACACCACGCATCATCATTAGGCTCAACACTGTACTCGCTATATACTGTGGCTTTGCTGTCTCTGCGGTATTTTAATTAAAAATAACAGTCCTCCCAGAGGGGAGGTTGAAACTCACAGCTTTAATAAATGTTTGAAAATACTGCAGTAGCTCACGCTGCAAAACATCTTCACACACCATCGACTCCATTATTCAGAGATCCGATCTTATTTTTCCCATGACAAAAGGTGTGAAATTTCACCTGTTTCCACTGCAGAACAGTTAATATCTGAATGAGCATTGATTCACCAAGAGAACTGTCTCTCAACTGCAGAAGTTGAAGTCCATAAGCTGTTTCTGAAATTCCACACTAACCTGCTATTTAGTACACAATAAAAGTCTGTGGAAATATTACACATATGTAAGCAATGGATGATACAACAGCATAAATACATCACAATGTTATGCAGTTTTAACAACAGTTTTGTAATAAACCTAACACTAATGCATTCACTAACTCTGATATGGTTCAATCATCATATAGAAATGAAATGACTAGACATTTTTCAGTACACAGTAGTATCTATGGAATTTGGCTAGTATCATAAAAGCATCCAACATCATTACCCGGCTCTAGATAAACTAGATGCTCATGACGTTGTAACCAGAAATCATTCAAGAGTCATTTCCCCTTTTGCAGCAATGAAGATGCCTGAGGTACATAAAACGTTTCCTCCAATTCACACTTTGTAACAGCTGAAAGGTTTATCTTGCAGTTAGATATTGTAGATGTAAGTAGAGCTAAGATTAGTGGTTTACCCCTCTGACTGGATCTAATAAAGTGAAGTGGAATTTATACTCTTAAGCAGTGCGTCCAAAAAGTAAATTATGACACTTATTTAAATGGTAGTTAAATGTTTATGCAAACACAAATAGACATATTCAAAGTGTGGATTTTTGGACGCAGATTTCTGTTTTTTTGTCCACAAAAACTTTCCTTTCAAATGCCTAGGTTTGCTGATGAATTACAGAATATCAGGTTTGGAGCTGCCACTTCTGTGCAAGTGTTGTTGTCAACTTCCTGAACAACCTGCCTGAATGTAGCTCCAGGTGCCCAAAAAGGACGACTGTTACGTAATGTACAGAAGTGTCTTTAGATCTTGTTATAATTGGAAACAGGTGATTTTTTGAAAATTTGTTCAATGCAAAAAATAAGATTAAAGCCCTAAGTGGCATACTGTACATTTGCAGGATTACGTGCTAATTCCTCAGATGCTTCAGATTAGCAGCACAGTGCTCCTTGAAGAGGTCGGCCCCTGGGGCCAGCTTTTGCACCGTTTTCTCCTCTTTTGCTTTGCTTTGCCACTGATAAAATTTTCATCTTGTTATTTTACAGTGTGTGGGAGCAGCTCTTTTAAAGACTGACATACTGTCGATTCTCTCCCACACTCCTCATCTCGCTCTTTTCTTTCTCTTTTTTGTTTCTCTTATTCTTTCAGCTCCACACTTGGCATTCCTTGGCTCTCATTCGCACTACGCCACACTGGCTGGCACTCGACCATACATCAGTGAATATCCTGATTTTATGTTCTCCCCTTACTCGGCTGTGTGCCCCATATACAATTATCTCAGTTCTTTCTTCCTTTACGGCTCAGATTTACAGGGTGGTGGTGTTTTTTTAAGTCAACAATGGACCGTGTAGGCGAGCACAGTCTCTAGTTTATTACTTTTTTGCCTACATTAATTTTTTATCTCGCTGGCGTCATTGGCGTCATGTCCACCATCCCTGAGCTGTAAAATCTAACACAGCTGTCTTCTCCTCTGGCTGAGCTCTCTATTAGCTGCTTTCACTCTACGTTTTTTTTCTACATTTGTGACCTGGAGTCCCTCTTAGAAATAGTCTGGCACATTTTTAAGACAACTCACCCTCTAGAAAACACATCTACATCTAAATCATACTGCCCCTTTTCATTTCGTTGCATTCCCTTCCTGATATTTCTGTTTTATATCTGTTCAGACGGTTTGTTGTTTAACTTGGATGAATTGTGAAGTGTCTCCTCATTTTGTCCTGCAAAACGTGTTCCTGACAGCAAAAAACTCCCTTTTCTGAAGTTTTCTGCTTCTCCTCTCATGATCTCTCCTTTACCTTCTCTGGGTTTTTGGGGAATGGTTTTTGGGGAACCTCATCACCTCATGTGTTTTATGTATCGCTCCCTCTAGCTCCTCCCCCATCCGGCCCTACCTCTACACTCACACCAGGAGGCAGCTCCACCCTGTCCAAGAAGAGGCCTCCGCCCCCTCCTCCTGGACACAAACGCACCCTGTCTGACCCACCCAGCCCGCTCTCTCACAGTCCACACAGTAAAGGGGGCTTAACTGGGGGTGAGCACACCAAACAGTAGGGCTGGCTGCACACGGGCGTGGCTCCAGCCTCCAGCTTCAGGAGTATTATTACAGCACTCTTGCATATGAAGATGATATGTTTCCATGGGATTTTGGGGGTCTTTGATTTAATCCAGAGTTAGACTAGTGGATGCCTTGTTTACGCCTCTTCATGCAGGTTAAAGGTATGTTTAAGGGGGATCATTCATCTGTCCTCAGTACATTTAATGTTTACAAAAGTACAGGTAATTGACTGGCAGAGTAAATGTTGGTTACAGAACTGAAAGCTACGCTAACGGTTTGAGACCCTCACACACTCAGACTTTTAAGAGCCCAAGTCTTTTCACTTCCGAAAATCCAAACTTCATATCTCTATATACATTTGGTCCAGTTAGGTTTCCAATTTTGGTTTGGCCAGTACACTAAGGCACTTTTACATCTACCTTGTTTGGTCTGGACATTTAGACTTTCCAGTTAGATTCAAACCAAACTTCCAGGTGTAAAACCTGTCTCTGACCATGGTTTGGGCCAAAGAGCCGGTCGTTGGTCTGAATTAAACAAGTGGTCTTGGTTCCAATCAATCAAACCAGGAAAAAATAGCAGAAAACATTAAAAATTAAGTATACTAATAACATGCAGACATCAGATGCACCTCTATCTATAAATGACAATGGCGGATTGTGTTTGTACACTCCTAAGACTACAGTGACTATAGAGACTGTACACCCCTGTACATAATAAACACTAGAACCATGATTCAGACCTTTGTTAGAACATTCAATTGCAAAAACTCTCTAAAGAATTTTGCATTGCATACTTACTGAAATAACCTCCCACAAAGGCTGCATGTCTGTGTACTTGAGATTGATTGGTTTGTAGTTGGGCGTGCATCTGGGGTCGTATGTTGTCAGTTTGTAGGGAATAGAGAAACTTAGAAAAATGAAAAATCAGGTTACATATAAAACTTAAGGTTAGTTTGACAAATTTGTATAAAAAGTGTCTTTTGCTCCAGCTCTTTTTCTTCATATGTTTAATGGCTGATGACAGACAGCCTCCCATAACTTCCTGTAATTCAGGAATGTCAAACATGTGTTCCGTGGGCCAAAACCAGCCAATCCGGCCTGTGGTATGAATTTGCAAAGTGCAAAAATTACACTGAGGATATTAACAGTCAGTAGTGTCAAGTAGTTTGAAACAGTGTCAAACTCATTTTAGTTCAGGTTCCACAGACCAACGAAGGTGATCTCAAGTAAAATAATAGCATAATAACCTATAAGTAATGACTCCAAATTTTCATTTTGGTTTGATAAGGAAAAAAATAATATTACATTAGGCCTATAAATGATGACAACTCCTTTGTTTTAGTGCAAAAAAAAAAGAAAAAGTTTACATTTACAAACTATCCTTTAACAATAAAATGTGAACAACCTGAACAAATATGAACAACCTGAAATATCTAAAGAAAATTAAGTGCAATTTTAACAATATTCTGACTGTTACTAAATGTTTTGTGCCTTTGCAGATCCAATCCATAATGCACATGTATAAATGACAGGTTGAGGCATAATATTGTTAAAATTGCACTTATTTTTCTTAAGAAATTTAATTATTTTCTGTTTGAGTTGTCATTATTTATAGGTTATTATGTTATTCTTTCACTAGTTCAGCCCACTTGAGATCATATTGGGCTGAATGTGGCCCCTGAAAGAAAATGAGTTTGACATCCCTGCTGTAATTGGTCTGAAGCATCCAGAAAAGTGTTTTCATATGATTTCGTTTGAAATGGACTGAGGACCTCTCTTCCAGTTTTTCTATTTTGATTTGGATCAAACAGAAAAGTCTGAATGTTAGGTGTGAACTTGCCCTCAGAGGGATTTTGAATGAACTGGTAAATTAGACGAATGTATCAATTACCATACCTTTAAACTGCACAAAGAGGCATCCGTAAGTATATTAGTGAAAGTAGTTATAGCTGATCTGCACTATAAATATAAGTTGTCTTCAAACCACCACCACCACCAACAAACACCAGTTATTTGCAATCTTGTCTCCCTTACGTATGTCTATAATAGGGCTTTTCCTGCTGTTATTTTGCTTGTTATCATTTGTCCTCTGTGGTATTTTGTGTTACACGTAACACCCGAGCACTAATTAAATGATGACACTTACATATTTCACAACAAACCCCAGTTTCCAAATCACACAGGCTCATGGAAAGCTCAGCCAGATGACGCCTCCCTCATTGTTTTTCTTTAACCATCACAGCATGTTAATTTATCCCTACATTTATATCAAATTAATCTCCATACTACATTCCTCTGCTATGATGTTGAATGATCTGTCTGTCGTCGTCACTGTTAATATTTTAGGAAGTGACTCCACCCCTCCTCCGGTCAGCAAGATGTCTCCGGTATCTAACAAGTTTGAAGGCATTCCTCAGCAGCAAAGGTATCACGGACGGAAATAATCAATGAACTCATCTATCTGAATCCCTTAGTATTGGCTCAAGTTGCTTTGCACACTACAGTGTCTTCTAGTTGATTTTTTTAGTTGATGTTCCTTTAATTCTACATCATTTTTTCCTCAGCACTACTTCGAGCAACACAAAGTCTACACTTGGTCCAAGGGTCCTTCCCAAACTACCTCAGAAAGGTATAATATTTACATAAATTTTACTTTAAAGGTACAATTTGTAATATTTCTGCATTAACATACAGTATATAAAAACAGCTGGGCCTTTGTTATATATTTTATCATCTGTTGAAATTTCAATATTGATTTTACTATTCTATAATGTGCAACTACTAACTTATGCAAGAAAACAAGTCGCATAGTGTTAAGGGCTTATTTAGATTTAGAGCAGGGGTTTCAAACTCATTTTAGTTCAGGGGCCACATATAGTCCTATATGATCTCAAACGGATCAGACCAGTAAAATAATAACAGTGAAAAAAGTAACATTACATTATGAAAATGTTTACATCTACAAAGTTTTCTTAAAAATATGAATAGCATGAACATCCTGAAATGTCTTAATAAAAATAATTGCAATTTTAACAATATTATGCCTCAGTTTATTATTTACACATGTATATTACAACTTACAGATCACAGTGGATCTACAAATACACAAAACATTTAGTAACAGGCAGAATGTTGTTAAAATTGCAGTTTAGTGGTTAATAGACTGTACTTACATAGTGCTTTCGCACACCTTTATAGTGTCCAAAGCGCTTTACAAAGCCTCATATTCACCCATTCATGCACACACTTATACGCCAATGAGTTACTTCTCTTAAGACATTTCAGGTTCATATTTGTGAAAACACACACTAAAACAGAAAAACTTGTAGTTGTCATCATTTATAGGTTATTATGCTAGTATTTTGCTCATCTGATCCACTTAAGATCATATTCATTCATATCCTTTTCGGGCATGTAAATGGAACTATTGTGCTTTTCTTCTGTCTAAGATTGTTATGATTCTTGATATTTGTATTATTATGTATGTTTTACTAGTGCATATATGTTAAATTTCATTGCATGTTCGGAATAAATCACTAAATCACAAAAAAATCACAAAATATTGGTCTGTATGTGGAACCTGAACTAAAATGATTTTAACATCCTTGATTGTTAATGTCTTCAGTGTAATTTTTGTATTTCATGGTTTTGGCTCATGGGCCATATGTTTGATACCTATGCATTAGAGTTGAAGTTTTAGCACAACTTAATTTTTATGTTGTTGCACTTGGAGTACATTAAAATTATATAACATGAATATACATCATTAAACATGATGTGCATAAAATGTTAATAGGTTATATCTTGTATAAACATGATTTATACCTCTAAAGACAATTCCCATGATTCCACACTATTGCACAATGCCAACGAACTATGTCTTTCATTAACGTTTCTTTTGAGAGACATGTAGCAACAGAAACAACAAACAACTGCTGTGTAAAAGACATTTTTAACAAATAACTCCTCCTTCCCTCAGTGGCATTGCGGAAAATCGACACCATACACCACCCTTCTATGGATAAGCCCAGCCTTCCTCCAGAGGTCTTCCAGAAGTCTCCACCAGGTACCGACACCCCGCAGAAGGCTCCTCCACCTGACAGACCTCAGCCGGGAGATCTGCCGCCCAAGCCGCAGCCGTCTGAACTCCCCCCCAAACCCGGAGAACTTCCTCCGAAGCCACAGCTCTCCGACCTCCCTCCAAAACCTCAGCTGGGGGACCTCCCGCCCAAACCACAGCTCAAAGACCTCCCACCCAAACCCCAGCTCGCAGACATCCCTCCCAAACCGGGGACCGCCGAGTCCACTCCCAGGCCGCCTCCTGGAGAGACGGCGCCAAAGCCTCAAACGCAACCTCCGCCTCCGCCTCAGTCGCAACCTCAGCCGCAGCCTCAAGATTCACCATCACCCAATCAGCAACCAACTATAGTAACCCCCACCCAGCAGCCGGCTGAGGACACCAACGGGACCCCCGCAGGGATGGCAGAGACACCTGTGCCACTTCCAAGGAAGATTAATACGGTAACATAGTCTTAATACAGCTAATCCAGCACTGGAAAAAAATCAGCACTTTCTTTTTTTCTTTAGGACCATTTTCTACAGCTGTCAAAGACATTTAAAGGGTACCTGTAGGGAATTTTCATTACTAGCTATTTCAAAAGATCAGGTATAATACTAGTGGTTCCATCAGTCAACTTATGTCAGTGTTTCCTAATCGGTGTGCCATAAGAAGTCATCAGGCATGCCAAAGAAAATTATCCAATTTTGCCTGATTGCTACTGTAAGCGAGCAACGTGATATAGATACATAGGACAGCACGCACCAATGATCCACTCTACAACAACAGTCTCCTTTTTCCCATGTCAAAAAAAAAAAAGTGAAAGTAAACCAGCCCCAATGTGGTGCGTTCTGTTGATAAAGCCCCCCTCACTAGTGATGCACGGATCAGGTTACCTGTGAAGGCGCAAACCCCGGGTATCGAGGAGATATGCCTCCCATACTATTATACAACATACCTAAATCCAGTGGTCCGTCTGAGGGGTCGCTGATGCACCCTTCTCAGCTTTCTTGTTCAAAACGCCCCGTGGCAATGTTGCCCTTGCACCCCCGATGTGCCACCCGAATAAAAGAGAGAGACTCAGCTGTTTAGGAAGATTCATGTATGTCTTTCTTCAATTCCTGCAAGAATATCACCTTTGTGTTCAACTAAACAGGCCCAGGTTTCACACTGAGGAAGTAAAGAGAGACTACATTTGCATTATATTTCAATACATATACTTTTTATGACAGTTTTGTTTGGTGGTGTGCCTTGTGATTTTTCTAATATAAAATATGTACCATGGCTCAAAAAGGTTGGGAAACATTGACTTATATTATAGCCTGTTGTCAAGTACACATGAGTACTAAATCACTGCTCCGTCAGTCAGACATGGTCAGCAACATGTTTCCTCCTTCACGGACTGTTCCTGCACCAGTAGTGATGAAACCTTGTTGCATTGTCCGATTACCTGAGCTGTGTTGGACTGGTCACTGACCCCGTGTGTCTACGATGACACATTATCGGCCAATGCTGGGTCGCGTCACTAGGACAATGGCAGAGTGCAAAGCTTACGGCTGCACAAACAACTAGAAGCACTCGGAGAGCGCAGACCTCCGCCAAGGCTGATCAGTGGCCCCCCCCCGTGGGGCCCCCCACCCCCGATCACCACCAAAATTTAATCATTTCTTCCTTATCCCATTTCCAACAAACCCTGAAAATTTCATCCAAATCTGTCCATAACTTTTTGAGTTATGTTGCACACTAACGGACAGACAAACAAACAAACAAACCCTGGCAAAAACATAACCTCCTTGGCGGAGGTAACAAGCACAAACACATGCTTTCCACTCAATCTGGCTCACTGACTTCCACTTGTTTACTCATACTCCATCACCTGGAAACCATGACGGTTCATCACTTGCAGCTGCTAATGGCTGCTCCCCATAGGTTCTGCCCCCACGCGTGTAATTCATGTAATAAAACGATCCAGTGTTGAGCATTTATGGCAATTTTTTTTATTGAATTTGTGCCTTTCTTGCTTATAAGTAATACACCAAGCACAAAATAATGTTGTAAGCATGATCAGTACTGGTTCACTTTAACCTGTAAGTGTAACTCCATAATGTACATCTTTCTTTTCGATTGTTTCTTCTACATCTCTGTTTTTGGATGTTTATTGGTGATCTCTTTTTAGTTGATGCATGACTTGTATTATTAATAATATTTTGTTTTTCATACTTCTGTCTGTCCAGGGGAAGAGCAAAGCTCGCCGGGTGAAGACGATCTACGACTGTCAGGCGGACAACGACGATGAGCTGACATTTGTTGAAGGAGAGGTGATCATAGTTACAGGCGAAGAGGACCAGGAGTGGTGGGTGAGTCCAGCCTCAATACTTCAGCCTTCACTTCAGTCCAGTTGCCAAAGTAAAATGTTGCTGCTCATTTCTGCAAACCACAAATATATATAACATCAAAATTGTTGAACCAAAGATACTAATATCAAAATTTATAGATATTGATATGTCATAGTTGGGATGTTATAATCGGTCATGGCACTTTTCACTCCTGTCTTATAACACACTCATTGAAAAATATCAGGTGTGTAGAGATTCAGTAAATAGCTTAAATGTATTTGTCAGTAATATTAAACACCACATCCTAACTCAAAAACTTGTACTGGATAAAAATAAAAACTTCAGGTTTCTTCAGTCATCATACTGTATGTCCATCATTAGAGAAGATAAATAGTGGATTCTTCATTGAACAGTTACACTGATGTGACACATAGCCAAGATTTGCAAAAACGTACTAATAACCCTATCTTTTCCTACTGACTTTCACCTTTTTGTCTCCAGGAATGCTAAACCCTCGAACCTTGCTGTGCTGTTTTTCTTACATGCTCTCTTTACCTTGTTTACTTCCAGATCGGGCACATTGAAGGAGAACCGGATAGAAAAGGGGTATTCCCCATGTCTTTTGTGCACATCCTAAGTGATTGACAGCCAGAAAGACTTGCACTACGCCTCTCCCTAAATTGGGAGGTCCTGTAAATAGCAACCGTAACACCCCTTGTCATGAGACAAGTGTCCTAAAGAAAAAAAAAAACAACCAAGAAACCAGAGAAGGCTCATCTAGCCATGGATGCCTCATCCATGCTGTACAAAGAATGTGTGTATTCTTCCTCTACCAGTATTATCTTAACCCTATAGCACGGCTGTGACAAAGCCACTCTCAGAACCCTAGCACTTACCTAAAAGTCTATGTTTATGCTGTTACTGTGTATATATGTATGTAAATATATATATTTGTGTGTGAGTGTATATACATGTTTTATTGTACAAAACATGTACCATTGCTCTCTACCTGTCAAATTAAGCATCAGGGCAGTGGAGTTTGAATTTTATCTATTAATTTTAAAGGCCCTCAAGTAATTATCAGCTTATATTTCTGGAAAAAAAGAGAAGGAATGTGAAATAGGTCATGTCACTATTTGTGTCTTGCATCCCTGTTTACCACCATAATTGACTGAAGTGGCAGGAGTCTCCCACTGATGATCCCAAGATGAAAATTTCATTAAATGTACTCCTTGTTCTTGCTTGCTTTGTGTGTACACGTATTATGGTTGTTTTACAGTATAGAAACCTGCTGCTACTGTGTGGTGGAATATCAAAGCCTGTGGTTCACTGTAGGTCACTAATTTACTCCTTGTTACACTGTTCACTGTATGTATGCTGTGTGTTGAACTCAACGCCATCCCCACAGTCTTTTTACCTTTTCTGTGCATGGTGTAACAATGACTGGAATTGAGTGGAGTGCTGCGTTCGAAGACGCTCACCTCAGGGTTTGAAGAGCCACTATTAAAGCAGGACTACCCAGAAGTATCCTGTTATTAAAGCCACTATTAATTGCAAGTATGGGAAACTCAAGAGGACATCTTAGCAATAACTTGATTTTCTGACAGGCTAGAAATATCACGAGTGTACAACAACCCGTGTCATTATTCAGAATCTTGTAGAACCTCATGAGCTTGAAGTTTTTAGTTTTTAATTCATGCAATCATGTAAAGTCAATCCATGTTACTGGATTTAGTACATTTCAAGGTTTGCCTGTGAACCAGAGATGTCTTTCGTTACAGGGTGGACTTGTAAAAAGGCTGGAGAGCCGGTGTATTCTCACACAGTCCTCATTGACTTGCAGTTCTTCCCATGTTAAGGAACAAACCCATTGTATCATTAAAAGTGCTGTAATTAAAACCCTTGTTCCTGCTCTTGCTTATAAGCCATGTTTTTCAGTGTTTTGCCTTCCTGGGAATTTTAAGACTCCGCATTAGAAGTGAGGTATTTCTAAGCAGCTTATTTAACAGTAAAATTCAGCCGACATTTAACACTATAGGCTTTGCTTCAGTTCTGGTACATTAGATTTTTGACCCAGCTGTACAGTTTAAGCATGAGCAGCCTTCAGAAGTAACCATTTAAAGTGAGACACTTGTGCGAAAAGTTCATCTCCACATTCTTTATTTTGATATTCATATTAACAGAAATGCACCATCCAAGCCTATACGTTTGGATTTAACATTAACACAGGAACAACTTTTAAGACAAATACTTTGTGTCACTGCACAAATTAAATATTACCAAATAAAACTGTCCACATAAAGCAGTAATACCAGAATACTGGTAGGTCATAACTAACTTATTTACACACTTGGGCTTTAGGTTTGGGCCCTTTATCCTTGTCCACTGATTTGATGACTCCTACAGCGACCGTCTGCTTCAGGTCTCTGGCTGCAAAACGACCTGTGGAACAGAAAAGGCAGTTTCAGACACGATGCGCAAATCGATATTTAGAACACATTAGACTGATAGCGTACCTAAAGGAGGGTATGTGAAGAAGCTCTCCACACACATGGGCTTGATGGGAACCAGTTTGACTGTTGCTGCATCTCCAGACTTCAGAATTTGCGGCCGGTCCTCCACTTTCTTGCCCGTGCGCCGATCAAGCTTCTCCTTCAACTCAGTGAAGCGACAGGTTACATGAGTGGTGTGGCAGTCCAGGACTGGAGAGTACCCAGTTTTGATCATCCCTGGATGGTTCAGAATGATCACCTAAAAGATTAAGAGATTCAGTACAAAAACCACATGTTTCTAATGACATTCTAATTCCTGTCACCAACCTGAGCCTCAAAGCTCTTGACATCTGATGGAGGATCCTGTTGGGCGTTACCAGCCACGTCTCCCCGCCGCAGGTTCTTGACGGACACGTTCTTAATGTTGAAGCCAACATTGTGTCCTGGCAGGGCCGTCTGCAGTCCTTGGTGGTGCATTTCGATAGACTTCACCTCAGCTGTGAGCTTGGCAGGGGAGAACATCAGGGTCATGCCAGGTTTGAGGAAACCAGTTTCAATTTTGCCCACTGGAACAGTCCCAACACCTGAGGAGACAAAACAGACACTATTCAGTCTATATGAACCCCAACCACTAAAACCCTCCAGTACTACTGCGCATCCCTACTCCCTTCACTGCACACCTGGACCTGATTGAGCAGTTAATTGGCTTCAGACTTGGAAACAAATCTCAGCTTTTCTGACCTCCAATTTTGTAGACGTCCTGCAGAGGTAATCGTAGAGGCTTGTTGACTGTTCGAACAGGTGGTTGAATGGAGTCCAGGACCTCCAGTAGAGTTTTCCCATTCAAAGTCCCATCCCGTCGTCTCACTTTCCTACCTTGGAACCAGGGCATCTGTAGAGAAATGACTTTTGTTTAAGGCGTTACACAGCATTAGAGCATGAATTTTGCGCCACGTGTTACCTTCTGGGTTGGCGTGATCATGTTCTCCCCAGTCCAGCCAGAAATCGGAACAAAAGGCACCGTCGTAGGGTCGTAGCCAATCTTTTTCAGGAAGCCACCCACACCATGAACCACTTCGTCGAACCGTTTTTGGCTGTAGGGTGGTTCAGTCACATCCATCTTATTCACACAGACAATTATCTGCTTTACACCCAGCGTGTAAGCCAATAGTGCGTGCTCTCTGGTTTGACCACTTCTTGACACCCCGGCCTCAAATTCTCCTTTAGCAGCAGAGACCACCAGGAGGGCCACATCTGCCTGAAACGACATTAATTACACAATGTTAACAAGCAGACACTCATAAAATCATAAGGTGGTGAACCCATGTGTGTCGTCACCTGTGATGTCCCGGTTATCATGTTTTTAATGAAGTCACGGTGGCCTGGTGCATCAATTATAGTCATGGAGTATTTCTTTGTGTTGAATTTCAGCAAAGATATATCAATGGTGATTCCTCTCTCCCGCTCTGCTTTCAGTTTGTCCAATACCCAGGCATATTTGAAGGAACTCTTCCCCATCTGTAATGACATAAAAGTAGTAAAAAAAAAAAAAAAAGCTGCAGGATTCACTTGAACAGTGCATATTTGCCAAAGTAGAGATTTCTTCCTCACCAGTGACGCAGCTTTTTCAAGCTTCTCCAGTCTTCTCTGATCAACACCACCACAGATGTAGACAAGGTGGCCTGTGGTTGTTGACTTACCACTGTCAACATGGCCAATAATCACCATATTTACATGAGTCTTCTCCATGGTTAAAGGTAGGTTTGCCAACCAGAGACCGAGGCCTAGTCAGATACAGTAACAGTATTCACTCTACAGTTTCTTCCAACAAAGTGTTTCGGCTTTGCTTTTGGGTTGGCTTTATAGTGTGTGAGCAGACACATAATCAGAGACAGGTGTGATGCTTAATTGGTGGCTGTTGCTCAACCAGTGTAAAGTAAACTCTAATGAAGTTTATACACTGCATAAGACTGCAAATGAGGAAGATACAATACAGTCAAACTACTCTTTTTACAGCTGTTCCTTGCTACCTCAACCAGTGATAGGTAAATTAAAAAAAATAAAACTTACAAAGGTTTCAGCCTGCTCTTGCATCAGTCTGCAGTTGCAGCCGGTCATGCTTTAAAGCCTGCCACCGTGGATTACCTCATGTTCTCAGATTACACCCAGGTGTGTCACTTCTAGCCTGAAGCCTTTGAACCAGCATTAAGAAACAGCCTCTCTTTATATATCAAAGAACTATGGAAGACCACAGAGAGTCAGAATTAATGGGGGAAACAATACTGATTTTTTTTAAATGATGAAAAAACAAGTCAAAAAAGGAGATGAAAAGTGATAAATTAATAATAATAATAATAATAAAAATGTAGCTCTACTTTAACTTGTCATATCCTAAAATGTTTCCAAAACCTACAATATGGTTGCTATGCTATTTGCAAAGGTGAATTTAAGAACCATATCCACTTGTGCAACAGTTTATATAGCTGAATACTTACATATTTTTTTTTATAAATATCCACTCCTCTTCGGTAAGTGTTATATCCGAGTAAGTCAAAGTTGAAAATGATGATAAATCACCTAAGAAAAGTTTTTTAAAAATCATCTGGAAATCACCACAAAAATAGCTCTGGGTCTAAACCCTTTTATGCATACTGGTCACTACAGCGGACAGCTATTCTCCAGCTGTTCTCTTGTATATTCATGGGTTTTGTTGTTTTAGTTCCATATCAGCCAACACAGTGGACACTTATGCATCATCCCAAACACTAACATTCATACCATTACTGTAACTTTGCTGTTCTTGATAAACCTGATCTGCAGTAACATGTTTGAGTGTAAATCAGTTGCTTTTTATTGATATTAGACTGTAATTTACAGTTTTTCTCAAACAAAAGTTTTTTTTTTTTTGCATCTTATCTCCATAAAGTGAGTAATAACTAATATTAGAGTATGTTAAAATGTGACTAAACATCAGATTAGCAGCATTAAATAAATGGATTTCATAGTTTTCACACAGTATATCAGTGAATACATGTTTCTTTGTTTCATAAATTAAATGCATGGTGTCCAGCTGAGTGGACATTTTTGTAACTCCATGAAAAATAAGTTCATAAAAAAAATTTCAGTCGCATTGCTTTTTTTCATGCCTAAAGAAGAATACAAACACTCAGGAAAAAATCTAGATTAAGGTTCTCATAATTCATGCGTGAAAGGGTTAAACATCTGAATCAGTGTCCCAGTACTTTTGTCCATATAGTGCAAGGGTGTCAAACTCATTTTAGTTCAGGGGCCACATTCACCCCAATAAGATCTCCAGTGGGCCGGACCAGTAAAATAATAACAGTGAAATTAAAGTAAAATTAAATGATGTCAATGTTTACATCTATAACGTTTCCTTAAAAATCTGAATAACATGGACAATTTGAAATGTCTTAAGAAAAACAGGTGCAATTTTAACAATACTTTCCCTTAGTTTATCAGTTTATCATTTACACATGCACGTTACAACTTACTTTACAATTACAAAAACACAAAATATTTACTAACAGGCAGAATATTGGTAAAATTTCACTTAAATCTCTTAAGACATTTCAGATTGTTCAAATTTATTCAGGTTATTCACATTTTTAGAAAAAGGAAAGTTTGTCAATGTAAACATTTTCATGTAATTTTCATTTTTTTACCCTAAAAAGACGAGAAAATTTGCAGTTGTCATTATTTATAGGTTACTGTGATAGTATTTTACTGGAATGACCCACTTGAGATTATATTTGTCTGTATGTGGAACCTGAATTAAAATGATTTTGACATCACTGATTGTTAATATCTTCAGTGTGTAATTTTTGAATTTCACAAGTTCATCCCAAGGGCCAGACTGGACCCTTTGGCGGGCCAGATTTGGCCCCCGGGCTGCATCTTTGACACCTGTGCTGTAGATTAAATTACTCAAATACTGAAGTATATAAAGTAGTTAAAATGACCATCCCTAAATATACACTATATCACATATCAATACAACAACATCAAACATATCAATTTGTGAAATGCAAAAATTACACTAAGATATTAACAATCCTTTTAGTTCAGGTTCCACATTCAGACCATTTCAATCTCAAGTGGGTCAGACCAGTAAAATACTATCATAATAACATAAAAATAATGACAACTCCAAATGTTTCTCTTTGTAAATGTAAATATTTTCATGTATTTACACTAAAACAAAGTATAATGTTGCAAAAATGCAAATAACCTGAAATGTCTTTAGAGAAGTAAATACAATTTTAAATAAATAAATTTTTAAATACAATATTCTGCCTGTTACTCAATGTTTTGTGTGCTTGTAGATCCACTGTGATCTGTAAGTTATAATGTACATGTGTAAATGATAAACTGAGGCAGAATATTGTTACAATGACACTTATTTTTTTCAGTTTGTTCATGTTATTCACATCTCTTGAAAGGATAGTTTGTAGACATAAACCTTTTCATAATGTAAATTAACTGTTTTTGCTCTAAAACATAGAGAAAAGTTTGGCGTTGACATTATTTATATATTATTATGTTATTATTTTACTGGTTCGGCCCATTTCAGATCAAATTTAGCTGAATGTGGAACTGAACTAACATGAGTTTGACACCCCTGATCTACAGTGATTCAGTATAATAGAGTTCTTTGTGTAAAATGAACTGGGTATAATAGTGTAATCCAGGGGTGTCAAACATGCGACCTAGGGGCCAAAACCGGCCCGCCAAAGAGTCCAATCCGGCCCGCAGGATGAATTAATTATTAATTAGTGAAATACAAAAATTACACTGAAGATATTAACAATCAAGGATGTAAAAATAAATTTAGTTCAATTCCATCTAAAGTGGGTCAGACCAGTAAAATACTATCATAATAAAGTATAAATAACGGAAACCACATATTTTTCTCTTTGTTTTAATGTAAAAAAAGTAAAATTACAAAAAAATGTTAACATTTACAGACTAGCCTTTTACAAAAAATGTGAAAAACCTGAACAAATATGAACAACCTGAAATATCTGAAGAGATTTAAGAGTAATTTTACCAATATTCTGTCTGTTATTAAATGTTTTGTGCATCTGTAGATCCACTGTGATCTGTACATTGTAATGAACATGTAAAAATGAGAAGCTGAGGCCAAATAATGGCATAAATTGTTAAAAGTGCACTTTTTTTCTTAATAAATTTCATTTTGGTCATGGTTCATGTTTTTCCTTTTTTTTTTTTTTTTTTTTTTTTTTTTTTTTTTTTTAAAGATAGTTAGTTTGTAGATGTGGAAATTTTGATAATATAATCTTAATTGTTTCACTCTAAAACAGAAATTAGACATACAAATTTTGGAATTGATATAATTTATGTATTATTATGTTATTATTTTAATGATCCGGCCCACTGCAGGTCATATTGGGCTTTATGTGGCCCCTGAACTAACATGAGTTTGACACCCCTGATCTACAGTGATTCAGTATAATAGAGTTCTTTGTGTAAAATGAACTGGGTATAATAGTGTAATCCAGGGGTGTCAAACATGCAGTCCGGGGGCCAAAACCGGCCCGCCAAAGGGTCCAATCCGGCCCATGGGATGAATTAATTATTAATTAGTGAAATACAAAAATTACACTGAAGATAATAACAATCAAGGATGTAAAAATAAATTTAGTTCAATTCCATCTAAAGTGGGTCAGACCAGTAAAATACTATTATAATAAAGTATAAATAACGGAAACCACGTATTTTTCTCTTTGTTTTAGTGTAAAAAAAAAAGTAAAATTAGTCAAAAATGTTAACATTTACAGACTAGCCTTTTACAAAAAATGTGATTCAGTATAATAGAGTTCTTTGTGTAAAATGAACTGGGTATAATAGTGTAATCCAGGGGTGTCAAACATGCAGCCCGGGGGCCAAAACCGGCCCGCCAAAGGGTCCAATCCGGCCCGCAGGATGAATTAATTACTAATTAGTGAAATACAAAAATTACACTGAACATATTAACATTCAAGGATGTAAAAATAAATTTAGTTCAATTCCATCTAAAGTGGGTCAGACCAGTAAAATACTATCATAATAAAGTATAAATAACGGAAACCACATATTTTTCTCTTTGTTTTAATGTAAAAAAAAAAGTAAAATTACACAAAAATGTTAACATTTACAGACTTGCCTTTTACAAAAAATGTGATTCAGTATAATAGAGTTCTTAGTGTAAAATGAACTGGGTATAACAGTGTAATCTGTGGTGTTTTGGGGTCAGGGTCATGGGTCAGACAACAGAGTAGCGCCCCCTGCAGCTTGGACAGGACCTATATTACCTTAATGCCCAGGGATACCTCAGCAGAGTGAGTAAACCTCAGTGAATCAGCAGCGGTCTACATAAAAAATAGAACAGCTATCAATGGTAATGTATACAGCCGTGAATTTCTGATGTAGGCCAGAAGTAATCCAAGGACTCAACCCTGGAGACAGACCCGGCAGGTCTGAAGCGGGCGGGGCTTTCCTCCGTCAGGGTGGGAAGGTGTACAACGTCCCCCTCCGCGCTCAGCGGTGGAACAAACCGAGCCCCCCTCCGCCTCAACAGCCAAATGACGCTCACTCACTAACCCGGAAACAGCGGCAGCAAATCGCTTTTCTTCTCCTTTGAGCCCCTGCCGCTGGCTTCTAGCGTGGTATCCAGACGGCTCCCGTGTTTCTGTACGAGCATCAAGGTAAGAATGGAAAAATACTACTTTCTCTGCCCTTTTACTGCTTCTCTCACCGCGGCGCTTTTACTGTCCCCCGGACGCCCCTCTATCTCGCATGTTTTGGCTATTAATTGTTCATATTCGGTGGCAAAATTAATGATGAATCATGAATGTGTCCGGTAAAATCAAACCTGCGTATCGTCAAGTTACTTCTAAATTTAATGTCTTGTAGAATTTAACTTAACAAACAGGTTACATCCCTCACGTACCGTTAACTTCCCCTTTTTGGGAGCAACGGTAGATTGCTGACGTTAGGCGACACTGCGAGCTACATTTTTTCCTTTTTTTGGCCAGAGGCATTGAATGTAGCATGCTTGACCCATATTGTACTAACACCCAGTTATCAACTATGTCTCCTCATTTGAGTTACTCTATAGAGCCAAGTAATCTGTGCATTTCTAAATAAAATGTATGGATTGAATTTAAAAGCATACATGATGCCCCACGCTGCATTAAAGGAAATGCACACACTGAGATCTGGTTTTATCTGAGTGTTTTCCCACATGTGATAACCAGATTAATACATTTTAAAGGTAAAGTTGGTCAGAACAACAATTGGAAATATTTATTTAGCAGGTGAAGTCCAGAAATAAATATATCAGCTATATATTTGGCTGAAAGTACAGAGTAATGTCAGTAAAATAAAGTTGATCACAGGTAAAAGTGCTGTTTATGCTTATGGAATGTCTTCTGTCGTGCTTTACTGTACATTATATTATAGGGTTACTGGGTTTTTATTACTAATATTAACCATTTAAGTGCTGATAGTTGTGGTGGAGCTGTGTAATTAACTAGTAGGTTTCTAATATCGAAATATGCAATGTAGCAAGTAATTACTTTATATGTATGTTCACTCACAAACTTGTCCCTGCACAGTAAGTCAGTAAGTGCAGTGGACGTAGTAATTTTTTTTGTCTGCTCAACTGAACCACAGCACGGAACTGTATGTTGATTTCCTTTCCACCCAGTCTTTGCATAGGTCGTGAAAGTGGAAGCGAAACATCCAGAAAGTCAAGCCTGATGGTATTTTGGGCAAATGTGACTTGGTTGTGGTTGTGATTGTGATGCAACGTCTGTCTTCAACCTGTCTCAAAAGTCTCACAGTTTCTGTGTAAAAGCTAACCAGCTCTGTCACATGGGGATCAGTAAAACATGCAATAAAAG
Organism: Sphaeramia orbicularis; assembly: GCF_902148855.1. Classification (NCBI taxonomy): domain Eukaryota; kingdom Metazoa; phylum Chordata; class Actinopteri; order Kurtiformes; family Apogonidae; genus Sphaeramia; species Sphaeramia orbicularis. The sequence continues at coordinate 13,548,286 of NC_043976.1, read as the reverse complement.
GCAATAACTCTTTGATACGAGCACTTGGCAGAAGAACATTAATGGTATAAATCAGCAGTCGCACCAGATTTAGACCAGGATTTAAATTCTGACACCTTGCTATGACTTTAAAAATGACAGAGATGATTTATTTTCCTGTTGGGTAGAATTTGACTCCCCTAGTACTTCAGAGGTACTGCGACCTTTACCCCTCATGTCACCTAAAAACAAACAATTAATCTATCAGAGTGGCTGTCAGAGTGAGTGAGTGAGTGAGTGTGTGTGTAGGGAAAACTGCTGGTGCTTATATAGTCAGATAACACCGGTATTAATCATATTCATTGCTATGTCAGTCAACTTGGATTACCCACAAGATGCCATATAAGAGGGTGTCCAGTTTATGTGAATTGTTCTTTTTTTGCAGGTTCTTTTATAGATTGGCTTGTCTTGTTGAAAAAAGGAAGTATCACATTTGTTGACTTTGTCTTTAATAAATGGATATGCATCTCCCTTCTCTTAATCTTTGAGTGCAGGTAGCCTATAGAAATACACGAATGGAAAAGACGTGAAAAGTGACAGCTCAAGGACAAGGAGACATGGTGCAACTTGTTGTTCCTTGTCTCGTAATTTTCTGCAGTGGTGTCAACAGATGGGTTTGTAGAGTGGATGAAGCAAGTACTCAGTCATCCCAGGTTTGTTTAGGCAGAGTGCAGCTGACGTTTCTCATTACTGAGAAGTGCTGCTTGCAAAAGTGAAGGAGGAAGATGACGTCTTCTGGGCATAAAGTGACATGGTTTTCTTGACACAAACATTCAAATTATTGTACAGCCCCTCCGGCACACATGAATGCCAGACTACTTTGTCAGAAGCGGTGACTTTTGGGCTTGCAATTCTTGGAAATCAAACTTGGTTTTGAGTGAGTGTAGCCACACATGAATCAAGGGCTGCTGAACCTCAAAGATTGTCAACTTGTAATGTTTTACAGCTTAGGAAACACTATTCGATGTAAGTGATCCTATATTTCTCAGCCAATTCTTAAAAGAAAGACCGAAGTTTGGTTTTTACAAGGTCAAGCTGATCTCTCCCCGTGTGTCAAATACAGTTACAGAGAAAGGAAGCTATGTTTCATCTCATCTACAGAGAGACATGTAGTGGGAGCCACTGAACTTATCTGAACTCTGGAGGGATCCCATGTGAGAAGATTTTCCACATACTTTCTCCAGCAAATCTATTTTCTAGTTTGGACAACTGCAGATACTGAAGCTGGGGTGACACACTCGGGATTAGAGCAGGCAGCGGGAGTGTAATGGTAGTTAATTTAAATTATTAATCATTTTCCAAGACTTCTCAAGGATCTTTAGGCTCTGAAGACTTTCAGTTTGACCTTTTGTGTTTTGTTTTAGTGGGATGAGTTGAGTTTATTTTAATTAAAAACTGTTTATAAAAGTCAGGTATAGTTGTGAACATAAAAGCCTATGATTCCAATAGACAGTTTACATGTACTCTTCTCAGATTCAGGATTGGACTGGTGTCTGCTGAAGGGGCTTGGCATCTCTACTGCCTTGAACACACCCACTGTCACTGAGCTGCTGACTTCAGACAGGGTTATGATAGTTATTCTCAGTATGAGGTTCGCAGAGGTTCCCTGCTGACAATCCAACCAGCCTATATTGTATTTCCAGTGGCAAATGCTTGCATACACACTGAAACCTGCCTAGTAGAGTCTTAGTCATGTTATTTTTTGCTCCATTTTTCTTCAGCAGTCATCAAGGTTGCTTTAAGAAAGGATCATTGTCATTATGCTTTTGATACAGTAGTGATTGTCCAAAATACCGTAATGATTCAATTGTTTACATGCAAAGATTTGCTGCAGAATGGTTAATTTTATCCTCAAATGTCTGACCTCTAGATGATGTTTGAATCTGCCTTCATTCATTTGACTCTTCCACTACAAAAAGTCATCACCCTGTCTGTAAAAGTAAAAACTATTTGTTCTGCAAATGTGTGAAAATTCTAATTATTGTCACTAATATTTTAAAATAAACTGTGGGCTAGATTTGATTAACTCGATATTGTATTTGGCTTCACGTAGAAGAATTTTTTTTTTTTTTTGTACCAAGTTATCTGGTGTTGTAATGAAATATAAGATTAGCTACATTTTCTTTAATTGGATAAACTTGGGCTCCAGCCACAAATGTCTTCCCAAAGGAAAATCTTTTAGAATGAACTTTTATGCAGTTTCTCCTCTGGCTGAACTAGCAAGCTGCTGTTGGCTTTGACAGCTAACAGAGCTAAATTTAACTTGCAGGATAAAATTAGCTTGTTTTACTTTAATAACTAACACGAGCTCAATCTAGCTGGTTTGTTTTCTGTTACCTCACTAGTTAATTGAGCTTACTTTGGGTAGTTGGGTGATATTAGCTTTTGTTAGTTTCTCCTGAGTTGATTTTAGCTAGTTAGCTTTTGTTGGCATGTATTACCTTGCTAGATAATGTGAGCAAAAAATTAGCTCACTGTCTTATGTTACTTGGTTTGACTGGCCAAAAACATAATTGTATTTGATTAAAATTATTACACCTATTTCATAATCTCTACACCCAAAGGTAACATTTTATAAAAACATTTCTCTGAATCTCAAAAACTCATTAATTACTTCAATAGTTGTGATTGTAAGTAGCATTTTCACACATGCCTGAAACAAACTGGACATGAGACAGGAAATAACCATTATACTTTGACGCTTTTTCTAATGCTTGATTTAATAAAATTTCAACATCATATATTGAACAACTGGATCATAATATGTATTGTGTGATTTTTGGCAGTCCTGTTCATCAGTGTTGTAAAATGTTCCCTGGCTTTGTTATAAATGGATAAACACAGTACCATGGGCGCTTGTGTAATACAATGTAATGCAATCCTAATTCCACAGTGGCCTTGAAAAATAACCACACTTAAATAGGCGCCTCTATTACACTTCCACTGAAACTACTTTTTAAGCTTTAGAAATATTGCAAGTGCAGTTTGCATCATGTTTTTGGTGTGTCCTCCCATGTATGTCAGATGCTAAGTGCAGCGTGTGCATGTGCTGCTGTAGGTTTATGTAGAACAGAACTCTATTGATCCTTTTCTGTAGCATAATGCTGCTGCTGGAGCATTTGGATTAACTTCCTCCAACTGATTTGGCCTGTTCAGCATTCTGCCGTGACACGACTTAATCCAGAAAAGTTGGTGACTTCAGCATCACAGTGTCACATGCAGGTCTTAATTGTTTAGAATGTGCTTTAGTGGCTCTTGGCTCATCTTGATGATGAGAATATGTTGTATTTATGAGTAAAATTTCTTTGGAAATTGTGAGTGTGGAAGTCACAGTTTGTCAGTGACTTTTCTGTGCGGTAAGAAATCTCATATCCTTCTTGAGTACAGCCAATCCTCCCTCTTCCTTCACTGCAATTGCATGTCTGCTCTTGCCCATGAGCAGATCAGAGTTGAAATGATGACATACTTGAGTCAACCAGTAGGAAAGACTGACTGTGCACCCCCTAAGAAGTAGCCCAGCCCGCTTCTGCACTCTGCAGAATTATCACAAACCTCATATCACAATGCATTGGTCTAAATGTACTAGTTATTGTCCAAGTTTGCCTTAAATTGAGCTTAAGAGGAGTCTGTACGTATCCACTAAACTCTATTAAAACCCGAGCTCTGTTAAATCCCCCCTGCTGTTCAGTCCACCAACACATTTATTTAATAGTTTGTTCATTAACGCATGCTGGCTGTTTTGCTGTTAAATGAGCAGAGTAAGATGGTCCAGTGCGGTGGAGGTCCTAGCTGTGTGGTTTGTTTTTGTAGCCTTTGCCGGCGGCGAGTAATCCACTTTTGATGTGTATGAGTCAGTAAGTGTGCCAGTTTGGGATCTGCAGCACTGGCTGTGCTGGTAGATTGGAGCATTCCTCTGAACTTTCTCACTTCCGTCCTGTGATGTTGGCTTATCTGAAGCCCTGAGCGTGCTCATAATGAGGAGTCAGAGTGATCTCGTTATCCTTCCCCTCCTGTAGGCGACGCATCGAGAGAACTCCAGCAGGATGCTTTCAATGTGCAGCAACATCTTTACAGAAGATGTGAAGAAAATGGACTTTGCATTGAGTCACCTCATAGAGGGCTATAAATAATGTGGTGTCTTCAAAAGAAGAAATAATGCGACTGTCTCCCTCCCCCCATAGCTTTTACACATACAAAGAAAACCCCTCCAGGCTTAAATCTGAGAGTTTGTAGAAGAGATCATAACGCTTTTTCCTTTGGCTCTCATAAGAAGGTAAATTGTTGCCTGTTTGTATGGAATAAAATTAAGTTAAACAGGAAAATGAGTGGCAACAGTGATAATGTTGAGACATGTAAGTAAGAATTAAGCTAAAATAAGACGTGTATGTTAAACCAGGCAGGCATGACATCCTCATGTGGCCGCCTACATGTCACTGGACACTAGTGTGCAGGGGTGTTGCCACAGATGGCATGTCAGCATGCGAGAAACTCAGTTTTTATATGAAACTGTTGCCATGCGTCCCCCGCACCAAACATTCCTCCTCATGAAGTGTTAAAACTGCCAGATAAACCCCAGGTGGAATTTTGTCCCACTTTTTTACATTTATTGAATCATTTCTTGAGCCAAGAACAGTTTTCAAGGAGTATCCAAGTATATTGTGCCCATAGAGAAAACTTTTTGATGTTTTACCGGTTTATAGATTAGGATATTTTTCCGAGATTAAAATAATAATAATGGATCGGATTTTCTACAGTGCTTTTCAAGGTACTCAAAGCTCTTTACATTTTTGATCTATTATTCATTGGCTCTCACATTCACACACTGGTGGTAGGCTAAACTACATCTGTAGCTGACTGAAACGTGGCTGTCGATCCACACCAAACGGCCCCTCTGACCACCACCACACATTCATACACCAGTGTGAGTGGCATTGGAGGCAAGGTGGGTGAAGTGTCTTGCCCAAGGACACAATGGCACATGACTAGGACAGAGCAGGATTCAAACTGCCAACCCTCTGGTTAGTGGATGACCTGCTCTACCTCCTGAACATTGTTGTCATGCTTATATTATTGCAATACATTACATTACATTGTGTCCTCTGTATCATAATGCATATAATCCCCAGCCTTTTATTTGCTTTTTCAAAATATTAAAACATTGTAGAACTGTAGCTATCCATTATTTTTGTAACTGATAAATTTATTGATTATTTTCTTTGATTCAATTAAACAATTTTTTGAATTGGCATAAAAATAATGCTTAAAATGTGAAAAAGACATGTCTGAAAATGACAACTTGTCCTTTATTCCAGAACCAGCTCAAACAACAACCACAAAAAGTAGAAAAGTAAAAGGATATAGCCTATATAAAAAAAGTCTATATAGAAATGACAACAATAACAGGATAAAAGTATATATAAAATGTGGCAGCAAAATTAAGGAAACAAAGCTTAGGTTCAGGAAAATTTTAATAATTTTTTTTTTTAATCAAGTTGATTAATCTTTCCAGCTCTAATACATTCCATCAAATTGTATCCCCTGTATCATAATGCATATGATCTTGCAAACATGCCAGCCTTTTATTTGCGTTTTCATCCTATGACAGCATTCTTTTTGTGGTTATATGCAGCAATAGTGTTTATTGACCAATGACATGAACCTCTTCCTATGCCATATTTTGGTCAATTGAGTATCATTAACACCCTGTAACCCTAAGCTGTTCATTTTCCTATAGTCTCCTAGAGTCTTATTTATATAATAGAATAGTAATGTTGATGTATATCTGGAGAAGTAAGCTCTCAACAGTTTATTCACCTTTTTCATTTTAAGTGTATCGCCTTCATTTAAATGATCTGTGGGAGTTTTAAGTTTTTTAATTTTCTTATGAAATGATTTTTTTCCAGCGAAGGCTCCACTGTGTCCTGTGGATCTCACCAACTTCTTTACTCCACACAAATCCTCTCACGACGTCGCAAAAAGTCGATATCCCTCAGCGCAGCTCCAACTCTCAGTAAGGAAACTGGGAATACAAGTTGTCATGGCAACCTGAAGTTTTATTCAGGGATGAAACCCACACTGCGGGGACCCATTTCTATTGCGGTGTCACTTACCTCTGTCCATTGGTCTTTACCTCCTCGTACACCTACGCACAGAACAAGATGATGTATTTGCTGGTTTTGTTGCCGTTATTATTCAGGCAGCATAAGAATATGTAAGGGTGACACAACTATAGAAGAACAGCTGAATTTGTTGCAAAAAAAATAAAATATTGTGTGCTTTTCTAGTGGAGGCATGTAAGAGTCTTTCATTTTAGTTTAGTTTTATTTATATACCCTCTGTTCTTTGGCCCAAATGATGAAAAACGCTTCAAAAAAACCCTTTAATTGGATGTAGTCTTAAGTAGCAAGGCTATAGAAATATCAGATTTAAATGTTGCCGAGTTCAGTTTTTAGCTTGTAAATAGAAGAAGACATACAGAAATGTAAATAAAAGCAAAAAAAATAAATAAATAATGAAATTAGCTTTTTATTAGGATTTTCCATAGTTCACATGTTTATTCACATAACAATTCACCATTCTCATCCATTCATCTGAAAATTATAACTGAATCACACAGCGAAACCCCCGTGACTCCACAGACAGTACAGATAAGGATGACTGGTTGGTTGGTCCTCCTTCAGCAATACAAAAGATGTAATTCATACAATACAAAATTAAGAACTAAACTCCCTAGAACAGGAATGCAGATTTGTGATATTAAAAAATTAAAAGAAAAAAACCCAACATCAATATAAAAGGGTTAAAAAGGAAAAAGGTGAAATGGACATAAGACATGGCCGTAGAGAAACAATTGTCCAACTGGTGTGACATACTCAATCCATCTTTTCCAAAACAGACCTTGTTGTAGTCTTATTGCAAAAGTAATTCTTTCCATAAATAAAAGCTAAATTTAAGCAACTTAATGCATAATAGACATGATGACATAAGGCATGATAGTTCATACTGTTAAGATATTTTTACTTGTTTATTTTATGGCAAGAGACAGGAAATAAGGAGAGATGGCAAAGCAATACAACACAAGTCCCTAAAGTGAATGTCAAGAGATGTTATTTCAGCTGCCAAACACGTATTTAAAGCTGCCTGTGAGCAGTAATGTGGAGTGGAGCTGCAGCTGGTGAGTATTCTTCAATTTGATAAAATGATCATCTGAAGAGGCAAGAAAAGGAAATATGTGAAACAAATATGTCTGAAAAGGACAAACAATTTGTAATTTATTCCAGAACCAGCTGAAACAAAAGAAAGTATAAAAGTAATCAGATACATAAAACTGTCTATGTAGAAATAACTACAGGGTGTCCCATAAGTCTCCATACATAGGAGACATAATACATTCCATACATATATGGTTCTAACATATATTTCTTTATATTTCTTCTTTATAGTTCTTCAGCAGACATGCATTGAAATGTGTTCCTGACAAAATGGCAGCCATATAGAGCATATTATATAAATAAAAATGGTTTATGTCAAGAAACGTTTATTTTTCCTATGTATGGAGACTTATGGGACACCCTGTATAACAGCATAAAAGCATATACAAAGCTATCTATATAGGAATAACAACAACATATCGAATCTAGAAATAACTAAGATAGATAGATAGATAGATAGATAGATAGATAGATAGATAGATAGATCTGCCTTCACACGCTTCCTGAAACTTGCACAAGTGTTCCTCAAATATTCGGGTGACAACTTCTCCCATTCTTCTTTAATAGTATCTTCCAGACTTTCTCGTAATAGTTTTGCTCATAGTCATTCTCTTCTTTACATTATAAACAGTCTTTATGGACACTCCAACTATTTTTGAAATCTCCTTTGGTGTGACGAGTGCATTCAGCAAATCACACACTCTTTGACGTTTGCTTTCCTGATTACTCATATGGGCAAAAGTTTCTGAAAAGGTATGGATAATAGTGTTAGGTATGATTATGACATCAATATATGTTTGGTTTCAAAACAATTGACATAGTCCCTGCTGAGAAAAAACAACTAAATGTTCATTGTAAATTTTGCTTCCCCACCCTGTAGATCCCTATATGTAAACAACAAAAAACTCTAATGACATCTACAAACAATATGTGCACTGCGATAGATGTAACTAATATACAATATTAAAAAAATAAAATAAAATATTTGTATTATTTGTGTGAAAGTTTAAGTGGTGGTTCCAGTAAAGAAAAGTGAGCATATAGGCCTAGACATTTTCTGCCTTTTTGTCCTCATCTCCAAGCGTCTATGTGAAACACAACAGTGGAACCTATGTTTAATGGCAGCGAAATTGAGGAAACTAAGCTTCAATTCAGGACAATTGAAACTGAATAATTTCTTAATCGATTCGAGTCTATTAATTGATTAACCGTTTCAGCTCTAATGTGGTGTGATGCACTCATTCATGTGCGTGACAAATGGACAGGCTCCTCACTGCGCTTATATCGATCATCGTAGTGGTCTGGTCTATAGTCAGTGTGTAACCTACAGAGTACAGCAGGCCCACACATGTTGGGCCACATGTATTGACCCCTTCATGTGGTGGGGTAAATGAAAAACAAACCAAACCGTGTAAATGTGCACATCTGAACTTGAGAGTACAGTCCTCTGGAAAAGGCAAATCAAAACAAGGAAATGAGTCAGGAAGTGAACACTCAGTCAGTGCAGAGAAACATCACTGAACAGTGTTGGTTTTATTGCCTCCAGTCCTGTGGGAATTTACAGTATCGTGTTGTTAACCATGAGGATTTCTTCAACGTTACCGCTGCTCATCTCTTATCTCAGTCACACTAAATGCAAAAGACTTGTTTTGAAGGCAAAGAAATTCTCACGTAACAGTAGAATCCTTCTGAGGTGAGGAAAGACCACTGCCCCCACCTCACAGTGAGCACTTTTACTGCACTTGCACTGTGTTGTCTGGCATTCATTATTACTGGGAGGGATGAGTAAAGCTGAATCACTGAATGATCTCATCAGCAACAGCAGCCATGACCTGAATGACAACAGCCCCGTGTATGTAACCCACACTGTTAAAAGGCAGAGTGGGGGGGTTAACACTTCATTCTGTCTAAAGAATAGACCAAAGGTAGTTTTAGCAACTCTTATGTTTGTGTTAAATGTTGACAAATTTCAGTAGAAAACAAAATCAAACTGCATATTATTGAGTGGATTATAGACTTGGACTTTATTCGTCCCAGAAGGGAGATTTGTTTCCACATGACTGTATGTAGAATTGTCACACAAACACACACAGACATCAAATAGAAAAGAAAAACATACGGAAAAGGCACACATATCAGAAATACACTTAGTTGTGGCAGACATGGTGACAAATATGAGATTTGAGAAGGAGGAGAATGTTGGTGGGGTCTGTTGTTTAAAGTGTCTATGGCTGCAGGAGTTGAACTCCTTCCCAAGCGAGCTCTTCTACTATTTTCACGTTAAATGAAGTCTAATGATACTTGATGATTAAAAGTATTTTGTATTTTATGCAAATCTTGAGAACAGTGAGTGGAAATTGTCAGTATAAAGTATACCTAGAACCTCAGTGTATCTAAATTAATATGAACTTAAATTAAACTTATTTTGCAAAGTTAATTTGGTTGTATTAAATATTGATGCTGAGTTAAGCACAATTCAGTAGTTCTTTAAAAATAGATTTTTAATATTTTTCCACTTAAATCTATTCAGTCATATTGTTTGCCACTTTGTTGCCATTTTTTTTAAAGTAATAACCAGGTATTTTTACAGTGACAGTTTTGTCATTTATTTAGCAGAAAATTAATTAATAGACCAAGTTTAGTATTATTCTAATGGAGCTTTCCATTTTTTTTAACCTAAGATGTCATAGGAGCAAAACCTTTTCCTTGTGTGTGTTGTTTTTTTTTTTTAACTATATGAATGAATATATTAAATGAGGGTGTAATGTAAATGGCAAAAATGACATTCAAAGATAACATAAAATTATATACACATAGATAGATAGATATGCTTTATTATAGACTCATGGTCCACATTAAAAAGCAAACAGATAAATACAAACACAATTTAAAAAAAAGCCCTTTATAGTTTCAAGAGGCAGTCATACCAGTGTTCCAGAACAGACATGTGTAACGTACAGCACTATATGCAAGATTAGTCCGCAATAAAATTACAGTATTTTCTGAATGATTCAGGTGACACAGATTTAAACATCAGATTTCTCAACACAGCACACAATAGATAAATTACTAAACGGCTAAATTTACTTAGGGGGTCAAATCAGTGGCCATTTTTGTCAAAAAAAAAAAAAAAAAAAATGGAAGAAATGCATAGAACTGTGTTGGAATAATGCTAATACATTTGTGCACAGACTACTGATATTATTTGACAGTGGAAGCTATATTTTCAGAAATATTGGATTTTGAATAGCACGTGTATGTGAAAACTTTTGCTGGGGGATGGACGTGACATTACCCATGATGCTCTGGTCAGTACCAGTACTTTATTAGTAATAAACTTATATACTTACCATTGCTAATTCTCCTCTTATTCATAAATGTTGGTATTAAACAATAACAGCTTAACAAAAACACAAAATGTGGCAGTGGACGGATGTGACATGGTTGTTACAGATCCCGTCATACTGATGCTCGGCAGCCATGTCACCGTTTCCACAAATGATCCCTGTGCAAAAACTAGGATCAGAATTATTTATTGTATAGTTTATCATCATACTAAAGAGTAAATAATATAGAATTGTTATTTCTTTATAAAAATGGTTATTATTAGAAAACTGTTGATTTAAAAAGTGACGTGTGACATTCTTAATGTATTGGTGTAACATAAGCAGGATGGATCAGCACCATACTCCATATTGTAACCTGTAAAAATAAAACATGTGATATGTAGGATATAATCTTGTAAGAAAAATTGGGGAATCTAAAAGAATAGAATATTTGTTTTTCAGGTAAATTCAGTTCAAATATAACTTGGCCATTTGTGACATGAAAATATAGCATTAATTATGATGAAATTGGACATTTTTGACCTGAAAACATAGTTCATATGACCATCAACATGTTGCAACAGAACTGAAATCCTGTAAACTTGCATAACTTGCATTTACCAACACAAAGTTCATTTGGGGATTCACTTACATTGATTTCTTATGCACAAAGACATAAGACCTCTAAGCAAATTTTAGCCATAAAGAATATATGAAATAACTTACTAAAAAGTTAGTTAGGGTAAAGTCATGTTTACATATGATTATTAAAGCTTAAATGTATACCACTTATGCACCTCTGAAATGTAAGCAGAGGCCCAGTATACACTTAAGTACACATCATCATAACACTATTCATCATTCATCTGTAGATGTTACATATAAGGACTATTTCCTTGTTATTGTAAAGCTCCTGACTCAATTGTTCTAGTGAGTAGCTGTGCATGTTCAAATATTTCAACATGCTCCCTGTCATTACTCTCATTTGAATGTTAATAAAGTTTCACTACCATCCCAGACGGCGCAAAATGGGGGGGTCATCAAAACCATATGCACGACTGTCTGTAAACTCCTCATGTGGTTGCTCATGAGCTCATTTGGCCTCATGTTTTGGCCCCCAGCTGTAGCAGTGATGCATAGCCCACTCCCATGATTCCCTGTCACAGATGTCACCCAGAATGTCCCCTGTGACATGTCAGCTCTATTGGATTAGAAGTCATGGCCAGTTTGCGTGGAGAAAAGCCGGGATAAGGACAGAGGCCGTCGCAACATCATTCTTCAGGTTCAGTCGACCTTATAGTCCTTGAGGATTTCTCTTATTTCATCTCTTTAAAACCAACTCCTTTACTTTATAGCCCATAGTTTTTCATAGTGTCGTATTCGATCACAATATGAAGGCAGTTTTCTTCTCGCAGCTCTCGCAGGTTTGAAGTCTGATCACATTCATGCATGACCAACACTGCTGCTAAAGCCGTGCATTTGTATTCAGGCCGGCGAGTCGAGCAGTGCCTTGGTCCTAATGGTTTCAGTGAACCGAGTTTTCACTTTCAACTTCTGAAGCATGCTTGCGGTTTGCACAGACTGTGTTAATGTTAAACGGAACCTGTCGGATTTTCTGAACTATGTGTTTTGAAATCTATAGATTCAATCCTGAACTTCCTGAGTGAAATGTTGCAGACATGAGTTGGATAGAGTGACTTCTGTCGTCGAGACTGTGCAGGAGGAAACGGGGAGCCTTGTAGAAAACCTGAAGTACTCGCTGAATCAGAGGAAGTGTTGCACAATAGGAAGTGGGGTGTTTTTAATGCAGGTCCGGTTGTTCCATGTTTTATAAAAACTCTCCAATTAGCTAGTTTCACAAGAACAAGACCAACTCTTGTCTAGAAATGTTATAATTCCCTTTTCTGTCATGTTTGGATAAAATGAATGATATGAGGCTACATGCTGACCTTTGTAACGGGGTGGAACCTGTACGTGAGAACATTCTGGTACTTTGTCATTTGTTCCATTGAAAAAGCACAAAACAGTGTTTCAGGATCCAGAAGTGGCTTGTTTTAGGAACATGCTCACATTTCAGTTTATTTTTTTCAAAAGGGGCATACATATGGGATTTGTACAGGTGCTTGAAATCCTTGAAAATGCTTGAATTTCAATGTTGTGTTTTCAAGGTCTGAAAAGGGCGTGAAAGTGCTTGCAATTATAACTCTGTGATGTAATTTATTTATTTATTTTTAATATTAACTCAAGCCAAAGCTACTTACAGAGAGGTGATACATTTTGAAAAATAAAACTTTAGGTCAAAACAGAAAATTAGTGGGTGTTCTCAGGTTGACTCCAGGTACTTTTTTTATCTTAATCTTTGGCTCGTTGCGAGTGTGTCTGAAGAACGCCAAGTGTCTTTTCTTTTTTTGTATAAAACTTTGTGTTCTCCTTTGACTTTCTAAATGTTTTGCTATTATGAAACACAATTTTAGATGTTTATAGTGTAATTCAATGTACATCATTGTGATAAAAAGTGAAAACAATAACTATGCGTATATGTATTCCTGTAGATGTGTAATTTACCCCTGTGATAAGGCGCCATGATAGAAAAATTTGAAAATGACCCTTAAAACTGCTTGAATTTAACCTTGAAAAATGTGTTCGAACCCTGTACATACATGTTTGTAACCTCTGTTAGAGTTTAATGCATTGTGCGTTTGTGTTTCAGAGGCTGACCTCTGCTGGAGGACTGTGACCCGGGGCCACCTGCCAGGCCAGGCCTCCCTGCTCCTGTCTGACAGTCACACACTGCTGGTAAGTTCTCATATTCACATTTGTAGGTTCGTAAGAATTTTCCAAGTCCTGGTTGACGCTGTAATACTAAGACTTCTATTAAGAGCAGTATCCTCAGCTAGCATGTCTGTGTTGCTCTTCGTCATGGAGAGTGGAAATATTGGCCTATTTTCATACTGCTGGCTTTCATATCTGTCGTTTACATATGTATTTATAGGATGCAGTGTATATCTGATCAAAATTTAAATTGTACACAATAAAACCTGCTGTTGAGAGTAAAAGATGCAAGACGACTCCATGCGTCTTGTTTGTTTTTCCCCTGAAATGTGCCTGTATTTAAAATTGATGTCATGCACTGAGTGCATTTAAATGAATGGGTTATTTTTGTAAATGTCAGTTTGCTCAGTCATTCACTTCATTTTTCCACTGGTGACAGTTTCCATGCAAATGTGGGCTCAGTATTGGTAAGGAGACTTATGTGGATGATGTCGTGTGTACTTCTCTGTTCCTGCAAATACTGATTTGAATGTCAAAATAAAACCTACATACTTAATGGTATGATTTTACCCACACACTTCTCTTTTAGCAGAGAACAACTGACACTTGAGAGTTGGAGCTTTAGTTGCATTTCTCTCTGTGGACACTGTACTCAAGCTGCGTAAAGTTTAAAACCTGTCTCTTCACCTTCTAAAAATCATATACAAAGAGGAAGAAAATCGTGAAGGGCAGCTGGCACCCTCACATAACAGTGTTGAACTGCAGTCTGATGCAGAATGTTTTGATAGCTGATCAGTTTTACTCCCAGCTTTTGGCAACTAGTTGGATGATGCACCTTAGGCTAGATCAGGGGTGTCAAACTCATTTGGGATCAGGGGCCACAGACTAATGTGATCTCAAGTGGGCCAGGGCAGTAAATTAAATTATGAGTGAAAAAAGTAAAATTACATTATGAAATTGCCCAGATCCACAAAAAATTAAAAAACTGTGAACAACCATAAAGAACCCAACATTTCATTAGAGAAGTGCAATTTTACCAGTATTATGCCTCAGTTTATCATTTACACATACACATTACAACTTACAGATCACCGTGGATCTACAAAGATACAAAACATTTAATAACAGGCAGAATATGGTTAAAACTGCACTTCTCTTAGACATGTCAGGTTGTTCATATTTTTTAGGTAATTCACATTTTTGGTGAAAGGATAGCTTGTAAGCATGAGTAGTTTCATGTAATTTTCCTTTTTTTTTTTACACTAAAACAAACATTTGTATTTGTCATTATTTATAGGTTATCATGATAGTATTTTAGGGCTCTGACCCACTTGAGATCACATTGGTCTGAATGTGGAACCTGAACTAAGATGATTTTGTCACCCCTGATTGTTAATATCTTCGGTGTATTTTTTTCATTTCACATATTGATCCCACGGGCCGGACTGGACCCTTTAGCAGACCTGTATGTTTGACACCCGTGACCCAGATCCACTGCACATGTAGTATCCCGTGTTTATATAAAACATCAACTTGACATGTCAGCTGCATCTGATTCATGTTTAAGCATTAGCAGAATCTCAAACTGTTGTAGCTTCTACTTCAGTAGAGACATGTCATTATGTAAGACTGCCTGTGGTGCACCTATGCCTATTATAGTCTTAATGTGCCGTGCTGTGGGTGTATGTGTAATGCTAGCTCAGGAAATGAAGTGCATTGTGGGCCATAAAAAGGAGTTGAGTAATGTAGGTGCTCCCAGCTTCCTCTTCCCCAAGGCCGGGGTGTTTATGTAACGATAGGGCGCAGGGTCACTGCCCAGCGTCTCTGGACGTGACCAACATGGACTCCACTACTTTTTTTTTATGTTAGGGTCAGTTCATTTTTAACTCATAGATGTTCTCCTTGTTTTTCTGCAGTATGTTTCGGAGTAGGTTTTATGTTTTTTCAGCAGGGCGTCACTCATGTTTCCTGTCCACATAATGTCACTGTCAGGTTCTCATTCCACCTTTTCCAAATCCCATCATCTCTCCCCGCTTGCACGTCCGCCCATCCCTGTTGTATTTTCCTCTGCGTTTCCTCGGAGATGGTTACCATGACACGCAGCCATCATTCTATTGGCTTAACCATGGTGCTGGAATACTGTGCCTTTCTGACAGCTAAGCCTCAGGTGGTTCGTATATAGGATCACTAAGTCAGTGTCAGATCCTTGAAGATCTGTCGTGCATTTGTGTGCATTTAGACTAAGGCCAAGCTGCTGTGGTGCTCTGGTTGTAAAATAGCCTAAATCACAAGCTATTTCTGTTCGTATGTAGTCCACAACCCTGTGGCAGTGCAGGGGAACAGTAGACGTGTTGCATCATAAATGGAGAGTTAATGCAGCGAGTCTGTGTTTTGTGTTAAATGTATACAGGATGGATTAGCCCTTGCTAAGCCAGGGGGAGGTGTGGCGCAGTAGCCTGAGGTGAAGCTTTTCTTGGCTCACCAGTTGCTAGGATTATAACTGGGTCAACACTGCCCTCATCTGGTAAAGTTAGGTACCATTTTACCTGCAGCTTCTGAAAATATTTAGGATTTTAATAATACATTTTTCATTTTAAGTACTTTTTAATACTGGTGTAATTCCCTGACAGTTGTTTTGTTTACCTCACCAGTAGACTTTGTGTTTTTCTTTGGAAGTATTCGTAGCTCCACTCTTGACTCAGCATGTGGAAAATGCTCCTGCCACCCCCCCCGCCCCACCACAAACCCCACCCGTTGAATGAGTAATTTGAGATGATATGTCTGAGTGGTTGTAATATGTGGAGTGGTTTGTTATGTCAGCTAAAAGCTCCCAGCTTCTCCTCAGGTTATACATTATTAATGCTGCTGGAGGGTTGACACTGTGTAACTTCCTGCCCAGGTTCTCTAGAGTCGACCGCCGTCACTCGTCTGCAAATGTACATGTAAAACAGCCTTGATACTGTTTCTTGCAGATCAATAAGAAACATGGACTGAACATTGAGTCTACATGGATTTTAATTGTGAGTTGCATCAATTAAGCAGTGACAGTAAGTGAACACTGGATGGAGCTCTTGGATAATGGATGTTGCCCCTCATCCCATAAACTGACATTTATCAGACCATAAAATGGTCTTTGCAGATACTTTTTGTATAATTTTATGACAGTCTTGTGGAAAAGCATTTCATCGTGGCTGCTGTCTCTTGTCACATGTTTTTCACTTTCCTAAAGCTGTCCTGAGGATGGATTAACAAGGTTTGGGAGTGGTCTTCCTCAACGTTCACGCCTCATACGCACAACCCTTTTCATCCTCCAGGTGGCAGTCCTCTCTTACAGAATAAACTGGTACTCTTCAATGTGACACTCATCATCCCTCTAAAACCTCCACCGAGCCCCACCCAAAATCCTGTTGGGTTAATATTGTGCAAGGAAAAAAAAAGCACATTTAAGGTCACATTGTACTGTTCCTTAAGTGAAATCAGGCTTTAATTTAGCGTAACAACCACAAATGAAAAACAGAACACTCAGGAGTGTTAAGTAAGTGTGATATAAGGATGCAGTGACATGAGTGAGTCACAGTCAGAAGGTCAGTCGAGCACTGACAGTTGAGGGCTGTTTCTGGTGGAAGAATGGAAGATCTCTGTGAATGGGTTCAAGGGATAACTGCCCTGAGGGACATGTTGCTTTGACCAACATTAATGAGCCAATGTGACCTCCCCTTCCCCTTAACCGATTTCCTAACACGTCCTAGGAAGGAGTCAGAGGACTCTCAAGGGCAGGGTGGGGAGGGTTCACTGGAGTGGAGGCTTCCTTCTGAGGCAGATGTTCAGCTGAGGCAAAAATTCAACAAATTTCAACAAAAAGTCAAACATTACTGGATGGAATCACTCGGTTATTAACCACAAAATCAGTCACCAACATTAATTATTAAAAAAAAAATGTGAAGAGAAAAAAAGTACATTTTCTGTAGTTTTACATTCTTAAAACGGAATATTTTCTGGTTTCTTTACTTATGTCATTAGTATCTTTGGTTTAGGGACAGAATAGGACATTTTAGGAAATAATCTTGAGCTTTGGAAAGCACTAATCAACCTTTTTCACTATTTTCTATGATTTTATGGACCCAACAACTTATTGATTAATCAACAAAATGTGATAGCTGCAGTCCTAATGTATTGACACATAGATGTTCCTGTATGAGATGATCACTGAGGCCCTCACTGTTTTGGTGTTCATCCGCTAAATGGATTAATCTGAAACTAACATGAGCTCAGGCTGTCGGCGTGTCTGTGTGTTTTGATGGCATAAAGTGTTGTATTGGTGCGACAGAAGAGCCCTTCTTAGCGCTCGATTTCAATGGAGCCCGCTTTTTAGCTGACTCTTGTGTACGTGCCTGTTGCCATGGTTTCCAACTTTCATCAGGTGCTGTCCAAAGAGAAAGGCTTAGCTGAAGGATGAGGCGCACCCACTTTCATCTTCCTCTGATCTGCTCCTCTGGACAAACTGCAGTTTGCACATGTGCATTTCCATTTCTTGCTGATGGGCTCCATGATGACTGTAGTAGCAATAGTGATGTGAAGCTTTGTACGACTTGTTTTTAGGGAGTATTTTTAGCCGCCTGTGCGCTGTTGCTGCTGCTGCTGGTGGCAGGAGTAAGACAAGACAGCTGATACTAGATGTCACCTCGAGTATCACCGTCAGTTGTAATGATTCAGTCTTCCTGTAGTGCTGAGGTTTGTTTTGATCTGTCAGAATCTGGGTGAGGGGGGCATTAGCTGATGTTTATGCGACAATACAGAGGCGTGGCTACAAGGTAATCGAGTTCACCCCCATAAACAAACAAATGACAGCCATCCCCCGCCCCTTTTTCCTTAACCACCCTGCCCCCCCTCTCTGAACCATTTTTAGTCAGCTGTGTAGGAGCGGCATGGTCTGGGGAAGGGGGTGAGGAGAAGTTGAGGATGAGAGGTGGGGTGGGGGGTTGGGGGGGTCAGTGGGGTAGAGGAAGAAAGCAGGGGGGGTGAGGTGGGGGCACATGCCAGCCCCATTTGGGAAGTGCTCCCCCATTTTCTGCTTGTCGACTCGGGCCAGTGTCAGCGAGCTCCGGCGGGTCCAGGTCTGGCCGAGTGGGCTAATGCGATGTGGCGTGTCACCCGGGGAATCTAGGTCAAGTTTAAAGCTGCCTAGCTCTGCCCGCCTCTGCCGCAGTGTGACGCCTCACAATCCCTCCCCTTCAACGCACGCAATAATATTCAGCACACATCTTCACCTTCATCACTGTTTTTTTTCCTTTAAATATCATATTTTATCTTTAAATATGAGCTATACATTTTCTCCTCTAGACCCACATTAAATCAGACATGAACACACACACACACATACATACACTGCTGCCTCTCCCCATCCCCCCTCCACACCTCAGGCAAGTGCCCAGCCTCTCCTCTCCACGGCGGAGCCCACGTGATGATCCGTGCTGTTTCTGTGCCTGGTTGGGGAGGGGAGGGGAGGGCGTTGTTTTTCCTCTTCCATAGTAAAGCAGCAGGGCACGTGGATCCTCATGCTGCAACCGAGTAGTGGAATGTCAGCACTATCCCCCCCTCCGTCCCCCACTAACATTAGCCAGCCATCACCCCGAGTGTGCGCCAGTTTTGTAGGACATTGCCGCAGTGCTCGGTTTTCAGCTGTGTCCTGTTTCTTTTTCTGCACATATTAAAGGGAAGAAGAGCACCGGGAGACGCCAAAAGGCAGTGCCATGCAGAGGTCAGGCTGCTGCATGGGCGTGGCACTGTTTTGGTGTCTTAACCAAATAAGCTCCAACCTCCCTACATCTCTGGATTATTGAAATTACATGTCCAATGTTTGGACATTTATAGATATATTTCAATTATGGCTCCCCACAAAACCTCCAAATACTAGTTCTTTAAAATCAGGGACAAACAGAGAATATATATAAAAGAAGATAATAATTTGGTCACATTTGTGTCATTATAATTTGCGTTTGCATATTTTTATTTAAAATATTTTTTTCTTAATGTCAATTTGCTGAGCTGCACACAAATTTAATCATATTAAAATATCTGCTCCGTAGGTGAATAAAATATTTCTCCATCGTCTCCAGTTGACTTCACTCTCTACTAATCTCCTGTTTTTGGCGCATTACCTCATCTGTATTAATATATTCATGTGTTTCAAGTCCTACTACTACTGTACTCGCTTCCTCACTCAGAGCTGCAGCCTGATTGGCTGCTGCAATGTTTTCAATGGCACCAAATTTTTTTTGCCTCCATGGATACAGTGAGCTGTTGGGTAGATTGGCTCAGCCAATAGGAGAGCTGCGCGGGCTCCTGCTTGTCAGATTCTGCCCCTGGCCTTAGAAGCAGCCCTCCCTCCCTCGCTGCGAGCACGCGATCGCTCAGTGGGGGGGTTCAAAACAACAACAAGACTGTCGTCGGACTCTGTGGTGCCCAGGACGTGTCAGCACTACTGGGTCCTGCTGCTGGCACCAAGGGAGGGGGGGGTACTTCAAATCCAAACTGTGATACAGTATCTGTACATCCTCAGCCAGCATTTTATCCACTCACTCCTCTGTTACTACGCTATCGCTAAGCAACCAGTCACATGCAGCACAACTCATACTGACATCCTTTATCTGCAAATGGACAGTTGTTATCATAAAAAGTCCATATAAGACACTAAAAACCCTTCTGATGGAGGTTTGTGAATGTAATCTTGAAATGATTCTTATGATGTAATTTGAGTATTTATTTGCCAGAGGAGTAACATAAAAGCTGCAAAATTTAATCTCCTCTTTTTCTAATGCACTTGAAGATTCTCTGAACTTCGAAATGCTTCCACTCAAATCCCCGTCCTTAAAATGACCTTGTTTCTAACAGCACAGGGGAGCAGTGGTGGTCCTGTGAGACGCTGCTGCCTGTGCTCAACAGTGTGTACTGTGAGTTGTAGCAGCTCTGCCTAACAGCCGGCTGGCATCAGCCTGAACGGCTGAAAGGTGGCGATAGAGGACCAGAGGAAGACTGGCAACAGTGGTGGGCACTGCCCACATCATCCAGCAGGGCGAGGTCAGTGACAGCTCTCAGGCCTTCTGAGGCTGGATCAGGTGCTGCTTCTCGACAGCCAGTGAGGTGCCAGTGTTGGCACAGCCAGACATTCAGGTCACATTAGCGGAGGAGAGGAAGATGAGGCTAGACAAGGCAGGTGGATCTGTGCAGGTGGTCGCCGGGTTAGACTGAATGACAGCAGTAGGAGAAGGGGTCTGAGAAAATAAGTAAAAATAAAGATTCATGGCCAGTTACTTGAAATTTTTGACACAAATATGCAGCCTGTATTTTAAAGTATTGATCGGTAAGTTATGACTCAGCAGTGTCATTGGAAAGAGATATCAACTGTCAATGAATGGAAAGATATGGTGTACAATGTATACACTACAGAGACAGAAATGCACTTCAGTTAAGAAGTTTGGACTAAATCAGTCAAATTAGGTTACCATGTGTCAGTTATGGTTAGCAAATAACCAGGTTAAGGACATCAATCAGCCATGAAATGTTATTTTTATAATGCCACGTCATAATAAAAGTTGTCTTATGATGTCTGTGGCGCCTGTTTTAGCACACGGGGTGACAGGTCTTTTAAAGTGTCTTTGGAATGACCTGCCTCTACACCTACGGTTCATGGACTCTGTAGAGAGTTTTAAAAAACACCTCAAAACAGTCCTGTTCAAGAAGGCTTTTTAATTTCCCAGCTGACTCAGGCCTGCGACAAACTGATTGCACTTTATGTATTTATCATATTTTAATTGTATTTTATTGTGTTTAAATGGTATTTTAATTGTATTTTGTTTGGACTGTTTATTTGTGCTTTGCACTGTAAAGCACTTTGTGACTCTGTCTGTGAAAAGTGCTCTATAAATAAAATGTACTGTCTTAATTTGCTTACGTCTGTGTAGGTTCTCATTTGCCCAGGTCATCCTTTTTCTTGGTAGTTCTTCTCGGTTCAGCTGGACTGGTGCTAAACCAGTCCAGTTGAACTGAGAACAACAACCAAGAAAAATTATCTTATGACTCTTTACATGTAGAGCTAGTCTAATCCAGACATGTCCTCTCAGTTAAAAATAGTCTGCCATTTTTTCCCCCTCCAAGTGCAGGATAATCAGAAAATATGGATGTGCACGCTCCTGGACAAAAAAATAAAGTAACACCTGTTCATCATGTTTTATGTTCTTTTCATCTTATTAAATAGAGGCAAAATATAAAAATGTGAAGTTGGGCTGTGTGACATGTCTAAAAGCTCTAAAGTTACAGAGTACATACACATACACACACATCCTCAGCATAACTATATATTAATACTGGGATGAAAATGTGTGTATAGGTATTTTCTATTTTTTTTTTTTTTATTTTAACTGACCATTTATCTTTTTCCTCATCCATTTTTTATGTCTTCTGTCTGATTTGCACACAAGTATCATGCTTTTTCTATGTTCCTTAAAAAAAAAAAAAAAAAAACTTAATCAAAATTAAATTGAAGTACTCATTGATTACTTGTTGTGTTTTGGACATGAGGGGGAGTTTCTGATTACTGTTATAATGTGAGTAAAAATAAGGACATGACCCACTGCAGAGCTTTCACATTGCAGATGCAGGTTTACATGTCCTCTCCCCCGTCCACCATCATGCATCTCATGCATTTTAAAAACACCCCATCTACCCCTCTGCTCGTGACTGCTGAGTGTGTACTTTGCTCTGTCGCAGCACCTCCTTGTCTCTCGGCGTTACCTGTGTCGGCATGATTTACTGTGTCACCACCGAGCCCTCACTGAGTCGCTTTGGCTTTTCACCTGTCACTCACTGCACATGACATCTGCCCACCGAAGTTCAGCCTCGTCACTGTTCCAACGGCGTCACTGTCCCTGCCTCCGCCCTCTCCGCACCCATCCATTGTGTCAGAAAGGGTTAAATCTATCTCTGTTGACGGAGCCTGTCACTGTTTCTTTGCATAAACTGCCACAGATCTGGGACTTGTCATGTTTGTTGACCTCTGCTCTGATTCGGAGAAAGATCAGCTCTGCACTTTCTAGGATAGGGACTCCTGGAAGGCTGATCCTTAAATATAGATCTACAGCATGTACTGTATGTGTATTGGTATGTATGCCTCAGCAGTGCAGATATAACTCGAGCGCTGATGTCAGGGTATCGCTATCGGTCTTTGGCGCCCTAGTCACTCTTCCCATTTCTGCTATCATCATCATCTCTTCAATACGTTGTTCACCTGAAGGCACCGTCTCATTTACAGCAGCATGGGAAAGTAGTCAATGGTATCTCTCTGAAGTTGTACAGTAAAACAAAATAGCTGTGGGCCAAATATACAGACTGTTTTAGTAATGCTGACTAGGGCTGTGTGATACCATACAGTCATGTTAAGAATCTCCCCCTTCCATAACATGTTTTCTGTTCTTTCTGCATCTGTGTCATGAGGAATTGATATTTTCATCATCATTCAAAGCAGGGGTGTCAAACATGTGGCCTGCGGGCCAAAACCGGCTTGAAAGTTCCAATCCAGTCTGCAAGATGAATTTGCAAAGTGCAAAAATTAAACTGAAGATATTAACAGTCAGTGGCGTCGAACTCATTTTAGTTCAGGAGCCACAAACAGACCAGTTGTCATCTCAAGTAAAATAATAGGATGATAACCCATAAATCAGGGGTGTCAAACTCATTTTAGTTCAGGGGCCACATTCAGCCTAATCTGATGTAAAGTGGGCCGGACCAGTAAAATAATATAAATAATAGGATAAGAACTTTTGAGTGAAAAAAGTAAATTCCGTAATGAAAATGTTTACATCTGTGAATTGTACTTGAACATAACATGAACAAATATGAACAACCTGAAAATTCTTTAGTAAAATAAGTGCAATGTTAACAATATAATACTTTAGTTTATCATTTATACGTCATAGTGGATATACAAATACACAAAACATTAAATAACAGGCAGAAAGTGGTACAATTCCACATACTTCTCTTAAGACATTCCAGATATTCACATTTTTTGTAAAAGGCTAGTCTGTAAATATAAACATTTTTGTGTAATTTTGCTTTTTTTTACACTAAAACAAAAAGACAAATTTACAGTTTTCATTATTTCTAGGTTATTATGATAGTATTTTACTGGTCTGATCCACTTTAGACAGAAATGACCTAAAATGATTTTAACACCATTGATTGTTAATATCTTAAGTGTAATTTTTGTATTTCACAAATTCATCCCAGGGGCCGGATTGAACCCTTTGGCAGGCTGGATTTGGCCCCCGGGCCGCATGTTTGACACCTGTGCCATAAATAATGACCTCAAATTTTCCTCTTGGTTTAATGTGAAAAAATATTATTATTATTATTATTATTATTATTATTATTATTATCATAGGTATGTAGACAATATTATACTATGCCTTTAAATAATGACGTGTACATTTTTCTTTGTTATAGCGCAAAAAAATGTTATGAAAATATTTACATTAAAGAACTATCCTTTAACAATACAATGTGAATAATCAGATCAAATATGAACAACCTGAAATACCTCAAGAAAATTAAGTGCAAATTTAACAATATTCTGCCTGTTACTAAATGTTTTGTGCCTTTCCAGATCTGATCTGTAAAGCACATGTATAAATGGTAAGTTGAGGCACAATATTGTTAAAATTGCACTTATATTTCTTTTTTTCCCAGGTTCTTCACACTTTTTTATTTGGGCAGTTTAAATGTAAATATTTTCATAATTTAATGCTATTTTTAGCACTAAAACAAAGTGAAAAATTTGAAGTTGTCATTATTTATAGGTTATTATGTTACTATTTTACTGGTCCGGCCCACTTGAGATCAAATTGGGCTGAATGTGGAACCTGAACAAAAATGAGTTTGACACCCCTGATGTAAAGGCATCACAAAAAACAGCCTGAAACACAAAATCATTTCATGTTCGCACAGCAACAATCAAAATTATCAGTTTGAAACGCCACAAGACTTGAAGATGGCTTATATTTAAAACATTTTTTAAAAATTTAATTCAGTTCAGAAAGGTATTTTAGATGGATCAGGATTATTAAGTTTTAATCTCTTGTTGTTTTATTGTATTTAAAGGACAACTTAAAGTCAAAAGCTGTGACATAAAAAAGTAAGTAAAATAAGTCATACATAGACACGCCCACATCATCACTAGAAAGTTTCAGAGGGAATACAGATGAAGCACCTTCCTCCTTCTGCTGTGGTTCTGAATGACAGATCTGGTCGACTGGCATAGACAGACTGAGAAGTGCCTCTGTGTTTGCTTTGCCAGAATTTTGTCTCTCAGACAAAACTACACAACACTAACACTAATGCAGGGAGAATCTCCGAATGAGCTGGAGTTGCTTCATTTTTATATTACTGCATGAGGCTGTTATTGGCAGCAGGTACAAACTTGACAAACAAGAGTAAAATAGAAAATACAGGCAGAGGCAACGGTCTCTACCATTAAATACAGTATGTCACGCAGCGGGTCAGAGGTATTTTTAGGAAATTGTAACATGGTTTGGCATTTAGATAAATTATCTGTGTAATTATTTGTGTATTCATTTATAATGTGTTAGTTGAAAGTATGTCCACAATCATTTTTTCAGGTCTTTATTCAGGGTTGAGTCATTTGGTGTTGGAGGATATGTTGGCAGTGTATTTATTACCAGTACAGCTAATAATGTGTTTATTTATTGTAAACATATTGACATCACAACATTGAACAATGTTATCACACATTACACATTTTCCTGATATTCGGCCAAATTATTTGCACATTTCATGTTGACTTAAAAGCCCGGTTTAGTGCATGTTTCGTCTATGGAGTCAACACATAGTGTTTGTGCAGTCACTATGTAGGAGCGGTTTGTTGGTTGGTTCAGTTTTTTCAGGTGAAAGCCCATGGTATTGGTTACAGCTGTACTTCGGCCCTCTACTTACTGAGTACTGAAAGGGTTAATCAATTAATCAATAAGCCATTTAGCTGATTGGCAGGAAATTAAACTGCATTTGCCAATTTAACTTTAATTAATCACATACGGGAGTTGAGGTTCCCCTACAGTTAAAAAGGACTTTTTTTTCTCTTCTCTCTTCCTTCATGGGGCTGTTTGACAAAAACATCTTGTCTCACACAAAAATGAATTAAGTTTTTTTTTTTTTTTTTTTTTGCCATGAGGAACGAGGAAGATATCCTTTTTCCAGACTTTAATCAGGGCAATAAACTTTTTCTGTAAGAATTAAATAATGGAACTACAAAGACACAACTTACCACATTTTGTTCATGTAGATTAATAATGGATCATATGCTACAGTCCTATTCAATAATTAGCTTTTAATTCTATAGTGAAATATAGGCCAGAAATCACTAAATAAGTGTAGATCATGTGAATGCTACTATATTCGTTAGGCAATTAAGCTATGAAGCTGTGTCATACACTATTGGAACACGTTGAATTCAGGTGCTTCTTTTCTAAGGGGTCTGGACTACAAAACGATAATAAAAAATGTCATACTATAGTTTTATATTGTGATGAATATCGTATTGATTATTAATATTGATGTTTATATCTCAAATTGGCATGAGCAGGACATCTTACAGCTGTAGCCATGATGTGTCCATATATTTTTGTCCATGCGGTTTATAAACATCAAAATTTACTTTTTAAGTTTAATAGGAGATATTTTTTTCCTAAGTGAGATGTTAAGAAAGTAGATGGTTATTTATGGTAGAAAATTAGTATTTACAGTCAGAGCACGAAAAATGTTTTAGAATTTTAGAGGTAAAACATTTAAAACATAGTCAGGGATGAAAAAATAAAGAAAAAAAAATCAATTTTGAGAGAAATTAAGTAAAAACCATCTTTGAGGTATTTTGGAAGCAAAGATAACAATTTAAACAAAACTAATCAATGCAATGATATTTATTGCAATATAAAAGTATATTAGGACATTTGTCATTATTGTTTTGTATCCCAGACCCGTGTTAGAACAGAAACACCTGAATTCAACATGTCCCAATACTTTTGTCCATATAGTATATGACTTAGGCAATTATGCTTGGAGGCTAACGATACTGTGGTTCTTTTGCATTGTGCTCTTGCAGTAATGATGAGGGTTTCTTATTGTATCACATGTGCTGTAGGCGCGTCATTACTCAGACGTGTTAAATATTAATCTTATGTTTCAGCCCTTATAACCATCACACTGTAGTACACTTACAGAAATACTATAGTTATTCGGCAGAAATGACAAAGTGAATTTCAGTGCACAACTAAACAGCCAGCCTCATAAACAGGTCTACTTATGTTTCATATGTGACAAGTTCTTTCATAAAAAAATTAACCATATCCCTACTATTATATGCAGTATACATGATTAGATGTGAAGTTACTGTTCGATTTCCCCGGAGGAGACTTGTAAAATGATTACTTTGCATATGACTGCTTGATTTCTGGGAAGGAGAAACTCAAACTGAGTTTTTTTTATTTTTGGGACATACATGGGGGGCTTTTTGGTTCACCATCTGCTTGGCAGGAGCCTGGGCACAGGAAACACACATGCGGGGGTCTTGGGGGAACGGTGGTCTCTGTGAACAGTGGGCACATCTGGGGCACCAGGCTGCCGAGTTCATACTGGCGGCAGAGCGGTGAAGCGGAACGGTGAGGTGCTGTGGGTGCTGCTTGTGTTGATGGTCTCCTCCCTAAAATTACTGGTTGTTCTCTTTCCTCTACAGGTATCGTAACATGGGGAACCTACTGAAAGTTTTGACGTGCACAGATCTGGAACAGGAGCCCAATTTTTTCCTCGATTTTGAGAGTGAGTCCTTTTAAGTAATTGCTCCCGCTCCTGATATCGATCACATGAATATCTTTAAATAACAGTATAAAACTCCGAACTCTTAAGTCTTTTCACCCCGCCACTTATCTTTTACACTATGATCCTCCCAGAGGCAAAAGCAATCAAATCTACCACTAAAGCTTCTCCGCTTTCCATCAACCTACCTCTTCTACACTAGAGTGTGTGTGGAATTTCAATCAGGGCAGACTTGCAGCAGAGACAACCCCCCCACACTCAAATATAAAGCACTGAAGTTCAGCTGCTGCGTAGCCTAAGGCCCCTCGACTGGGTTTGATACCTTACTGTAGTGTTCTCTGCACTTGGCAAACCTACAGAGTCAGTCACACCTTTAGTGAAAACAATGCCTCACACTGCTCAGACTGTTTCTGTGTGAAGTGATACACACAGAGAATATCACACTATTAAATTAAACCCATGCATTCATCTCTGTTGTACAGTCCATGTCTATATTGTACTTTTATTTATGGTGTTTTCAGTCAAAGCAATCAGACCTCATGGCACACATAAAATATAAATGATCTTCAATTAAAAATACATTTTCCTTCTGTACTGTAATAGTGAAAGGATAGCTGAGGCTCATATTGCAGGTGTTTCTTCTGCTGGGGAGCAGGAGTTTGTTACAGTCATCACACTTGGCAAGATTTTCTTGCTTCAGGTGGTGGAAAAGGTTTTCACTAGTGCTGCTCTTAAGCCTAAAAAAACCCAAGTTCTTTCTGTTTTGTGTTTACCAATACTCTGCAACATTCTCTTCACCCAGATCTGTTACAGAGCTGGAAGACTGCATAACCCTTTTTTTTTTTATATTTGTCTCTTATCTTGCACCATTTTCCTCCTCTCTGCCAGAGAAGTGGGTGGTGGCAAAGTAAATGAGAAGCTCTAGAAGGATGAGATTAGTTCATCCAAGTAGCATTAACATAATTGAAAGTTTTTTATTAGAATTTCTATCAGCTCAGAGGATTTGATAGATTTCCTAGATTTGTCTTTTTCCATACGTTGAGCCTCTGCATATGGATTAGAAACCAATCAGCTTTGCCCCATTGACCTTGTTGTTGATATTTTGCTGCAGATGCCCAGCCCACAGATGCAGAGCGGGAAGTGTGGGAGCAGGTGGATGTGGTGCTGAAGGATGCGAAGGGCATCCTGGATGAGCTCCAGGCGTACAAGGGGGCAGGCCAGGAGATCAGAGAGGTAACACCAGCACAGAATATCCACCCCCAATGACAGAACACAGAGCTGCAGCACAGATAGGTGAGGCTGTTGTTTTCCTGCTGTGCAGAAGAGACATGGAAAAGTAGTGCTGCATTACTCACATGGGGGGATGTTTTAAGCACTTTCCTCCAGAGAAGTGTAGGTGTTTCCTGTTAGCTCATTGTGAAGTTCTTGTGTTACATTTGTGAAATATGATTTTGGCTTTTTTGTGCAGGCCAAAAAGACTTAAATCTCTCAAAATAAAAAAAAAACAAACAAACCTCAAATTAATATAAAAAAAATCAATATACTGTATATGTGCACTAATATAGGAAATGGTTGCATAATAATGACATCAGCTCTGACTTCATGCTTTCGTCTTCATATAAGCTCTGACCTATAAATAAACTCCGACTCTTGAGATGGAGATACATAGATTTTATTTCGTGTGCCATGTATTTTTCAAAATGCCATTTAAACACATATGCATAATTAATGCATAATAACGCAAATGCATATTTGTTTCAGCCTCATTTGTCCACTGTTTCCTAGTAACGAAAAAAAAACAAGATTTCAGTTGCTTAGTCAGATTATGTTGAATAGCTTTTTTCATAATTCATGCATGAAAAGGTCATTGATCCATAAAGTGTTTGTGCCATTTCATTTACAGATAAAAGTGAAACAAAAAGCTGAATCTCAATCAATAAGCTGTTAAAATGTTAGAAATGCTCCATAAACTCTCCGTATGTTGAATCATGTAATAATTTCCAAGTATACACAGATGCTGAATTCACCACTACATATTAAAATGACATTACTAAGATATTAAATTAGATTTTCCTGTAAAAGAAGAGTAGATTAAAGTGTTTTCTTTTTCTTATTTTTTCCTCAGGCGATCCAAAACCCAAATGATGAGGCGTTACAGGAGCAGGCGTGGGCAGCTGTGGTTCCCTTGGTGGGGAAACTGAAAAAGTTCTACGAGTTCTCCCAGAGATTAGGTATGTATTGGCATAGATGCATACGTCAGATACAGCTTCAGTTGAAATTAGATCACATGTCAAGGTGAGGTTTTTTTTTTTTTTGTTCTTTTTTTTGAGTGCAACCAGTATGCTGCTGCAGTTTAAGTTATTTTGAGTTATCGTGACATGGTTGCTCTTTGTAGTTCTGTGGGTTGTGCCACAGACACAGGATGAAAGCTGACGTCCTTTATGTAAACACCACATAGACGCATAACCTCCATACATGACCTTAATTGTTTGCATGTGCATCTGTGATATTGACTGCTGAGCTGCAAAAGTCAACAGACATGCAACACATACACACATACATATAGGCTGTCATTATATAAGCAGACCTCAAACCCCACCCCCAGCCTTGCATTTCTCAACACGCTGCTTGCACTGCACTGTGCATTGACCTCTGTATAGGATGAGGCTGTAGTTTGTTTAATTAGCATGTATGGGGGGTGTGGGGGGGTGGAGGCTGACTGATCTTACTGACCCTGATCTTCTTATGACCCTGGCTTTGGGGAGGAGGCGTTGATGTCTGCCATGCCTTGACGATCTCACCCCCGTAATCCCAGTGGCGGTAAAGAAGGTAGTCAATGGGAGCAGTGGGCGGCGGCAGGCGGCAATGACTGTTATGTAATGAAGTAGGTCAGCTCACAGCCTTGGCTGCTGCTCTATTTCACTGCCTTGACTCCAGGCTTCAGGGGCCGCGATGGCCTCCGCAGCCTGCTGTCGTGTCTGATATGCGTGAGGCTTTAAGTCCTTTAAGGGCGGGTGATTGTACAGCACCACTACAGTACCAACTGCAAGATGTAAGTAAGGTGATAGTAGCTTATGTAATCAGCTTTGCATATAGAATGCAGGGACAGATTTCTCCCACTCTGTAGTCATGATCCACACCCGATTTCAGCTTTAACTTCTTACACTGTCACACAGATGTCACTTTCTAACATTGCAGAAACAATGTCATTCAGGAAAACTTCATAATAATAATGACTGTAAGTTTGTTTGTTTCTTTTTTTTTTTTTTTTCAAAAGAAATGGGTCTGGATTTGAGTCATCTTGGCTCACCAGGCTTTATAGGGTCTAGACCGCCATCTGACCCCTCCCCTTTACCCGAGTAAGCGGCTATATACGCCTGCATTCTGCTTGCCTGCTCTGCCATGACCTGATGAGATCAGACACCCCCCCACCCCCACCCCCCGCCTTTCCCTGACTTCCCGACATACTAGAGTGGCTCATTTCTGACGGCCTGAAAGCAACTCCATTTTTACTTTTGTTTTGACTGAGACGTAGGGGGGAAAAAAGTGCACTAGTAAGGCCATTTTTAATCAGCCGCTTCGCTGCAAACGCTGGCCCAAGCAGATGGGAGTCATTACTGAACGGCAAACGTGCTCAATTTACTGCACCACACTGCCAGCTCTCTGACCGTCTTCCAAAAGTCCCTTTACGATTATCTGAAGTAGACTGCTGTCTGAATCGGCCCTGTTCTGGTTGACATGCTCATCATTGTATGTAATCAACAAGAAAAATGTAAAATGCATGTTGAGTAAATATTTTTTAGAATGCTCATTTGGTACCTCGGAGGCTTATTGCATCAGATGTTAAGCTCGCCGGGGTTATGTCATTATTGAAGCCTCTCTTCAGTGTCTAGACTGAATTCTAAGTACTGTCTGCATCTATAAATAAAATCCCTTTGGGCTTTAAAGGTTTTTTTTTTTCTTTTTTTTTTCTCTGTCTTAAACTGGTGGTTTGCACAAGATGTGTTTGTTTGATAATATAACTTATTTGGAATTTGTTCAGTACTTTTTTACTTAATCTTTTCTTCATTTCCCTGCCAGTGCTTCTTATGCATGTTTAATTATCATCCATGGGCATGCTATGTCAAGGCATGGCACAGGCTTTGTATTTACTTACTGTCAAAACAATGAGTATAATCCTTGTTGAATGAAATCCTGTTCCCCTGCCCCCCTATTTCATGCCAGTGAGATAATTAGTACCATGTCTCATCTGCATCTGAGCAGGAATGCCTCCTACACCCCCCAAATGCTCCCTCTGCTCCCCCCAGACTGGCACTGGGCCCTGGGCAGTTTGGGCATCACCACTGTCCCATTATCTGTGTCTGCCCTAATAGGATGCTTCATCTGGCTGACACAGTACGCTCTGCACCACGTAGCTGTGGTGATGCACGACGGACACATCCACAGTACACCTACAAATACACCAGAGACGTGGATAAACGGGGGCATTGATTTAAAGTATGTCACTGATATTGGATTTTAAAGGCTTGTCTAATGAGGATAGTTTAGAGCAGGAAAAAACTACAGATTAATCAGTTCTCACCACTGCCAAAAAATGACACGATTAGAAAAGAACCATCTTAGATTTTATTATTATTATTATTACCAGATAAGTAAACATTAAACTGGATCCAGCCAATCTAGTTGCAAATGATTATATTTTCAACTATTATTTTCCTTCAAAGTCTGTAATTCCAGTTGTGAAGCCTAATGTTAGTCATCAGCCACCAGCAGAGCCAAGTCCTTCTCATGCCAATAATGGAAAACCTTATGTAAAACCTCTTCTCTCCAAAGCAGCGGCCTTTTTGTAATTTAAAGAGATTAAATGACTATACAGTGATGAAATGCATCAGTGCATTAATATTTTGAGTCATCCTGAACCTTCCAAATCCTAACAGAGTCGAGCATTTGCGTCTTCCCTTTGTTGTGAAATGTATAAAAGGATAATGTTAAGGCACACTGAGGTATCAGAGGAACACTGTGTTTGGGTGATACACTGTCTTCAAAGCCAATGCATCCCCCGACAAAACGGTAATTTTAACAACAATCAGCCACCGCTGTGACGTAATAGCGCATTAACCAGCAGTTGTACAATACACACTGAAACTTTAAACTTTGATTTTTTTTTTTTATGGGACTTTTTTAGGTGGAATAAAGTCAATTTTTCTTCAGCCCCCTGTACACTGAAGTACAAACAAGTCAAAGTAACCCTCCTATAGGGTTCATATGGGTGCTTGAAATCCTTGAAAATGCTTGAATTCCAATGTTGTGTTTTCAAGGTCTGAAATGTGCTTGAATTTTAGTTTAAGTGCTTGGAATTTTAACTAACTGTATTTATTTATTTTAATATGAACTCTACTGGGTTAGATGGCAACCAAAGCTACTTACAGACAGGTGATACGTTTTGAAAACTAAAACTTTATATGAAAAAAGAAAATTGTCTGGTGCTCTCAGGTCAACTCCAGGTACATTTTAGTGTGAAGAATGCCAAGTGGCTTCCCTTTTTTTGGGATAAAACTTTGTGTTCCCCTTTGATTTCTAAACTTTTTGTTATTATGAAACAATTTTAGATGTTTATAGCATAATCATGAGTAGCTGTGCTGGAAAATTTTGAAAATGACCCTTAAAAGCCCTTGAAACGTGCTTGAATTTGACCTAAAAAATGTGTACGAACCCTGCTCATATAGCTCAAATTTCAGACCCTGAGAGTCTGTGTCGTCTGGCCTGGGGCTGTCACTGAAAGTCCTGCCCCTCACATTCACCTCTCACCTCATTACCCACTTTTTTTAAATCACTTTTCTAAATCATACAGTGACTGAAGCTCAATGCAAAGGGTGAGATTACACCTCACCCTACACCTTATTTGGCACAAAGTTTAAACTACCATGTACAGTTGCGGAAAAAATTATGAGACCATCTAAAGTCATCAAAAACAATGGTTATGCAATATTTGCCTTTACGTCTAAAATTTGTTGTCATCGGAAGTCCAAAAAGAAATCACTTTTTGTTTGCCAATTTGTTCGTTTATGTTTTGTTTGATTGCTGTTGTTCACTTTTCTTTAATTGTTTATTGTATTGTGTTTTCATTTTGTGTTGCCTTCAAGGATGTATATATATATATTTATACATTTTTCTGGTATGCCAATATAGGTGTGTATATACAGTCACGGAAAAAATTATTAGATTATCAAAAACAATGGTTATGCAATCAAGTACTAACTCCTGTGTGCATCATGTGACTAAAACAGACAGAAAAGAAAACATGGAATGCCTAAAAGCACTGTTTTTGTCAGTACAATGCTATAGATATTGATGTAAGAACTGAAGTGATTTTAGTTATCAAGAAAACATGGCAAATGGCTAGATATCAGCTCTGAAATTAAACTATTATGAGCTATTTTTGTTATTATCATTATATTTGTCCAAACAAATGTACCTTTAGTTGTACCAGGCATTAAAAATGAGCAAGAAATTGAAGAAAACAAGGGGTGGTCTAATAATTTTTTACGCGACTGTATAACGCTCTTGTCCAATTTTTGCTTTTGCTGCACCTTTTAATACAGAAATCCTATTTTTCCTCACAGAAGCAGCGCTGCACAGCCTCCTCAGAGCTCTGACCAGCGAGACTTATGACGATCCGACTCAGCACCTGGAGCGGGAGCAGGCGCTGGCCAAGCAGTTCGCAGAGATCCTCCACTTCACCCTGCGCTTCGACGAGCTGAAAGTAAGTCTGTCCGTTCCTCCAGCATATCCCAAGTGTCAGACTCCTCTTTTAAAAGCCAAACTCACCTTTTTAAATGTTGATTTGTCCTGTGATACAAACCAGACCCCCTGAGCAGCCTGACAAGCTGCTGATGGCCCTGAATTGATTTTAACTCTGTGCAATTCTAAACTGCAGCCAGTGAGCACATGATTAGCATTTAATTAGAATCCTGATACTGCTCTGCTGTTTATAATACAGTGGACGTCAGTAGAATGGCTAATAAGGGTTATTGCGGGGGAAAAAGGTCTGCAAATTGTTTCTGTCCTTCGCTGAGTCCTGCATAATGTGGCAGGTTTTACAAATGATGGAGGGAAAGAGCTTTGAGAACTTATCTGGCATGAATTCAGGAGGAAGAAAAGATGCTGATGTGCAACCTAGAAAACACCAGGAATCAAGCACGGGTTGAATGCCTGTTGTCAAAAACATAATTGTGTGAGCACTAAACTGGGTAGACAGTGGGTGAACTGGTTCCCTTAAAGCCCCGCTACACCCTTAGATTCAGAAACTTAAAAAATGCACCCGGTGCCCCCAGGCGATTTGCTGCGACGTCCCAATTAGTGCCCAGTGTGCAGACTGGCAAGATAAAAAACATGAAGGTGGGGGGGGGGGTACAAGGTGGCATGCCAGGCCTATTCATCAATCTTTCACACCCATCCGTGGGCTTCTGACCTAGTTAAAGTGTCTGAGCGGCACACAGCCCCTCCCTGGTAAAGCAGCCCGTCTCTCCTGGTGGACACAGTGGACACAGACCTAGTACCAGTCTATTGTAGCAGGATTAGCACGCTGCCAGTACCGCTCTGACTGTGACAGGCTCAAGCAGGAATGAGGATAATTAGCCACATGACAAGCCTTCGCTGGTGGTGATGTCTGAAATGAGCTCTCTGGTTGGCCCGTTTTCTACCAAAGGGGTTAGTTTAGCTCCAAACCAGATGATTCATACGTTTCAGTGGGCGTTTTCAAAGACATGTCTGAGTCCTGTGGCTTTCAAGTATAAATAATAATAGAGTAGATGTCTTCCTTCCACGTCCTATGACTTAATCCCCGCTACCATCCTCTGCTCTCTATAAACTCACCCCTCCTTAAAAACAATCTCTGCACCTTTTTGATATCTTTATAATTGTTGACCTTCCTGTCACAATCTGTACTAAACGCGGGCCAAGTGGAACAGGAAAATAACTCAATGATTCCTGACAGGAGGAGCCGGGACGACGACGACGTAAAGAGGATGAGTGTCTGAGGATTCAAATGCAGTTCAGCAAATAAAACTGTAATTGTATCTGTGTTCTTTTTCTGTCATTTTCCCCCCAGAGCTACGCTTCTGCCTTGTTGGCTAAAGCGTTTTGTCATGATGATGGCATGTTTGATCCAGAACTCTGTGTCCTGCTGCAGGCTGTGCCACATACAAACATGCACAGAAAGTCTCCTCCTCTACTAAGATGCATTTTTTATTCTTTTTTTTTTTTTTTCTGCAGATGACAAATCCTGCCATTCAGAATGACTTCAGCTACTACAGGAGGACCCTGAGCCGCATGCGGATCAACAACGTACCGGTGAGCTCCTCATGTCCTTCTGACTGCAGTGAAGATGCTCGAACAGGGAAAAGTACTTATTCCTCACATTATGGTCTCACACTAGTTTCAGGACACTTTGTTCGAACGGTTTTGACATTAACCCATAAAGACACAGTGCTAGTTTTGTGTAAGTTCCCAAATAAATTTTCTCTCTATTGAACCTTTCTTAAGTGATCTATCACTATTTATTTTGATATTATCCTCTGTATTTTGCATGTGTTTCAGTAAAAATCAGGTATTTTCCTAATTTAATTCACTGATTCATTAAAGCTCTGATTAAAGTTGAGGGTTATAATATCAGAAAAGAGAAAATATATCATTAACTGAACATAAACCAAGTGTGTTCGTCCACTGTCATTTATCAAATTCTAAGGGTTTTAGTGGTGAATCAGTGTTGTAGAAGATGATAATGTTTCCACATTCACTGACCTCTGAATGTCCAAATGGGTCATATATCTGATGACCATGAAAAGTTGACAAACTGCGTTTTACAACAATTATTTCCATGTTTTGATAGGATTAGTGGATCTACATGTGTTAAACAGTTTAGATCAGTAGATGGTTTTGGTCGACGGTGGATGTTTGGGTTTTTATGAGTGAACAAAGTAACTGAGGAGAGACTCCCTAATGAAGTTACTATTACATTTCTGCAGAAATTACGCTATGCATGTAATTAAGCCTGAAAATCTGCACCAGACTTTTGATATAGTAGCAGGTTTTTCAGCGTTATTACATGATCATACAAGCATGAATCATTGTGCTGTGTTCATATAGCGGAGCTCGCCTTCACTTATGTAACATGAATGTCCTCTAATAGGAGACACAGAGATGACTGAACTGAACTCTGTATTCTATTCTTCTTTGATTAGGAATATATTGATTTTTTTTATTGTTTATTCAAAACAGAACAAAACTAAAGCGCTCAGCACCACAGTAGAAAAAAATAAAGTATAGAGTTGCAGTCCACATGGTTGGCATAGAGACAGATTGCCATCACATTCATTCTATATAATAGGAGTCTATTTAAGAGCAGATGAAAAGCCTTCAGTATAGTCCATGAAGGGTTTCCAAATGCAGTTGAATGTGTCAGTCTTAGAATGTGCCAAACATGTCAAAAAGTCAAGTGGAATGTGCTCTAATATTAGCTTTCTCATATTCTATTCTTAACCATCTCAGTGGTTTTGTATTTCTTCAGTTTTTTAAGAAAACGTGTATCATCATGATGTAACTGTGTGTAGACTTTACATCGATTAAAGCCATCAGCTCTCATGTGAATCAGATATTTCAGACTGTGCTAATTTGCAGGTAGGAATGATGAATGGAGGTTTTTCAGACTGTGCAGAAACAGTGTTACACACACACACAAAAAAAAAAAAAAAAACGAAGTCAGGGAGTGTCTTTTAAGTCGAAGCCCCACAGGGAGTTTCAGCGAGTGCAGGGCGGCAGTGGTGCGTGGCAGCACACACCAAACCCTCCAGAGAGAAAACACCAGGCTTACGTTGAGAGGGGATAATGTGCAGTAGATCGAAGCAGATCAACATTACAACGACTCGGAACAGTCACCGTTTGTCATGTCCATCCACCCAAACCTTCCCTGGATATCGGCTCTGATTTCCCCAAAGGTCTTGATTTGATTCAATAAGTTCAAGGATGTTTCAGATATGGTACCAAGTTTGTTTTGACATGAAAGAAATTCTCAGAAGTAATAATGTGAATGTGTATGAACCTTTTACATGGCACATTATTTAAAAAAAAAAAAAATCAATATTTATATAAAGATTTAACCTCAAGTCAACTCTATTGATGTATGTTTTTCAAGATGAGAAAAAGTGCTACGAAGTGATTTCTCTAGCACAGCAGTGGCTTTACTCATCCTTGGCAAACATTAGAAAAACAAGCTTTAGATTTTATTAATATATTTCATCATCAAAATAAAGAACTCGAATCAGGTTAATCACTGCTGACCTCTTTAATTCAGATCTTTTGGGTCAACATGAAGATGTCTCAGTATATAATCATTTTTGATGTGAAATTTAAATTATACTTATTCTTTTCCATTTACCGTCTTCAGCTGTATCAGAAAACTGGAAAACAGTCAGATTTGTAAAGCTTTGAACTGAATTCATCCATGTAGCGAGAATGTAACGCAGCTTCTGCATGTTAATCATGTCTTTTTTTTTTTTTTTTTTTCACAGTCTGGCTGGTTGATGTCTGGGGTTTAGGTGCATACTCCATGATTAATGATCTGAATCAGTTATATTTAGCTTACATTTTCTTTCCATATAAGGTCCATGTGTGATGATGAGTTAAGATGATGGCCTCATACTGTCCGTTTAATTCAGATTTACGCTTCTTTATACATTTTATAGCAGTTGATCAACAAGAAAAACATAAGTAAAAGGCACATTTCCTGTGGGTGACGTTGATAGAGTAAATGGCAATGCTCTACATGTGTAAAGGCACCTTAAAAGACCTTAATCAACATAACAGTTCCCATAAAACTTTTACTAAGTTGCCATAAATGGAAGCACTCACTCAGTCCTATACAGGCTGTAAAGGTAGTTTTTTGTAGAGTGTGGACAATAGCTTTTCAGCGTGAAATTCAAGGACTCGTTCATTCTCAGGTATTGTGCGCGCTGCTCGTTACCAGATGTGCGTCTTTATTCAGCAGCTTCAAGGACATCTAAAATAGACTTTGGTGCAGCAGATTGTTAGAGTTTGGTATTCTTGTGAGCGAGCGCAGAATGAACTGAAACCACTCTTAGTTTTTGACCCATCTGACAGGAGGTTTTATTCCAGAATACGCCATTAGGCAAATGGGCCTAGACAAGTTGTCGTTAAGACCTGTCACCGCTGAAAGATGCTCAGACGGCCGTCCGCACGCCGCAGCAGCAGCGTTTCAGTCCACACTCAGACAGCTGAATCATTCAGACATCTGAGATGAAATGCATCTGTCCCCGTGGTAAACAGTCTTTGAGCTCATATGTCATCATTTGTTAGAACACGAATTGGTTTGAGATTTTGGGGGAAGATTATTCATGCACTGTCAGTGTGCTCATAAAAACATAAAGGCAGGAAATGTTCTTATCATTTAAATATGCAGATAAATTTAGAACGGGCTGTTCAAGAGACACCTTTTTCTTTGTTCGTCAGGTGTTTTCAGTGTTTGGTCTGAAGCTGGAAAGCAGCAGGATGTTTTAGCCAGCTGGAAAAACAGGAGGACGATATAGATTATGCCATGATCACACTGTAAAAGGATATCACTTTGGCATAATGCTTCTTGTGATCAAATGACAGCGTGGCACAGTCTACAGCACGTGATGCATTGTACTCAGGCACTAGCGAGTATGTGAGCATGTTCAATCACACAGGCAACAATTGAACAGATGAAAATATATCCCCGCACAATATAATGACATCACATCTTATGTCCTGGTCTTGGTTGTTAAATGTATTTCCAGAGCCTATTATGTACACCGTGAACACGTGAAGAATATGTACAAGTATCGGTCGAGGCCCTGGTTTCGCTTCATGTCACGGAGCCTACTTGAAAACTGCTCCTCCATTAAATGAAAAGAACTGCTGCCTCTAAACACCGCATTCTTAATAAAGGTCAGATATGGTGTGATATCAGTCAGCGAGCATTTCTACAGCACTTAGAAGCCGATCATGTTATGTGCGGTTTCTTGTGACTTTGAAGTCCTGAATGACTGGAGTCACATACTGGATGAATACAACACGCTATTTTCTGTAGCAGTGTACAGTACATGATGTATTTACAGTGTTTTACAGCATATTTCAACTTATAAAAATGTTAAAGTCATTTCCTGGAGATGAAATTGTTTGTATCGTTTGCCAGTGTTTTTTCTCATATTATTTTCCTTGTAAGCTCATTTAAATGTTTCAACCTGCAACAGTATGTTCATTTTTGTTACACATCTAACATAGAATACGATAGTTTCCTGTACTTACTCTCATAGTTGCTGGGCTCTAAACTTCCTCAACTGTTTATCTATTTAATGTATATAAATGGGAAACTTTGATGCAGATTACAGTAAATGTACCTTAACCCACAAAGACCCAAACATGCACTATGAAAATAAAACCATCTACTGACCCATCATCTTCTGCTACCTTGATTCACCAGTAAAACCCATGGAGTTTGATAAATGACAGTGGATTTGTGTTCAGTTAATGGTATTTTTGCTTAAAATGTAACTTTTTCTTCACTTTTCAATATAATAACCCTTAACTTTAATCTGAGCTTTAATGAATCAGTGAATTAAATATAGGAAAATACCTGATTTTCACTGAAACAAATGCAAAATACAGAGGATAATATTATTACAAATGGTAATAAATCGCTTGAGAAAGGTTCAATATGGAGAAAATTTTATATGGGAACTGCTACAAAAATGGGTTAATGTCAAAACAGTTGGAACAAAGTGTCCTAAAACCAGTGTGAGACAATAATGTGAGGGATAAATACTTTTCCCTGTTAGAGCATCTTTAACTTTAATCTGAGGTTTTATGAACATCAACCTGATCAGTGAATTAAATATAGGGAAATACCGGATTTTCACTGAAAAATCCAAAATACAGAGGATAATATGATAATAAATGGTGATAAATCACTGAAGAGAAAAGTTCATTTGGGAACTGTCATAAAAGGAGCGCTGGGTCTTTATGGGTCGAGCACATGTTGTCACCTGCCGTTGTACTAAAGAAGATGATGACAGTAATGCATTGTGGGATTCAGTGCATTGTTCAGGTGGCTCCAGTTACATACAGTGAAATTTCATCTGAGTATCTTTGGCAAGTTTAGCAAATTTCCACACTAGTCACACATTACTTTGCGTATACGTCTGTGGATCAGTGACTCATTTCAAACCCAGCCTATCTTCTGCATCTTTTTATGACCTACGACCTGCAGTGATTCAACAGAAGACACGAGTTTCACTTTAAAACTGTCATGATTTTTGACTCATTTTAGGCAGAAGGTGAGAACGAAGTTAATAACGAACTGGCTAATCGGATATCCCTGTTCTACGCCGACGCCACGCCCATGCTGAAGACATTAAGTGATGGCACGACGAAGTTTGTGTCTGAGGTGAGCCTCACAGAACTGACTTTTCTAACAGTTTTGGAAAAGCGTGTTCTCATTTATTTTCACCTTCTGTTTCTTTATAGAACAAGAACCTTCCAATTGAGAACACAACAGACTGCCTAAGCACAATGGCCAGTGTATGTAAAGTCATGTTGGAAACGCCGTAAGTGACTTCCTGCTTTGTTGGAACTACTTCAGACTAGGGATGTAACGATATGAAAATTTCATATCACGGTTATTGTGACCAAAATTATCACGGTTATCATTATTATCGCGGTATTATTGAAATTGTGCTCAAAATGTTCAAAAAGTACTAACACACACACTGAAATAATTTAACCAAGTTGTATTTAAAAAAATAAAAATAAATAAATAACAGGCACAATGTAGCTTCTGTTGGCAGAAATATTCAAATATTAACCCTTTAGGGGTCTGAGCCTATTTTTAAGGAAGTGTACTGCATTCACACAAAAAATAAAATTCGGCTCTATTTTTCCGAATTAATGAGATACTGTTTTTGGAAAAAATTTAAATTCGGCTCTGATTTTTTGAATTTCTGAATTAACAAGATACTGTTTTCGGAAAAAAAATTAATTCAGCCCTGTTTTTACGAAATAATTATCCTGTTAATTTGGAAAAACAGAGCCGAATTAATTTTTTTGTGTGAATGCATTAGACTTCCATGCATTTTGTCTGTTTTTCAGTCCTTTTGATTTTGCCTTTATATACTATATAAACAAATGTTTACTATATTCATGTTTGGTATCTTTTTTTTTCAGCACAACTTCATTTATATCATCTGTCTATTATTTTTTCACTTTAACCTACTATAAAAACATAAAAGGCCAGAAAACACAAAAAATATATAAAATCCGATTTGAAAAATATGTTTAATTTATTCTGTAAATAACACAAAGATGCTTAACGAACCATTTCAAAGACTTTAAAATTGAATATTGGTTCCAAATGTTAGGTATATAAAATCAAAATTGTAATAAATTAAAACTATACTCAAATATTTGACATAAAAGCAGATCTTTACATAGGGTTTTTTTTTTCCCCAAAAGTGCAGTAATCAAACATGGTTATCATGATAATTAGAATTTAAACAGTAATACTAACCAGCTGCAATTTTACTGCGGTTTATTGTTATACCGGTAATCGTTACATCCCTACTTCAGACATACTTTTTTTCCAAGTTCTTTATACCTAATGTATTGCGTTCTTCAGGGAATATCGCAGCCGTTTCACCAGTGAGGAAACGGTGTCGTTCTGTCTCCGGGTCATGGTAGGAGTCATCATCCTGTATGACTACGTCCATCCTGTCGGAGCATTCGCCAAGTCCTCCAAAATTGACGTGAGTACCAGTAATATATCGATACACTTGATTTTACAGTATTAAACTGTGTTGATTCTTTAAAACACTACCAGTTGTATTTAATACTACACTTGCAAAGACATGAGGCGTGAACAGTTTTTACTTACATTATTTTTTTCTTTACTTGCCATGAAAAGACTTTCTGAAGTAAATTTTTTTTTTATGAGAGCATCCATGTCAAGGCAGACAGGGGCACAGAGACATGTATGAAAAGAAAGTTAAAAAAAAAAAAAAAGTCCATTGCAGAATCATAAAACTCCAAATATATTTATGAAAAATTCTGTATTCAAAAGAATTCAGCTTTAGTATTACATGCAGATGTGCCTGCCTCTAAATCATTAAATATAAATATTGCACAAAAAATATATACAGTACATACATATATGATTTTGACTGGTCTGTTGTCATGTGATCATTATTCTGTTTAAAAAGAAAAGAATCGGTGTATTGCTTTGTTTGCAGTATCACAGTGTATCACCACATTCTGACTCAGGCCTCTGTGAGCTCACTTCTCTGATGGTGTGTTTCTGGTCCACAGATGAAAGGCTGCATCAAAGTCCTCAAAGATCAGCCTCCGAACAGTGTAGAAGGCCTTCTCAACGCTCTCAGGTAAGATCCAGCTGTGTGTGTCCGCCCACGTTGAAATGAAAGTGGGTTTTCCCTTCAGCCCAGCATGTAACGCCATTGCCACTACAGTCTAGCTGCAAGAGGACGGTCATTGAATAGTGGAAAAGCTTCTCGTACTGAGCTGAATGATAACAGCGGCTGTTCATAGACAGGACAACCCCCCCCCCCCCGCGTTGTGACTCATACTTGGCACAGTCTGGTAGGGATTTGGTCAGCTGTGCGCTCGGTTGTGGTTGGGTGTCGAAGCCCTTCCACAACGGCCAATTACATCTGACACCTCGGCCCCTCACAGTCTCCCAAACTTCAGCCGGTTTTCATAACGCTCACAGCTGCTCCAGCTGACGGGGGTGACCTCACATCTGTATCTCCTCCTACACCACGGCCCGAGGGGCAAGAGGTCGTCAGCATGAAAAGTCCAAATGAGGCGGCGGATCGCACATTTCAGTTCCAGTTTATTTCGAATATGCATCAAAACAAAGTAATCCTACTTTAGTCCCCAGAAGTAAAACAGATTATGAAAAACTTACATACGCACATGAAAACCAAATATGCCTTCATTCACATATTAGAAAAGGAGTGGGAGGAAGTGTAATTTACTTAATCCCACCCCTTCTCCACACGACAGTCTATCATTTAGCTTCATATCAGCATAATGTATGAAAATTCATATCCCTTTGATCTTTTGTAAATAGATAACCTCACTTATCATTTTCACATACACACGTACAGTCGCGGAAAAAATTATTAGACCACCCTTGTTTTCTTCAATTTCTTGTTCATTTTAATGCCTGGTACAACTAAAGGTACATTTGTTTGGACAAATATAATGAAAACAACAAAAATAGCTTATAGTAGTTTAATTTCAGAGCTGATATCTATCCATTTTCCATGTTTTCTTGATAATAACCAAAATCACTTCAGTTCTCACATCAATATCTACGGCATTATACTGCCAAAAACAGTGCTTTTAGGCATTCCATGTTTTCTTTTTTATCTGTTTTAGTCACATGATACACACAGGAGTTAGTACTTGATTGCATAACCATTGTTTTTGATGATCTAATAATTTTTTCCGCGACTGTAGATACACACCTATACTGGCATACCAGAAAAATTTATAAATATCTACGTACATCCTTGACGGCAACACAAAATGAATACAGAATACAATAAACAATTAAATAAAGTGAACAACAACAATCACACAAAACATAAACAAACAAGTCGACATAACAAAAAGTGATTTCTAGATTCCAAACTGGAAGAAAACTCCAAGGCACTCTCTTTAAACATTAAAATGCCTTTATTACCATGGCATGGTCATATCTAGACCGTAAAAACACTTCTACGTGTTTCGGCTTCAAGCCTTCATCAGGTTTGTTTTGACTTCCTGATGAAGGCTTGAAGCTGACTTTATGAATCCCTTTTTCCAAAAAGCACCTCGAACAAACTCGTTTTTTGGTCCTAGAAGAATTCCTTCCCATGAATTTTTGAAAAGTGATTTCTTTTTTTGACTTCCGATGGCAACATATTTTAGACGTAAAGGCAATTATTCCAGTAGCTGATGTTTTTCTGTCACCTGCA
Organism: Sphaeramia orbicularis; assembly: GCF_902148855.1. Lineage (NCBI taxonomy): Eukaryota > Metazoa > Chordata > Actinopteri > Kurtiformes > Apogonidae > Sphaeramia > Sphaeramia orbicularis. The sequence goes on along the minus strand of NC_043976.1, from coordinate 13,504,012 downwards.
GGTACACAACTAAGCATCTGAACGATGAATCAACCAACAAGACTATCAAGAGCATGCTGCAGTAGGACTGAGCTGCTACCACTGTTTGCCTCACAGCCTGCTGGGGGGACGCCACTCTCCTGACTGATGTCGCTGCACAGAATGTCTTTGCTTTTTTTTTTTTAATTATTATTTTATTTTTAACAGAAAAAGAGCTACAGCTCCGCCCTCTTTTCTAACGCAAAATGCTACTGCCATTATGAACGTCTTTTTCTGTGCCAAAAAGATGTTGCTGAGATGTAATGTTTTCGAAAAAGGCCACGAAAACGGTGGCCGCTACTGAAAGCATTGTGGATACTCTGGTGTTTTTAAGCATTTTTTGTTTTTCCCTATATAAGGGACGGGAGTGCTTTGACTTGAAATTTTAAAAGAGAGAAATATATAGAGAAGTATATATTATTTTTGTTTGATTCATTATTTAATATTACATCCTCTGCATGATGAAAACGATGTCTTTCCTCTATTTAAAAAAACCCTCATGGTTCAGTTTAATTTGTCTGCTCAATTGTGCATTAAATGTTTTGTTATTGAAATGGTACTTGTCAATATGAGATTAAGAGTACTGTTTTTATATTTTTTATAGGTTTAATTTGTGCATAATGTCTTTTTTCATAGTTGTGTTGTATTTTTCATTTGAACTTTAAACTGTGATGTGTGCAAATCAAATTTAAAAAATTGGGAGTCTACTGTAAATGGACAGTATGTTGTGGCTGGAGAAATTAAAAAGAGAACTCTTGTTTTCTACAAGTGCCTTGTCAGGTTTGATCTGTTATCTCAGATGTTTTATTACAGTTGGTTTGTATTTGTTTTTTCTCAGGAACAGCAGTGAGACGCATCCTCATGCTCGACTGCTGACGGCTCTGAATAAGACCATTTTAGATCTCGCCACTTGATAAAATGACACACAGAAGCTTTTTTTTTCTTTACACAGCTGTCTTTGGCAGTAGTGAGTAAACATTTACAAGATAGGACAGATAAGATCCAGTTTCAGGAGAGATAGAAGTTGGATGGAAAAAAGAAAAGTGGTTACATTTTCCTTTGCTGATTTGATTTACCTGCAAAAACACATTAAGGGAGCTTTCATTTATGTTACTATTACACATTTCTGAATGTGCTTTTCATTTGGTTCATGCTCTTTTGTAGCTTTTATGACCTCTCTGTTTACTATAGTTAATGAGTCAGAGTGAGTCATAACTGCTCAATGTCAATTGCAGGCATTTTTGTTTGATTAAAAAAGACCTTTTGGATCCATTATTCCCTTTCTCCTCCATCTTACATGGAACATTCAGTAACCTTGATGTTTTTTTGTCTTGTTTTTTTTCCCCTCTGTAAGTGCTTTACAGTGAAAGGGCGCTGCTCTTGGGTGGGCACTGCAGTACTATCAGCAGTACGTTGGAGAACTTCTCAGGGTCAAAGAGAGAGACAGCGGGAGCAGAGTGTGGATGGGTGTGTCCCTGCTCTGCAGCATCACTGCACTAAGACATGGGAAAGGAAGGAAACAGGAGGGAGTGAAGGAAAGAGACGGGAGGAAATGGAGTGGTTTAATCTTGGGTGGGTTTGAAAGTCCTTGAGGGAGGGAGTGATAAAAATGGGAGAAGTGCTGCCTGTAGCTTTGTTGCATTTTTTTTTTTTTTTTTAATGAATGCAGCTCAACTGGGCTTGTAGAGTATGCAACGCACAAACACAACAGCTGCCTGTTCATCACTGTGACAACTTCTCAGTGGGCAACGCCAACCCTGTTTCCTGCTGTTACCCTCAGTCATCACATGCTGCAGAAGAATATGGTGACTTAGGAATCCCGATGGATGAACATTTTCTTGTAGGGCTGTTTTTTTTTCCACCACTGCAAACACTAAATCAACCATTCCTTTCAGGTGAATACGGTCTTTACTCCTGGAAGATGGCTCTTCTTTTTCAATATACGCTCATTGTTTTCTATTTAAGAACATAAAATAGTAGACAGTGGTTGCCAACAGGCACAGCACATCTTTTGTAACATTAGACACAGTCATGGTTAAATCAAGCGCATACACATACTGAAAAGAAAAAGAATGCACAGCAGTCCACACCCCCCAACGGAAATTCTTTACAGGGTCCCAAACCTTATCACACATCATTTTTATCTGCATTATAGAATCCCAGTCTCTCCAGATTCAGTGTGTATCTATTTCATTTAACCACAAATCATATGTGGTAGCAGAGTAAATTTCCAACACACTTTTGTATAATTATCCAAGCACCACAGGGATGAAGAACTAAAGCAGACCCGGTTCCCAACACTGGAAAGTTTCTACTGCATGACCGATCGATTGTACATTTGCATCTATTATAGACAGGAGAACAGTGGAAAAAAAGATCCAGTATGTAGCTTTATATAAAGTCTGTGCAACGTTTGATTATGTCTGACATTGATGGATATATCATCTCCTCCAGACCACATCTCATTTTGCATTTTGATGATGGTGTTGTAAAAAAGTCACTCTAAAGTCTCCTGTTGATGTATGATGTCTTCAGTGGCTAATGCATGTAATCCTGTTCCCTCACTATTTACAGCACATAAGTAAAAACTGCATTGTACATAAGGCACCAATTATGTGATGTCCGTCATTGTATTATATAGGAGCCTTTGTTGTTCCTAATGTAATCCATGAATGGTTAATGAAATACATTAGCCACAAGAAGACTGATGATCAACTATTCAAATATAATTCATAAAACTGTTACTGATTAGTCCAGTGGTTCCCAACCTTTTTTGGCTCGTGACCCCATTATAACATCACAAATTTCTGGTGACCCCAGACATTCAAAACGGAGACTTTTTTTTTTGGCTAAAATTCATTTGTTTTTGATCATATAATAGTTTGCTATACTATGTTGCAAATAAATGTTAATTTTAGATGACATTTAGTCTATATAATGTATATTATTATGGACGGAGGCAGAAAAGCCAGGTGTAGATTACTGCACAAAGTGAGAATTTTATTTTCCTTGGTCAGGATATGTACAGTCAGTCCGGCTTGGATTTACAAGACTGACAATTAATACTGAACAAACAAGAACTCAAAGTATTAATTATGAAAGAGCTGCAGCATCTGAAACTGACCACAATGAACATTTGACAGATAAACAGAACCACAGTGCTTCAGTTTCAGCTTCACAGTTTGTCATGTCTTTTATGTTTGTGATTGTCTCTCTCAACTCACCATTTATTTTTTGTTAGTAAGTTTTTATTTTTACTTTTATCAATTACTAGAAATTTCAGGCGACCCCATTTGAATTCCAGGTGACCCCACGTGGAGTCCCGACCCCAAGGTTGAAAAACACTGGATTAGTCACATCATGAAATGGCAACAAATGCAGCAGTGGCACCATTTTCTTTCTAATACACCAAGAAGCAACCACCACAGGATGTTTAGTATTGGTGTATCTTAAGGCCATTAATGGCTGCTATGCTAACTCGAACGCTAGCATAAAACCTGACTATCTAGAAATACTGCGTAAATTTTCTCAAGTGTCATTGTGCTTTATTGGGACCCTCTAATAAATAGACATAGTAAATTATTTCTGTGTTAGTAAGCTAATAGAAGGCTTTTATATCGGCTATGTGGGCTTCTTTGATAGGTGTGACTACAAGCTAATGCTAATTTAAACTTCTGTTTATTGAATCAAATTTTTTTTTTCTTGTAATCGTGATTAAGAAGTGACAAAAATAAGACTGTGAATAATTCTGTTGTGTAAATGTTTCAACAAGTTCACTCTTCCCATTTCTCTAAATTAGCATTAGCTTAGTGGGTATCACCAAAAAGCTACCATTTATGCAGATGGTGCACCGAAAACTTCGCCAAATGGTATGAAATGGTCCAGACTTCTGTGTCCTAAGTAGGGTCATGCAGGTGGAAAGGCTGACAATCATGAATGAATGTGGATCAATAAGGTGTGGTATAAGTAACATTATTTTAGCATGCTTATCACTAATTTTATTTATTTAACACATGTAGTTACCTCCAAGACAGACTTAAAAATTTCATTTTAATGTTAGAATGTTCAGAGAGTATATGTGGTCTTGTGAAAAATGGGTGCAATTTTTACTTTGGTGAATTTGGGGCAACATAATCTGTCAAAACCTTTAATCCAGTGGTTCCCAACCTTTTTTGGCTCATGACCCCATTATAACTTCACAAATTCCTGGTGACCCTAGACATTCAAAACTGAGACATATTTTTGCTAAAATTCATTTGTTTTTGATCATGTAATAGTTTTCTACACTACATTGCAAATTAACGTTAATTTTAGACAACATTTAGTCTATATATTGTATATTATTATGGACGGAGGCAGAAAATCCAGGTGTAGATTACTGCACAAAGGGAGAATTTTATTTTCCTTGGTCAGGATATGTACAGTCAGTCCAGCTTGGATTTACAAGGCTGACAATTAATACTGAACAAACAAGAACTCAAACTAGGAATTATGAAAGAGCTGCAGCATCTGAAACTGACCACAATGAACATTTGAAAGATAAACAGAACCACAGTGCTTCAGTTTCAGCTTCACAGTTTGTCATGTCTTATGGATTGGGATTGTCTCTCTCCACTCACCATATATTTTTTATTAGTAAGTTTTTATTTTTATTTTTTTTCAAGCACTACAAATTTCAGGTGACCCCAATTGAATTCCAGGCGACCCCACGTGGGGTCCTGACCCCAAGGTTGAAGAACACTGCTTTAATCCATTTTAACCTCCCCATATTGGAACGAAAAGGAAAGAATCTGCCTCATCTCTCCTCTTTGTCAAAGTTTAATGTATCTTTATTATCTGTGAGGGTCCATTTAGAATCAGCAGTAAATAAATAATTTAAACAAAAAAACCACCAACCAAACGTAAGTGGTCCAACAATAACAAACACAGACACAATTCCAGGTCTTTGAGGGCCGGTATCCTGCATGTTTTAGATGTTCCCCTCTTCCAGCACACCTGACGGTCATTATTAGGCTTCTGCAGAGCTTGATAAAACGCTTATCATTTGAATCAGGTGTGTTGGAAGAGGGATACATCTAAAATATGCAGGATACCGGCCCTCGAGGACCACGGTTGGACACCACTGATTTAAAGGGCTTCTAACAGTTGGAACTAGAAGCACTCGGAGAGTGCAGACCTCCACCAAGGCAGATCAGTGCCCCAGATTTGAATGAAAATTTCAGGAAATGTTGATACTGGCACAAGGAACAAATTATTAAATTTTGGTGTTGATCGGGGTGGGGGGGGGTACTGATCTGCCTTGGCGGAGGTCTGTGCTGTCTTTTCTAGAAAAGCACTTGTAGAGCACAGACCTCCGCCAAGGCAGATCAGTGCCCCCCCACCCCCGATCACCACCAAAATTTAATTGTTTGTTCCTTGTGCCAGTATCAACATTTCCTGAAATTTTCATCCAAATCCATCCACAACTTTTTGAGTTATCTTGCACACGGACAGACAAACAAACAAACAAACAAACAAACAAACAAACAAACAAACAAACAGACAAACCAACACCGGCAAAAACATAACCTCCTTGGCGGAGGTAATAAGTGACTTTCTGAGCCTGTTTGTTCTGTGTCATGGACTCTATATACGTCCTGATGGTGACAAAAATATTCTATTCAATTCAATTTTATTTGTAGAGCCCTATATCACAAGGTTTCCTCACAGGGCTTTACAGAATTAGTTGAATATGAAAATAAACAACAGTCAAATAAATAGTAGATGAAGGAAATGGGAAATTCACACCTCAGCCGATGGTTTGTGACCCTCAGTGTAATTTTTCATTACAAGCTAACACATGGGCCCCTGACAGAGGAACATAAACCTATATCAGGACCTGAAAGTGCCAGAGGAAGTGAATTACTGTATGATGTTCACACCTCACAGTGGTCAAATATTAATGGACTTTTAAAATTAGCATCCTTAACGGTGAGAATCCCTCCCCTCATGGACAGATTGTTGTGTCTGACCTGGGACACTGTTGCTGGACATCCACGATGGTGGAATGACTGATGTTCAACCTTCTGGGCCACGTTCCTCTCTGCTTGGGTCCACTTTGTTACTTTTTTGACAGACTTGTGGGTCTTATTTTTTTGATTGATCAGAAATGAATGCAACCTCAGGCGATGACACTGACATTTTCAGTCAAACTATATTTTCCATTGAGTAAAAAACTACTGAAACTGACCCAAAAGTTTGCCCTTTTAACCCTTAAAAGCAACTATTTTTGTCACAACTTCCTAATGATGTGTTTGGTCTTTCCCAAATGACGTATCACCATTTATCATATTATCCTCTGCATCTTACATGTAAAATCAGGTATTTTTGCATATTTAATTTACTGATAATGCAGATGTTCATAAAAGCTCAGGGTACATTCAAAGGTCATTAGATCAAAACTGAAAAAAAAAAGAGGAAATAGTGAGTTTTTCAACAAAAGTATCATTAACGGTGCCTGCATTCACTGTCATTGATTAAACTCCATGGTTTTACTGGTGAATCAGTGTTGTGGAAGATGGTGATGTTTCCACGTTCACTATGGAGCCTCTGTCCAAATGGGTCATATCTAATGACCATGAAAAGATGACAAACTGTATTTTACACCAATTATTTACATGTATTGATACAATTAGTGCAGTGGTTCCCAACCTTTTTTGGCTCGTGACACCATTTCAACACCACAAGTTTCTGGTGACCCCAGGCATTCAAAACGGAGCCTTTTTTTTTTTTTTTTTTTGCTAAAATTAATTTGTTTTTGATCATGTAATAGTTTGCTATACTATGTTGGAGATAAACGTGAATTTTAGACAAACATTTAGTCTATATAATGTATATTATTATGGACGGAGGCAGAAAATCCAGGTGAAGATTACTGCACAAAGTGAGACTTTTAATTTCCTTGGTCAGGATATGTACAGTCAGTCCAGCTGGATTTACAAGGCTGACAATGAATACTGAACAAACAAGAACTCAAACTATGAATTATGAAAAAGCTGCAGCATCTGAAACTGACCACAATGAAGATTTGAAAGATAAACAGAACCACAGTGCTTCAGTTTCAGCTTCACAGTTTGTCTTGTCTGTTATGTATGTGATTGTCTCTGTCAACTCACCTTATATGTTTTATTAGTAAGTTTAGTTTTTTTTTTAATCAATTACAAGAAATTTCAGGCGACCCCATTTGAATTCCAGGTGACCCCACGTGGGGCCTCACGGTTGAAAAACACTGGATTACTGGATCAGTTATTAAACATTTTAGATCAGTAGATGCTTTTGGTGGATGTTTGGGTCTTTATGGGTTCAAGGACTTCCAGGCTAAGGCTTGATCCCTGATTTAAATTTATTCACTATAGGATTGTTTGGAGATGTTCGCGGAGTAAATACATTCCCACAGCTATATGAGACATGTGAGTGAAACGATCCTCAGTGGTAAATGCAGTACTGTTGTCTGATGGGAAATGATGCAAATATCATTCTTTGCGTTTAACGCTTTTGGAGGATACATTTTCTAAACACGTTTTCTGTGACTTTGCCACAGTGAACTGGCACAACTGTCAGTTATTTCTGAGTAAAGAGTTTCTTCTTTTATTCCTGTGAAAACCAAAGCAGCCTGAGAACTGCCTTCTGTCCATAACCACAAGGCCCTAACACATTGTTCATCTGTCTCTTGGGTGAGTCAAGTTCACTTTTCTGAGAAAGACAACGGCTATCCTCTGAGACCACCCCGCCACCCTCTCTCCCACCCCCTCACACACAAACACACAGTCACAGATGCGGAGCCCCCCCCCCCCCCTCAGAATCCCACTTCCTCCTGTACGTTGCTTTAATCGGGGGAGTCTTAGTTAATCAGTCGTGTCAAAACATTAACGGCTCATTGAGGATCACATTTCATGGCAGACAAACTGAACCAAGGGTGCTGTAATCTCGGTCCGTTGGGCAGATAGGACTATTTGCTTGGGTAAAGCTTCAGTGTTTTTATCAGGAACTAAAACTCAGTGAAAGTATTGCCACATGTCAGTGAAAGGGCACAAGTTCCTCTAAAATACCGTCAAAGAAAATCAACATTTCACGCAAAGAAATATGTGTTTGAAAGAACATTTCTCTTTCATTTCTTCTGAATTATTGCTGCTTCAAAACACTCTGTGCACCATGTTACTGTGAATAAAACCACCTAACAGCTTTCCTGGATCATTCTGTATGATCTTCCTCAGGGGATGGAGTTTAGTTGTTGTCACTACATTCTATTTTATGAGTGTTTGGTTCATAAATTAAGATTAAATTTGGTCATGACCAGAAAGTTTAGAAAATGATCACACCTCAATATCTGTTGATTAACTGTTTAATAGTTTTTTTTTAATGTAATAACATGATGAATCTGTATTTGTACTTGATAAGAAGCAGGATTTTAGAAGGTTCTATCCATATATCACCTATTATTTTACATTTTATACAGGTGTCCCAGATTTATTACCTTTTTATCAAATGAATGGGCTAAAATGATTCATCTAAATGGGTTAAGGTTGAAAATCTGCCATCTTTTCATAAATTTTCTCAGATGTTCTCCCACTTGACAGCCCCAGTACCTTTAAATGTTTTCTGAAATAAAACAAATAATAAACTCAGCTCAGTGTTTTATTTTTTTTTTTGTTTTTGGTTGGTGTATACAAAACTGTCATGCCCACATTCACTTCCACTTGCAATTTTGATACACCCTGACTCTTGCAATTTCCTCAGATGGAGGTCCTGGAGGGAGTCGACCGTTTTCTGTCTGTCTGTAGGACCATAAATCATGGGTCAGAGTCCTGATGACTGTGCAACTGTGGTTACAGTCTCACAGATTGAGGTTTGACTCCGTCCATCCTGTCACTGAGTAATATCCGACTGCATTCACATCAGAGAGCTGAAATCTGCTGGTGTGGCCTCAGAGAGGTGTTGTGTTTCTGTGGTTGTTCTCTTGAAGTAAAATGGTGAAAGAGTCCCGGGGTCCCTCAGTGTGGAAATATCGGAGACCCTTGAATGATTTCCTTCCTGTAAGGTCACATGATGTGTGTGTTGTAATGAGCAAAGACAGGTGTATTATCTGTAAGATGACATACATTCACTGGTGTAATGAGTAGAGCAGGGGTGTGCAACTCGTGGCTCTTTAGCCTTTGTCTATGGCTCCCATTGTCAAAAAATATAAGGAACATTTTGAAATGAACCGAATGAGTAATTACTTTTTAACATTATTATTATTATTATTATTATTATTATTATTATTATTATTTTTTTTTTTTTTTTTTTTTTTAATTTGTATTTTATTTCACTTTTACAAAAAAAGAAATTCCTTTACATTTGGAAAATTACCTTTTTCAATACAGATGTTTCCATGTCAAGGATATACCTCCACATACACATGCAATCATTCCAACAAGCATGTAAAATAATATATAGAAATAAAAAAATAAAAATAAAAATAAAACAACAACAAAAATCACAAATTTTGTAACATTGAACCAGGGTGTAAAAACAAAATCAATTTCCTTCAACTGGTCTCTCACCAAGGTGCATGTAAAAGTTGGTAGGTACTAATGCCTGCTGAGAAGTAGCCTACATAACCAACAGTAAAATTACTTCCCCTATACAAAATCTGATCTATGTTGTCTTACATAATAACTTTTTAACATTATTAAAGGTCTAATCTGCTCTAACTTTGTCCGTCTGCAAAAATGCACAGGCTATATAAACATGGAATATATTTTTTTGACAGCATATACACCAAAATGTTTTTTTTTTTTTTTTTGTCAAATTCAAGATTCAACACAAGATAATCAATTTGCATGTGTTCGTAGTTTGTTTAAAAGTCAGCCTCTATACATGAAAGTTGAGCTTTTTCCTCATTACACAATGTAATTATGTTTTGGAAATAGTGTCCATCATTTTAAAAAATCATACAAATTTTGAATGTTTTCATTATTGTAGTTATATAATTTCATAAATGCCCCAGACATTGCTTTGTTCTAATGGAAATACAAAATTAAATAGCAAACTTACCACAAATAGGCCACAGCAGAGCAGCCACCTCATGGTAAAATGTAGATGGGTTTAAATATTTTTGTCATGGCTCCAGTCAGATTTCTTTCTTCTTTATCGAGACAAAAATGGCTCTTTAGGTTGTAAAGCTTGCCAACCTCAGCACTGTAACAAATTTTACCATTAAATAACAGTAAAATACTGGCAGCTAGAGTTGCCAGCATGTTACAGTTATTCTACAGTATCTCTACTGTAATCTGCAACTACAGTTTCTTACTGTAAAAAGTATTACAGTACTGGGCAGTACATAATGTACCTTTTACAGTAAAATACTGTTAGCCACAGTTGCTGCATTTTACAGTAACTACCGTATTCCAAGAAACAATTACTGTAAAAGGTATTTAATGTAATATTTACGGTATAACACAGCAAAAAGCTAGTATTTTAACATTTCAAGTTACATTTTAAAGTATAAAATCATGAACATTGATAGAAAAAGCTCAAACAAGAGATGACATTATTGTACATAACCATGTAAACTGACACGCTGTTTAGTTTAACAATGTCCACTTCGCAGCTAGCAAGTATGCTTCAGCTTAAATTAGCTGCATGTTTGCTACATACGGTTAGCACCCCTAAATATGCAGTATTATTACACGTGTTATACTGTGCAAGTTGCGTCCGGTGTGAACACAGTTTATGGAGGCAATTTAATGTTTAATGAACCCAAAATGCCACAGTTACGTTGATAAAATCACAATTAACTTGATAAATGAACAACTGGAGCAGAATGGAGTTATGGCAGTGTTGGTAGAAGCCTCAGGTGACCTCTGTTCCAGTGCTGTATGGGGTTAAGTCCAGCTGAAAACAGCCATCCTCAGTTATTTTCTCTTTTTATTTTGTCCTTCTGCTTCAAAAAAGAACCACTTACCCTTGATGCAGCAAGTCTATAGTTAACATTCGTTAGATTGAATCTTTTCTAAATGAGCTGGTGGGACTTGATGCCAGATGACTTTGTTCAGACCAGTTCTGGGCGGACAGCAGTGGAGGAACTGAAGAAAATACTGTAGAATACTGTCAAATTTTGCAGTAGCTTACTGTTTTAAATTTGCACCTTAAAGACCTCATTATTTACAGCATTATACTGTATTTACAAATAACAGCATGATGCTGTACAAAATCTACTGTTTTTACAGTAATTTGTTACAGTGTGGAATAGAGGAAAGAAGTACAATGAATAGTTCAGGGATCAGTCAATGTTTGCATATTTCTAGGTGATAAAAGTAGTTTTTCATGCAAATGTATAAACATTTGATGGATCCTGGTGCAGAAATTTTCTACTTTTATTACTCTTACTTTGTATACTTTGGGGTTTTGGACATTTCCAGACACTCTACAGTATGTTTTCTATGTTGTGATGAGCTTTTTAATTAATTTTTTTTCTGGTGTTTTATCATTTAATGAGCAAACAAGCAGGAGATTAACGGATAATGAAAGCACCATATGTGGCCTGATCATTCCTCATTTTATTTTCTTACACTGACATTGAAATACATCTTCGTCTGCAGGCTTATTGAGTTAAAAAAACAAAACAAAAAAAAAACAGCTTTCAGTCCTCATTTTTCTCACAATTCGGAAGAACTCTGTAGTTAGTTTCTCTCTGAATCTGACTGATATCAAATGGACTGGGTGTGACTGATTTACATCTCTTCACTGATGCCTTTACTATGAGCTGATGACTACAGAAATTCCTAGTGTCATCTTACATAATATAATAAAACTGTTCCTATTGAATATCATCAGCGTGAGCATCTACAGATTCCTTGAGTTCAAGTATTGGAGTTAAACAGTGGATGAATATGATTGTGATTGGCTGGACAAAAAGCGGAGAAATCAGATTTACCAAATTCTAACTGTTTATATCTGGAAAATCTGCGATTATGTGACTGGCAATCACTTTAATCCACTTAGATTCCTATTAAAATGGCTTTGGATCTAAAGTGTTTCCCCTAAAGGCTGATGGAGTGTATTTATATTAAATTAGAAACCAGGGTGTGTTTGTATGTGTTTTTTGTGAGTAAAGGGAGGGGTCTGCCAGCCGGTGTGATACGCTCGCTTTAGCCTGGGCTGAGAAGCTCCAGCTGCTACTGAGCGTTCACATTACTGTAATCAAGCCCTGCTGGCACGAGTAATCCAGCACCAGCTCCCATGTCCAACCTCTGTGCCAAACCTCAGAGTTACATTACATTACTAGAAAGAAACTGTTAAACGCGTTCTATGTATTCATCTTATAGGTCAGCATGTGCTACTTTTTGACAGCAGACGGGGGTTTGCTAATGATAAAATGTCACCCAAGGGATTTAACGTCACACCTTAAAATAAAATTCCAGGACTAGTTTGATAATCTCATCTGATTTTATAACTCTAGCCTTGGAGCCAAGTCTCAGGGTTCTGTTACATTACTAGAATGATGCTATAAGTGATGTTCTGTGTATGCATTTTATAGGTCAGCAGGTTCATTTGCATTGCACGTGTTGGTATTATTAATTATAAACTGAGGGATATCACTAAATGACATCTTAAAACAACATTAAATAACATTCAAGCGCAAATTAAGATCATCCCATCTGTATTTACAACAATTCTACACTGTTGCCAATGAAATGACTGTGACCATGTGTTTTATTGTTGATAGATAATATACGTAATCCTTGTACCTGGTCAAAAGTGATTACTGATGTGCAGCATAAAGAGGAATAAAAAGAGCAATGTGTCTGAAAACTAAATTATTGCAGTTTGTAACAACAGTGTATTAAAAGCTAAAATGCACATTTTCTGAGTGCACGTCCTTCAGCTGCAGCATCTCATTGACTTTCTACTCTGCAGGGCGTGTCACACAACCAATGAATGCACATAGGAGACTAAAACTACAGCCTCGTCCACTATATTTGTGTGTATCTGATAAAACTGGTCTTTATTTCAAATCTAAACTTCACAGCACGGCAAAGGGGTCCACCTCTTTTGTAAGAACTACACAAGGTCACATCAGTTCAGAACAGAATCAGACAAGTTTGGCCCTTTGTGTAGTTTTAATTGATGTTTCTGGTCCAATATCATCAACAGTTATGCAGGACTCAGTGGAGACGTTCTAATGTCAGGATCATTTTGTCCTGTTCTCATTCCCTGTGTAAATGTACATAAACATCCAAACACCACACATACTTGATGTGGTCACGGGCCTGCAGGTGGTGCAGTAGCATCAGCTTTGGCTGTCTGTCGGCCTCTCCCTGACTGGAAGAAGAAGAGCTGCTGACTGGAACACATTTCCTCCGCTCCGCTTTATGCTGCAGAGGGAAAACACTGATTCAGCTCTTATGGGAAAACCCCTGTCTCTGGGGTTACTGGGGCTGGGATCACACACCAGTGCTGAAGCTAAAGACAGCAGCATCCCAACCCCATCACCACAGCCCACAGCTGAGCATCTTTAATATCACACATGTATTGATTTACTGTGGCTTATTCGATTCATCAGTTGCATGTAATTAATAGTGACTTGTGATGACACTGTTTTTTGCTGGGACCAGTTTGCAGTATATTTACAACATGTTTGCAAGTATCTGCACCTTCTCCTTGAACTTCCTGTGATATTGAAGCCTCTAGGTCGAACTTCTAATGCGTTAAATCTATAAATTGCTGTTACTATTTCAGCCTGCAGTATTTAAGAGGGCTTGCGGGAATGGCCTCAGGGTGATGATAACTGCCAATGCTCAGTTACTGGGTGAACAACCCCCTGGTCTTTACAGCCTGGCAACACCCTTACACCTTCACATGCCATGCACAGAATATCACCCACCACCCACCACCCACCACTCAACCCCACCCGAGTCCTCCTCTTTCTTCCTCCTTTTCTCCTTCTTTTACAACACCCCTCACCACCACCACCAGCAGCCCCCCATCCTCGACTGCTACTCCACATGAATAATGCAGGGGACCTCCTCGATCGTCGCTACCAACATGCCACGGCATGTTTTATTCACACCAAAGTCAGACGTGCTGCACAGAGATCTCCCCTCGATGCTGCCCAGATCCATGAGCCCCTGCTGGACTCAAAGACCTCGACATCGGCTCAGTGTGTCGGCTAACTCCGTCTCCTTGACCCTGGACATCCCTGCAGCACAGACCGACCCCCGTTTTAGATGGAAGGACAGAGCTGCAAGTAAATATTTGCATTCAATTCTGGACCAGCTGTCATGTCCTGCCCTGAATAAATGCTCCTGATTCATTTGTCCATTTTTCCATTCCATTTAGCTGCCGCTGTTTTCCTTTTTTTTCTCTTTTTGTTTTTGTTTATTTGGGCCTTTTCAAGGTGTCACCTAGACTATTAAAGACAAAGGAAGAGGAAATAAATCTAAAGTTTACTTTCTTGTGTCCTTGCCTTATTTATTCTGTTGTAGTTTTTTTCTCCAATCCACCACATATCCAGGCAGACTTCTCTTTTCTCCCACATAACAACATTTCTATCACATGTTCTGCACGTCAGTATCACCCCCTAAAGCAGCATCTTTTGACAGGGTTCATTTGTTGTATTAATAGTTTTATTAATGATTAATGAATACTTTATTATTGCGTTTTTTATATCTCTTTTAAGTAGTGTGGGTTGCCAGATTGTGAAAAATGTCTTTACCTAATTGGGCAAACACCTTCAGGGAAAGAGATACAGATGGTCTGAACTAAAATTCAGGTATAAATAACTTATCACTTATTAGCTGCCTGCATTATAACTTTATTACCAAAATAGAAAATACCAGCTACAAAAACAGTTGCCATTAATGTAGTTTGTGTCTGTTTTGTGCAGGGAGCTATTTATTTTGATCTATTTATCTATTTATTTATTTATTTATTTTTCTTTAGCTTTCTCTATTTCTAAGCTAACGGCAGCTGGTGTTGTTCAGTGTGACTGCTGTAGAGGAGCAAAAGGCACAGAAAAATTCCCAGGTGGGTGTATTGAGACTTTTGTTTGCTGGCTCAGAAAACAGAAACAAAGTCACCTATCATCAAACAGCAACCTAACACAAAAACACACAAAAATAAACCTAACAGAGCCAACAAGCATCCTCAGTATTGAACCTTTTATTAAGCCCATTAGTTATAAGTCTTTTTTTAAATGTAGGTTCATTTACTGCTCATTAATGGCTTAATGTGTTTTTAACAACTTAACCCATTTTTAATGGTTTTAATGGTTTTATTGATTTTAATTTGTATTGGGTGTTCGTGATTATGTTATCCCATTCAGTGGTCTTATTCATCTGATGTATGTGCAACACCTTGATACACCTATGTTGTATTTTTAAAAATAAAAAGAAACTTGACTTCATACTAATCATTTTTTACCAGTAAAATGTGACACCAACTCCTCTAATGCCTTGTCCATGGTAATACATACATTTTTTCTTAACCATTCTTAACTGTTTCTTAATACATAAATATTAATAATTATGTCCACACAACCTTGGTTATATAAAATACACACAAAATTACTGCAATGCAAAAATTCTCAGACAAACCACTGTTTCTGGTAGACTTTAAAAAGGTCATATTGAACACAGAGGTTTAGTCTGTCACAAACCTGAACAGCAACATCGAGTTAAGTTATAAATTTAAGATATGTAAAAAATCTCACCACAACACCCGTACATGTGTCTGTTTTCCAAACGTGTCTGTTGACCCCAATCTGATGCAGATAAAACTCTGACATATGTTTGAGTGTAAAGGGTTTGTGAGTTAATTTTTCCCCAAAATCAATTTATTACAACTTTTCAACACAAACAAAAGCACATAAAAATGTCTAAAAAACATATGTATACATATATACATATATAGTCAGCAGAATATAAATAACAAAGCTAAAAGAGAAACTAGAACACAGTATATATAGATGGAAAGGAAAATGTAACTTGGGGGGTAATGAGTCACATCAAGGGCAACATAAACAACCATAGGGATAGAAATTGTCTGCTCCACTGCAAGTAACAAAAATGTGCTTTGCCAACATTTTCTGATCTCTGTTTGGAAAACCTTGTTAAACATGTAGGTTGCAGCGTACATGTGTCAGAAATAAATAAATAAATAAATAAATAAATAAATAAATAAATAAATAAGTGTTAGTATGGGTGGGACATAGGGACATAAGTGGATAAAACCTGCTGTTGAGAAAATAAATGTCAGATTAGACTTCCACAGTCACTAATGTTTACAGTCTCCATAACTGCAATGTATTCTTTCAATCCTCCTCCACTTCCTGATCTAACTCTTAAAGCAGGTGCTCCTGAACACAATCCCACTTCGAGGTCATGAAACTGAATCCCTGAACTACTACACCATTCCCTTTTGACATTATAGGCTTAGCGTGTTCACATATATCAATCTGCTCTACATGCATCAGTTTGTCGTCATGTCTTAAGGTCAAACTACACCAAACAACATTTTCTTGTACGGGTGTCCTGAAGGTGAGGTGCCCCTAAACTGCTGTGTGTATCATTTGAACATGGGTGCAGTCATGAGTAACCACCTGTGGTCCTGTTGTGAAAACAACACGCTTCCCTTACTCCAACAGACGGTGTTGCCACATCAGAGTTTTTCAGCCTTATCTGGCAGCCTGATCACCTGCACTCATTATCTTATGGCCCAGTCCAAGACACGCTTTGGCCATGCGTTACCGACCCTCTGTGGCCACATCAGCAGGGATGACAGCATTCTGATGAACCATTTGTTACCCTACGGGGCTCGTGTCTTTGCACCTTTCTGAAGTACTTGATTTATTATTCATTGGCGTTCCCACTGGAGCTGAACCATCATTAGGAGGAAGGTCCCAGGTTCACATCCAAGGCTTCCTGTGTAGATTTAATTCCACTTCGTCCCCACATTCCCAGTAGATTTTGGTCAGATAGAATGGATTCTTTTTTTCTTGCTATTGCATCCTGGGAATTACCCCAACCAAATAAATCAACTTGGGCTCACATTTTGTTGTTTTGAGCCAATATGAACCACTTCTACACCTGTAACAGGTGAAACAGCCAAAGCTCTGCTCTGACTGTTTTTGTTCTCAACAAAGAAAATCTCTTGCATCATCCCATCGCTCCTTAGTATTCATCCCCCAAAAATGCTCTCTCACCTCTGAGTAGTGAAACGTCCAGTGTCCAGATGGTCTGCCATGGCAGCCTCTTCATCCTTGGAAGCATTTTTAAGTGCTAAGATTGGCTGTTGCTGAGAGGAAATGCTGCTAGATTATTTTTTCCTAACAAAGGAAACAAGCACTTTGTTTACCACATATCACAAAAAATAATGTTTAAATAAATAAGGTACATTTCTCTCAAACAATTCAACATCAACATTTCCTTGCATGACCCTGTTGTGAAAACTGTCACAAATAGAGCACAAATAGTACTTTGTTTTGATTTGCAACAAAGACTGTCTTCACTATTGTATATATTATACTATGAGTTTCTACTGATAACAAAAATGATTCAGTCATGTGCTGACATCCAGAAAACAGGTTATAGGCAAACAGTCCTGTTTAAATTTTGGGATGTTTAAACTAATTAATACCCTCTCCTTTGCGAAAGCTACACACTGTCCTCATTACTTATTAGAGGATGACAAAAAAAAGCATCGATGATCCATTAGATTCAGCATGTCCTTCTCTTCTGGCCTAAAGAATCAGAATCACTGACCTACATTTACACCCTACATTTTTATATTTGCTCCATGAAAATGTATGAAATTATTCCCAATAGTCTATTCTCTTTATTTCGTAGCTTATCTCTTGAGCATACAGTTTCCAGTAGTGTATGTGTATGTCAGAGCCATTGTCCAATTATATTTCAGCTGTCATGTGTTGCTGGGTAAAAGAAATCTGCCTTGAGGCTCAGAATCAACAGTTCAGCCTCTAGAGCTTCAAATAAATGGAATAAATCTGTTACTCTAACCAATCAGATTTCATGTTGGCCACATGGGGGTGGGCGATCTAACAGGTGTACAATAATGTCAACATTTTCATTTCATTTGATTGGACGGTCAAAGAGCGACACTCAGCAACAAACCACATCAGTAGACACATGTATAAAACAAAAACTATTGGTTTAGATGTAATAGCTGTTTTCCCAGCACACAATGACCAACAGAGGAGAAAAATATTTGCTCGCAGATATACTAAAAAACAAGCTGTAGTTTTGGTCTATAATGTATTTTAACCCTTTCATGCATGATTTATGAGAACCTTAATCAAGATTTTTTTTTCCTGAGTGTTTTTATTCCTCTTTAGGCATGAAAAAAAACCCCAAAACAATGAGATTTAATTTTTTTTCATCAACCTATTTTTCATGGAGTTACAAAATGTCCACACAGCTGGACACCATGTGTTTAATTTTAAAGGCAAAGAAATGTGTATTTACTGATATACTGTGTGAAAACTATTAAATAAAAATATTTTAATGCTGCTAATTTGATGTTTTCTCACATTTTAATATACTTTAAGACTAGTTATAAGTTACTTCATGGAGATAATATGCAAAAAAGCTAAAAAAAACAAAAAAAAAAACAAAAAACTGTTAATTATAGTCTAATAACAATTTGCATTTTTTTGCACTCAAACATGTTAGTGCAGATCAGGTTTATCTAGAACAGCAAAGTTACAGTAATGGTATGAATGTCAGTGTATGGGATGATACATAAGTGTCCACTGTGTTGGCTGATATGGAACTTAAACAACAAAACCCATGAATATACAAGAGAACAGCTGGAGAAGAACTGTCCACTGGAGTGACCAGTATGCATGAAAGGGTTAATAACATTTACATTTACATTGTCATTTTTGCAATGATGTACATGGTGCAGGTGTGGCTGAAGTGAAAGGAGACCTGCTGAGTTGTGTTCACTGGTTTCTTATTTCAGTAATGGAATTTATTCTTGCTACATCAGATATTTGTGATGCAACGCCCTGTTATATTGTGTTTTTTGTATAATATTGATATTGAAAGGTGGATTAAGTCAGGTAGAATACTATTAATGGCCTAGGTACAAAATACATGGCCCACCACTGGAAGAAAATGAGTAATTTGATGAGAAAAACACCTTAATGAAACATAAATTAGATATCTTGATCATTAGTAAAGAAGGCATTTTATAATTAAAAAGTCACTCAGTAGTCGTTTGTCCATTGGACATCTGTGCAAAACTTTACTGATACATACTAAATGTTGAGAAGACAGAAGTGTGTAATGTCGATTTTCCCGTTAAATCCGAAATGCGATTATTTGTTAATTCATTATCGCGACATGACACAAGGAGTCATTCCATAAACATGGCAACAAACGTAAATATCATGTTGATTTACAGATATATTCATTATTATCATATATTACCCCTGTATCCTGTAGTAAATAAAAAACTTATTTGGTTTCCTGGTGTGTCCACACATACCGCACCATGTTTATTTTAAAACTCTTCTTCTTCGCTTGTTGTAAGGTCTGTCAACATCTGTTTTTTTTTTTTATACACCTAACTCTAGTTGCGGAAAAAGGTCTTTCCATTGCAGTTTTGCATGATATACCAATTGCACTACGCCTGGAAAACCACCTCTTGCCAGCAGAAAAACGTCATTGAAAAACGAGAATTTTGTTGAAGTTGTCATTTTTCCATTAGGCAAATTTTTATGTGCAAGTTATATTGTCGCAATTTGAGGGTCAATGGAAAAGCGACTAGTTGTGGTGACGTGCTGTAAATGTTATAAGATTAGAAAATTATCAGGGAAAAAAAAGGTCAGATTCAAATATGAATGAATGAATGAATAAATGAATGAATGAAATCTTTATTTCGAACATGTAGACAGGACAGTGAAATCAAAACAAAAATCAACCAACAAAATATAAGTACTGGTACATAAAGGATTGATAAGCAAACAAACAACAAAATAAATAAATTAATAATAATAATAATAATAATAATAATAATAATAATAATAATAATAATAATAATAATAAAACAAATGAAATGAAATAATACATGCTCGAAAGGGAGCAGGAAGAGGTAAAAACTTACGTACTCCTACCCTCAATTTCTATTCCTTCCGATCATTATATAGCAATTATTATTTTGTATGAATATAACAACAGCAACAACAACAACAGCAATAATAATAATAATGATAATAATAATAATAATAATAATAATAATAATAATAATAATAATAATAATAATAGTATAACAATATCATACATCCTTTTATTTATGTACACTAATATAATAATACCCATTTTCAACTTTTCCTTCCAGATATTAATAAAAATTAAAAAGAACAGAAACAAAACAAAAACAAAGCAAACAAAAACCCACATACATAATATAATATAATATAATATAATATAATATAATATAATATAATATAATATAATACCTATCGTTTATTCGTGTTTTTACGGAGGGGGGGGGGGGTCCCTCTGCCATCATCCAAAAATGTACACAAAACTACCTCAAATAAGCACAAAATCGAAACACATTACAGTTTAAATTATGCCTTTCTTCACTGATGAGACAGGGTTGTAGAGGAGAAAGTTCTGCTAATATTTTGCTCCCTTTAACGACACCACACCACATGATAAACAGTCATTTAAAGCCCTTTAAAGTACTCATTTATGCCTAACATGCCTCATTTTATGGACTATAGATGCTGAAATACCCTCAAGACCCAACAATGAGCCACCTGGGAGTCTGAGAATCCGCTCCTGTCCAAGTTTAGTAAATACAGCCTGAAAACAGATGTCGATGCGCAGATAGCTATCAGGAGGAAGGACAGCGGGCCCAGTGGAGCGATCTGGGCCGACAGAGGTCATGTTCTGTGGCGGGGGAGTAACTGAGCACATCACTGAGTGCTCGCCTTGACCCTCGGTGAGTTATTATGTTGAGGTGGTCTCGTCCGCAGGGAGGCCCTACTCAGATCGCTTACATCCCACGCTACCTGCGGTGCTTGACTGTCCTGAGACGGTAGCTCATGTTAGTAGGTGTAGGTGCAACTTCAATGGGTGTCAATATTGCTATCCAGGGAGAACTTAAAAGAGAAGCCAGGTTCGCTTCAGCCAAGGTCAATTTTGTGTTTTCCTTGAGTCAAATTCATAAAAAACTAACACTGCTGTACGTCAAGCTTTCCCTGTACAAAGTGTTCCCATCATTCACTCAAGGCTTACTTAACCAGCAGAGTGGAGATGAAAGCTTAAGCATTCGAGTACCCCAAGATCCTTTGATGCCCAACCATGAAGTATGTCTTAGAGCTTTTAGCATTCCTCACTCTGGAAATCAGTCAGAAAGATTTTTTTTTTTTGTCTCTTGCCTACAAACAGAGAGGAGCAGGAGGTCCTCACGGTGAACGGTTTTCCTGAATTGAATGTATGTTGTTAGACTGTTGAACCGAAATGCACAGAATCAGGTTTTGCACCGGCAGCCTCTGTCTAATCTTGTCTTGCTTGTTGCTACAGATAGTATAACTGAGTGCATTAGGTATCTGTTGTGCAACTGCGAACCGTTGTTGAGCGTTACAACTGAAAGAGGTGAAGAACTGCTTGTTTGTGATAATGCGCAACAGTTGTGCATTGTTTTTTCTAGATACAGACCCTGTTATAGTTTTTCTTCTATTTTGAACACAGCTGTTTATTAGCTGAGTACTCATGAGCCTCTTCTTTTTTTTTTGTAGCCCTCAGCGTTTTGTCAATTCAGTGGAGATTTGGGTAATGGCTTCCGCTCAGCTTAAGGAGCGGCTCTAAGTGTGCAGACAGGCTTCAGCTCCTCTCCTCAGCAGGCTTTCCTCATCAAAAACGCTGAGTCCCAGAGGTCGCTCTGCGCTGCCCAGGCCCTCATGGTCTCAGCTGTTCAGGCTCTGGAGAACATCAGGCCCACTCAGCTGTCTGTTCCCATCCTAAAGCCCCCTCCTTTCTGCGAACCACCGGCAGTATAACCCCCACTAGGATTGACAGCATCTGTCAGTGCCACTCATTCAGCAGCTTTTTGATGTTTGACCTTTTGAGATGGGAATGTGCTAGAACTGTAAACACTTTATCATTGTTCCCCACTGTTCAGGTGCTACAGTGAACATTACCACTTGACACAGCTGTAAATATCTTCTCGCACCCTTTTTGTGTATAGTATGTGGCTTCATTTGGAAGATATATCACATACAAGCCAAGATGAGCTGCATCCCTTCTCACTGACCTTTACATTAAAATTGGAAACCAAAAGGAAACATGTTGCCCGGAGATAAGATCACGCCTTTACCCTTTTTATTGGAGGCATGCACTGATCCACAGGCTCTGTTCCCCTCGTGGGGGAAGTCGTTTGTTAGAGACAAATCCCCCCAGGAGCTCTGCTGGATTTAGGGGTTTCCTCGGCTGTTCATGGGGCACATTTCCCAGAATTACACTCATTCATGATGAGTGAAAGCATCCAGAGGTAAAAAGGAGCTGTCTCATTCCTCCATTCAGCAGCTCAGGCCCCTAATCTCTGCTGGGACGGCCCACAATGAGAAAGGAAGGCCAGTACTCACATCAAGCACCGGCCTCTGCAATAAAAGACCAGCCACAATGGAGAACATTTCATGCTATATCGTGAGCTGCCTCATCTGTGTGCTGTTAGGAACTTTTTACACAGTTAAAAAGTCTCACATGTTTTTAAGGTAAATGTAAAAACACACTGATAACTGCCTGTTGTTGTCATTTGTGTGTGTCTTTGCAGGTTTTTATGTGCTTTATATTGAATATATTTGTTACTCTTCAACAGTTTAGAGTGAAATAAAAGAAAAAGGAAAAAGTTCTGTGTTCAAAACCTTTTCTAAAGTTTAAATATGGATGATTTGTGTGTGTTTGTGTACTTATGTGAAGTTTGTGTTGAAGTCTGTATTGATGCTGGTTGTTAATTTATGTTAACCAACAGTATTTAGAAGCTAATGACTGTCTTTGTTGCCTACATCCATGATAACAGCTACAATAAACTCATTTCTATGTTAAAAACTTCAGTTGTATTTTCAAAAAAATTCTTACACTCAGCATAACTTTGAGCCAGGTTTTCAGTTTAAAGCCCCCAGTGACCATATTGGATTGGATGTAAAATTTTAATGAGCCCCATGTTTTTTTTAACATAGTGAAACTGAAAGATACTTTATAGTCTTCTAGGTGGAAGTTTTGCTCATGCTGGTGTACATACATGAAGTTTGTGTTGTAGTCTGTGTTATGCTGGTTAACATTAGCTGAGTACATTTTCTAAGCTGATGCTAATAAATCCCTAATAACGCCCTTTTCCACTGAAGCTCCAGGGGTAGTACAGGGCCACTGCTGATGTGGGGGTTTTACTTGGTTGCTCTTGTGGACCTTCTAAGAACCGATTCACTTTTCCGTTGGCCATATTGGTTACAGAGCCACTGTGTCACTATTACATTACATGATGGGTTACGATTTACATTTTGGGTGAAGTTGTGGTGTAGTGATTAGAAGGTTCTGGATTCAATTCTCAGTTGTACATGAGGTGCCTGGAGCTGGTCCTAGAGTGCTTTCAATGGGCTTTATGTAGTGGGTCTGTGCCACTACTTCCTGAACTTAAAGCAGCTCCTTTATTTCCTGTCGTTCATTATTGGAGGCACTGATTAATCCAGGTGTGTCTGCTAGTACTCAGCCACACCTGGATTTATCAGGGTGTCCAATAATGAAAGAGGGTCAAAACATGGCATTCGAAACCTGTCTGATGGGACATTTTAGAGCAGGGGTCTCAAACTCAGATCCTCGAGGGCCGGTATCCTGCATGTTTTAGATGTATCCCTCTTCCAACACACCTGATTCAAATGATCAGCCTATCATCAAGCTCTGCAGAAGCCTGAGAACGACCGCCAGGTGTGCCGGAAGAGGGACACATCTAAAACATGCAGGATACCGGCCCTCGAGGATCTGAGTTTGAGACCCCTGTTTTAGAGACAATTTGACAGATTAGTGTGGCTAAATGACCCACATTTTTACTTTTAAAGTCATTTTTGCTTTAGTTGGACCATAAGGGATTATCCAAAACAAGGAGCTACTTTATACTGAAATAAATGTTGGAATGGCAATCAATGAAAGTTCGCTCTCTGATGGGACATTACTGTGTTTTGACCCAAGACAGGAAATAAAGGAACTGTTAGGTACTGTGTGTGGTTAACCTTTGGTTTTCTAGCAAAATGATGTCAACTTCAATCCCAACAGCCATGGAGGATCATAACTCTTTACGAAATAGAAGATACAGGGGTTGGACAAAATAATGGAAACACCTTCACCTCAAGATGATAATGCCCCAATCCATACAGCTAGAATTGTTAAAGAATGGCATGAGGAATATTCTAATGAAGTTGAGCATCTCGTATGGCCGGCACAGTCCCCAGACCTCAACATTATTGAGCATTTATGGTCAGTTTTAGAGATTCAAGTAAGACGTCGATTTCCACCGCCATCGTCTCTAAAAGAGTTGGAGGGTATTCTAACTGAAGAATGGCTTAAAATTCCTTTGGAAACAATTCACAAGTTGTATGAATCAATACCTCGGAGAATTGAGGCTGTAATTGCCGCAAAAGGCGGACCTACACCATATTAAATTATATTTTGTTGATTTTTTAAGGTGTTTCCATGATTTTGTCCAACCCCTGTAGTTACATGATAGAAGCCAAAATACAACAAGAAAAGCACTCGGAGAGCGCAGACCTCCACCAAGACAGATCTGTTCCCCCCCGATCACCACCAAAATTTAATAATTTCTTCCTTGTGCCAGTATCAACATTTCCTGAAAATTTCATGAAAATCTGTCCATAACTTTTTGAGTTATCCTGCTAACAAACACGCAAACATGCAAACAAACATGCAAACAAACATGCAAACAAACAAAGCAAAGTGATCACAGTACCTCCTGGCGAAGGTAATTATTTCAATACAGAGGATTAATTTTATCTCAAGAAAATCCTTTTTGAACCCCTGCTGACAAAATAAAGATTCTATTCTATTCTATTCTATTCTATTCTATTCTATTCTATTCTATTCTATTCTTCAAAGCTGCAAATATGAAGGCTACAATGCAAGCTGCCATTAGCTTAGAAATGCAGCTGGTGAGAATCAAAATGACCAGTCTGAGGTTTTACATTCCACCACTGCTCAACACCAAATGTGCTTCTGATAACAGAAATGGTTTTGCAAAACAAACAAACAAACAAAAAACCCTCTTTGAATAATGTTAAAAACAAACATACTCAAACTCTATTATCACTGTTTTGTATGAACGTGGTTTTTCATCATCATTTGACCTGTGTAAGCATTTCTTTGTTGATTACTGACGCTTTATGATCAGCTGATTTCCCTAGTGGTGCTATTCCATCAAATGGAAATATTTCAGATCCTTCCATCATCATCATTATTGAACTTAACCTTAATTCCTCCTGACATATTTGTTTGGGCTGAACATTGTTTATCTGCACAGAATGAGTTTGTGAACGGCTAAAGGTCACTTTCTTGTTAAAAGGTTAATGAACCAAGGAAAGCAGCTGTTTATTATGATTTGTCACCATGGAAATAGCTGAATAAATAAGGGGGGGGGGGGGGGGGGGGGGGGGTGCAAATTACTGTTAAAATAAGTTTTCCCTGAAAGACATGAACAAGTGAAGATGACTTATTCATCATCTTTCAGTGTCTCACTCTGTGCCTTTGCTTGACCACATTAATCCTTTAAAATCTTTTTTTTTAAACAATAAATTGAAAATAAAATAACAAAATAGGGAGATATAAATGCTTTTAACTGCACAACAACCTGCTGAATTTCTAATCAGTCAAATTAAAATTTTCATACTGAGAATTGAACCTATGAAATGGAAATATATAACATTTATATCTGGAGCCTATTAAATTTTCTAAAAAATGTACAATGTGTGCATTTCAAGCAGTCTTTTGAAAAGTGGCAAAGTAAAGATACATATTATTTGCTTTTTCATAAACTTGTTCAGGGCAAACATTCTAGGCTGCATTATACCACCAGTAGGTGGTGCTGTAGGCTGCATTACACATGATTTTAATAAACAAAGCAGAAGAAGCAGAAGAAAAAGCAGTCCGCTGTTATTTTCCATCTGAACCTGACATGTTCTCATACTTTATCAGAATATGTGGGAAGAGTTTGATCAATCAATTAAATGTTCCCGCCAAAAAAAAAAAAGAGTATCCATTTCCTGGATGTGCATCTACTCCATGTGCCATCTTAATCAGGCAAAAAAAAAAAAAAAAAAAATTAGCAAATTTCTGGATGATTTTTTTTTCCATTTGTTTAAATAAATGTTTTTCTGGTGTGAAATTTCCAAATGTTCATGGAAAAATACTTAATAAAAAAAGAGCTGCTGTATGACACAATAGTTCTGATTTATGTTCAACAGAACAAAAAGGCAAAATATTTGTTGAATATGGAAGAGCAGTCATTGGAAATACAAATAAAAACCAAACAAATTAATTGATTTAACACCTAATTTATAACAGCTTCACTTGGTATTTCATGTTGGTGTAATTCTCATAATAACTTCATCGTGTGTTCATAAATATTTCTTTTTAAATTGGAATTATGTCATAAGATTTTAAATGTAACTGCAGCTGTGCTATTGTAAATGTCTAATGTAATGTAATGTAAAAGTACACTAATAATAATAAAAAAGAAAATCAATTATTTACAGTAAATATCATTCATATTCCCATGATGTGCAAATTACAGTAACTATAAAAAATGTTTTTAGCTGCCTTTACTGTAGATTTTGTAATATTTTACAATAAACTTCCAGTAAAGGGTAACGGTATGTGTATAAACTTTACAGCTCTTTGTCATAGTTGTTCATGCCTTGCTGTATCTGTTTCCATTTTTATGAATGCACATTTTTATGTTTTTTTCAGCATTAATGATTAAAAATAGTTACAAAATTGTAAAAACACTAGCAGTAACTGGTCATGATCTTCTGTGTGTTGCACAGTGACACTGGCCATGGGGTGATAACCTGTCCTGCAGGTTATCTCACTTGAAGAAAGTTCCCTGAGTGTCTTCATTACCTGAACACCACTGATATACGTGTTCCATTTGTATGATCTCCACACCTGCTACAAAACACAAACAAGTGAGCAC
Organism: Sphaeramia orbicularis; assembly: GCF_902148855.1. Lineage (NCBI taxonomy): Eukaryota > Metazoa > Chordata > Actinopteri > Kurtiformes > Apogonidae > Sphaeramia > Sphaeramia orbicularis. Next base: position 13,476,745 of record NC_043976.1, on the reverse strand, counting down.
TAATTTGTTTTCTCCGTGTGTCGTTTCACCACCGGTTCAGTCTGGTGAATCAGAACTGGTGGCCTACTTTCCAACGAGAACAGCCAAACAAAGCCAGAGGACGATTTGGTAAATAGCAGTAGCCCTCGGAGCCGGTGGCGCTCTCCTCTTCTGGTGTTGTTGCTAGGAGACAGTGGGTCTAAAATTTGGCTTGGATGAGGTGCACCTGCTTCACGGGGCCTGGCACATCAAGAGTCTGCACATTCAACACATGGGATGCAGACGGATCTGAGCCGTACAAATCTTAGAGGGGAGTCTCCCTGCTTTCTCCTGCTTGTCGTGATTAGATAATGAATCCTCGGTGGACAGATGTGCATGAGTGCAGGTGCTGTTTTTGTGCTCTATCTCAGTTTGCAGTTAAACATGCTCCACCAAAAACTACAAAACGTCCTTCTTCTGTCTTTTCCAAGTGAGCGAGCACAGCATGAGCTCAAGAGTCAATAAAGGACAAACGGATTTAAAACCATGCAGCTTCCCTCACTTTGAAGAAAAGCCTCTCTGAAAGACAACACAGCCGTCACAACTAGAAAAGAACTGATCTCCATGAAGTCGATCAAGATGGAAAAGACACGACTCTCCAATGTGAAAATGGGTCAGTTGCATATAGTTCACTGACATCTCACGTTGGATGCAATCTGAGGTGATAAAAGCGCAGAATGTGTGATTATATAACTAGAGGTTGGGCTTTAGGGTAATCTCCAGTTGTTTGACTGTTGACCAGTCAGCTGAGACCAAGCAGCACCCTGCTGTGACCCTGACAACACTATCGCTATCAAGTCCTGTACCAGGGGTGTCAAACTCATATTGGTTCCGGGGCCATATTTAGCCCAATTTGATCTCAAGCGGGCCGGACCAGTAAAATAATGACTTAATAACCTATAAATAATGACAAATCCAAGTTTTTCTTTTTGTTTTTGTACAAAAAAAAAACAAAACAATTAAATTACGAAAATATTTACATTTTTACAAAAAAGATGTGAATAACCTGAAAAAAATGAAATTTCATTAGAAAAATTAGTGCAATTTGAACAATATTATGCCTCGACTTATTTATACATATACGTTACACACAATATTACATAAACATTTGGTAACAGGCAGAATATTGTTAAAATTTTTGGAATTTGAACTAAAATTTGAACAATTTCTACAGTATTACATCTCTTATTATTATTAACACAACTCCAGATCACAGTGGATCCATAAATGCACTTAACATTTAGTAACAGGCAGAATATTGTTAAAAATGCACATTTGGGTTTTTCATCTTTGTTTTTATTTATGTATTTACTTGCATTTTATTGTGAAAGAATAGTTTTGTAAATGTAAATATTCTCACAGTGTAATGTTATTTTTTTCACTTAAATTTTTTTCCACATAATTTTTCACAAATTTTGTCGTTGTTATTATTTATGGGTTATTGTGTTGTTATTTTTTCTGGAGATCACACTGGTCTGTATGTGGAACCTGAAATAAAAGGATTTGGACAACTTGGACTGTTCAGGTTAATTTTTGTACTTTCATCATGCGGGCCGGAATGGAACCTTTGGCGGGCCAGATTTGGCCCCGGGCCGCATGTTTGACACCTGTGTCCTACACTGTCCTGTATCATTTTAATAACTTCAAAAGGACATTCATGAAAACTAAATACACAATTCATTTATGTTTCTAAAGCTGCATTTGTAAAACATGGTCAGGACTCAAAGTGGGTTGAATAAAATAAATTTAAAAACCTGCAATATATCAATATATTAATCAATCCCCAGTTCTAGTTGTGGAAAGTACATTTACTCAGGTATAAAGCTGTAATCCCTGCTGGTTTCTGGCATTATTGAGTAAAAACTCAATAATTCCCATTCTGTCTGAGAGGAATCTGTTTTTGTGATGTAGAAAATCTCCTCCATGACAAAGATGTTGGGTTAATTAAAGGAGGGATGGTTCAAGGAGGTGGAGCAGGTCGTCCAGTATCCGAAGGGTTGGCGGTTCAAATCCTGTTCTGTCCCAGTCATGTGCTGTTGTGTCCTTGGGCAAGATACTTCACCCTTCTTGCCTCCAGTGCTGCTACTCACACTGGTGTATGAATGCGTACAAATGTTGGGTGGTGGTCAGAGGGGCTGTAGGCATGAACCTGCAGCCATGCGTCCGTCAGTTTGCCCCAGGGCAGCTGTGGTTTACCACCACCAGAGTGTGAATGTGTGAGTGAATGAATAATGGATCCACTGTACGCGCTTTGAGCAAGTATTCATAGAAAAGCACTAAATAAATCTAATCCATTATTAATATTACAGATGGATTTATCAATCATTGATCATTAATTGATCATATTTGTGACTCTACTGACTCAACGTGGAAGCTTGGAAAAGTATCCTCTCTTCTGTGCAGCAGTAAATGTCATCTGAATTAATATGATATCAATATAAATATTAATATGAAAAATGACCAAGCGCAGTGAGCTGCAGAGGGAAGGTGTGTATTTCCACATTTCATCATTTTTCCTCATAAAGTACCCTCAGCTCTATGTATATAATCAACACATACATCAACAAAACACACAGAAAAAGTGGGATGGGAATAGGAAACCTGGGAACCATCTGTGTCTGTAGTGTCCAGATGAATTAAAGTTTTGCTAAACAAAATAAAGAAAGGGCTTTTATACTTTAAAAAAACATTCCTGACCGAACTTTTCAAGCTTCAGGTGTACATTTAACTTACTTACAGAGCAGTAGTGGTTTATCATATTTTCAGTGAATCTATGTTAGTTGGTGTTCCACTAGTGTCATAAAGACTAGGGCAGGGGTGTCAAAGTCATTATAGTTCAGGGGCCACATTCAGCCCAATATGATCTGAAGTGGGCCGGGCCAGTATAATAACTACAGAATTATATATAGATAATGTCAAATCCAAACTTTTTATGTCTAACTCCTATGTGTTAAAGTGAAAAAAGTGAAATTACAATATGAAACTGTTTACATCTACAAACAATCCTTTAAAATAATGTGAATAAAATGAACATTTGATAAATTATTCACATTTTTTGTAAAAGGATAGTTTGTAAATTTAAACATTTTAATGTAATGTTTTTTTTTTTTTGTTTGTTTGTTTTTTTTCACCAAAACAAAGTGAAAAAATTGGAGTTGTCATCATTTTTGGGTTATTATGATAGTATTTTACTGATCTGAGCCACTTGAGATAGAAATTGGGCTGAATTTGGCCCCTAAAAGGAACTAAAAGGATTGCTAATATCTTCAGTGTCATTTTTGCATTTCACAAATTCATCTCACAGGCCGCATTGGACCCTTTGGCGGGCTGGTTTTGGCCCCCAGGCCACATGTTTGACACCTGTGGACTAGGGCATTGCACTGTGCACCAGTAAATCATAAATAAAAATGAGTAAAATAAGTAAATAAAAACTTCAGGAGCTTTTTCTGAAAAATGCAACTTTGCCTCATGCTGCTTTAAGTACAAATTTGATAAACTTGTATGTATTTTATATGACTACTATTACTTACTAATACTGTCTTTACTCCATTACATTTGTTTGACTCTTACTTCACTGGAAAAAATCAAAATCTTACCAAGTATATTTTTCTCGTTTCTAATCAAAATATCTCATCACTCTTAAAATAAGACATAATCACCAGTGGAACAAGTAAAAATTATCTTGGTAAGATTTCTTGAAATAAGATTTTCAAGGTCTATTGTCTAAAAACTAACTTCTTATATCTCACTGAAAAGTTATTCTTAAGTTGATTATGTCTTATTTTAAGTGTGATGAGATATTTTGACTAGAAATGAAAAAAAATATACTTGGTAAGATTTTGATTTTTTCCAGTGTTTTCATGCAAAAAAGAGTTTCTCCCAATAAAGAGACCATTTAGGACTGCTCCAAAATACATGATGGGGATGAGCCTTATTCATTCCACATAACCTCCAACAAGATGTGTCCGCATTTGAACTTCTCTGTGCTGGTGTTTTAAAGAAGCGAACCACACATTTCCATGCAAATTCCCTCCAGTTCAGTGAGAAAGTACTTTTCCATGAATTCTCTTGGATTTTAACCCAATCATCAATATGCAGTAAAATATTACCCTCCTTTTCCCACTTCGCTTTGATATGTGTTCTCCCCTCTAATGTTTTATAACTCATTATACAGTTTTGAGATTAGTTTATTATTTGGACTTGACTGGTATGATTTAGGCAATTGAAAAAGGACACTGAAAAACTGCAAAATGTAAAACCTCTGAAACATGTTTGTTGTCTGAAAAAAACATAACAATTATGTGTATTTTAACTAAATGCAAGATTTCTACCTGTCTAAAGTAAAGGATCTGAACACTTTCTTCCACCTCTACCTTCTGCATTCTGTTTGTGCAGTGTTTCGATGCCAGAGGAGCCACTAAACTAGGGGTGTCAGACTCATTTTAGTTCAGGGGCCACATTCAGCCTAATCTGAGCTAAAGTGGGCCAGACCAGTAAAATAATATAAATAATTGGATAAGAACTTCGAAATAATGTCAACACCAAAGTTTTCTCTGTGTTTTTGAGTGAAAAAAGTAAAATTCTGTAATGGAAATGTTTACATGTACGAACTGTACTTGAACATAACAACAAATATGAACAACCTGAAAATTCTTAAGAAAAATAAGTGCAATTTTAACAATATTGCACCTTAGTTTATCAATTATACATGTGCATCACAACGCACAGATCACCATGGATCTACAAATACACAAAACATTTAGTAACAGGCAGAATATTGGTAAAATTCCAAGAAATTTCATATTGTTCATATTTGTTCAGGTTAATCACATTTTTTGTTAAAGGATAGTCTGTAAATATAAACATTTTTGTGCAATTGTACTTTTTTTTACACTAAAACGACAAAAATTTGCGTTTTTCATTATTTTCATGTTGTTATGATTAGGGATGGGAATCGAGAACCGGTTCTTTTTGAGAACCGGTTCCCAGAAGCTCGATTTCTTGGAATCGTTTGCTTGCCTGCTTAACGATTCTGCTTATCAATTCCGCCTTCGTTGCACATGCACGATGACGTCACACGCACGCTGCATTGTTTTGGTCAGAGCGTAGCCAACATAGCGTTGAGGCAGAAACGGTCTAAACAGACGACACCAGGTCCACTTACTTGTAACACTTGCAAAGCTTCCATTTCTTCAAAAGGGTGGAATCCCTTCAACATGCTCAAACATTTGTCCACAGCATGTGATTCATTTACAGGAATGTCACATATTTGATACTCTACTTAGCAACTGTAAATGTCGCATCAGAGTGAATGCCGGGCCCAGTTCCGGTTCCGGTGCGGACAACAAACGTCGTACCCAAATACAAGTTTCCAAAGGTAGGGGAAAGGAAATGAGGGCCCGGCGTCATCTGTTATTATTATTTGTGCATGCTGTATATGTTATATTTTCTGTGCAGAGATGGAAATATAAAAGACAATTAATGCAAACACACCCGTTTGTACTCTTTCATTCCCTCACCCAATGAGAATCGATAAGAGAATCGATAAGGAATTGGATCGATATGCAAAATCGATAATGGAATCGGAATCATTAAATTCTTAACGATTCCCATCCCTAGTTGTGACAGTATTTTACTGGTTCTGACCCACTTCACATTGAACTGACCTAAAATGATCTTCACATCCTTGACTGTTAATATCTTCATTATAATTTTTGCATTTCACAAATTCATCTGAGGGGCTGGATTGGAACCTTTGGCGGGCCGGTTTTGGCCCCCGGGCCGCATGTTTGACACCTGTGCACTAAACCATTGTGATGTTATGCTAAATCAACTGTACATCTTTGTAAATGTGAGCTGAGCAGGTTCTGAGGAACACGAGTGAAGCTGAACATGTGAAGACTGAAACCAGCACATGGGTCTGGGTTGGAGGTGGCGCTGACATCTCATTGGTCCCTGTGTGCTGCTATGTGTGTCAGGCTCAGTCTGTATGGCTGCTGGGCCTCCACTGTACTGTGCATGTGTCAGACTGGAGCGCCTCCAGCTCCGGTCTGGAAGATGATCAGCTGGGCACGACAGGGTCTGCGAGGGAACCAAAGCCAACAGCCAATAAACACCTCCGTATCCCCACGCCGACCTGCTGAGCCGCAGAGTGTTAATTGTGCTGTGGGTCATTAGGCTGAACACAGGCATATTTCAGATCTGGCCTCTTTGCAGGCTTTGACCTTCTGCTGGGCACCCTGGGTATTACTGAATGTGGGCGCCAGCATCAAAGTGACTGTTGTGAGTCGCCAAGCTAAAAGGATCACTTTTTCTATAAATATTGATGAGGTGACCTAATAACATTGACCTAGTAGCCTTGTTACTACATGAATACTGTGGAAACTTCTGTCATAAGTTTATACTCTGTCAAGTGCACGGATAAAGAGCAAAGTAATGGATGAAACGCTGCATCCAGATCAGCTGAAGTGGATAAATATGACAGTATAAGAAACATTAGGAGTCAAAGTGTATTTGGGCTGTTATTTAACCCTTTCATGCATACTGGTCACTACAGTGGACAGCTATTCTACAGCTGTTCTCTTGTATATTCATGGATTTTGTTGTTCTTTTTGTTGCTGTTGTTGTTGTTGTTGTTGTTTTTTACACATATCTTTATTAACCCTTTCATACACGAATTGTGAGAACCTTAATCAAATTTTTTCCTGAGTGTTTTTATTCCTCTTTAGGCATGAAAAAAACACTGCGATTAAAAATTTTCTTCTGAAAAATAAGTTAAAATAAAATGAAATAAAAATAATTAAAAAAAAAAACTTTAAAAAATACATAAAAAAAATAATAATGAAAAAAAAAAAATTCTTATGGACCTATTTTTCATGAAGTTGCAAAAATGTCCACTCAGCTGGACACCACATGTTTAATTTTTGATGCACAGAAACATGTATTTACTGATAAATTGTGTGAAAACTATGGGGAGGGCTTGTGATTCTGGGGGTTTATGCTCAGGAGAGATCTACATAATGTTACCAATTCATTTTCAGAAAAGATATGTAGTGTCTTAAATCTTTAACCCTTTCATGCATACTGGTCACTACATTGGACAGCTATTCTACAGCTGTTCTCTTGTATATTCATAGATTTTGTTGTTCTTTTCGTTGTTGTTGTTGTTGTTGTTGTTGTTGTTTTTACACATATTTTTATTAAAGATTTAAGACACTATGTATCTTTTCTGACATGAATTGGTAACATTATGTAGATCTCTCCTGAGCATAAACCCCCAGAATCACAAGCCCTCCCCATAGTTTTCACATAATTTATCTGTAAATTCATGTTTCTGTGCATCAAAAATTAAACGTGTGGTGTCCAGCTGAGTGGACATTTTTGCAACTTCATTAAAAATAGGTTCATAAGAATTTTTTATTTTTCCATCTTTTTTTTTTTTTTTTAATGTATTTTTACATTTTTTTTCAATCATTTTTATTTTATTTCATTTTTATTTAATTTGCAGAAGAAAATTTTTGATTGCATTGTTTTTTTTCATGCCTAAAGAGGAATAAAAACACTCAGGAAAAAATTTTGATTAAGGTTCTCATAATTCGTGCATGAAGGGGTTAATACTTTTGACTTTGCCTTTATTTTTCTCCATTACAAAACTGTTTTTTTTTGCCTTGTTTGCTATCTTTTTTTTCAGCATATCCTCACTCTTTTTCATTTGACATGCTGTATTATAACACCGAACCTAAAATCACACAAAAAATATGAAATCTGACTATGAGTTCCAAAGTGTTTTTCACCAAAAACATGTTGAACGAATTGATATAACTTGACTCATTAATCATCTGAACCCGCTCTAGTTCCAATAGGGTCACGGGGGTCGCTGGAGCCTATCCCAGCTACTTATGGGCGAAGGTGGGGTTCAACCTGGATGAGTCGCCAGTTCATCGCAGGTCTTTTGTAGAACTTATGTAACGTTAGGGTTCATTGGTGGTTAATGGTTCATTCTTTATAAAACGAGACCGCAGGATGGAGATGGATTTCTTCTCAAACAGTGTTTTTCTTTTTCACGCATGGCAACTACCACCACATCACTTCCTGAAACATCTCCTCACATGACCGAACTAACCAATCAGGTGCTAGCAGTACTTAGATCGCTAAATGTTGCTTGTATACAACAAATGAGAATAATTAAATGTCTAAATGTGATGATGTAACAGGGTCTCATATTGAACCTGAGGCAACAATTGCAATATTTGGCATTACATTACATTCTTTTAACCAAAATCTAAAAATCAGATTGCCTTCACCACTCTTCTAGCTCGTAGACTAATACTACTAAAATGGAAAGATAAACAACCTCTAACATTTAAATCTTGGTTTCTGAATCTTTTACATCATTTAACATTGGAAAAAATCAGATATTCCATAAGAGGATGTGCCAGTAAGTTTTTCAGTACCTGGCAACCTGTTCTGAATCACATAAAAAAGGTAGATCTGTCACTTATTCCAGAGGAGTCTTATTCATATGAGTATGTGACTAATATCTGTGTCCCTTATTTATTTATTTATTTATTTATTATTATTATTATTATTATTATTATTATTATTGTCAATTATCCCTTTTTTTTTTTTTTTTTTTTTTTGGTGCAACAGGGTGGGAATGTTCATGGGTTTGGGATAAAAAAACAAAAAACAATTACTGTATGATGCTTGTCTGTGACGAGATATGCAATAAAACCACTTTGAACAGAAATGTGTAAATGTGTAAATAATAATTCTGCAAAAATAAATAGAAATAGTTATTTGGGTAAACACTGTCACTATATTTTAAACAAATACATGAATTAACTTATTCCCTGTAATTTATTTCACTGTTATACCTTACATTTCTTCAACATAAATTACTTTAACTTCTGAGCCTTACACTTACAATGAACAAATAAAATGAAAACTTCAAGAGGAAAATGATATAAAACTACTGACAAAACAATCTGGTGTCACAATATGATACCACAAACATGTTCAATGAACCATTTTTACAACTCAGAAATCTATATACAACTATCTGTAAGTGTCACCAGATGCCACACATATAATTGGTTGATATTGTGCACTTCTCCGCTGTCATGTTATTTTTTATGCAAGCTCTTCCCTTAGAAGGCTGTTTAACTGTCTCTTTCTGCACAGAACGCAATGACAAAACTGCAGAAAAATCTGTTTTTAATGTATATCATAAATTTGGTTTTCTTTGACCTTTCCACACAACTGACTTAACAGTTTTACTTCAACATCTGCAATTTCCACACAAGTTTAAAGGAAGACCCAGCGAGGCTCCGTCTGCTGCTACATCATCTTAAATCAGTTTATGATTTGGTCGCTTTGGTTGTGTATAGAGACTCCTACGGGTTAAAGCAGTAGCCAACGCTTCATAGTCTTTCTTTGCAAATCAAAGCTTTTAAACCCTGTAGGCTACTGCTTAGGAGAGCGGTTCTCAGTGATGATGGACGGTAAAACAAAACAGAGAACATGTGCCTTCAACATGATCCTGCCTGTAGCACAATTCTCTACATTGTGAAAGTTTGTGAGTTTAGTGGTACTTAGAATGAAGAGGTTTAGTGTAGTTTATTTGTACATTCACAAAGACAAGAAAAACTTAGAAATGATCATAAATATGGGTGCTTCTATGAAAGTGGGTTCATTTTGGTACCTGACACTTTGCCAGCTTTTTTAGACCCAATAATAAAGGAGAAATTTAGACATATTTGCCCCAGGATATACCTAATGATGACCTCAGATAAATGCAAAAAAAAAAAAATTATACTCTTGCTCTGAGCCATCCTAAAGTTAATGAATTTTTACTAAAATATTGGGGCCAAAAATAGGACCAAAATTGGGACAGGAAAAGCAACCTAGGTGTCAGTGCATTTGATCTGGAAAACATGGCTTGAAATGGTCTTATATACCACTATAAATAGAGCGTGTTAAATTTGTCAATTCTAGTGGTTTTTCTAATCCAGACATGTGGGTTTTTCATGAATCTCATGAGTCTCATTCCAGGTTTTGCGTGTAACCCATTGTGTCCACTCACATTACATGCAGAACCTGCCCATTTAAACACAAATAAATCTTGAGTGATTTTGCAACAGCGGTCATTTTTGTGGAACACTCTACCTTGCATAATTAGTTTGATTCCCAAAATGTACCTGTGAGAGAATAAAAAGATATTCAAAAAAATGGTAGCACGTAATTTTCATGTCCTTTTTACCGTGTTACATACAGATTTTTATATAAGGAATAATATAGAAAATATAAAAATGGGTTTTATCTTAAAAATAGTTTCTCTTTTATCTCAGTAAATATTTATTTTTAAAATAGACCCAAAGTGCTTCCAAACTTGCTTCATAACATTAGTCTACATCTGGTTTGAATTTTTAGCCCCACTGTCCTGTTTTTAGGTACCAGTTTCATAAAAGCACCCATAAGTAAAACTGCTTATGAGAATGCATCCATAATCAAATTTATTAAGACAATTATAGCTTGCATAGAATGTTAAAAGAAATCTATAAGATACTAAACAAACGTAGTACCATTAATATGATAAATCATGTTTCTTTTAATTGCGCATCAGTTAACACTGATATTCTCCGATGTGATGTTTAATTGACAATATTCACTTTCTCACTCACTAATCAGTATTAATTTTCAGTGCAGAGACATTTGTCGGTGTTTACGGCTCATTTGTTTTATTTTCCAGTGTCGTCACAATCTCTTCCCTCTGTTGCACTGATTATCTTTTTGTGCTCTGAAGATTCAAAAGTACAAAAATGCGCTTAGTCATGAGTGCGAATATCTGTAAGAATTGTGAGTGCACACACACACACACACACACATACACACACACACACACACACACACACACACAAAGCTCACTATGACTGATTGATTCATTTATTTTGCGTCAATGCTCAGCCCATGGGGGTTTACAAGACACCAAAACAAAGTTTGCTATGTTTTAGTTCTAAACCACAGTTTGTTTGACAGCTCTGTCCCAAACAAAGCATTCTGTTCTCTCCCTAAGCTTGGCAAATAAAATCTGGCGAAAAATGTTTAATGATGATTTAATACGGAGATGATAAGTTGCTCATTTCAATGGTTTATGTACAATTTATGGTTTACTTCACTAGCTTAGATGGATTACTACCGTCACTAAACCTTATGATTTTAAGTCTTAACTTTTCATGCAGTCACATATCTTGACATTTTTTTTTTTTTAATTCTTGGCTTCGATGACTGAAAAAGATTCATTTTATGACCCTTTTACCTTGCGGACAACCCACCTCTGAAAGCCATCACAGTGATTTACGAGTCTACTCAGGTCAATGGGCACCTCCATTAAAGATGCTCAGTCAGGCAGATGGGGAGAGAGTACAGTAGGACTTCAGGGAGGACAGAAATCATCCACTCTACTCGTCTGATGTGCTGTCTGGACGGGGGCAGATGATGCTCATAGTACAGTAGGTGTGTTTGATGGGTGGTGCTGCCCTCTGGTCATTTATTTTCCCTTTTTTTTTTGGGACCTTGTGTACTGTCAGGGGCTTTTTTAATACTTATCTGCTCAGCAGGGGCCACAGAAGTTAAGGGGAACGTAAGTTAAAGACTGACATATGCCTGGAGCTTCAGACCTAATTCATCCAATATCTACACCTCTCCAGGGCTTTCTTCCATAACTGGGAAGGAGGGATATGTGTGTGTATGTGTGTGTGTTAGAGGTGGAGTGACAATATGGAGGTAACGCTTTAAAACCTACAGTGATCGTGTTGAAACAGGTTTTATTTACCTTTTATTCATCACGTGGCATTTTACAGTTTTTTTATATCTTGAACAGATGTACGGCTTGTGAACGGGGAAGGTAGGAACTGCCTCAGGTCCCATCCAATCAGTTTGTGTTGGACTCTGTTTTGCATTGGGAGGTGTATGTTGACATTACCTAACTCAGTTTCTAAGCTAATAACAGTCTGGGTTTACTTTACACTAATTACTCTGGTTGGTTTTCCATTGAAAATCATTACAATCCCAAATTCTTCAGTGCTCTTCTTCTGCTGCTCTACAGCAGCACCACTGAACACCAACTACCATGAACTTAAATGTAGAGTTAGCTAAGGTCAACAAATACTGGGCTGGACCTATCAAAGGTTTGCGTGTATTAAAACATGTACAAACTCATTGCACATGTAAAAAATGTACAAAGTGATTTACTAACAGTAAATAAGGGTTGCATCTTTCAAAGGTGCAAAATAGCGGGTCAGCATCCAGTTTGTACATTTGCCACAATGAATATGCAATTTGGGGCGTTTCCACGCAGTTGTGCATGTGGTGGGAGGAGAAAATGTAAATATATTAATTTAGCACACGCAAAGTGATTTATCAAACCCGAAAGCGATTTTGCTCATAGAAACTGTGTCTATATTTAACATGTCTCAAAAGGAGGAGCAAATGGTTTGGATGTGTAATTGCGCACACATGGAAGTGGTTAGGAGACAAAGAAATGATGAAACGAGATGCAGAGAACGCATTTTTCACCCTCGTGAACATTTTTGGAGTAATTAAGAAGAACTAAGACATAATAATTGAGATATTTACCCCCCCCCCAACACACACACACACACACACACACTCACTTTACGTGGCTCTTTTCCACTCCTGATGATTGTGATTAAAAATACGCACTGACATTCAGCTACAGTGTGACAAAATTATGTATGCGTGACAGTCATTCAACCCAACTACCCCCTGCGTGCGCGCGCGCACACACACACACACACACACACACACACACACACACACACACACACACACACACACACACACCTTTAAAATGAAAAATGAAAGAATGAATGAGTCATGCCATACCTTCTATGACAAAACTCCTCCAACGTTACATTTCTGTGCCATCATTCAGTCACTGTTCCCGTTAGTGCTGGTGTATCCCAGAGCAGTTTTTCCAGCGTATTGTCTCCAGTAGTGCACACAAAACCCTCATGTAAATAGGGCGGTCTGCAAGACTTTGCACCTGTTGTTTGTGCAAGAAATCTTAGTAAATCACCGGCAAACCGTGGTCACAAACCAAATGCAAAATTCTAGACTGCGCAAGCAAATTACTACATGCAAATCGGGATCTTAGTAAATCCGGCTCACTGTGTCTAAAATTTAATCAAGCACAGTTAGTACATTTACATGAAGTACATACTTAGGGCGTTTTCACACAGCGTACTCAAGTCCGTACCGTACTTGGATACGTTCACACCTTTCCTTCAGATGTTGCGTTCACAAGCGCGTACCGCAGCTCGTGCCCGAGTACGAATGGGTGTTGCAGGACCGAAACAGTAGGTGGCGGTGTGGACGGAATTCTGTCACTATCCAACAAATGCGTTAGTCAGAAGAAGACAAACCCTATCTTACCTATCTGTTAGCCTGTTTGAGGCAAAGTGAAGAAGAGCGACCTTCGTTGTCCCTGATATATCACAGAGTGGTTTGGTTGATAAGGCAAGCCTGGGCCTTAAAATAAAAAAAAGCCCCAGATTTGAGGCTTTTTCAGGAGACAACAGGAGCGCCGTCTATGGTCTCGTGGCCCTTAATCCACTTCAGACTTGTCACAGTGGTGATTAGGTCACTTTCGGACTCGGGCATGGATCATATTCACACAGTAATGTACCGTGCTGGAGTACAGGCAGTCTGGACCCAGGCCTACCTTCTCCACTGGACTTAGGCACGGTACTCGAGCATGGAACGGTTGCATTCACGTGGATAAAATAAAGTGAACTTTGGGGTCCAGCGTACTCGGATACAGACTCCAGTACGCTGTGTGAAAATGCCCATAGTGTACTTAAAGTTAAGACAGAGAGAAAACAAGTTCTCTGTGCAACTTATATGATTTTACATACCCAGATATTAACTGAGCCACGTTAATTCAAGAATAACAATAACGTGCACAACTCACTTGCGTGTACAGCCACTATACTATACAGAAAATGTGCCCTCAAAATCAATCAGCTTTCAGAGCCCGTTTAGAAAGTGACCATTCAGAACCAGTGCTTCCCTTTCCTTCAAACTGTCAAAATTCAGATCTAAAGTGCATTTCTCAAGTAGAGCAAACCTGTCAAAAGGTGAGTTTTGTCCATTGCACACAAACAACAGACCCATTCTCATGTGATGGCTGTTATATCTATGTGCAAAGGATGGTCTTTGCCCTTAAAAGTATTTCTTTTCTTGCGTACCATGGCCCATAAAGCTGTTGATTGTTGAATTTGAGCATGGGAGTTTATGTCAGTTACTCTTGGACTAATTTTTCTCTTGACTTTTGATATAAATGTGATGCCATACTACTGTTTTCTCAAGTCAAAACCAGCATTGTGTACTTTGTGGAACCACAGATGGCCCCTCAGCGTCCATTCCATGGCCAAGAGAATAATCCTTGAGGCTAAGAAGAGACCATCACCACGTTCTACTCTCAACATTTTGACTATTTTTACATCTGGGTACTTACAATACTTGGAATTTTGCCAAAGCTGACAGTGGTAACAGTGAAACATTTCTATGCTAACGCTGTTGTTGCAATGTGACTGCTGTAGAGGAGCAGAAAGGTTGTTTGGTTAAAGATGGAATAAGCAAAAGTCAACCAATAACTGGTTGTAGCCTCTTAAGCCCATTTGCCCCTGCTACCACAGTTCTATCTGTGTTACCATGGCAAAATGTTTATAGCAATATACACATTCTATGGGTCCACATGACCAGAAGATCATCAGCTAAAAACTCAATAAAACCAATCATCAGAGAATAGAACACAATCCAAACAACAAGTATTTAAATGAGTAAATATCCTAAACTAACTGACTAAAACAAACTAAAAAAGCTAACAATCTGAGACCAGCCTATGTCAGGAATAATTTAATAAAAACTAAAGACCAATGTGACAAACTTTGCTGTGCTAAGCTAACATTAAGCAGATCCAACGGTAGGTTTATTATTTCTCTGCCACTTAAACACACTGAACAAGAAAAAGAACAAAAATAAAGATTGCATTATGAAGCGATGATTACAGTTCTTCTTACCTTTGCTGTTTTCTGATCATAACTTAGTAAAAATAAATGAAGCTTCAGCTACAGGCAAATCCTATGTGTTGTGTTACATTGAAATGATTCCCACTGGAAACACATGGCCCAGGGCTTAAGTGGTCAAGGAAATCCAGCACAAACGTCACTGTCAACGTATAATCTATTCATAATGTGGAATATGTAAATCCTGCTGAAGCTTCAACTAATGACGGAGACACACATGACTTCAGCTTCAACATCAGATTAATCACATTTATTATTTAATATTTAATAATTGCTTTTGGATTTTTTTTTTTTTTTTTTTTACATTATTGAATGATTCAAGACAGAACATGACAAGTGAAGGACAACATACTAGTATTACATACAAACGATGAAGACAAAAAAAGACGAGACAGAGACAAGCAGAGTCTCATAATATTTTAGCAGTCTGAAGGTGTTGAAGATGTATGTGTTTGTGCGTGCGTGTGTGTGTGTGTATATATATATATATATATATATATATATGTGTGTGTGTGTGTGTGTGCATGTATTTGTTTTGGGGGAGACATAACTGAAAAGTGAGGATATGATTCGTCAAATTAAGTTGGGATTAGATATAGAAAAGAGTCATTTTGGCAGAAAAATAAATAAATAAATAAATAAATAAAATTAGTACTACATGTTAAGACGAAGTGGAAAGGGAAGAAGAAAAAAAAGGGAAAAAATAGCATTGATAGTGATAAAATTAGTAATGCCACTATTTTCATTACTGTTACAATTCTTGCTTCCATGTCTAGTCTTTAGATTTCCATTTGTTTTTATAAATTAATTCATTTTCTATTTTTAAAGTTTCTCTTTGTTTGTTATTTATGATGCGTATGCTTTATTATTGCCCTGCGAGGAAATGTCCCGGGTGTATCCCAACCTTTGCCGCAACCCTCACTAGGACAAAGCAGTTCAGAAAATGGTTGGATGCTTAAACAGTATATATTTAAATGATTATTTTCCACTAATGTGAACAATGTTTTTGAGTAGACTGAAGGTTATTGATGTGGTTATAATGGTTCATAATAAGCTTTTTGCAGTATTAAAATTTCTACAACTGTGAGTGTGAAATGAAAAATAAATAAATAAGACTATAATGCTAAGTTATTTGATGATGAGAATGGGGGTGGGAGTAAATAAGTTTTTTCTTCTTCCCACTCCTTTTCGCGTATAGATGAATGGTTTTTTTTTGGAATTTTGAATTTGCATGTATTCTGTAAATTCTCAAAATAAACATACAAATGAAATGAAATCAAATGAAATGAAGACTAGCTTCAGCTTTCATACATTTTTAGTTGGTCAGTGTCAGTGTCTGCCTTTGCTTTGACCCACCACAGCCTTCGACAAGGTCACAGCAGCAGCAGCAGCCCATCATGCAGATGAGACGTTGGTCCTTCGCAGCAAGGACTTTGGGCTTTTCTAATATTTCACATAACATCTCTATTTTTAATGAAATGCTGAGTGCTGAGTGCTGGTTGGAATGGCATTTTTACCTGCTGTCAACAGACTCCAAAATATATAATAGTAATATCAGCAGGGGAACTGTTCAATGAAAGCAGTATGGGAGTATTTTCAGTTTTAGTTTGGGTCCAAATAGAAAATCCACTTTGCATTTGCAGTCATTGTTCAAATCTCGGGGGTGTTTCTCGGTAAATGACAGATCAGCAATGTTAGAAGACAGCGTCTGTGTTTCTTTGTTGTCTGAGAAACACTGAGGAGGCTTGTTGTCGACTGCCACTCCCACATCCTCTGCTCCCACTGTGGCACAAGCCTTTTAACCTTGACTTCTTCTACACTAAACAGAATTTCCATCAGAATGCGCAGAGGACCCCGGTGGTTTGCGCTGATGTCACAATCAATCCTCCTTGTGCGGGCCAATGGGGACCTTTCACAGGGTAGTCGCCCAAATCAAACACGGAGGAGCTTCCTTGAATTCCATCGTGCTGAGCGGCTGATTCAGTCTGAACGTTGCGTTTTCTGCACTGGATGTTTGTTTTATCCTGCTGGGTGAAGCAGTGGGACAGAAAATGTTGTGTGTGCCAAAAAGTTTTAAAAATGACGCTTAAAATATCTTTTGGGGTTTTTTGGATCTTCTGGGATTCGGAGGATTCTTTGTTTCCAGGCTTTGCTGGAAGATTGTTTGGCTGCAAAGAAAATCAGAAACATTTCGCTAATAAATAAAAAGTCAGCACTGGATCAGATCAGAAACTCTGTCACCTCATTCCTTAAGTTTCCAACAAAGAGAAATTCTGATTAGTGCGGTCTACAAGGGGCAGGTTTCAGGTTACCCTCTGTAGCGGAGTATGTTATGGTTGCACATTCCCCCTCTGAGGTTTGGGCCTGGAGCCAGAGGCGAGACTCAGAGTCCATCTACACCCAGGATTCATTTCTCTCCTCCTACTCATCCTCTCACCTGCCAAGCAGCTCGTCATTCTTCAGGTTCCACGGAGGTCAGTGTCAGGATCCGATGGAGGTTTTACTTCACTAAGTCAATAAGAAGCTCCCACGGCTTAGACCAACACATTCTATCCTTCAAGTTTGGACCGAACTTACAACCAGATCATGTTTTGGTCTCACGCACGTTTCCGATGTTTCTACTGTAACAGGACATGCTCGCAGCCTTGTGTCAAGTTTCTCATACAGTTTTATCTTCTGACCTTTTCCACACAGTAATGACTTAATTGTCCAAATGCTGCAGTTTTGTTATAACGTCAGTGACTCATACAAACCCTCTGAAAGCTGACTCTGAGAAAACATATGAAAAACATGCAATATGTATTATTAATAAGGCTGTTTACTATGCTAATCCATTGTTCTTAAATTCCCATGATATGAAATTTAATGATTTGTTAGAAAAATGTACTCATTAGGATAAAACCCTTGAGATAGACCATGTTGATTTCAACATATATCACATATGCTACATAAGAATTCACCCGATTTAGAATATTATAAAAATTATACAAATGATCTTCAGAGAAAAATCTAAGTCTCCTCCAGTGTTTAAGTGCAGCTTATTGTACAAAAGACCAAAGTAAGACTAAAAGTAAGATTGAAATGCATTTTTAATCCAATATGATTTTATAAATGTGTAATTCACTTTTGGATATATATAGAAAAAAGGTTTACAGAATAATTTGTGTAAAAACAGTTTTTTTTTCTGTATGGTAGCTTAACCCTTTCATGCATGAATTATGAGAACCTTAATCAAGATTTTTTTACTGAGTGTTTTTATTCCTGTTAAATTTGGCATTAATTGTACAGCTTTTTTTTTTTTTTTTTTTTTTTTTTTTTTTTTTTACGATTTTAGTCTATTCTTGTATTTTATTCTTTTATTTAGGTTTTATCTATTCTTCTTTATTTTTATCTATCATTTTATTGTATTTTATTTTTTTATCATTATTTTTTACAGTTGTTCTGTGTCTTTTAATCTATTCTTGTATTTTACTCTGTTATTTTGTTTTTTATTTATTTTTCTGTACAGTACTTTAATCCACTGTGCTTTCCAAATAAAGTTGGATTGGATTGGATTAAAAAAACAATGCGCTTGAAAAATTTTCTTTATGAATATATTTTTCATGGAGTTGCAAAAAAGTCCACTCAGCGGGACACCATGCGTTTAATTTTTGAAGCAAAGAAACATGTATTTACTGATATGCTGTGTGAAAACTATGAAATAAAAACAGTTTTCATGCTGCTAAGCTGATGTTTTGTCACATTTTAACATACCCTAATACTAGTCATTACCCACTTCATGGAAATAAAAAAAAAAAAAACTTTTAGGTGTTAATGACAGTCTAATAAAATAATAAGCAATTACTTTACACTCAAACATGTTACTGTAGATCAATTTTATCAAGAACAGCAAAGTTACATTAATGGTATCAATTGCATTGTATGGGAGGATGCATGAGCGTCCAATATGTTGGCTGATATGGAACTAAAACAACAAAATCCATAAATATACAAGAGAACAGCTTTGAATAGCTGTCCACTGTAGTGAACACTATGCATGAAAGGGTTAAAGACCCAGTGTTTGGGGATTTAGAAGCATATCATTGCATAAATGGAATATACCATTCAGAATTATATTTCTAATACTGTATAATGACAAAAAAAATTAGAATTGTTGTGGTTTTATCACCTCAGAATGTCTACAGAGGGACTGGATGACCTTCCTCAGTGTCTACAACACTATTTGTCATGTAAAGCAGCTTAAAACCATCCTCTCATATCTAATGTTAAGGTGCATTACTGTCACTTACTGCGTTTTCGTGCTGACCAGAGTTAATTATCTCTTAACCAGTGCTGCTTTACCATTAACTCTATCACTTTGACTTGTCTTGGACCATATATCATCAGATGATATTTCTGGTATCATCTACCGTCTCAAGTAAACCAAAGCAATACAACACGACACATAAAACTGTGCAGATCACATATCGGTCAAGCCAGAATCATTACTGTGTCAGTATATGTGTGTCATGTCGCAAAAATGGGACAGTAAGCCAAACTAGTGGGGAATCTCCAACAGCGCTGAAGCAAATTTCAGAATTAGCTCTATCTTGATAAATCCATAAGATATTTGAAATATAAACAATAATATTCTCGTTTGAAAATTACAATATAATATTTGATTTTGGAAATTATAACTTGCAGTTTTAGGTAAAGGTTAAGGTTAAGGTTAGGTTAAGATAAAAAATAATGTGTTCAAGTGACTAAAAATGACGTAAATAATAATAATAATAATAATAATAATAATAATAATAATAATAATAATAATAACAACAACAACAACAACAATAATAATAATAATAATAATAATAATAATAATAATAAAGTAATGAGTGTGCAATAGGTGATATTGACAAGATTCACTAAAGATAAAGTCACAATAGTTTCCACTGCATTACTATGGCAACGGGCTGTGCTGAGAAAGGACTATCCTGCAGTGGAATTTCAAGGTAACGGTGTTGAGTCAGTTTATAAATCTACTGTAAATGTGCATAAACCATCATGTATGTGTAAGACTTTATCATATGCATGAACATGAAACACGAACTAAGCAGGACTTTTCTCATTTGTTTTCCAATTCATCTTACAGTTGTATGTATGATTTAGCATATTTAATCACAGAGGCAAATGATAAAAACAAAAAAAGTAGACTAGTGTATGAATGAATGAAAGGATATTTAATTTCAGTGTTGTACACTTACATGCCCAGCCCAGAGAGGCTCATAAGACATTATTGACATTCACAACAGGAAGATGACCAACATATAAATCCCAACAACAATTATACCAAACAAGGTCATTCTAGTTCAGGATACAGAGTTCTTTGTCTAAGTTTTCATACCTTCCCCCAAAATCTTGCCAAACTATATATTTCATTTTCAAATAACCACCTCAACATATTCCCATCAGGCATCCAAAACAAATGGGGCTTTTTACATGGAATTTTCTCAAACAAAACAGTAGTGACATCATGATATAAAGGACAATAAAACAGAAAACGCCATTCATCCACAACAACTCTATTTTATTTATTTATTTATTTAGTTAGTTAGTTAGTTAGTTAGTTAGTTTATTTGATAGGGACAATGGAAATTACATAGTATAACTTTTACCTGTTACGAACAAGCTGTAGTAACTGATGATTCACATAAAGAAATTATAGACATTGCTAGTTTCCATCTGCAGTCCCTAGTCAGGCTTTTAGCAGAGAAAGAAAGAAAGAAAGAAAGAAAGAAAGAAAGAAAGAAAGAAAGAAAGAAAAAACATTTAAGGTTGCATACAATGACTATGTACAATCACAGATGTTAAAAAAATTATACATACACACACATACATATGCATATACATTTGTGAAAACAGGAATACAGCATAATAAATATTTAAAGTCACATAAATCACACACAACACTTAACCTGTCCTCTTCTGAGGCGCCTTTATCAGTGGTTTCCAACCTTTTTTGGCTCGTGATCTCATTTTAACATCACAAATTTCTGGCGACCCCAGACATTCAAACGGAGAGATTTTTTTTTTTCCTAAAATTAATTTTTTTGATCATGTAATAGTTTGCTATACTATGTTGTAAATAAACGTTAATTTTAGAGGACATTTAGTCTATGTAATGTATATTATTATGGACGGAGGCAGAAAAGCCAGGTGTAGATTACTGCACAAAGTGAGAATTTGATTTTCCTTGGTCAGGATATGTACAGTCAGTCCAGCTTGGATTTACAAGGCTGACAATTAATACTGAACAAACAAGAACTCAAACTATGAATTATGAAAGAGCTGCAGCATCTGAAACCGACCACAATGAACATTTGACAGATAAACAGAACCACAGTGCTTCAGTTTCAGCTTCAGAGTTTATCATGTCTTTTATGTATTGGGATTGTCTCTGTCAACTCAACATATATTTTTTATTAGTAAGTTTTTTTTTTTTTTTTAATCAATTACTAGAAATTTCAGGCAACCCCATTTGAATTCCAGGCGACCCCACATGGGGTCCCAATCCCAGGGTTGAAAAACACTGGCCTTTATAGTACCCCACCTCCACCTGCAGAGGCAGTACCCCTGCTCTGACACACACACACACACACACACACACACACACACACACACACACACACACACACACACACACACACATACACACACACACACACAAACACACACACACGCACACACACACGCACACACACACACACCTCTGGGCTGTTTGTAGATTTTCTATAACATAGGGCTCTGTGGAGAAATCATATTTATAGTGAATGTAATTTCTTAGTTTAGGCTTATTTAACACCTGCCATTTCCGCTGTTCTTTATGTCTGTCAGAGCTGAGTTATTTTACCCTGTAAATTATTAATAGATAAGTACTGTACATTTGCTGTGGAGAATATTTCAAAAACCTCCTTTGTAAGTGTAAGTGGAGGCAGATGGATGGATGGATAATCTGTATAGTCACCATTAGATATCTCTAAATATTACAAACTGAGCTTTTAAATTGAATAATGTATCTGTCCAAGCCTCTTCTGTCTGTCTTTAGAACATAAATTACTTTTTTTTTTTACTGTCTATTCCGTTCACACTTATTGTGCTACATGACTGACCACAACCTATAGTGTTATTACCAGTGACAGAGTCTAGCTGATTTCACTGTGAGTGCCCTGGAGAAACAATTTCACTTCAAACTGTGCACAGAAAGAATCGATTTCCCCCCAAATCAAGAAACATTGTTAAATTACCAGATTAGGAGCCTTTATTATCGTAGCTGTGCACACAGAACACCACATCAGTCTTTGCCAGGCTCATTACACTTGTAGCGACACAATAAAAACTCTGTAATCGTTCCAAATACATGTAGACATTTTGATTTTCTTAACTTGTAAAACAACGCCTATCAAGACAAGGAAAAAATATCTACATGTTCTGTGTTCATGAGGAGGTTGGGCAATGAATTCATTAGCATTGGTTATTTGTAAGTTAATTAAAAAGTCTAATCTAACAAATCAGCCAGTGTTTGCCTCTGCTAAATACAACGTGCACTAGTTCTGTGTTTGCATTAATATGGCACTGATTAACTCTGAGATATCTGAACACAAACTGATTAGATCTATTAGGGGAGGGATTAGTTCTTAAAAGCACTGAAGACTATTTCCAAACCTTTAGGTTTAAGGATGGTAGGATGTGAAAACTAGGACCAAACTGCTGAAGGAACTGCGACATCTTAAGATTTCCTGCTATTTATAGAATTATTTATTCATGTTCTTTCTGAAACTATATTAATATGTAACTTTCTCTGTAATTTAATGGAGGCCATTAAGAAAATACAGTGTAAACCTAATGAAAGTTGAGCAGATGTTGGAATGTTTGGACCACCAATGTACAACCCAGTAACACTAAAAGGGGGTTAAGTATTTTAGCCAATTATCCCAGCAGGAAATAAAAAAGTCTCCTGTGATTACACTAATGTAGCTGGATCCCTGTTAGAAACACAGTAATATGTCTGTACACCACTTCTATTATTTGTATACCATGTACCCAGTTTCAACCAGAGATAATAATAATAATAATAATAATAATAATAATAATAATAATAATAATAATAATAGTTTTTATTCATACAGCATTTTCTATCACAGTGATTTATTTATTTATTTATGTAACCTTTATTTCGACAGGTAAGTCAGTTGAGATCCGATTCTCATTTTCAATAATTAACTGGTTTCACAACACAGCAACAATAAAAGAGTAAAAACCGATTCAACAAAATTAAATAAATAAAAACACTTTTAAAGAAATACAATTCCAGTACAAGCAAAAGAACAAGCTGAGATCACAGTGGCGCCATATGACTCACATACAATAATAAACAAGTGGGATTTTAGCTTTGCTTTAACCCATAAAACAGCCACTAGTGACCGACACCATCTACTGACCTAAAATGTTTAATACCTGTCGATCCACTAATCCTATCAATTGCTGTAAAATACAGTTTGTCGTCTTTTCATGGTCATCAGATATGACCCCTTTGGACGTTCAGAGGCTCCGTAGTGAACATGGAATCACCATCATCTTCTACAACATTGATTCACTAGTAAAACCCATGGAGTTGGATCAATGACAGTGGATGGAGACACTTGTTTTTATGTTCAGTTGTTAATATCTTTACTGAAAAAGTCACTTTTCTTCAGTTTTCTTTGTTTCTGATATAATAACCCTCAACTTTAATTTAAGTTTTATGGATGTCTACATCATCAGGGAATTACAGGGTGGGGAAGCAAAATTTACAATGAACATTTAGTTGTTTTTTCTCAGCAGGCACTACGTCAATTGTTTTGAAACCAAACATATATTGATGTCATAATCATACCTAACACTATTATCCATACCTTTTCAGAAACTTTTGCCCATATGAGTAATCAGGAAAGCAAACGTCAAAGAGTGTGTGATTTGCTGAATGCACTCGTCACACCAAAGGAGATTTCAAAAATAGTTGGAGTGTCCATAAAGACTGTTTAGAATGGAAAGAAGAGAATGACTATGAGCAAAACTATTACGAGAAAGTCTGGAAGATACTATTAAAGAAGAATGGGAGAAGTTGTCACCCGAATATTTGAGGAACATTTGCGCAAGTTTCAGGAAACGTGTGAAGGCAGTTATTGAGAAAGAAGGAGGACACATAGAATAAAACCATTTTCTAATATGTCAATTTTCTTGTGGCAAATAAATTCTCATGACTTTCAATAAACTAATTGGTCATACACTGTCTTTCAATCCCTGCCTCAAAATATTGTAAATTTTGCTTCCCCACCCTGTAAATAAGGGAAAATACTTGATTTTCATTGAAAAAATGCTCAATACAGAAGATAATATTATAAGAAATGGTGAAAAATCACTTAAGAAAGGTTTGATATCCTCCTGAGACCCAGCAATGCATTTTTGTCCTGTGTATGGGACAAGAGTTTTACAGCTTTATTTAAACAAACAAACAAACAAACAAACAAACAAACAAACAAACAAACAAACAAACAAACAAACAAACAAACAAACAAAAATGCTGTCCACTGCAAAGGACATTCCATAAAAAAAAAAAATCTACCTGAAAAAACTGTTGCATCATGTTGTTTCCAATCAAGACAATTATCTAATGTAAAAAAAACCCAAAACTCTTCCTTTCCTGGGTCTCAGGAGGATATGAAAAAAATTTCCTTTGTGAACTGCCATAAAAATAGCACTGGGCCTTAATGGGTTAAATACCTCTACAGAACACATCTGATATCAAGGGGTGTTGGTGCTTGAATAGAAAAGGCTCACTGATGGTCTTTTTCTGGACCTTGGGAACACACAACAGACCAGAATCTTTGGAGCCCAGTGAACATAGAGGCACATACAATTTCACCAGGTCTGATAAATAAGATGGTGCTTTGCCATTTATGGAAAGATGGAAGCAAAATGTAAAATATAACCTTTAACCCATAAGAACCCAGTGCTACTTTTGTGGCAGTTCCCAAGTGAATGTTTCTCTATTTCTGCCTTTCTTAACTAATTTATCACCTTTTTTTTTTGTTTTTTTTATAAAATCGTCTGTATTTGGCATTTTTTGGTGTAAATCATGTATTTTCTTACATTTAATTCACAGATCATATAGATGTTCATAAAAACTCAGAGTGAGTGAATTTAAAGTCAATCATATCAAAACAGAGAAAAATGAAGAAAAAAAAAAAACTTTTTCAGCAAAGATGTTGCTAAGTGAATGTAAAAACAAGTCTCCATCCACTGTCATTGATCCAACTTCATGGGTTTTACTGGGGAATCAATATTTTAGAAGATGACGGTGTTTCTATCTTCACTACAGAGCCTCTGAACGTCCAAATGGGTCATATCTGATGACCATGAAAAGATGACAAACTGTATTTTACACCAATTATTTACACGTATTGATAGGATTAGTTGATCAACAGGGATTAAACACTTTATATCTGTCGATGGTTTGTGTCACTGGTGGATGTTTGGGTCTTTAAGGGTTAAAGAATGTATCTAGACAAAGCTGTGTAGCTTCTAGAGATGAGATGGTGATCCAAACGTATCTGCAGATCCAACCACCAGCAGCCACATGTGGACATTTCAGGGCTCTTCTGATAATGGGAGTTAATAAGCACAACAACCTAATTACATTTAATAATGGAGATGACCAGCATGACTCAATAACACAGAGGGGGGTCCTTAACGAACAATGAGGTCCATGGCCAGCGGGGTGGAGACCTCCTGACTGTGACCCTGACACATTCACCCACATCAAATACCTACAGACAAACACATGGCCGTTGCAGTGCAGAGGGAGGCTTTTAGCGTTTTATTTTATAGGCCA
The DNA here is from genome assembly GCF_902148855.1 of Sphaeramia orbicularis. NCBI lineage: Eukaryota > Metazoa > Chordata > Actinopteri > Kurtiformes > Apogonidae > Sphaeramia > Sphaeramia orbicularis. Next base: position 13,450,711 of record NC_043976.1, on the reverse strand, counting down.
ACAACAGATTCCTCGTGATATTTAGTTTTTACTGGGGAGGCCGTAGAGTGTTTTCTTTTCTTAACCAGGACGTTTGACGTTGGGGGATAATGTTGTTGTAAAAGTGTGATGCAAGATCTGCAGAAGACATGAAAGTCTGTGATCAGTTTAAACAGTCACCGGGGACGCTGATTCTTCTATATTCATTTCATTTCTTTTTTTCGTTTCATATTCTTCCCTATTGTTTATTTTTGCTCTGTTGCAAATCACACTTTTTTACAGTAATATGTTTTGTCATTCGGGTGCTTTCTGTTCTTCTACACAGACTCAGGAAAAGATTTATCATGTATGTGAGCTACACGAACAAACACGGAGGAGTGTGAATGTGAAAATGTGAAAATGGGATAATTTTAACAGGATTTGCTTGTTCCAAAGAAAGAAGAAAGAAAAAGCAAATGTGACAATGAACATTTAGCATATTTCAAACCATTTTCTGTGATATAAACTTTCATACATGATCATATCACGCTTTTATAGCCAGAATCTTTATCCTTAACCCTGTAAAGCCTGAACCATTAAATCAGTGTTTTTCAACCTTGGGGTTGGGACCCCATGTGGGGTCGCCTGGAATTCAAATGGGGTCTACTGAAACTTTTAGAAATTGATGAAAAAAGCCCCAAAAAACTTACTAATAAAAAAATGTATAGTGAGTTGAGAGAGACAATCACAAACATAAAAGACAAGACAAACTGTGAAGCTGAAACTGAAGCACTGTGGTTCTGTTTATCTGTCAAATCTTCATTGTGGTTGGTTTCAGATGCTGCAGCTCTTTCATAATTCATAGTTTGAGTTCTTGTTTGTTCAGTATTAATTGTCAGCCTTGTAAATCCAAGTTGGACTGACTGTACATATCCTGACCAAGGAAAATAAAATTCTCACTTTGTGCAGTAATCTACACCTGGCTTTTCTGTCTCCGTCCATAATAATATACATTATATAGAGTAAATGTCATCTAAAATTAACATTGATTTACAACATAGTATAGCAAACTATTACATGATCAAAAACAAAGTATTTTTTAGCAAAAAAAATGTTTCTGTTTGAATGTCTGGGGTCACCAGAAATTTGTGCTGTTAAAATGGAAGAGCCAAAAAAGGTTGGGAACCACTGTATTAAATCATTGACAGAAAATTCCAGTTCTTTGAAACTGGAGCCTTTATTGGTCCTTCTGAACAACCCCCATTTTTTTTTTTCAAATATCAATTTCCATATATGAGTTTCAATTTTATATCATATTTGATGCATCAAATCTCAGTGCTCAAATATTATTATTTTTGAACAAACAAAAACATAATCTAACACAAACATGTCTAACAAATTGGTAATTCCTTTTCAAAATTGGCAAAGTTCTGCCTCCTTCCTCATTAATGACAATCTTGTAGTGTCACTGGAAAGGCCTCTGGTGAATGAATTCCTCCCCCTTCATGGATTATCTGTGTATTGCATGTATCTAATTGTATACATTAGGTTTTACAAGAAAAAAAATCACACTGATCATGTAGAGGGCTTCAAAATTCATGTATCAGATATGATACATTTGGCGTTATAGGGTTAAACAGAATGTTGAGGGTATTATTTTTTCTTGCAATCTGTTACGGACCCAGCAGTTGTGTACATGACTAAAAAGTTGTAACAAAAATTGCTTTGATTCCCAAAAATACTTGTCAAAGCATAGAAATGATGATTGGAATTAGAGTTACAAAGCCCTGAAAAGAGATCAACAAAACATAATTTAACAAAATAGTGGTTAACACAAACAACAGACCAGACCAAATAAGACAAAAAGGCTTCAAAAATGATTAAATCACTTGTCATTATGGAAAATTAAGGGCATCCAGACAATTAAGGATCTGTATATTGATGGAGAATTGCTTACATTCAGTGATCTTTGCAGGTAGAAAACTTTTTGTCATCTAGATCTAAGGAAATTCTGTATATACCTGAGTTATCATTAAGAGAGCAAATGGGAAGGCCTATTATAATCTGCTTATGTCAAATTCTAAAGAATCTGCAAAAGATACATCAAACACATGAAGAAATGATGTACAAGAAAACATAGATAAATCAGACCAGAACCAGGCCTATCTGGCGGCAAACCATAAATAAATGACTTGAGTAACTACAATATAAATGGTTAACATGGGTTTATGTAACCCCTGAAAAACTCCATCATATGTCAAGTCATATTCCTGATACATGGACTAAATGCCAATATAATAAAGGAACTGTCTATGGGAATGTCCAAAGATACAAACATTCTGGAATGAGGTCATCAGTTGTATGTCTGAGGTATTTAACATCAACATTCCATTTTGTGCCAAATTTTGTATACTGGGAATATATCCTGAGGATTTTACACATACTAAGAGACAAACTAAAGTGTTGGATTTCAGACTGGTGCATGGCAGGAGAGCTATCACCTTGAACTGGAAGAGCTTCTATAAAGCAATGGATAAAAGAACTATTAGAGTGTATTGGACTGGAAAGACCGAAGGAAAACTGAAGGAATCTGTACAGTTATGGGAACCGTATATGAACATTATAGCATCTGGAAAATAGGGGCATGGCATATCTATCTATCTATCTATCTATCTATCTATCTATCTATCTATCTATCTATCTATCTATCTATCTATCTATCTATCTATCCATCCATCCATCCATCCATCCATCCATCCATCCATCCATCCATCCATCCATCCATCCATCCATCCATCCATCCATCCATCCATCCATCTATCTATCTATCTATCTATCTATCTATCTATCTATCTATCTATCTATCTATCTATCTATCTATCTATCCATCCATCCATCCATCCATCCATCCATCCATCCATCCATCCATCCATCCATCCATCCATCCATCCATCCATCTATCTATCTATCTATCTATCTATCTATCTATCTATCTATCTATCTATCTATCTATCTATCTATCTATCTATCTATCTATCTATCATTTACTTTTTTGTTTGCCTTTCATTATAAAACTTGAATACCAATAAAAAATATTGTGAAAAAAACCCCATTTGTCTTATTTAAGAGGTTTTATCTATTTAATTTTTTTTAACAGGCCAATAAAATCCCTTTAAAATGAACAAAATATCTCCAGTCATAATGATCTGTAAACTCTAGAATAGAGCCATCATAAGGTAATTTAGGTAATTTTCTCACAAAAATGAAGTTAGGCCTATTTCACTGTCAATGATACCCAATTATGTTCATTCACAGGAGAATCCAAATCACCTGTGTATCGTTGTCATGTGGGATCGTGGTTAAATTTATACTGGTGTTGAGTTTTAGAACACAGGTGTGTGAATACCGATCCTACCCATTATCTAAATATTAAAGTTAAAAGTGGATAAAAACAGTAGGACTCACTTCATTTGATATTTGTTGTGCTCAGAGCAAATATCTGCATGTTTCATCAACATTATGGATTTATGTTTTGGAGGTAAAAAAAAAAAAAAAAAAAAGAAGTCAGTATTTTCAGATCTGTAATACTGTCCACCTCTGTACACATTTTTATAGACTTGCTTTTATGTGATGTCTGTCCCTTTTCAACTTTAATTTTTAATTTTAATTTTTAAATTTGATCCTGTTTGATTATTAATTTGTTCATACATCTCTCTAATTGTGTTGCTTCTGTTTTAGTGTTTTTACTTGCTTCGTGTATCCTGCTGTTGTGCCCTCTGTCAAAGCACTTTGTAAACTTTGTTTTTAAAGGTGCTATACAAATAAAATTATTATTATTATTATTATTATTATTATTATTATTATTATTATTATTATTATTATTATTATTATTACTACTACTACTGATCAAACCAATAAAGTTACATGGTCGTGGATAACTGTAACTTTTAATCCACTATGTTTTGTTTTGTTTTGTTTTTTTAACTTTATTTTTTATTGCCTATTTTCTGTACATTACAAAACAAGACAAACATGGGGGACATATGGGATACATTGAATATAATAGATCTTGTGACTAACAATTGTTTTTAGTAGTGTGATGTTGAAGTGAAAATTGCCCATTTCTTCCATTTATCATGACACTGTTCTTCTTCAGTCCTCAGTCTATGAGTCAGAATCTCCATCTCAAATATTCCAATCACAGTTTGTGTCCAATCGTTAGTTGTAGGTGGTTCTAATCTGGACCATTTTTTTGGTAATAGCCTTTTTACAGGCTGCTAATAGTATTTTAAAGAAATATCTATCATTTTTTCTTACATTATTACCAATAATACATCGAAAATACATCACCAAATATGTTTTAGGAATTGCATAACCATTGTTGAATATACATTATCCCAGAATGATGCAAGTTTAGGACATAAACAAAAGACATGTGCATGATTTACATTGATATCTCCACATTCCCTCCAACAAGGTTGAACTCTGGACACATATTTAGCAGTAATTTTAGAAGTTATGAAAAATCGAATTTTATTTTTCCAGCAATGTTCTCTCCATGTTCTTGAAGAAGTGGCTGACAATCCACTATGTTTTTTAATGTGTAGATTGTTTTTTTTTTTTTTTTTTTTTTTTTTCTTAGATATCATTGAGTGTGATTGACATGTGCTGGGAATTATGATGAATGAAGAACAGTGTCACGCTTCCTTTATGCTGAAAGTGCACGATGAAATTGACAATAAACTACTACTATATGTGTTTTATGGAGGGTTTAAGTGATAAAAATGTAACTTAAGTGTGCAGTTGTGGGTGAGTATACCCTTTAACCCTTTCATACATACTGGTAACTCCAGTGGACAGCTATTCTACAGCTGTTCTATTGTATATTCATGGATTTTGTTGTTCTTTTTGTTGTTTTTTTGTTTGTTTGTTTTTTTTACACATATCTTAATTAAAGTTTTAAGACACTACATATCTTTTATGACATGCATTGGTAACATTATGTAGATCTCTCCTGAGCATAAACCCCCAGAATCACAAGCTCTCCCCATGCTTTTCACACAATTTATCAGTAAATACATGTTTCTGTGCGTCAAAAATTTAACGTGTGGTGTCCAGCTGAGTGGACATTTTTGCAACTTCATGAAAAATAGGTTCATAAGAATTTTTTTATTCATTATTATTTTTTTATGTATATTTTTTTATTTTTAAAAATTATATTAATTTTTTTCCTTTTTTTATTTTTCAGAAGAAAATTTTCAATCACATTGTTTTTTTTACACCTAAAGAGGAATAAAAACACTCAGGAAAAAATTTTGATTAAGGTTCTCATAATTCGTGCATGAAAGGGTTAAATCTTTAATGTGTGGCTCTGACCACCAAAAAATACAGCATCTATTATTGGGATGCTGATTTATAGTGTTTTATACACTGCTAGTAATATATCAGTCACTTAAAATCTAATCAAATGTATTATTGGAGTTGCCTGTGTGTGACAAAAAAGGCAAAAAAAAAAAAGACCTAAATGGAAAATGTGTGCATTTTTCTATCACTAAGTAGCAATTAAACTATCCATTAACTGTTCTTGATCTCAGTTCTGCCATTTACATCACTTGGTTACAGCCTTTTTGGTTAAATTAACGTAACGTGACACACAGGACAAAACATGTTGACTTCATTACCATGCAACCAAACCCACTGTCTTCTTCTAAGCTTAACCAAAGTGCTTTTGTTGCCTAAACCTCACCACAGACAACAGTCAGGATGCAAACTCTAGTTTCTGTTGCCAGAATCTGAGTGAACATACAGTGCACCTTAAAACTCTTTGAGGGAGGGTGGTGCATTGAGTGAATGTGAGAAAAGAGTAGAGAAACGCCAGCAGACAGCGATTCCAACCTGTTGTACTGCACTTTAGCCACTCTGCCTTCAGGCCATGGTTAACAATGTGCTGTTTCATGTCAGACACAAAAGAGCCAGGCTAAATCCTCCTCATATGTTCAGGTTGTGGGAATTCCAAGCCCCTAACCTGGTCATTAAAGCTGTCTTGTAATGAAACTCAAACCTCACCTTGACTCATGGATCGTCACAGTTAAAAAAAAAAAAAAAAAAAGCCAGGCAGGATGTGGTTAGGAAGACATGCATACATCCAGTATACAGGCAGTATTTTTATCTTTGCATTTGGTAGAAATATTTCAGGATAGTATTCTTGGAGTGTGACATGTTTCCCAAGGACACACATGACGTTGGTGCATCTGTCGGTCGAGTGTGTATTCCTTTTTCCTGCTGCTGCGTCTTGTTTAGGATTTATTGCATTGCTTTGTAGCTGCTATTCTCTCAGCTGTATACACTGTAAGCCTGGACTTTGTATTTACTAAAATGCTTTAATTACAATGTACTTAAATGATTTAAGTTTTATTACATTACTATAAAATGCTAAATTGAATGGATTAAAATCACTAAGTTTTAGTCATGACCCCACCTTTTTATCTCCGCATTGCATTGTGGGTATTGGGCATGTTGTTGAAAATGTGTTATATTTATGTGCAGGGGTTCTGCAGCGTTGTGGTGTTAGTATTAATTTTGACGTAATGTGTGTATGGTATTGTTTATTGGCCTTTTTGTGTTTGTTTTTGTGTTTTTTTGTAGAGCTGCACCAGGAGTCAGAGCCATAGGCCGAACAATGGCTTTCCTGTTCATATTTGGTTATTCTTTTACTGTGCAAATCTTTATGCCTTGCCAAAATAAAAGTACTTCCTATACCGTCAAATTACATTGGGCTAACTTCCTGCCTAATTTCAGTCCATGCTGCAATATATTATCTCTTTCATGCATGAATAATGAGAACCTTAGTCAATATTTTTTTCATGAGTGTTTTTATTCCTCTTTAGGCATGAAAAAAACAATGCAATTGAATTTTTTTTTATGACCCTATTTTTCATGGAGTTACAAAAATGTCCACTCAACTGGACACCATGCATTTAGTTTTTGAAGCAAAGAAACATGTATTTAAAACTCATCATCAGAAAGTGATAAACTGTGTGAAAACTATGAAATAAAAACATTTTTAATGCCGCTAATTGCTAAATTGCTAATGTTTTCTCACATTTTGTCATACTCTAATATTAGTTGTTACTCATTTCATGGAGATAATATCCTCCTGAGACCCAGGAAATTGAAAGTTTTAGCTGCTTTACATTAACCCTTTCATGCATGAATTATGAGAACCTTAATCAAGACTTTTTTCAGAGTGTTTCTATTCCTCTTTAGACATGAAAGAAAAAACATGATTGAATTTTTTTTTTTTAATGAACCTATTTTTCATGGAGTTTCAAAAATGTCCGCTCAGCTGGACACCATGCATTAAATTTATGAAGCAAAAAACACATATTTACTGATATACTGTGCGAAAACTATGAAATAAAAACATTTTTAATGCTGCTGATCTTATTTTTTCTCATATATCAACATGCTCTAATACTAGTTATTGCTCATTTCATGGAGATAATATGCAAAAACCCCAAAAACTTTTTGCTTAAAAAATAAACTGTTAATTACAGTCTAATAACAATTAGCAATTGATTTACACTAAAACATGTTAGTGCAGATCAGGTTCATCAAGAGCAGCAAAGATACAGTAATTGTGTGATTTCCAGTGTTTGGCATGATGCATATGCTCCACTATGTTGGCTGACAACAAACACATGAATAAACAATAGAACAGCTGTAGAATAGCTGTCCACTGTCGTGACCACTGTGCATGAAAGGGTTAAGTTGAACAATTATACAAAGCAATTTATATTGCAAAAGATTTTAATTTAAATCAACTTGGAAGTGAGTACAACGAACTGATGATATTAAGTCCAATGATTATACAAAGCAATTGTTCTTGCAACAAATTTTAAGTTAAATTAACTTGGCATGTAGTGTGTTGTACTTCAAATAGCAATTCCATTCAAATCAAGCATTTAAGTTTAACACACTCAAGTTTTCATTACTCATTGCTTAAATTTTTTAAGGGAACCAGTTTCCTCAAATTGTTTAAGTAAACTCAACTTATCCGGTCTTATAGTATATGTGCGTACAGAAAATTTCCTAACTAGCTGATTTATAGGGCTACAGCAGCACAGTACAAACCCAAACCTCATGTGAGCTAACCCCCTGTTTTTTCCTCAGGGCTACTCTTTTCCGGCCTCTCATGCCCTTTATAGAAATATGCAAAAGGTTGTGAGGTCAGCAAATTCATTGCAGTGAAGGTGCTACAAGCGAGACAGACCTGTTTGATCTCGGTATGGTGCTTGTCTCCAATAAATTAACCAGCAATCGAGGCTATTTAGTTTGGTTGGGGGCCATTTGTGCAGGCATCATTAACTGGCCAAATTCAGGCATTTATGGGGAAATGTGTGCTTTGTCCTTATTGAAGCTCTTTGTAGAGTCTAAATACGCAGTGCAGGGGTCCTGCTTAAAGCTGCTGCAGCTCGGTACCCGGATGATGAACTTTCAGGAGCAAAGTATAATAACTTTTTTAATGAACACATTGCAGAGGTGGTGTTTTTTCCACTTCAAAAGCCCCCTCGTTTCTCATATAAATGAAAGGCACTTATTGCAAACAGGAGCCTCTGTATTATGGTTGTCTCAATACATCAGTCACGTTGCAGTCAGTAAAGGCCTTGAGTTGAACTGCTACATCATCATTCAGTCCAGATGCTGGCATAGATCTTACTTTTTCATTAAAAACAAAACTAATCCTTATGGGAGGAAGGTTTTGCAACAAGAAAAGTGCACCTTGCACACCTCCGGGTTTAAGCTGAGTCTGGTGCTCTCTGCTCTGACACCCACCGCAGACCCACTACTTCCCTGTTATGCTAAACTTGAGACGATGCTTCCTCTCTGTCGCTTCAGTAATGATCAGAATGGGAGGCTTCAACACCCTCTTGTTTTACTACTTCTTGGTTTCAGGACAGTGAGCCAGACCAGCCTTTTCCATCATCAATGGATTTCCCATGGTTTCCTCTGAGAGCTGCCGTGAAGTCATCCACCAACACTCCATTACAGGTGGTCAAAGCGTCTGTTCGCCCACGTCACGGCAGCCTTTTAGGTTTCTGTGAGCTCAAGCAGGGGCGGTTTCCATGAGGAGGATGTCTCAGCTCTGAAGTATCATCATCTGGCCAGACTTCCTTCCTGGTTAACCATGTGTTTAAATGGAGAATGTGCAATAATCTAGTCAAGTGGGCACTTTCTATTCTTATTTGTATTTATTTATTTTTTTTTAATTTAACATTTATTTAAGCAGAAAAAATCCCATTGAGATTGAGATCTGTTTTACAATGGTGACCTGGATAAGAGGTCAAAAAACAGGTTAAAAGATCGGTGATAGCAATGAATTAAAAAAAATTTCAATTTTAAAGAATAAAAAGAAAGGCAATAATTTAGTAATAACACAAAATAATAGCAAGAGTTTGACAACATTTTAAAAGTGCAATTTAGTTTATGTCACCAGCAAATTTTTTAAAGTGCAAAATCTGGTTGAAGTCAGATAATGAGGTGTGATCTCTTGACACTGACCACATTTAAAGTAGTATAAAGTGGGCATTTGCATTAAAAGAACCAGTATTTTCAACATGACTGTGCTTGATACATTAAATGTGTGTGTGCTTTGACTCAGATCTCCTCCATGCTACAGTGATTTCACGTCGGACGGGGCTGCCTGTTGATCCGACACAGTCATTCACAGCTCCAGCCCTGTGGCCCCAAGGGATGTTTGTCTTTCATCCGTCAAATGGCATATTTTCACAGCACTCACTCCGGCTGCTTGTCCTTTTCTACGTAACTGGCTGTCCCGTGCGGTGGGACCTGCTGATGTTGTAGCAAATGGAGTGAGGAAAGACCTTAAATGGGACACCACACGGGGGCTGACACGTTTTGAAAAGTAATCTGTCGCCAGTGGGTGAGTGAGAGAAAGAGGATGGCACTTCAAATGAACATACATGACTCACGTCCATAAATACCCATAAAACACTTGGATGTGTATGCTACTGTACATCTGAAACCAGGTGTTAGATGTCCACTTGTAAGCGACACAAGTTTATCCCCGTATATTTGTCACTGTGTGTGTGATATGTCCTGTAACACAAGCCAACACAGCATCTCCAGATTTACTCTAAAAGGGGAGAAGTAAGCGACGTACGGTTTCTCAGAAATAAGAGTTGCTTCACAGCGTAGTTTACTAAGTTAGGACACATCTGTCTGTGTTCTTGCACACAAACATACACACACACACACACACACACACACACACACACACACACACACACACACACATACACAGCTGAGATTTATGAAGCTGTTTTCAGGGAATGTGGCGCTGGCTCAACAATTCCTCACACAACTCACATTGCAAGTAAAAAAAGACACAAAAGTGCCCAGAGGCCAAATTCTATTTGTGCCGTATGTTAGGCTTGGGTTAAGTAGAGTTAAGTTAAGTGGTGTTAAAGGTCATTAAAGGGTAAGCTATTTATTATATATATATGTTTAGGAACACAACAATCACATAACATCCAATTGTACATTCTATATATAACACATAATGACTGAATTAAGGGTAAATACTAACATAAATGTGTTTATTAATGAAAGGGACTGCAATAAAATGATCATGGAATTAAAAAATGCACCACCTATTTTTATTTTTTCGGTAGTCCTCGGAAAGAAAACATGAAATCTATAAATAAGTATGCATTGTGTTTATAACAACCCTCTCATAAAAGAAGGTCTCTAACACATTTCACTATTCACACAACAAACAAATAAACTCACATTTTCTGAAATTCTAACCAACATCTGAGACAAACTTATGAGCTGGTTCAACAAGTGCAGCCCACGTCGACATCAATAACCAGAATTCCTGTCCTCATGAACAGACACTGGTGTGGGACTTGAATCTGAGCTATGGCTTCCTGTACCTCAGACTGACCAGTTGACCTGGTGTCAGTCGATCAATGACACTTCCTGTGGCACTGAGCTGCGTCTGGAGACGCTCGGTGGTGGAATGACTGACATTCACAGCCTTCAGGATCCAGCTCTGGTTCTCTGACTGAAGCAGAACCATGGGCATGTTCCTCTGTGCTTGACCCATCTTTCCTCAAGGTGATGTGGGTTTCATTTTGTTATTTATTTATTTATTTATTTATTTTAACAAACTGACCTGATGTTAATAAAAAACGGTCAGAAGGCACTGTCAGCTTAGACGATCAATCTAAAATGTTAGATCAGACAACAAACTGTGTTTTGCACTGAGCACAAAACCAATTTATTAAAAAAGTTATACAGATTGTTATTAAGGCTCATAGGCCTGATACCTGATATGAGTACGTTTTGTCTATAACACAGGTGTCAAACATGTGGCCCGAGGGCCAAATCCGGCCCGCCAAAGAGTCCAATCTGGCCCGCGGGATGAATTTGTGAAATGCAAAAATTACACTGAAGATATTAACAATCAAGGATGTTTAAATCATTTTAGGTCCGTTCAATCTAAAGTGGGTCAGATCAGTAAAATACTCTCATAATAACCTGTAAATAATGAAAACTCATTGTTGTAGTGTTAATAAAAAAAAAAAAGTAAAATTGCATCAAAATGTTTACATTTACAGATTAGCCTTTTACAAAAAATGTGAATAACTTGAACAAATATGAACATCCTGAAATGTCCTAAAAGTAGTATGTGGAATTTTACCAATATTCTGCCTGTTATTAAATGTTGCGTTTATTTGTAGATCCACTGTGATCTGTAAGTTGTGATGCACATGTATAAATGATAAACTAAGGTGTAATATTGTTAACATTGAACATAGTTTTCTTAAGTATTTTCAGGTTGCTCATATTTGTTCAAGTTATGTTCTACTACAGTTTGTAGGCGTAAACATTTTCATTACAGAATTTTACTCTTTTCACTCAAAAACACAGAGAAAACTTTGGCGTTGACATTATTTATAAGTTTTTATCTTATCATTCCTATTATTTATATTATTTTATTGGTCCGGCCCACTGGAGATCAGATTGGGCAGAATGTGACCCCTGAACTAAAATGAGTTTGACACCCCTGGTCTATAAGGCTATGTTCAGACTGCAGGCAAATGTGGCCCAAATCCAATTTTTTTGCCCATATGTGACCTGTATCCGATCTGTTAAGGACAGTTTGAACAGCACAAATCTGATTTTTTTCAAATCCGACCCTGGCCACTTTCATATGTGGTCCTAAATCCCTTCCTGATATTTTGCAATGTGACTTCAGTTTTATCCAACCTTTACATCATTGAAATGTGATAAATGTCACAATTCTGCGTCCAAGGAGGAGAAGTGGTGGGAAAAATATACTTACAGTACTTCCGTAAACACAGTACATGCCTGCGTGGTCATGTATTATGTCAGGACCTCTTTTGTGCATGCGGGTCACTTCAGGGTCACATTCAGTTCATACTTAAAAGTGATAGATGTCGCATTTAATGTGTAACATGAATGAACACACACAAAAAAAAAAATGGATTTCACCAAAAAATTCAAATTGTGCATTAAGACCTGCTGTCTGAATGTAGCCTAATTGTGTTTACCAGCAGAATTCTGAATTGCTTGTATAATTCATTTTCATAACTGTAACTTGGTCTACTATTTCAAACACATCCCACATATGGAGAACCCTATGTTATTATAATACAGGGGTTGGACAAAATAATGGAAACACCTTCACCTCAAGATGATAATGCCCCAATCCATACAGCTAGAATTGTTAAAGAATGGCATGAGGAATATTCTAATGAAGTTGAGCATCTCGTATGGCCGGCACAGTCTCAGACCTCAACATTATTGAGCATTTCTGGTCAGTTTTAGAGATTCAAGTAAGACGTCGATTTCCACTGCCATCGTCTCTAAAAGAGTTGGAGGGTATTCTAACTGAAAAATGGCTTAAAATTCCTTTGGAAACAATTCACAAGTTGTATGAATCAATACCTCGGAGAACTGAGGCTGTAATTGCTGCAAAAGGCGGACCTACACCATATTAAATTATATTTTGTTGATGTTTTAAGGTGTTTCCATTATTTTGTCCAACCCCTGTATGTTACATGTGACTGGTGTCTTAGCAGCAGCTCTTACACAGTTGGTTACACATGTTTAAGTGGGGACTATTACACAACATGTAGCATGTGTCACATGTGGATGAACTGTCAGTAGTGTACAGACAAGACACTAGCCTGTTAAATATAGGAGCTAGAGGAACAACTACATGGGCAGCTGTGTTTTCATGGCACTGACAGTGAATGAACACGACTGAATATTTGCAAGAGTGACACGAATCATACGAAATGTGGCATATATGCATCATTTGTGTGGATTTAGGGTCAAACTCATTAAATATATGTCTCTTGAAGTGTGATTTGGGTCTTGAACTTCAGGTCAGGGGTGGATGCGTTGGTTCAGAGGGGGTCAGGGTGAAGCACAGGGGGCTGCATTGGTGGAACGACGGTCACAGTATGTCCTGTCCTGGCCCCTCTCCTGCTGTGAGGGTCTGCTTGCTGACAGCGGAATGACATCACCAGGGGGGCCCTTTGTCCCCCTTTTTGGGAGCGTTGAAATTTTGCACACAAAGGCTGCACGGCGCTCCTATCTCCAGATCTGAGTGGACGCAGCACTTTTGAAAATCCCTAACAAGATTAAACCATAGTGCAATCAGCTGTCAGTCCGCGCACATTCACTGTTTCTCAGAACTCGTATGGGATCTAAGCCTGCTGTTCCAAGTGAACGCACAAGGGCCACATCCAAAACTCTGCCAGGAAGCAAAGAGAATATCTGCTGATGCTTCTGTCATAGTGTCAAAAGTATATCAATTTCTCCAAACGGTTGTTGCGGTAACACTTTATAATAAGTACACACTATGAAGCATTAGTTAAGCATTAACAAATACTGAAATCATCACTTATAAAGCATATTTCTGACACGAATACTCATTAGTATATGGTTTATAAGCACAGTTATAAATGTTCTACTCATCATTCATAATCATTCATCATTCAATCATGCAGATTATTTTAATAATCCCATGTACTGTTTCATTCCTTTGTTAGAATAACTGACACTTTTGTGAGTCTTTAGGCATTGCTAACCTTTAAATCTCATTTTTAAATGCTTTATATGGCATAGATAGTCCACACTTTAGATGAGCTCACACCATAGACTTAACTAATGAGTAGTAAGTGCTTTATAACTACCTGAAATAATGAATTCCTGTATTAAGAACTATTTATAAGACATCTATTGGAAAATAAATGTGTGAGTTAGTATAAAATACACACTAACATATTCACTAACCATTAGTGCATGTCCGAATAGTGTATGTGCGAGCATAAATGTGCGTCATAACTGGTTTGAAAGTGATGCAATACTAAATTTTAAAATGCTGAATCCATAATTTATAAAGTATGAAAATACAATCATTAAGCACATTGTAGATGAGCTTATTAATGATGAGTAAAACCATTATAACTGTGCTTATAAACCATGTATTAATGAGTGTTCATGTCAGAAATATGCTTTATAAATGATGAATTCAGTATTTGTTAATGCTTAACTAATGCTTCATAGTGTGTACTTATTATAAAGTGTTACCGTTGTTGCTGTTTTATTCTGTTGTTTTAAGTGTCTGTCTGTGTTTGTGTTGGCTGCATGTTGTCCTGGCCCACAGAACCTTTAGGTGCATATCCAACCTGTTACATCACTGCTGACTACATATAAATCAAGGCCATACAAGTGGGATCCTCTTTATTTTCAGAGAAATGTCTTCCCCGTGCTGGTACACTTAACCTGCGTGCTAATGTTCAGAACCAGATGAGCAACTGTTGTTGCTGCTGCTGTTGTCCAGATGTGGTTCTAGTATCTGAGTATTTTCTCAGAATACAACATAAAGAAGAGCCAACAGTGATCATGTGGAAGCATTCCACCTCTGCAGGGTTTTGTTCGCGATGTAAGAACATACGTCAGAGTTTCACAGTTTATGCGAAAATTGTCTTCTGCTGCTATCGCTATATTAGGATCTGTCTAAGAAAACACGATGTCACGTTGTCAGGATGCAAACAGGTGAGGCTGGTCCTTCATGTTTGCTCAACAACTTTTGGATTTTTCAGTAAGCCTCATGACGCTTCCTTGAACAATAGCCCTAAACATAGCCACAGGACAGCGTAAACCTTATAGAAACTGGCCTTGAATTAAGAGCACAATGTGGTGACAGACTGTTGCCATGACAACCCCTACATCAGTTACCTATATATCTGTTGGCATGTGTCTGATGTCTGTGAGCAGCTGATAAGGGTCATCACCTGAATGTGAATTTGGGCGGAAAATTTTTTAAATTAAACTTTCAGATTGTATCTTTCGATTTAAATAGATATTTCCTGAACAATTCAAGCCCCCAAAAACCTCACCAGGGCTGTTTTTAATTAAATGAGTCCCTTTCAAAAGAGTTTTTAACAAGCGTCTGCAACAATCCGCATCATGGGCAAACTGATTGCCTCGATTGCTGTTCAATGCTCATTTGTTTCCAGACGACTTGCTTTTTATTTGTGTGCTCTGACCGTAAACACTGAACATCTGATGACATGTGCGCCTATATATTTACATATATATTCAACAGACTGAAAACCTTTTGAATAGATGTCAAGGCATCAGTGTAATAACAAGGATTTGGGGTTTTTTTGGACAAATTTGATTTCCTTAAGGATCTGAAAACAAGACACTTGAGCTGATTTAATATGACACTATATGTAATGAGTATATCAGTGCATTTCAGTTTAAATCACATGTGCTGCATATTTGCAAACATGAAATTATATTTGCTTACTCTTGAAAATGCTCAATTAAATCATGACCATACAAGACACTGAGTTTATGGAACCACGTATTTCCTTTCATTTGTGACCTGAGATTTTTAGTGGGAGATGAGCTGACGTGAAGATCTTAATGAGGCTGACAAGACAATGGCAACACAAATAGGTCAGCTTCACTTAATTAGGATCTGAGGCGGCCTCCACTAGTGAAGTCATTGTGTTTTTAATTTCTAACAAAATAGGTGATACCAGGTTTTTAACTGGAACTCTGAAAATTCAGCCACGTGCCATGTGAGACAGTTTTAATCTACCAGCTTTCTTAGATTTTATTTAGGCAGGATCAGGACATCACCACTACTGAAACATTTAGGTTTCAATCTGAAAATATTTCAGACAAAGTCTTCAAGGAAAAGTTTCTGCTCTCAAAATTCTAAAGTCTTTTTTTTTAGGAGGTTTAAGTTCTTTAGTCTGGAGGTTAACACTGCAGAGAAGTGCTGAATCTAATCTGTGTCTTTGCATAATTTAAAGGAAAACGAATGTGGAACAATTCAGGAATAATTTGTTAGATTGTCCTTACAATTATATTTTTGTGTGCGGAACCTGTAAATACAGTGACAAAGAAACATTAGGGATTTTTATGTCCCTCATCTAATTATAAATTAAATGCCTAAAAGAACAAAAAGTGGATTAAATGTTTTTTTCTGGATGGTAGTAAAGTTCAGACGGCAACACTGATGCTACATCAAACATTTAAGTGACAACAAAAGTGAATGCTCATCAGTCAAATCACTGCAAACAAGACAATAAAATGCCCATCGAAGTATGGATGACCTCTTCACTCTGGTGACCCTGACACAGTCGTCTGCAGACTCAGCCTGGTGGGTCAGACTGGTGTCAAGCCCCTGGGTTCAAAGGTGAGAATAAGACCAGTCCTGTTCTGGAAATTAGACCAGACTAATTGTCCATCAGTCCACATTAATTACAGCTAAATCAAAAGCAAGACTAGTTCACTCGTTCCAGGGCCATGACACCAGTCGTGGGTGGAGGTGGGGGTTATTATGGAGGCAAAATTAAATTATGTATGCTGCACTGCACTGGACACAAAAGCAAATTCCTAATTTAATGAACAAACAATGAACATTAAACAAGAGGCATGCACTGTAGTCAGATTATGATCATTTTAAAACGGGTCAAAAACAGTTTACATTATGTGTTTTACTTTTATGGGGTGTTGTTTTTGCAATAATGTACACATTCACTTTAATATAGCCTAGAGCAGGGCTTGAGGACTGAGATCCAAATCAATAAAAGGAAGAAAAATCACCTGATGCGACAAACAACATACTGGGCTACAAATATATACATGTTATGCTACAGCTTATTGTCTGTGCACATTTCATCCACAGTTTAATGACCAAATGCATAGAGTACATGTTTCTTAACCTCATTCTTTGGCATTTTTTAAGGTGCAATTTTGTTTCCAAAATCACTTTTTGTTTCAAAAACTGATCCCTTTTGTGTCACTGTAGGATGTTATCTTGGCTAGTGGCCAGCAGCTATATATGCTTTTCTTATTTATGTGAATTATTGTGCACATTCATGAAAAAAACTCAATTTTCCCACTGCCTCTGTGGTTCTTAAACAATGATCTGAGGCCCAGGAGATTGCACACATGCTTATAGATAACTTACCTATAATGTCATACTGAGTTTAATGCTGCTAAACCTTAAACTGTCCAACAAAACATTTGTTTCTAGGTCACATCCCTTCCCTCACAAAAGCCAAGTTAGCCATATAAATAATAACCAATAAATGGACCAACAGTAGAAATAACAACTAAATGATATATAAGTTGCACTTCTTCATACCAAACAATAATGTTCAAAGTCGTAAAATATAATAACAACAAATAATTTAAGGTTCATTATGTAATATTTGCATATGCTCATGTACTTCCATTAAGTTTTATTGGATAGAAGCCGATTGTTGATGTTAGCTGGCTCCATTTCTAAGTTAATAATATAAATAAAGTCTGTGTTGCCTACATTAATGACACCTTTTACATTGGTCCCTATGGAGGAAAATTTTCATTTCTCATGCTCATTTTCTCTTCTTTGTTTGCAGATGACTCTCTTCTGCTCCTCTACAGCAGCAGCAGTGTGCAACACTAGCCGCCATTGACTCAGAATTGGAATCAGATGCCTTTATTTTATTGTATAGGTTATCATCTGTCTATCATGTCACATGTTTTATTAAACAGCAAATTAATGCACATTTAACTGACCAGAAGGAGGAAAAAAAAAAGAAAAAACGAAAGAAATCTAGTTACCTAGTGTCAGCCAGTGACACATAAAACAGACTCCAACACACATTTCACATATGCACACAAGAGCATCTATTAAAGCTTCAAAATATATACTATACTATACTATACTATACTATACTATACTATAGACTTAGTTAAAATAAAATAAAATAAATGCACACAAAAACAAATCTAGTCTTGCACTGACTCCAGCTTCATATCATTTACACCCTCATAGAGGTGAAAAAGGCTAAATCCTTGCACCAAAGCAGATCTGTGATTAGCATATCAACATTAGCATATTAGCATGCTTACTGCTAGTTAACAGTTCGAGTCGACCCCCTCATTACACCAAATGCAGCCTGTTTAACTCAGGCAGCAGCAGGGATCTCCATCTGCAGACAGCAGGCGCTCCCTTGGTGAAAGGTTGAGTGCACCAGCTTTGATCAGATAAATCCTTGTGCCAATGGATGATCTGCACCTTCTCCAGTCTCTGCTGCATTTAGAAAATACAGAGGGAGAAAAAGACACTGGCATAATCTTTTATTAACACAAAGCTGAAAATCTAAGAATGTTTTGGCATCGCAGCACCTCTACTTTGCGTGATTTGAAGATGCTGTAAGTGCACTTCAGTCTGTAGTGCCGATTTCACTTGAACGTGCCATCTGACAGAGTACTAAAAGAGTGTGCAGAAGTGGCTTGGACATATATGGAGCTCATGCTTGGCTGTTTTGTTGACCTAATCTATGCATATGCTACAGTGTGCAGTAAATGTGTTGTGCTGAGCATCACAAGACTGCATTCCTTATCTCTGGTCAAAGTTTGCCGCTCTAAGATTTGAGCCACGTGCAGCTCTGGGGAGCTGCTATAGAATATCATCCTGCAAGCAATTCATCTCAGTGTGGAATGCCTATTTTTGGCTGGACTCGTGCATTTTTCTTCATGAAAAAAAAAAAAGTCAAATCCTCTGACAGCACAAAGCTGAGCAGTCACAGACAGCTGTTAAGTGTTTTGGTGAAGTGCTCTTTAAACATGTGGCTGCCTTCCTTAAATCAGGCTATTTGCGGCTACATAATTACAGTCTAGACATGCTTCTGGTTTTTAACATGTATCTGGTGTAACATCTGAATCTACAGATACACTCAGACTTTATGCATACAGAATCAGACTCCACTGCCGAGTCTGTCAGGGGAAAAACCCATTTTTGTAAATGGAAATATCTGGATCCGACCAAGACACCATTCACATGCTTATGATGTGGAAATGTCCAAGAATTTACAGTATGAAACAAAGACAGTAATATATTGCTGAAGATGACACTGAGCTGATTTCAGTCTTAAGATACAGTGAAGTACTTAACCCTCAAAGACTTAAACAGGAATCAGGGCGCTAAAGCATCTACTGATCCAAAATGTATGACATTTGAACCACTAATCCTATAAATACCTCAGGTAAAATGTAGCTTCTCAGCTTTTCAGTGTCATCAGATATGACCCGTTTGGATGTTCAGAGGCTCTGTAGTGAACAAGGAAACACCATCATCCTCTACAACATTGATTCACCAGTAAAACCCATGGAGTTGGATCAATGACAGTGAATGGAGACGCTTGGTTTATGTTCAGTTAATGACGTATTTTACTGAAAAAGTTACTTCTTATCAGTTTTTGCTGTTTTGATATAACAATTTTTGAAATTACTCTTAGCTTTTATAAACCTACAAAGAAAAGACCTGATTTTTACTGAAAAATGCAAAATGTAGAGGACAATATTATAATAAATCACTTATGTTGAGAAAAATTCAACATTTAACCTTTCAATTCAAGTCGCGACGAATGTAATTTTACATCTTTAAAGGTTAATGCAATGATTTACAATAAATGTCAATTAAAAATGTACAGCAACAAAAATATTGAAAATAAAAGGAATAAGACAGTGTAAAAAAAAAAAAAAAACGTGGAAAGAAAACCTCATGTTCTTTGAAACATACAAAACCAGTATGTTGGAGCAAACCTGAAGTAGTTGTGGAATCTAAATATTTTTTACTCAAATGAAGTACAAATTTCGAGTACATGTACTTTGAGAACGTCAGTGTCTTTGCTTCTGATAGAAATATTTTCCTTTTTCCTCCTCTACATTTTTCAGACAGATTAACATCAATGTAGTTTTCCACATTACAAATTTTATCCCCTTCCTCTCAGGAAAAAATCTACATATCTCCAAAACTCGATTGTTTGTGATGAACTGAAGGCTTTTCTTCCTCTTAAATCCACTCACTCTCTTCGGTTAGCTGGAGGATGCATTGTCATGAAGTTGAAAACAGTGCTGATAACGCACACTTTTTATTTCTAGTGGAGTGTTTTCAGTGTCCTATTAGTATTTTAACATCCGTAAAGGACTTTCCACTGCTGGTGCTTATATGGAACAGTAAAACCTCTTGTTAAATTGATAAAAGATATCTAGAAAGAAAAGAAGACGACGCAGTAACTAATGATTAACTCATAAAAATCCCAACCTTGCTCTGACATACAGTACAAACAACTGCCTGGTATCTAATACTGTAATTGTGCAAAAGATCATAGCATATCATCACTCGCATGGAAATCCTGCTTTTATGCATCCATTAAAAACATATGGTAACATTTACGGCTTTGAGCAATTACATCTGAGGGATTTAATCTGGTTAATAATAAATATGAGTGAACTCCCATGAGGAGGACTGGTCAACAGTAAGCGCACTTAAAGTCAAGGATGAATGTGCAACATGTGGTGGTGATTATAATCCCAATGTGGAGACCAAAATTAATCTGCTTCAACAGGGATTATGTTTAATTTATGAAAGAACCCTGTATGTTTTAGATACCATGAACAACACACTGAGCTGTCGGTGTGTTTACTGTATCTGTAGATCTGCAGAATGTCCTTCATATCACTATTAGAGTGATAAATGGATGCCCAGGATCATCATTACCATACTGATCCCTTTTATCCTTTAGAAAAGTTTGACAAAGTTGAATAGCTAACACCAATCAGAGCCACATCCATTATCGTGCACACTTTGGAGCCATGAACTATATGACCACATCCTCTTGTTCACTCAAAGCGAAAGGGAAAGTCCATCAATCAAAATGTCCTTCAGGGATGCTTTGAAAGGCTTGAAGTTACACAAACAGTAATTTGACTCGTCTTGCGTCTAAAGGGGCCCGGGTGGTGTCACGTTGTCCCCTGTGCTGAGGTTCTCAGCAGGGGTCTATATAGTCCTGACCAGGATTTCTGCATCAATCTGGAATTGTCTCCTCGTTGGTAGAAGAGAAGCGTAATGGGAAAAATGTACCACCTCATCACCACCTCCCAGGGCTGCCATAATGGAGCATCCATGGTCATTAAACGAGCGTACCTCCCACCTCAAGAGACTCTATTCACTCTCTGTCATCATTCACGGCCATCACTTCCTCAGAATTTAATGGTTTTGGAGGTTGCTTTTATCCCATTGTCTCTACGCCTCTGTGTCCTTTTCCCATTTAGGAGCCTAAACTAGAGGACGGGCCTGTTAGTTGGGCGTTGGGGCTGACCTCTGCACCCCTTCACTGGAAACTCCTTCAGTTTTGTTTTGGGCCTCTGTCCCCCTTGCCAAGGCAAATCAGACCCCAGGCGGGTCATGGAGAGAGAGAGCCACTGGGGGTCTCATTGTCTTCCCATTCACATCATAGACAAGTGGCCCAGAGTGGACATCAGACGCTCCCTTATAGCCACACACACTGAGGGGACAATGTCCACACAAAGTGACAGCTCCTATTGGGAGAGGAATGCATGTGAATCAAGAAGGTTCAAAGAAGCACGCCAACAAACCAACGACATGGGAATATTTAATTGCCAAACAGTATTTCTCCCTCTTCTATCATGTGATGGCATCCATACAACACTCAGAAAGATTACAGTCAGAGCTACTTTTTGTAATGTAAAGCTGTATGTAGCATAGTTAATGCATTAGAGAGGCATCCATATGAAGCTGTACATCGCATTTTCCTCAAAGCCATCCTGCTTTACTCAGAACAAATTTGAGGAAATTTGGAGATCCACCAGGAGTGACCACTGCAGGCTGCTTCATGGCTTCCTCTGTTTGTGCTTTAGGGGGCAGGAGAGAACCAGAGGAGAGATTGGCCGGACCGCACAGGCAGGGCCATGGGGTCGGAGCAGGCCTGTGGCTGGGGTAAGATTAGGAGGCAGCTGTGAGGGAGAGGGCACGCGGCCGTCCTCCACTACATATTCCCGCCATGGCTCAAAGCCAAGAGCTGGGGATTAATACTGACTAAAAAGGAAAGACTCGATTTGGCAAGTCACAGGCCATCATTTCCATGCATTCATAGTCATTCTGATTCTGATGACAATGTGCATTTGAATGCATGCAAATCAGGGTGCAAGGATTAATTTAGAGGACTGTGGAAAAACTCATGCTTTGCTCATTTAATCACAAATTCATTCAATTACCCTCTCGGACACTTGGCAGGCTTTGCACATTTACAGATCCCTATGATACATGAGGTGTGGCGCTTTTGTGTGTGCTCTAATTGACTAGATTTCCACAGTTGTTCGAAAGAGACTCAGCCCTGCATGAGTCACAGCAGAGTGATCTCCCATCTGATAATGTCCATTTTCACTTGTTTTTTTTTTTTCATTTCAGGCGCAAGTGGGAGTGTGAGGATTATCTCTGTAGTTTCCTGTAGATCTATTGACCATTGACTCATCTACTCACAATCACAGGACATATTGCAGTTTTGTGAAAAGAGGCTTAAGAGGTTCATCCTTGGTGATTCTTGCTGAGACTTAGAGCTGAACCTGTCTGCAATAATGTCTGGAGGAGGTGACTGCAGTCGCAATGTAATCACATCTACAGACCAGGAAACTGGTAATCCATGTTGGAGGACCAGATAAGTGGGAATTAGATGTTTTTCAGTCTGCTTCATATTATCTACTGTTTTCAGCTAAACAAGATAAAGGTGGGAGATAAAGCAGTCACTGAATGGTTTAAAGGCTTACCATAGTTCTTTGTGAATGATCTAATATATTATTTGTATGTCAGGTCTGTGATGAATTGGTGGCATGTCCAAGGTGTACTCGCCTTCTCTTGGTGGTCAGATTTTTTTTGTTTGAATTACACAAAACAAAGGGCGACACTGTGGTGCAGTGGATAGCAATCGTGCCTCACAGCAAGAAGGTCCTGGGTTCGATTCCAACACCAGTTGATGGGGGTGGGACCTTTCTGTGTGCATGTGTGCATGTTCTCCCTGTGTCTGCGTGGGTTCTCTCTGGGTACTCCGGCTTCCTCCCACCATCCAAAGTCATGAACTGATAGGTTAATTGGTTAATCTAAATTACCCATAGGTGTGAATGTGAGAGTGATTGTTTGTCTCTATATGTCAGCCCTGTGATGAACGGGCGAAATGTCCAGGGTGTACCCCCGCCTTCGCCTGTAAGTAGCTGGGATAGGCTCCAAGCGACCCCCGTCACCCTAGTGAGGATAAAGCGGGTTCAGATAATGAATGAATGGATAAACAAAACAATCTTGAATTAAGCAAAAAAATCTGCCAATGGAACAAGTGAAAATGATCCTGATAAGATGTCTTGAAATAAGATTTTCAGGATCTATTGTCTAAAAATAAGTTCTTATATCTCACTGAAAAGTTACTCTTTAAGCGATTTTGTCTATATTAAGTGTGATGAGATATTTTAACTAGAAATGGGACAAATACTCTTGGTAAGATTTAGATTTTTTCCAGTGTATCCCCGTGACACTCCAGAGGACAAACAGTTCAGAAAATTAATAAATTCATATAAAAGAGCATTGCTGTATGATTACATAACAACCAGAACATAAAATGCTTATATTTGATTAAAAATAGGACAATGGCATTGAGGTGCTTTAGTAGACTTTCCAAAGAAATTTACACATTCTGTCATGCATCATTTTTTAGAAGAAGAAGGAGCTCTTTATTTGTCAGTACGCTGTGAATGTGTACATGCAACACATACTGACACTGACCCTCTGCCTTTAATCCTTCTGCAGTTGAACATACACTGCAGACTAGGAGCAGTGGGCTGCCATGGCAGGGGCCCAGGGAGCAAATAGGGGGTTAAGTGACTTACTCAAGGTCAC
Source organism: Sphaeramia orbicularis (assembly GCF_902148855.1). NCBI lineage: Eukaryota > Metazoa > Chordata > Actinopteri > Kurtiformes > Apogonidae > Sphaeramia > Sphaeramia orbicularis. The sequence continues at coordinate 13,426,431 of NC_043976.1, read as the reverse complement.
ATCAGCCAGCAATTCCTCTACTAGTGCACGACCAGGAAAACGTACTGGTGACCCTTGTGTAACAAGCTACTTCTCCACCCGTCTAAGCCAAGGTTGCCCTCAGCGCTCAGGTTTAATCCTATTTTCATGCTTTATATCAACCTGAGTACTTTTTTGTGGCAGTCTTCTGGCAAAATGATTCATCTGTTATTGTGTTTCAATGCTACCTCGTCTGACGAGATACCATGTTGGCTAACACTTGTTAGTGAACAGTCCTTTGGATTACTTTACAAAGGGAATGCTGGACAATTTACTTTCTGAGCACTGATCACTTCTGATCGCAGTGCATTAATGTGCACTGACCAGTAAGTTGGAATAATGTTTTCAGTTTCATTCCTCTCTTTATTCCTATTCATACACATCAGTAATCACCTTTGACCTAGTGCAATGATCACATACTGAGTCCCAGTTACACTTTATCAATTTTAAATCACGTTGTTGCAATCATTTCACAAGATGAGGCAAAAATATTTCATTCCAACTTAATAGGCGACAGTGTATTTTAATATTCAGGCTTTTCATTATACTTCTGCTGAGGGTTAGGGTTATAACAAGGACAATGAGGTCTAAATGCACAAATTAGACTTCATATGAAAGCCTACATCTTGAGGTTTAGTATTAGTCCATATATGGCCCAGATGTGACCCTAACTCTTAGGGCTAGGGATGCAAATTATTGATTAACACCCCCCCCCCCCCAAAGAAGTGAAAGTGAAACTTTTCCCTCATTTATCCCCCCCCCCCTCCTGAGCCTTTGCAAATGTTCGTACCTGTACCTGTGTCTTGAATCAGGAGCCTGGAGGATGTCTTCTCACTGACCGTGGACTAGACCAACCTCCAGGGAAAACACTCTGATCCGATACCGACTCCGCATTTGTGCGTGTATTTATTCGGGGGTGCTCCCACAAACAGGTCAGTCTGTGTTCGGCTCCACCATGTCCATAAAGACATTCTAACTCATCAACGCAATGATCCGGTTCAATGACCGGCTATCCCAGCTGCGGCGTCGCAGCGCGGACAAACCGGCAGCCGTTGGACATGTGTGGATAGGCGGACAAGGGCAATTAACCCACAACTAATAATTTAATCGAGCAAATTCTTCTCGACAATTAATCGTTAGTCAATTAATTGTTTACATCCCTACTTAGGGCATGTTCACACTGTGTACCCAAGTCCGTAGCGTACTTGGATGCGTTAATTTTTTTTCCACAGATGTTGCGTTCACACATGCATACCGTGGCTCGTGCCCGAGTATGAGTGGGTGTTACAGGGCCAAAACAGTAGGTGGCGATGTGGAAGGAATTCTGTTGCTATCCAACAAATGTGGAAGTCAGAAGACAAACCCTTACCTATCTGTTAGCCTGTTTGAGGCAAGGTGAAGAAGAGCGACCTTCGTTGTCCCTGATATATCACTGAGTAGTTTGGTTAATAAGGCAAGCCTGTGCAGCGTGGATCCAAAGCTTTTTCAGGAGACAATAGGAGCCCCGTCTATGGTCTCGTGGTGCTTAACCCACTTCCGTTGTTAAGGTGGTGATTAGGTCACATTCACATGGCAACATACCGTGCAGGAGTCTGGGCTGTCCGGACCCAGGACTACCTTCTCAACTGGACTCGGGTATGGTACTCAAGCATGGAACGGTTGCATTCACATGATTAAAATTAAGCGGACTTGGGGTCCAGTGGACTTGGATACAGAACGAGCACGCTGTATGAAAAAGTCCTTAAAGAAATATTGGTGACCATGTGGATATTAAATGATGTAAAACCCTCTGTCTACCATCCATTTCTATTGTGACATACATTTGCAAAACCATCAAATTCATCGATGTGTCTCTAAAACCTGTATTTATGTTTTATCAGTATCAAAAGAAACACCTCCCAAAAGTGAATAGTGTGTACAGCTAAATTCTACAAGACATAATCAGAAATGTGTCATAACAGTACTGGAGTCATATTCTAAACAGATGGGGCCAGCTCAGACCATGACTTCCCTCTGATGTATTAAAGAGGATCAATTAAACAAAACACTCAAAGTGACACCGAGGCGTCTGAGTCGCCCCCTCCCCTTTCTGTTTTTTACTGTTGCCATGTCGACGTCATGGAATGTGTGAAGTCATCAGAGCGCACACACACAGCACATGCTCTCACCTGGTTTCCATGGCGACCAAACCACAGCAGCTTCCTCCGTGCACATGTCAAAGATGTGTTCAGTGAAAGGCCCCGGTCGTACCTAGAAAACACGGGAAAATCAAAAGAAAGCTCTGTGCAGGGTACATGTGCCATCCGGGCTGTAATGGACAAGAAAAGGGTTATTTTGGTTTGTTTCTTTTTTGTTTCAAACCAGCGTGTCCTGTGTTCTGCCTGTGTGACTCATAACAAAGTTAGGCCTCAGAGTTCTCATGGTTCAGTTTCAACACCTTTACTAACAGCTTTTCAATACATCAAAGATGCTTAAAGTCCCTCAAAGAATTTCACACACATTTTTGGCAACAACACGTAAGACCTGTGAAGAAAAGACTTACTGGTAAAGGAAAAATAACCAAATTAATGTTCAAAAACTTTTATTTAACCCAGTGCTACTTTTATGGCAGTACCAAAATATTTTTTTTTCCTCTATATTTAACTTTTCTTAAGTGATTTATCACCAATTATCCTTTATCCTCTGTATTTTGTGTTTTCTTTTTTCAGTGAACATCAGGTATTTTCTTTTATTTAATTTACTGATCATATGGATGTTCATAAAAGCTAAGATAAAAAAAGGGGGTTATTGTATCAAAAACAGAGAAAACTGAAGAAAAAGTGACTTTTTCAGCAAAATGTATCATTAACTGAACATAATTTTAAGTGTGTCCATCCACTGTCATTGATTCAACTCTATGGGTTTTACTGGTGAATCAATGTTGTACAATTTGATGGTGTTTCTACGTTCACTTCGGAGCCTCTGAACATCCAAATGGGTCACATCTGATGACCATGAAAAGATGACAAACTGCATTTTACACCAATTATTCACATTAGTAAAAAGGATTAGTAGATGAACAGGTATTAAACATTTTACATGAATTGATGGTTTCAGTCGTCAGTGGCTGTTTGGGTCTTTATGGGTTAATGATGCTTTTTACACCATGCAGAAATCAATTATGGAATTCTTTCTTTTCTCCACAAACATAGTAAATACTGTTTATATGACACATGATACAGGACGATGGAGCCACAGAGTAAAATTGAAAATACAAGTCATTATTTTCAAGACAAAACAAATATCTTTTTATTCCCTTAAATACTTGACACGACAAGGACATGTTTTGTGTGTAGGATTACTTTGCATGTCAAAACATAATTTGATTGTTGCTGGTATTTCCACACAGCAACAATAAAAGCACAAGTTTGTTTTCAGAATGTGGCTGGTTTTTCTGAACTGTCACACCCTGAAAAAAGGCATCGCCAAACAGAAACTGTGTCACAACAACAGTGGCGAACCTGTTGAATGTTGAAGTGTCTTAGATGACAAACGACATGGAAATTATAATAAGACAATGAAGTGAAGGACATAATGTGGAGTAGCAGAACTAGGCTGCGATGGTAGTCAGATGCTTGTGTAATATGTAATGTTAATCAAATACAGGAGGCGTACGCTGTGGTTTTACATCTCTGCTCTGCACATGGACCAGCCAAAGTAACATTAACACTCTGAAACAGACAGATCGGAGAACAGATAAGGTCTGTATGAGAGCTCCAGTGTCAGTGATGGGTTGCAAATTTGTAGCATTTCAGATTTTCATCATTTCTTTGCCTCATTCCTGGTTAACTTGCTTTATTATCGCTGTAGGGAAATTCAGTCTCTACATTTAACCCATAATACACACACACACACACGGAGTACCACAGTACAGCACAGATAGGAAAATTAAGCTGTATGTACCTGATTTTAGTGACGGGGGAAACTGGAGAACCCACAGGAAACATCGCAGAATGGATGACGCAACACAGAACAACTCTGAAAGTCTGACTGAGAATCGAACCTTGAACCTTATAGCTGTGAAACCAGGGTTATAGACCCTCACCGTCTATGTCTTTAACTCATGGTAACAAATGCTTGACCATCAGACTAATTCAAAACCCTTAAACATTGGGCCATCTGTTTCCAGTCGGAATGTAACACAAAACAATGAATTTGTAGATAACAGAAGTTTCGTTCATATAAAACCAAGTTATGATCAGAAAATAGCAAAGATAAGACAAAATTTGTAATCATCACTTGAGAATGAGACCTTTATTTTTGCTCCACTTTGTCTTGTTAAGTGAGTTTTAGCAGTAGAAAAATAATACCTGTACTGTTGGATCTGCTTAGTGTTAGCTTAGCGCTGCAAAGTTTGTCACATTCATCTGTTGTTTTATTTACTTTTTTTTTTCCCCACATTTATTTTTTATTGAGTTTTTACAGCAGTAGTGCCAAAAATTATCTAAACAATAGGAATTGTTTTTCGACGTCTATACGTTTAATATGTCTGTTGTTTTATTAAATATACGCTGGTCTCCGACTGTTAGCTTGTTTTCGATAATTGCCCTTTTACGAGTTTGTTGTTTGAATTGTGCTCTGTTGTCTGACAGTTAGTTTCATTGAGCTGTTAACTGATGTTCCTCTGGTTACATGGATGTATAGAATGTGTATATTGCTACAAGTGTCACGTAGCATTACCATGGCAACACAGATGGAACTGTGGCTGCCCTCAGTACCAGGGAGCAACTGGGTTTAAGAGGCTACAGCTGCCCTGTAACAGATTTGTGTTTGCTTGTGAACCTCATTTATAAACTATGGACAGTTTCAGTTGCCTATAGCGATGATAATAGGCTGTACTCTGAATTCTGTGCCTCTTCTGCTCCTCTACAGCTGCAACATTAGATACTATTAGCTTAAAATAAGCTAATGTTGACAGATGTTTGGCTTTCAGCAAAACTCCTACACAAAATTCTCATAGGCATACGGGCAAATCCGACATAGACCTTTAAGACATCGTAAGCGACTTTAAGTCTCTTACGTGACATGAAAAGTGCATGGGCCCCAAGATGCATGGTGGACTACAATGCTACAGGTGACTCTGCAGTGGATTAATGATCGGCCTTTAAGTCCAGTGTGCCCCCCATCAGTCCAGCGCTTGGAGACAGGATAAAAACCCTTACGGACTTTGTGTTCTACAAGTTGACAATCAGACAAAAGGCCACAGTCAACTGACTTTGGCTTATTCGTTTGTGCACATTGTGTTCAGACAAAAACACGCACAGGAGTACAGTAGAGTGTTGAGCACTTATCTGGCTCAGACTGACAAACAGCTGGTAATGGCAGTTAATCAAGAACCTTTTCTTTCTTTCAGTTGACGGACCACACGGTTTGACTTCTAATAATACAAACGCACATTATCCAGGCACACTCTGCGACACGGCCACGCACACGCTCACTACACGCGGGCCTGGTCGGCGCCGTGCCAGGCCTTATGTGTAACTGGCATGACTGGTTATCTCCATGGTAACGGGAATGTTGGCTCTGGCTAGTGCCAAGAGAGCAGCTGGTAGGTAGTGGCAGATTAGTCTCCAAACAGATTTACAGCCAGTCAAGTACTGCATGCCCTTTGAACAGAGGAAGAAATTATAAAGAAGCCATTAAAGTGAAAGAAAACAAAGACGGGATTGTAGTTGAAATGAGTGAATCCACTGACTGAGAGGAGCAGAAACACTCTTCCAGTTCATCTGCCAGCTCGCTGGAGGTGCTGAGTGTGAGCGAAGAGTGTAGCTCAAGGCCAAATGATCAAAAAGAAGATATCTGAAAAAGAATACCAGGCACTTAGCTTGGTTTTATATTAAATCATTATGTTCATGAGTTATAACCACTTTTATCTTAAATGTGGACCAGGAGGACGGTTAAAATGACCATTTTCATACGTCATAAAAGATTTCAAACTCAGCATCCTTGTTTGTTTACCCATAATAACTGATCGTTGCTTGACGTCATAATGGAAACATACATAAAATATAGCTGCCAGCAGCAATGAGTGGGCCAGCAGGGTAACGTCACAATGACAACTTGATCTGATCACGTTAAAAGCATATCTGTTAGCATGATGATAAGTTTCATTAAACTGTCCACAGGAGTGGGTCTAACTGAGACATGAATTCACAACTGTTTGGATTGTTCGCCTGTAATTCAGATGTAATGGATCATTTATCAAACACAAAAATCTGTTTAAAGAACAGTTTGAGGGTTGGTTTGAAGTTAATCAGTGCCAAATTTGGTTGAGGTTTATATCCCATGAAAAAGCTCTTAATCATGCCCTAAGGAAAAAAAAAAGAAAAAAAAAAAGCTCAGAATCACATGACAACTGTTGTGGCATAAGTCACCCTTAGTGTGTTTGCTTTATTGCAGCACCACCCCAGTAAATATAACTCGGTTTATATGATGTATTGACACCAAATATACCAAATTAGTGTCGATATGTCAAACATTTGGTACAAGAAGTATAATATTTCAATAGTGATTTTTATTGACATTGATGCCAACTTAGCATTTTTGTTGTTTGTTGTGTTTGATATAGATTTAGCAACTTTTCAGACTACCCTAAGAAGCACCTGGCAACCAGCTAGTAGGAAAAAAAAGAAGCACCTGGCAACTTTTTACCTTGTTGGTTTGATATCATGTTGTTATTGTGCTAGCTATTGAGTAATAAGCCAAAAAAATAGCCAACTACAATCGCACACATGTGATTTTACTGTAGGTTTTACTGTAAACAAGATAAATATGAATAAAACAAACCTATGATGTATTTTGGGTAAAAATAAAATGACCTGATCATAAAAAAACTGGGTTAAATTTATTTTACTTTTACAAATAAAATTATTATAATTATTAAGTAAAATAATTATTTTGCTTTTACAAATAAAAACGTGATAATAAACACACAAATAAAAACGTGATAATAAACACACAAATCTAAATGAACAAATGTCAAGTCATTTTCAATCAATCAAAATTAATTCAATCAATCATTTTTAATGCCCTTGTGTAATCTATGTAATGTTTTACATAATTACTCAATTACATCATCATGCAATGGCATCACAACATCATTTGGCAACTTTCAGCAACAAAAAGACCCACCTGTAGCAACATCTACTGAATATTAGATGGCAACACTATTTATTGGTTGTAGCAGATGAGTATAGGTTTTGAGAGACTTGGTTTTAATGCTTCAGTACAGATGATTGTGAACTTATGTGAAATTTATGTTGTGCTTACATTAGCTGAATGGATTTCTAAGCTAATGGTAGCACATGTTGCAAACTGTGCAGCTGTAGAAGAACGTAGGAGCAGCAATGAAAAACCTGGGAGTGAATTAAGGATTTTAAGGGAAAATTAGTTCTTTAACATCGTCATAAATGTAGACAGTCATAAACTTACAAACGGTGCTTCCTAATATCAACAAATATCTAGCTTTTGTCCAGCGCAAGAGTCATGGAAGTATAGAAGCACAAACAAATCTTCCAAATTCATTCATTCATTCATTTGCTGAACCTGTTTTATCCTCACTAGGATCACAGGGGTTGCTGGAGTCTATCCCAGCTACTTTTGGGCGAAGGTGGGGTTCACTCTGGACATGTCGCCAGTTCATCACAGGGCTGACATATAGAGACAAACAATCACTCTCACATTCACACCTATGGGCAATTTACATTAAACAATTAACCTATCAGTGCATGACTTTGGATGGTGGGAAGAAGCCGGAGCACTTGGAGAGAACCCACGCAGACACAGGGAGAATGTGCAAACTCCTCCCACTCCCATCGACTGGTGTTGGAATCGAACCCAGGACTGTCTTGCTGTGAGGCACAAATGGTATCCACTTCACCACCATGTTGTGCTATCTTACAAATCGAACCTTTAAATACTTTATTTGTCAAGTTTGGTAAGACTGAAAAAAAAGTAAAGTCTGTTAAATTCATTACATCCACTAAGGTCTAAAATCCAGCATGGGCAGAAGTTATTGTCATTGGGAGCTTTGAACTTGACTTGATTCAGTAATTAATGAACTGTCTTATTTATTTATTTATATTTACTAGCTTAAAGGTGCCCTGCCACACAAAACCGTTTATCCTTGTATTTTTTTTTTTTTAAATATGTTACGTCCATAGGTGTTTGTGTTTTGTAGTGAATTTGAAAATGAGCCGTTACCTCCTCTGTCTGCTATTGACACTGAAAATAAATAAATGGAGAAATCAGGTCAATTATTAAAGCTGGTCAGTGTGATGCATTAATGCCTGAGCTCATTACTATTCATGAGCTATTCCTGAGACCACGCCCACAGAATCTGTCTACCTCAGTGACAGTTTTCATATACAGCAAGCTGGGGTGCTGTAACGGGGGGGGGGATAAACATGCCAAATTCATGGGGCCCAGCATTCCCGGAGGGGCCATAGAGCAGTGGAGGGGGCCCAGTGGACACAGGTTAGAAGTTGTGAAAATTCTGTGTAAGGTCCACCGTACACGAGGAGTAAAGAGGCCAGGAGTCGGCTGTTCAAAGCATGTAAAGTTTCATTTTCGGTTTCTGCCAGTTCCTCTACTTGTTGTGCAGGTTAAAGGATGCTGTTAGCCAGAGTCAAGCAGATTAGCATGTTGAATATTCATGAGAACTGGTGCCAATGGAGCTGAGTCTTCCAGCAGGCTTTCTGTACCATGTTAGAATGGCTTGAAACTTGGTAACCAAGGCATTTTTTTTCCACAAAAAATATTAGAGTCCATGGTAGACCTTCAGACATGACCACAGAAGTAATGAAATACATGTGGCAGGGCACTTTTAAATCCCTGTGGATAAATCCACTCTTCTAGCTGTGGGAACTTGAATACACCAAGATATTAAAAATATCCTGAATTATTATCCCTCCCCCAAATTTATCCCAAAAAAACGTCAAATTGACACCAGAGGACAGAACTGAATGACATGCTGTTTGACCACCAGAGGACAACAGTAATCATGCCCATTGTCTCCTGATGTGCAAGGCTGCTTCCTGTCCCTCCCCCTGGCAACTGCTTAGCAACGTGAATTAAATCAGTCCCTTCTGACTTTAAAAAAGGGAATTTTAAAGAAAAAAGATACTTAATATCGAGATGGGACAATTCCTCAACTGTAGGTACAAAATCGATCAGTAAAAACATCTCAATTTCAGACAGACAGACAGACAAATGCTCCTTCCAGTATTATAATATAGATTTTTTTTAAACTATCTACCTTTATTTAACCGGGAAGTCTCACTGAGATTAAAAATCTCTTTTGCAAGGGAGACCTGGCCAAGGTAGCAGCCATACAAAGTCAAAACTATATAAAACACATACATGATACATAATGAACAACAAAACACAATAACAATTATTCACCCATAATGTCCTCTCAAGAAAAACAGTGACATTCCTCCTTCACTGCATTCTCCATGATACTTTTAAAATCATTGACAGAGATGAAAGTATTGTAGTTTTAGACTATCGGGTCAGAATCATGCCACTGACTTCAACCTATTGGTTGACACTCAGACGTTGTGAGAGCCTGAGACATTGAGGTGAAATTTGGTGAAAAGAGTCAGGGGACTGTCCATTGTGCCCAGTTTCACAACTTATTACCAAGTGGGTCTGGGGGCTGCTGTGGACCCCAGTGGCAGTGGTAGAAAGACAAAGAAGAAGATCAATGAGCATAAACACAACTGCAGTCTGCAATGACAGATTCTGATCTGCTCTGTAGCTGAGGCTGGTTGGAATTGATTTATCAATGCTACTAATTCTTTTTAAAGAGGTAGTTATGCATCAAGATTTTGCAGATGACAGCTGTGGGGTTTTATATTTACAACTGTCTTGATGTTTGTGAGTGGTGCGTCTCATATGTCATCTTTCGGCCTCATATATTTTATAATGGTGCAACTAAATTAAGTGAGTGAGTTTTGATCCTGTAAAGAGTTTGAGACTGTTGACTCTGAGGGTTTTAAGTAGATGATGGACACATGACGCAACCCTATAAAACTGTAAGATTTATCAAATCACATCAAAATGACACGAGCGGCTGCATACTTTAGATTCATGTGTTAGTAAATCCACCTTAAAAGCAACTTAACTCAGCCTGCTCTGATTATCTCAGCCTGCTGCTGTCAGCATCTACTTCACCTCAGTTTAAAACTTGGGTTCTGTCGGTGGCATTTTTTTGGATAAGCTTTATCCTTAGACTTATCTTCAGAATTCAGAATAAAAAAACAAACAATCTCTGCAGCTTTTTAAGACTTCTGCAGTGCCCTCCAGGAGTCATATACTTCCACAAATGCAGTTGTTTTTATGACTTTCAGAAAAATGCCAAAACACATTTCTCATTCTGGCATCAGGTAATTTAGATTCAAAGTGAGTCTTTCTCAGAGGAGCTGGTGTCCATTAGAGTGGTTTATGTCTGCTGCTGTCACAATTTACCGACTTTTATTGCAGCCTCACAAAAAGTATTAGTGTATGTGCTACAGACACTTAGTGTTAAGTTTTACTGCTCTGAGTGCTAATAAAACCCCTGAAGGTGCTGATGGTCAGATAGATCAGACTGATTGTTGATGTGATTATGATCAGCAGATGGGTTGGATCTGATGACTTTCTCACTTTCTCTCCTCAGATGGGATGTAACTCCGACACCTTGTAAATATATGTTCTGTTTTCTTACATGAGACAAATTTTTTACCCTACACTGTAAAACATGAGACTGTGGGATGACTTAAAATAAAGCTAATAAATAACAGCACAATTCACTTAATTAAAGGTGCTAATAATGGTGAGTGTAACAAATACTAAGTTGAATCAGGGATGGATCTACAGGAGGATGGGGGGGATGGGTGAATGGGGGGGTACAGGGGGATGCAGCGGCCCCCTCCCCGTGTAGAGGCTTCACTGCCCCCACTCATAAAACTGCACTTGTAAAAGCAACCTGCCACAACGCCCACAAGCTCCTCAAAGCCCTGAAACAAGCAATAAATTGACCAAAAGTGATTTAAAAAATGATAAATTAACTTTTTAACCATGACATCAGCAGGCGCATTGACACAGTGTTAAGAGTAATCTGAACCAAAAACTCCCAACTTCCTGGTAGATCTATAAGCTGTGGGTAATGACTGAAACAACAAGACAGTGAATACAAGTGGGATTTCTCCGCAGGGTGTCCAGGTTTTCCCTCAGAGATAAGACAAGGAGAGTAGACCTGCTGCTCCTCCACATCCAGAGGAGTCAGTTGAGGGGGTTCTTCTTTCCTCCTGAACGCCTCCATAGTGAGGTGTTTGAGATAAGTCCAACCGGGTGGAGACCCCGGGGCAGACCCAGGACACACTGGAGGGATTATATCACTTGAGAGTGCCTGGGTGACCCCCCCCAGAGGAACTAGACGAGGTGGCTGTGGACAGGGAAGTCTGGGCATATGGTCTTAGGCTGCCCCGATGACCTGGATCTGGATAAGTGGAAGAGGATGGATGAATACCTTTAAATAGCTTCACAGCCTTGTGTGAACACTGGTCTTGTTCCTGTTGTGCATAAACAACACTTGGGTATTGTCATGATACTTTTATTTTGTGAATCTGTTGTTGAATTCCGTTACATAATGTATATGTGTATAAAGTTAAGACCTGCTACCTTGTAAGGACAACTGGCCTGTCGTTGCTAGCTGATGTTCAATTTCCTGGATCTGAATTGAATTAAACATGTGTAAGTAATTTAATTCAATTTTAACCAATTTCACCAAATTATATAATACTTAAAAGTGCAAGAAATTGAATTTAAAGCCACTGTCCTTTAAATAATTAGAATTTTTCTGCCTATTATGTAATATTTTACATATATACATAATAAGAACAGGATATTTAATGATACCTTGATGATTAAAAGGCTCCTGTTTTTGTAAAAAATGTCAAACATACATTTACGTACATATTAGACTCCAGGTGCTACAGCCTAAAATTAATTTTGTAAAATATTTAGTAAATCCAATCAATTTTTTGACTTTATTCATTGAAATTAATTTGTGTGTATTAAAAAAATGTCTGCATTAAGTACATCAGATTAACCCTTTCATGCATGAATTATAAGCACCTTAATCAAGATTTTTTCCTGAGTGTTTTTATTCTCCTTTAGGCATGAAAAACAACAATGCAATTTAATTTTTTTTAATGAACCTATTTTTCTTGGAGTTTTAAAACAGTCCACTCAGCTGAACATCATGTGTTTAATTTTAGAAGCAAAGAAACATATATTTACTGATATACTGTGTAAAAACTATAAAATAAAAACATTTTTAATGCCGCTAAGCTGATGTTTTCTCACATTTTAACACACTCTAATACAAGTTTTTACTCACTTCATGGAGATAACATGCAAAAAGATAACAACTTTTTCTTTAAAAAAACAAACAAAAAACTAATAATTACAGTCTAATAACAATTAGCACTTTTTTTACACTCAAACATCTTACTGCAGATACGGTGTATTAAGAACAGCAAAGTTACAGTAATGGTATGAATTGCAGTGTTTGGGATGATGCATTAGTGTCCACTGTGTCAGCTGATATGGAACTAAAACAACAAAATCCATGAATACTTTTGAACAGCTGTCCAGTGTAGTGACCACTATGCATGAAAGGGTTAAAATACATTTTAACGGACTTTAAATCTATTCAGTTATATCCTGTGTCACTTTGTTACTGTTTTGAAGTTAGTATGGATTGTTAAAAAACCTAATTATTGAATTTATTTAATTAGAAAGTCTCCTGTAGAACTGTCCCTGTGATCAATTTCAGAGCCGACACAGAGGAACTGGCAGCATCGTAGAGTCATCCATTAGCCGTCAGGGTGGGAATGATGATAACATTGATTCTGTTTGACTTGGGACCCGCTCTGCACTATTCCCAATCCAGTCTGACTCAGGAATATCTGTCCTCACTAACAAGCCTCCCCCCTTTTTTTTTCTGCAGAGCTCATCATGTTAGCACTTCGCTGCACGCTCCAGCAGCTCGTCAGCCACAGAACAGATAAAAGAGAGCATAACCAACAATGAAGGCGGTGATTAGCACGCAGTGTAAATCCACATTTAGCAGTCAGGGCTTATTTGTGCAACTTTTTTCGATGCTTTCGAGAAAATGAGGGCTGTTCAATTTTTGCCAGTGTGTCTTCAGCTGGTGAGAGGTCAAAAACACCTCGCTGGTTTTCAAAATGCAATCGACATTACCTCCATTAACTCTGTGTCGACATGGCATCGTGACACCTTTTACAGCAATCACCTTTAATCTGTGAAACTCACATGCACAAATAGGGGATTAGAAAAATAGATAAGAACTGAGCTGGATTTACCCCCCCCACACACACACACACATACACACACACACACACACCTCTCACCATCGCACCCATGCACAATTAGGAACATGTCCAGGCATGTCCGTCGAGCGTCCCACTGCCATCCCACCGGTGGGTGAGCACGATGTGCAGCGCGAATGAATCCACAGACTGTTAGGGAGTTTACACTGTTTTCTAGAAAGCAGCAGCTGCGTCGGGCAGCTGTCCGCGGATGCAGCTCCTGATGGATGCAACAGAAAAACAACACGCTACAAAATCAGAACAGGTGATAAAATGTAGGCTAAAGAGGCTTGAAGCGCAGATTCATCCAACAGGCCTTTAACTGTGCACACTCTGTGCCTCCAAACACGTGCCAGTTTCTTATTAAGCATAACAGAGCTGACAATGAAAGCATTGATTTCAGGAGCGTTAGACACAACACTTCTCTGTCCACTAATCAGCTTGTATCAATCACAAATGTAAAATAAAACTTTTACAACATGGAAACATGGGCAAAAGGAGCCAGTGTCTCTTATGTAATTCTGTAGCTTGTAAGTTGGCTCTGTGCCCTAGAACCTAATGAAAGAGCTTACAGTCAAGTTCAGTCTTCATATAAAAAACTGCAATTCCACATATTATGAGCCTTTGACTTTTACTAAAAATGAGGAGCAACAGGAGAAATGGGTTTTCATATTTAACGCAGAATCAAATACAGAGATTATTAGTCAGCTGAAAGTGATGTGGCTCTGTACAACTACTATTTTCACACTGGGCTATACTGTATATGAGGAGGGCTGGCACTTTGTCAAAAAATCTCATAAAAAAGGAAACAGTACACTGGACTAACACGGAGTTCACTGTGCAAACGTCCATGTTGTGCTCCTTTGCGTATACCAGCAACTCAATGAGCTCAAAGATGTGTGTTTTTGCTGTATTTTTAGACAAAGTGAGCCATTTTACGTGTGGAATTGTAAAAATCACTGCTCTGTTGACTTGATCTGAAACACTAATTTCATTATTTAACAGCTCATGTTAAATTTTATGAATGTTTTCTTTGTAAGGATACCTCTCTGCACATCAGAATGTATTCTCAATAAATGGAAAGTAGAGGTGGAAAATTCACAACTAAAGCTAAAACTTTCACTACATAGAACTTGGTGAAAAGGGGAAAACTGAACCAAACCAGATTGTTTTTTTGTCACTTTTTCCTTTCGGGGGAGTCTAAGAGTCCCAGCTAACGGCTGTATATGAATGTATTTCACAAATGTAATTAGATATAGGTTCAGACTCAGAATCAGTATGTGGTTTGTTTGGAAGAAAAGTGAAAAAGTACAGGCACATTATGGTTTTTGCAGCAGTGGTTAATGGATAAACAATGGGCCGCTTTCTACACTCTGCTCTTTTCTTGCTTCCTTGTCTTTTTATAGATGCCTTTCTTTCTTTTTAATGTCTCCCTGCCTTCTCCTTTGACATGGGTTTAAACCGAGCCATATCATTAGGGAGTCAAGAGCATCTCTGTTGTGCCTGTGAGGTTTCCCCTCTCAGTTATATAATGATCTTCCCGTAGGCCTCTTCTCGTGTTGGCAGAGCTCCCTTCTAACCCGGCCCGGCTTTGGCCCGTCTCCAGTCCAAACAGAACCCACTTTGTCCTCAGCTCTGTTTTTGGCACCAGCTGTTCGTGCACGACTCCAGCAGCTGACTCCTTTGTTTTACTTACAGCCGACTTTTTCTTCTTACATCACCTTTTTTTTCTCTCTCTCTCCCCAGTTTGATCTGTTTTTCAGCCTGTTCCCTCTCATCGTCTCTCTTTCCCTCTGTTTTTCCTCTTTCTTTCGGTTTTGTCTCATTCTATTGACATTTTTTTTTCCAGCTCTCGCCTCAAGCCTTTTTTTCTCCCCCACTGTCTGCAGAAGAGGCTGTTAGTGCTGTGATGTATGAGGGCAGCTGACGCCCACCTGCTTCCCAGCAGTCAGTCTGGAGGGTGTTTCTAAGCTCCACCATCGGCCATTGGATATTCACTGAGCTCTACGGATAAATCAATACCAACTGTCACACCTGTCGCAGCTCCTGGTAAACACTGGCCACGGTCGCTGCGGTAAAAGCCATTAGCAAAAAATGACAAATGAAGATCTAATTCCTTTTTTTTTTTTTTACCATTGCCATTAAAGCTCCATGATTGGTTATTACTTTTTAACTTCATGATAGTCCACTAAAGCTGGATTAAGTCGTATTTTAGGAAGAAAAGACACCAGTGCTATTAGAAATGATTTACAGCCTTGGAAAACGCTCTTTTCTCTTTTTATCATAGCTAATTCGAAACAGTAAAATTCATAAAGGCAAGGAAATTGACTTACTAATTGAGAGCCACTGAGAGCCGATTTTCCAATAATTGGTGTTCTGCGTTCATTCTCCTGTCATTGCGAGAATAATTGAAAACCTTCTTCGCCGCTATCTCAGTGGCACACAGGTAGAAAGACACGTGGCGACCTTCTCCTCAGAGAGAACAAATGACTGGTCCTGAAAGGAGTATATGCAATTGACCAAATTATTTTATTGTCACAAACGCAGCTAATAAAGGCACTTATTAGTGATGCCTGTAGTTTCAGCTGCTGAATGGGGTGAGCATGTATTGTAGTATCTGCGAAAGACATCAATTAAACAGCAGCAGAGCACTTTAGCAGAGAACAATGTGATATTAGAGTCAGCTCTTCAGAAGCTGTCAGCGCTCATTTTCATTTTATCACAATGACGCTGAAAGAAAAGAAAGAATTGGACGAGATAGACAGTGAGGTCAGATGTCAGCCCCAACATGGCTATTATTGCCTCCATACATGTGGCAGTATCAGTCACAGGGTAATTGAGCAGAAGGGTATTGATTTGTTTTAAGGCCAATTGTGTGTTGCTGTTGAAAAGCTGTGTAACTGGCAGGACCTGACAGGTTTATGACCCTGTGATTCATAAACTTTGAATATTATGTAGTGCATCTGTCAGATCGGGGTGTTAAACCAGCCGTCTTTATGGTGTCAAAGCGCTGTCAGGCTGGATTGATATGCAGTTCACGCACATTTTATGCAGACAACACTGTTATTTACGGAAATGTCACAGATGGCTTTGGTTTAAGTATCACACCAACGAAGTGATTCATAAATATTAAAATGCATTAAAGAAATATGTGTTGTCACTATTAATTACATATCAAGTCAAGTTTACATATAATTACACAACGTATGTCAGCAGTTTCATGTCTGATCCAGAGCAGTTTAATCTGATTGGATGGAAGGATTGATGTGATGTGACCAGTGCAGGGGCGCCACTACCAATTGTGGGCCCCTTGAAAGGTAAACGTTGTGGACCCTTTTGTAAAATTCAGTGTCTGGTCAATCTGTCGAAGCGGGGGTTGGGGGTTGTACATGAGTGTGCGGTCCATACATAACATCACTTACGCTGGCATGAAAACGAAACTCAAACTTAACAGGCTTTCAACGTCCGACTCCCGACCTCTATTACACAGTGGATCTTACATGGAAATTTTCACAACTTCTAGCCTGTATCCACTGAACCCCCTCCACTGTTCTATGGGCCCCCTACAAATGCTGGGCCCCATGAATTTGCCATGTTTACCCCCTTATAAGTGCCCCAGGAACAGTGGTACAGGTTGTTTTTCTGGATTTCCAACACAAGCAATGCCAAAATATCCACAGATTTAAACTGTTATATAAACAGATGGTCTTGTCCCAGTATAAAGATAGAGGGTTAGAGGGTACATCAATATTCTGTCTTAAATGTTAATGTGTGCTTGTTCCTCATCTAGTTGACATGTGTTGCCCTTACCCTCTAGTACTCTTCTTACCATTGTTGGTATGTGCTGCCCTTTACCATTTGGGGTATTGTAGCTTTTTTGTGTTTTTTTTGTTTATTTTCTTAACATTGTTGTTATGTAATTATTGCTGTTCTTTACGACTTGTGGTATTGTAGTTTTTTTATTTTGTTTGGTTTTTTTTTTTTTCTTTTTTTTGACCATTGTTGGTATGTAATTATTATAATGTAAGTTGACAGTTAACTGTTACCCATGGTAACACCACCAGGAATGTACTTTGTTTCTATTTTTCACACACATTTTGGCTATATTATGTAAATACTGTCAAATGAGTTTATTACCTCCGCCAAGGAGGTTATGTTTTTGCCAGGGTTTGTTTGTTTGTTTGTCTGTTTGTTTGTTTGTCTGTCCGTTAATGTGCAACATAACTCAAAAAGTTATGGACAGGTTTGGTGATGAAATTTTCAGGGTTTGTTGGAAATGGGATAAGGAAGAAATGATTAAATTTTGGTGGTGATCGGGGGTGGGGGGGCCCACGGGGGGGGGCCACTGATCAGCCTTGGCGGAGGTCTGCGCTCTCCGAGTGCTTCTAGTTTGATATAGGCCTATTTTGTTCATTGTTCTGGCTTGAAGTCTAAGGACAGGAGTGAGTATTTCAAACCTTATTATGTGTAAGTTATTTGATGATGAGAATCGGGGTGGGATTAAATAAGTTTTTCTTCTTCCCACTGCTTTTCGAGTGTAGATGAATGATTTTGGAATTTTGAATTTGCATGTATCCTGTAAATGCTCGAAATAAACAAATGAATGAAACATACATTTGGTTTAAGAATCAGGCACCACTGCTGGATGTTTGAGATATATAATATGTAAATTATATATAATGTATAACAGACTTCTATCTTTTGTGTTACTGGCAAATCCATATGAAAAGAAGGTGATGGAGATAGCTGGACCATGTGCTGAGGACGCCATACCAACTGTCAAGAGTGGTAACAAGATGGAAGCATGAACAGATCAAAAACAACATGACGGTGATGAGTGGAAGTGAAAGGCAAACAAACAGGAATGAGCTGGAAAGTGACGAACAAAGTGGTGAAAGATCAGTGGAAATGGAAGACCCTTATGGAGGCCCTATGTGTCATCTAGGCTCCACAGGATCAAGGAGGAGGAGGACCAGGAGGAGCAGGAGGAGGAGAAGGAGAAGGAGGAGGAGGAGGACTGGTCCATCACTGATGTAATTTCAGACTTTAGTAACAGAGTTTAGTTGTGACAGCTTTTGGATTTTTTTGACAGTAATCGAATTTTATCACAGTTAATTGTAATCACCACGATTTCCTTATCCTCGATCGTGTGCATGATATGAAAATGAAAATAGTAGGACAAATTTGCAAATTAAAATGTATGACACGCAGAGAAGTTCTCAGTAAAGAAAGCTTAAAATTAAACAAACTGAACAAACGTGAGTCAAAAACACTTTACCTCAATAAAGACAGTTCTGACAGCAGAAGAGTAGATCAGATGTATTTATGAAGGTCTGTATTTGGTTTTATGTGTGGCCTGTATCTTAGCAGTGAGCGAACATTACCTACCAGGTTTAACTATGACATTTATGAAGTGACTCATTTCTTCAGCTGAATAAAAAAAAATAAAATAATGAAGCTGAATTTTTTTTTTAAATGGCCATGCTATATGAAATATTGGAGATGTTATTTTCCATCCATCCATCCATCCTCCAGACCTATAATCCTTCCAGTGTGTCCTGGGTCTTCCTCAGGGTATCCCTCCAGTTGAACATCCCCTGACTAAGGAAGCATCCAGGAGGCATCATGACCACATTCCTGAACCACCATAACCTGGCTCTACTCAGAGACCCTCTCAGGTCAGGTTTATATGTTCTCAATAACACATCATTCATTCGTCCGTCCATCCATCCATAACACATCTATACAGGAGAGTTATGTGTGTCTCTTCACAATCTCTAATTTACCTGATCACAATAATATCATCAGTCCTATGATTTCACTGTTGTCCATAAATGTGGAAAAGACTATTTTACCTCTTTTTATGAAATGTTTGTGACAATAGTCGATTTTCCACTGACCCTCAAATTGCGCAAATATAACTTGCGCATAAAAATTGACCTAATGGAAAAACAACAATTTCGCCAAAAGTCTCATTTTTTTGATCAAAAGTTTTTGCGCTAGCAGGAGGTGGTTTTTCGGGCATAGTGCAAATGGTATATCACGCAAAACTGCAATAGAAAGACCTTTTTTTGCAACTAGGGTCAGGTGAATTAAAAAAACGGATGTTGACAGAGGTTACAACGAGCCAAGAAGAAGAAGAAGAAACATGTCGCGGTATGTGTGGACACATCAGGAAACCCAATCATTTTTTAATTTAGTACGAGATAGAGGGGTAATATATAATAATAATGAATATATCTGTAAATCAACACCATATTTACGTTCGTTGCCATGTTTATGGAATGACTTCTCCTGTCATCTCGCAATAAAAAATAAACAAATCGTCGCATTTGTGATTTAATGGCAAAACCGAGATTATGCACTTCTGCTTTTTCGACATTTAGTAAATATTGGTAAAGTTTTGTGCAGCTGTCTGATGGAAAAGCGACTAATGTGATAAATTTATTTTTGATAAATAAAGTGTAACTGGGACTCATTACATCTGGTCAAAGATGATTACAGATGTGTATAAATACAAATAAAAAGAGGAATAAGTGGGAAAACAAAATTATTCCAACTTTATGGGCAACAGTGTAATATGAATCGGCAGTCAATATAGTCAAGAACAGACATTTATGTGCAAATGTACCTTTTTTCGCTAGTTATGGAATATTTAAAAGTGGATCCTGTGGAAAAAAGGTTCTCAGAGGAAAATACTGAGTGCTGACAATGAAGTCATAGTGATGTTTGTTTCCTGATATTGACTCATGCCACAAACATCCACATTATCTACTGACAACTAAGCTATGAGTGGGTTATCTCCATCACTCTGTCCCTGCCACTAGATTATGCAACCGCTTATGTTTCAGTATCTTTTTTCACCAGTTGCTCTGTTTGTGCTGGGTACACTGTGGAATGATGAAAGCGCAAGGAGCAAGGCTGGAAACATTTCATCTGGGGCGAGAGGGATAGATGTCACTTATCAGTCAGCGCCTGCTCAAACTGCACAGGGAGATTAGAGTGAAAAGGAAACTCAAACACCGGCACCCTGCGCTTTGTGGAGACACACTTATTCCCAAGATGTCCCACTAATGGCTACCTCTGTCTGTTTGAACGACTCCGCCTCTGCGCCTCACTCAGCAGCACTACTTACAGAGTGATGAGGAAATGGCCTCTTCCTCATGTACCTTGACAGAATGAGGGAAAGTGTTTAAATGGGTAGTTAGCGTGCATGTGTAACGCTGCAGACGTCCACGCTCAGAGCTGCCGGTGGGAAGAATTTGCTGTGTAATTACAGGGGAGAGAAAATAAGAGAGACAGCGAGAGATAGAAGACAAAATAGAAAGTGTGTGGAGCACAGAGGAATGTGCTGATTAATGAGTGATCGAAAGCAGCGTCCCTAAGCAGCCCGCCTCATTACTGTTCAGTCTGACCCAACACTCCCCTCATTAGGCCTTAAAACAGCCCGTTAAAAATACTGCCGGTGTGTGGTATCCTCATTAAAGCTACAGATGATATCCAAACAAAGGCCAGATTCCCCCTCTGTCACTTCAGACCGCTGTGTCAGAGCCAAAAAAAAAATAAATAAATAAAGGGACTGCTTTGGAAGAGGATGTGATTGGTTGTCCTTCAACCTTGGATTATCCGGGTTTAGTTCAGGAATATAAACGTGTCTGGTCATAAAAAATGTCTGGACTTGGAATGGATCAAAAGTATTCTTCAACCAGAAGCACAGTGTGAAATTATATGTTTAGTGTCAGACAAAAGTAGCCAAAGCACTGTTTCTCATTAAGATTGTCTTGGGTTTAAGCAGATATAAACCTACTTGGATGAAGTTAAGAAAAGACTGTATGAAAAGAAAGTTAACCCCTTTTTCTGGTCTGTTCAGACCAAGGTTATTATCATTAACGAAAACTAACAAAACGACGAAAACTAGAATTGAAAAAAACATTTTCGCTAACTGAAATAAATAAAAACTATAATTAAAAGAAAAAAACGATAACTAACTGAAATTGTATTGTGTGCTTACAAAACTAACTAAAAAAAAAAAAAAAATTATAGATAAAATTCCCTACATTTTCGTCTTTGTCTATGTCAGATTGACATAAAATCGATTTATTTCCCTCAAGCAATTTTAGCTGCTGGCACCATATGATATTTAACGGTCCGTCACTTGAGGTCACTTGTGGTTTTCAGTCGTCTTCTGGTCCCCACTCTACCGGAAACATGGAGAGTAAAGTTGGGAGAAAGCAGCAGAGTCCTGTCTGGGATTTATTTGAATACGACGGAGAAGAAGAGAAAAGATATAAAGAAACTAAAACTAAACTAAAACTAAGCATTTAGAAAATAATGAAAACTAATAAAAACTAGCAAATCTACTCTAAAAACTAATTAAAACTAACTGAATTTAAAAAAAAAAGTCAAAACTAAATAAAACTAAACTAGAATGAAAAATCCAAAACTATTATAACCTTGGTTCAGACCAATGCAAACACTGGGCACAGAGTAGATTTCTTTCTTTTTCTTTATCATTTGAGTTGTTTCAGTTAAATCTATCCAACATTATAACAAGAATAAACAGGTGGGTTAGAAAATTAAAGTACCTGTCAAATCTATCTAACATCTCTAGTGGTTTTTTTTTATGTTAAAGGGGTCATATTTTGCTCCAGCCTTGAGAAAGCAACAACAGGTGGGAGACGGACTGAACCCAAGCCGCATTTATGTTTATTCTGATTTTTAGCGTTTGGTGAAGTTTCTAATGAACAACTTAAATGGGTCATATTTTGCTCAACCCACTTTTATTAGTCTCTGGTACATTTATTTGTGTATTTGGACCCTAATAGTTCAAAAAGTTTGAACCCTCCCTCCAGGTGCTGCAAAGCTATGTTTCTATTCTTTCTGGCAAAAATTGAGTAGATTTCTACAACCCCTTTCAATTCCTGCTTAATTTGTTACGTTTTATAACTAGATACATCACAACATTTGCTCATATAAGGTCAAGACTTCCGGCAAACATTTCTCTGAGTATGACATAATTGTTTGTCAGCAGCAGCGGCTGTAATAAAAACTTAAAATATGTCCAAACTTCGAGCAGATTACCAAAAATGTTCAGTTGTTGGTTGTATTGACGAACAGAAGTGGCTGAATAGGACAGAATGCACAGTCAACAACCTGGAGGGGGCGGGGTGTGAAGTGGCTCATGTGCATTTAAAGGACCATCGCTCAAAACGACCTTTCTGGTGTCATTAGTCAGAAATAGGGTTGAAGATGGACCTGTGGAGTTGAATTAATGAAGAATTCAGACCTAAGCATAGCATTTACAGTTTAGGTAGACCACAGGGAAAGGTTTTAAAATGCATAATTCCATTAAAAAAAGCTCAATATCACTCCTTTAACCCAAGCTAATTTGGGTTCAGTTCACCCTTTCCCAGCCAAACCAATGAATCAGTGAGAAGACTCTTATAGAAAATGACATTTTAATCAGTCTATTGGTCACAGGTTAACAAAAATGTATCCCTATCCCCTGATCTTTCAATAAATTATTTGTAGACAAATTTTTTTTTTACACATCTGTTATTCTTACTACTTCAGTTGATTAAAGTGGACATTTGAAACAGTTGGAAACTACATTTCATTCATTAAAACTACAGAGATGTAATTCCACCAACATTTGGACTGGGTTGATTCTATATCGGCTAAAATTTGCTTAGAGGTCTTATTTCTGTCTTTGTGCATAAGAAATCAATAAAAATGAATCCCCAAAGGAACTTTGTGTTGGTAAATGCAAGTTATGCAAATTTACAGGATTTCAGTTCTGTTGCAACATGTTGATGGTCATATGAACTATGTTTTCAGCTCAAAAATGTCCAATTTCATCACAATTAATGCTATATTTTCATGTCACAAATGGCCAAGTTATATTTGAACTGAATTTACCTGAAAAACAAATATTCTATTCTTTTAGATTCCCCAATTTTTCTTACAAGATTCTATCCTACATATCACATGTTTTATTTTTACAGGTTCAATATGGAGTATGGTGCTGATCCATCCTGCTTATGTTACGCCAATACACACATTAAGAATGTTACATGTCACTTTTTAAATCAACAGTTTTCTAATAATAAGCATTTTTTATAAAGAAATAACAATTCTATATTGTTATTTACTCTTTAGTATGATGATAAACTATACAATAAATAATTCTGATCCTAGTTTTTGCACAGGGATCATTTGTGGAAACAGTGACATGGCTGCTGAGCATCAGTATGATGGGATCTGTAACAACCATGTCACATCCGTCCACTGACACATTTTGTGTTTTTGTGTCAGCTGTTATTGTTTTAGATCCACAATACTAACATTTATGAATAAGAGGAGAATTAGCAATAGTAAGTCTATAAGTTTATTACTAATAAAGTACTGGTACTGACCAGATCATCGTGGGTAATGTCACGTCCGTCCACCAGCAAAAGTTTTCACATACACGTGCTATTCAAAATCCAATATTTCTGAAAATATAGCTTCCACTGTCAAATAATATCAGTAGTCTGTGCACAAATGTATTAGCATTATTTCAACACAGTTCTATGCATTTCTTACAACTTTTTTTTTTTTTTTTTTTTGACAAAAATGGCCACTCATTTGACCCCCTAAGTAAATTTTAGCTGATTTACATTTTCTGAACCAGGATCAGGGTTGTTGTGGGGGTGGTGGAATGGGTGAAGGTGGAGTTCACCCTGGGCATTTTGCCAGTTCATCACAGGGCTGACATATACAGACGAACTAACACTCACTCTCACATTCACACCTATGGGTGATTCAGACGGTGGGAGGAAACCTGAGAACTGAAAACTTCAACCTTTAATTTAACCGTAATCGAACCCTGGACCTTCTTGCTATGAAGTGACAGCGCTAACCACTGCACCACCGTGCCATTTTAGTTTTATACTTTAGATTATAATCTGGGTGATGTTATAAAAACTGAGTATCTGTGATGATTTAACAGTGTTACAGCACTTATGTGAACTGATTAGTCATGACTTTTCACCATCCCTGACACTTACTGGAGCTCTGCAGAACCAGCTGAGGTCCATCTAACAGTTTATATGAATTGTAGGATGAAATAACTGATGCATCTCAATTATAAACTTCTGGCGAGGGAGGGGTTCAGCAACAGGTCAGATCTAAAATATTTCTACTACAGTTGGAAAAACAATGCCGTATTGAGGGGGAGTGATTTATATTTTATATTTTGATTCAATTTAGCTTCAGAAAAGGTCACGCTGTCCTTACTTTGAATCTCTCAGATATTCCTGGATGATGACTAAGCTAAATGTGAGACAGCTGTGGACCAGAATTGCATCCCATAAATAAAAAAGGTCTATGATCAGCTGAAACGTGTCTCCTTTGAATCTGAGTCATATCACTGAATCTACACCTGCTTGTTTCCTCTGTTGATGATCATCATTTACATCTGCACTGAAATAAAAACAAACAAACAAACAAACAAAAAAAAGCAACAGTGTGACGGTGGTGTCTTTTGTGCCACCGTCAGGTCACATTCACCGTTTGATCAATGGTGCTGCGGGTACTGTCTGGTGGATATATCGCCGTGGTAACAAAGTCGGCCGCACTGGACAGTAGAAGGGAAAGACTGACTCATCACGCTCAATAAAACAAAGAGCAAACAACAAGTGCGTCAGGGAGGGATGTGCCGCAGCTATAAATGTCAAAAGCATCATTTCCCAGGGAGCGAGGAGGCTGGATCACAACAGACGTCTGCAGACGGGATGTTATGACAGAGTACATTACAGCTGGATGACCTCTGGAGCATTATCCATAGCTGCAAAAAAGTTAAGATTACACTGAGAACAGGTATATGACTGTGAACCACAAGGCTGTATCATGTTGGATTGTTAAAGCTACTAAAACATTAAAAAAAAAAGATTGAATCTTGTATATATTTGACTAAAGACAATGCTACTTTTGTGTCAAAGCAAGGCAAGGCAAGTTTATTTATATAGCACATCTCAGCAGCAAGGCAATTCAAGGTGCTTCACACAGAACATTGAAATACAATGACAGGGAAAAAGAGACACATTTAAAACATTATAAAAGAAACATGTAAAAGGTGATTAAAACAGCAAGTAAGAAAACAACACATAAAATCCAAAAATATAAAAACACACATATTCAAGTAAGAGTTGCAGTGCAGAGTTTCGAAAGAGAATATAAAATTTAAAAAGTAAAAAGCCTTTCAGTCAAAGGCAGCAGTGAACAGGTGAGTCTTTAACCTTGATTTAAAGGAACTCAGACTCTCAGCAGACCTGATATTTTCTGGTAGTTTGTTCCAGATATACGTAGCATAGAAACTGAACGCTGATTCTCCAGTGTCAGTTCCCAAATGCCTTTTTCTCTCTATTTAATTCAGTTTTATTTGTAGAGCCCTATATCACAACAAGGTTGTCTCACACGGCTTTATAGAATTAGTTGAATATGGGACCTTTCTGAGTGGAATTTGCATGTTCTCCTTGTGTCTGCGTGTGTTCTCTCTGGTACTCCGGCTTCCTCCCACCATCCAAAGACATGCACTGATAGGTTAATCAGTTAATCTAAATTGCCCATAGGTGTGAATGTGAGAGTGATTGTTTGACTCTATATGTCAGCCCTCCGATGAACTGGCGACTCATACAGGGTGTAACCCGCCTTCGCCCATAAATAGCTGGGATAGGTTCCAAGCGACCCCCGTGAACCTAGTGAGGATAAAGTGGGTTCAGAAAATGAATGAAGGAATGAATGAAAATACACAACAGTCAAATAAACAGTAGATGAAGGAAATGGATTAATGTCCCCCATCCTTAGACTCTCCTTCTCGGCAAGTAAAAACTCTAAATACCCAGTGGGAAAAGAGAAACCTCGGGGAGAACCACAGTGAAGGAGAGATCCACTCCCATTTATCCTATTTAACCTTTCTTAAGTGATTTATAATCATTTATTGTAATATTATCCTCTGTATTCAGCATTTGTTACGTGAAAATGATGTATTTTCTTATATTTAATCCACTGACCATGTAGATGTTCATTAAAACTCAGATTAAAGTTGAGGGTTATTATGTCAGAAACAAAGAAAACTGATGAAAAAATTTCTTTTTCCGCAAAGATATCAATAACTGAAAGTAAAAATAAGTGTCTCCATCCACTATCATTGATCAAACTCCACAGATTTTACCGGTGAATCAATGTTGTAGAAGATGACGGTGTTTCCACATTCACTACAGAGCTTCTGAACGTCCAAATGGGTCATATCTGATGACCATGAAAAGATGACAAACTGTATTTTACACCAATTATTTACATGTATTGATAGGATTAACGGATCAACAGTTATTAAACAGTTTATATCAGTTGATGGTTTTGGTTGCCAGAGGCTGTTTGGGTCTTTATGGGTTAACCCCTCCCAAAAAAGCATGAAATATTTTTCATTGCAAAGAGTTGTGAAGTTATGTATGACCTGTGAAATTACACAAGTAAAAAAACCCCAACTACCTCATTAATTCTGTTAGTAACTGCTGCTCAGTTAGATTTAAGTAATTACAGAGGTGTGATGGAACATAACCCTAGTGCTCACAGCTGTAACAGACTGAAACAGATGATAGGCTGAATTAGTGTCTGTTTTTTAAAGGACTTACTCATGTGATTACTTATCCACCAGCAGAGCATGGCAGAGCTCAACACTAAGTTTCAATATCACAGAAATCTCTTTTTCTAAGGATGCCTCGAGAGTTAGAGTTCAGTCGAGAAAATGGTATCAGTCAGTGGGCGAGAAGAATTTCCCTTGTTTAGCCTGCTTTATGGTTTATTACAAGAAGTTTCAAGAATCTAAAATAACAGTAACCCTGGCTATTTTAAGCTGTAAAACAGGGAAATGCTGTCTGATCTTGTTTTCTCTTATATTATGCCACTGAAGAGGAAGCAGGATGAAGTGTATTGGAAAAAATGTTTAACAATCAGACTGATTATTGAGACAGTGACTCATTTAGACCAATAACAAAACACAGCACACATTGACTTAATGTATTTACAGAAGAGTAGAACCAGTATTAGTGGTATTTAATGCATTAATCAGTCAGAGACGTGGGGGAAAAAAGATTATGGTAGATAGAGGGAGCTACTCTCCTGTAGTTTGACTCTGATTGAACTGTGACAGTTTGACATTTAAAAAAAACAGTCCTATCATTTTAAGGCTCAGCCAGTGTCCCAGTCCCACAGTTTCAACTCTTCACTGCATTTTATAGAGTAATGTGCAGGTCACTCTGTGGGAAGCTATCTTTTAACATTATTTCACGCTGCATTGGTTTTTGACATTAATCATTTTATTTCATCTCTCATACTGACCTTCCTGTGGTTTAATTTTTAATGACAGGAGATTGGACGGTCAGCTCCAGCTCTTGTACATCCCCCTACTGTTTCCACAAGTAGTGGTAGTGGCTTTATTTGATTGGAGGACGGTCCAAATGAATGCTCTGTGCTCTGAATGGCCATCTGCTCTAACCTTGTTTCATCGACCATAAACAGGCCGGCTCCATCAGTGAAAAAAGGTCTTGGCCAAATATTTGCTGCTCTTCAACCCCATTTGGTTTAGTGTGTTCTCTGTTTGCATTTCAATGACCCACGGTCAGTGTCAGAACGATGGCACGTGTGTCCCTGACGAGCTGTCCCCTGATAAGACGCCAGCAGAAGAGAAAGGCACTGAGGCCTTGTGGGATAAGAACAGGGTGAAGGATGGAGCAAATGTAGACAGGCTGCTGGTTCACACACAAACACACACACACAAACACACACATTATGGTGCTGGTATCAATCTCCTAACACACATCACACACTCTGATGCACCGCCAACCAGCTCTCTGATAGCTGCTGAAGTCTTCTTTCTCTTTCTTGTCTTGTGTTTTCTACCTTTAACAACTCGTATAATATCCCCACTGAAGTGTCAAGGAAACACATCGGGGAGCAATTGTTATTCATTGCTTTATTATCTGAACAGCACTTGTCGATTAAGTAACACCTCCCACCACGCGCCTTCTCAGTCAAGCGTACTGTACTTACTGCCTTTAATCCCCAAGCTTCCTAATTATTGCTCATGCAAATCACAGATCAGGGCTCACAAAATATTTTGTGAAAGAGAGGGAGAGCGGGTGTGAGTGTGTTAGCAGGGGATAAGGGAATGCAGGAGTGCGTCTGTGCGTGAACGAGAGTGTGTAGCACTTTTTGAATTGCTGCAGATATGGAATTAGCTGAGGAAGACAGGATTGCGCGGATTAGGCAGAGAGATTTTACCAAACGTGGACTCCTATGTGTAATTCATTTTGGCGTCCTTGAAATTGCTACTGTGAGAAATTCAGCAGCTGCAGCAGTAACAGCAGCAATCCTCAAACAGGCAGAAGGATCCCGTCCCCTTACAACCACCCACAACAACCACACTCCCACCACCACCACCCACACTCCCACGTTTCTCTGAGGCATGATTGCATGGAAGCCAATGGGGGGTGTGAATGTAGTGGTTTTGTGAATTCTGCAACTCCTAAAAATATTCCAGTTTTGTGTGTGTGTGGTGGTGGTGGTGATGGAGGGGATGACATTTCAGAGCTTGATGCCTCTCTATGTGTAGCTACAGCTAATCCAGCGAAGGTTTGTCAGAGGGCTGCGTCACACAATTCACAAAAGTGGGCTGTATACATAAAGATTTTATTTTGACAAAGTCTTGATGTCTGCGCTGCTTAGATACATGCCATTACCTCAGCACAACAAGAAACTGAAAACAGAAAGAATTCAACAACACTGTGACTCGGCTGCACCAACGAAGATTAATTTAGATTAGGAAAATAAGATTAGTTAAGTGGCTAATCACACTTTAACTAGGTTTAAAGTGAGTAGATCCATATTCAAAATTAAGCAGAGCTCTACGTCACATTTAAAAACTAATCACAGTAGAACATTTAAGTTTATGGACTGAGCCCAAAATGAAATAACACGTCTACAATTTGAAGCTGCTTGTTTACCATTAAGTGATTGATTGAATGAATGAATGAATGAATGAATGAGTGGAATTGGGATCAAACAAAATTTTCCTACCAGGCACCAAAGTTATGGAGTAACGTCCAAAAAGTTCTCAAATTAAAAACATTCACCTCCATTAATTCCATGACACATCACTGTGAGTTGTATTCCCGAGTGAAATGGTCTGCCCTGTCCACTAGGAGGCTGGGACACCTTTATTTACAAGGCCATACTTCGGCCCAATCGCAATTCACCCCTTACCCCTCCCCCTTGGCCCTTGCACTTGGCACTACCCCTTGAAACGGAGCTGCAAGGGGCAGGGGCTGAAACATTCCCCTACGAAATTGGACAACCCTTCGAGACCTGTTACGTCACCAGCGGTCATCGATGCTGCAATAAACAGATGCGACAACTTTGTTTCCGAAAGTATTCACCATGTCATCAGTAGGGGTGTGTATTGGCAATACTAGGATCACGATACGATATATCACGATATATCATGATACTGTTAAAAAGGCAATTTTTGTTTGTTTCTTTTTTTAATGATTATTTCCTAGAATAATTGAATTACACCAGAAATATGCACAAATACTGAACACATTTTTATTTGATCACAACAGGATCTAATGTTATATCACAAAATGTTCCTCTGTTAAAACTTAAATTATTTTTTACAGACATTACAGTTTAAGATCCCGCTCAAATGTTCAGATTCTATTAGTTCAGAACTAACATCATAACATTATTTTTGTGCCATCCCAACAAAGGAACTAACATTATTTAATTAAAGAGTGTTTAATAATAAATAAGATATAAACAATAAAGAAAACCAAAATGAACCTCCGCCATATCTGCATTTGAATAAATACCTAAAAATATCGATACAGTACTTTTTAATATCGATACAGTATTGTGAAATGAAATATCATGATATATTGCAGAACCGATATTTTCTAACACCCCTAGTCATCAGCAGCTTTAACCATCTCTGTTGTATGGGCTTTGGTCATCTTTTTGCAGCTATCAACTATAAACTGCAAAAATGCGATCTATAACACATTGAAACGGCATTAAACAGTCGATCAAATGATTAAATTGTTTATGAAGAAAATACGTACATTTGTGTGTTTCTTTCATCATTTTTGGGCTGGGTTTACCTCCATCTCGCCAACGATTTGAACAGAATTATGGGACATTTCTCCCACCCCTCCGGTCGTAGGGTGGTCCTGAAATATCTCAGTTTTGAGGGCTATACAGTCCTCCGCCTTAGCCCTTCCCCTCCATCTAATTGAGAATCGGGACAACACTACCCCTTCACGTGTACGCGCAAAACCGAGGGGTATGGGTAAGGGGGAGGGTCAAGGGGTGAAATGGGATTCAGCCTTGGACTATTGCCTTCCTGTATCTGTAGCTTAATAATAAGAAGACGTGTTGATTCTTATTTTCTGTGATTAAATCATCATTGTTCTTCTCTGTGCCATATGCCCGTACAGAACTGTGTAAAAGGGCGTTTGTCTATTCTACTCCTTGCACATGGGATATGTTACAAAAAACAGTAAACTGACTGAATTGATCTCCTTAAAGGCTTTTAAATTCAAACTCAAAGTGCTAGAGACTAACTCAATAACTTGCACTTGTTTTTCATTGTTTGACTTGTCCTGTACATTTCCGTATGTTGTTGTAACTGTGTCTTTTCATGCTGCCTCTTGACCTGGACTCCCTTGAAACAATAGGTTCTTAATCTCAATGGGATTTTTTTTCTGGTTACATGAAGGTTAAATGAAATAAATTTTGAAAAATGATTTTAAATCATAAACATTGCAGTGAGTGAGGAAAATTGTTTTTCTTGAGAGGCCGTTGTGCTTGAACAGCTGTCTTTCTGTTTTATCATTCCTTTGTGTGTATTGTACATGTTAATTTTTTATGGCTGCTTTGAAAAAGAGATTTCTGATCTCAGTAGGAGTTTCTGGTTAAACAAAGCTAAATAAAATAGTAAACAACCACTAGAATTTTCATTTGGTTTTCATCTTTTAACACAACATTAGATTGTTTGCTTCCGGGCAAACATGAAGCTACTTTTCCTCATAGCTTTGCAGAGATGATCTAATTTGTGTTAATACGACTAAATATTAGAAGATTAAAAAGCTGTTGGTTCCTTCACTCGATTATCTCAAAACCGAAGCTTCTGCCAGTTTAGGCTCAAAGTTAATACTAGATCACATTTTGCACTTGATTTTAAAGATGTGGTGAAACAGATTTAAACGTGATTTAGGTTTAGACTGAACACCAAACTGTGAGCTGTAAAGGTTTGATATGCAAGCTCTGTGTGCTCCTGTGTTTGTGCTGGAGTCTGTTTTGTCTGTTTCTGCTGGGACCTGATCTTTTGTGGACGGTGACTAACTCCATTTCCATGATGATGCCTTGTAGACTGATTTATTTGTATAAAACTGTTATCTTTTTCAGTGAAACTCCTCATGCACATTTCATCAGTTCTCTTTTGCTCCTCTACAGCAGCAACAGTGTTCAAACCTAGCTAATGTTAGCTTAGCAATGCAGCCTGCTGATGTCAACAAACCGGGGGCAGCCACAGTTCTGTCTGTGTTGTCACGGTAATGCTATGTGACGCTTGTAGCAATATACACATGCTATACATACACGTAGCCAGAAGAACATTAGCTAAAAGCTTAACAAAACCAATTTTCGGAAAAACAGAACACAATCCAAACAACAAGCACTTAAATGGGCAAATATGTAAACAGCATATTTAAAGAATGATTTCATAAAACAGACCAATGAGACAAACTTTGCAGCGCTAAGCGATCATTAAGCAGATACAGGTAATATCTCTGTCACTAAAACTCACTGAATGGGCAAAAATAAAAGTCATGTTATGATGCAATGATTTTGTCTTATCTTTCATGTTTTCCTGTTGTAACTTGGTTTCATATGAATGAAGAAACTTCTGCAATAGTTTCCCCATTGTTTTGTATTTCATTGAAATGATCCTGACTAGAAACAAATGGACCAGTGCTTAATGGATTAAGGTAATTAGTGCCTATAACTTTAAGTCAAGCCATGATTTAAACATGTTCAACACTGAATCCCTATCGGTACAACCCAGTCTGTGTTTTCCAAATATTCTGTTACTGTGAATAATATACAGACCTCACTGTGGACAGTTCTCATCTGGAACCCTGTCCTATTCCAGTGTTCCCAAAGGAAGCCTGTGCATTATCCCAAATAACAGGGACAATATTACGGGAAAAGAGATGTTTGGATTTCATTTTGCTCAATACCACAAACTAAATTAAATCTGTGGAAGATGAATTCTGAATAGACAGACATTTAAAACTTCCAGAGAACAGTAAAAGAAGTGACATTTTTCAGATGTGCATGAAAGCTGTTGTATAGTCTACAGCAGGGGTGTCAAACTCAATTTAGTTCAGGGGCCACATTCAGCCAAATTTGAACAGAAGTGGGCCGGACCAGTTAAATAACAACATAATAATATATAAATAATGTCAACTCCAAACTTTTCTCTGTTTTAGAGTAAAAAAAAAAAAGTAAAATTGCATTGTGAAAATGTTTACAGTGACAAACTATACTTTAAAATGTGAATAACACAAACAAACTGAAATTTCTAAAGAAAAAAAGGTGCAATTTTAATAATGTTATACCTCAGTTTATCATTTACACATGCACACTACAACTTACAGATCACAGTGGATCTACAAATACACAAAACATTTAGTAACAGAAAGAATTTTGGTAAAGTTGAACTTTTTAAGACATTTGAGGTTGTTCATACTTGTACAGGTTATTGTCTTTTTTTTTTTTTTTTTTGAGAAATGATAGTCTGGTTTAGTATAAATACAGTAAAATTACATGAAAATGTCAAGTCAAAATTTTCTTGTTGTCACTATTTATGGGTTATTATAATCGTATTTTACTGGTCCGACCCACTTGAGATTGAATTGGTCTGTATGTGGAACCTGAACTAAAATGACCGTTAACCCTTTCATGCATAGTGGTCACTACAGTGGACAGCTGATCAAAGGTGTTTTCTTGAATATTTATGGATTTGTTGTTTTGTGCATCATCCCATACGCTGCAATTCATACCATTACTGTAACTTTGCTGTAGATGAACCTGATGTGCAGTAACATGTTCGAATGGAAAATATTGCTAATTGTTACTAGACTGAAATAAACAGTTTTGGGTTGTTTTTTTTTTAAATAAAAAGTTGTTTGTTTTTTTGCATATTATCTCCATGCAGGTATGTTAAAATGTGAGAAAACATCAGATTAGCAGCATTAAAAATGTTTTTATTTCATAGTTTTCATGTAGTATATCAGTAAATACATGTTTCTTTGCTTCTAAAATTAAACGCATGGTGACCAGCTGAGTGAACATTTTTGTAACTCCGTGATTAAATAGATTCATAAAAAATCTATCACATTGTTTTGTTTTTTTTCATGCCTAAAGAGGAATAAAAACACTCCGGAAAAAACATCTTAATTAAGGTTCTCATAATTCATCCATGAAAGGGTTAATATGTCAGTGTAATTTTTGCATTTCACAAATTCATCCCACGGGCCGGACTGTACCCTTTGGTGGGCCAGATTTGGCCCCCGGGCCACATGTTTAACACCCCTGGTCTACAACAACTATTTGTATGTATGACAATAAAATGACTATTTGTGTTTGTTCTATTTGTTTTATTAAGTTATAACCTTTAACCCACAAATCCAAGAATGCTGAAAAACTGGGCGTTAAAGCTGCACATTTACTCTCTTTCTATCGTCACAGGAAAAAAAAGAGGGGCAGAAGCAAGAAGAACCCACACATCACATGAATTATAGAAATCAATGTCAAACATAAAGGTTAGTAGCACAGACAACAGTGATCCTCTGTTCAGGGACTTAGAACTAGAACACACTCATAAAACATCAACTACAGTTGCACAAACAACATTGTATTTCCTCTAAAGGACACTTAAAGGAAATTAAAGCATTTATTACATACTGGATGTTTGTGTGCAATGTCTGCCACACTCTGTCTTTAAAAAGACACAGATGATGAGGTGCAGGTTTCAGTGTGTGTAACTTATCGCTAGCATGGCCTCGACTGTCGCACCTGTGAGACGGATCGTAAAGTTCCCAGCTGCTGCCATCCATTCAATAAAAGAATAAAGTACAGAACAAACTGTTTCAGCCGGTGTAATGTGTAAATTCTGAGCTGCCTGTCATCTTTCTCTAAGCGTCTCTGGGGGGCAGCCAAGCCATGGGAGGGGTCTTCCCAAAGTTTGCACAGGCCATTACTGCACAGAGTGTACAGTAAGAGGATTATATCATCCATCCCCTGATGTCACTGTAAAGCCACACAGGTCTTAGCTCATAGTGAACCCCCATCCAACCTCATTCCTCCCTCTACGTCTGCAGGCTTACGTCAGCCTGAACGACGCTGCCCATCACAGTCAGACAATCAGTTTGCATGTTCAAACCATTTTTCTTCCAGCTGGTGATGACAGGAGCCTCTGCACATGCTCAGATGCTTATTTCATTCTTTAGCTGATTGAGTGGCAGCGCAACTGACAAACTGCCCACAGGAAACAAAGGGGCCATATGGTGTAAGTAAAAGTGCCATATAAAGCCATTAAACCATTTGTTCATTAGACATGAAGGTCCTGTTTGAGGACAATTTCACCTGGACACGGCAGTAATTAGGAAATATTGTTAATGAACCTTCCAATTTGCAAATTGTTTCTACTGAACATGCATAAACTAGAAAGGCAATCAGAGTGTGAACCCCTGCCAAAGCCCCACAGTGAACAAATACAACCCAACACCATAAACTGGAGCAACAGTTCCAGCCTCCACCTTCTTTCTAGACCTAATCCAGAATTCAATGAGTCTCTCCTTGGCCCATGCCCGACCCCTTTACCATGTTTCATCAGGATGCGGGTCAGGATGCGGCTTTATGATGGCAGCGTGGGGTTGCTGGGGGCAGTGGCTCCCTGTGATAGCGCCTCCTCTCTGTTGTTTTATGGTCCCCTATGCTCAGCCTGTTGCTTTTCTTTCTTTCCTTATCTATTTCTTCTTGTTTTATTATTTATGGGTATTAGCATTGGGTACATGGGTGGCAGGGTGTATGTGCATGTGTTTGTGTGTGTGTGTATGTGTATGTATATGTGCGTGTATGTGTGTGTGGTGGTGGTGGGGTGTACTGATTTTATATGTAAAGCATTTTGTGCTACATTTCATTGTATGAAAAAGTGCTATATGAATAAAGATTGATTGATTGATTGATTGATTGATTGATTTCATAAAAACTGGAAGAATTCTGGAGAGGTGGTAACAAGATCTGTCAACTATATCTGGAGCTATGGTCTGTTTCATTCAGTTATGATCATATTCTAATATTCAGTAACATTTGCAATTTTGTGACTTTGGCGCTTAAAGGGTTAACAATCTGTGAGGTTTCAAGAGCTGCTTCTTATTTGGACAGAGTCATGTAATCCAGGTTGACACTCTAACTAACAAACAAAAACTGAAAAAACAAACCAACAAACAAAAAACAAAAAAAAACCTGGGTGTAGCTTAATATTAGAGTGGTAAACTTTTTCAGGGTTAAAATTGTGTATTTTCCTATATGTGATTTACTGTGGCTTATTATCTCAAAAACAGGAAAAACTGAAGAAAAAGAGACTTGTTCAGCAAAGATATCAATAACTGAACATAAAACAAGTGTCTCTATTCACTGTCATTGATCTAGCTCCATGGGTTTTACTGGTGAATCAATGTAGAAGATTATGGGGTTTCCTTGTTCACTCTGGAGCCTCTGAACGTCCAAATGGGTCAAATAATGCTTCTATCTATCTATCAAAAAAAAAAAAAAAAAAGATAAACGCAACTGAGCCCAAAACTTAAGGCTTTTGTTACTGTATGTTTTTCTCATGGTCACTAAAAATGCTACCGTTTTACATTTTTACAAAACCAGACACATGATACTGTTAACGCAACATCTCATGTTACTGCTTTAGCTTTTCTCTATTGACAGGAGGTGGATGAGGTAGACGTTACTAAATCCAGGGCTTTAAAAACAAGAGGCCACAGATCCTTTCTCCTGTAAGTTTTTATGTTGAGGCAATAAGAGAGCTTTGGGAGTCATTTTTATTGCATCTTTTTCTAATGCCATCCCTGTCTACACCTAACCATGAGGAGTTTATTTATATGTAATAAGGTTCGCTGTTATGTGCATTATGTTGTTTATGTTCACACAAACAGCACCATGAGTGGCCAAAACAAAATAATCATATGCATGTATCTAAAAATGTTGATACACAGTGTATGTTGGTGCAAAAACACAGGTGTTGCAGGCATCAGTTACGAACAGAAACATTTAACGAAAGAAAAACAAACCTAGATTCAGTCAGATGTGTCATGCATTAACTTGCCAGTGACCCACAGATAGTCATGAAAGTTTTAGATTAGCAGCCTTTACTTTAAACCCTTTCATGGGTTATGGGATATATTCATGGGTTTTGTTGTTTTAGTTCCATATCAGCCAACACAGTGAACACTTATGCATCATCCCTTACACTGACATTCATACTGTTACTGTAACTTTGCTGTTCTTGATAAACTTGATCTGCAGTAACATGTTTGAGTGTAAATCAGTTGTTAATTGTTATTAGACTGTTAGAAGTTTTTTTTTTTTTTTTTTGGCATATTATCTCCATGAAGTGAAAAATGACTAGTATTAGTGTATGATAAAATGTGGCAAAAAAAATCTGATTTGCACCATTGAAATTGTTTGTATTGCATAGTTTTCCATATCACTTTCTGCACTGTAAGCCTGGAATTTGTACTTACTAAAATGCTTTAATTACAATGCACTTAAATGATTTAAGTTTTATGATGTTACCATAAAATGTTAAGTATATTCTACTAATTTGTAGACATAGTTGAAAGTACGAAAAAGTTTAAGTTGAATGAAATTAAATCACTAAGTTTTAGTCATGACCACACCTTTTTATCTTCGCATTGCATTGTGGGTATTGTTGAAAATGTGTTATTTTTATGTGCAGGGGTTCAGCGGGGTTGTGGTGTTAGTGTTAATTTGGATTTAATGTGTTAATGGCAGTGTTTATTGGCCTTTTTGTGTTTGTTTTTGTATTTTTGTAGAGCTGCACCATGAGTCAGAGGCATAGGAAGAACAATGAATTTCCTGTTCCTCTAAGGGTATAACTGAATAATGAAAATTTTAGTGTCTAGTCAAATCAAAAGCTTATTCCGCACTGCCTAAAGACATTGAATTAACTTCCATTAGTGTTACAATATATTAAATTGAATAATATTGTAACTATTCTGGTAAGGAGTAGAATTTTGAGTTTCATTATTTTACATGAAGTTGTGTAATCAATGACAAATTAATCTGGCTGAAATTAGTCAGTATAACCTAAAGTGCTGAGTTGAACGGTCGGATAGTGGGGTTGATTTTACAACAGATTTAAAGTACAAATAACTTGTCTTTTAGTGTTTTCTGCTTAATAGTTTCAGTTCAATACTTTCTAGCATTAAAGTTGAACCTACTTAAACCAACTGATTAGTCAATCATTACTCAAATCATTTAAGTGCAATCACTTGCCTCAAATTTTTTGAGTAAACTCTACTTATCCAGGCTTACAGTGTGATATTAGTTTTTAAATACATGTTTCTTTGCTTCAAAAATTAAATGTATGGTGTCCAGCTGAGTGGACATTTTTGTAACTCCTTAAAAAAACAAACCAAAACTCAATTGCATTGTTTTTTTTTTTCATTTAGAGGAATAAAAACATTCTGGAAAAATATCTAAGCTAAAGTTCTCATAATTCATGCATGAAAGGGTTAATCAGGGACCTTGACCTTGACCTTTGGCTGCCTTTTTTTTTTTTTTTTTTGCTGACCCTTGAGTCCAGTCAAATGCTTTTGTCAAATTTAAAGAAATTGCCTCCAGATGTTATGGAGATATCAAGAATTAACATTAGAAAGGACTGGCATGAAGTCACAGCTGCCTTCACCTTTGACCTTTGACCACTGAAATATTTTGCAAAATTAGCCCAACTTTAAGCCATTCAGCCCAGCCGTTTGTGAGATACTGCATTTTAAAGAATTCATGGAGATGTGCCGTGGCGAAGTACAAGTCATTTATTTCACTAATGGGTTTTGTCTGTGTGGGTCAAATGTCTGTGAACCATAGAGGTCAAAAACCTTTCCCAAATCATGTTCAAAGTCAGATCAGTTGGTCCAGATTGTAGATCTCAGTCTCTCAGATGAAATGCTTACTGCCTCTCTGTCAGTGTCAGAGACAACGTGGGTCACCAGGGTCACAGTCACTGATTCCCTTCGGCCTCTGAACAACTGTCCAGTCCAGTTCAGTACACACACGCACACACACACACACACACACACACGCACGCACGCACACACACACACACACACACACACACACACACACACACACACACACACACACACACACACACACACACACACATTCCACTTAAGAACACAGTCTGCCAGGTGACTGAGGATGGTTTGCAATCTCAGCTTTTTGGTTGAGGTTAACTGAAGGCTGTTCATTGTGCTTTGGGCTCCAGCGTCTGACTCTTACCTGGGATTATGTCCTCCATTAGTTAATCACTCACACTAAACCTCCTAAGCCCAATGGCTCGAACAATAGAAAAAAAAATCTCATACAATCAATCAGCATTTTACAGTGTACTCAGAGAGATCACTGTGCTGGGCGTCATATTATTCATATGGCGATAAATTGTTACTCTCTGCTGTGACATCTGCTGAGTTTTATCTCACGCTCTGAGAATGATGTCTGGCATCCACATGGCAGACGTTTTAAGCAAATTACTAAATACATTCCCCCGCCGGCGTGATCATTTTATTGTCATTAAAAAGGTGCTTTGATGTCTGAGGCTGTAGTGTAGTAACAGTCAGTAGGCAGTAAATGTCCAAACATGGAGAGTACACAGTTACACAGGTTAGGATAAGACTTTCTGTTCTTTTCAGATAACAGAGCTGTATCATTCAACCACACTTGACCTATTGCTCAATGGTTTAGTTCACTACAGCCGTGGTCACTCTGACCAGATCTGGTATTTACGCAAATGAAGGGAACAAGGGACAAGTTAAATACTGAGAAAAAAAAAACATCAAAACAGTATGAGCTCATTGTATTTGGCAATGATTAATGAGACCTCCATGATATCATGACATTCAACATGGAGTTCACTTTATTCTGTGCTCACTTTTGTCACAGTGAGACATAAAAGCCACTAGGGTGTCAATTTAACAAATGACGCAGCCATTATAAAAAGAAGAAATTTATATGACAACAATAAAACACTGTCAAAAAGAACACATTAGCTATGCTTTTCCTGACAGTAAGCGCCAGACTTGAACAACCCCTAAGCTGTGCTTTATTCCTCCTGCAGTGCTTTTTCGAAGTGAGGAAAACAAGAAAGGTATGGGAGAGTGTTAAGTGTCTTCTGTAGAGCCATTCATAGTCTCTACCGCTGGAAATGCTAGTGAGGAATTCAGGGAATGCAACTTCTCGGCAGAGATCAAAAGGGTTGAACATTAACTGCACTGAACTCTTCAGCCCTCCAGTGCTGCTCCCAGGAACTGCCTCTGAAGTTCAAGGGTCCCACAGGAGCCCGTGAATGCTCAGTGTCAATAACAGGTATGTCACATGGAGCAATGGGGCCAGAAGGGGGCCAGAAGGGGGCCAGAGGGGGTAGTAGGGGATTCTGACATATATATATATATATATATATATATATATATATATATATATATATATATATATATATATATATATATATATATATATATATATATATATGACACACACACACACACATATATATATATATATATATATATATATATATATATATATATATATATATATATATATATATATATATATATATGATACAAATAATTAGGTGCTCATACACACCTGCCACTGCCACTATGAGTCATAAATACACACAATCACATGTACAGTATTTTTCTTTAGAAACCCAAAACGTGTTTCTGTGAAGAAAAATTACAGGAATTGCTGGCAAAATGAGACTCAGTGTTTTAAATGACTTTCTCAGGCTGTAGTTTTTATAGTCATCTAAACACTGCAGTTTTGCAATAACTGAAAGTCAACATGTATTTTGCAAGAACTGCCAGGCCTTAACCTGAGGTGACAACTGTTCTCCAGATGAGCTCCCAACACCGGTCTCACACCTGCAGTACTCCAGGCCATGAGGGGTTTGTCATCATTGTCGGACACTTTGAATGAACCTGAGTGGTCTCTAGTCATATCTACAAACTGTCAGAGCAAACTGCAAATGAATGGGTCTAAAGATAAATCCCCAAGATTAGGGACCATAAATTTGTGATCTTTGTACTGAGATGCCTCTAGTGCACCTCACCTGCTGATGGCTGTTCATTAGTTAACAGGGAGCTGGGGAATTCAGTTTACTTCTATTTAATTCACTTCACTTTCCTACGTATAGGGAGAAGATAAAAGAGATAAAGAAAAGTACAGCAAAGTAATTTGATTGATAGGAGAATAAAATGTTCTTGCACTCATGTGTGTCCACACACACATACACAGAAACACACCTAAAACAGCCGAGGAGGGATTAGTGTCAAATACAACAACTATTGTACATATAGAATTTCTTTGCGGAGCCCTTGGCAGCTCTCCCAGGTACTACGCAGCCACTACTGAACAGAACTGGGCGGGTGCCATGTTTTGACAGTGAGGGATGGGGACATGCATGCAGCAGCTGTGGGTCTCTGTCACTGCACTGGAATGGGAGGTAAGAGGGTTCAACGGGTGATGCCGCAGTGGAGGCGCCCTCTCTTATAAGAGGCTCAACCTGCTTCCTGCTGGGGGCCCGGACAGATTTATGACCCGGCAAATGAAATGTAAAAGCAGGATGCTCTGAGGAGCAGGGATCTCTTCAAGTGAGCCTTTTATTTTAGTTGAAGAATTTGTGGTTGTAGTGTATTATAAATGTGGGCCCTGCACCATCTCACCACATCTATTTTAACAGATTACATACAATTGTCTATACATTAAAAACACTATTTTTAGGATGTAGCATCAGTCAGTTGAAAAGTGATAGATGGTTTCATGCATTTTTTTAAAAAGTGAAAATATAATTAAAATAACTACAGATGGTTTCTTAAAAATATTTAGGTGAGGTTACATTACATGTTTGATTGGAGTCATTTGTAAGCTAATGTCAGCTAGTTTT
The DNA here is from genome assembly GCF_902148855.1 of Sphaeramia orbicularis. Classification (NCBI taxonomy): domain Eukaryota; kingdom Metazoa; phylum Chordata; class Actinopteri; order Kurtiformes; family Apogonidae; genus Sphaeramia; species Sphaeramia orbicularis. The sequence continues at coordinate 13,384,635 of NC_043976.1, read as the reverse complement.
ATGTGTGTTTGCAGCCAAAAAGAAGCATGTGACATTTGGATTTTCTTGGAGGATACGACCCTTGACCTCTACGTAGAATCCGTGTAAGAAGCAGACACAGTCAGCTAAAGTGCTAATTCGTTGCGGTACATCACAGTGCATTTACACATGGAAAAGTAAATCTGATACATGGTTATATTTCTTCAGATTCTGAATCAGATTCTTCAGAATGTGTTGGACTCAAGGATAAACTGCAAAGATTTTTTGATCAGGAGTCAAAGGACAGGGTCACTGTTACGTTGCAAAACAAAAACAAAAAAAACCCTGATAAACGTGGGAGTGACTGCAAGGATTTCTACAGAATAACTGGCCCAAGTCCTCTTGACGGAAATGAGTTTATTGTGGCTGTTATCACAGACGTAGATAGAAGATGACTGGGAGCTCAAATTATTTGCTAACATCAACAAACTGACCCCAAACACAAAGCACACATTATTATTATTATTATTATTATTATTATTATTATTATTATTATTATTATTATTATTATTATGATGATGATGATGATGTCTGTTTTGTGTTCAACAACTTTGGCAAAATGGCATTTTCCTTCATGCACCATGGTCATGGAATCTTCCAAAAACTCTTGAAGGAGTGGTATTTTGCCTTTTTTTTTTTAAACTGAATTATGCATTTTAAAACATTTCCCTGTGGTCTACATAAACTGTAAATGCTATGCTTGGGTCTGAATTCTTCATTAATTCAACTCCACAGGTCCATGTTCAACCCTATTTCTGAGTAATGACACCAGAAAGGTTGTTTTAAGCGCTGGCCCTTTAAATGCAAATGAGCCACTTCACACCCCACCTCCTCCAGGTTGTTGGCTGTGCTGCTCTGTCCTGTTCAACCAACAACTGAACATTTTAAGTACTTGGCTCGAAGTCTGGACATATTTTCAGTATGGACTACAGTCGCTGCTTCTGACAAACAATTATGTCGTACTCGGAGAAATGTTCGACCGAAGTCTTGACCCTATATATGCAAATGTTGTGACGCAACTAGTTATAGACGTAAGAAATTAAGAAGGAATTAAAATAGGTTGTAGAAATCCACTTAATTTTTGCCAGAATGAATATAAAGATAGCTTTGCAGCACCTGGAGGGTTCAAATTCAAACTATTTGAACTGTTAGTGTCCAAATACACAAATAAATGAACCAAAGACTAATAAAAGTGGGTTTAGCAAAATATGACCCCTTTAAACTACAAACATTCACCTCTTTTAATTATTTTAACAGTATCATGGAGAATGTAACGAAGGAGGAATGTCACTGTTTCTCTTCAGAGTCAGTTATGGATGAATAATTGTTAGCTTGTTTTATTTTTCATTGTGTATCATGCAGTGGCGGCTGCTTGTCTTTCAGACAGGGGAAGCTCATTGTCGGCTTACATAAAAAACAAATGTCAAGTTATTTAAACATAAATTTCGCCCTCCGTTCCTTTTCAAGAAAATGGTCAGTGACCTTATCGTACCAACTAAAAAAGAAAACGTTGAAATTATGTTAAATTGAAACAAGGACGTACAATGAGTGTGTTTTATTTACAGTGCAAGAAATGAACAAGTAATTTCGTAGTGGTTTCTCTCTGGATTTCACAGCAGAATGTGCGATGGTATTAAACTGAACTCTATCAAGTGAAGGAGTAGATCTCAAAATAGGTGTCAGTCAAATGGGATTCAGCCTTTCGACTGATCCTCCAATCAGCACGTGGAAGCATCCAGCCCAGCCGAGCTCCGCCCACAGCTCCATCCACTCCCAGAGACGACGAGCATCCGGGGGCGGGACAACATCGTGGCATTTATCCAATTACCGTCCAGTTTTGAGGCAATGAAAAAAACTGTTCCACTCTGTCCCATTGAAGTGCATGGACGCTGAGCGTCTACGGACAAATGCACTGAGCAGAGATCGAATGAGAAAACAGCGCAACGGGAATGTATGAGAAGTGAACAACATGGAGTCTGTTGATTTGTGATAAAGCTGATTCTGAACGAACTTGTCTGTGAGATGAATGTGTTCTAACACATTTGTAGTCAATGAAATGTCAACACAACCGTACATATTTAACCATTTAATTTTCGTAATTTTAGGGGAAGCCGGGCTTCCCTTGCAGTCTATGAGAAATCGCCACTGGTATCATGTATGTGTTTTATACAGTTTTGACTGTGTATGGCTGCTACCTTGGACAGGTCTCCCTTGCAAAAGAGATTTCTAATCTCAGTGGGACTTCCTGGTTAAATAAAGGTAGATGATATTATTATTATTATTATTATTATTATTATTATTATTATTATTATTATTATTATTATTATTATTATTATTATTATCACTATTATTATTATTATTATTATTATTATTATTATTATTATTATTAGTAGTAGTAGTAGTAGTAGTAGTAGTAACAATCTCCAAATGTGCAGTTCTACGTTCCAGGTATTACAAATAATATAAATGTATTGTCTTTTTTGCTGTTTGTTACATTTTAAGGGTCACATAACAGGTGATATAACGTCCCGCCCTGTGTTCACTGACAATAATACTGACGGTAAACACACTCCATTCCTTGCTCTACGATGGTCTTATATACAACACATGGTAATATCATGTAGTGCTGCTTCACTGTGTATATTCAACTGCTATCTGATCAAACGCTCCTTAAAACACCTCCAGTGGCCCATCGGGGACAGTAGGCACACTCTCACATGAATATCTGACAGCCCATCAAAAACATCTGAACCTGGAGAAATGCAAAGAAGCCTGCTTGTAATTATCAGGGACGCCCTCTCCCCTGCATTTTACAGGCTTTTTATGAACCTTCAAGGGCGCGTTTGCCCTGAGCCGTTGTTAATTACTGAACCCGCGTAGTGTGTGTGTGTGTGTAACTGTCTTTTTCACTTATCGTTCAGAGTGGTTATCAGCTAACTGTCTAAAGGCCCTGCAATTTTCATGCCAAAGTCTCGGACCATAGTCACAGAAAGGTGGGATGATGTTGCTGATAACCACAGGTTTTCACTCAGGTGTGGACTTTGACCCAGGTCTTTCACTCTCCTCATCATACGCTGGAGATTTCATTGTGACACAAATTCACGTCCAAGTTTGTGGACAGTGTGGGTCAGAGCTCAGCTGAGGTGGCCTTAAGCCCAAAACCCTGCGCCTTGGAGTTATTTCAGTCCAAAGTTAGTAATAAGATGCATACTTGTGTGCATGGCAGAGACACAGAGGGCCCTTCATGTACACAGCATCCACTCGTCTCCTCCTCTGTGAGCTAACACAGCCAGCCATTCACAGGCAAGGACGCCAACATTCACTGTCTGTCACACTGCAGCACATGATCCTCACACCCACAGCCCTCCTAATCAGCCTGTTTATGAATGTGGTGGCACATAAAAAAAAAAAAAAAAAAGGACACTCCGTCTCGTGGCTATGACTGCGCACAAAGACAATAATTGATTTATGCAGTTTCAATAATAAAAGCTTCTTCATGGGGTCAAGGGCGTTATTCCCCCTAGTGTCATCGTTGCGGTTGAAGCCATTTGCGTAGTGTTGAATCATCAGATGTTCCATCTGAGTTGACCTTTCCCTCCTCCTGCATGGTATCACAGTAAATGAAAGAAAAGGATGATTTAATAAAGGATACTGTGTGCGTACACTCAGTGAACTCTGTTAAATGTGTGGCTTTTTTGGGCCTGAGCTGTTATTTGTGGATGCACATGATTCTATGCTGCTCCTCCAGGACTATACTCATCCCCAACAACAGGCGCTACGTTTCGACGGGAGACGTTTTAACGCTAGAGCGCCGAAAATTACAAGCTTTGATCCAATTGTGGTTTCTGCGTGGATGTGTGTGAGCTGTGTCCTTATGGTCGAGCGTCACAGTGGGCGGAGACAGCAGCTGCTTCTTTGTGTTTTTGTCGTCTCCAAAATGTCTGAGACTCCAGAGGTCAAGAGAGCATTCCTTATTTAATCAAACGGATGCAATAACATATTGTAGCTGTACATTTTATTCAATCAGGAAGCTCTGTGATGTCATGTTGGGTGAAAATGTCTCCGGATTTCCCATTTCTTATCAGCTTTGTCTGTCAGTTGATTTCATACTGTCTGAATCAGAACGATAAGGGTTGAAGCGCCGCTAAAAAGTTACAGGAGACGAGTCAGAGTGCGTGACCTGAAAAGCACAAATGCCCCCATTACCCAGAAAGCACTTCTGTCGGAGACTTGTCCAACCTCAGACCTTAAAATGCTTGTATTTTTTAAAACCCTTTATAAGCACTTATAGAAATAGTCTGAAATTCAAAAATTCAACATTAGTGCGTTATTGGAGGACATAACAAGACTTTATTACTTTTGTAAGGCTCAGAAGTTAAAATAATTTATGTTGAAGAAAGGTTCAACAGTGGAATAAATTACAGCGAATAAGCTAATTCATGTATTTGTTAAAAATATATTGAGAATGTTTACCCAAGTAACTATTTACATTTATTATTTACTCATGTACATTATATGGATGAAATCTACAAAGGCACAAAACATTTAGTATCAGGCAGAATAGTGTTCAAATTACATTTAATTTAACCCTGCAACCCTGGAGTTATTGCTACCTTTAAGATATGGTTTCAATTCAGGAAACAGTTTAAATTTACTGCTCCCACGGTTTTAACCCCACTGTTAAAAAATCCTGTGTTTAAACCCACATGTACTGATCCCACTTTCTCCTTATGGCAAGACAAGGGACTGAAATGTTTTAAAAATTTCTACAAGGAAGGGGTATTTTGCTCTTTCACAGACCTGGTTACCGAATTCAATCTTCCACCCTCCCATCTTTTTAGATTTTTCCAGGTGAGGAACTGTGCAAAATCTCTATTCTCCAACTTCCCTCATCTTCCACCTGAACAACCATGGGGTGAACTTTTGCAACTTAATCCTTTACATAGGTCTTTAATTTCGAAAATTTATAACACTATTCAGTCATACGATGGTTATTTAACCTCCGATACAAAAGAAACTTGGGAGCGTGAATTAGGTCTTGTTTTTGGGAATCTGCATTGAAGGTCATTCATAAAACATCTATTTGTGCCCATTTGACCTTGATACAGTTTAAAGTTGTATTTAGATGTCACTATTCAAAGACAAGGCTGGCTCAGATTTTCCCAAATACAGTAGATATCTGTGACAGATGTGGACGCTCACCCTGCAGTCTCACACACATGTTTTTCTCTTGTCCAGCCCTGACAAATTTTTGACAAATATTAACCCTCTATCTCACAGGTGTCAAACATGTGGCCCGGGGGCCAAATCCGGCCCGCCAAAGGGTCCAATCTGGCCCTTGGGATGAATTTGTGAAATGCAAAAATTACACTAAAATATTAACAATCCTTTTAGTTCAGGTTCCACATTCAGACCAGTTCATTCTCAAGTGGGCCGGACCAGTAAAATACTATCATAATAACGGATAAATAATGACAATTCCAAATTTTTCTCTTTGTAAATGTAAATATTTTCATGTATTTTCATGTATTTACACTAAAACAAAGTATAATTTCGCAAAAAATGTGAATAATCTGAACAAATATGAACAACCTGAATTGTCTTAAGAGAAGTGAGTACAATTTTAACAATATTCAGCCTGTTATTAAATGTTTTGTGTATTTGTAGATCCACTGTGATCTGTAAATTATAATGTACATGCGTAAATGAGAAACTGAGGCATAATATTGTAAAAATTACACTTATTGTTTCAGTTTGTTCATGTTATTCACATCTTTTGAAAGGGTAGTTTGTAGATGTAAACATTTTCATAATATAAATTTACTTCTTTCGCTTTATAACTGAAAAGTTTGGAGCTGACATTATTTATATATTATTTTGTTATTATTTTACTGGTTCGGCCCACTGCAGATCAAATTTAGCTGAATGTGGAACTGAACTAAAATGAGTTTGACACCCCTGATTTATCTTGTACTAAATTAAAAAATGATTGTGTTTCCTGGTGTGTCCACACATACTGCGACATGTTTCTTCTTCTTCTTCGCATGTTGTAACGTCCGTCAACATCCGTTTTTTTTAATTCACCTGACTCTAGTTGTAAAAAAAGGTCTTTCAATTGTAGTTTTGCATGATATACCACCCAAAAAACCACCTCCTGCCAGCGCAAAAACTTTTAATCGAAAAATGAGACTTTTGGCGAAATTGTCGTTTTTCCATTAGGTAAATGTTTATGCGCCAGTTATATTTGCACAATTTGAGGGTCAATGGAAAAGCGAGTTGTGTTCATGCAGACCCTGTAGACAACATTGGACCTGAGATTGTTGACTCACTGTCCTCACTGGAACTGTTACTGTTACTATTTTGTAATGCATGCAGAATTACTAAAACTAGTTATTGGCCCGATAAAGGGTTAAGTTCGCAAATACCTGTCCGGTGCATGGAAACACAATCCACAAGGCTAAACACAGTCGGGTTCAAAGTGGAATTCTCCCCGAGTAAACTTCAAAAGGTTTCTTCATTAATAATTCTGATTTAAAAGCTCGTATTTGCAATTCTGATCGCTGCTACTTGACGGGACGGAGGTGAAGACTGGAGGACGCCTGCAGGGGATAGGATTTGGTGAGGGTGTGTGCTACTTCAACTATTTCCTAAATTATACCCCAAAAATGCTGACCCCCTTTGGAGCTGCAGCCACATGAGAATTCACTAAATATCCATACAAATATCCCCCAAGAATTAAGCCCAAAACAAATTGGTCAGTGTGTTTTTTTGTGGTGCATATTTATTTCACCTTTCCTAGTTCATTAACATTAATCCTGTGTGTAACCTCTGTTTCATTAGAGTAGCGTTAAATTACCCTGCTGCTGCTGCTTAACCTGCCACAAATACAAACGTCTCTAAAACCTAAAGCAAACGTGCCTTTCACACAAAGAGGAAACTGCAGCGTTATTTTAAGTTCACTTTACAAAAAACATGCTTTACTTTCTGTGAAGACATAACAACCATCGTTCCTAGAAGCGTCAGCGGGGTGATAAACTGTGTCTAACACATGCACATCATAGCCTTCATTGATGACAGTGATATTTAAAGCTGCAGAGTAAAGCGGTTTACCACATTAAATTCAACTTAAACGCGCAGACTGAAAACCTTGTGATGCAACTTCCTGTACTCTTGTGCAATGTAAATGTTGAAGCTTTGAGTAGCTAATTAAGATATAAGGTAGTTAGAACCAGAGGTGTTCATTTTGATTACTGCAGTGGAAACACAGATACAGGGGTTGGACAAAATAATGGAAACACCTAACATTGTGGCATCATAGAAGGTGTTTCCATTATTTTGTCCAACCCCTGTACTTGTGTAAGACTCTGGTACAAGGTGAAGATTCCACTTCTTTACTGCAGTAGAAGTGAAAAGTAAAGGCTCTGAAGTGTATAAACATATGAAATACACCTTACAAGGACATTTCATTCATCTGTTTTGGTGCAAACTCACTGAAACTCAACTTTTCAAACAAGTCTTTTATGTTGTGTAATGTTGTTTTGTTTTTACATCGTTTTTCTTGTGTCTTTTGCATCATTTTCATTTTGTTTCATCTTTATCTTGTTAGATCTTTTATGTCATTTTCATTTTGTGCGCATTCGTTATCACATGATCGATATGATCAGCATCCCGTGATGTACTGAGCACGTCTTTTGTATTATGTCCTGATAAAGACTCTGTGTTGCTAAAAATATATTTTCACTGGTGTCCCTGTAAGTAATAAAGGACAATAAATGACTTCTTTTTTCTATCAGAGTTCCTTAGACTTGTTTCTGGCTGTTGTAATTTTGCACTTTTACTTTTTACATTGATGATTTATCTTCTTTTTTTTTTTTTTTTCAGTCCTTTTTGCCTTTACAAACATTATTATTAGTTTGGATTAATGTTGAAAAAAAAACAGCAACAACAAAACAATGAACTAAATCACAAAATCAGAGATTATATTGTTTTGTTTTGTTTTTATTTTTATGTTGTTACATTTTATTATTTTATATTATTTTTTCATCTTGTTACATCTTTATTTTCATTTTCACCTTGTTACATTTGTTGTGCTTGATATGGACTAATGGATACATTAAAGAGTCATCTGTTCAGTATGTTACTGTTATATCCATTTAGGCTGAAATCAGTCTTGATGACACAAAGTTTTATAATGATGCAAAATAAAAACAATCAAGATAAGATAAAATAAGATAAGATACTTTATTGTCATGATACAGAATGTACAATGAAATTCAGGTGCACTATCAGGATACGGACTCATAAAATAGCAATAGCAATAAATAGTAATAATAACTAAAAAAATAAATATATAATAAAAACAAAATATGCATCACTCACATATCAACATCCATACATTCATTCCCTTACACATCAAACCTAATATAGGAGACATGAAAATGTAAGAAATATAAAATCCTCACATATATGTGAAAATAAGAGTTACCTGAAAACCTCCGTTCATTCCCATCTCTGGGGTGTAGTCTCTCTCTCTCCATCAGCTGCTTCTGTGTACGGTTGTGAAAAAGATGAATGAGACTGTGTTGTTTTGTCGTCTTTACACGCAGCCGTAAAACTCATGTCAGAAACAGTGCAGCTAGTTTGCTTAACAAACATTCACACACCCTAACACACACCGATGGGTCCATTCCCAGGGTGAGACCCAGGAGGGGGCCAGAGAGCAGCAGTGACACCCACTTCCACAGACACAGCAGGTAAACACACCATCCAGCCACTATGTTAGTAACAACACTTTCTACTATAAACACAGAAGATTTAAGGCCAGTGAAATGATTCAGCGCTGCAACCTGATCGCTGTGTCGTTCACCTTTCTCATGGCCTTGTCTAAAATGTCAGCATCTGTGTAAACGCTAAGGTAATTCACTTGAGGACTCCCCGCTGGTGGAGTGAATCGTTTATAGTGCACCCACATCCTCTTGGATCAGCTGCTGCTCCTTCTGTGGTTAATTATTGTTAAAATGTACAGAATTCCTGTCATTTGCAAGCACTGTGTGGCTTTTATGGTGATAGCAGCTGACATTTAAATGCACATGTCTGGTGTGTAAAACAGCACCTGCATAATTCAGCAGAAGAGTCTTGAGTCAGATCTGATCAGTTTTCCCCTACTGTACAAAACACAAATGAATGAACTTATGGTAAAGTGAGTGTGTTCTGTACTGAGCAGAACTGAGAGGCTTTATGACCAGGGCAGGGGAGTCCCCACTGTCTATATGGTGAGTCCTGAAATGGCACGGTGTAAAGCAGCTCTAGATTTCATAACCAGTTCATATGCATAAAGACACCATGAACTTCCCCTAACCATGACTCAGAGTGAAGATGATGAACAAAATAGATTAAACTAAACTGAATTTTTCAATACCTATATAGCTGTACATTTTCCACAGATTTTAGGCGCCGTTGCATTTTCTCTAGAATCCAAAAATACCTGCTTTAACTTTACCATGCAGTAGTTTAGTCACTATTACGTGATTAAGAGCCTTTAACCCTTAAAGACCCACTACTACTTTTGATCCAAGCAAATGACTCCTCTAAATATAATCTTTCTTGAGTGATTTATCACCATTTATTATTATACATTTTGCATTTTTCTTTGTATTTTCTTATTTATAAATTAACCCTTTCATGCATGAATTGTGAGAACTTGAGTCAAGATTTATTTTTTGAGTGTTTTTATTCCTCCTTAGCCATGAAAAAAACAATGTGATCAAGTCTTTTTTTCTATGGAGTTACAAAAATATCCATGCATTTAATTTTTGAAGTAAAGAAACGTGTTTAAAACCCAATGTCAGAAAGTGATATGAAAACAATGAAATAAAAAACATTTTTAATGCTGCTAATCTGATGTCTGCTCACATTTTAACATATTCTAATGATAATAATACTCACTTCATGGAGATAATATGCAAAAAAAACCCAAAACTTTTTGTCTAACAAATAACAATTGATTTACATTCAAACATGTTACTGCAGATCAGGTTTATCAAGAACTGCACAGTTACAGTAATGGTCTGAATGTTAGTGTTTGGGATGATGCATAAGTGTCTACTGTGTTGGCTGATATGGAACTAAAACCACAAAACCCATAAATATACAAGACAACAGCTGTAGAATAACTGTCCACTGTAGTGACCTATGCATGAAAGGGTTAACTGATGATGTAGATCAGGGGTGTTGAACTCATTGTAGTTCAGGGGCCACATTCAGGCCAATATGATCTTAACTAGGCCTGACCGATAACATAATAAATGAAAAAAGTAAAATTACATTATGAAAATGTTTACATCTACAAAGTTCCCTGAATAACACGAACAACCTGAAATGTTTTAAGAAAAATAAGTGCAATTTTAACAATATTATGCCTCAGTTTATCATTCACACATGTGCATTACAAGTTACATTACAAGTACAAATACACAAAACATTTAGTAACAGGCAGAATATTGGTAAAACTACATTCACTTTTCTTAAGTCATTTCAGTTTGTTCATATTTGTTCAAGTTGTTCACATTTTTTGTAAAAGTATAGTTTGTAAATGTGAATATTTTCATGTAATTTTACACAAAAAGAAAGAGAAAATTCGCAGTTTTCATTATTTCTAGGTTATTATGATAGTATTTTACTGGTCTGACCCACTTGAGATCATATTGGTCTGAATGTGGAACCTGAACTACAATGATTAACATCTTCAATGTAATTCATGCATTTCACAGATTCATCCCACGGGCCGGACTGGACTCTGTGGCGGGCCAGTTTTGGCCCACGGGCTGCATGTTTGACACCTGTGATGTAGATGTTCATAAAAGCTCAGACGAAATGCAGAGTTTATTATGTCAGAACAGAATAAACTGAAGAAAAACTGACTTCTAAAGCAAAATATACTAAACTAAACATAAAAATAAGCATCTACAACCACTGTCATGTATTAAACTAAATTAGTTTTACTGGTGAATCAATGTTGAAGAAGATGACGGTGTTTTATGTTCACTACGGAGCCTCTGAACGTCCAAATGGGTCAAAACTGATGACCACGAAAAGACGACAAACTGCATTTACAACAGTTATTTAAATGTATTGATAAGATTAGTGGCTCAACAGGCATATAACAGTTTAGATCAGTAGATGCTTTTGGTCTCTGACGGATGTTTGGGTTTTTGTGAGTTAACGCCAGCAATATCTGATGAGACTGATTGTAACTGCTTTATGCAACAGACATGCAAATTCAAGGTCATTAAGTCATTGCAGCTCGCTGGCACTTGTGTGTGTAGTTGTTGATAATATACAGTAACAATTCCAATTCCAGTCGTACTAAATACCAATTACACTGGTCTACTTGGTTTTTTTTTTGTTTTTTTTTTAATTATCCACCTCAGATATTAAATGTGCTGAATCTTACATACTTTAATCAGATGAATTTGAAAGCAAATGACAAAAGTGCTGACTAGCTAATGTTTTCTATGTATATAATAAAGTGTTATTACCCACATATATAGGTTTATTTTCATTTATACAATAGTTTTATAAATGTTCCAGTATAAAGAACCTGTAAAGTGAATGTATTGACATGTACAGACAATGTTTTGAAGTAGATTCTGCAGCTTTGAAACAAACACTCATTTTGAGTCAAACCCATTCTCTCATTAATTCTCACACAATTTCACATTTTGACTCAAGACTGCATCTTGGAAACTACAGCCACCAGCATTTTAGACTTCCTTTTTATTTTCTATTTCTTTTCTATTAGTAACTCATAATAAAAGTCATAGTCATTCATAAAGTTTCACTACTTTTATTCTGGAGGCATTTTACATACCAGTGAGTGTTTTATGTTTGGTTTTAGAATGGAGTTTTATTGTCATGTATTTTATGTATATTTTTAGTGTGAATGTATGGATGAAATCTTTATTGTCTGTAACTTCTGCTGCTGCTCTCCTGGCCAGGACACTCTTACAAAAGAGAATTTTAACCCCAAAGAGTCTTTTCCTAGTTAAATAAAGTTCACCTAAAAATAAATAAAAGAATAAATATATAAACAAGTGGTGCCAGGCGCAACAAATTCTGCCCCTCGCATGTATTTTAGCTTATTTTGACATTGATCCAGCTGATATCATCATGTCTATGCATGTGCTGATGTCAGTTGCCTCTATGTATGAGCCAAGTTTGAAGTAAATTGAAAAAAAATTGATGGTTTTATGGATGTGTGAAATTTCACCCATTATAAATGAATGGGAGAAGAAAACTAGATTTTAAAAATTCATTAAAAATTTGAACTTCGACCTACTTTTCCCAAAATGTCACATTTATTCTGGGTCACTGGCAATCTATAAACCCAATTTAGTATGAATGCAAGTGATAGTTTTGCTTAAAGGGTCAACAAACAAAGAAACAAACCAAACAAAAAACAATACCCCTTGCCTCCACTTTGAGGGGCGGGGTATTAAATAAATAGATAAAAGTTACTGTTAAAGAGTTTATGGGGCTCAGTGGCTGAATCCAAAGACTTCTACACAGTTAAGTATACATTTGAGGTTCTTGTACTTTTCTCATTTCCCCTTTTTACTACCTCATACTGCCACTGCTTTAAAACATCAACTGAATGAATATGTCTTTAAGGGTTGTAAAACTTCTACAGGCCTGTTTTTCAGCTCATGAAAGAATGATTATGAATGTAATGAATATATTCTCAGATATTTTTGTGAGCATATGATGATGATGATGATGTGGAATTTTATCATATGATGCCTGTGTTTCCTCTGGCTGCTCTGGTTTCCGCCATCATATAATACTGTATTTATAACAACCCCCCCACCCCCCAAACCAAGATGCTGGCTCCCATGTTGAGTCACTCCTTGGGCACCCGCTCTCCCTGATGGGATCTCCTCCAGGGCATTAGGGTGGGTACGATGCAGAAAAAAGATTTCCCTATAGAGACAATAAAAAGTAAGTGATCTGATAAAACTCGATGATTTTGTGTAGATTAAACTCCCCAACAGTACATAAAGTAAAATAACCTTTACCCTAAATGTAATAAATAGTAGAGTATAAATTCTTCAGCCACCATTGGGTTTATAAAGATTGCACATATGCAGTACTTAGTATGAACTCCTTTTACCATTAACATGTTTTTAGCTCTACTGTTCAGACAACATGAGATTTTCTACCAGGTTTCAATCGACACATGGGAATGCAGGTCACACTAAAATAAATACTAACTAAAATTAATAAGAAATAAATTAGAAGTAATAAATAAATAAATAAATAAATAAATAAATATTCACTGTAGCCTGTAGGATCCATTTGATTCCGATTTGTGTGCTTTTAATATCGTGCACATATTTCCATTATTTTCTTGTTATCTTTTAAGAAAAGTCACTGATAAATAAATATATATATCATCATTATAAACCTGCAGAAACAACGAAGTTAAATGTGGCAATAACAGCAATAAAATTAATCCAGAAGCATCATATATAACAGTAAAACATTGGACTAATTCCTATACTGTACCTATATTGTGCTGGTAATACTTACTTTTCCAGAAAAAATCCCCTGTGTGATGTTTTGTGACATCTGGCAGTGAAGTTGCAGATTCCATCCATGTGAATACTCCCTCATCCTGACCTATGGTGGCCACAAAAAAACATTAAATCCCACATTAGAGTCAGTGTTTTTTAATTCATTCTGAGCTTTTTAGTTACAGTAAGTGGATCTGAACTCAGGTCCATACTTGGAGTAATGCACTTTAACACTGGATGCCTCCTGCTGTAAACCAGAAAAACACAGAAAAGAAGATCTGTTTGGAGTTCATGGTGATGCTTATGATGTATGGATGCAAATAGGTGAAGTCTGTGATTATGCTAATGTGAAGGTAATTCTGAATATTACACTCTATTTCTACAATCAAGATCCTCCTTAACCCATAAAGACCCTAGTGCTATTTTTGTCCCAAATGAATTTTCCCTCTATATTTAACCTTTATTAAATGATTTATTGAAATATTACACTCTGTATTTTGTATTCTTGAGTAAAAATCAGGTATTTTCCTATATTTAATTTATTGATCATGTAGCTCAGGGGTGTCAAACTCATTTTCTTCCAGGGGCCACGTTCAACCCAATTTAATCTGAAGTGGGCTGGACCAGTAAAATAATAACATGATAGCCTATAAATAATGGCAACTCCAAATGGTTTTAATGCAAAAAATAACATTCAATTATGCCAATATTTACATTTACAAACTATCCAAACAAAAAGGATGTGAATAACCTGGAAAAATGGAATTTGTTAAGAAATATAAGTACAGTTATATTAGTGATACAGTAATAGTGATACAGTTTTATCACTATTATGCCTCGACTTATCATTTATACATGTGCATTATTGGTCAGATCTACAAAGGCACAAAACATTTATTAACAGGCAAAATATTGTTAAAATTGCACTTAATTTTCTTCAGACATTTCAGGTTGTTCATATTTGTTCAAGTTATTCACATTTTAAAGGATAGTTTGTTAATGTAAACATTTTCATAATTTAATGTTTTTTGTACTAAATCAAAGAGAAAAAACTGGTGTTGTCATTATTTATAGGTTATTATGATATTATTTTTGTGTTTGATGCCTGAACTTGCACTTTGCAAATTCATCCCGTGGGCCGGATTAGAACCTTTGGTGGGCCGGTTTTGGCCCCCGGGCCGGATGTTCGACACCTGTGATGTAGATGTTCATAAAACCTCAAATTAAACTTGAGGGGTTATACTCAATAACAGAGAAAAACTGACTTTTTTAGTAAAATATATCATTAACTGAACATAAAACAATTCTCTATTCATTGTCATTTATCCAACGCCATGGGTTTTACTGGTGAATCAATGTTGTAAAAGATGATGGTGTTTCCACGTTCACTACGGAGCCTCTGAATGTCCAAATGGGTCGTGTCTGATGACCATGAAAAGATGACAAACTGTATTTCACACCAATTATTTACATGTATCGATACGATTAGTGGATCAACTGATATTTAACTTTTTATATCAGTGAATGATTTTGGTTGCCGGTGGATGTTTGGGTCTTTATGGGTTAATCTCCCTGAATTTTACACACTGGACCTTTAACTATCAGCAGATTCTTCCACACTGTTGAATATTAACCTTTTATTGCACAAGTGACTATTTTTGGTAATTCCCGCAAACATTAAATTGTTTGGCCAATCCTGTGCCTCAGTGAAGTCAAGAAGCATGTTGGTTTTTCTAACACTATACACTGATTCAGAGAGATTTTAAAGAAATTTTGAAGCTGTAAATCAGGGGTGTCAAATTCATTTTAGTTCAGGGGCCACATTCAGCCTAATATGATCTAAAGTGGGCCGGACTAGTAAAATAATATGAATAAACTTATAAATAATGTCAACACCAAAGTTTTCTCTATGTTTTGAGTGAAAAAAGCAAAATTCCGTAATGAAAATGTTTACATCTATGAACTGTACTTACAGTTTATAGTTTAGTTTATTTGAAAGGGGACAATGTAATTTCATAAAACACATGGTTACACATGGTTAAAAAAAGCCAGAATTAGCCAGAAGGCTAGTTTTCATCTGTAGTCCCCTGGCCAAGTTTTAAAAAGGCAGTAAAAAAAAAACATTTACAGGAGAAAGACATGGTTAGACACTTGATAGGGCACTAATGTAACAAATAACATATACATAACAGACTGTTAAGGGAGCACAAAACACACAATACCTGTACAATATAATACAAGATACATATTCGAACACTTACTATACAATTAAAAGAGAATAAGACATCATAACATATCACGACAACATTTGATCACAACATCAAACCATCACAACAGGCTTGTCTTGAACACAACATGAACAAATATGAACAACCTGAAAATTCTGAAGAAAAATAAGTGCAATTTTAACAATATTATGTCTCAGTTTATCATTTATACATGTGCATCACAATGTACAGATCACAGTGGATTTACAGAGACAAAAAATATTTGGTAACAGGCAGAATATTATTCAAATTCTGCATACGTCTCTTAAGAAATTTCATATTGTTCATATTTGTTCAGGTTATTCACATTTTTTGTAAAAGTATAGTCTATAAATATAAACATTTTTGTGTAATTTTACTTTTTTTTTTTTTTTACACTAAAACAAAGACAAAAAATAGCGTTTTTCATTATTTATAGGTTGTTATGATTGTATTTTACTGGTCTGACCCCCTTCAGATTGAATTGGTCTAAAATGATTTTCATATCCTTGATTGTTAACATCTTCATTATAATATTTGCATTTCACATATTCATCCCAGGGGCCGGATTAGACCCTTTGGCGGGTCGCTTTTGGCCCCCGGGCCGCGTGTTTGACACCTGTGCTGTAAATAGTAAATATGAGTGATTGTTGTCAGTTTATGACCTTATATAACTTGTTTTATTGTATTTGTTTACTTTTTAGTAAGTGCTGCTCAGATGTTTTATGGCAAGAGGAAGGAGACGGTTGTCATGCCAACTGATGAGGACACAAATGATGATGTCCAATAACACACTAAGGTTGAAATTTTCAACTTCTGAGTATTTCAATGAGTGCGCTATAAAGGATTAAAGCACCTTCCTTGTGAAATGGTAACACTGTGTGATGACGTGGAGAACTTCACTATAGGTTTAATATGTTCTTCTAAAAGTCAGTTCTTGGGCAGTAATTATCCATGTACCCAACCTCAAGACATGAGCTTCAGTCTAAAATGTCATGTTTTTAATCCATTTGGCCAGTTTTAGTTCTACTTTCTACAGCATTTACACATGAAAATACAGTGAAAATGAAGCTTACGGCTGCAGGAAAGCCTATAATTATAATGTGGATGGCCAACAGTCTTACATACCGGAGCCGGAGTTGACTGACAGACTTGTAGAATAAACTCCAATTACTACTCTGTCATACTTCCACATAATAATGCAGCCTGTTCTAGCCGTGACAGAGCTTATTTTTCACTGCCAGGAACGAGGAGGGCTAACAGATATAGTACTTTGGAAACACAGAGCGTTTGACGTCTGTACAGTCTGTGACAGCTCCATATACTGTGGCGTTTTCAGCAGTATAGGGTGCACTAGAGCCATTAAGATCACTTTGGTTGTATCATCATTATTTGTGACTTGGAGCCAAACCTTTGATTAGAAGCCGCTGTTTAAAGTAAAGCTGGAACTTTATAGCCGTACAGTTCAGACTGTTATTTTAAGAAATCTTTTTAACCCAAACAAAGTGATGGGTTTAAATGAAATAAAAGTGCCTCACTGGGTACGGAGACCGGTGGAGCATGATTCCTGGAAAGTGCTTTCCCATGTGTGGGCGGGCAGATCAGTTGGACAGGAGCAAGTAGCAGCTTGTGTTGGTGTTTGACTCAGGAGAGGGCATACTTTTGAGCACACTCCTGCCAAGTAACAGCCACTCAGAGACCTCCCACAGCTGTCTGACTATTTTTTACACCAACCCTGGGAACGTAGAGTTAGCTGCTCACCTGCAGCATGTCTGGACATTTTTGTAATCTACGAACTCTGCTTCAGGGAACTTCGGAAAAGTACTTTACATCTAAGTTATGTGAAAAAAGGGGGGAAAAGATAACTGAGATAATCTGTAGTGAGGGTGGCGGGGTCGTATTTCTTGATGTGGAGATAACACGTGTACGTTCATGCAGACAGCACATGCACACTTACATATACATGCACATTAGTGTAGTAAACCTTAGCGTAGATCCTTTAGATAAAGAGATTAAATGACTGGGGGTCTGAGCTGTGATTTTAATTGAAGATTTGCTGATTAAGACATACTAATGCTTAATGGCCCTCTTCTATTTATATCTCATGACAACCTCACTGACCTTTAGTAGTAAAAGAAGGCTAGAGAGCAAATTTTATCACTGACTTTAAAACCACACATGCATTCAGTTACTTTAATCTTGTAATTCTGGTATTTTTATATGATAATTGGATAACATATCAATGCATGATGTTATTACTGTACAAAAACGACAGTATAATGGGAAAAAAGTTAAAAGGTGTTGCATGTAACATGACTAAACTAGTTCAAACTTGTATTTTTAAAGCATCATTACACAATATCATGCAATAGTGTATTTGCAGATTTGCATAATTCTGCACATTATTGCCACTGGAAGCACTGTGTTCTGTGTTTCTCATGTATGTTGTAGACGTTGGCAGTCTGCTCTTATATCTATAGTGGCACAGCATGCTGTCGTGGGTTCACAGAGTGCAAATTTGTGAATGAAGCTCCTTCCATTTATGGCGCTGGCAGAGATGTCATGGCAAGAGGAACTTCATGTGATACTGCGTTCGTTTCCTCTCTTCAGTTTCAGCTGTTATGTCCTTGTGTCAATGAAAAAAAAACTGCCATTCACTACTGTATGTGTTTCTGCGTGATGTATTTCTGAGTCAGCAGCTCGCTATGATTAGACAAAGACATGTTGAAAATGTAAATATTTAATTATTTGCACTGCAGTTAAGTTGTTGCCTTGTAGTCTGCAGTGCATATCAATGAGTAACTACATAGTGCTTGAGGTAAACTTTTCCTTTCTTCATTAGTTCCTGTTACTGATGAATCATGTGTTTTTGTTACTCAAATTGAAAGGAGTGAGAACTGTTACTGTTAACAACTGCTCTAATCTATTTCTTCAGACACTGAAAGTGCGTTATCACTGTGCCACCCTCAAAACCGTGATTATAACTGCTTTTCACAATGTCCTGAACCCTTTTAAATATTTGGGGTATGCATCAGCAACCAGGGAACCATGGTTCCTAAAAACTTTACACCTTACCTAACCTGTGTGTAATTATTACTTTACCTTTCACACAAAAACCCTGCAATCACTTCCTTAACCCATAAAGACCCAGTGGTACTTTTGTGTTAGTTCCCAATTGAATTTTTTCTCTCTATTTAACATTTCTTAAGTGATTTATCACCATTTATTACACTATAATCCTCTGTATTTTGCATTTTTTCAGTCATGATCGGGTATTTTCCATTATTTAATTCACTGACCATGTAGATGTTCATAAAAATTCAGATAAAAGTTAAAGGTTATTATATCAGACACAGAGAAAACTGAAGAAAAATCAACTTTTTCACAAACATATCAATAAATGAACATAAAAACAAGTGTGTCCACACACTGTCATATATCCGACTTCATGGGCTTCACTGGTGAATCAGTGTTGTAAAAGATGACGGTGTTGTGGTTGCATGTCTGTGTTCTTCACCTCATTCTCTTTGCCTTGTTCACTCTGTCACAGCAGATTAATGTGAACAGCTGATGTGTGGATTTGTTACTGGTATTATTTGTTACTGGTATTATTTGCTACTGGTATTATTTGTGTGAACGTGGTATACAAAATTCTGTTCATGCTTTCTTTTCTTATTTTCATCATTTAATAGGCCTTATGTATTTTATTGTATTTTTTGTAGTTTTGTTTGTTTTGTTTTTTTTCTCTCTTCTGCCCAGTTTACTCAGTTCTGGTTGTAGTTACTGTTACCATTATAATTATCACCATGGTTGTTACTGTTTGTATAGTTGATACTTTCTTGTGAGGGTCTTCGCCACCTTCTTCTCTCTTGCCCTCCCCCCATTTCAGGTCTGGCATCGAAATGTTGTTCAACAAAACTCATAATAAACACAGTAGAATATCAAGGGGAGCTTCATATACTTTATGAAGTTACCCTTAGCAAAGCAAATTTGTTCAACACCAAAAGGCAGCCAGACTACCATTCTGCTGTTAGGATGCTGGACAAGACAAGTAGGAAAAAAAAAAAAAGAAGATGACAGAGTTTCCACGTTCACTACGGAGCCTCTGAACGTCCAAATGGGTCATATCTGATGACCATGAAAAGATCACAATCTGCATTTTACACTAATTATTTACATGTATTGATAGGATTAATGGATCAACAGGTATTAAACAGTTTAGATCTGTGGACTGTTTTGGTCACCGGTGGCTGTTTGGGTCTTTATGAGTTAAAAATGTTCACTTCTAATACAGTAAGTCATCTGATTGCTATAAAGAAGATTAAAAAGAGATCATCCAGAGTCCTGTATAACCTGATACCAAAACTTATTTTATATAATCATTTGGATGTTTATGTGCAAAATATAGCACAGAGAAAAAAAAACAATAAACTAAAGAAATAAGAATCAGAATGAACTTTATCGAAAAGTAGATTTCCACATTTGAAGAATTTGTTTGGTGTATTAGAGATAAACAATATCAATAACACAAAACATTTATTTAGGGAAAAAAACAACAAACAGAAAACAAGTGCAATGGTGACAGGCTGTACAATAAGATATGATGGACAGATTTTACAGGTAATTTCAAAGTTAACCTATAAAGACCGAAAAGCATCTACTGATGTAAACTGTTTAATACGTGTTGATCCACTAATCCTATCGATACATGTAAATAATTGGTGTGAAATACAGTTTGTCATCTTTTCATGGTCATCAGACACGACCCATTTGGACGTTCAGAGGCTCCATAGTGAACGTGGAAACACCGTCATCTTTTACAACATTGATTCACCAGTAAAACCCATGGAGTTTGATAAGTGATAGAAGACATAGATGTTTGTTTTTATGTTCAGTCATTGATATCCTTGCTGAAAAAGACACTTTATCTTCAGTTTTCTCTGTTGTAAAATGATAACCTTTGAATTTACTGAGTTTTTATGAACATCTACATGATCAGTAAATTAAATATAGGGGGAAAAACTGATTTACACAGAGAGATGCAAAATACCAAGGATCAAATTACAATAAATGGTGATAAATAACTTAAGAAAGGTTCAATAAAGAGAACATTCCATGTGGGAACTGCCACACAAGTAGCACTGGGTCTTTGTGGATGAATAATATTCCAGCCTCTTTTTCCTTTCCTTGTTTCCTGTATTTGTGAAATCTTGAAATGTAAAGCTGAATCATGCACATTTTTACATTTTTATCAGTAAATTCTCACATTATGAGAATTCAAGTTTGAGATCTGCCCTTATTTCTCACTGGTGGGTGTCAGAGTGGGTTCATGCTGAATTTGAGCATAGGTGAGAAGTCACACCTGAATTCTGTAGAATGCACTCTGCAGCGGGCACAGCAGCATGTGAGGTGTGAATGAAAACCACGTTTCTCACCTCCTGTGTTTAAAAAAAAAAAAAAAAAAAAACGCAAACAATGCTGCTGCTGCACGGGCCAGAGTGAGGGATTTAGCAAGTGGCAGATTGTTGAATGGGAGAGAGCAGACCGCTGGCGCTGGTGAACAAACACAGCAGCTACATCAAAAGGCAGAGGGCGTGAACTGAGGCTGGACCACTACAATAAGGTCAGACTGTCGGGACACCGTCCTGAACACAAATGCACTTCCTACACAGATAATGAGGAGGATCTGAATAAAGACACTTACTCTAAGGCTGAAAAGCTATGTATATATCTATGTGTGTATGTATGTATGTGTGTTTGTATGTATGTATGTATGTGTGTATACGTATGTGTGTGTATGTATGTATCTGTGTATGTATCTATGTATGTAGGTGTGTGTGTATGTATGTGTCTGTATGTATATATGTATGTGTATATTTGTATGTATACGTATGTATGTGTGTGTATATATATGTATGTATGTATGTGTATACGTATGTATGTGTGTATGTATATGTGTGTGTATATGTATGTATGTGTGTATGTATGTATGTGTATACGTGTGTATGTACAGGGTGGGGAAGCAAAATTTACAATATTTTGAGGCAGGGATTGAAAGACAGTATATGACCAATTAGTTTATTGAACGTCATGAGAATTTATTTGCCACAAGAAAATTGACATAATAGAAAATGTTTTTATTCTATGTGTCCTCCTTCTTTCTCAATAACTGCCTTCACAGGCTTCCTGAAACTTGTGCAAGTGTTCCTCAAATATTCGGGTGACAACTTCTCCCATTCTTCTTTAATAGTATCTTCCAGACTTTCTCGTAACAGTTTTGCTCATAGTCATTCTCTTCTTTCCATTATAAACAGTCTTTATGGACACTCCAACTATTTTTGAAATCTCCTTTGGTGTGACGAGTGCATTCAGCAAATCACACACTTTTTGACGTTTGCTTTCCTGATTACTCATATGGGCAAAAGTTTCTGAAAAGGTATGGATAATAGTGTTAGGTATGATTATGACATCAATATATGTTTGGTTTCAAAACAATTGACGTAGTGCCTGCTGAGAAAAAACAACTAAATGTTCATTGTAAATTTTGCTTCCCCACCCTGTATGTATGTGTGTATGAATGTATCTATGTACATATGTGTGTGTATGTATGTGTCTGTATGTATATATGTATGTGTATATTTGTATTATGTATACACATGTTGTGTATATGTGTATGTATGTATGTGTCTGTATGTATATATGTGTGTGTGTGTGTGTGCATGTGTGTGTATATGTATGTGCATATTTGTATGTATGTATGTATATGTATGTTGGGTATGTAAGTATGTATGTATGTATATATATGTGTGTGTGTGTGTGTGTGTGTATGTATGCACTGTATGTATGTATGTATGTGTATATTTGTATGTATGTATATGTATGTTGTGTATATGCATATGTATGTTGTGTGTGTGTGTATAAGTGTGTATGTGTGTATGTATGTATGTATGTATCTAATCAGATCTTTAACATTGCTGGTAGTCGAGGAATGGTTAGACATTCAAATCAACCAGTTGTTGCTTGTTTTTTCAGGATGTGTTCACGCCCAGACCAAAAAACACTCCCCCTAAACCCAAGATGACTCATTTTTACACTTAACCCTTTGACTGGAATAAACAAGCAAGACCTTTGGGTGTTAAATATTGAACTTTATGTACACAGTTCTGTCAAACAATTACATCTGTCCAAAATAATACACAAACAATCAGAATCAGAATAATTTATCAGTCATAGTCATTGCTCCATTCAAGTATAACACAAAAAACAAAAACATAAAACCCCTTTACGTTCACATTCTGTCACTTCAGCTGCTCTTTGACATTAAACTTTTACTTAATAGACATTGTAACAGGTATATATAACAGCACAGGAGACAACACAACAGGTATACATTAGAAATTTCACTTTGTCAAAATGTATTCTACTTGAGGAGAGTGATTTCTTCTTCTTTTGTTTTTTTTTTCTACAGCTGAGTAAAAGAATGAATTGTTAGAAAAATGGGACGTGTGAAAGCACCAAAGCAAGACATGTACAGTCATAAAAAAAAAAACCCAATGTGAGATAAATAGTAAGTGCATTGATTGTGAATACACGTTGTTGTGTGCCAGCTGTGTGTTTGTGTGTCAAACTGATTTGTGTGATGAGGTGGCGCAGTGGTGGGAAACTCAGTCATCCTTCACCAGTTTGGGAGTTCAAGCCTGCTGCAGGAACTGCTGGGTGGGCATCCCCTGGTTCATTCATTACCTCAAGTCCTGTAGCAATTTTGCGTGGGACGTGAAGCACGACAGCACATTCCTGTACCTCCGAAAAAGGGAGTGGGAGTTGACAGAGGTTTATTTTAATGAGTTTAGAGTTTGTTTAACCTTGTTTCTTTCTTCTAGATCCAACCTCGCCTTCACATAAAAGCGAGTAGAAAGAGAAACGGCTTGACCCGGCGGAGTCTGAGGCAGAGATGGCTTGTAACAGTTTTGTAATGAGAACAAAAAAAAAAAAAAACCACTTCTCAGGATGAGTGTCTCAAGTGAAAGCTGAAACAAGATTTGACTGTGAGGGAGGGACTGGTTACAAAACGCTGCCTGTGAGGGAAGATAAAAAGTGACCGTGGCAGATGGATATCCAGCACAGTGACCATGACTAACCGCTCAGCTGACCACATCCAAAGTCTTCTGATGAATTGAAGGAAGACAGAGGGATATAGTGTGAAATCTGTGATAAGAACAGGCAGCTGCTCTACACTCAAACCTGCACAATGAACTGGAAGTGGCAGACAGTCCAGTGATTACTCAGCTACAAATGAACAAGACGTTACCTCTGCACCGCCGCCTTCTCCATCTTCATTTACAGCGAAATCATCTACATACCACTTCAATATTCAAGAATGTTTACTGTCATTATTGCAACATCACTACATTTTTCTTAAAAGTAGCTCTCAAATGGATAAAAAATAACATAAAAACACTCCAGAATATGTAATTCAATATAAAAACATTAAAGAATACGTATATGAAGACTATGTACGTCCCAGTGTGTGTAATCCCCCGACTCGGTTTCTTTATTATTCATTGTAACCGCTGCGATCACTATAGTTTCTGCTATATTAATAAACATTAAAAGATAATGGGACCAAAAAAAACTGAAGCAGTGACACAATCATACACTTTCTATAAGTCGAATGTTCAGCTTGAAGAATTTTGAGCTAAAAACGAAAATGAAAGCGTCCGCATCGTTGAAAATAATGCCACAGTTTACCCACAACCACAGCACTTTACAGGAACTGCACCTAACACTGATGAGATTTTTATTTCTCTTTGAGCGTTTGCAGATTAAATTATTTCAATGTTTAATCAGTACCATCCCTAAAGTATGTGCAGTGTAGTTTTATTCAGTCTCAATATGACTCAACAGAAAAAAATAAGGGACAAAATTATAATAAACAAAAAAAATGGGCAGGACTCTCACCTGTAGAATGTGTTTAAAATATCTACAAAATCAAAAATCCAGGACTAGACTAGACCAGACTATAGACTATAGTCTAGACTAGACTAGATTAGACTAGAGTAGACCAGACTACACTAGACTAGACCAGACTACAGACTATAGTCTAGACTAGATTAGATTAGATTAGATTAGACTAGACCAGAATAGAATAGAATAGAATAGAACAAAACAGGATAGAACAGTACAGAACAGAACTGAACAGACCAGACTAGAATAGAACAGAATAGAATAGAATAGAACAGAAATGAACAGTATAGAACAAAACAAGACAGAACAGTACAGAACAGAATAGAATACAATAGAATAGAATGAATAGAATAGAACAGAATAGAATAGCCTGTATGTCATAGTGTGTACAATGTGTGT
Source organism: Sphaeramia orbicularis (assembly GCF_902148855.1). Taxonomy (NCBI): domain Eukaryota; kingdom Metazoa; phylum Chordata; class Actinopteri; order Kurtiformes; family Apogonidae; genus Sphaeramia; species Sphaeramia orbicularis. Next base: position 13,359,437 of record NC_043976.1, on the reverse strand, counting down.
GTGTATGAAAGGATGTTAAAAATCCGTCAAATGAGAATCTGAGTTTTTCTAGTTGCTTTTGTAGTTTTCTAGTCCATTAAAAGTGTGTTTCCTGTAAATAATAAACGAACATCGAACCACCTGAGTGGTAAAGGCGATGACACAAACTGTTGTAGTGGACATAAGAGTCTATATGTGCGAGTCTTGAAAACATTACTTATTTCAGAATTTGTTAAATAACTTTGCAACAAGACCTGCTGTGTTCTCACACTGGTTTGCACAACCCTTTTGTAATTACATTACCGCAGCCGTCACACACACACCTTGTTCGTGCCTCTTGAAACATTTCCAGCTCTGCGATCCTAATTGGCTAATTGGTCTGAGGGACGACTAACCCAAACACATCCTCTTGCACTTCCTTTAAATGTACACGTCAAGAGAAAAAAAACACACACGGCTACAAAAAGTCGTCAAAGCAGGACGTCACATCCTTCGTTAAAGAGCACGACGGCGACTGTAACTGCATCAAAATAACAGGTCATGAGTGCATGCGCATGTTCTAAATTCTGTTAATTCAGCTGCAGTCAACACTTTAACCTGTCCAATTGGTTCTTTGGAACAACAAATCTGGCATGAGTGAGTATATTATTATTATGATGATGACTATTAATATTGAGAAAACTATGATCACATTGAATTATATCTGTTCTGTTCTCTATTTGTTAATTCAGTTATGATAAACTGACCCAAAGTATCTGTGAGTCACGCCTAAAAGACATGAGAAATAATGGGATAACTGGAAATAACGCAGGACAACACCTAATTCATCAAGCTGCGGCTCTGTGTTGTGGTTAACATTTCATAATAGTGCTCATACGGCTTCGTATACGCGTAGACGGACCATGTGAATAACGTTGGAGAGCTCACCCAGATGAAATGCTTTCACTCTCCGCAGCTGTAAACAGGAGTTAGTGATGCAGAACACCCAGACACCAGCCTCAGTGTAATGTGCACGCTTCACTCGCCTGTTGGACGCTTAGAAAAACACACACACACATTTAGTAAACATCAGAACTAGACTGAGAAATTTATTCAGGCAACTGTGCAGCTTTTTAAAGAACATTCAACGCCGTTAACGTGCCAGAGAAGATGATATCCACACAAACATGCAAGTTAAAATTTACAGCAAAACACATTCCTCTCCTCTTTCACTGCTGTGTGGTTGGATACCTGATTTTTTTGATGTTATTACGAACTCTGGCCCCAATTTCTCACAACTGTAGTAATTACTGATTCAACAAGCTGTGAGAACTGAAAATACTTCTCCATTTCACTCCCTTCTCTAAATGTTGACACAACCCGACCTATGTAAATTATGTTTAATTCAATATATCACACAAATGTTAATAACAGTCTTGGAGTCTTTTTGCATGTAATCTGAGCCCGTTTTACTGTCATTTCTTGCAATATTTAATAAAGAAAATATGTCCTATAACTACTAAAGCACAGGTGTTAAATATAAAGCCTGTGGGCCAAAACCGGCCCGCTAAAGGGTCCAGTCGGGCCCGTGGGATGAATTTCTGAAATGCAAAAATGACACTGAAGATACTGACAGTCATGGATGTCAAACTCATTTTAGTTCAGGTTCCACATACAGACTAATATGATCTAAAGTGGGTCAGACCAGTTAAATAACTATCACAATAACCTATAAAGAATGACAACCAGGGTGCCATTTGTTGGTTGCTGGTTTTTACATCCCTACTTCTGCTCAATGAATTTCATCTTCGGGAGGGGGGGCAACCAACCAATGTAAATAACAGGCACGTTGTGACAGTTTTCTTATACCTATATCCTACATTACTGGCACTAATATTCACCTGAACCGAACTGTCGGCAGTCTCAGAATTCGCGCCGTAAAAGGGGGGTAAATGTGACAAATTCATGGGGCCCAGCATTTGTGGGGGGCCCATAGAGCAGTGAAGGGGGTCCAGTGGATACAGGTTAGAAGTTGTGAAAATTTCGTGTAAGATCTGCTATATAAGAAACAACTGAAAAAAGTGTATAAAGACAAAACAATAAGATTATATGAACGGTTATAAGTTTTTACATTTTGCTTTGTATTTGTTTTGCATCTTGTGACATGTTTATTTACTTATTTTGGTCTGGCATCGTAATTGTTTTGCATCATTTCGTCAGGTATATATTTATCTATGTTTTGTTTGTTATGTACTTCCTAGATATGTACTTTTGCATTTGGTTTTGTATTCATTTTGTATTATCTTTGGATGTATTTTGTTTGGTTTGTTTAACTTTATACAGTATGACTTTACAGCTAGTTGTGTATGGTTAACCATTAAGGGTATTATTATTTAGAAGGGGGCAGGAAATATAAGATTTTCTTCACCCTGCTCCTTTTCCAGCATGGGTGTGTACATGTTTGTTCACCTGATGATTATTGAATGCCTGCTGATAAAATGTACAACCATGAATGAAATAAATGAATGAATGAATGAATGAATGAATGAATGAATGAATAAGAGAGGAATAGAACCCGGGAGTTGGACATTGAAAGCATGTAAAGGTTCACTTTCCTTTCACACCAGCATTAGTTATGTTAGTTATGGACCGCATCCCCCCCTCCCCGTTTTTTTTTTTTTTTTTTGACAAATAGCACCCTGATGACAACTACACGTTTCTCTTTATTTTAGTGTAAAAGTAAAATTACACAAAAATGTTGACATTTACCAACTATCCTTTCACACAAAATGTGAATAATCTGAACAAATATGAACATAAAATGTCTTATGAAACATACATGTAATTTTACCAATATTCTGCCTGTTAGTACGTTTTGTGTATTTGTAGATCCACTATGATCTGTGAGTTGTAATTCACATAGGTAGATGATAGTGAGGTATAATATTGTTAAAATTGCACTGATTTTTCTTAAAAATGTGAATAACATGAACAACCTGAAATTTCTTAAGGAAACGTACTTTCATAATGTAATTCTACTTTTTTCATTGTTATTATTTCACCGTTCTGGCCCACTTCAGAGCATATTGGGCTGAATGTGGCCCCTGAACTAAAGTAAACAGAGAATTATTAAGTCTGACATTAAGGCTAGAACTTTAACACCCAGGTCCATGGTTCCTATAGAGGCTGATGTACGTTTACAAGTAGGTGGGTATTTTTGAAAACAGAGATTTTTCTTTACATTTGTGCCTATTATTTACACATCAGTGACGCGCATGTGCACTGAAAATGACAGTTTCTAAAAACTCAGGCCAAAGCGGAAATTTCGGCAAATCTCCATTTTCGCGTTTGCGTTTAAACAGAGGGAAATACGAAAACGGAGATTCTCAAACAGACGTCACAGTTTTCGAAGAAAATATTCTACCACTTCACATGTAATGTTACAGTTTGGTGCTAGCAAATGTTAGCATCTTAGCTAATTAGCGCATACTGCATCTGCTTAACAGGATCTTTGTGTATTAACTTGATAAAGAATAAGGGTTTTATGAGGTGTTTCCACACTTTCATACTTCATATGCTGCTCATCAGTCCTTTATCTGTTCTGTCCAGTTCAGTGGAAGGTAAATGAAGTAATAATTTACGTCTGTGACAGCAGTCCTCATGAACTAAAGACAAAACATGATTGAAAAACAGACCACAGCTGTTAACGACTATACAACTAGACTAACACGGTTCCACTCAACAGAGTTCAAACCCTTTTTCCTCCGCTCCGGCTCATCAGAAAAGCAGTTTGTGATTGTAAATGAAGTCACCAGCTCAAACATTTGCATTGTACTGGTCACGGTTATAATAGTTTTGGATTTTTCATTATAGTTTAGTTTTATTTAGTTTTGACTTTTTTTTTCTCTAATTCAGTTAGTTTTAACTACTTTTTAGAGTAGATTTGCTAGTTTTTATTAGTTTTCGTTATTTTCTAAATGCTTAGTTTCAGTTTAGTTGTAGTTTTTTTTTTTTAATATCTTTTATCTTCTTCGCCGTTGTATTCAAATAAATCCCAGACAGGACTCTACTGCTTACTCCCACCTTTAGTCTCCATGTTTCCAGGTAGAGTTAGGACAAGAAGACGACTGTAAACCACAAGTGACCACAAGTGACGGATCATTAAATATCATACAGTGCCACTAGCTAAAATTGCTTGAGTGAAATAAATCGATTTCATATCAATCTGACATTGACAAAGACGAAAACTAAGGGAATTTTATCCATAATTTTTTATACGTTTTAGTTTGTTTTTTAAACACACAATACAGTTTCAGTTAATTATCGTTTTTTAATTTTAATTATAATTTTTATTTATTTCAGTTAACGTAAATGTTTTTACAATTCTAGTTTTCGTCATTTTGTTAGTTTTCATTAACGATAATAACCTTGGTACTGGTTACAGGTCTTGAATTTGTTTGGACTCGGAACCAGAAAAACGACATCTCCATAGGGTCATAGCGGAAGCAGCGTTTTGCTGTGATTCTTTTCAGGATTCTGATTGGTTAACGGTACTCAATCGTCTCACCGCATTACCATCTACAGGCCTGGCATGCTCTTGACGGTGTAGATACGGGGCCATGTAAACGCAGATTTTTCTGAAAATGGTCACGTCTGCACAAATTTCTTTTTTTGAAAATCAAGAGGGGGAAATACCCGTTTTCAAAAATACCTGGCTATGTGTAAATGTAGCATAAGGGGACCTGAGGACACCTTAGTACTGGTGAAAGTGATGAGCACTGTCCCTTTAAGCAGACCGCGTGACAGTTGTAACACTAGGTACTTCCCGACCACAATGTAGATCACCACAGGGGCCCATTCAGGGTGTATCTGTGTCCTCGCAAAGAAAGAGGGAAGTAGATAGTATTAAAAACCATGCAGCCTGCGTGTGTATGTGTGGATGTGTTGGTGTGTGCTGCGCTAAGACTCAATGAAACCCAATCCAAGGCTTCGTCTTTTGCCTCCGTATCCTTCCCATTCAGATCAGTGTGTTCGTTGATGAGTGGAGCAGCTGCAAGAAGGCCCACGAGGGTCAACAGCACCCCTCCTGCAAATGAGAAAGGAGAAAACAGCGTGTTAGAATCCTGATATGACTGTTTGTGAAAGACGCTTTTGTGTCATAATGCGAGCTATCAAAAAAAAAAAAAAAAACACTGAGCCTTGCAGATTAACACCTCCTTTCATTATGACTAGCAGAAAACAGCGGCATAAATATGACTTCACAGGTACACACATTTATAGATGTTAGTTTTAAAATGCATGTGAATGTAAAGTTCGCAACCCCAAATTCCTCACCCATATCAGTTAAAAAAAACCAGTTCAAGTAAAACGAGAAAAAAAAAGACTTTTTTTTTCATACAGACATCAAGTTGCGAGTTGACAAGTTAATGAACAGTGTGAATCTACGCTTATGTGAAGAGGCTCTGTGAGTGCAAACCACACAACGGTTCCAGTTGGTTTTGGTCATAAAAGCTGAGGCTGATGTTTCAAAGTAGTGCCCCCTGACGCTTCACTGGACAGCTCTACTTTCAGTCGGAGTTTTTGTGACTACTGAAATCCTCCTCCACTTCCTGCCACACTGTACCTAAAACTGCCTGTCAGAGGAGGAGGAGGATGGGGGTGGGGGTCGCTTTGGAATGTACGTATGCAAAATATGACATATGACTAAGGTGTGAAGCCTTCTCATATTTGAAGACAACAACAACAACAACAACAACAACCGGAGTTTAGACCTTATTTGGTTTCTATTAGAAGGGGAGTTTTGTAGTATTGTCACTCATTAGATGTCATGCGAAGATGGTAAAAAATAACTAAATAAGGATGTAAGGAATTGCAGTTAACAACTTAATTAACCTTTTATGTTAATTTCATGCCTGCTCATATATTATAAGCCTAACAATGGTTTAGTTATACACACAGAGTACACCTAATGAAGAAGAAGTGACGGTAATTGTCATTGAAGACTGGAATGCATGAATGAAACACACATTTATGTTTGCCTGTAAAGCTTTGTACACAGAAATCGCAAATAGACCTAATTAAGATAAATTAGGACTGGACGATCTGGCCAAAAGATCATATGATGGTCTTTAGAGGCTAAATTATGATCTATGATCCGAATTACTGCTTTCTCACCTCTTCTCGAAGTACATAAAGGAGACAAAGTTCTCAGTTTTCTCTGATTTCTAGAGTTCGATGACTTGGTGCTGTAGTTATCTGCCCAGAAACTGAGCGTATTTGTATAATTTGGATGAAATTACTGGAATATTTTGACAATATCTAGATGAATGTAAGCAAACACACCTGCATCATCCATTAATCACCCAGATTGTAGCAGTCTAAATTTCTCCGTGGGAGTTTTATAATGAATCAAGGATGTTTTTGCAGAAACATAAACTCGAAACCATCTGTGTAAATGAGACTCGCTGCAGATCAGAGTTCAGACGCTGAATCTACAACTGATGAACTCAAAGCAATTCATCATCATTTGTTCAACAGCAGCAAACAACATGTTACACAAAATCTGCAGTTCTAAAACAAACTGAGACCAAACACCTCAGTGTGGGCAGATGTTAAAGTACTGCTGTATAATGGTCTGTGTAAAATACTGTCATTAAACTAATAAACAGGTCAAATTAAACACATTTTTAGCAGAGTTGGAAAGTTTTAAAGTGCTGTTCTTTATGTTTCAATAAGACCTGTTCACTCACTCTGAAAAGTAAACAGTCGATCACATTCTAAAATTGCGATTGCCCAAGACGACGAAAAGGCTATTACTGAAATGTACAAAGAAATAAACTTCGCGATGAAGGAGAATAATGAAAGAGTTGGCAATCCAAAGGTCCAAACTGAAAACACAGCAGCAACCCAGAGCTCAATGGATCAGAACCGTCCTCTGCTAAACGTATGGGAGCAGCCGTGGACTAGAGAGGCTGGACATGCATCTTGTGACTAGGGATCTAACGATTATCGGTATAATGATAAACCGCGGTAAAATTGCAGATGGTTAATATTACTGTTTAAATTTGTGATTTTTATGGCAGTTGAATTATAAGCAGATATCAGACAAATTGCCATGGAAATCACTAGAAACATGGTTGAGACTGACACAGCAATAGAGCTCATTCCATGTCAACTTACAGAAGTAGCAGCTCATAAATCTCTCATATTTTGAGCTGATGAAAAATGGGTGTATTTTGGAGGTTGATGTGTAGGGAAAACATCTTATTACAATATGAAATAGTTCATTGACTGTATTTTATAGATAATTTCATTGCGCTGCCTTTCGTGACAGCATTAAAATAGAGTCATGGTTGAAATAATACCAGGTTCCCTTTAGATTACTATTGTGACTTCTGCTGAATAATGACTCATTCAGCTTTTACACTACTTAGGACTAGTCTTGGGTGATGAAATATATCGGTTAAGGCTGTGTTGTTCAACCTTTGGGTCAGGACCCCACATGGAGTTGCCTGGAATTCAAATGGGGTCGCCTGAAATTTCTAGTCATTGATTAAAAAAAAACAAAACAAAAACTTGCTAATAGGGATGTAACAATTACCGGTATAATGATAAACCGCGGTAAAGTTGCAGATGGTTAGTATTACCATTTAAATTGTAATTATCATGATAACTGTGTTTGATTACCGCACTTTTTAGGAGAAAACACCTACATAAAGATCTGCTTTTATGTCAAATATTTGAGTATAATTTTAATTTATTACAATTTTAATTGTATATACCTAACATTTGGAACCAATATTCACTTTTAAAGTCTTTGAAAAGGTTCGTTAAGCATCTTTGTGTTATTTATGCAATAATTATATAGATTTTCAAATCGGATTTTATATTTTTTGTGTTTTCTGTCCTTTTATGTTTTTATAGTAGGTTAAAGTAAAAAAAAAAAAAAATAGACAGATGATATAGATGAAGTTGTGCTGAAAAAACAGATCCCAAACATGGCTGTAGTAAACATTTGTTTATATAGTATATAAAAGCAAAATCAAAAGGACTGAAAAATGGACAAAATAGGCTCAGACCACTAAGGGTTAATATTTGAATGTTTCTGCAACAGAAGGTACATTGTGCCAATTATTTTATTTTATTTATTTATGTATTTTTTGTTTTGTTTTTTTTAAATACAACTTGGTTAAATTATTTCAGTGTATGTATTAGTATTTTTTGAACATTTTGGGCACAATTTCAACAATACCGCGATAATAATAATAACCGTGATAATTTTGGTCACAATAACCGTGATATGAAATTTTCATATTGTTACATCCCTACTTGTGACCAAAGGGTTGCTGGTTTGCTCCCCCAGACCAGTGGATAAATTGTTGGCTGATGTGCCCTTGAGTGAGGCAGTTTGGTCACATGATGGGTTAAATGCAGAGGGTCAATTTTTATATGTGATGCACGTCACATGTCCAATAAATACAGACATACAAATAATCCAGATCAACATTACTGAGACACAGACTATTGCAGTCTGTTTACTGATAAAGATTCTTTGCTGCTTTAAATTGTGTCTTTAATAGAGTGTTTAATATTTATATTTGACATATATGTATGTTTAGAGGTTTATAAGTATGTATCTTTTTTTTCTTTTCTGCCACTTTTTATTATACTCGATTGAGTATTCTGACTCTGATTCTTCTAATGTGGAAATATTGCATTTCTGTTTGCATCATTCAGCTGTTTTCATAAGGTGAATGGAAGCAATTATCATGATTACGCAAAAATAACTGCAGTTATCTCCCATGACTTGGATAAAGATAATTATGTAATAACTGTAACTCAGCGATAAGAGCATTTTGGTGAAAATTAAGCAAAAATCTGAAATATTTCACCTTTTATTGAGTCTATCTAGTGCATCCCATTGCGTCCTCTTTTCATCTTCAGTGTATTTCTGAATGACACCTACTGTTAAACTGCAGAGATGGACCCCTTCTTCTGCTTTAAAAACATCACCCCATTTAATCCAGGGAAAATAATGAGTGTGTTACAGAGCACTTGAAGCTGAGGAACCCCTGCTGTGAACCTTTTTCCCCTACTGACATATTTGGCACTCCTATTATTGTCGTGTGTGTGCATTATATGGTCATTATATGGGTCACACAGAGGTTGACATCTTGTGCAGCCGGATGACGGTAAGAACAGGGACACCGCGTTTCACTGGAAATGTATTTCCAGGGGGCTGACAGAGTATTAAAAGAAATGTGGGCGAGGTTGTAGCGAACATGACCCAACTGGCACCGTGCCCTGCTGCTTCACGTGATTTGAGCCTATTTGTGGAGGTTTGGTATCTGAGCGCGGCTTGGCTAAAACCGGCCGAGAGATGAGACGCACTCTCTTTTCCACAGTCACATGTACCTTTACAGTATGTAGCTCTTATGGACAGGCAGGCGCTGGACATTCATATCTGGACCTGCACTTCCATTTATGCACCCCTGCTATTTATACACGATAAGCAGCAACCACACACACACACACACACACACACACACACACACACACACTAGCACTGAAACACTCAGGTATGTAGAAAAGCTTGCATGACATTTCCCACAGTGACTTTGGCTCGCTTTGGGAAATCCCATTGCATCTGATGTCGATTAAACCAGGTCAGTCACTTGATAACAAGTGAGCTTGAAGGCATAGTCTCGTCTATAATAGGTCACATGGAGAAGTGTTTGGCTGCTGTCCACCGAGGCGATCTCAGACGCCACAGCATCGGCCTGGTTTCTCCAACACATGCAACAGGAATTCTGCTCATGGAAAATTTAGGAAGCAGATGACTAGTCTTTAGTCATACGCAGCATGATCATCGCACAACAATATTAAAGACACAAAAGCCACCCAGGAGACAAAAGAATCTCACCACCAGATCTGCCTCTTACAGCAGCTGTTCCGAAGCTATCACACTAATATTTACATAAAAACTTTATTGACTTCTTATCTCTTTTGCCTTCAAAAGCAGAGATCAGAGCGGGATCGAGAATACACTTTCATTCTTAATATTTTAGCAAAAAAAGAGTGGGACGTCCTGGTGTTCTCAGAAAATCTGAAATCGAAAGTGACTCTGTGGGTGTTTCTGATCACTGGTGGCATTGAGGAGCAATGATTTAAATAGTAGAAAGACATCTGTTTGTTTACAGTAAACTCGCCTTACCTCTAAATGTCAACAATTCAATGATTGAGATGCAAAAATTATATGAATCAGGAAAAATATGGATTAAAGCTGCAACAAAGACTGACTGGAAAATAGATATCAGCAATGCTTTTGGCAACCTGTAGCAAAACCTAAATTGAGAATCCGACTTTGTCATATGTCAGGGTAAACCACATAGGGCTGGGTACTGTTCAGATATTTTCGGTGGCAGATACCTCAGCTTCTGTAATGGTTCCAAATGACACTTTGTGATACCAATTGTCATTCTAACAAACAAACAAAAACAAAAACAAAAAAAAACCATGATTATCATATAAATCTGTCTTATTTTACATCTCACTTCTACGTTCATAACCTACAAAGCACTTTTACATCCTAAAAAGTGAATCTATTTACCACAATTTAACTTAATATCTTAATAAAAATGTATAAGATAGGGATGCACATAAATTTTATTAGCCAAAACAGTAAGCATAGCCAACATCTTTTTAAAGAATCAATTAACTTTTATTTGTGCTAGGAAGTTATTTCTATTTGACTTCAACATACAACTAATGTCTTTAGCACAGTTTGATCCCAAATGCTGAATAAGTTTGGTGAAATCTAAAAAAGAAGTGGCAGGTCTTTTTTTTTTTTTTTAGTATTATTATGATTTGAGAGGAGGGCACAAGGTAACACTAACAATTTCACCACTAATCGACTTAAACTGGCATTGATTATTAAATTCAACTAAAATTCCCATCTCTATTATTGCACTGATGATGAGATTCACTCTAAGTATTGACATATAGTAACAATACTCACTAACATCTGAGGAGTCAGTGCAATGAAAGCATTGGAATTCCCCAATTTATGTACATAACCATAGACTGTGAAAGGTGAAATCTGATAGGGAATAACTGATCAATCAATAATGAAAATAATCAGAAACCTTAACCCTTTATTGGGCAAGTGACAATTTTTGTTCATTTCAGCACACATTACAAGGCAGTGACAGCAACAGTTACAGGGAGTCAGCAATCTCAGGTCCAATGTGGTCTACAGGGTCTGGAAGGTCCACCTCTGCATGAACAGTGAGTGGACCTGCTTTGTTAGGTACCATGAAGTAATCTTACTATATAATGCACGTTCTGTGTCTGTCCATCCAATCGATGTCCTGATGTTGCTGCACAGGAGGGCGTTTGTACAGGTTTTCCTCAGCATTTCACAGGCCCGCTCACCGCCAAACTCGCCAAATGAATAGAAACATTACCTAACTAGAAGCACTCGGAGAGCGCAGACCTCCGCCAAGGCTGATCAGTGGCCCCCCCCGTGGGCCCCCCCACTCCCGATCACCACCAAAATTTAATCATTTCTTCCTTATCCCATTTCCAACAAACCCTGAAAATTTCATCCAAATCTGTCCATAACTTTTTGAGTTATGTTGCACACTAACGGACAGACAAACAAACAAACAAACAAACAAACAAACAAACAAACAAACAGACAAACAAACAAACAAACAAACAAACCCTGGCAAACACATAACCTCCTTGGCGGAGGTAACTATCCACTAGGCACAATTTTAGGTCTGTCTTCAAATGTTGTGAGATATGCTGGGTTATTTTAACAGGGTCCCAGCTCACCACAGACTGGGTCCCAGCTCACCTCAGACCAGGTCCCAGCTCACCACAGACCTTCACAGGCCCGATCGCCGCCAAACTCACCGAATGAACAGAAACATTACCTGATTATCTACTAGGCACAATTTTATGGCCGTATTCAAATGTTGTGAGGTATGCTGGGTGATTTTAGCCTCTCATGTAATCGTACAATGGCACCACAGGTACAATGCCGCTAGTGGTACTAATGTAAGGAATGATGTTCAAAGGGATAATGTGGATGTAGACAGGTGTCTGGATCAGCACTTATGTTAGAATGTTCTAAAAGTGATGTTCTAACATTCTAAAATACATGTGTTTTTCTTGTATTTTTTTAATATAAACTTATTGTATTTATTTTTTTGCCACTTGCGGGAAAGGAACCAAATGTGGTAACTTCACTGACCTTGATTTTCTACAAAACAATACATTTTTTTTAAAAAGTTTCACAAAAGCAATAAAGTCTTGTTATGTCCTCCAATAACACACTAAGGTATTTCAGAGTATTTCATAGTATATATATATATGTCAGGGTAGAGACTGCGATCTGGTAGGATCGGCGATTCTACCAGTAGAGACTCCGATCGTAGTCTCTACCAGTAGAAACTCCGATCAGAGTCTCTGACCCTAACCCTAACCCTAACCCGATCGGAGTTTCTACTGGCAGGATCGGAGTTTCTACCAGTAGAGACTCTGATCGGAGTTTCTACTGGTAGAGACTACGATCGGAGTCTCTACTGGTAGAATCGGCGAGCCTACCAGATCACAGTCTCTACCCTGATATATATATATATATGAGTGTTCTATAAAGGGTTAAATCTCTAGTTTTTTTAAACGTTGGGAATTAACTCTCGGTCTTTCGATGAGGTGTACTTTACCAAAATAAATCCACCTCTTTGAATACTGGGTCATGGTGGATCAGGAAGGACATCAGATCTGCACTGAGCTGCCTCTAACTAGTTGAATGAAGGCAACGTCAGCCCCTTTGAGTCACCAGTTACTAAACTCGTCAATGCCCAGCTGCCTCATATCTCCGCTGTAATGTGAACCTGCAGGAATGCGCAACAGTGCCGACGCTAGCAGCGGCTGCTCCGATGACGACGATGACAATCTGTGACCCGTCTTTCATCGACTACAAGCTCATTACCCCAAAACCTCTTGACCGCACAGACAAATTTAAGGGCAACTGTTGGTGGAAAAATATCCCTGTAGGGAGGGTAAAAGTCTGACCTGGACGTGGGTTGACAGACCACCCGCAGAAGACCATAGATGCGGGTTCTCCTTAGTCAGAACCTATTGCAGGGCAGCACAAAAAAGTAAAAATCCAATTCAACCACAGATGAGTGTACTTGTTTACAAAATTCATGAGACATGTGTAGCGTTCAGACATCTGAAACTACCTGCCCCGGCCCCAGCGTCACTCCAGGTGCAGCAGGGGAACCTTGTCACTTAGCGCTGCGAGACGCCGAGTTCAGGGCCAGACCGCCTTCGAGAGCTCCAGCCTCATTAGCAATCCGTATTTCAAAGATTACACCCTGACACGCTGACCCGCAGCTGCTCCAGAGGAAAGCCAGCAGGCGAGACGAGCCCAAATAGTAATGAAGCACTTCCTAAAATCATCCATTTACAAAGCGGTGATTTCTTCTCGTGCTGAGACGTTGTTGTGTTATACTTCTTTGACTGCCAAACCAGAAATAAACTGGCACAGGCACGGACTTTTCAGCTAGTCTTTGCTGATGTTTCTCTTCACACAGCTGCTAGGCTCATAAAAAAAAAAAAAAACAGCCTGAGTCCATTTTCTGTTGCCAAAGACCACACATAGTCTATGAAAGACGGGGGACATTTCAGTGGTCTCTTCCTGCCTCTTTGACTCAAATGAATAGTTACAAATGACAGCACATCACAACCACAAGCAGAGATGAATGCACAGTTTTATTCCTTTGAGAGTGGTTCAATCAGATAGAAACTAACAGCTGATGGATGCGCCGTGTCAGATCAGGCTGCTATCAGGTTCAAGGTGCAGGGACGGCCTTTCCTCCACGTCTTTTCCACAAGAAGCCAAGTGAAGTCATCACAGCTGCCACGACTCTCCCATAGAGGCGGAGTGAAAGGTCGTCCCTCCAGCTGAGGGTTGTAAATTCAGGATGTAAAAAGGGGGAAGACGTACGCTCCACTCAACAGGTGCAGCATCCAGAATGAATAGCCACCCGTCTTTTTTTTTTTTTTTTCTTCTTAAAGGATCGAGGACAAAGAGCAGTAAGACAGGACCATTCAGCCTTGAAAACTTACGATGCTCAAATGGCTTTAAACGAACACAATGACAGCCCTTCACGAGACGTCAAGAACCGACACTGACATTTCCAATTCTTTTTGAGCTGTAAATGCAACGTATGTGATGCATTTCCAGACTTTTACATGAACCTGATAGACTTAAATGATGACAAACTCCTCAACATGTTTATCGACTTCTTCTTAATAAAAAAGATCTGTCATATGAGCCGCCTGCAGTGAAAGTGAAACATGGTTGTGTATTCCTATCCCCACACAAACTACAGCAGCTGAATAATGCATGAGGGATTATTTTGCTGTTTGTGTTTTTTGCTAACATAAATCTACTGATCCACATTTAATTTCCAGACTACTTGACAGTTCCACCATTAAGCATGCAGACTCCACAGAGACGGTTTGTTCTGCGCTTTGGAGACAACGCCTAGGTGATAAAACTTCTGAGGAATATTTGTTTACATTGTTCTTCGGCAAGATAACATGGCTAAATTCAAGACTTCTGTCCCCATTCTTGTGAATTATTTCTTGTAAGCTCAGGCTGTTTTTTCCCACAAACTCTTATCCTGGAAGCTGCTTCTTCTTCTTCTTCTTCTTCTTCTTCTTCTTCTTCTTCTTCTTCTTCTTCTTCTTCTTCTTCTTCTTCTTCTTCTTCTTCTTCTTCTTCTTCTTCTTCTTCTTCTTCTTCTTCTTCTTCTTCTTCTTCTTCTTCTTCTTCTTCTTCTTCTTCTTCTTCTTCTTCTTCTAGTGCTGATCATGTGAAGGATGATTACACTACAACTTTAAGAGTTTCTTGTTCTGCTTATGGGTTAAAACTCTAGTAACACTTGTAGAATATAGAGCATTACTATCAGATTGGGTTGTGGTCTTCATTAATTCATTCTTCATTATAAAATAGATTAGAAACAACAGGTTTTAGAGAACGGTCGATTAATTGGTTTGGCGTTCAATAGGATGTTTGGAAATTAGTCTGGGCAGAACCTACCTGAAATTAGAGTTCGAGCGATGATAATAATAGACCTGATTATAAAAACCCTTCAGTGTATTTTTCTATACAGGGAGAATGTATTCATATAGAACTGTTTGGACACATGGTGATTTAAAGTGGCACAAAAATACCGAAAAATATATAAAAATTGAATTTCAAATCAACAATGTATGTGTGTATGTATGTTATTTTCTCTGTTTTCTACCCACACACACACACACATGTTAACGTGCTGTGTCTCAATGACCCGTATGAAGGTCACAAAGATAAAACAGTCTATTGTTGGTCTCACAATAAAGTCGCTCTAAGTGTTACTGGAGTCCTGACCTCATTACTGAATTGATTGACTTGCGTATTACTCACAGTGTTTAACTTAAATGAAGACAACCATCACTCCTGACACAATGAAAAGGATACAAGTGTGCGTTAACATGCTCAACAGTGCAACGTTTGTCATAGATTTAAGATAGCCACTTTGAGGTCAAACCAGGTCATTATCTAAATGAATAAGCTGCTGACAGCGTGCAACGATTTACCAACTTCCTCTGTAAAGGAAACACATTTGTGTGAAATTATTGTATGGCAGAAGAAACAGTTATAGGAGGCATATGATTCCTATGAAAAGCCTGTCATGCTCAACTGGGGTGATATAAGAGTGACTGTTCTCAGTGATATTCATGGAATTTCATCCTGGTGTTTTTTTTCCACTTTCATTTTTACTTCCAGTTATTAGGAAACATCCCACACAAATCCAATAATTGAACAACCGTCCACACATTAACATTCTGACTGGAGAGCGGTTATTTCCTGCTGGAAGAATGACACCATTATCATTTCCACAAAATCAAGCAAAAGACATTTAATTTGGGTTTTTCCATTTCTTTTGTCCTAATTCGGTCCATGCAGAAGCAGAGACGAGGGGTGAAAACTTTTACATTCGTTGGCCAGGCAGCAGCTTCATTTAGGAAAAGCTGAAGTGTTTTAAGAAAAAGCTCAAACTGTCATAAATACACCTTAGGCTGAGCTTCATCACTTTTTCCATGTACGACATTTCTGTGTAATCTCTTTATCTGTATGAACTACTGGTGAACTATGTGATGCTGAATAATGAACATATACAGTATGATTAATGTCGAGGTCACAGGGAAATGTTTTGAAGTGTTTTTACCCAGAGGGGAGCAGCTGATGCACAGAAAGAAACTGTAATAACCCACTAACAGTCTAGGCATGTACTTTTTCCTGTGTGGACAATGAAAATACCAAGATGACACATCATAAATGGACCTCTTGAAGATGACTGCTATCTTAGATATTTATCAACAGCCAGTTAGAACCGCTCTGTTTTAATTTTGCTTTTGCATACATAAGTTTCTGGAAAGTACACTTTTTTTTTTTTTTTTTTACTTTAAACTGAAGCACAGATACTACTAGTACATGTAGCGGTACTCATTTAGAAGTACTGACTCTGAAATCAAGTATGAAAGTACAAAGTATGGATTTGAAGGACATTTCTACAGGCTGATTCTGTGTAAAACTAACTGAACCTCACATCATATTAATATAATGTGAAGACTATTTAAGAATTTAACATCAAATAAAATAAAAATGATAGTTTTTAAAGTCGACAACTGAATTTGACAACAACTGAGTCTCCTTTTCACACCCATTTCATCTTTAACATCATTTTTGTTGGGTTACTTCTTTTAAATTGTTGTAATGTAGATGAATGATAACTTAAAGAAAGAAGAAATTAAATATGAGCAACAAAAACAAACAGAAAACAGAAACTGCAGATCTGTTAAAGTCTTGTCACGTCATTTCTGTCTCACTATATTTGTTTACTTTTACGTTGCTCTCGTCTCACTCAATATTTTATGCTCTTTTTCACAGCCCAATATACACCAACGCATAACAAGGTGATATATTTTTTATGTGTTACTGTCCTATTTCTTTATATTGAAATCGGTCCTGGTCGACGGCAAGAAGTTCAGCTCTTAAATGAAGTCAATATGGAAGCAAAAGTTAAAGTTGGAAGTAAAAGTTATGGAAGTTAAAGTTTTGATACTGCTGATAGCTGCTGGGAGTGGATCTAAACAGCCCTGGCTCCCATTGACTTCCACTGGACTTCTCTATAAAAACACTAAGTCAGTGGGTTTTTTTTCCAGTCTTATCCATTTTTATCTGAAATCTCTTGTGATCAAGCGTTCTGGTGGTCCATTTATAAATGTTTTCTATATTAATCAGATCTCAGGTCCAATAGAAGCTGTAACGTCTACCTGTTGAGCTTTGATTGACAGGTCTGTGTGACAGCTCGATGACGTGCCAAGACAGATTTTCTGACTTTCCCTGTTTTTAATAAAATGCATTTATTCTGACAGACACCTCCACTGCAGTTGTGGTTATTAAGTTATAGGTAATACGACTGTAAAATGACTTTATTATGCAATGTTCGATGAAGTTCAGAAGAGTCAATAAGCTAGAGTTAGCATTAGCTGACCTCTGACCCCCCCAGGCTCCTGTAGTTCCACCCCATTTATCCAAATAGGAGAAAAAAGCAGAGAGGACGACGGCGAAATCGCAAACTACTGGCTTTGAAACATAAACTTGTGGGTGAGGTTACAGTTCAACTATTCACAGATAGCACTACCCCCCCCTCAGTGACATCTACACTGGTGGACTCCAGAGGAAAGCCAGCAAAATATTCAGAGACCCCTCACACCCTGGACACCTAATCTTCTCCCCCCTCACCTCCAAAAGGACATTCAGGACACTCAAAACAAAAACAGACTCAAGAATAGTTTTTACCCACAAGCGAGTAAATGTACCCCACCCCCCACCCCCACCGACTGATACTCACCCTACCTCAGTGCAATAATCACACCTATGCACCCTGTTTATAATTCTACCTTGTATATTTCCTTTATTACCTGTATGCTTATATGTTACATACATATTATTATCTGTAGTATAGAGTTAGCTTTTTGTATATTTTTACATTGCATTTACATTACATTTAGCAGACGCTTTTATCCAAAGTGACTTACAAGCGAGCAGGGGTGTCAAACTCATTTTAGTTCAGGGGCCACATACAGTCTAATATGATCTAAAGTTGGCCGGACCAATAAATAATAGGGCTGAAAGATATATTGTTATCGTATCTATATCTAGATATGAACATTGAAGATATTTTATATATTATTATTATTATTATTATATTAATATCAAAAAAGCAGTGATATACTGTATCTATCCTGCTGCTGCCATAGAAGCTGAGCTGAGCGCCTACATGCAGTCCTCCACAATTGACAACACAGAGGACCCCCTTCTGTGGTGGAGAACTCACAAAGTCAACTTTCCCCAGTTTAGCAACATGGCAAGAAAATACTTGTGCATGCAGGCCACCAGCTCTCCCTCAGAGAGAACCTTTAGTGCATCAGGCAACAGTGGCGGCACCAAGGGGGGGCATGGGGGGGCAAATGCACCCCCAGTCACAACCTTTGCCCCCCAGTTGCCCCCCCACCCAGATTTGGGCAAATCTTTGGGAAAATTCGGGCAACGAAGAAATATGAAAAATCCGTCAATGAAAGCGTACAGAACACATTTTGATACACTTATAATACAACCAGGCAGACAACGCCCCCCCCCCCCCCCCCCCCCCCCCCATGCACGCATCTATAGAGGGTTCTCTCAAAGGCCAGCTGGTCACTGTCCAAAGTCCCACTGCTGCCTACTTCCATGATATCCAAGTTTTTTTTTTTAATTCTCTTTTATATGCATAATTGTATCACATCCATTTTTCTGTTTGAAAATGGGATGATAAATTATACTTGTATCTTTTGTGATATTGGAAACCTATTTCCTTTTAACTACACCGCATATTATAACTGCATTCTCTTCAAGAAGAGACTGAAGAGCAGATCTAACATGCAGAGGCTGTTTCTCATGAATAATATAGTTCTAGGTTCATAATGATATGTGTGCCTTCAGTTCTGGAATGGATTAATACCTCTGCTTGTATTGCATTCATCTTTCCTCTACATAAGAAATGTAAAGCAAAGAATTAGCACGAGTAGCATAAGGACTAGTTTTTTATGTTTTGAACCCACCTATTAATTACAAACAGTTTTGTTAACTGTTCAGGTCTGTTTTATCACTCAATTTAAATTTCTGCTAGATGATTATAGCGGTCGGTATGAAAGTGTACCTAAGTCTACAGATGTTGTCAGTGATTATATACATGTGCATGTAGTGGAAGCCATTGTATACATACGTTTTGTTTGATTAGTTGGTTTGGCTATTAGTTTTATTTTGTTTTCAGCATTTATTACCTTGCATACATTGGCATTGCTGTTTGTTTGCTGCATGTTTTTTCTGATGTGTTTAGAGCAGTGGTTCTTAACCTTGTTGGAGGTACTGAACCCCACCAGTTTCATATGCGCATTCACCGAACCCTTCTTTAGTGATGGCCGAATCATATGTAGGCCGTCAGGGCAACCCGGTTTTCATTTCATCTCGCTCCGAACTTTCCGAACCATGCAATTTTGACATACAAAAAAAGATAATTGCATGTAGTGTATCAAAAAAAAGTTCTCGTTGTACTCCTTCAGTATTTTTGTGATCGTTGTTTTATTACGGCACTAGCTCGGCTTTAGCGTAATACGATTTCCCCATCCGCGATGGTGCGTCAGTCATCACATGATTGTAATTGACCAGTGCGGTGACCGAAAAATGTAAACAAACGCTACACATGGCTGCCTCCGTGGTTAACAGGAAGTAGCAAAAGTCATAACGATGTGGAAAATACTCAAATAATTCATCGTCAGACGAGTGAAAGAGATTATAAACACTTCCGGATGTGTTGTAGTGCTATAAGCAACAACAATACACCGTGTATATTGGATGCCAATCAGAGAAAGAGTCTCCAAAGCCGTTTGTTTACATACACGGACCTAGCCTGACACACACACTCGACTAATTAGTCGGGTGTGTGTCTTGACCTCTGCTGAACCCCTGAGACTGACCCACCGAACCCCTAGGGTTCGATCGAACCCAGGTTAAGAACCACTGGTTTAGAGAAATATGTGAAAGTAGATTGTACCTATTAAATAATCAGAACAGAAAGTCTGAGTTGCTCATGTTGTAGTTTTTAACAAATACCATGAATACATTAAGTATTACCTGATTTGACCTAAAATTGCCCTCTGTATAAAGTGTAACAGATAGTCTTCATTTTTGGTGATTTTCTCTTGTTCGTTGCTCATTTTTTAGTGTTGTTACCAGCAACTCGCTCCATGTGCAGGGGCGTGGTCTGCTTCGGCAAACTGATTAAGAACGATTGTGATTGGTGGATCGCTGTGTGTGTGTGTCAGGTACCCAGGTTGAAATTAGATGAGAACACGTTGAGTTCATTTGCCTCCTACATTGACGGACCTGCGATGTGACAATTGCGCACACGTACATCACCATGACAATGCTCAAACGATATATTGTGCAGCTCTACAAAAATATGATAGTTGCTTTACAGTATAATACTTTAGTAGTAATTAGTAGTATTTGTATATTTAATGCTTTGTCTCTGTAAGGCAAGGCAGGTTTATTTCTATAGCACATTTCATGTACAAGACAATTCAAAGTGCTTTACATAAAACATTAAAAGCATTACAGCAGGGAAGCAATACAAAGTATAGGCATGAGGCAAAAACAGATAAATAGATAAAACAGATAAACAGAAAAAACTTTAAGCTTCAAAGAAACAGTGCCGATCTGAACTGATGAAAAAAAACTCTATTCAAATGCAGCTGAGAACAGATGGGTCTTATACCTGGAGTGTTTCAGCTGATCTGAGGCTTTCTGTAGTTTTTCAGTCAATCATCAATCAATCAATCAAGTTTTATTTATACAACATCACATCAAAACAAAAGCTGTCTCATGAAACTTGACATTTAGAGCTGGTTTAAACCAGACTCTTAAGCCCATTCACAGACACCAGTAGAATCCTCCAGGAGCAAACACTTGGTGACAGTGGAAGGAAAAACGGTCTTTTATACGGTTTGAATATTAACAGTATTTGTCAGTATTTTGTGTGATATTTTTATACAGTCTTTTTCTGTGTTTGACAGAGCTGCTAAACAGATTTTCATTGTTCCTGTAACAATGACAGTAAAGATCTGATCTATTCTATTCTATTCTATTCTATTCTATTCTATTCTATTCTATTCTATTCTATTCTATTCTATTCTTTTTTCTTTTGTTCAGACAAGGTATAGTTGAAAAAAGAAAAGTATAATTATACTAACAGAAGATAAAATGAATGTCATTAGCTCTACTCTATTCTACTACTTTTCCTTTTTTCTTTTGTTTAGACAAGGCATAGTTAAAAAAAAAAAGAAAAAAGAAAAGTATAATTACATTAACAGAAGACAAAATTAATGTCATTAGCTCTACTCTATTCTATTCTATTACTTTTCTTTTGTTCAGACAAGGCATAGTTAAAAAAAAAAAACAAACAGAAAAAAGAAAAGTATAATTACATTAACAGAAGACAAAATGAATGTCATTAGCTCTATTCTATTACTTTTCTTTTTTCTTTAGTTCAGACTAGGTATAGTTGAAAAAAGAAAAAAAGTATAATTACATTAACAGAAGACAAAATGAATGTCAATAGCTCTATTCTATTCTATTCTATTCTATTCTATTCTATTCTATTCTATTCTATTCTATTCTATTCTATTCTATTCTATTTATGGTCCTGATGTTAGGAAGGCACACAATGATGCAAAAGAAAAACAACTTAACTATACAATAACAGCTTATTGAGGAATGAAAACGGTAGATGTTTCTGTTCAAAGACAGGGAGTACAAGTAAAAACAAACACAAGTGGTCCCTGATGTTAGGGCATTATATTTGTGTCTGCAACGTTACGAACAAATGTGAAACTGATTTATGCAGGTTTAAAATCCTTCAGCTGTAGGACTGGGATCTCAAAGTGATGAAGTGTCTATTCAGTCATATTATTTGGATTAAAAAAAAAAAGCAAACACTTTCTGCATGTGATCATCATTTCACTTTTTTTTTTTTTAAATTACATTGAAGTCATATAAGGAAGTCTGATTGTGGCGTAACGATATCTGTTCCTGTAACACACCCCGGGTCGTGACCTTCCTTAGTGGCTAGTGTGGACCGTGAACTGAGTTTTTTTCCAGCTTGTGTGTCTGAAATGACCTCTCGTGCCCCTTTGACCTGTGACGCCGTAGCTCTTTCTCTTAACATCCCAGCAGGCCTGTTGTTTTTCAGTAATAACTAACCTGCACAGGACACAGGAAACATCAGTTTAACTTTGAAGGAACGCATTAATCAACAACTGTAGTGGAAAGTCAAGTGATGTGGAACTGGAAGCCTGCGTGTCCTATATTCTACACTTATATCTGCATATGTGTGAGGAATTGCGCACAGTTTTGCAGTGAAACTAAGGCTTGAGCGGTGAAATATCTGTCTAAATGTTCAATTAGGAATCTTTTATCTGGGTTTCACATGTGATAAAGTTGGAGAATGTCCCCCAGTCGTTTCTTCGGACGCCTTTGAACTCCCTCAAACAGCGAAGGCTAAATATTTACACGTCGGCCCTTGCTTGTTTAAAGTTAAAGGCACACTTGCAGAGAGGAGTAAATGAATGAAAAAGCTTTAGACAAAACACCTCCAGCGGCTGATGAGTCCCAGGCCACGTTAGCGCGCTGGTCCCACAGGCTCAACCTCCTTTTCAGGACATGGGAGACATGGGACCCGGGGGTCTGCACGGGGGCTCAGTGGAGAAGCACAACCCTGCTGACACTGCTGTCTCCTCTGAAAAGAGACGATCTGTGCATTTAGAGTTGGCTCAGGCCCAAAGAGATTAAATGGAGGTGGGCTGAAATACCATGTGAGGGTATTACAGACAAAGACAACAAGCTATCTGATCAGCTGTGAGCCTAGTGTTCGCCGTCACAAAAGAACGAGGTGCAGAAAAGCATCCACTAACAAGCGTCTTTTCTTTATCGACCCGATTCAGTCGGCGTAAAAAGGGCTCGACTCTTTCCTTAGAAGGAAAACGGCCCCTGTGACATTTTTCAGTCCGATCACCTGGTAAGAGAAAGCCTAAAAGAAGAAGAGAAGAGCAATTATTTCAAAGAGTTGTAAGAGGCAGGGCTGAGACGACAACAATAGGCGACAAAGGCGGGTGAACGGTGAAGGGCCAGACCGGCTCCACTCGCTTATACTTAATCCTTAATCAGTTTACATTTGGAGATCTAGCTAATTCCCTCAAACGAAGCATCTGTGTTACTCATGCGAGGGGTCATTCAGAGAGGAACAAGAGTTCATCGTTATAAAGCAAATAATCAGAGGAAGGAAACTGTTACTAAATGTGATCAAGAAACCCCTGTCAGCAGTCTCCGTTTGATAAATGTGTCCCAAATGCTTTGGACACAGCTTTGCATCAATGTTAAAAACACTTAAGACATAAAAGAAGCTTCACGTCATGCACTGTGGTCAAAACAGCCATGGATAATGGTACCAATATAGGCCAGACTATAAATTCTTCATGTAATGTTAAGAGGGAAACCAAGCAATCTCATGCTTGATGCTGCAACCTAATCTGTGGTGAATCAGCAGCAACTGAAAAAGTCCCGTCCTGCTTCTCCCTGATAGTGAAAAGAACAACAGCCATCAGCAGGAAGAGAAAACAATGCCCAATGTCACCACAGAGGACAGAGGAGTACAAGACGATTCGACAAATCTGAGGGTTAAACAAAGGACTTCATTTGTATTTTTGCAACAATTAGCAGCGCCTTGTCGAAGCCGTCGTCCTCGTGCAAGATGTAGAATCATCACAATTATCACGAATCTCAGACAAACAGTGAAAATCTGTTGTGTGAATGAAAGGCTCTCGAGGCAGTTTTCAGTCTGGTGCAGTATTTGTCTAATTTGGCACAACCTGGTAATTAGATTCACTTGCATGACTTGAGAGTTTTAGTCAAGAAAAAAGAAAAGAAAGATTTTGGCAAAAAAAAAAAAAAGTCTGACTGTGCTAAAAGCTGTAACTTACAGTGTTTAATTACTTCCACTTTTCCAGCTCAGAAGTTGTTAAACCTGAGCTGTTTCTGTTTGAGAAGCTCCTAAAACTTAATCCTCTGGGAAAGTGTCAGTTGAAAATATAGCATTACAGTTAAAACACATGTGGGACCTTCAATTAGGAATGTGACAGAACATTTACATGTGAGTCTGAATGGAATATTTGAATGCGATTAATCACAAATCCATTCACAGGCAGAAACTTTGAGAGTAATTTCACTGGTCCAACCTTCTCAAATGTGCTCATAAGTCAGATTTTTTTTTTTTTTTTTTGTAGTAGTAGTAGTTTATTTGGTCGTTAATTACTTTAAACAACAAACAAAAACCAACATATCCGTTATTCCATATTTGGGATGTAACGATATGAAAATTTCATATCGTGGTTATTGTGACCAAAATTATCACGGTTATCATTATTATCACGGTATTGTTGAATTGTGCTCAAAATGTTTAAAAAGTACTGATACACACACTGAAATAATTTAACCAAGTTGTATTTTGAAAAAAAAACAAACCTAAAAAATCTAATAAAATAATAGGCACAATGTACTTTCTATGGCAGAAACATTCAGATATTAACATGTAAACATCAAACATACAAATGTGCATTAAAGATGGCACCTTATGACCATTGTTTGACCATTTTCCATATGAAGTTTGTGCTGTTTTAGGGTCTCTCTCTCTCTTTTTCTCTCTCTTTCTCTTTCAAAGTAAGTGATAATTAGAATTTAAACAGTAATACTAACCATTGGGAATTTTACTGCGGTTTATCATTATACAGGTAATCGTTACATCCCTATTCCATATATAATGCGACCGAAAGGGTTTAGGCTGAGTTAAGATTTATTTTGCCGAATCCTATTTACAATTAACATAATGTTTCCACATGAAAACAAACAAGCAAACAAAAAAATGTCAGTGTTGTCATTGCTAAATATACAACAGAACAGAATACATATTTAATTTAATTCAGGTAAATTACCTCCTTATCTCAACTACCAATATTGATCCTAGTTTTTTAAACAAGTTTTTCTTTGAATAATAGTTAATTTGTACATATTTTTAAAAGTTGTAATTGTTTTAGACTGTTTGAATGGATCTTCTAGGCCATTCCAAAGATTAACCCCTTTAACAGAAGTACATCTACTTTTTTTTTAATTTGTTCTTGCCTTTGCTTTTTTAAATGCCAGTTCCTCTGAGGCTGTACTGACTTTTTCTACATTCAAATATCTGGATGTACGGAGGGAGAAGATTATCGTGTGCCTTGTACATCACTACCACTGTATTAAGGTCAGCAACATCATGTATTTTCAGAAAGTTCTATCAATATTTTATTGTATTAAAACAAATATTAAGAGGTTCTGAACTGTCAAACCAAACTAACAGTCTGGATGTCATTAACAATCTGGACAACTGTGATTATTTTATGATATTTTAATATTTGACAGCTTGAAAATTAAAAATTTGTTCTAGTTAGGGTTTAACTTTAATTTTCTGCGGCTAATGCAAATCCATTATATCAACTTCCTTATGTGAGATCAGCATATTAATTCACCAACACAAAGGGGAAAATTATCAAATGATGACATTTGAGAATTAGTATTGAGACCAAAACAACAAGATTAAGTGGAAAACAATATCATGTAAGTATTCCCTTAAATAACTATTAACACAGTGCTGGGTTGATGCTGATAATGCTCAGATACACTAATAATGCAAAAAATCTACAAGTTAATACCTTCAAATGGTAATTATGATGATTTATTTTCTCCATCAAAGTAGAATTGCATCTTTTCATCAAATAATAAAGCCAGTGAGCATTCATATCTCTATTTGAAACACATTTATGAAGGATTATTGAAGGAGTCTGATGCTTTCTAGAGTTCAGATTCACTTGACTGCCTGTATTACATGATGAATCAGTTCCACCATGGATTAATATAGAACACTGAGGAAACTGTGCACTGAAAAGCATCAGGAATCACTGACCAGTGAATCATAATCAAATCATGAGGCCAATAAAGATCCATACCTTTTACATCTAAACAACACATGTGCATTATTCACAGGCGAGGTGAGGTTGTGTTCCTTTCGAGTTTGTCCCATGGGACCTGCTGAAGTATCAGACTGTGAAAATATGCAATTATTAGACGACACACTCAAACGCTGAGTAAGTGATGCTAACTTCACACTAACATGTCTCTGCAGCTTAAAACATGACCAGACCTTTAGTGATTTTCAGTTTTTTTAATACTTATTCGGTAATTTTTGGAAAAAACATTTGAAATCTACTGAAGTGTCAGCCCTTTGGGTGTGAGTCATGTGCATCCTGTCAGATGACAGATACAGTTCTTTGAGCTGTTTCACTATCTTAGGTACTTTACCAACTTTTTTTTTTATCAAAGCATGACTTTCCCAACTTCTAAAATTATCTTACCTGAAACTGATGTCATATAGGCTACGTAAATGATGGAAAAACAAAAACAAGATGGAAT
Organism: Sphaeramia orbicularis; assembly: GCF_902148855.1. NCBI lineage: Eukaryota > Metazoa > Chordata > Actinopteri > Kurtiformes > Apogonidae > Sphaeramia > Sphaeramia orbicularis. Next base: position 13,332,754 of record NC_043976.1, on the reverse strand, counting down.
TACCTCTGTCACCTGAGGTCACATCTCAATGCTGTCCCAACAATCCCATACATTAAAAGGGTGATATTTTGCTAAACAAACTTTTACTAGTCTTTGGCTCATGTATTTGTGTATTTGAACCCCAATAGTTCATAAAGTTTGAATTCGAACCCTCCAGGTGCTACAAAGCTATCTTTATGTTCATTCCGGCAAAAATCGCTTGGATTACTACAACACGTTTCAATTCTGGCTTAATTTGTTACATGTTATAACTAGTTACATCACAACATTTGCACATATAAGGTCAAGACTTCCGACGAACATTTCTCCGAGTACGACATTGGTTGTGTTAACGAACTTAAGTGGCTGAACGGGACAGAAAGCACAGTCAACAACCTGGGGGTGGGGGGGGCGTGAAGTGTCTCATGTGCATTTAAAGGGCCAGCGCTCAAAACGACCTGTCTTGTGTCATTCGTCAGAAATAGGGTTGAAGATGGACCTGTGGAGTTGAATTAATGAAGAATTCAGACTCAAGCAGAGCATTTACAGTTTATGTAGACCACAGGGAAATGTTTCCAAATGCATAATCCCATTTAAAAAAGCAAAATATCCTTCCTTTAAAGAATATGCACTGAACTGTACTGAGCAACTACTAATGCAGCAAGGTACGATTCAACACAATCTGATCCAACACGATGAGATGTGGGGAAGTGCAAGAAAGAATATGATGCTGTGGAATTCAACTGATAATTTGTTAAATTCTTTGTCTTATTCTAAGTAGAGAAAATAAATTAACAAAAATTCTAAATTTGACTTATTTGCTTAGAATTCAGCTCTGTATCTTATTTATGATTCAACTATTTAACAAACTAATGTCTCTGACCAAAGATCAAATAAAACTAGACCTGGACCTCAAGTTTAAACCAGTCTTTCTGTCTCATCTCCACTTAGAGTTTTATAAGACAACAAAAGAATTGTCCATCAGCAGTGGAACTGAGAGACACACTGAAGAAACAGTTAACAGGGAAAATCAATCAAACATGGTTTCTACTTTTGCTGCACTTTGTTTATTACATTTTGCTGCTTTTAACACTACAATTTCCCTAGGGTGGGATCAATAAAGTCATATTTCATCTTAAGTTATATTAGTGATTGCATTGCAAAAAGAAAAAAAAACAAAACAAAACTGTTATTGCCTCTCCTAACAATTGAACTTAAATAAATTGGATTGCGCTGAGGGATTTGCTGTATCTGATACACCCATTTACAGTTAAACTACTCACAACTTAAAGCTAAATGCCAGTGTGTTGATGCATAGTGAGTGATACCACAACGCATGCTGTAATTTTCCATTTATATTTATATTTAAAAAAATGGGTTGCAGATTAAGTTTAACTGCATGTAGAACAGTGTTTTTCAACCTTGGGGTTGGGACCACACGTGAGGTTGCCTGAAATTCAAATGAGGTCACCTGAAATTTCTAGTAATTCATTCATTCATTCTCTGAAACCGCTTCATCCTCACTAGGGTCACGGGGGTCGCTGGAGCCTATCCCAGCTACTTATGGGCGAAGGCGGGGTACACCCTGGACATGTCTTCTAGTAACTGATAAAAATAAAAACTTACTAATAAAAAACATATGGTGAGTTTACAGAGACAATCCCAATAAAAAAAAAGACATGACAAACTGTGAGTCTGAAACTGAAGCACTGTGGTTCTGTTTATCTTTCAAATGTTCATTGTGGTCAGTTTCAGATGCTGCAGCTCTTTCATAATTCATAGTTTGAGTTCTTGTTTGTTCAGTATTAATTGTCAGCCTTGTAAATCCAAGCTGGACTGACTGTACATATCCGGACCAAGGAAAATAAAATTCTCACTTTGTGCAGTAATCTACACCTGGCTTTTCTGCCTCCATCCATAATAATATACATTATATAGACTAAATGTCCTCTAAAATTAACGTTTATTTGCAACATAGTATAGCAAACTATTACACGATCCAAAACTAATTAATTTTAGCAAAAATATGTCTCCGTTTTGAATGGGGTCTCCATAAATTTGTGATGTTAAAATGGGGTCACGAGCCAAAAAAGGTTGGGAACCACTGGTGTAGAAACTAGGATGTCATAATTAAACCTACGGTATGGTGGCGCCCAGCTCAGCTGCAGCTGCATTGGCCCAGGATAGAACCGGTGTCTATGTCTATGTCAAAAACACTGCAGACCAGAGCATCTCCCTCCTGCAGTGTGAGGACAAAAAGTGAAAAACGCAACAACTTGTAACACTGTGGTAATGATCTCTGTTTCTGGAGTATGTGCTAAACTTGGAGAAGGTGGACGAGTCACGGAGGTCACCTGTAGGTGAGGTGGCTGTGCTCAGGAACCTGTTCACTGATTAAGATGAAGGATGCTGAGTGCATAAGGCAGGGGGAGGTGCAAACGAGCCAGGGGCCCCGGGGGGCCCATCTGTTATGGGCAAATAAAATGGTGCTTCAGTCGATGTGAAAACAGCCCTGCTCTTCCCTGCGAGGCCCAGCAGACAGCTCCATTAATCAGGACCAGGATGAGCCTGCTGGGTTCACAGTGACAAGTCAGCAGAGACACAAACTCTCCTCCTCCTCTTCACACTGTATCTCCATTAAGGGCTGAGGTGTCAGCTGGCTGCAACTTCTGTTCCTCTGTTGTCACAATCAATGTTTTCACAACTGTCCTCCAAGAATAACGAAAAAAGTAGCGCAGGAGGTGCAGGGAAATTATTTATGGGCTGTAACTAATCGCACTAATAAATAAACATTTATTTTACAACTGAGCGACCAAAAGACTTCAGTTACACATTCATTCTCAAACTTAAGCTTAGAGACTGAGAGCACCACAGTACAGTTATCACAACATTAGCTGCTACTCATTGCTACTTAAAGCATATTGAGATTGTCTCAAAAAGGGCTGGATGATTAAACAAAATATTAAAACTGGAATATGGCCAGTGCAACTGTAAATCAAGCCTTGTGGTATAACAGAGATGTAACAGCTCAAAAGTCATGGGGATGAAGAGAGAAGGCTCTTGTGTGGCAAAGACCGGAGCAAACACCAAATAATCATAGTTTTTAGTTCAAATTTCAAGAGTATTGACTGTCATTCCATCCAAATATAAAAATAATACATACAGCAGAATGACATTGCCTTTCTGAGGATCCTTAACATGTGCAGGAGTAAAAAGAAAAGAAGTTTATGCCTAAAAAACACATAATTAGAATCTTAAATAAAATACAGATGTTAGCATTCCTTCTAAAATGACCTGCATAGCATTAGTAAATCTGTCATAATAGTCATAATATGATTTTTTTTTTTTTTTTTTACACTATTTCACCGAACATCTTAATAAGATCATCTGAAGTTTGGATCCTGTAAGGACATGAAGCCAGAAAAAAAAAAAAAAAAAAAATCCAAGCAATGTTTAAAATGAAGTACACAATTTCTCATATCATGGTTCGACTTCTAAGGAACTCTACTGAAAAAAAAAAAAAAAAAAACAGTCTCCTCATTCACTTCGAGGAAAGCCTCTCAAAGGGAAACTGCATGTGTTTCACACCATCTGGAAAAGTCTTTTAGGAATCTTGGAGCCAACATCCTAACCTGCCAAACTGTCAACTAAATATAATTGATTGATTCCTTACAAGAATAGCTTTTTATATCTCATGTTTGCACACTTTGTACTGCATTTGATATCTGTAGGCAACAAGGGTAGAGTCAAAGAGAGGGTAATGCCATGCAACACCTTGACCACAAATTGAACCAGGGTCATCCGGTTCACACCTAGCACCCCTAACCACTCAGCTGCACCGTCTGAAAACCCTGTTAAAAGTAGTGTCTTGACGTCTGATAAAACACATCTGTGGGTGAAACTTGAGATCCTTGATTATATTTTCCCACCAGCACCTTAAACTAAACACCCCCTTAAAGGTGGTTTGGTAATGCAGTGCTATTTTTGGTGTGAACGTGGCCTTAGCCCCAATTGGCAGCGACTCTGCTGCATCTACAGCAGTAAGATAAGACGTGTCCCCTCAAAACTAGAGAGACGGGAGGGGGAGGGGAGCTAGGGGTGAGAGGGTGCGGGTAGAGGCAGTGGAAAGGAAGATGGAAGAGCACTTTAATAGTATGATTCAGCAGAGGTATCAATTCCCACAGATGGCAGGCTGGCTCCTATTGACTTACATAGGAGGGGAGTAAAAGGCAATCAAAACCACCCCAGGGACGGACAGTCCACACATCAAAGGGGAGTGGGATCAGCGCGCCCAAAGCCCTCCATCAGGCCCAACTGGAAAAAAGGAGGCAAGGCTCTGTGAAGTGTAAAGTGAATATACTCCAGAGCGACTGATAACCGAATGGAAGAGTCAACGCACTAAACCGAGACCTTTATATGTCACTGCAAACTACATCTTCTTCTTAATGTATCATCCTGTCATGGAAAGATGCATTATTCTCAGAAGTGCATTGTGGGTTATCCGCAGACTTGAATTCGATTACTTAAGTCCCACATCTCATCGCTGCCAGTGTCTATTCATTCAGGCAGATAACTAGAGAACCTGAGTGACAACCCAGGGCCGTCAGAGTGAGGACCAAGCTGTATTTAGGTGTTAGAGCACAGGTGTCAAACATGCGGCCCGGGGGCCAAATCTGGCCCACCAAAGGTTCCATTCTGGCCCGCGGGATGAAAGTGCAAAAATTAACCTGAACAGTCCAGGTTGTCCAAATCATTATGGTTCAGATTCCACATACAGACCAATGTAATCGCCAGTAAAAATAACAACACAATAAACCCATAAATAATGACAACTACAAATTTTCTTAATGAAAAATTATGTGGAAAAAATTTAAGTGAAAAAATAACATTGCACTGTGAAAATATTTACATTTACAAAACTATTCTTTCACAATAAAATGCAAATAAATACATATATAAAAACAAAGATGAACAACCCGAAATGTGCAATTTTAACAACATTCTGCCTGTTAATAAATGTTTTGTGCATTTATGGATCTACTGTGATCTGTAGTTGTATTAATAATAAGAGATGGGATATTGTAGAAATTGTTCAAATTTTAGTTCCAAACTCCAAAATTTTTACAAAATATACCTGTTACCAAATGTTTATGTAACACTGTGTGTAAATGTACATGTATAAATAATAAGTCGAGGCCTAATATTGTTAAAATTGCACTAATTTGTCAAGTGAAATTTCTGTTTTTTCAAGTTATTCACATCTTTTTTGTAAAATGTAAATATTTTCAGAATTTAATTGGGGGTTTTTTTGTACTAAAACAAAAAGTAAAACTTGGATTTGTCATTATTTATAGGTTATTAAGTCATTATTTTACTGGTCTGGCCCGCTTGAGATCAAATTGGGCTAAATATGGCCCCTGAACCAAAATGAGTTTGACACCCTTGTGTTAGAGGATGTCCGGTGACACCCAAACCAACAACATGACACCCACAGAGGTGCCTCCGCCAGCGTCTCCTGAAGGCCCGGTGGCTTTCACACTTGCTCACTCTTGGCTGCTTAAAATAACACAACAATAGGAGCAGACTGGGAAAGATGAGAAAGCCGTTTCCACCCAAAGACAAATGACCTGGTGCGTTGAGATGATCTCTTACACACATTTGGCGAGTCCTCCCCGTGACCATGAGTCGCCCACTCTCTATTCAGTGACGTCCAGGAGTAAAACTACATTAACCTTTCGCGGGGAGTTTTAATCAGTCTAATGAATTCTGCCAGACAGACAGCAGCCTGACCTCCAACCCCTGAAGAGCGAGTGATGGAGAGAGTTGGCACTGACAAGACACGATTAATATTTCATTAACGGTGCTTTAATGATCATTAAACTGCACCGTGAACTGGGATGGTAGCATGTGATCCGATGTTGTACTGTTTGCTTCCCTTTTGTAATACATGCAGGTGGATTTGTCTGTTAACAGTAGGTAAGAAGAACTAAGAATATTACAATGAATTCACCTTAACACCAGTGGTTCCTAACCTTTTTAAATTTCTGGCAACCCCAGACATTCAAAAGACTTTTTTTTTTTTTGCTGAAATTAATTTGTTTTTGATCATATAATAGTTTGCTATACTATGTTGCAAATAAACGTTAATTTTAGATGACATTTAGTCTATATAATGTATATTATTATGGACGGAGGCAGAAAAGCCAGGTGTAGATTACTGCACAAAGGGAGAATTTTATTTTCCTTGGTCAGGATATGTACAGTCAGTCCGGCTTGGATTTACAAGGCTGACAATTAATACTGAACAAACAAGAACTCAAACTAGGAATTATGAAAGAGCTGCAGCATCTGAAACTGACCACAATGAACATTTGAAAGATAAACAGAACCACAGTGCTTCAGTTTCAGCTTGTGATTGTCTCTCTCGACTCACCATATATTGTTTATTAGCAAGTAGGGATGTAACGATCTGAAAATTTTATATCACGGTTATTGTGACCAAAATTATCACGATTATCATTATTATCGTGGTATTATTGAAATTGTGCTCAAAATGTTCAAAAAGTACTCATACACTCTCTGAAATAATTTAACCAAGTTGTATTTAAAAAACAAATAAATAAATAAAATAATAGTCACAATGTACCTTCTGTTGCAGAAACATTCAAATATTAACCCTTAGTGGTCTGAGTCTATTTTGGTCATTTTTCAGTCCTTTTGATTTTGCCTTTATATACTATATAAACAAATGTTTACTATACCCATGTTTGGGATCTGTTTTTTCAGCACAACTTCATTTATATCATCTGTCTATTATTTTTTCACTTTAACCTACTATAAAAACATAAAAGGACAAAAAAACAAAAAAAAATATAAAATCCGATTTGAAAATGTATATAATTATTGCATAAATAACACACAGATGCTTAACGAACCTTTTCAAAGACTTTAAAAGTGAATACTGGTTCCAAATATTAGGTATAGAAAATCAAAATTGTAATAAATTAAAACTATACTTAAATATTTGACATAAAAGCAGATCTTCACATCGGCGTTTTCTCCCCTAAAAGTGCGGTAATCAAACACAGTTATCATGATAATTAGAATTTAAATGGTAATACTAACCGTCTGCAATTTTACCGCAGTTTATCATTATACCGGTAATTGTTACATCCCTATTAGCAAGTTGTTTTGTTTTGTTTTTTTTTAAATCAGTGACTAGAAATTTCAGGCGACTCCATGTGGAGTCACAACCCAAAGGTTGAAAAACACGGCCTTAACAGATATATTTCATCACCCAAGACTAGTCCTAAGTAGTGTAAAAGCTGAATGAGTCATTATTCAGCAGAAATCATAATAGTAATCTACAGGGAACCTGGTACTATTTCAACCATGACTCTATTTTAATGCTGTCACGAAAGGCAGCTCAATGAAATTATCTATAAAATACAGTCAATGAACTATTTCATATTGTAATAAGATGTTTTCCCTACACATCAACCTCCAAAATACACCCATTTTTCATCAGCTCAAAATATGAGAGATTTATGAGCTGCTACTTCTGGAACTTGACATGGAATGAGCTGTATTGCTGTGTCAGTCTCAACCATGTTTCTAGTGATTTCCATGGCAATTTGTCTGATATCTGTTTATAATTCATCTGCCATAAAAATCACAAATAATGTCAAGCAAATGGTGAAAAATGGCCATCTGTTTTGCCTAAAGCCAAAAGAACTTGTTTTTCTCTGCAAATGTCTACTTTCAATGAGACACGGTGCAGAAATGCAGCCGTTTCAGACAAGTGAGAAGCTGGAATGAATCAACATTTGGCATTATTGAGTGAAAAATGACCATTAAATTGATCGGCAAAAATCATTCGTTTTAAAAGTGTCAATACGGAACATTGGCGCATATGCTTGTGTGTTTTTGTAAAGTTTATTTTGGAGTCTGGATTGTGTTGACAGGTGGTTACTTTTGGCAGAGGCTCTTTGTGTTTCAAAGCTACTGGGAGATGAACACTGTTGCTTCTGTAGAGATACAGAAGAAAGTGAGAGCAAATGAGGATTTTCATGGAAATGCTGACATGAGTGTTCTCCACAAAATTAAATAAACAAATAAATAAATATAACTAGAAAAGCACAGACCTCCACCAGGGCAGATCAGGTGTTTCCCCCCTCAGATCACCACCAAAGTTTAATCATTTGTTCCTTGTGCTAGTATCAACATTTCCTGAAAATTTCATCCAAATCCATCCATAACTTTTTGAGTTATCTTGCTAAGAGACTAGGGCTGTAACGATTACCGGTATAACGATAAACCGCGGTAAAATGGCAGACGGTTAGTATTACTGTTTAAATTCTAATTATCATGATAACTGTTTGATTACCACACTTTTCTGGAAAAAACCCTATGTAAAGATCTGCTTTTATGTCAAATATTTGACAATAGCTTTAACTTATTACAATTTTAATTGTATATACCTAATGTTTGGAACCAATATTCACTTTTAAAGTCTTTGAAAAGCTTCGTTAAGCATCTGTGTTATTTATGCAATAAATCATATACATTTTTCAAATCGGGTTTTATATTTTTTTGTGTTTTCTGTCCTTTTATATTTTTATAGTAGGTTAAAGTAAAAAAATAACAGACAGATGATATAGATGAAGTTGTGCTGAAAAAAACAGATCCCAAACATGGGTATAGTAAACATTCGTTTATATAGTATATAAAGGCAAAATCTAAAGGACTGAAAAACTGACAAAATAGGCTCAGACCACTAAGGGTTAATATTTGACTGTTTCTGCCAACAGAAGGTACATTGTGCCAATTATTTTATTTTATCATTATTATTATTATTATTATTTAAATACAACTTGGTTAAATTATTTCAGTGCGTGTATCAGTACTTTTTGAACATTTTGAGCACATTTCAACAATACCACGATAATAATGATAATCGTGATAATTTTGGTCATAATAACCATGATATGAAATTTTCATATCGTTACATCCCTATAAGAGACAAACAAACAGAAAAACAAATCCCGATGAAAACATAACCTCCGCCGTTCCTTGGTGGAGGTAAAAAAATAACAATAATAAAAAATCAGTGTACAGGACTTCATCATAAACTTCATGCTTCTACGTAAGCATGTATGTAGATCCATTACAGAAGATTCGCAAATTGAAGTTTTGAGTTACCCTTGGGGAGAACTTGGGAATAAGAAGAAGATTCTTGTAGAAAATCCAAACTGAGTCCTTCATAGAAATCAGATACAGTCATTTGCTAAATGGAACTACAACTGACTACACCTGGACTGAACACCTTTTACAGAGCTCTGGGAATCAACCAGTCAACAGTGAATATTCAGAGCTTCAGTAGGAGGGGTGGGGGTGGTGTCTGAAAATCAATCATTAACACTGCAGGCGAGTAATAGTGATAAAACTTGGATACCGTCTCACATAGCAAGAGTGGATCATCTCTTTGTTTACTTGTCTGTCTATATGCGATGTTACAGCACTGACAACCTGACAATTGACCTGACATTGTTGAATTGTTGAGTCTGTTTGTATGACTGTACTGCCATGAACATATTGTTATGTTTAATTCAATTACTGCATTATGTATTTGTTGTGGTTCGATGCTAAAATTAGGAAAAATGTATTGTTTGATTGTTGTATTAAGTTAGTGATAAAGATGTAAAAGCACTTGAGGGGTAGGATTAAATAAGTTTATACCTCCTCCTAGTCCTTTTTGACCATGCAAAATTCAGACTTGCAGGTACTTGAAGATAGATTCTGTTCATTTAAATGTTATTTTGTTTTTGTTTTTGTCTTAATTTTCTTCATTTTGCTTTATTTTGTTTCTTTGCATGTTCTAAATAAATAAATAAAACATATATGTAAATAACACATAACATAATAAACCAAAGAGCAGCAACAAAGTGACATGGAAAAATGTTTATATAATGTTCAGAAATTATTGATACATAAATTGGGATGCTGATCTCACCCATTTAGGACCAGATTCACCATATGATCAGACAGTTACACACACTCAATCTGCTGCTGAACGTAATCCAAATGCATTTTAAAAGCACCATTGTGATTTTACATCAGCAGAAAAACACTTAATGCAAAGTTCTGCTGCTTAAAATGAATGAACCACACTTTAAATCAGTATAAATAGACTGAAACAGACCCACTAGTCTAAACACAGTAATGTTAATGACGCATCGTGACGTTAGTGAAGCATCGGAAATGCCTGGATGAAGACGAACCTCCAAACTCCACCGTCATGTTAAGATGTATCACTTCTTGTACAACTTAAACACCAGCGTGGGGAAGATGATCTGTTACTGACTTCTAAATATCTACCTTATAGATAGATAGATATATGTTATTGATCCCAAATTGGGAAATTGTAGTCCAGCTGCAGCATGGCAAACAATAAAAATAGAACACAAGAATAAAAACACACTATGCATAATAAATTACTGTAATTTCCGGTCTATAAGACGCTACTTTTTTCCACACACTGTGAACCCGCAGCTCAAAAATGATGCGGCTAATTTATGTTTTCCGGGTTCACGATCAATCCGGCTGTTGAAGAAGGAAATAGACCTGCTGCATGTAAGCTTGGCATCAATGAATCGATGGTGAGACGTTGGAGACGGGGTGGGTGCGGCTTATAGTCAGGTGAGGCCAATAGTCCGGAAAGTACGGTAGAAGTATAAATGCAGATCTGGTAGAAAATCAGGATAATTCAAACAATAAGGTGCAACAACAAATTGTCCAGATTTTCAACCAGTTCTGTATTGCTGTGCAAATATTTTTTTAAGAATCACATTCACACATTAAAACTGAATATCTACCCAACAAAAGTGCATTGTAGTTCAATGTTTAAACTCCAAGCAAGACAAAACACATGAACATGCACAAAACTTAAAGATGGACCTATTCATTCTCTGATCTGTGTCTGAAAAATGAACTAACTGATCATTTTAGCTCATCAGCTGCTACACAGCAAGTGCTAAAAGCTGCACAAGTGGTGGTTCTGGCATAATTTAATCCACTCATTAAACATTAAACATATTACCTGGGTTTGAATGGCAAGAGCTGGCAATGTTGCAGATTTCCAGCCGAAAAAGGTTTTACGTAGCAGGATGTCAGATTACCCCGCATATCTGGCACGTATCGGCATCATCTTCGACTTAAAACAACCTACGAGGGCTTTACCTGTCACTGCTCTGGGCAAACAAAAGGTGCCTATCTGTCTTCTCTCCTCCTCTGCTCTGTCAGCTCAACAATGGAATTTTTAGGCCCACTTATTAAATGTGTGGGTATGTTTCCTTTCAAGCTCCAGTCCTTCCACTACCACGGTGGCAGGACACATAAACACAGTATGTAGGTCAGTCAAACAGTTTGTGTCTGTTCTCTCCCTCCACGCCTGAGGTAAACCGACAGCAGAATCAAACACATTGTTTGGCGACTGTGACTCATCTCAGCCAGAGAACCTGGGAGGTGGAACAAGGTTTGCCTCCTGTGTTAATGCTGCCCTCCATGCTACCGTTTGAGTGAGTGAGTGTGTGTGTGTGTGTGTGTGTATGTGTGTGGCACAGTTTACCAACACTGCCACTTTGTGCCAGCGTCTACCTGTCAGGCTACACAGGAGCGCTGTCAGCCAAGTGTTTGACAGCAGCAGAGGATCACATTTCCTCTACGCTATGACTGATGGTGAAGTCCGACCTCCTGGGTGTGTTTATAGCACTGTGTCATTCAGGGGCATAAACTGTGGTAGGCTACTTGTAGTGAGTCATGAGAAACACACACATAAAACAAACCACCTTTACAATATCCCATTCTGATATGATGACACACCCATAAATGTGTGATCAAGGCTTTGTGTTGTTCACCTACTATAATCTATGTATGAAGAAGCTTTAAGGGACTTCTGGAATGAGCAGAAACAGGATATGATGACTTAACCCTTTATTGGGCAAGTGACTATTTTTGGTCATTTCAGGACACATTACAAGACAGAAGTCGATTTTTCCATTGGACATATGCGAAAAACTTTACCGATATTTTCTAAATGTCAAAAAAACAGAAGTCGATTTTCCATTAAATTGTAAATGCAAGGATTTCTTTATTTGTTATCACGAGATGTCACAAGAAGTCATTCCATAAACATGGCAACGAACATACATATATGTTGTTTTGAATCTAGAGTGCTCGTTATCCCTCTGTCCCGTACTTTCAAGGGGGGGCTGAAAAGTTCATAGCCTGACGAAGAAGGAGTTATTCCACAGCAATGAAACTTGACATACAATAAATTCAACCTTTCCTGATACTAACTGCATGGTTTCCTTCCAAATAAACCCACACTGGATTAATAATTTAGGACTTTGAAAAGTAGTACTACAGACATTTCATGAAAATTCTTGCTTTTCACCCCTCCCTCGTTCTCCCTACCCCTCTTGAATTCAGCTTTCCAGTTTTGCACGGTTGATAAAGCTGGGGCATCATCCCCTATAGCAACCATGTCAGCATGAATGTCCTTGGAGGCTAACCCCTTTTTCTGCAGACATTTGATAAGACCACGGTGCCACGGATGGTTCACGAAATGTCTCTGGTACTACTTTTCAAAGTCCTAAATTATTTATCCAATGTGGGTTTATCTGGAAGGAAACCATGCAATTAGTATCAGGAAAGGTTGAATTTAATGTATGCCAAGTTTCATTGCTGTGGAATAACTCCTTCTTAGTCAGGCTATGAACTTTTCAGCCCCCCCTCGTAATCCAAAAATGATTTGGTTTCCTCGTGTGTCCACACATACTGCGTCATGTTTGTTTTAAAACTCTTCTTCACTTGATTTAACATCAATCAACATCCCTTTTTTTTGTTCATATGACTCTAGTTGTGCAAAAAGGTCTTTCCATTGCAGTTTTACATGATATATCAATTTTGCCACGTCAGAAAAAACACCTCTTGCAAGTGCAAAAACTTTTCGTCAAAAAAAAACTGTTGTTGTGGCAAATTTTTATGCATCTGTTATGTTCATGCAATTTGAGGGTCCGTGGAAAACTGGCTAGTGACAGCAACAGTTCCAGTGAGGACAGTGAATCAACAATCTCAGGTCCAATGTGGTCTACAGGGTCTGTAAGGTCCACCTCTGCATGAACAGTGAGTGTACCTGCTTTGATCGGTACCGTGAAGTAATGGTACTAATGTAAGGAATGATGTTCAAAGGGATAATGTGGATGTGGACAGGTGACTCATATTGTTGTAATGTTCTAAAAGTGATGTTCTAATGTTCTAAAATACATTACATGTGTTTTTCTTGTATTTTTATATATGTATATACTTCTTGTTTTTTGTTTTGACACATAGGCAAGGAACCAAATACGGTAACTTCATTGACCTTGATTTTCTACATGACAATAAAAAATTTTGAAAAAATTTACAAATGTAATAAAGTCTTGTTATGTCCTCTAGTAACACACTGGGGTTTAAATTTTATTTCAGAGTATCTCTATGAGCGCCCTATAAAGGGTTAAATCAGCACAACTAAAGGATATTTCACCTTGAAGCAACTAAAAAGTACAATGAGGAATTCAAATGGTTCAAGAGGTTAAAGATGAATCAACTCTTAACTGGATACGATGCTTTCATCCCACCATGAACTGCTAAGGACACACATTTTCTTTAACATATTCAAGTAAATTGAATACAAATGAAAGTCAGATTTGCGGTGGTTGCAAAATGCATTTTTTCGTGCTGAGCAGAGTGGTAAAAGGTGAAAGAAATTTAAATACATAGGTTAGATTTATTTGTACCTGCCATAATCTGTTCATCTGGTCCAAACAGAGGTGGTCAGAGAGCTGAAGAAAATACTGGAGGTGGATATGATTCTGATGGGATTCTAGTGAATACAAGATGGAAGCGTTTATGGAAAGTAGCAGCTGGTCATTACGCCTGTTTTTACACATAAGATGATAAGGTAGCTCCGGTTGAGCAAAATATCAGAACAGTGTTAGCAGTCGTTTGACACATTTTTGCTGCTCATTTTTTGCAGATGCTAATTGTGCAAAGTGTTAAGTATTCATACTAGCAAAGTGACTGTAGCGTTGTCAGGGTGGGATCATTTTGTGGTTAAATATCAGATATTAAATGTGCAGGAAAGCGGGGTTCTTTTCTGGTGCGTTCAGAAGGTCAGATGACCTGATATGTTTCGTCACTCTGACTAATTGAGGTGATGGAATTCAAGTGATTAGAGTGTGACTAGAAAATGTTTTTTACTTTAATAGTGACGAGTCCATTGTGGGAAATTAGAATTCAGTGCACTGGACTAACTTTTTCACTGGTGCACCAAAGTTTTTTTTATTAATATGCACCCAATTAGATACTGTCTATTCTAAACTCCTTCCAGAGTGAGTGGGCATGTTTATGGGCTACACTATGCAAAACACAGGTGTCAAACATACGGCCCACAGGCCAAAACTGGCCCGCAAAAGGGTCCAATGTGGCCCGTGGAATGAAGTTTTGAAATGCAAAAAATTAAACTGAAGATATTTTCAATAGGGGATGTTAAAATCTTTTCGTTCATATTCCACATACAGACCACTCTGATCTAAAGTGGATCACACCATTGAAATACTATCATGATAACTTAGAAATAATGACAACTCTGAATTTTCTCTTTTGTTTTAGTGTAAAAAGTAAAATTCCATAAAAATGTTGACATTTACAAACTATCCTTTCACACAAAATGTGAATAACCTGAACTAATATAAACAACCTGAAATGTCTTGAGAAATAAGTGCAGTTTTACCAATATTCTGCCCGTTACTAAATGTTTTGTATATTTGTAGATCCACTGCGATCTGTAAGTTGTAATGCACATGTGTAGATGATAAAGTGAGGCAGAATAAAGTTAAAATTGCACTTATATTTCTTAAGAAATTTCAGGTTGTTCATGTTAGTCACGTGTTTAAGGAAACTCTGTAGATACAAATACTTTCATGATGTCATTTTGCTTTTTTCACTGATATGTTACTGGTCCAGCCCACTTCAGATCATATTGAGCTGAATGTGGCCCCTGAACTAAAATGAGTTTGACACCCCTGCATTAAAACTGCTGTGTTGTGTACATCTAGAGCAGTGGTCCCCAACCCCCGGTCCCCGGACCGGTACTGGTCCGTGGATCATTTGGTACTGGGCCGCAAAGAAAAAAAAATTGTGGTTTATATTAAAGCAACTTTTTCCATTAGTCTTGCGGAGATTTTATTGTGAAAAGTGACCATTTCCACCCTCGCCTCACAACTCTTGCGCCATTTCAAGAATCAGTAGTAACACAAGCTAAAGAAATGAGCCAAAAACAAAATTCACTGGAGAACTTTTTCAGGAAGAAAGGAGGACACGATGAGGCTGCAGAAGGGTCACAGACTGCCTGCAAACAGAATTTAGAAGGAAATATCAGGATTCCTGCCTCAGTTACAGGTTCATCACAACAGGTGACACACAAGCACCTCCAAACTGCTCCAGTACATCAATCCATGTTGGAGACAACATCAAACCTCTGTGCATTCTGGATTCAAGTCAAAGCAGAATATGCAAATATCGCCACAAAAGCCCTGAAAGTCCTTCCTCTGTTTCCAACCTCATATCTTTGTGTGGCTGGGTTTTCTGCGATGACGGTTACAGTAGTAGACTGGATCTACGGAACACAACTGGACTGTGTGTCTCCCATCAGCCCCAGATGGGACCGTCTAGTTAAAGGGAAACAAGTCCAGGGTTCCAACTGATTCTGCATTAGGGTGAGTTGATATTCTACTGTAGAATCATTGTAATTGCCTGATATACAGTGTAAGTGTTTCAGATCACATGCTCTGAACTGTCAAAGGTTTTTGTTATTGGAACCCCCCACACCTCTTACCGGTCCGTGGAAAATTTTCATGCATGAAACCGGTCCTTAGTACAAAAAAGGTTGGGGACCACTGGTCTAGAGTACACAAAGTGTCTGATATCCACACATGTCTAATGCTCCAGTCGTACTTTGGCTGCTCTGCTATTTATACATTTCATGATGTTGACCATTTTAACATAAATTGTAGTTCTTTGGAGATATTTTCACCTCTCTGACTGTGGTAGAATTAAAGGAGTCCATCTCAGTCAGTATCCCCAAAAGGACAAAACGGAAGACAGGTAGAGGAGTGGATAACCACCTGTACTGGACGATCAATCCAATCAATCAATAGTTCTCTTCATTTTGCATTGCTGATATGGTTTTACATTGGGTTGACTCTCAAGGTAGAATATAGGACTGTTTCACACACACACACACACACGCACACACACACACGCACACACACACATGCACACACACACACATACACACACACACACACACCTTATTTACATGGTCAGAGCCAATCAATGACAGAATAATGCAATTCAGTAAATGCAACATGCATTAATTAAGAAAAAGATCACGTTTGGACCAAAATATAAACTTAAGTCAATCATACACCTCAGAACTGATCCAGTTTTCCATATGCACGTCACCAGTCAGTTGCCTGTACCATCAATCAAAACTTTGGCTTCAAGTCAGTCAGTGTTAATGACTCAAGAGTCCGTTCATAGTAATGACCTACAACTACCAGCTATTTTCATTATCAGTCATTTAGTTTATGAATGTCAGAAAATAAAGATTTCCATCACGCCTGCACATTTGTTTTGTATGAGCTCCAGTCTAAAAGCCAAGACCTTTAGAGTTTGAAGGAACAACGCAGAGAAAAACTGCACATCTGCACGATACATTAAATAATCATCAGCATTTTTCCCTATTACTAACAGCTCCAAGAATCTCTGCTGGATTCTACGAAAGCGTCTTTATAGCGTAATTGACATGCAGATTAAGATTCATTACATTCTGTACAGGTGACGTGTTCATTCCTGCTCTGGCATTCTGCGCTGTCATGCCTTCAGCTGTGCCCTTAGGTCATATTTGCCGTGTAGCATGTGCTTAAAATAACGGGAATAAAATCAGTTACAGCTACACATTTAAAACCACTACATCAGCCACTACTATTCACCACAGGGCCGTATCTGTTGAATGTGGAGCGGCAGCAGACTGGAGCGTTCCTCCTTGGCCTTTAACGCTGCCCTCTCCTTGGCCTCCGGTGGGGAGGTCTGCATACACGATGATGAGGGAAACTCCTGTGACAGAATTAGCTCTAATCCAGCCTGTGCATCCAGCTTTGATGAGGATCACAGTTACAATAAAAGCTCATGACAATGCTCTCTGCACTCTGCTGCGCACTGACGTCCTCTGCATACAAACAGGAAAAAAGGCTGACCTGCTTTTCAGGACATTCTCATCAGCGCTTCACCTGAATGGAGATACAGCAGTGGCTTGAAAAAAACAGTTGTTAATGCATTTTATGGTTTATTGATACACTTCTGGAGGATGGGTCTAGGGTTGGATACTTGGATAATAGTTCCTAAAAGATACTTTTTTGAACAAAATGAAACAGGGCAGAATATCAGCATCCTCTGGTTGACTGAGATCAGTTATTGTCAAATATCAAGTAACGTGATATTACACAGTGAGCATTTGCCAACTTTTAGATTAAAGACTTATTCATAAATATGATTTAATTTCCACTTATATCAAAATAGAGTGAAATAGATTAAATAAACAGTTCAGCTACTTTTTACTGTAATGAACTGCTTTCCTGCCACAAAATGTTGAATACATAAAAATGAAAGCAAAACAAGTGGTGTCAGACACAACAAACCCCGCCCCTCACACGAGTTGTATCTTATTTTGGCATTGATCCAGCTGATGTCATCATGTCTATGTGTGTGCTGATGTCAGCATATCAAGTGCCTCTATATATGTACCAAGTTTGAAGTGAATTGAAACAAAATTGCTGTTTTTATAGACATGTGAATTTTCGGCCATTATAAGTAAATGGGAAAAAAAAGATTTTAAAAATTCATAAAAAATTTGAACTTTGACCTACTTTTCCCAAATTGTACTGACATTTATTCTGGGTCACTGGTAATCTATAAACCCAATTCGGTATGAATTCAACCAATAGTTTTGCTGCTAAAGTGGTAACAAACAAAGAAACAAACAGAACCAAAAACAATACCCCTTGCCTCCCCTTCGGGGGGCGGGGTAATGAAATAGTACATTTGGTACAGCTTTCTGCTAAACTGTCCCTGATCTGAACCTATCTTCAACATCCGAATGAGCCCACAATTTCATAATCAGTGCATCCATAAAAAGACAGCTCCATTACAGTGTTACAAGGGACAACACAGATGTATATTAAAGTTGTAATACCACTAGGGTTGGCTACCATAGACCTACATTGGACTTGTTTTCTAGGAGTCACTCTGGTCTCATTCAGTCATAACGCTCGTCTATTAAGTTTACCTTCCACTTATAAAAAAAATGTAATCAGATAAAAGGTTTTAAATGTCTGTGTTCATTGACAGCTCTGTGTGATACCTGACTTTCAGATGCTTTTTTTTCTCCTTTTTTTCTAACAAACAGCTCAATTGTGGTTAATAAGTTACACTAACAAGATGATAAGATAACTTTGCTACTAGAGTCTGTTAACTAGCGTTTTGCATTAGCTCACATTTGTCCTCTCATGTACCTGCAGCACTGCCCATGTTGTCCAGAAACGGTCACTTCCAGTATCAAATATTCAAACACAAAATTCTGTCTCCAAACTGCAGCTTAAATCCAGTATATACAGTTTACGGGCTGGGTATTACTTATCACACAATCAATTCTGCAAACCAATCTCTACAAAATAAAAAAAAACCACAGTCTGAGAGCCTAACTATTTATTTATTTATCTATAATATTTAAAACATTTACTGATAAAGTAAGGGGTTAACTATGAGTAGAGCTGGACAATATATCGTTTGAGCATCATCATCGCAATGTACGTGTGTGCAATAGTCACATCGCAGGTCCTGCAGTGTAGGAGGCAAATGAACTCAATGTGTTCTCATCTAATTTCAACCTGGGAACCTAATCAGCAATCCACCAATCACAATCGTTCTTAATCAGTTTGCTGTAGCAGACCACGAAACTAAATAAAACTAAACTATGATGAAAAATCCCAAACTATTATAACCTTGGCCTACATGCTGATGATTGAAGTATTGGAGACATTTGATACAAAAGGTGCAAATCGGTTACAGCCATAAAAGTGTAAAACTTTGGTACCCGGCCCTGGATGTTTCAGTCTGCTGATCATGACTTCATTTCGGCTGCAGTGCTCTTTTTAAGCTCTATCCGACTGTGCATATGTTACAGTAAAAGCATATGAGGTTAGCAGATGACATCATTCACCAGAGGGACCAATACAGTTACATAAGAGCCAGACATGACTGTGAGTCCACTGCACTGCCCCAAATGGTTTCTCTCTGCTCCATACTTTCTGAATATTTCAGTCACACACACACACACACACACACACACACACACACACATAGATCTTTGTGTGCATCTGAAGGCAGCTGTGAAATTATTAAACAGCCAATAACCACCACCAGCTACGAGGTAAAACCAGTGATGAATCTGTGTCAGCGCCGAGTGAAACACAAGACGGTGCTGCATCCAAGGGAGCTCGAGTCTGACTTCTAAGAAAGATATTCATAAACAGTTTCACATGTTAAAACGCTGTCCAGGCCAAAGCTCTGGCAGCCACACATGGGTCGCCACCGCCAGTAAAAACACACTGACAGCCCGGAGACAGAAAGGGAGAATGCAAATAAGGCAGTGTATTCCCAATGAGGAAAGTGATGTCATTTGATAAAAATTATGCCGTAAAATAAAACACAGCCAAGAGGGAAAAGTTGAACCGGCGAGCAGCTCCAGTTTGGACTTCAGGAGTATCAACTGCTTTTAATCTATTCCAGCCTTCAGCTCAGAAAAACAGATTACATAACAGCGGACCTCCATGTACTTCTGTATCTCAAAAGTATGTGTGCAGTCCTTGTGGCCAACCAGCAAAGTCTGAATTTAAGTTTGCCTGGAAAACACACAGATCTCTGAGATACTCCATTATACATTAGATTTCCTGAACAACTACTGGAGCCAGGACTACGGCGTTTCGGGAGAGTCAAAGAAGTACAGTCGATGAAATCACAGCAAGGCATTCAATCAAAATTCCTCCTCACTTGAGAAAAAGTGTGTTTTTATGGATCCGACTCCCCCTGTTAAGAGCAGTGAACAGACACACATCTTTTTGTCCAAATCCAACCCGTGTAAATTATTTCTCCTTAAAGACTCTGTCAGTGTCAGTGTTACCAGTTCATGTTGAGTAGAAATCAATCAATTCAGAAACAGACACTGACTCTGTGTCAAGTATAGAAGAATGAAGACTTTTACCTCATGGTTTTAAATGATTAATCAAGACTATTATTAAAATATTTATGGTTTCCAGTAAATGAGAGTATTTTCCCCCTTGGTTTTATGTTACTGGAGCTGAAATATTTAGGTGGTTTTGCTTATTAGTCAGAGAAAAACAAGACATCTGAAGACATCATGTAGACCTTTTGGAAATATTTAAGCGCTCTTTTCTTTACTTTGTGAACTTTCAAGAGTTTACATGAATATAGAGACAAAGAAGACTCAATACTTTTATGAAATAATACCAATTTTAACACCAAATTCCAACACTTAAGGATTATGTCCCATTACTTTCACTGCATTCATCAATTAGTAACGATATTATGTTAAGAGATTAATACTATTAGATCTAGACATATGTATTGTGATGTGTTTTCTTTTTGTTAAAATGGGAAATTTATATCAAATCCAGAGGCGAAGTCAGGATATTATATTGTTAAGATTACAACTCCATTGTTTTGATAATGTTCTACTGAAAGTACTTTGGAATATGAATTATACAGCCTGTAACACTTCTTTTGATCTGCGGTTCACTCCAAAACAATCGCTGAAACGACACCAGCCATTTGACCATTCATAAAGGTGGGTGGGTGCACCTTGTCTAATAAACCCACCACACTAATCCCATCCTTTGTGGTCCTCCCATGTGTCACTGTGGCTACCTCATGTCTCACACATGCTGCTCCTCCACCAAAATGTTTGTATGATACACACCAGGGAAATAAATATACAGTTTTCGCACTCCATAATGTCCATAAATGCATCATCATAAGGAAACCACATGAACCATTTGCATATTCTGATGCTACCATACATGCACTAGATGTTTTGTTATGTTCCAAACCTCTGTTCTGTCTATCACAGTGGCAGCAGAGAAAGGAAAAAAAAAAAAAAAAAACAAGGCTTGTGGCAGTCAGATTTGAGGTCTGTGGGGAATCAGAGCTTTTACAAGTCAGCTCCTATGTATTCAACAAAAATATTAAGCATTTTAATGTGATCAGCTGAGAAAACAACCAGTATATAGAGAAAAAATGTGCTTGAAAACCCCAGTGCTGTAAAGAGTCTTGGATAAACAGGAGTTGAAGAGACAAAAGAGAAGCCAGACGAAAATAACACTTGTCCAGAGAACAATAGTTTCAGACAGGTTATGTCACGAAATGTGTTGAATTAACATCACATCAAACTCCGTGCAAGCTTCTGATCGTTTCCCACATCACTATGAATACCTCTTGAAGTTGAGTTTTTATTAAAAAGTGGTGCAGATCCAGAGAATTCACATTATAAAATCATCAGGTCATGTGTCTAATAATAAAAAGATCTGGTTGAAAATTAATCGTGCGGTCGATAAAAGGCATACGGACGGCTCTTACCGGTGTGTTCTTGCTGTTTGGTTGTTGCGTTATTGTTTTTGTATTCCTTATTTTCCTCCTGATCAGTCGCGCGTCTCACGGACACAAATCTCGACCTCACTTCCATGTGCTCGCGACCACGCGCTCAGGGGTGCGCTCGGGATATGGCGCGTGACGTCACGGCAAGACTGGAAAGACGGTCCAGAAAGCCTCCACAGGATGGGTGATCACACAATAACATAACACGACCCCCCGACTCATACTGACACGTCTGTGGATGTATATGAGCAGCGGAGAGAGGAAGATGAACTCATCATCCTCAGGTTTATTCCCTTTAGAATAAATATTTAGAGCTGGATTTAAGCCTCATAGTGTCATTTCTGCAGGTTGATGACGTATAATGGGATTTTGTTGCCACTTGTGTGAACATTTATCAAATAGTGTCTATGCTGAAGTCTTTAAAGTCGTCTAATCTGTGCCAGTGGGTGTGAAAGTAGTTAATAGGCAGCTTTATTTCCACAGACACAGTGGGTTGAAACCTGACACACAAACAGATCCTGATCATGGAAATATTAGGTCTATGTAAGACCTGCTTCTGGGACACATCCTGTTGAATGTCCTCTGCCCACAAAGCAAACACTGGTTAGTTTGTGAGGTTTTCTTTTAGTTTGTCATATTCAGGAGGTAGCTCTACTCTAAGCTCTCTAATCTGTCATCTGTCACATAAACTGTGGGTCACAGTTCAGGCTTACCTTGTCTTCATCCTGTCCGTCAACAGGGACACACCCACTTACAAATGGTACTTTATGCGACAGTACATCCCTGTCTTCATCTGAGCATCATGGAGTCTAAACATGTCTGATCTGTAATGGTTTATCCACCTTAAACAGCCCATTTGTGACTTATGTGCTGTTGCTCCACTATCTTCCTACGTTGTACCCACAGCTCATTAATGTAGGTCAGCCCACAGTGAGGATGTGATGAAATGTGAGGTGCTTCGGTCAAAATATAAGAACAAGGACACAAATTCAAGAAGAAACATTTTTATATTTCAAAAAGAATCTAGGAACAAAATGGAAAAACCAAACACTGGGTCTGAACATCCAGACAATTGAGATCCAAAAATACATTTTCTTAGGAAATATTAATTATATACAAAACATAAAAATTTATATTTTAGTTTGGGTCCTCAACAGGGTAACCCTATTTTTAATATTTTATTAATAAAAATAAATTTTAAATATTTAATCCACCCATAACTTCAATTGAGGCAGTTTTAACATTGAAATCAAACAAGATTCCAAACAACTTAATCCGTTTTGCATTTGCATGCAACAACAACTGTACACCCTAAGTCTTGAACTTGCATAAAAAACAAAACGCCAAAAAGTCTCTGGTTCAAACTTTAAGCACGGGAGCCCTGCAGCTGTGCAAGTCTCTGCTTTAAAAGTTCACTTTTCCTCCTCAGCTGCTCTTTGAGTGAGAGGAGTCTCTGTTCGTCCGACTGCATGCTGTAAATGCACTCTGTAGCCTTCTTCAGGATCACCACTTTAGCTGCCTTCTCGTTGTTGGCCACTTCAGGGATCTCATCCCGCAGAGCAAAGAAGCTCAACTTGAGCTCGTTCCTCCTCTGGCGCTCCAGTACATTATGAGTCCTTCTCTTGTCATAGTCCTCCGTGTCAGACGTCCGGGGACTTGAACACTTGCGATTGCTGCTTATCTGTTTGAGGACCCTGCTGTGACCGCTGCTCGCGCCGCTCACACTTCCACTGCCGCTCTCCAGCTTCAGCCTCTTCACAGCCGGCTGCTCGTGCCTCATGGATGGATGAGCGGCGTAATTATGCTGATGGGTGGAGACATGGCACCTCTTCAACACAAGCGGGCTGGGATGCCTGGTCTCCACTGGGCTGGGGTCGCACCGTTTCACCGCCTGACGCTTTTCCACAGTGACCACGTCAATCTCCTCCTCTTCCTCCTGGTCCTCCTCCTCCTCATCATCATCTCCATCCTCATCTTCTGTAACACCAAAAAAAAAACAGAAAAAACAATCACATTCTGCATCCTTACTCCAAAGTGCATGCAACAGTGGGAACAGGAGGGGTACTTTTTTTTTTTTTTTTTTTTTAAACTCCCATTCCACTTCAGTTGTTTGCTTAATGCTGCAGTTCCAGCCTCTGGCTAGTCTCACAGCAGTCTACAACATGACATGGGTGGAACAGGCAGCATGTCTGGACCTCCTGCCTAAACAACCTCATATCACATGGATTACACCTAGATCTAACCGCCTTTTACACACAAACCCCGTTTTACAGACGCACAGTCCTTGCAGGGGGAAATTCCTCATTGCAGAGGGTGTGACTAACAGTATGATGAATGCACATCTCACCTGAGTCACTACAACTGCTGCTGCTGCTGCCGCTGTTGGGCGGAGTGTCCAGTCCCAAATCCTTACTAGGCGGCGTCACTGTGTTTTGTTTGGGCATCTCTGCGATCGGATAAGGGAAAACCACCGACGGATCAATGCACTCAGACGCGGCTGTGTTGAGGTCTTGCAGGTAGCTGCTGTTCAACCTCCACTGGGCTGCACCGACACCGACACCTACACCGGGGTCCGCGCTGTCACCGGCCGGACACTCCTTCCGGGCCGCCTGGAGGGACGCCAGCCGCTCGGAGACCACCTTCTCCAGCTTAGCCGCCGCGGAGAAGCCGCTCCACATGCAGTCCTGGATGATGATGGACTTGAGGAAGCTCTGGGAGTAGTCTGCGTCGCAGATGATGCTCTGATTCACCACGTCGTCGCCCAGGAACTCGGTCACCATCTCCAGCTGATCCGCCGTGGAGGGGAAGAGGCTTGACAGGGACGGCCGGCGGCTGGGGGAGAGGGGAGGGGTCGGCAGCAGTTCAAATTTCTTCCAGATGTCTTCGCTCGGTGCCGGAGGCTGAAGCTGTTGAGGGTAGAACGCCTCCTCCTCGTTATCATAGAAATAGGGTTGGAGGGAGTCGTAATCGTAGTCGTAGTTTTTACTCGCCAAACTTGAATTCAGCGGCATGGTGTCTGAGGATCTGTCCTTATGGTGGATCTGAGAGGAAACAAAACCGGGGGGGTTAGTTGTTGATGTGGCACAGATCGGCTGCTCGGCTTTGATCCTGCCTGCAATACTAAGTGTAAGCAACATCACATGGTCACTCCAAAACATCGATCCCGTGTGCACGCGTTGCATGCATGCACCGGAGCTGCAGCAGGTGCGGAACCGGTGAAGTGACAGTAAATGCAGCAGCAGTAGAAGAAGAGGGGAAACCCCACCTTCAAACACTACATGACTAACAACTAGTGTGGGAATGTGAGTCGAATTCAACAGCAGACCCACTCCCTTTTTTTTTCCTTTTCTTACCTTTTAAAATTAAACCTGTCGGCGAAAGGAGACGGGGCGAAATAGACCCAAAAAAGCGAAAAAAGGGCAGGGGAGTTATTCCTTTGCGAAAGTAACATTAAATCCTTCCTCGGAGGTGTTGCGGAGCTTTCGGTGAGGCTGTGTGAAGAAGAAGAAGAAGAAGAAGCGTGCATGGAAAGTTCACAGGCTGCACCAGCGACCCGATGAGGACGAAGCGCAGTCTGTCATCAGCAGCGTGAGAATCACAGCTGAGCGCTCCGCCGGCGTCAATAAAAAGGTCGCTTCACTGTCTGAGTACTCCGCTGGTATCCCTCCGCGCTTTTCCCGCGAAACACTCGCCGGCGTATAGACCTTTAACACACCCTCAATTTCTCACCGTACTCGTCAGAAATACTAAATAAACCCCAGTGAGGTCAAATTACGATCGAAGCACATAAATTCACTGGGTTATTTTACCGCTTGGTGGTTTATATTTCTTCTTTTAGTGGGTCTATTTTGGGTTAGGGCTGAAGTGGGAGGGGTCATAGTAGAGCCTCCATTGACTGGAGACATGCAAAACATATTAATGCAGGCAGTAGTGACAGATAGCTAATTAGTTATTTTATTAATAGCCTGCTTAAAATAGCACAAAACAACCCCCTCTGATAAAAGATTGCAGGTTATATTCTAAAAGCAGGTCGTGGTTTTTGCAATTAAACAGCACTAAGTGGAATTTCTGCAAAAAAAAAGTAAATTAATTTGCCCGCAGAAAACGCAATGATTAAACCTTAGCCGCCACTTTTTTTTGCACAAATAACACCCATGTTTGTGAGATAAGCATGATCTGTGCGGTAGTTGGATGATTAAATCATTGCAGAGCTCACAGGTGCAGGAGCTTACCTCGATGTGGCTGCAGAAGACTGGACTGGCTCTAGCGTCAGAATGCAACAAGAAAAAGGGAAATGGTTGCGGTTTGCAGGGTGGAATAAATGTGCATGCAACACAAGGGGTTCGTCTTCCTGAAGGAGAAGCACAGAAATTGAAGTTAGACAGATTGGCACCAATTAACGACAGGAAGGAAGCAATTAAAGAGATCAGATGGGTACTGCTGTGGGATGGAGGTGCCCTCTGCTCTAATGATGGGGAGGGGGGAGGTTTAACAGGCTCCGAGCGCCCTCTGCTGGACGTAGTCATGCAGGGTTGGACAGCAGCCAGGTAGGTACAGGGTCATGGAATGCAGGTCAACATAAAAACTACAAAGCAACCTTAAATTCGTGGAAAAAAAAAAAAAAGATTTTTTTTTTTTTTTTAATGTTTTTGCATGTGATCATAAACAGAGAGCTTCCAGGTTAATATGTCACTAAAGAAAATGAGCAACAAAAATCCAGAGACACAGAAAAGCAAAAAAAATGACACTAAGAAACCACTGATCTCATTAACAAGTGCTGTAATACAGGGCTGTCAAACTCATTGTAGTTCAGGGGCCACATTCAACGAAATTTGATCTGAAGTGTTCCGAACCAGTAAAATAATAACATAATAATATATAAATAATGTCAACTCCAAACTTTCCTCTATGTTTTAGAGCAGGGGTGTCAAACTCATTTTCTTTCGGGGGCCACATTCAGCCAAATTTGATGTGCAGTGGGCCGAACCAGAGAAATAATAACATAGTAATATATAAATAATGTCAACTCCAAACTTTCCTCTGTGTTTTAGAGTGAAAAAAGTAAAATTATGTGACCTATTATGCCAACTATCCTTTAAAACAATGTGAATAACATGAACAAACTGAAATTTCTGAAGAAAACTAAGTGCAATTTGAACAATATTCTGTCTCAGTTTATCATTTACACAGGTAAATTACAAAACGTACTGATCACAGTGGATCAACAAACACACAAAACATTCAATAACAGGCAGAAAATTGTCAAAATTACACTTCAGACATTTCTAAATGTTCATATTTGTTGAGGTTATTTGTGTTTTTATGAAATGTTAGTTTGTTTTAGTGTAAATACAGTAAAATGACATGCAAATGTTTACATTTACAAAGGGAAAAATTTGGAGTTGTGATTATTTATCGGTTATTCTGATAGTATTTGACTGATCCAACCCACTGGAGATTAAATTGGTCTGTATGTGGAACCTGAACTAAAATATCTTCAGTGTAATTTTTTGCATTTCACAAATTCATCCCAGGGGCCAGACTGGACCCTTTGGCGGGCCGGATTTGGCCCCCGGGCCGCATGTTTGACACCTGTGTTTTAGAGTGAAAAAAGTAAAATTATGTGATGAAAATGTTTACATCTACCAACTATCCTTTAAAAACACTGTGAATAACATGAACAAACTGAAATTTTTTAAGAAAACTAAGTGCAATTTTAACAGTATTATGTCTCAGTTTATCATTTAAATGTGTAAATTACAACTTACAGATCACAGTAGATCAACAAATACACAAGAGATTTAATAACAGGCAGAATATTGTTAAAATTGCACTTCAGACATTTTAAAATGTTTATATTTGTTGAGGTTATTTGTGATTTTGTGAAATGATAGTTTGTTTTAGTGTAAAAACAGTAGAATGACATGAAAATGTTAAGATTTACAAGGACAAAAATTTGGAGTTGTGGTCATTTATAGGTTATTATGATAGTATTTTTTTTCCTGATCTGACCCACTGGAGATTAAATTGGTCTGTATGTGGAACCTGAACTAAAAGGATTAATGTCTTCAGTGTAAATTTTGCATTTCCCAAATTCATTCCAGGGGCCAGACTGGACCCTTTGGTGGGCTGGATTTGGCCCGCGGGCTGCATGTTTGACACCTGTGCTGTAATATATGAAACTGGTGTAAAATAAGTAAATGAGTATGAGCAAAAACCAGGCCTCCATCCATAAATGAGGATTTAATTAACCTAAAACTTCTGGAATGAGTTAGAAAATAGAATTCTCAAAGCATCTGTGGTCAAGTAAGAGATAAAACCTTTAACATCATGAGGAGGTGTAGTTCACTTTGTTAATTTGTTTGACACAATCTTCTAAAAGCTGAGGTTGGTTCATAGATAATGCTCTTTTTTGTTTTTTAAAGCATGGAAAAGTTAAAGAACACCCACTAGTCCCTAATTCCCTAAAGTTCTTACACTGCAAAAATCTAAATCTTACCAAGATAATTTTCACTTGTTCCATTGGCAGATTTTTTTTTTCTAACTTGAATTAAGAAAAAAAAAAAAAAAAACATCTGCCAATGGAACAAGTGAAAATTATCTTGGTAAGATTTCTTGAAATAAGATTTTGTAGCTCTGTTGTCTAAAAATAAGTTCTTATATCTCACTGAAAATTTACTCTTCAGGTGATTAGTCAAATTTTAAGCGTGATGATATTTTTTTTACTAGAAATGAGAAAAATGCACTTGGCAAGATTTAGATTTTTCAAGTGTAAAGTTCATTTTTATTTGTTTGTTGTTGAATTTTTCGGTCTGGATTTGGATTTTACTATAGTTTTACACATGTATAAGTAGTTGCAGTTTTATCTTGATTTATAAAGCTAGTTCTTACTAAACATGTGTAGAAGAAAAGTGGAAAATTTACATGTAATGAGGTTTTGTGTTAGTAGAGGTGCAACAATTACATATATGAGGGTTTTATTCCTTCAGTTATTGGCTTTTTAGACAAATGTGGTCTAATGCTGAATTGATTTTTTTCTACTGGTTTTTATTCTCTCATTTT
Organism: Sphaeramia orbicularis; assembly: GCF_902148855.1. NCBI lineage: Eukaryota > Metazoa > Chordata > Actinopteri > Kurtiformes > Apogonidae > Sphaeramia > Sphaeramia orbicularis. Next base: position 13,303,882 of record NC_043976.1, on the reverse strand, counting down.
TTAATGGCAGCTGCATGACTCAACAACAGTGATGTATTGTTGTGCCTGTTTTTTCTGCATATTATGTACAGTCTCATTATAGTATATTTTCTATTGCACTGATTATTGTTGTAGTTTTTTGTTGTAGTTTAACTCTACTCTCTACACTTCTACTCTATAAGGTTTTCCTGACCATAATAAGGTTTTGGTGCAGCACCCAGGCCATTTTGGACATCACCAAATTCATATAAAATGAATTCAGAGACCATGAAGAGCAAGAAAATAACATTTTCCAGATCTAATGATTGTAGTTGTTCCCCAGCGAACTTTGACAAGCTTTGTTTTTAAGCTTTTTATGTGTTTGTATGTGCATTTATCAGTGGTTCCCAAGCTTTTTTGGCTCGTGACACCCAATTTAACATCACAAATTTCTGGTGACCCCAGACATTCAAAACAGACTTTTTTTTTTTGCTAAAATTGATTTGTTTTTGACCATTTGTTTGTAACAGTTTGCTATACTATGTTGCAAATAAATGTTAACTTTAGACAACATTTAGTCTATATAATGTATATCATTATGGATGGAGGCAGAAATGCCAGGTTGACATTACTGCACAAAGTGAGAATTTTATTTTCCTTTGTCAGGATATGTACAGTCAGTCCAGCTTGGATTTACAAGGCTGACAATTAATACTGAACAAACACAACTTAAACTATGAGAACACGGTCACATGATCAGGTCAATCAAGATATGTCCTCTCAGATATTATATCCTGCATTTTATTTGAACTTGATTTTTATGAGGAAAAGTGTGTGGTGTTTTAACTATAATGAAATATATATTGAATATTAAAAAAAAAAATAATTTTTTACTATTTTTTATAATTTTTTTTATTTTTATCAGTTACTAGAAATATCAGGCTACCCCATTTGAATTCCAGGTGACCCCATGGTTGAAAAACAGTGGCATATATGTAAAAAATATTCCAAAATGATAATAAATTATACATTTTTTTTATACTGGAAAGGACCATATTTTCTGGTGGAAGCATCTCCAGACTCTACAACCATGTGCCTAAGTCTTCCATATGTTTATGGAAGACTACGACCCAAAAAGCACCGAAACCCTCTGAAGACCAAGGGAAAACCTTGGCTCCAGTCTGCAGGTTTTGTTAATATTAAATGACGTTGTGTCGGGCCCATGGACGGTCGGGGGTTTTAGGTATGTGTTTGAACATGTGTGTAGCCAATGATATGTTCTCACATTTGTGATAACTTTCATGACATGTTCCCCTTGTTAAAATCCTTGGCATGGTGAATGTGTTCAAGTTAGCCTAACAGATGTTCCAAAAACTCACCCATTCATGTGTTTGGTGCAACACAGTTTTATGTGAGTTTTCACACATCTTTTCGAAAAGCAAAGGTTTTTAAAGTGTGTAAACACTTTTATACTTGTTCATCTGGAAACATTAACACTGGGAGAAAACCAACACAAAGCTGGTTTTACCTTCAGTTTGATAGTGATTTAGTTTATGCAGCATTGTTTACTGTAGTTTTTTTTTTTTTTTTTTTTTTTAATTATTATTAAATTTTATGTTCAAAAAAACATTCTTAACAAATATAACTTGTCATATGAAGACAGTTTTCAACTACATTATCATTCATGAGCTTTTTTACACACCAGACTCAACTTCTAATTCAGATAATAACTGCTTTTAGAATTAAAATGAATTGTGTGCTGATTTTCTACCTATCATCTGATGCATACATTGATTATTTTTTACTTTGTAAAATAGATTTTTTTTTTGCTGTTACATATATTTTAGCTGTAATAACACAGCCTCTTTGTCTCCTGAAGCCTCTTAAATTCCTCCTCTTCATAATAGTTTTTCACATTAAAACCTCTTTTAAAGGTTAAAAAGTTTTGAGATTGAGTTTTATTTTTTATGAGCATCTTAACTTTAAGGTAAAATTCTTGAACAGTTCCTATGATTTCAACAATTTGTCCTAGAATTTCTTCATTAGAAAGGTTTATGAATATGCCAAACATTTTTTTTTTAAATTTTATTTCTTTTTATTTATTTATTTATTTATTGAGCCTTTATTTGATGGCAGAGCAGAAGCAGGAAACCATGGTATTGATTAAGTAGTCTGCACCAGAATATTTTATTATCACTATTTCCTTTAAGATGTAGATGGGCTGTAATCTGATTAAACCCACAGACCTGTGGTTTCCTAATGTCAGTGTGCACATAGGGTCCACAGAGAGAAAACACTTAATCAATAGTGTGTAGACAAATGGAGGAAACACACAAAGGAGGACACCTGAGGACAGAACAGGAGAGAGCTGTGGTAGATTTCACAAGTTTCTCTTGTTATCACTTTTGCTCTGGAGAAATAAGAAAATCCCCAAAGTGAAATGAAACCCTGTCTCTGTTCATACCTTTCACCGTCCTCTCCCGTCTCCCCTTTCCTCTCTTTAGGATGCTGTGTGGATGATAGTAATCATAACCGGCTGATCCATGCATTGTGGTTGTTGTGTTTATCGTGTCCGGATGTTTCTTGTGTTACTGTGTTTCAGAGTGCCTGGAGACACAGTGGCCTGGAGACCAGCTGGCATCATATCCTCTGATAAGTGAGACTGTAAATGGGGAGAGGCTTCATTGTGTCAGTCAAATGGTCAATATACTGTACAAAGAGGTTGGATTTTTACCAATTATGCATCAAGTGAAAGGTCATTTTAATTCTAATCGCCAGAAGTGGAGTCTGGTGTGTAAAAAAAAAAAAAACAACTCATGAATGACAATGAAATGTAGACAATTGTCTTTATATGACAAGTTATGGTTGTTAGTGTACATGTACTCACATTGTGTTAATAACTACTATGAATTACTATAGCCTGCAGAATATGAATCTATACTTGATTTGTAGATAGATAGATAGATAGATAGATAGATAGATAGATAGATAGATAGATAGATAGATAGATAGATAGATAGATAGATAGATAGATAGATAGATAGATAGATAGATAGATAGACGGACAGACTTGGGAAATTACAGTGTAGCAGCAGCATGACACACATTCAGTAATACAATATCACAGCAAACATGAATAAGAGAAATATAACATAAGAGCAAACACTATACACTGTACACCATAAATTAGAAGTATATAAAAAATCTGGGTAGAATCTGGATAATAACTGTAATGTGCTTAATTAAATGCATCCACAATGTTTTACCCATTTACAGGGTTATAGGAACTTTTACTGAATGTAGGATGAAAGAAACTCTTCATAAAAACACTCCCAGACAGAAAAACTCACCACACAGGAAAAGCAGGGTTTTATAATAACATGAACAACAAAGTCAAAAGTAGCCCTCTGCCCTCTCCACCTTATTTCACCTCCTAAGACCCAGCTAGGGGTTTTCTTTATACAAAGATTACAAATATATTTATTTGATTTGATTTTAATGTTTTTAATGCTTTGATTAATTTGTATTGTGCTTTTATTCTTTTGTACAGCACTTTGGTCCACTGTGGTTGTTTTAAAGTGCTTTATAAATAAAGTTGGATTGGATTGGAAAAAAAAAACAACCAAAACTGTCCACCGCTAAGGACATTCCATAACATTTTAAAAAATTGCATCTGAAAAAACTGTTGCATCATGATGTTTCCAATATAGGCAATTATTTAATTTTCTAAAAAAGCCAAAACTTGTACTTTCCTGGGTCTCAGGAGGTTCTGACAAGATTCATCCTTTGTTTCATAAGAAAAACTATCTTTACCTGGTGTTTGGGCATGAATATGACTATTCTAATGAACCAGTAACTGTATTCAGTGTTAAACACCTTTTTTATGTACGTAGGGTCTGATGTCCAACGTACTGTGCGTGTGTGTGTCATACTTGCAGTGTATTCAACACACTGTTACATTTGTTCCGACTTTTCTTTTACCCAGATCTATCCATCCGTCTTACGTGGCCCGGTGAGTAGAGGTGGCATTAGAAGTTTGACATGAACGCACACCTTTGCTGAGGAAACATGATGAAGACACACAGGAGACAGATGTGCACATACAGTATCGTTGGATAAATGGCAGACGTGCTCAGCCTCATACAGTCAGCACACACAGTTCAGCATGATGCCTGGAATGGAGCAGGAAATCAATATGTGTTCAGCTTAGCTGGTGAGAAGAGGTTGCCAGCTAAGCAGTGAACAATGGCAGGATGCTCCGGAGCTAATTGTGTCATTAATTATTGACAGTGACAACGGGACTTTTATCGACACAGCCTGGAAAAGCGAGGCGTCTCTAACCTCAACTGCATTCATCCAGTGAGACAGTTTGTCTTTTACTTTGCTGTTTTGCAATTTTTTTGCTTGCGTAAAGACGATTTCTTGCCTGTTTCAACTCTGACAAAATCTTGGCAATTAGGAAAAATTGACACATTTCTACTTTTGGTATGTGTAGGAATTTAGGAACTGTTTGCTAAAATCATGATATATTATATAATACTCCTGTTCCCACAGCTTGGATAGGTGTAGTTTTCTCCTGGTTTTCATTTGTAAATAGTTTCCTTGTGTAGGCAGCAAAGCCACACAATAAACATTTTACACACCATGTGCATGTGCAACCATGATGTTAATATATAAATAATATTTAATTTAAATTCTTTATTTATATAAATATTTATATAGATACTAAATTTCTTGTTTTTTTTACTCATTTGTGTTTTTTTTACATGTCTTTTTCTCTGCACTCACTTGTATGTTACTGCTGTTAACCATGAAATTTCCCCATGGTGGGATAAACAAAGTCTTGTCTTATCTTATCTTATCTTATCTTATCTTATCTTATCTTATCTTATCTTATCTTATCTTATCTTATCTTATCTTATCTTATCTTATCTTATCTTATCTTATCTTATCTTATCTTTATGTACGTAAGTGAAATGGTTTGTATTACAAAAAAAAAAAAAAAAAGCATATCCATGAATCCTCCAGTTTTATATGAGCAGTGTATTCCATTGATGTAATCCAGTCCTGTAAATGTTCTGGGAATATGTTCCTGTTACAGACAGTGGGATACCTGTTGCACCATACAAACCAAATCCGTTTCCCACTCTTGGAATCATCTTTGCATTTCCATGAATTTCTACATTTCACAGAAAACTGGGTCGGCCAGTATGTCGAGCCAGTGTCACTGAGTACAGACAACCCCTGCAGGATGAAACTTACTGTTGGATATCAGGAGGTGTGGAATAGAATTCTGATTCAGGTCTGCTTTGTGTTCAGGTCATGGTTATGATGAGACGGGCCAGAGCACATGTGAGTCGTCCTTTTCATGTGTTCACCGCTGGGACAAAGACGACAGCTGTGGGTAGTTTTTGGATTCATGGCCCTGGTTTGTGAATTAATTCATGAGATGACGACTGTTTAACACAAATCTGGAGAGGCAGAGCAAAAAACAAACAAACATATTATTGTTGAATAATACACAATGTGCTGATGATCTGTATTCTGATAAGAACATAAATCAAATCAAAAAGACTACTCCAACAGGAGACTTTCTGGATTATAGAACGGCAAGCAACAAAACATCCAGGCCTTAGTGGAGATGTGGACCTCTCTCCTTTTTTGTAAAGTGTTATTTCATGAGGGGTGTTTGGTTATGTGGGACTGATAATGAGTTAGCATGAAAACATGAATTAAACAAGATTTTAAAGTGTATTTGAGCCTTTGGTAGTAATAGTGGGACCTAACTTTAGAAGTGTGGGATCTTTATTTATTTATTTATTTTTAAATTAATTTATATTATTATTTTTCATTTATTTTTTTAAATATATTTTTTATTTATATTTTTAATTTTTTTATTTTCATTTTATTATATTTTTACTTTTATGTTTTTGTTTTTTTTTAATTAATTTTTTTCTTCTTCCTTTTTTTCTTCTTCCCCCTCACACCTCCCTCCTTCAGTTCATTAAAGTGATTGTATGAAAGTGTGTAACTCACTGGTGAAAAAAGCTCTGATGAAGACCAGCGGTCTCAACACGTTGGCTGTATTTTAACTGATTGACATGGAGTAATAAAGGTATTTTATTCTTACACAAATCCTACAGTGTGCCTTGGAAAAATTTTTTTGAAATCTTGCATGCTAATAGTTTTTTTGTTTTTTTGTTTTGGACTCCAAATAGTAAGAACATAAATCAGTTTAGGAGCATTTCTAGGAAGGTGGATAAATGATAATTGGGAGGATGGGAGTGACTTTATGAAGCTTCATATCATGCACCTACAACATACTCAGTGAATGACAGTCATTTCCAACCCCCGTAATACTTCAGATACTTTATTTTTCTGGTTAATCTCTGCTAAATTGGGCTATTCCAGTGGAGATTCAGAGCACTGCAAAGAAAGGTTTAACCCTCAAAGACTTTAATAGTCACCAGTGACAAAAACATCTACTGCTCTAAAAAGTTTAATAACTTTAGAATGACTAATCATGTTTCTCAGCTTTTCAGCGGCATCAGATATGACCAGGTTGTGTGTAACGAGTTACAAAGTAATGCGTTACAGTAATGTGCCTACTTTTTAGGGGGTAAAAAGTAGTGTAATGTGTTACTACTGAAAATTTGGTAATTTAATGTAGTTCCTTTTTCAATTCGGCACAACATTACTTTTCTTAGGGACAGATTTGACAAGTGTCACATCCAACTTTTTCCCCAATATTTCTTACACCTAAGAATTACGTACATGCTCCAAACCGTACGCAAACGCATTCTGTTTGATGAAAACATCTGGTAGTGAAACAGCTGCGCCTGTGCAATAGTGACAGGCTCTCATATTACCTTGTTTCACCAGGTAACTAAACAAGAGTTGGACAAAAAATGATAAGCCCTTATGTACTTTGTGTTCACCTATACGCCCATAAGATGTTATCAGAGCTCTGTTATTTCATATTGTTTGATAGTTCTTAGCGGTGGTGTTGAAGCCTGTGGTAGTCCAATGTTTTCTTGTCCAGTGCTCTGTTTGTGGCATTTATTATAACAAAGAGCACAAAAGAAATACCTGTTATGTCCTCCATGGTTGAACTGTATGTAGCCCTACATATTTAGGAACAGATATGTGGTTTTGTCCAAAGTCCAGCAACACAAAAGTATTGTAAAAGTAACAAGTAATGTAAAAAAGTTACTTTCCGTAGAAGGCAACGAAGTAAAGTAATGGATTACTTTTTTAAGGAAGAAACGAGTGACAAGCAAAAGTTACTTTTTAAAAGTAACTTCCCCGACACTGGATATGACCCATTTGGACATGCAGAGGCTCCACAGTGAACATGGAACACTGATTCACCAGTAAAACCCATGCAGTTTGACAAAAGACACTGGTTGTAGATGCATGTTTTTGTTTTGTTTTAATATATTTTGCTGAAAAAGTCAAATTTTTCTTCCATTTTCAATGCTTTCATATAATAACCTTTGAATTTACTCTGAGCTTTTATGAGCATATAAATTATCAGTAAATTATATGTCGAAAAATACCTGATTTTCACCAAAATATACAAAATACAATGGATAGTATTGCAATAAATCAGTGTTTTTCAGCCTTGGGGTCAAGACCCCATGTAGGGTTGCCTGGAATTCAAATGGGGTCACCTGAAATTTCTTGTAATTGATAAAAAAAAAAAAAAAAAAAAAAAACATGAACAAAAAACAAAACAAAAAAAACAACGTACTAATAAATATGTTGAGTTGAGAGAGACAATTCCAAAACATAAAAGACATGACAAACTGTGAAGCTGAAACTGAAGCACTGTGGTTCTGTTTATCTTTCAAATGTTCATTGTGGTCAGTTTCAGATGCTGCAGCTCTTTCATAATTCCTAGTTTGAGTTCTTGTTTGTTCAGTATTAATTGTCAGCCTTGTAAATCCAAGCTGGACTGACTGTACATATCCTGACCAAGGAAAATAAAATTCTCACTTTGTGCAGTAATCTACACCTGGCTTTTCTGCCTCTGTCCATAATAATATATACTGAACAAAAATATAAATGCACGACTTTTGTTTTTGCTCCCATTTTTCATGAGCTGAACTCAAAGATCTAAAACTTTTTCTGTGTACACACAAGGTTTATTTCTCTCAAATATTGTTCACAAATCTGTCTAAATTTGTGTTAATGAGCACTTCTTCTTTGCTGAGATAATCCATCCACCTCACAGGTGTGGCATATCAAGATGCTGATTAGACAGCATGATTTTTGCAAAGGTGTACCTTAGGCTGGCCACAATAAAAAGCCACTCTAAAATGTGCAGTTTTATCACACAGCACAATACCACAGATGTCACAAGTTTTGAGGGAATATGCAATTGGCATGCTGACTTCAGGAATCTCCACCAGAGCTTTTGCCTGTGAACTGAATGTTCATTTCTCTACCATAAGCCATCTCCAAAGGTGTTTTTTAGAATTCATGAAGAAGACTGTGCGAGGAAAATGGTGGTCACACCAAATACTGACTGGTTTTCTGACCCCCCCTGGACCACCCAATACAGTAAAACTGCACATTTTAGAGTGGCCTTTTATTGTGGCCAGCCTAAGTCACACCTGTGCAATAATCCTGCTGTCTAATCAGCATCTTGATATGCCACACCTGTGAGGTGGATGGATTATCTCAGCAAAGGACAAAGGAGAAGTGCTCACTAACACAGATTTAGACAAATTTATGAACAATATTTGAGAGAAATAGGCCTTTTGTGTACATAGAAAAAGTTTTAGACCTTTGCGTTCAGCTCATGAAAAATGGGAGCAAAAACAAAAGTCGTGCATTTATATTTTTGTTCAGTGTATATTATATAGCCTGAACGTCATCTAAAATTAACATTTATTTGCAACATAGAATGGCAAACTATTACATGATCAAAAACTAATTAATTTTAGTAGAAAAAAAAAAGTCTCTGTTTTAAATGTCTGGGGTCGCCAGAAATTTGTGATGTTAAAATAGGGTCACGAACAAAAAAAGGTTGGGAACCACTGCAATAAACGGTGGTAAATCCCTTAAGGAAAGGTTAAATGGTGAGAAGAATTCATTTATCAGAGGTCTTTAAAGGTTAATTAAAATAAAGTGTATTGTCCCAGAGGGGAAATTCAGTCTGTACATTACAAGAAAATGACCAACATATCAACATTTGACCATACAGTTACCCAGCAGGAATCAACATACATTCATAAAACCATACAACAGCCTTCAAACTCACATGATGCAAAAGTTTAAGTCTTAAAGTGTATGTTGTATATGACACACTGATGATAAAGTTTTGAGATCAGCAACTTAATGGCAGCTGAAACAGACGACAGCTTCAGGTGATTTAGTCTAGGCTCTGCTATCCTGAGTCCTGTACCTGAAGGCACCATCTCATCTTCAAAAGAGAAGGGCCATTAAGGGTCCGCTGGGAGTTTTGATGCTTGTTTTTTTAGAAGTACTGTGTGGTCTCACATCAGTTTATCACTCTTATAACTACTGATCAGTTTATTGAAGATTATGGAGCTTTACTGTAGATTAAAGTTCTGATTTGGTTCAAGAGTCTTTCATATATCTGGTGAATCCTGTTCATATTTGATGAAAACTGCTGATCATGGGTACCACCACTAGAGGGCAGGTGGAAACTGAAAACTCACTCAATACAAAATAGGAATAAATGGAATATGATGTCCCATTTTAATGTAAATAAAGACCTATCAATATTCAAAAGCAATATAGAATGCTTAAAAGCTTATTTAATTTAATTCAGTTACATTCTGATTGTGTTTTCCTTTATATAAATACATTTCCAACATAAACAAACACAAAGGAATCACAGTTTGTTGTATAAAAATGATTTGTAAAAAAAAAAAAAAAAAAAAAAAAAATTACATGTGATATGATGCTCAAAATTTCCAATAATTTTGCCCCCAACTTGTCAAATAAAACCAACACTAGTGGGGTGATGAAAATACATATAAAACCACATCTTCAACCACACAACAGAATTTATATCATGTTCAAGAAAGGTTTGTCGATGCAGTACAATCTGACGTTTTATTTAATATTATCACGTTATTGTAAAAAAAAAAAAAAAAAAGTCTCAGTCTGGTTAGATGAAATAATTACTGATAAAGAATTAAATAAAACTGGTGAAAGATCCTATTTCATGCATGCAGGGGGCAGCGGAGAAGCAGCTTTTGACTAAAGGGTTGTCACTTGATTTCCTGTTCTAGCAGAGAAATTGTTGGTTGATGTGCCCCTTGAGCAAGGCACTTAACCCCCATTTGCTCCCAGGTGCCTGACACAGCAGCCCACTGCTCCTGGTCTGCAGGGTGTGGTGTGTTCCTGCATGTTCAGCTAGCGATGGGTTAAATGCAGAGCTGCTGGTCCACATGTACAATACAGCTCTGGAAAAAAATCCGAGACCACTGCAGAATAATCACTTTCTCTGATTTTACCGTTTATAGGTATGTGTTTGAGTAAAATGAACATTTTTGTTTTACTCACTAAACTATCGCCAACATTTCTCCCAAATATTGTTATTTAGAGCCTGTATTTGCAGAACACAACACCTGGTTAAAATAACAAAAAGATGCAGGTGTTTTCAGACCTCAAATAATGCGACAAAAATCAGTTCATATTCATTTCTAAACAACACAATACTAATGTTGTAAAAAGGAAAAGTTCAGACATCAATATATGGTGGAATAATCCTGATTTTCAATGACAGCTTTACAATAGCACTGCTGTTTATCATTGCTGTTGGATGACTCTCTCCATAAACTTCAAATGCTCACCTCATCACCAGGACCCCCTCCACTCACCATATCCCCCCTGTCCTCCAACAGCTCTACTGGCTCCCGGTAAAGTTCTGCATTCAATTTAAAATCCTTCTATTAACATTCAAGGCCAGCCATAACCTCACCCCTCCATATCTGTCTGACCTCCACATTGCCACTCCCTCTCGCACCCTCAGATCTTTCTCCTCCATCCACCTCTCCGTTCCCTCTGCCCGTCTCACCACCATGGGGAGCAGAGCATCTAGCCCCGTGGTTCCCAACCTTTTTTGGTTCATGACCCCATTTTAACATCACAAATTTCTGGCGACCCCAGACATTCAAAATGGAAACTTTTTTTTTTTTTTTTTTTTACTAAAATTAATTAGTTTTTGATCATGTAATAGTTTGCTATACTATGTTGCAAATAAACGTTCAGTTTAGACGACATTTAGTCTATATAATGTATATTATTATGGACGGAAGAGGTAAAGCCAGGTGTAGATTACTGCACAAAATGAGAATTTTATTTTCCTTGGTCAGGATATGTACAGTCAGTCCAGCTTGTATTTACAAGGCTGACAATTAATACTGAACAAACAATAACTCAAACTATGAATTATGAAAGAGCTGCAGCATCTGAAACTGACCACAATGAACATTTGACAGATAAACAGAACCACAGTGCTTCAGTTTCAGACTCAGAGTTTGTCATGTCTTTTATGTTTTGGGATTGTCTCTCTCAACTCAACATACACTATATTGCCAAAAGTATTGGCTCACCCATCCAAATAATCAGAATCAGGTGTTCCAATCACTTCCATGGCCACAGGTGTATAAAATCCAGCACCTAGGCATGCAGACTGCTTTTACAAACATTTGTGAAAGAATGGGTCGCTCTCAGGAGCTCAGTGAATTCCAGCGTGGAACTGTGATAGGATGCCACCTGTGCAACAAATCCAGTCGTGAAATTTCCTCGTTCCTAAATATTCCACAGTCAACTGTCAGCTGTATTATAAGAAGGTGGAAGTGTTTGGAAACGACAGCAACTCAGCCACGAAGTGGTAGGCCACGTAAACTGACGGAGCGGGGTCAGCGGATGCTGAGGCGAATAGTGCGAAGAGGTCACCAACTTTCTGCAGAGTCAGTGGCTACAGACCTCCAAACTTCATGTGGCCTTCAGATTAGCTCCAGAACAGTGCGCAGAGAGCTTCATGGAATGGGTTTCCGTGGCCGAGCAGCTGCATCCAAGCCATACATCACCAAGTGCAATGCAAAGCGCCGGATGCAGTGGTGTAAAGCACGCCGCCACTGGACTCTATAGCAGTGGAGGCACGTTCTCTGGAGTGACCAATCACGCTTCTCCATCTGGCGATATGATGGACGGGTCTGGGTTTGGCGGTTGCCAGGAGAATGATACTTGTCGGACCGCATTGTGACAAGTGTAAAGTTTGGTGGAGGGGGGATTATGGTGTGGGGCTGTTTTTCAGGAGCTGGGCTTGGCCCCTTAGTTCCAGTGAAAGGAACTGGGAATGCTTCAGCATACCAAGACATTTTGGACAATTCCATGCTCCCAACTTTGTGGGAATAGTTTGGAGCCGGCCCCTTCCTCTTCCAACATAACAGTGCACCAGTGCACAAAGCAAGGTCCATAAAGACATGGATGACAGAGTCTGGTGTGGATGAACTGGACTGGCCTGCACACAGTCCTGACCTCAACCCCATAGAACACCTTTGGGATGAATTACAGCGGAGACTGAGAGCCAGGCCTTCTGTCCAACATCAGTGTGTGACCTCACAAATGCGCTTCTGGAAGAATGGTCAAAAATTCCCATGAACACACTCCTAAACCTTGTGGACAGCCTTCCCAGAAGAGTTGAAGCTGTTATAGGTGCAAAGGGTGGACCCACGTCATATTGAACCCCATAGACTAGGAATGGGATGGCACTGAAATCCATGTGCAAGTCAAGGCAGGTGAGCAAATACTTCTGGCAATATAGTGTACATTACTTATTAGTATGTTTTTTGTTTTGTTTTGTTTTTAATCAATTACATGAAATTTCAGGTGACCTCATTTGAATTCCAGTCGACTCCACGTGGGGTCCCGACCCCAAGGATGAAAAACACTGATCTAGCCACTCTGCTCCCCAACTCTGGAACTCCTTGCCACCAGAGTTCAGAAACATCACTTCACTCCCTCTCTTCAAATCCAAACTCAAAACCCATCTGTTTAGGACCACTTTCTCTCCGTGACCACAATTACATTGTCCAATTTTTTTTAACTTGCCTTTTACTTTTTACTCCATGTTTTATTGCTTGTTTTGTACTCTCTCTGTTAACCGTACGGTGTCCTTGAGTGCCAAGAAAGGTGACTATAAATAAAATGCTGTTGTTGTTGTTGTTGTTGTTGTTGTTGGTCTTCTTCTTCTTCTTCTTCCTCTTCTTCTTCTTCTTCTTATCACTTTATGCAGCTCCTGGCATAGAAATTCAAGAAGCTCAGCAATGTCTGATGGCTTGTGACCATTCATGTTCCTCTTGATTATATTCCAGAAGTTTTCAAAGTGGGTTCAGGTCTGCAGATTGGGCTGGCCACGACAGGGTCTTCATTTGGTGGTCCCTCATCCACACCTTTTATGACCTAGCTGAGGCCAGGAGCATTATCCTGATAGAAAAACTAGTAGTTTTTAAAAGTTATTTTTGGATTCCAATTACTTTTGCAGTACTAATAGCACTGTTTTTGTCTATTGTATAGTGCTGGCCACAGTAGTTGTTTTTACTTCTCCTTCTTAACCCATAAAGACCCAAATATACACCGGTGACCAAAAGCATCCACTGATGTAAAATTTTTAATAACTTTAAAGCCACTAATGCTATTAATACATGTAAATAATTAGTGTAAAATGTTACCGTGGAAACACCATCATCTTCTACAACATTGATTCACCAGTAAAATCCATGGAGTTGGCTCAATGACAGTGGATGGACACGCTGGGTTTATGTTGATATATTGATATATTTTGCTGAAAACTTTTTCTTCAGTTTTCTCTCTTTTTGTTATATTAACCCTTAAATGTAATCTCAGCATGATGATTAAAGTACATGATCAGTAAATCAAATGTTGGAAGATACCTGATTTTCACTGAAAAAAAAAGCAAAATACAGAGGATAATATGATGATAAATGGTGATAAATCACTAGAGAAAGGTTGAATAGAGAGAAAAAACAATTTGGGTCCTGTCACAAATGTACCACTGGGTCTTTATGGGTTAAATAAGACCTGGATCAGGTGTTTATTCAGTAGAATAAGGTGTGCTTTTGTTGGAATTCAGCAGACACAGGAAGGGAATGGCTGTCATACATGCACACATGATGATTTCACAAGAAATTGCAGTGGTCTTTAAATTTTTCCAGAGGTGTATATTAACAAAGAGTCTTCATTAAATATACTGTCACTAATGAGTTTTCCTGTCTGTTGCATCATATACAAACTCAAACCTGGGCAGCACTCCACTCTGTTTTCACCACAAAACCAAACCCACACAATGTTTAGTGTATAATATACAATTAGTTGCACTAATTTTTTTTATTCATGCTGCTTTATAACCTGTTGGTAATCTGATTTTTCAAAAGAAATCCATAATGTAAACAGTACTAATAGTGTAAACAGCAGTGACATCGATAAAACACTCCTGACATTTCAAAAGACTCATAATTGAGGCTTTAGAATGAAACTGATGAACATGTATGAGCAGGTCCTCTATTAAACATCTGACATTACTTAGGCGATACCGCTGCTGGAGAAAAGCTTGTCTGGTAGTAAAAAATCTGTGTCAGATGTTAAAAACACCGCAGAACCTCCCTCGGGCAGAAGTCAGAGCACAAACAACTTCACGTCTTGACTGAACAGGGTTCCCAAAACATTTTTTTCACTGTTTTCAATGTGAACACTAAAAGCACCTAGGCCAAATTAGCATTAAATCACATGAGTGTGTGAGAATATAATACGATAACTGTCAGCATGACACATATACAGAACTACTGGTGGCAGAAAAGAGGTAAAGAAAGCCTTTTTCTGAAACCACTTCCACTAATAAGCATTTTGTCATGTGTCCTTTCATTATAAATAAGAATATGTTCATCTGGAGCATTGAAAAGTCAATCAATTAGGGATTGTTAATTAAGATGAATAAAACAGTCAACAGCTGCATGACAACGCTGAAGTGATAAATAAAAACAGCTGCTTGTATCAATGCTGGTATATTTGTTATCAGCAGTGGAGAAGAGGCTACTTATACTCAGAAGTAGAAATTTGTGTGAGGATAAAGTGGGTTCAGAGGATGAATGAATGAATGAATGAATGAATGATGTCATTGTGAATGAGCAGATTTGTCTACAATTAAGCTATTTTGTTTTTTGTTTTTTTTTTCTTTTTTTTCATTTATATTTTTTACCTTTTTTGTTCTGTGAGTACTTTGCTATTTTTTATTACTATTCATATCATTGCGAATTATGATGTATTATTATATATGTATATTATTAATATCAAGACTCAGGATGTAACAATGAGATTATTGTTGTTATTATCACTATTGCGCCATGGACAGAGAAAGTATGTCATGTAGGACTAGGGCCGGGAGGGTGGGGGGTTGGGAAGAATGGGACATGTTTAATGCTTCTCAAATTAAATGTTCAAATGTTCAATGTAACTTAAATCTGCATCAAAAAATGATAAATATATGTAAAAAAAAAAAAAAAAAAAAAAAGGAAGTAGAAATGTGAGGTACTTGGATTAGTGAATATTTCTGTTTGATGCAGCCGTACACTCACAGACAAATTCTACACTTTTAACTGCACTCTACATCTGACAGCTTTAGATACTTTTCACATAATAATGATAATAATTTATTTAACCCTCTGAGACCTAGACAGCCTCAGTAATGCAAAGTATCTAAAATGGTTAATAACTTTACTTTGATAGCAATACATGAAATAATTAGTGTCAGATGTAGTTTCTCAGCTTTTCATCATCATCACATATATGACCCATTTGGATGTTTAGAGACTCCGTAGAGAACATGGAAACACCATCATTCTCTGCTGCACTGATTCACCAATAAAACTCATGGAGTTTGATCAGTGACTGTTTGCAGACACTTGTTTTTACATTCAGTTAACCCTTTAACCCAGTGATTTTCAACCTTGGGGTTGCCTGGAATTCAAATGGGGTCACCTGAAATTTCTAGTAACTGATGATTTATTTATTTTTTAATTACTAACCGAAAAAAGGTGGTACTGTTTATCTTTCAAATGTTCATTGTGGTCGGTTTCAGATGCTGCAACTCTTTCATAATTCATAGTTTGAGTTCTTGTTTGTTCAGTGTTAATTGTCAGCCTTGTAAATCCAAGCTGGACTGACTGTACATATCCTAAACAAGGAAAATAAAATTCTCACTTTGTGCAGTAATCTACACCTGGCTTTTCTGCCTCCATCCATAATAATATACATTATATAGCCTAAATGTCATCTAAAATTAATATTCATGAACAAATGTGTTGGTTTTCAGTTTTAAATAAAGCAAAGGGTTATATGTGTCTTTATGGGCTGAAAACAATCACCATCTTGAGCAAAATAGTAATAATAATAATAATAATAATAATAATAATAATAATAATAATAATGTCTTTATGCTTTAAAACTCTGAAATTTGCTGGAAAATGCATTGTCACAAAGATAAAAACTGTTTTTCTCAACTTGCAAAATTTATTTTTTTTATAGAAATGTGGCTCTAACAGGACAGTGATGCTACAAACGGATGATAATCTTACAGAAAATGATGCACTGCAGTAGATTAAACCACCAAACTGTGCATAACTGCCTTTCCAAAACTCAGGGTCAAGACCCAGAGCTGTTTTTACTGGGTCACCAACTGTCAGAGTAAAACACACAACAATATTAACCCATAAAGACACAAACATCCACCGGCAACCAAAATCATTCACTGATATAAACTGTTTAATAACTGCGGATCCACTAATCCTATCAATACATTTTAATAATTGGTGTAAAATACAGTTTATCATCTTTTTATGGTCATCAGATATGACCCATTTGGATGTTCAGAGGCTCCGTAGTGAACGTGGAAACACTGTCATCTTCCACAACATTGATTCACCAGTAAAACCCATGGAGTTTGATGAATGACAGTGGATGGAGACACTTATTTTATGTTCAGTTAACAACACATTTTGCAGAAAAAAAAAGTCATTTCTTCAGTTTTTTCTGTTTTGGATATAATAATCCTCAACTTTAATCGAGCTTTGATGACCATCTACATAATCAGTGCATTAAACATAGGAAACATTTCACTTAAAATGCAGAATATAGAGCATAATAATAGAGTAAATTGTGATAAATCACTTAAGAAAAGTTAAAAATATTTTTTAAAAATCATTTGGGAACTGCCACAAAAGCTCACACAAGAGTCTGTATGGGTTAAATTTCATGATATTTTATAAGATGGAATAATAATGTTCCCTAGAAGAGTTTATGATTGAATAAAGCCATTTGAAATGTATAGAAGAAGCTTCAGACATAAAAGATGTAACAAGAAGGAAATAACATAAAAGACATAAATGATGTGAAAGACGTGACAGATGAAAACCATATGGAAGACAAAAAACAATGTAAAAGATGCAATAAGAAAGCTATAATAGAATCCTTATGTAATTTTTTAAAAAAAATGTTGATACCAGAGAGGTCTTTTTGGTCTTTTGGGGACCACTGGTGTATAAAGTATGAATATGTTTAAACATGTACAGTTGTAAAACACAACATAGACAGTAAATCAACAGCAATATAAATCCATAAGTGTCATATATACAGTATAATAGTAAAACAATGACAAAGATAAGTCCATTTTTGCATGTTTTTTTTTTTTTTATTATTACTTCACATATGGTTTTGGATTCAGATCTATTCTTGCAGTGGAGGGTCTTCACAGTGTTCTATTATTATGTGTACTTCTTCCAAACACTTACATGAATGAGGGCTAAAACAATATTTACTTAATTTAACCCTTAAAAACCTTAAAACAGCCACTGACAACCAAAAGAATCTACTGATGTTAAATGACTATTCAACCTCTAATCCTATGAAGACTTGTAAATAATTTAAGCAAAATACAGTTTGATAAACAGGAAGAAAACTCCTAGGCCCTCTCTTTAAGTATTAAAATGCCTTTATTCTCATGGGATGGTCATGTGTAGACCTTTAAAAAACGCTTCAATGAGTTTTGGCTTCAAGCCTTCATCAGGAAGTAAAAAAAAAACGAAAAAAAACCCCCACACATCTCAAACTTTTTAGGGGGGTCTTAGTAGCATTACTTCCCATGATTTTTTGATTTTTTTAAAAACACAGTTTGTCATCTTTTCATGGTCATCAGATATGACCCATTTGGACGTTTAGAGGCTCCGTAGTGAACATGGAAATATTATCATCTTCTGCAACATTGATTCACCAGAAAAGCCATGACAGTGGTTGTAAATGTTTGTTTTTATGTCCAGTTAATGATATACTTTGCAGGGAAAAAAAATCACTATGTCTTCAGTTTTCTCTGTTTTGATCTAAAATCCTCTGAATATACTCTGAACTTTTATGAACATCTACATTATCTGTAAATTAAATATAGGAGGATAACTAATTTTCACAAAAAAAAAATACAAAGGATAACATAATAAATGGTGATAAATCACTTAGGAAAGGTTAGATGTAGATAAAATCTAAAAGAAAAGGGTTGTAGATCTTTAAGGGTTAATGGCTATTTTCACATGTTTGATAATAGACTGAATTTGGGGATGTTTATGTCAGTTCTTATCAGAATTAGTGAGTATAATTTGGATTCCCTGTCCTGTCCACCAGGAGTCAGTGTGTGACTGGCACATGAGGGACTGCTGTGTGTTTATAGTCTCCAGCATGGCAGTGTAATTACAGTCCCAGTGGAAGGGGATGGTGGAAATGCAAACAAATGTATAGGCCATGAGACACCACTGTGCTTATACTGTGGGAGGAGAGAATGTGTACAGGCACAGAACATGTACAAGCACAGAATGTGTACAAGCACAGAATGTGTACAGGCAGAGCATGTGTACAGGCAGAGCATGTGTACAGGCAGAGAACGTGTACAAGCACATATATAGGGCATTTGGTACACTATACACCAGTGTTTTTCAACCTTGGGGTCGGGAGCCCACGTGGGGTCGCCTGGAATTCAAAGGGGGTCACCTGAAATTTCTAGTAATTGATAAAAATAAAAAACTTACAAAAAAAATAAAAAAATACATGGTGAGTTGAGAGACACAATCACAATCCATAACAGACATGACAAACTGTGAGTGTGAAACTGCAGCACTGTGGTTCTGTTTATCTTTCAAATGTTCATTGTGGTCAGTTTCAGATGCTGCAGCTCTTTCATAATTCCTAGTTTGAGTTCTTGTTTGTTCAGTATTAATTGTCCTCCTTGTAAATCCAAGCTGGACTGACTGTACATATCCTGACCAAGGAAAATCCAATTCTCCCTTTGTGCAGTAATCTACACTTGGCTTTTCTGCCTCCGTCCATAATAACATACATGTATAGACTGAATGTCCTCTAAAATTAACGTTTATTTGCAACATAGTATAGCAAACTATTACATGATCAAAAACAAATTAATTTTAGCAAAAAACAAAAAAAGAAAAAAGTCTCTGTTTTAGACGTCTGGGGTCACCAGAAATTTGTCATGTTAAAATAGGGTCAGGAGCCAAAAAAGGTTGGGAACCACTGCTATACACACACCCTGCCCACAGACACTGAGTGTAACTTGTCAACATTATCTCTTTACTAATGGAAATAAAGTGTGTGTATGTGTATGCGTGTGTGTGTGTGTGTGTGTATGTGTGTGTGTGTGTTTGTGTGGATCACTGAGCAGGACCGTGTTTGTGTGTGTTTTCTGTCTCTGATCAGTGTAAACACATATTATTCCCTCTCATAACAATAACAGCCAGGTTTAGACTTGTGATGATGTCACGGACGGTGATGCCTGGCCCACGTGCGGACGGCAGTGGGTTCCAGGCTCGGGGAGGGTCCACAGCAGCCCAAAGTGCGCAGCACAGGCGCAGTCCAATGCGGGGATCGGGATCTAATCCAACCCCTCTCCGGTGATCTGTCTGCCTTCATCTTAACCGTGGGACGTCCGTTGGCTCCCACTCGGTTTGATGTCACCGTGCGTCTCCTCTCTCCCCCCCCCCACCACCGCCACCCACCCTCTCGATGGTGATTTGCGGGGAAGATGCGCCGGTGTGAGGTTTGTGTTGACCTTCTCCTCCGCTCAGCAGCATCGACTCAGTGAGAAGCACGAGCGTCCCGGCTCCTCGTAGAGCTCGTGCCCGGACGCACCGGCGCCGTGATTGCCTCCTCGCCGGTAATCTTTGACTTCTCCAATCAATCAAGACCGAGGCAGATGCCCCTCGCTCTGTCATCCCGGCTTTTACTATGGTGGAGTTTCCATCTCTCAGTCCTTACTGGCCTCTCCTCCGCTTCCTGGTGCCTTTGGCTATCACCAATGTTGCCATCGACCTCGGGGAACAGGTAACGTCTGTGTTTTTCTCCGCGTGCGTCAATAACAAACCCCCCGGACGGACGGACGGCGCGCGGCTCTGCGTTTTGCTAGCAGCGGCTAACCGTCCGTTTTTTTCCGCCTCCTGACCATGTTTCCGTGTGTCAGCTGCCGGAGCCCAGCATCAGTGTTTTAGAGCCCAGACACTGCCATTAAAAATAGCACAGATAAAGCACCGTTAACCCAAATGGACGGTAAATGTTCCCGTTTATCCGGTTGACACAGAACAGGTTACGGTTGTAGCTTAAGCTAGCTTAGCTGACAGGAGCAGTGTACAGATATATCCATTAGGGTTTGTATACATTATTTAGGGAGGGAGAGGAGGCGGACTGTGTGTGGACCCCTCACCCAGAAGAAGGCCTTGTTTATTCTTAAAAAAAAAAAAAAAAAAAAAACAGTCGTCACTCCAGTCAGAGCACAATACTAACACACACTAGACTGTCTGCCTGTTAATTGTTTGTCATTTCATCAATAACAAAATCCATACCAGGCCCGTTTCTACATGATGGCGAATCATGTACAAAGGTTAAAAATACCTTCCGTGCGTTTGCATGACTGTTTTTCTTTTGTTGCCATATTTTCCTGCTTGCACATTTCCTGTCCTTCTGAAGCCAGATGACTGATCTAGTGTCTGCCCTTACCCAGGGGACCCAGGCTGGATGGTGTGAGAGTAGGAAAAAAAAAAACACATTGAGGCTTGGAGATGTTCGGATTAAGCTTATGTAATGGCTCTGTTAGCTGGTATAAATAGCACACAGTCATGCAATGGAAAAGGCAGCTATAGTAGTTGTTGTAAAACTCATAGAAAATGTGCTATTTAGGGACTGGGTGCTGTGTATGTTTACTGTCCAGTCATCATGAAACTGCACTCGGTCAAGGTCTTGTTTTACCCTCATCATAAAGCATGTAGGCAGTGTTTTCAGTTCAGAAATTGCTATATTGTTAGTAATAAAGTTGGCCAAGTCATGGTCATGTGGAATGGTCATGCTGCCCATCTGATCGTCTCATTTCCCTGACCCTTCACACACCCCATAATGTGTTTTCCAGGCCCTCAACAGGGGCATAGCCACAGTCAAGGAGGATGCAGTGGAAATGCTTGCCAGCTATGGCCTGGCGTACTCCCTGATGAAGTTCTTCACTGGACCCATGAGCGACTTCAAGAATGTGGGCTTGGTGTTTGTCAACAGCAAGAGGGACCGAAGGAAGGCTGTGCTATGCATGGTGGCGGCCGGGGCCATCGCATTCATTCTGCATATCTTGATAGGTGTGTTTGTTTATGAGTTGTTTGTGTACACATGATGACACGGTTTGCATAAACCGCTTTCCTATAAAATGTGAAGTCTTGTTTTTTGTGGCACACCTCTGACAGCTCTGAAATGCCCCTTTTCTCAGGGGAAAATCAAAGTTGTTACTGTTGGAAAAACAAACAAAAAAAGTAGTTTTATCCAACTTAACCCATGACTCATGTGTGGCTTCCTCTTTTTTATCTGCAGCATACACAGATTTAGGGTACTACATCATTAATAAGCTCCACCATGTGGATGACTCTGTGGGGCACAAGACAAGAAAGGCTTTCTTATACCTGGCTGCATTCCCTTTGCTGGATGCAATGGTGAGTATACAGAGTGGCAGTCAAGCATTTTATCACGCGAGCATGGATTTAAGCCCATGTAACCTAGAAATAGGTGCTTTGTAATCCTCAGTCTGGGCTGGTTTCAAAGGATGGGGAGTTCCATACTCCCCTATAGAACCTCACATTACAGTTACAATACAATTTAATGGTAAAAAACTGCATTTTTTGCAGATATTTTGGATGCGGTGACATTGAACAGAGGGAGATATTGTTAATGTATAGGTAATGTTAAAAATATTTCCCTTGAGGAAGAAATCAATGGAAAAATACCAAAATTCGACAGTAGACAGCTTCCCCCTGCAGATCCATATCTTGGCTTAGTGTAAAGATAGCCGACCTGGCGCCATTTCACGCTGTTGGAAAACTGAAGTTAAAACATCACAGATGACAGAGCTGCCATGATGTAGTAGAGTTGTGTCTGATGAATTTAACAGAAATCGGTAATTACAGCAGTCAGTTATGTATTTAACCCCTACCTGTCTGAAAACCTTAAAAGTTTCCATCCCGGAGTAGAGTTTCACCCACAGTGAAGACGAGTTTTAGAAGTCTAGTTCCTATCGTAACACTTAAAATACAATATATTGAAGAGTAGTTAATGGAATTGTTGCCTAAATTATGCTAAAAACTAAATTAATCTTTAAGTTTGTATGTTTCAGTAACAAAGAAACACAGTAATGATCCGTAATCTACATTTTTCTTAATAACCAAGAAGCAAAACAAATTTCATCCACAATAATTGCACCTCTTCATCCGATTGTGCAGCCCTTATTCCCTCCTTCTCCTCTGCACCCTATCATCCTGCTGCGGTGAAGAAAATGGCCAAAATAGAGGTTTTGTTTTGGCTGTGAGGCTTTGTCTCCTTTGGTAACATCTGTCTATTGTTCCATTTGAAGGCATGGATTCATGCAGGGATACTTCTGAAGCACAAGTACAGCGTCATCGTAGGCTCGGCCTCCATTTCAGATGTTGTGGCTCAGGTAATGAGCTCCAGCCACTGATTATTAAAGTGAAAACGTATTAAGTTTTCTTGTGAAACTGGACATGTGAGCACTAAGTGGAAGCATGTTTTGCAGTGTCATGGAATGTGGAGTTAATAGTGACTTTTTTTTTTTTTCCCTTCCCTCTCCTGCAGATCGTGTTTGTTGCCATTCTCCTCCACAGTAACCTGGAGTGTGTGGAGCCTTTACTCATCCCAATCCTTTCTCTGTATATGGGTGCCTTGGTCCGTTTCAGCATTGTTGGTCTGGGTTACTACTGTAATATACACGACAGCATCCCAGACTCCAGTGGACTTGATGTGGGGGTGAGCACAACTAGATTTCAAAGGAAAAATATTATTTTTTAGCTTATGATTTACTGTACATAATTTTGTACTTTCATAATAGCATTACATTCCTCCTGTCATGTTTTTGTCTTTGTAGGGTGATGCCACCATTAAAAAGATGCTCAGTTTTTGGTGGCCCTTGGCCCTCATCCTGGCCACTCAACGCATCAGCCGACCCATCGTTAACCTCTTCGTGTCTCGCGACCTCAAGGGGACCACTGATGCAACAGAGGTGAGTCTATCAGACATTTAATTCACTCAACAGGCTTCTGATTTTACCATGAGTTTCATTATTTCATCTAATCTGGTTCATATTAATAAAGCTGCTGCACATTTTTATGACTTAGGGGTAGCACTAGCACCACATTATAGGCTATTATTCGATATAACGTATCATTAAGAGAGAGGCTTTACAGCTATGTGTTGCCAGTGGACTAATTTTCCCCTCAAGTTATTGCCGATGAAATGCCAGATGCTAACAAACTCCCTCTGGAGCTTTCTGGCTTACAGAGACCCTAACTACTAGAGACAATACAAAGCTGTTTACCAGAATGAACTGGAAATCATTGACAAACACTGGCTGCCAGTGGTTTAGGTGATTCACCATGTTCATGTGAAACTCAGGGCATGATTACACTGAGTGAAAACATTCCTACATGGCCCTACTGTTCCTGCGTAAACCCTGACACGGCCTTGTTGTTGTGTTGGACACAATAACAAGCTTTAAGGCTGTTATCCAATCATAAACTTGTGAAAAACCGCTCGCCGCCGGGGGAAAGTGACAGACACACATGTCGCTTTCATGTGCGCTATTTAGACACCTGTTAGACACCTGTCCTTAATTTTGCTGTGTGTGGTATTTTCAACCTTCAAGTGGTGGTGTGCTGATGACTTCTATGCCACGTCTTTGTCATTGCAGGCTGTGGCTGTCCTCACAGCCACATACCCGGTGGGTCACATGCCTTATGGCTGGTTAACTGAACTCAGAGCAGTGTATCCTGCTTTCGACAAGGTAAACCAAACCCTGTACTTTAGTTTGTTCAAATGCAAACAGTTTGTGTGGGTTATTCTAATTTTGTTTTCCTACCAACAGAACAATCCCAGCAACAAGCTGAACGCTGGTAGCTCAGTCACCAAGTCGAATATTAAAAGGTTTACCTTCTGCTGTCTGGCCCTATCTCTAACGGTAAGATTCATGTGGCTGTGCTGTCGTTTCACAGGTGGTGCTTTGAGAACATGCAGGTGAACTGTGCTATAATGAGGAGTTTTGCAGTCGGTCACAAATGAGTTATTTTATTCATGTAACATTGTAGACAGGGTTCCCGCAGGGTCTTATAAAGTCTTAAAAGTCTTGAATTTACAAATCTGCATTTAATACCTTAAAAGTCTTTAAAAGGTATTAAATTTGAAATGGTAGGTCTTAATTTATGTTGCCATAAACTTGTTTATTTATTTATTTGACAGGGACAATGCAGTCAAACATAGTTGCAGCTGATGTGATGCATATAGAGTTTATAGCTAGTGCTAATTCTCAACTCTAGTCCCCAGTTGGACTATTCCACAACATTGCAGTACAATATAAAATATACATAATTTTAAACAATCATACCATATGATTCAATAATCCAGTGTTGTATTAATATCATATGAGGCATTCATTCCCTCACTCTCCCACATAATATACACAGTATTTACAGATGAGAACAGTTGTGTTTTGCAGTTCACTGCATTGTGTTTAAATGTGTCTGTTAAGTGCCCAAGCTGCAATGAAAATAACGTTAGTCAACTCAGTTCCAGTCTTTTCAACCTGACAATTTATATTGAAATTAGGAACCAATTATCACTAACTTTGCATCCCCTGGTGAGAAACGGTCACAGAGCATTCAGTTCTGTGTACAGTATTTATGTAATATTCAAACTGCTGATGTAAATAAATACGTTTTTCAATATTCTAGGAGTCATGAATTTTTGCCAGTATGGCCTTCAAATAGGCTGTGAAATGAGCATTACTTTTTGTTCTAAGTAGTCTTAAAAAGGTCTTAAGAAGTCTTGAATTTAACTTATAGGAAACCTGTTGGAACCCTGTATATAGCAAGTATAATCATGAGGTATATAATGTATTGAGGTTTAATTTTCCATGTTTTTTCAGGTTATATGTTATTAGCATAAATGTAAAATCATTAATTCTTTCAGGTTTTTAATGACTGTTAATGGTCTTTAATGAATGTTGAAGACATCAGATGCTTAACTGTGCTTTTAACACAAGCAGAGGAACATTTCAGAAAACCAGAGGCAGAACATTCAAAACAGTTGAGACGATAAGATCTTTTCAACATCAAAATATGCCCGAATTAAATTGAGCAAAATTAAATTATCTTGAGTTTTTGTGTTTTATCTTATGATGCAAACAAAACAAATGATGAAGGCAAAGAAAAATGCATATGATACACAATGTTCATTTGCATAGAGAGATCTACATGGGAGTTTTGCGTCATCTGTGTGGAGTTTACAGATTACAGATCAAATTGTTTATCAGTTATATTCAGATGTTAGGTACTGTGACTGTGCATGCAGCAGAAATCTTTTATCTGAATAATTCATCATTCAGTCTCTTTTTAGGCGTTCTTGTAACTTAGACCAAATGTTATTTAAACATTTAGAGCCACCTTAGTAGATTGTGCAGGTTGGGTCCAGTTACAGTCTTCCTTTTCAAAATGCTGGTCCCACTGCTGTAGTATGTTTACAATCTAAACTACTTCACTGAGCTGACATCCACGGTAGATTTGTGTCCCCAGTGGTGTCCTCATATCATATATCATACGGTCTGAGACAGAAGCCCCGACGTTTTTGACAACAAATGCTTATGGCTTGTTTTTTAAGGGTTCTAACCTATTTTATTTCTGTACAACAGATGATGGCTGCAGAATGTTTTAGTTCGAGCTCCTGTTTGTCATGTTTACATTTTTAACCCACTGTTTCAGAGATTGAAAAACTCTGTCAGTCGGGCTTCAGATACTCATCTGGCATAACCGGTTCAGCATTATGTACAAACATGTTTTTCACATGTTTGCAAATTGTGCCCGAGGCAACGCTGTAACTCGTAATGTCCGTGTTTTGTCACACCTCCAAATGCATGTGAATGAGAAGCAATTTAACAAAATAAAACAATGTCATTCTGTAATTATTTTGTCTGCTGGTGCAGTTAGACACTGTCGACACTAATGCTGAAAGTCATGGTGGCGGACTGAATGTACTTTTCTATTGCCATCCTGTCGTGGTTTCAGGTTGCAGAGAGGGAGACACATTAAGATGGAATTTGTGAAGAGGCTGAGGGGCTTTTGTCCCCTCCCCCCCAACACTCCCACCTCAGCTTAAGAGCTTAATAAAATAGGCATTCACATAAAACATATCAGTTAACACATTCCAAAAGCCCCTCACAGGCTCTCTTCTCAGGTACTTTTCTGCTAAATAATGAAAGCTGATGTAACTACAGTGTTACAAGAGGAATATCTATAAAGCCTCTGCTCGTGCCCCTGGTCTCATAACGGCCAGAATAAGAAAAACAGGAAGTTTGTGGCCAAGGTTGGAGAGGGAGGAGGAGAAGAATGGCACAGCAGATGTGGAATCCCAGAACTGTAAACATGAATGTGTGGAGGGCGTGTGCTTCTAACAGCAGCACAACAGCCACATAGGTATGCCCTGTAGTGGGGCTGAAAACATGAGCTCATGCCAAGACTTGTTCTGATTACAGATCAAGAAAAGACAACAGAGCCAACATAAAAAAAAATAAACCTAGCACTGGATAGTGTGTGCTCAGTCATTGCGGCCAATATGTGTTGTGAGAAAAAAGCCAAGTGTGATGTTATTACACAAAATAGTTTTATGTTATGTGAACGAACATGGTCAAGTATGGCTCACCTTGTTTAGAAAAACCACAGCTGAGTCAGGGGAGACGGCGGTTTCACTCCAGCCTCACAAATTACTTATGTGCCTCTACTCGCTAAAATAATGATAGATGGTAAGGCCATGCCAAATGAAATCATCAGTTACAAGTTATTTATTCCTGAATTTGGATTCAATAGATCTGAAACCCTCAAAAACCACATCAGAGACACCGGTGCAAATCATTTCCCTAATAAATTGGTTGGAGGGATATTGACATGTTCATTAATTCAGTACGATTAAGCGCAATTACTCGCATTTCAGTGTTTTTGATGACATTGGAGAGCTTTCATGTGCGCTACCGTCGCCCATCCCTTACTTTCATGTACAAATCAGACGGGTTTATACTTGTGTTTAACAATTGTCCGTGCTCTTACATCACAGAAAAATCCATTTGAGATGCTCCAGTATTGTTGCACGTGCCTCTGCAACTGCTTCTAGAAACAATAACATTGTCCGTTGTGTGTTTGTGCGCCTGTTTTATGTGAGCTTCAAAGGCCCACATTGAATCCCAAAGCCCTTGAGCTAATGAACTACTGAAATCTAATGATGTGCTGCAGTACCTGTTTTGTGATGCAGCGAATGCCAAATGAATTTGCTTTTGTTACTTTCTGTGCAGCTCTGCTTTGTGGTGTTTTGGTCTCCTCACGTATCAGAGAAGATCCTGGTTGATGTCATTGGAGTGGAGTACGCTTTCGCTGAGCTGTGCGTGGTCCCGCTCCGAATTTTCTCCTTTTTTCCGCTGCCAGGTAAGATGCACAATCAGGTGTTATTTAGCGCCAGTGTCCAGCTGCATTTTCCTTCCCGCTGTGGCTTTAACCGGGGCGTAGCTCAGACCAGTGGGGTGATGTTTCCACTTTGTGTGTGTGTGTGTGTGTGCGCGCAGTCACTGTTCGGGCTCATTTGACTGGATGGCTCATGACCCTGAAAAAGACCTTTGTGCTGGCCCCCAGCTCGGTTCTCCGCATCATTGTCCTCATCACCAGTCTGGTTGTGCTGCCTTATATGGGGTAAGTCAACACTTCAGAGAACACTAAGAGGGTCACAAAGGTCAGCGCTGTGACTCGAGCCCACTGTGCTTTTCAATACTGTATTGTGTTTAACTGGGCTCAAATGGACCTTGACATTTCTGATTTTTATGCTCAAAAAGAGCAAAGAGGGTAGAAGCCGTCCCACCACTGCCAGGAGCTGATAAAATCGCGCCGTTGTGTGTTTTTCAGGGTTCACGGGGCCACACTTGGAGTTGGATCCCTCCTGGCCGGTTTCATAGGAGAGTCGACTATGGTTGCCATAGCAGCCTGCTATGTTTATCGACAACAGGTGAGAGAACACCTGGTTGAGGTCACTGGAAAACACAACACAGCTTTTTTGTGCTTTAGACAAATCCATCAATCAGTCCAGCTGTGGTTAGAACCAGGTGTGTCCCCCACTTATTATCATCATCATCCTGTTCCGTTTGAATAGAGATGGAATTTGGCATTATGTACAGTATGTACAAACACACACAAGGAAAACCAGTCTGAAACAGTTGTCTCTTGGACAGTGTGTTAAGAAATCAGTAGTAAAACACGGACAACAGTTTAGAACCCTGAATCAGACAGAGCTCACAGAAAATACACATGAAAACAGGTTGCAGGGATTTTTAACTCATTTTTCATCGCAGATAGCACGAAGTGTAGCAGTAAGACAGAAATACCATCCAATAACGTTGGGTTAAGGCAATTCAGAATTAGCAATGAAGTAAAAACTGTAAATGATGTGATTTGAAGTCGATGTCTGTAGGTGATGGTAGTCATAATTTGTAATAAAAACAGTATTCAGGAAAAGTGTAATCCTTCACAAGCCCTAAAAGCAAACTTAAATAAAGACAGGAAGTGTATTAGAGGTGATCTGTGACGCTCAGACAGTCCAGCATCAAGACGGTCCATGTATCTACAGTGACAAAAACATGTGGCTCAGCATTACTCTGATTACTCTGTAAAACTTTAGGACCACAGTACATACTTGCATCCACAAATGCACGCTAAAAGTTTACAGCGCAAAAAAAAAAAAGAAAAAAAGAAAAACAAAGCTTTATATCTGTATAATATGTGCAGAGGGGCTGTTAGTGTCTTGGCTCTGAGGCTTCTGTGACGGACCACGACATGTTTGCACTGTGTGAGTTTTAGTTGTAACTGAAGGGTCCAGATGTAAAATTACTTGTTTTTAACTGGAGTCCGAACCTCTGGATACCTCAGTGTTTTCTGCCTGCTGCATTTTTTCAAGTTCAATCTGGATTTTGCTCAGACAAGAGATGATTTAAGGAAACAGTTGAAGGAAAATATAATCTGGAATTGAAAATTTTCTACTCACCCTTGTATATTCTCACACATCCCCACTGGTTACTGTGCATGTTGGAAGTCCAAAGACAATACTTTTGGCTGTTTGCTTTCTTTATGTAGATTCATTTTGTATTTGCAAACATATTTCTTCCAAGTGTCATGTTTCTGTTGTAGTGACTCTACAGGTGTAAAACATATGGCTCAAGGGCCAAAACTGGCCCACTGAGGCATCCAGTCTGGCCCATGGGATGAATTTGTGTTTTGCAAAAATTACACTGAAGATAGTAAATATCAGAATAACACACAAATGATAACTCCAAATTTTCTTCTTGGTTTAATGTAAAAAAAAAAAAGTAAAATTACACAATGAAAATATTTACATTTACGAACTATCCTTTCACCGTAGAATGTGAATAATCTGCACAATTATGAACCTACAGTGTTTTAAGAAAAAGTACAATTTTAACAGTATTCTGCCTGTTACTAAATATTTTGTGTATTTGTAGATCCACTGTAAATTGTTGAGCTGAAATATAACATTGTTGAAATTGCACTTATTTTTCTTGGAAAATGTCAGGTTGTAGATGGTTGTTCAGGTTATTCACATTTTCATAATGTAATCTTTCTTTTTTCATACTAAAACAAAGAGATAAAAATTACTTACGTTATTATTTTACTGGTCCGGCCAACTTTAGATCACATTGGGTTGTGTGGCCCCTGATGTAAATGTTTGACACCCTTGAGCTATATGAATAAAAGCATAGTCTAAGTTTAGTTGACTTAACTCCACTACCTTTGCATCAGGATCTAAAATATTAAGTTCAGTTGAAACATTTCATCCTAGTGAATAACTGTTCCACTTTTTAAGGCATTCTGTTGAGCTACTGACCAACAGATGAACCAATGGAAGGACAAATATTTTAGAAATATGTGGACATTTAGGTCAGGAGGCTCTGTGTGTTTCTAAATCCTTACTACTGTTACAGTGTTTTTTCTATTTTGCGTCTTATCAAGTGTTGGCCTTGAAAATGTGTCTTCTGTCTCTACAGAAAGGTGAGACGTCCAACGAGCTGGTGGTGGAGGGGGAGGACTCGGCACCGATGAGCGAGGTATGTTCCAGGAATCAGATGGACGCCATCGAGGAGCTCCAAGAGGAGGAGGAACAGGAGTGAACTGGTGGAGGAGGACGAGGAGTTAAATCCCACACAGAAACCTGCTGATGAGCAGACGGCTGAGTTTGAAAACGCTGGAGAGGAGAGTCTCCTGACTGAACTATGAATAAGAGTGACGAGGTCTTCTTCACGTTGACCGACACATCATTTTAACGCACACTGTAAAGAAAGCCATGCACCTCCAAGTGTTCATCCATCTGTGTAAATACCGTTGCGTCTTCCGACCTTTTCAACAGTTCTCATAGTTTTGCATCATTGACATTGGCGGGCGTGTTAACCACTTTCATGTGTTTACTGGTAAACAAGGGAAAACAACACGGGAGAACTTTTCCTCCTCAGCCACAAGAATGAAATGTCTGTTGAGTGGTGGTGGAGCTGCCAAATACATTCTTTTGTTTTACAAAAAAAAAAAGTATTTTGGCGTTATTTTACATTTTGTTTTTATATCAAGATTAAGCGGCAAGGCCTTGCTTGACTTCAAATATAGAAATGTTGTGGGACTTGTTGGGTTGTGCAATCGTATTTTACATACAATGGTGTACAGATTATTGTTGTTTTCTATAGGTAATGCAATGTGTATATTTAATTGCGCAGAGGGGTCAGGAATCCCTCATTATATCATTGCGTGTGTTACAAACTACATTTGATTGTTCACTTTCCATGCAGTCTGGGAGTCTATCTACTTTCGTTTCGCCAAGCACTATTTTCCTGGTAGTATTCAGACTGTCGTATGTTCTGTATATACTGTATAGGCATTCTTATTTGGCAAATAAATTGCTTTATTATGAAGTTGTGTAGAGATCTCGATCATAAAGAAAAGACTTTTACAAAAATTGTTCCTTTGTTTTATTTAAATGCTATCCAAAAATTTTCAGCAGTGCAAGAACATTCCTGCAAATGGCATGAATCAGTGTTACTGTTAGGTTCTCACCTTCACCTGCTCTGGGATAAACACAAGCAAATGGCCACGTTTCACTAATAACCAACATTCATTCTTATTGTGCATTATTTCTAAGGCAACATGGAGGACCAAGCGAGCCTTTACTACTGAACCCAGTGGCTGGTGGTTTAGACTGTTGCCATTGGCACGTTACTTCCTTCAGAACAGCTTGGCTAAAGGCAACACGTTACACATCGAGTCTGACGCACACGCGCACACACACAAACACACAGGCCACCACAAATCATGCCTCTGACACAGAGACTGATGAATCTTTCCCAATCGTGGTGTGAGCCGTTGTTAAAACCTGATAAAATAAACCAGTCGCTGTAAGTCAGTCACACGGCTTAATTTCTTTGACGTAACGAATAAATTAAACACAAATGGGTGATAAAAAAAGTGCCCAAATTCCAGTGTAAACACTAAGCATATCTTCATTTTGATACTGTTGGCAGCTCCACTAAGTTTTGGAAAAAAAAAAAAAAACGGTTAAAGGTTAAATATAAAAGTTAATTCCTGCTCAGGTTTTTTTCCAGGTGAAATGAAGTCAAACCTAACTGAGGTTATCCTCCACGGTTGATGCATGTACAGTACAGTGTGTACAAACGTGTAAACCACATCTTGTACAGGGTCTCGAATCAGCATTTTTTTTTTTAATTGGTGTGAACCTTTTCGTTTTAATCGACCTGAGGTGTGTTTGTATGGCAGGAGATTCTCTGCTGCCGCATCAGCTCGAGTCCAGCTCCTCGGGTAAATCTGCAGCTTCGACCACTGGCACGTTGTAGTGGCGATCGTCCTCCGTGACGAGGCACACGGACGGCCAGTCGTCCTTGTGGTCGTCGGGGTAAAAGGTGACAAACTCCTCTGTGTCGGCCTTGTACAGTCTGTAAACTTGAATGGTGCACTGCAAGGCGTAGCCCAGCAGGAACATCTCCACCTGCACGGAAACACAAAGGCGGAGAAAATAATGACAAAGCAGTTCAGATTAAATTGCTTATTTCTAAAAAGCACAGTATTTAATCACATGCACGGGAACATGATAATTATGGGCGGAGTCCTTTTGTGGAAACCGTACCTCTAACAGTTTTCATTGTTAATTAAAGAGTGAAAATAACTGAAACCTCCTCAGCCCTGGGGCTCATGACGGAGATACGCTAAAATCTGCAAAAACAGAACAGGTGCTGTCTTGTCTTCCTATTGGGGCTCACCCAATCTCATGACATCTAACAATAACTGTGGGTCCTGTTTATTGACTCACGGATTCCTAAGAGCATGTTCACTATGGGCCGAGTGAGACAGAAATGTTCGTATCAGCTGAAATCGACAATTATCATGATAAACAACCAAATGTTTCTTTGAAGTTTAAAGGCGAGTCTTGATGAAGAGTGAAGAAGCCTGAAGTGGTTTTAAAAGTCCTGACAAGAAGAGAAGCTTGGAAAGATACTAGAGACAAAAACTTAACAAGACGAAGGTTGATGCTGGTTTTGGCAACATTAAATCATAGTAGGGATGTAACGATATGAAAATTTCATATCACGGTTACTGTAACTAAAATTATCATGGTTATCATTAATATCGCGGTATTATTGAAATTCTGCTCAAAATGTTCAAAAAGTACTCATACACACACTGAAATAATTTAACCAAGTTGTATTAAAATAAATAAATAAATAAATAAATAAAAATAATTGGCACAATGTACCTTCTGTTGGCAGAAACATTCAAGTATTAACCCTTAGGGGTCTGAGCCTATTTTGGCCGTTTTTCAGTACTTCTGATTTTACTTTTATATACGATATAAAAAAATGTTTACTATACTGATGTTTGGTATCTTTTTTTTCTCAGCACACCTTCATCGATATCATCTGCCTATTATTTTTTTCATTTTAACCTACTATAAAAACATAAAAGGACAAAAAAATAAATAAAATCCGATTTAAAGAATTTATATACTTTATTGCATAAATGACACAAAGATGCTTAACGAACCTTTTCAAAGACTTTAAAAGTGAATATTGATTCCAAATATTAGGCATATAAAATCAAAATTGTAATAAATAAAAACTATACTCAAATATTTGACATAAAAGCAGATCTTTACATGGGGTTTTTTCTCCTAAAAGTGCGGTAATCAAACACGGTTATCATGATAATTAGAATTTAAACGGTAATACTAACCAGCTGCAATTTTACCACGGTTTATCGTTATACCGGTAATCGTTACATCCCTGAATCATAGTAAATAAAACAACTGCAAGCTGAGTTCTACCTCAACAAGACTAACAGAAAACACCAAAATAGGACCAGTGTCCCTGCATCTCACCAGCATGTTCCATCAAGCATCAATAACAAGTTAAATTTATTAGGTCAGGTTCTGCCGGTATGTTAGAGTCCTGTGGTCTTGATGCAGGAGATCAATGTCCCGACAGAAGTGGGTGGTACTTCCACTAATGGAGAACTCAGCTAATTAAATGAAAGTTCATATATGACTTCCTATCAGTGCTCAATAGGAACTATGTTCATTTCTGTAACAATTTACATGTTATAAGCCATCAAAATATGGACCAATATAAGGCAAATTTTTAATATTTAAAAAATCTGTCAAAAATTCTAAATATCTCAAAACTGCAAACAAACTTTGTAAACACCGTCTAAAGGAAGCTACATAAAAATCTTTAAATTAATCCGACCAGTACTTTTGCAGAAGACTGTTGAAATGTTAATGTTTTCAATCAATTGCTTTTTAATGCTTTTACTAATTTTTATTGTGCTTTTAGTCTTCTGTACAGTGCTTTGGTCCACTGTGGTTGTTTTAAAGTGCTTTATAAATAAAGTTGGATTGGAAATGTAGTCATTAGTGACCTTGAGTTTGACCCTTCAAGGTCATTGAAGGTCAAAGGTCATGGACATAAATGAAAGCCCATATGTGACTTCCTATCAATGCTCAATAGTAACTCTATTGATATGTGTAAACATTTCTATTTTATCAGGCATCAAAATGTGGCCCATTATAAGTAAAGGCAAAATTTTAATATTTCAAATATTCGTCAAAAATCTAAACTTCACAAAACTGTGAACAAACTTTGCAGACACTGTCTCAAAGAAGCTACATATAAAACTTGAAATTAACCTGACCAGTAGTTTAATCAGAGAAGAGGTTTGAAGAAATTGCTAACAAAGATGTGCCTTTGCGATAGCTCATGGCCTATCAGCTGATGAAATAAAGATACAGAGGAGTTAAATGAACTGAAACAAAAAAATGTGTCAGTATTCTAGATGCAAATGTAAAAAGGCATCAATAAAATGCAGTTAGATACAAAACAATAACCATATATAACCATTTTATCACCCAGTTCTACTAAAACTAATGCTCTTCAACTTCAGTTAGCTGGAGTTAAATAAACCCGACGTGGTGCGTTTAAGTTCACACTGTCCTTCTGACCTGCTCCAGCCCGGCGCTGAGGCCCACGTGGCTCAGGTGGTTGGAGAGGAACGAGCGCGGGCAGTCGGACGAGTCCCGAGCGAACAGCAGCCAGCAGAAGAGGGGGGCATCTCTGCCGCTCTGCATGGATCCGTGCAGCTCCACCGCTCGGCCCAGCATCAGCAGCTTGAGCGCCTCCAGCAGCCCCAGCTCCTCCT
Organism: Sphaeramia orbicularis; assembly: GCF_902148855.1. NCBI lineage: Eukaryota > Metazoa > Chordata > Actinopteri > Kurtiformes > Apogonidae > Sphaeramia > Sphaeramia orbicularis. The sequence continues at coordinate 13,268,489 of NC_043976.1, read as the reverse complement.
CCCCGCCGCGGAACACCAGCTCGCACAGCCGCTGGCGCTCAGCGGCCGAGGAGCAGCCCACCGCCGCCTGCCACTGGGACAGATCGATGGAGTTAATCAATGACTGTTCTACAGGGACATGGACGGGTTCAGGCATCGATGGAGGGGTTGTGAGTGGGTGGACTGGTGCAGTGACTAAGCCCACTCCATAGGTCCAAACTTTACCCACTTAAGACTGGACATTAGAGTCGCTATAGTCATCTGTACATTCAGAACATTTCAATACTCGACTTGCTTTTGTGTGTGTGTGTTTTTTTTACTTGACTGTTTTCATATTTATATTTCTTTATTCTTGACTGTTTTTATAATTGATGTGTGTATTTTACCTTGAGCACCTTATAGAACACAGGTGTCAAACATGTGGCCCGGTGACCAAATCCAGCCCACCAAAGGGTCCAGTCTGGCCCTTGGGATGAATTTATGAAATGCAAAAATTACACTAAGATGTTAATTATTTTAGTTCAGGTTCCACATTCAGACTAATTCAATCTCAGGTGGGTCATAATAACCTATAAATACTCACAACTCCAAATTTTTCTCTTTGTAAATGTAAATGTTGTCATGTATTTACACTAAAACAAAGTATAATATTGCAAAAAATATCTGAATAACCCGAACAAATATGAAAAACCTGACATGTCTTAAGAGAAGTAAGTGCAATTTTAATAATATTCTCACTTGTTACAAAATGTTTTGTGTATTTGTAGATCCAATGTGATCTGTAAGTGGTAATGTACATGTGTAAATGATAAACTGAAGCAGAATATTGGTAAAATTACACATTTTTTTCAGTTTGTTCATATTATTCATATTGTTTGAGAGGATAGTTTGTAGATGATGATAGATATTTTAGGGTTATATTATATTTGCTGGTTCGGCCCACTACAGATCAAATTTAGCTGAATGTGGCCCCTATTCTATTCTATTCTATTCTATTCTATTCTATTCTATTCTATTCTATTCTATTCTATTCTATTCTATTCTATTCTATTCTATTCTATTCTGTCTGGATCACAACTATCAAGAAAAAGATGCATCAACAGCAACGCAACAATACATAAGAGCGGTGACTGACAGCACATTCTTCTATGTAAACAGCATGTGTTGGGAAAAAAAGAACATTAACTTCAGTTTTTTGCATAATCTAGTACCTGAAAACACTGCTTTATGGTTTTTTTTTTTTTTTTTTCAACAAATACATGCTCTAAATGACGGGATTTCTATTTGGACATTGACGGTAGTCTATAGAATAAACAAAAGTGTTCATTTAACTCACATATATACCTACAAATAGTTTCCAGTGGTTTGTTAATTTCTTCCAGACCTATACTTTCACAGTTTCTAGCCAAAATAAATTATAATTAATGAAAAAATGCAGCCCTGATGATGTCTTTCCTAAGTTTGGGCTTATGGTCATTGTAATCCCCCTCTGTTGTGTTCTGTATTCATTCAGCCTTGACAGTTGAGATAATGTAATATTTCGTGGGATAAGGTATGTACCAAACTCTGTCACATTTCTCCTCTTGCGGCATTTTTTTTTTTTTTTGTAGAAGTAAAATTCTGCACTGTGCTGCACAAAAACAAGATAATCGGCTCCCCTGAACTGGTATTTACACAAGGACTCGGGCTTTTTGGCTGTGTTTTCTTTCTATACACTATACATCTACATACAAAGCAATAATTGTGAAACCAGCACAGACCAGAATAACACAGAAGTCTATTCTAAGCCCAACTACAGAATCCATAATGTTGCCAGGCGCAGACCAGCACACGGACACGTCTCATAAACATGACTGACTTTTTTTTTGTGTATGTATGTGTGTGTGTGCAGTAAACGCTAGAATTCCTCCTACGCTGCCAGTGGCACTAGTTGACTATAAAGTGTGTGATGGGGCCTCACACTGTTACAGTAAAGAGGGACTGTGGTTGTAACGCTTCTTTGAGGCCGAGGGTCCAAACCCTTTCAGCTGTTACTGGCTTGTTTTAACGTAAAGCAGAAGAAAGAAAAAAAACTCCACCAGCATTTACAGAACGACCTCCTTTTAACATATGGAAGCAATCACGTTCCAAAAACCTCTGTGGGCGAATATCAATACCCTCAGTGTCCACGGCTGGCATAAAAATAGGCCTGTGGTGTAGCGGCTGTTTTTGAAAAATACTTTCTCGGCATACGTATGTTCCCGAACAGATGCCACTACCTTATTTCGCAGAAGCTCCATGTAGCCTTTCAGCTGCTGGGCGGCGTCTCCTGTCCCGTCTCCCTGTACGCATTCGCCGGGAAACGTCCACTGGCTGATCAACCCATCCCGCGCCTCCAGCTCCTTCGGCAGCTGTGGACACAAAAGGTCACAAAGGTCAAAGCGCAGCATCAGCTTTGATCAGAGGATGGAGTTGTTAAAACTGTAGAGGAGTTCAGATGCTTCTCTTGCTTTGCAGACCTCCGGACCGTGACCATTTAGTCGCATTTTTTGACCATTTTAGGAGACAGTGGTTCTACATGTATAAATAGAAGCAGCAGTAAGACCTCCAAGTATGCCCCGCATTTTTTATAATTATTATTTTTATAAATCATTAGTTCATGTCATGACAAACACTAGAATGGAGTGAGAACTGGTGAAGTAACCGGAGACTTTCATTTAGGAATTTGCGAAGGAATGCATCATTTCTGTAAGTGCTCTTAATCCCATCAGTGACAATAACCAACTAAGAAAGGATTATTTCAGCACTAACACTGAAATAATACTTAAATACTGGTTATTGGGGATCAAGGAGACACTGGGAACCAACATCTGCAGTAAAAATTAAATATTAAAATTACTCCAACACAGAACTATGATGACACACTTTCAAGCAGACTATGAAATCAAATAAATATACCCAGTATTCACATTGAACTGGAACAGAACACTGATAAATTTGTCAAATGTTTGTCAGCTTATTCTATTGGATTTTGTCCATTCTGGGATTTATTATCTGGGTTAAGCAGATATTAACTCTGGTCCACTCTCAAACACAGTAGGTGACAGGAAGGAACTTAAATGCAGGATGAAACCCAATAAAATGAGAAGGAAAAAAAAGCAGCAGGTGGTGCATTATGGGCTCTGTAGTCCCACATAACCAGACCTGCCTCTACACGTCATTACTGTACTGTAGGTATGTCTGACACCCTACTGAATCGCTCTGTAACAGGGGTAAAAGTTATTGGAGTCGTTTGGCTGGTTCTTGTTGATTCCAGGATGTTGCAACAGTGGATTTAGAAAACAGTGTCAAGAGAGAAGTTGTTTTGGTGGAACATGTGCACATGAGGAAGTGTGACACACCCCTACAAAAGAAAATAGCAAGTAGAAACAAATGAGTCTTTGTCAAAACTTGCCATTATACTAGTGTTGTGCGGGGGGGATGGGGGGGGGGGGGGGTAGTTGCAGGTCTGGGGTTGTACACACACAGCGAGGAGGATGTTGAAAGTAGGACTGATAGCGGAAGGAAGGAGAATCATGTCACCAGCGCGATGGCACCAGAAATATTCACCCTTATTGATCCAGTTAAACTACAGTTAATCTAATGTCTCATTGGACATTAACAAACCCAAGAGTCTCATTTTAATGTATTTATACACTTATGAATACAGATGAGTATATTCCATTTCTGAAATTAGATCATTACTTATGCCCCAGTATCTACATGTTACTGACTTGAGTCTCTGTGTTTTATGTCCTCACAGGTTTTCTCTGGATTATCTCTGGTCCTCCTGCTGCGCTCCTGTCTCCATCATCATTATTTATTTATCCATATAGTTGTGAAAGTCTTTATTATATAGTTGCATGGATGGTAGAAGTTTCTATTGTTGTTACTAGCAGATGCAGTAGAATTATATCCACTGTTAGTAGTAGTAGTAGTAAATTATGGCTAGTTGTACCAGTTATGGGTTGTACTTGTAACAGCAGGTCTGTCTCAGGCTGTCTGTCTGTCACACATACTGTAAACACTAACTCTGGGAAAAGAAACTTAAAATTGTTACCATACATACATCATATATAGAGCTTGGACAAGTTCTGAAATGGGTGACCTAGATCTATTTTGTGACCTACTTTTCTGAGGTCAAATGTCTGAACAGACCATAACTCTCCACTGTGTGCGATCCAGTAGATTCAAGAAAAGTTAATGAAAATCAACTCTTCATTCCAAGTTCTAACCAGGTCTTTGCCTGTTCCAGGTTTTTTCCTGCTAAAATGTAGTTTTTCCTTCCACTGTCACCAACTGTTTGCTCCTGGAGAATTCTGTTGGTGTCTGAATTGGCTTAAGAGTCTGATTTATGCTACGCTTCTACTACATGGTATCGACTCGACTTGGCCTTTTTGCATTTCCATTATGAAAAAGGACCTGGAATCTGGTACTCGGCACTAGTTTTTTGGTATCACCTCCGCCGAGGTTCCAGGACTGGGGACCAGATACTAAAACGTGACATGTAAACACTGCAGACCACTGATTGGACAGACAGTTGTCTCTGTGACCCGCTGTTTTACAAAAAACAGATGCAGAAGTTTTTGTAAAAATAGCGGAAGGTTAATCCACATGATGACAGCCTGTAAAACTACACCATGGTTTGTCGAGGAGGTTCAGACGTAAAAATCCAGCATGAGCTTAACGAGACAACATGCAACAAGTGAGTTTATCAGTGACTCTGAGCAGATGACACGGAAGTAATGCGCCGCATCGCTATGACGTCCAGGTACTGTAAAGTCGGTAGTATCCTGTAATGGAAACGGTCTGCAGGAATAGGACCTAGTACCTGAGTTGAGTCAAGCCGAGCCAGTTCCATGTAGTGGAAATGCGCATTAGACCAGCTCTAAATGTAAAGTGTCATGAGATAACTTTTGTTACGATATGGTGCCAGAGGTTGCACTAGACATTTTTATTGTCTGTTATATTGACGGACAGGGTCGTAAAAATTCCGTAATAACACATTATTATCCGTCATTTCAAATTATATTTTTTAATGATAATGAGGCATATTTAGTTGCATTTAATGATCGAAAACTTCTCAATGGTGCAGCAACTGGAGTTACTGCTGGCTGACAAACCAATGAGATATCATGACTCACGTAAATACCCCACTTTTAATTGGTGTGTAATCTGTACACATTATAAGCATTTCGTGTGTATGTTCACGCCGCAGCATGCACTGAGGGTTAGGGTTATGTGAACTGGAGATCTTGGCATAAATTGACACGGCATCAACTGACGTTGAATAACACACAAAAGGTAGAAAATATGTACATATAGCACGCCAAAAGCCGTAAGAACTGGCGTATCACTTACTTGTCCTTCATCCTCCACCCCATCATTCCCTCTTTTTTTAACCACATGTATCAATGCCATCACATTTACTGGTCTTTTTAAAATAACTAAGGAGACTCAGCTGTTTTGACATTTTGCGCTAGCAAAGTAGCATATAATTTTGGCTAAAGTCAGTTAAACAACGATATAAGACTTGACAATGACTGATTAATATGCACAGAGGTCATCAACTGAACGGGGGGGTACTACAGGTGAACTAACAGTGAGTCATTTGAAAGTACTGTCTTGTAGGTGCTGTGGGGGTTCTATACAGGTAGGATGCTCTTATGGACTGTTTGATGTTAAGAGATAGACCAGTGAACCTGTGAGCAGGTTCTGTTCACAGTGTTGTGTGAAACCTTTCTTTGGTAGTTTACCCTCAGTATTTTAATCTGTCAAAATGATGGATGGCCTTCAGAATTTTCCATCATTTTTTAAAAAAATCTATCAATGACAGAATATTTTTGGTTAACACGACCTCTGTGTGGCGCTGTATAAATACAATCTAATTGACTGATTGAGTGACTGTTAAGATGGAAAACTCATGGATGCATTGTATGGGATACTGGTTTAACTGGTGCCATTGAACTTTTCAGGTGATATTATTCCATCTTTTGTTTGCTCTTACTGGTCACCCTCTCATTCCGTGAACATTTACCATGGTGATGTCATCGTCCTGCAGCCACACAGGCAGCTGGGTGCTATGGCAGAGCACCTGGTACAACGTGGCTCTCAGGGCGCAGTAGTTGTCCCCCCTCACCCTCCTCAAGCTGCTGAACCTCTGGGACATCTCTTTGTAACCCTGCAGCGACACATGGACACGATGGAAAGTCCCTCAGCTTTCAATGTAAAGAAAAAAAAACAACTTGCCTTCAACCTGAAACACTTCTTTCTTAGGAGCTAAAGGCACCGACCTTTCTAATGAGAGCACTTTTGGCAGTGTTTCCTTTCCACTCCCGCTCGCTGTATGACAGAATATCCACCGCAGGGGCCAGGCTGCATCTGTCCTCCACTTTCAGCACTGAGTGAAGGAGAAGGGAGGAAGAGGATATGAGGAGCCAAACAAAGGGTCCATTGTCTTTATTTTACAAGTCCAAACAGAGGCGGTATTGTTGGTGCTGTGATCTACGTTCACATACGTGCTATTTGGGTATACTGACATGTTGTTTCTGACAGAGGTGTCGGTGCTGCTGTAGTTGTCTGTGACGCTGCTGACAGCTCCTCTGGTCCTCGGTACAGGTCCTCTTCACTGAGTGGAACGACAAGAAATACACAAACTCATGCCTCAACACAAGGAAACTTAAAAAAATAAATAAATAAATGAAAAAAAAACATCCATAACATTCTGACAGTGAATACTAAAACATTCTCCCATTTCATTTCCCAAACATCCTCATAACTAGATGGGAACTGTGTTTTCATACTGATTTATACCAGGAATAAAATGTACAATACATCACATTGTTTTGCAGTGTATATCCTGAATGTGAAAATAAACACAGAATGTAAGAAAAGAAAAAAAAATGATTTTACATATTTTTGAAATCATTGTTTCTTGTCATTTAGATTTCAGTTCAATCTATGATTTCAGTTTAATCTGACAAGAATACATAGCTTTATTGTGATTTTCATTTGAGGAATCGACTATGTTTGGTTTCCTTTTTATTTATATTTTGTGATTCTCAAGTGTTAGAAGCAAAGTCTTAATTTACAGATGATGAAAAATGTAGAGTGAAAGAATGCATGACATAAGACACAATTTAGAGAGTTTCTTCTAAAAAAAAAAAAAAAGAAAAGTTCCATAATGTGCAAAACAATTTGATTTCTGAATAAAATATGACAATAACCAACACTGCTCGACCCACAGCAGAATTGAGTAATAAAAAAATTCTATCATGTTTTAATTCATGTTGCATTGGTTCAGTTTTTACATTGGTTTCAAGTTTTAAAATGTCAAATACACTTTTATTCATTGAACAAGGATGTTTTTTTCTGCTTGTTTTGGTTTTAGGTCACATTAGCGGTACATGTGCTGCAAAGATTTTTTCCTACAATGGGAATAAAGCCTCTTTATGCAATGCATTATGGGACAAGAGTGTCTATTAATGCTACATTTCCAACTTAAGCCATTTATACTAGGCATTTTTGAGTTTATTTTGTTACCCCCCCCCCCATACTCTTGTCAAGTTGTATGTAGTACAGACCTGAGGAACAGCTACCCACAAATATTAAGAAGCGCCTCTAAATTTCTAGACCTGAAGGCATCGAAAACCTCTGGAATGTGATCAAGAGGACGGTGGACAGTCACAGGCCATCGAACAAAAAACAAGAAGTGACGTAAAAAAAAAAAAAAACAACTGCAAAATGATCACAGAAGCATCGCATTGTGGTTTCTGGCTCAAACTTTCCAACAAATAAATCAGTATAAATCTATAAATAAATCTGGTATCCCTGTTACAAACCTGTCCCCCAGGCCATCTTCAGAAGGCTCCTCCTTCTCTGTCAGAGGTACCGCATCAGGTGTGACATCAGTGGAGGCACCCTCTGCCACATGCTGCTCTTTTCCATTTGTCTGGATGTCGTTTCCAGCCTCTGTGGAGACGCCCTCTGCCTCCTCCACCTTATCCTCCTGCTCTGCACTGGGAACCTCTTCATCATCTCCAACCTGCACTTCAGGCTTGGTTTCCTCTGAATTAATCTGTGTGATCTCAGATGAATCGGTTTCCTTTGAGTTTGAAGGCGCATTGCACTTTTGAACCTGATCAGAGCTGAGAAAAGACACATGTAATGTTAGTTTCCTGCTTAATCTGATAAAGGTTTACCGTTTGTATGACACGTGTGGTCTTATGTCATTTGTAAAGGATGCAACAAGATGAAAACATCCTAAAAGATAGATCAAATTCAATCCATCAATCAAATTTTATCTATATATCACCACATTATAACACAAGTTATCTGATAACACTTTACATTTACAGCTGGTCTAAATCGGACTCTTAAGTCAATTCATAGACACCATTTTCTAAGTTGAAATGTTCAACAAGAAAAATAAAATGAAATTCCTCCAGCAAACTGTGCAATGCATCTCTACTAGTGGTAAAGAACATGTGTCAAATCTGAAAAGAATCAGGTGAATAGTGTCCGAGAAATGGGATGGACAAAAATGTCGGACAGATGGATGGAATTCCTAGTAAATCTGTATAAATAACTACCAATAACTAGTACAAATACCCATAACTGCTAATACTACTACTCCATGTGCAAGTACTAACAGTGGATATACTACTACTGCAGTTGTTAGTACCAATAATAGAAACCTCTACCATCTATGGAGCTATATAATAAACAGGATCACAATTACATGGAAAAATGAATAATGAAGATGGAGGCAGAAGAGAAGCAGGACCACAGCAGCAGGTCCACACATGACCCATATAACCCAGGGGTGTCCAGTCCTGGTCCTCGAGGGCTGGTATCCTGCATGTTTTAGATGTATTCCTCTTCCAACACACCTGATTCAAATGATGAGCCTTTCATCCAGTGCTGTAGAAGCCTGATAACGACCGTGAGGTGTGCTGGAAGAGGGAAACATCTAAAACATGCAGGATACTGGCCCTCGAGGACCAGGACTGGACACCCCTGATTTAACCAGTATTCTCTGGTTCTCCTGGTCCAGGTCACCCCGGTCACCTCCTTCAGGGGTACACCGAGGCATTCACAGACCACCTAAGAGATCTACCCTCTCCAATATGTCCTGGGCCTGCCCTAGGGCCTCCTCTCTATTAGACACCTGACCCACGAGACGTCCAAACCATCTCAAGTGATTCCTCTCAATATGAGGGAGCAGTGGCTCTACCATGTCACCCTTCTCCATGTCAACCCCTTACATCCAGTCATGACCCACAGCTCATGTGGATGGGTGAGGGTCCAAATATAGATCAAACGACAGAAGACACAAGACCAAAATGCAGTAAAAGACTCAACAAGGTGAAAACAACTCAAAAAGTTAATTCTCTTTAAAGTAAGAAAAATGAGCCCCTATTCAATAAGAAAAAAAAAAACAAAACGATGTAACGCTGTGGTTATTTGTGGCTTTAGTGACAAACACTGACAAGCAGCAGAAAAGTTTACAAAACTAAAGATTGAACATTCAGGACAATTATGATAATATATTTATTCAGTACCCAATATGCACGAGTAAGATTAAACAAAACCAAATCGCTGAAACATTTAAATAGTTTCAGCTGAACATAAAACTTTTTTTTTTTTTTTTAAAAAGCCCTTAAAAGACAAAGAATAATAAATATGTTTGCAGACTTAAGTCATATTAGTTCCACAAATGCAGTTTAAGGAAATAAAAGTTTGATGTTTTAGGAAAGAAGGAAGTATGTATTTGACTACAGAACAGTCTAAGAGAGGTGTGCAAAAGCTGGCATTTGCTTTTGCTTTGCAGTAACCACACAGGAAAGAGCTCAGAGGATGGTCTGGCAGCAACATTACAAAACAAATGCGCCCCCTAGTGGTCACAAAGAGACTTAAAAATGCCCCCACTTTATGTAAACAAGTGTCTTGTTTTGCTGTGACAAAATGTCAACCCACTGACCTCTTGCTGGCGTCCACTGCAGCTGCGGTCACTGGATCCTTGGCTGAGTTGGCGGGGTGTCCGGTCTCCACACCGCTGTGGTCCAGTCCAGTGGACGCTGGTCCAACAGAGGACTCGGGGACATCATGGCTTTGTACGTCCTCAGGGTTGGCTTCCATGCACATGGGAGGGCTCCTTCTGTCGCAGTCATCTTCAGCAGCACTAGATGCAGGATGAGAGGGAAAATATGCATATATCTGTATAACAGGAAGTCAGTCGAATCGTTCACACACTGCACAGATGGAGATAATGTAAACAGAATCCCTCATCACAGGTCTTTACAGTTCCATCAAGTTGTAAAATATTGACAGATGACTCCAAATATACAGACCTGAATGTACTGGAAACATGTTTAATGATGACTGAGAGGAAGATGGAATAGAATAAGTCATCAAACAAATGCAAACTGCTTATATTACTGCAATTATTACTATCATTATTATTCATTCATTCATCTTCTGAACCCACTTCATCTTCACTAGGGTTGTGGGGGGTGTGTGAGCCTATTCCAGGTATGTATGAGCGAAAGTGGGGTACACCCTAGATGCCCCGCTAGTTCATCACAGGGCTGACATATAGAAACAAACAACCAATCACTCTCACATTCACACCTATGGGCAATTTTAGGTTGACCAATTAACCTGTCAGTGCATGTCTTTGGGAGAAGGCCGGAGTACCTGGAGAACCCACACAAACACAGGGAGAACATGCAAACTCCACAGACAAAGATGCGACAGTGCTGTCTACTGCACCACCATGTTGCCCTTGTCATTCCTTGTCCCCCAAAGGGGGGAGGCAAGGGTACTGCCCCCATCCCCCCTTCAGGGGGCAATACCCACACAGGAGGGAGGGAGGCAAGGGCGATTGTTTAAGGTTTGGTTTGTTTCTTTGTTAACACTTTACAGCAGCAAAACTATTGGTTCAGTTCATACCAAACTGGGTTTATACAATGCCAGTGACCCAGCATAGATGTCATTACATTTTGGGAGAAGTAGGTCAAAGTTCAAATTTTTTATGATTTTTAAAAAATCTTCCCATTTACTTATAATGGGCGAAATATATGTGAGGGGCGGGGTTTGTTGAACTCAACAGCAAAGTATAAGACTGGTTACAGGTGTCACCTAATAAATAGCCTACTGAATTCTAAAGTCTTCCTACATTAATCTATCAGTAAGCTTTGTTTAAAATTAATATGAGCTTGTACATTGTCCAAGAGCATTACTTTTTTTTTTTTCCATTTTGACCAGCTGTCATGTGCCAGAGACTGCATTATGACCCAAAGATGGGCACTTCAAAAATGATCAAGAACCATGTTTTGATAGCAACTTCCTGAATGCTGGCCTGTTACCTCCAGCTAAATGTAGTTATTTGGTGTCATTCAGTTTGTATTTTTTGTACATTTTCAATGTCATGTGTCAGATAAACCAAACATGGATCTCTTCAAAATGGCAGGTTTTCACATTCAAGATGAAGTGATGCAGAAAGAGTGGAACACCACTTTGGAATATGGTAGAAATATAAAGTGAGAAATAACAGCTGTATATACAATCAAGGTTCAACGCTCTGATGCAAGCATCACTGAAATCAAATAAAGCTAGAAACCACTCAGTGTTACAACAAGAGCCTGAATTTACAACCACAGATATAAAAGCCATGATAAAATAAACAGCTGAGGGTCAAAATGTTCACAAATATAATCTTATCCAACTGTGATATGATATGAATCAAAGACAGTCTGTAAATCAATTAAAGAATTTCACAACATCCTAAAAGAAACATTATTTCTACTCAAACATTTTCTGACCTTTTGGTTTTCAGGTCATCCTTCAGGTTAAACATGAGGCAGAGGCAGTTAAAACCAGGTCACGTGGACAAAAGGACTGTTATTATCTGCATATTCTGGAGCTCTACTTTTATGATTGAAAAAAAGGAATAAATTATCACTTTGAAACAGTACTGTAACTAAACTGTTACTCTGTCAAACAAACAGTTTTTCAAGCAAGTAAAATTAGTGAAAATATGCCAAAGTTAGAGTCATCACAGACTTACTGATTATCTCACCATCTTCATCCCACATACCGTTAGCCTCATAGCATAATTGTCAAAGTCAGATTTTTGGTCAAACTGATATCTGCGTAACTTTACTTTCATGACACTGATGAATAATTTTCCATAGATATCACAATTTGGTCAAAAATATGACTTGCAATGAAATTGTGCTGTGAGGCCAACGATTTGTTTAAGACCTTGAAGAAAACAAACTGAGGTGAACCTTCAAGAATGTTTTAAAAGCATACTTTGTATGAGTGAAGTAATATTTGTGTTTGGCTTGGTGCAGAATTCTCGCTGCAGGAGAACACTGGCCTTTCTATCTGGTCTATTATCTCCTCGATGCCTCAAATATATTTTTCCAGACCCACAAACATTACAAAATTTGATCCTTTGTCTAGTTTTAATTGCATTCATTACATGATGTTTCACCTGCCAACCCACCTCCATAAAAACAGGAACTGAAACTGCACAGCTTTGTACTATGAGACTCACCAGCTTGGTGCCTCGGTGTTGAGCTCCGGACTGATCGCTGAGATTGGTGACACCTGACCACCTGCAGCAGTGAGCTGAGTGTTTGGCATCAATAATTCTTCATCATTTTGAGAAGTCTTCCCTGATGGTTCATCTGCAGATTTGTCAACAGTTTTTTTGTGGCCATCGCCTGCTCCTTCATCATTATTATTATTAGTACTGTCCATTGTAATGTGCTCTGGTTTTGTGTTTGTCTCCGTAAGGGAAGCTTTTTCAGGGCAAACCACTTCAGCTGTTTGTGAGATGCCATTTAGGATTTTCTCCTGCACCTGTTTTTCTTCTTCTGGTGCTGCAGTTGCTGCTGCAGGAACCTCCCAAACAGCTGCAGTGTGCGCCCTCTGTAGGGAGTTTAAAGTGCATTGCAGATGTTCATCCGGTTCAGCGTCAGCAGCACTTTTGTTGACATTGACATCTTGTGCTCTGTTGGAGTTTTCTTTGACTTCAGGTGTTGCTGTTTGGAGGCTTTCCTTCTGCAAAGGTCCATTCTCCTGAGTGGTAAACTGCTCTGATTCACCATCTTTAGGATTCACCAGTAAAGCCTTGTCCCCCACTTTTAGACTTGCCTCATCAAATGTGTTTCTGTGAAACAAAACACAAAGTGCATGAGGAAGGTAACACCATTAAGTACCTCAACTACATCAGTTACATAGTGGCAAATAGCATCATGTGGCACAAGAAAAATCAAGTAGAACTTTCTAAGTTTTCATGTGGTATTTTACACTAATAACTAAGTCTGTATTCATTTTCTTTCCTGTACAATTCAAATTGATCTAAAGTTGTCTATCTACAGGCCAATCCTTCCAGTACTTCCAGATTATCTGTATATTTCAAATACAGATCAAGTATGCATTGCACTAGGTTCCAGGATTGTTTTTTGTCCTCAGTGCATCAACACAAATAAATGGAGATAACCTTTTAAATTCTATGTTTTGGACAAGAGAACTACAGATGTTAGACAGACTGGTCTCATTTGCTCAGTTTGACCATTTTATTTCATGAGTATAAATGTTTCTTTGATTGGCAGTGGTGTGATTTACATTTTGTATGTACTATGTTTTATTATTACTGTATGAATAAATGTTCAGAATGAAAAATAAGAGCACTTAACTTTCAGTTTTCCTATTTTTCAAGCTCAAGATATTGTTCAATACAAAAGAAAAATCATATTACACATAACCATGCAAATCTTCAATTTTGTTTTACATATCTGTTGAATATTACACATTCAAAGCAATATCACAGCAAAAAAAACAAAAAAACTAAATTGTATTTACAACAGTATGCTTGTTTGTTTCTTAACTTTAGTTTTAAATTAATCTCCCTGGCCTTTTTCCACACATACTAACTGTAAAACATGAGACATAAACCTGTTTAATACTGTGAATATACAGAAACTGGGTGTGTCTGCTCCATGCACTGACACTGATGAGGTTACTCCTCAACTGGAATTAAACAAGACATTTTGATACAAGATATGGAATTTAATTTTCAATCTGAACAACTGAGACAGTAACACAGAGATACTGAAGTATGGAACCCTAGGCTGGCTAAACATGATTATCAAGTGTTTTCTTATTTTGTTTATTTTTTACGTTTCTTACTTTTCTCAAAACTATTTCTGGCCCCTGAAAGTCTCACAATAGCAATGACACAAACCATTACTGCACCCTTACCTCGTGTCATCATTTTCTTCAGGACCACAAGCCCCCACAACTGTTTCACCTGTGGGTGCCGCGGCCTTCGAGTCATCTTTCAACAAACCACTTCTTTCCTCTGCACTGCCACAGGGACTTTCAGGGTGGCAGCAGCTGTTCCCCATCTGCGTGCTCCCTCTGCTTTGGGAGGTCGGACAGACAGACAGACAGGTTGTAGCCTGAGGGCCTTTGGTCCAGAACAAATGGAAGCGACCAGGTGAGTCGCTGATGTCTGAGACTTCAGGAGTCCATCATGAGGAGGGTCAAGCCGCTGCTGAAGTCAGGAAGCAACCATGTTTGTTCTTCTTGTAACAGGATTGATACCTAAAAGTAAAGAGTGCAAAAACACAGACGTGAAATGATGAACTAATGTGAATTTTAGTGTTAGTTACACAGACCAAAAAGGCAATTCTTGTTTTGCTGCCACAGTAAATGTTTTCTTTTCCTGAACACAAATTGCATATTGATATTACTGAATACACTTTACAAAGCACTGTAGGTTACTGTTTACTATATATGTATACACACACACACACACACACACACACACACACAATTACAGAAACACCTATGCATATTTCAACATCAAAAATAATGATTCTTCCACTTTATTAATATAAGATCAATTTTTAGAAAACATCTGTCTCAATACAACATCTGTAGAGTGTGATAAAGACATTAGGAATAGTAATATGGCTGAAATTTTAGTCTGAAGAGTCACAGAATATTTTAGCACAAGATCTACTTCATTTCTGAGACGAGCATTTGGAATAAAATTAGCTTTAATCGTAGCTGTCAAAACAAGGAAGTAACGCTAATATCGACAATGTACAGTAATTTCAAATGTCATATATTCAAAGTCAAAATGTACCTTGATTAGGTGTTAATGAAGACACATTCCACACGCTTTTAATCATGTAGCTCCGTTTTCTGTTTCACTTTAGTTTAGCTGCAAAACAAGCTTAAGTTAGCTAGCCAGCTAGCTCCGATAAACTTAAAATACAAACATGCGGCGCTAAGGAGAGATCGTCGCTCCTGAGTAATACTGACGGTATAATACGTGTCATAAGTAATTGTTAATCTAGTATCGTCTCATACAACAATTTAATGAAAAACGGGTATTCAGTAGGTTTTATGCGGAACATCTGTTGGCACGAACCCCTAGCATAGCCGGAGCAGCAGGGTCACGGCTCGGTCCGAGCGCATGACGTCATGCACATGTGCGCCGACAGCTCTGTTGCGTTCAAGTGCTACTCGGAAACTAAACAAACATCACATACTAGATCGTGCGGGCTTACATTAAAGGTACACCAGTAAAATATGTGAAGAGGATGATGGCAATGTGTGGAAGTAGGTCGGTGTCATCAGATTTTCAATTATAAAAGCCATTGAATTTCTAGCATTGATTTTTTTTTTTTGCACTGAAATTAAGAATCTGAATTTATTGCATCTGAACTGTTTTAATTCTAGATTTATGAACATGGTTGAATTCAGAGACAAACATTTCAGATACTTAATTTCGGTGCAAAAAAAAAAAAAAAAAAATTCAGATACTTAATTTCAGTGCAAAAAAAAAAAAAATAAAAAAAATAATAATAAATAAATAAATAAATAAATAAAAATAAAAATAGGATACCTAATTTCAGTGCAAAAAAAAATTCAGATACTGAATTTCAGTGCAAAAAAAAAAAAAATTCAGATACTTAATGTCAGTGCAAAAAATAAATAAATAAATAAATAAAAAAAATCAGATACTTAATTTCTGTGCAAAAAAATTCAGATACTTAATTTCAGTGCAAAAAGAAAAATTCAGATACTTAATTTCAGTGCAAAAAACAAAAATTCAGATACTTAATGTCAGTGCAAAAAAAAAAAAAAAATCAGATACTTAATTTCAGTGCAAAAAAAATCAGATACTTAATTTCAGTGCAAAAAAATTCAGATAATTAATGTCAGTGCAAAAAAAAAAAAAAAATCAGATACTTAATTTCAGTGCAAAAAAAATTCAGATACTTAATTTCAGTGAAAAAAAAAAAATCAGATACTTAATTTCAGTGCAAAAAAATTCAGATATTTAATTAATGTCAGTGGCAAAAAAAAAAAAAAAAATCAGATACTTAATTTAAGTGCAAAAAAATTCAGATGGGGAAGAGAGGCTGGAACACTTTGGGTGTGAAACAGAAAATGGGAAAAAGAACTAAGAATATGTGTCTCACAGGAGGAATTGATCAACATCTGGAGAACTCAACAGTCAACCACTTCTTCAAGAACATGGAGGGAACATTGCTGGAAAAATACAATTCAGTTTTTCATAACTTCTAAAATTACAGCTAAATATGTGTCCAGAGTTCAACCTTGTTGGAGAGAATGTGGAGATATCAGTGTAAATCATGCACATGTCTTTTGTTTATGTCCTAAACTTGCATCATTCTGGGATAATGTACATTCAACAACTGTTAAGATATTGGGTTATGCAATTCCTAAAACATGTATGGTGATGTATTTTGGATGTATTATAGGTAATAATGTAAGAAAAAATGATAGATATTTGTTTAAAATACTATTAGCAGCCTGTAAAAAGGCTACTACCAAAAAATGGTGCAGATTAGAACCACCTACAACTAATGATTGGATACAAACTGTGAATGGAATATTTGAAATGGAGATTCTGATCCACAGACTGAGGACTGAAGAAGAACAGTGTCATGATGAATGGAAGAAATGGACAATTTTCACTTCATCGTCACACTACTAAAAACAATTGTTAGTCACAAGGTTTATTGTAGTCAGTGTATCCCATATATCTCCTATGTTTGTCTTGTTTAGCAATGTACATAAAATAAACAATAAAAAATAAAGTAAAAAAAAAAAAAAACATTGAGGGGAGTGAGACAAACCTGGTTGTGCCAAAGAAACACCACATAATAACAAAATCTGGCATAAACTATGAACTAAGTAATGTGAAACACAATTAAATAAAAAATCAGATTTCTAAACTAAAGAAAAAGAGAAGACTTTGCAGCTATCATGGTTCATCTCAAAAGTGTTCAAATCCTGTTTCACCTGCTTCATCACATCAGAAAAGTGGTTTGTGATGATAAATAATATGTACACAGGGTGTGATTGTTTACGTATCTGGGGGTGAAAGCTGAGTGTCCTCTGTTTTGGAAATCAACATATGATCACCTTAAAGGAGCATAAGATTAAAAGTAATGATTTATAAAATTCCCCTTATGAATAGTTTTGCAAAAAAAAAAGCAAAAACCACCTCAAGTGGAAGAAGAATAGAAAAATAAATGTCATTTTTATTTCCTCACTCCAGACATGTCTGTTCTCACTTCCACATCATGAATATCATGTCCTCTTTTACGCTTTCGCCAGACGTTTGTAGTTTGATTTGCACCTTTTTTTTTCTCATTTCAGATCAGTTTTTTGCTTTTTGAAAATCAAGCATCTAATGAACCTGAAATAGGAAGAATATTGTGAATATTTACTATATATATTTACTTAAGGGTTCCACAATGTACTACTGGACTGATGCATCAATAATGTTGAGGAGCTGCATCAAAACACACTTGTTAACAGAGGGATTGAAAGAAATATCTCATACTTTTATCACTTCAAAGAGTTAAGTATGGAAATATGGAATGTTTTATGGATATGGACACGTGTTTCCGGCGAAAATATCGATACTTTACAGAAAACATAGACTACCAAAATAACTACAAAATGTCTACATTTGGTCTCCAGGATCCAAAATGGGTTACAAACAATCAGTGAAATAGTGTAAATACCAATAATATGATAAATGACTTCATTTTTAATTCCAACAGTAGAATAGTGTTCTCTGGAGGAGTTTGTAAATATTGACTTGTATGTGAAATGCAGAGGCCTTACAGAATACTGTTATGGAAATGTTCAACTGATAACCCACACACAAAGAGGAGGAGAGAAAGTTAGAGTTAAAATAAATAAATGCATTTATTGAGAAGTCAATCACAGAGAAACTCTGTAAGTGAAGTCTGCTTAAACAAGAGAAAACTAAAGATTATATAGAACCAAATCCAACCCCCTCAAACTATGATGTCATCCCTTACGTACATCATACCACTCCCTACTACTCCTTCTCTGCTCCGTGAAGAGGTCATGATGACCTCTTCACTCTAACCTTGCTTGGATCCAATCTGGAGTGCAGGCGCCATCCTCTATCTACACATTCAGACATTTAGGTGTTTGGGTTTTAACTCAAGGCAAGAACTCCGTTCCTGGGTTGGGGGTGTTACAGAGTGGTAAACATCACACATAATGAATAATGACTCAGCATTAAAAGAAGATGTACTAACAGTATAAAATATAAAGAGTATAGAATATAAAAAGCAAATTTTTCCACCACAATACCATGCACTGCTGCAGAGTGAACTACCACACAGAACAGAAAGTAGAGAAAAGGAGTTCAGCATAATGCAAAACCAAAATAAACATCACATTTACAATATAACAAATCTACTGCATGCTTTTAAAATATATTAAACATATGATATCTTTAAGTTGCTCATCTTACCAATGCTTATTTGTCATTGATGGATTTTTCACAGATATTTCATGGATCACAGTTTATTGAATTTCAGTGAAACCTTTGTTAAAGTTATTCCACAAACTAAAAAGAAATAATCTCCTGGAATAACTCTGTTAAGATTTTCAGTTTGGTTTCTTACACAGATGAGTCTAGTTTTCTGTTGTGTAAAACCACCAGTAGTGAAATAGAACAAAGTACCATCACACATATCATATATCATATGTTTTTGAGTTATTGGATTATTTCTGCTGTATATAACTTGATACTTACTCTGTTCCTCTACTTCTTAGTCAGACATTGTACTTTTCAAAGTTACTTTTCAGACTACAGTTTTTCATTCTGTTTCTGTCTCACGTTTCTCCAAATGAACTGAACGTTAATGACGTTTTCCTGCCCATGAGGGCTTATACCACAGAACATTTTACAAACAGTATCATGAAAAGACACAGTTCTAGTTAAATGTTGGAAGAGCATTTCCAACTATTACAGGAGCATGAACTACTTCCTTGCTCACCAGTCCACACTTAAACTCTAAATGTACAGTTTTTAACTCTACAGTTTGTGGTGGACGCCTTCAGAAACACTTAAACTCTGCTCTTTAACCCTCCAGGGTGATCGAAGCATTAGAAAAGAAAACGGTTTTGTTTGACATTAATCATCCATGTAAACCTGGAGATCTGATTAATAGGTAGACACCTTTATATGTTCATATACAAACCTGCTTTACTCTTTCAACTTCCAAAACAGATCGCTGACCAGGAGTGTGAATTTCTTTGTAATAAATAGTATTTTGATTTTTATTTATTTATTTATTTTTCAAATTGTATGTATTATTTTTGTGTATTTTTGGGTCCAATATGTTAAATAAGATAAAGTGCAAAAGAATGATCATATCATACAGGTGAAATAGTGCTGACAAATATATAACCTACATGGGTGTGGTGAACATTTCTGATGTGTTATATAAAGGCAAACTCAGAAGTATGGACAGACCACTAAGGGTTAAACACGATCTTCCACTACGAACCACCAGATCAGTGAGGTCCAATCCACTCATGAAATGACAAGTTCTATAAAAACAACTGAACATCCACATCGGTTCTTTGACAAAAAACAGAAGAAAAAGATTAAGTTTATGAGGATTATTGAACTTAGTTTCAAATCAAATCAGTTCACTTTATATTTAGCGCTGGTCTAAACTAGACTCTTGAGCTAATCTGAAGAAACCCAACAGAATCCTCCAGGAGTAAACACTTAGTGTGGCAGAGGAGAGAGAAAACTTCCACCTAACAGAAAGAAAAGCTCGAGCAGAGCCAGACTCCTGGAGGATGGTCATCTGCTTTGACCAGCTGGGGTGAAAGAAAGAAAGAAAGACAGAAAGAAAGAAAGAAAGAAAGAAAGAAAGAAAGAAAGAAAGAAAGAAAGAAAGAAAAAGGCAGAAAAGAGAAAGACAGAAAGAAAGGAAAGACAGAGAGAAAGAAAGAGTGAGAGAAAGAAAAGTTAGAGAGAAAAAAGAAAGAAAGAAAAAACAAAAGAGAAAGAAAGACAGAGAAAGAGAAAGAAAGTAAGAAAGAGACAATGAGAGAAAGAAACAAACAAAGAAACAGAAAAGTATTACAGGTGGAGGATCCAAATGCATAAAGCTTACTGTGCTTTTAGGACGACAGTGGAGGACGACCAGGAGGAAGTGGCACAGACTAGTGACCCAGTGCAGAAGCCTTTACTCCCACAGCAGTGAGTACATGTTTATGAGCTCTCCAAGTTCATGAAGAGTCATAGGTTAGGCTACCTTATCTGTGACAGTGTTGTGCAGGACTGTTTAGTCCTTTGTAAATCATTATTCATGGTTTTATTTTGAAAGCCTTCATAATCCTATTTTTAGGCTGTACTAGTGCTTTGTGAATACATTAATTAACACAAATAATTGTTATTTGTGAAATATTATTCTGTGAATATCTTGTCTTGACATGATGGCCGGTGGTTATTTAAATGCATAATCGTGTATGGATTGTGGGCCTAAATTTTGGAACTAGTCCAGGGCCTTTTTCCAGTCTCAGTCCGTCCCTGCTTGGTGAAGCGGCCGTAGTCAAACTTTAGATGGCTGGAAGTATAAAGGAAATACTCAAGTAAAGTATAAAGCCCTCAAATTAATCCTGACATACTGCAGTAAAAAGACTCAATCATATTCCACCACTGGTAATGTAAAGGCTGCTATTCAGTTTATTTTAGCTTAGATGTAATAAAAGTTTGTGTGAAGAAACACAATGACTTCTTCCTCTTCAGACATTCAGATCCACGTGCCTAATGCTCTCCACTTTCATTCATTTGGGAGGCTTGTAATCAGTGATTCAACTTTCCATATAGATCACGTTTGTATGACTTGTCACTTTCTGAATCTGAACAACGGCTTGAATTGTCTTGCTTGACTTTTAGCAGAAACTCAACTTGACCTGATTTTCCCCATAAAAACTTAAGACATGCTTGACCCTCAACGGTTAAGACCTGATGAACATCTAATTTACACCCAATTCTGGAAAACTACAGCTGGACTAATACTGAGCTTAAGGGTCTCTCGCTCTTCGGTGAAAACACTAGGCACTAACTCTCAAAAGCTCAACACTGTATTTAATTCAGAATAAATTCAGTTATTCTAAACTCACCAAAAATGACTTTCTTTACACTTTTCTTTAGCTTCCTGCTGTCCATGATTATTTGGTAAAGTATAATTGACTGACAAATTAACTGCAAAACTTCCCTGTTTGATAAACTAAATAACTGATAAACTGATGTTAACAGTGCTCCATGCAACAACAAAGCAGCTGTAATGTAAAAATATCAATTGTTTTTTCTTACATTAACCTATTATTTAAATGCATTTAATTTAATATAAAAAGAAACAAAGGTGAAATTTAGTTTATTATGGAGATAAATGACTTGATGCCTCTAGGAGTAATGTTGCGTTTGTTTTGTCTTCCATTGCAAAGAAAACTAGCTGAAACAAATGAACATATACTCACTAACACCTGATCCTAAAGTGATACTACATATTAGCTTTGTGGTTTTAAAACAGAAGTAACTGCTGAATAATAAAATTTTGCAAACCAAAAGGTAATACTGATGTTTTCATTTAATTTGGCAACTATGGAAATATATCAGAACAAAATGTATGATGTAGAAAATCCAGTTTTATCTTCAAACATTCCTCCACTGTGCTGAATAAATTATGAAAATACTGCAAAGTCGTATTTTACAAAATATACATTGAAGTACATCATTGCAGAGTGTAAGAAATTGATACTAAAAACCAGCCTGTTTCACAGTTCATGGTGACCATCTGAGTCTTGTCCTAGTGTGATTTCAAGTCCTTAGATTTTCTTTAGATCCTGAATGTGACTGATCAGCTCCGGGGGCAGTCCAAACTCTGACACTAGGTCCATGCAGCGCTGTAGGAGGACATTCAGACTTTCCCCTGAGTTCAAAGAGCAGTCAGCAGACCCTGAACTGAGCCTCTGTGGCTGATGCGGAACATCCAGGTCCATTTGTTCCCCTCTCTTACAGCAGCCCGCGTTGTTACATCCCTCTCCACGGCAGCTTGGATCTGCCTGGTCCACCTCCAGACTCTCCATGCTCTCAGAGACGTCGCTCACACTCGGAGGAGGGTTCTCCAAAGACTTCCTGATGCCTTCCATGATTGTATCTTCATGCTGTACAACTTGATGCAGGAGGTCAGTCACAGAGGATGGGACGGGGGTTTCCGGATGGTGGATCTGCCACCAACACCATATAGCACTGTGACATGAGACACAAAGAGGCAACAGTGTCAGATACAATGGCACAGAGAAGTGAATGGGACAGGCATCAGCTGGACAGAAAAAAAGGCAGCTACAAAAAGAGGCTCACGATGTTTCTGTGGGGAGAAAAAAAAAAGGCCAGAATCTTTACAGAGGAAAGTACACACTGAAATCATTTAAAATGTTTTGTTAGGAAGAAAAAGTGACCAGCTCTCCCTTTATTTACCCAACATTTTTACCATGTGTGACCACATGTTAAAGGCTGCCAAGTGTCATGTAGTAAAACAGAGGATGTTTACATGTAAATTATTCAATGTTTAAGAGTAACTTCTTAATCATATTCTTGTTCTGAGCAAAATAATTGGGCTTTTGCAGTTCTTAAAGTCAAATCAAATCCTGCAATGTATGTGGTGTAATCAAGTACCTTACAATCCCTTTAAGACGACCCACAGGGACAGTTTGAGCTGCTCCTTCCCTGAATCCGATGTTAAATCCGAGTTGAAGTGAAGCCTCTTCCCCAGCATCAACTCCGTCCACATAACCGTCCTGTTACAAATAGAAACATCAGTAAAAAAAATAAAAATAAAAACACATAGGCGATTTCACAATATAGTTAGAGACTTAAGACGATGAAGCCTGACTTCTGCTATATACAATGACTGATTTTAAACGGAGCCATGACAAACACATTTTAATTCCAATGTTAGCAAAGTTAGCTCTATTAGCCTTACTTTGACTCGTTTCTTCATGTTGGATATCCACTCTCTACTTTGCAGATTAAGGTCGTCCGCATTCTCGTCAAAAACATCTTCTCCGCTGTAGGAGATAGACCTAACCCAAGACATCGTGATGATACAACCTGGTTTTTTTTTTTAAGTGAATGGATGGTTTGTTGGCATCTGTACGAACAACCGGTGGAGGACTTCACTGCCTCAGCAGCAACTTCTAGCTCATGTGTGACGTCATCATCCTGCGCCTTCAAAAGGCAGATCTACCTGAAAGCACAATAATAATGTTAAAGAAAAGAAAAAAAAGAAAAAAAAGGTTTACGACACGCTTTAATTCATTCAGTTTTTTTAAACATATTGTCGCCTAAATCTACAAATATTCAAATTTTATTGCGTTTCCTAAAAAAATCGAAATAAATACATTAAAAAAAAAAAATTACCTGGGTAACTTAAAACATATACATCATATCATATCATCTTCCTAAAATTCAAGACTTTCTTTCTTTCTTTCTTTCTTTCTTTCTTTCTTTCTTTCTTTCTAGCATATGTATCTGCATATATATATATATATATATATATATATATATATATATATATATATATATATATATATATATATATATATATATACACATACACACACACACACACACACACACACACACACACACACACACATATATATATATATATATATATATATATATATATATATATATATATATATATATATATATATGACCCAAATCATACAAAAAATAAATGAGCAATATCCACACAAATTTATAAAATTTTGTTTTATTCTTGTTTAATTTTGTTTTATCTTTAACAAATACATATTCTTTTAAACTGGGAGAAAATATATTTGCAGTAATCAATAAACCACACAAAGTACGGCATAGAAAGAATATGATATTATTCCAAAATGTATTTTTCAAATTCTGTAGTTCCTGTTTTTTAAATGTACAGAGAATGAAAAAAATTGAACCAGAAATTTACACATACACATTACAGAGTAAAAAAAACAAAAAAACATAACGAAGTGATTTAAATGTTTAAATTTCCACATAAAGCAGATTTTTGTTTACAAAAAAATGCACTTCAAAAACATTAAAAAAAGAAAAAAAATTAAAAAAAAATTGTGAAAATAGTATTCCAAAAAATTATCAACAACACAGCTTGTAGTGATTTTCTTTTTAGGTTGGATTATGTTTGTGCTATAATATTTTTAACCTGCAGAGGGCGCTACAGCCTTACTGTCAAACTTACCGGCCTTCACAAGTGACAGGACTTTATAGCAGCACCTCATTTTAACTCTCATCTGAAATACACAGATATCCTAAATTCAAGCATTATTTCAATTTACTCAATATATGATATTAAATATAAAATTTTAGAATACTATCTGCAAGAAATAGAAATGAATAACTGCAGTAGAAATGTGATATTTACACCAAACATTGAAAAACATTACTTTCCTGAAAATCACAAATTGGCTTATATTTTTCCTTTCCTTTTCTCAAAAAAAGTTGATGAATAAATCTAAATATAGGTAAGTTAAAGGTATAATCCATCCCAAAAGGGAAAGCCCATTAAAATCTGCATTTTCAATAATTTTATAAAATTCTTGCCTTTTTCATCAAATGCAATCAAATCAAATCAAATTTTATTTATGTAGCGCCAAATCATAACAAAAGTTATCTCATGACACTTTACATATAGAGTTGGTCAAAACCAGACTCTAAGCCAATTTACAGAAACCCAACAGAATCCTCCAGGAGCAAACACTCATCAATATCATATTCAAATACCCAGATTTCTTCATTTTCTTTGAAAATAAAAACTTGTTTTATGTCAACAATAAAACTCTGAAAGCAAACTTCACTGGTAAGTTCAAAACTGTTTTGTTTTGTTTTTTCATCAGAGGCTTTTTTAAAAATTATTATTATTAAATAGGTATCTCACCTTAAAGCAGTGGTCATATATGTAACTTAGTTTGCATTTAGTCCAACTGCATCAGAGTTTGACATAAATGCTCACTATTTTTTGATGTTTTAATAATAAAAAAAAATTAGCATATAATTGCTTTGGTCTCAATATTTGGGTTAAAATTAGGTGGAAAAAGCCAGTAAGAGAAGAGCAGAATAATATAATAATCCAGGCTTAACAAAGTAAATCAAAAGTGTGAAAGGGAAAGTTTCATTTTAAAAACTTCCATCCACATCTGATCAACAAATCATAAATGATAAATCTAAAAATTTAACTTTAAATGAATGAATCTCCTCAAACATGCTGTAGGTTATCAAAGATCATGTCATGTGTTGTTTTCATTTTTTTTTCTTCCCCCCATGAAACACGTGAACATCTGCACAAATGTTTAGTGCAGGTTGAACGCACCGGCTGTTCAAATCACTGTCCGGTGCATCTCTACAGCTTCCTGTTTAAGTTTTCAAACAAGAAAATGTCATCCATCATGACAAACACATTATTCACTCATCAATAATGCATCCCACCTCCCTTTTTCTCACTGTTGAGTAAAGAGAGCGAGAAAAAGAAAAGGGGGAGGAAAACACACACACACCCACCTACCCCCCCCCCCCCACACACACACACACACACACACACACTCCTTGTTTTATTTTCAGATTTCTCATTCTTCATGCCAGGCTTTATGGAAAACACAAGAGAGACAGGACGCGGGCAAATGCATTTCACCTTGGTGGAATGCATTTGCAGCTGCTGGACAACAATGGCCTTGAGAATACTCTGAGACCACGGTGGAGTTGTCTCTGTCCTGGAAATGGAGTCGGCCCGGAGGCCTCATTCGCGGCAGCCACACCTTCAGTCCCCTTCGCTCAAAGAGTCAAAACAACCAGCCGGGGCAATCACCTGACACATTTCCATCCAATTTCCACTGCAGAATGTGTTCATTTTCAGGCTAATGGCATGTCATTTTGCTGGAGCCTTTGGTCAAGAATTAATCCTGGAATCAAAACAGATTTTCCGGGGAGCAATCTTCCATCAAGTATTGATTTTTTTACACTCACGGAGCCTGTACTCCCTAATTTAACCTGACAGCCAGCAGCACAATGGACTGGGAGCACCTTGGCATCTCACAGAGGGAGCTCTCCTCCTCCTTCATGCTCTCCCCCTCTCTCCATGAAGTGAAAGAGAGACTGGAAGAGGAAAAAAGGACTCCCAGATGTATAAAACAAAGAGCATTGCTTACAGAAAACACAGAGATAAAGCCTCTCTGTCTCTGTTTTACCTCTAATTATGTTTTCTAGTACAGTGCGACTTGGGCAGGTATAAGGCTGAGAGGGAAAAGGGGAGAGCGTTCAGGGGCCATCAGCTATCATTATGGGCCTGTTGACATCTCCCTGTCTTTGAGTGATTCTCATCTGTGATTTCCCCTGGCCATTTTCCACAGATGCACAAAGAGGGTTTCATCACGGCCCCGTAAAAAAAGGCCCAAAGTGTCCGTACAGGCCCTCGCTAATAAGAAAGCAAAGATGTGTCCACCCATGTCACTCTGCTCCCATCCATATCTGCTCTCTTGATGCCTTCAGATATGCAATCATTCTCTTTTCTGCCGCCTTCTCTCCGTCTCTGTCTTCCTCTGCCTCTGTATGTGCTGTAAGTACACTAAACCATACGTGGAGGTCAGCAGGATGAGAGGATGATGGAGGGCAGGGCTGGTTATTTTCCTCTAGCTCTTAAAGCTGCGATGACCCATGTGCAGGAGAGTTGCACTTTGCCAAAGGGTTTTTCCATGCACTGCTTACAAACTACCTGATGAGGGGGAAACTATTTCACTTTTCATCCCCTGCTTTTAACTCATAATTATCCTGTTCAGGCACAATACAGTGTCGGACATCCACTTGGTCTGGATGTGGATAAATGATACGTATCTACAACACATATTATACCTTATTGTGATGGTGCTTGAACTGCTACCGAACAAACAAATATCACAACTAATATCAGGTACTATTTTCTGTTTAGTATTTACATGATGGACACGAGGGCCTCAACTAACAACTGTCTTTTAGCGGTTAATCTGATGTGTGAATTTGTGTTATTTATTGATTTAAAATGTTCTTTGAAACATGGCATCTTCATATGTTATTGTGTTTGGTGTCAGGCCTACTGAAGATGAATACAGTCTGGGAAAAAATGCATATAAGCAGCTAAAAACTTTTTTTTGGGGGGGGGGGGGGGGGTGGCTTCAACAGTGATTGATTATACAACTGTTATAAATGAAAGCTTATTGAAAAAGTCATAGATGACTGAAGACTAATAAAATAAAATTAAAACAAAAAATGTTAACTGAAAAGAGTCTTTTTTTGTTTTTTACTTAAAACGTGAGTGACGTAACAGTTATTATAATGAACAATTCATAGACTGAATGAATAAAACTAATGCATTTGCACAGTCACCAGTACGTACATGACTATTCATTTTACGGGTGTAGCTTTGAAGACATAATACAAATATGTAGCAGTAGTAGTAGTAGCTGTGAAATAACTGATGATTGATTACAATGTCAATTTCAAAAAAGTTGGAACGTTGTGTAAAATGTAAATGCACAGTTACAAATGCTCTGTCCCAACTTTTTGGAGATGTATTGTTGCTGTAAAATTCAGAATTATCTAATGTTTTCTCTTCAAATGATGCATTTGTTGACACATGCAATGTTTTCAGGAAAAAAATTTACAAATCATTGCATTGTTTTTTAATTCACATTTTATAGTGTTTCAACTTATGTGAAATGAGGTTGTAATTCACAGTTGCCAATAAAATTGAAATAAATTATTTTAACCTCTTCTCATGAAATGAATGTGACAGTGTGATTTATTCTTGATAGATAAAGTGTAACTGGAACTCAGTGTGTATTCACTGAACCTGGTCAAAGGTGAGTACTGATGCATACAAATAGGAATAAAAACAGGAATGTGTCTGAAAAAAACATTATTGCAACTTTATGAGAAACAGTCTATGAAACAATGCTAACCCATAAAGACCCAGTGTGACTTCTGTGGCAGTTACCAAAGGATTTTTCTCTCTATTTAACCTTTCCTATATGATTTATCACCATATATTATAATATTATCATCTGAATTTAGCATTTTTTCCATTGAAAATCATCTATTTTCTTATATTATTTGACTAATCATGTAGATGTTCATAAAAGCACAGAGTAAAGTCAAAGGTTATTATATGAAAACAGAGAAAAACTGTAGAAAAAAGTGAGTTTTTCAGCCCAATCTCTCATTAGCTGAACATCAACCCAGTGTCTCCATCCACTGTCATTGATCCAACTCCATGGGTTTTACTGGTGAATCAATATTGTAGAAGATGACGATGTTTCCTCGTTCACTACTGAGCCTATGAACATCCAAATAAGTCATATCTGACGACCATGAAAAGATGACAAACTGTATTTTACACCAGTTATTTACATGTATTGATAGGATTAGTGGATCAACAGGTATTAAACAGTTTAGATCAGTCGATGCTTTTGGTCGATGGTGGATGTTTGGGTCTTTCTGGGTTCAACAGTCAGTCTGCTGTAACTGTTACAACACTATTAAACCAACAGTCAGTTTATCTTTCACACACTTTAATTTAACAGCTTCTCCACATACAGTCTGTGGACCAAATCATGACCTTTTTTTCATTCACGATTAAAACTGGCTCTTAACTGTACCCATAATGCATCTGTACATAATACATGCAGTAATTTGCTATATCATACATATAATAGAGACCTGGTGTCAAATAAGTCGTTTTGAAAATAAATAATTTGAGGAAATATGAGCCTTTAACCCTTTCATGCATGAATTATGAGAACCTTAGTCAATATTTTTTTTCTTGAGTGTTTTTATTCCTCTTTAGGCATTAAAAAAACAATGCAATTGATTTTTTTTTTTTTTTTATGAACCCATTTTTTGTGGAGTTACAAAAATGTCCACTCAGCTGGACACCATGCATTTAAGTTTTGAAGCAAAGAAACATTTATTTAAAAATCATCATCAGAAAGTGATATACCGTGTGAAAACTATGAAATAAAAACGTTTTTAATGTCGCTAATTGCTAAATTGCCACTGTTTTCTCACATTTTATCATACTCTGATATTAGTTATTACTCACTTCATGGAGATAATATTCTCCTGAGACCCAGCAATTTGACAGTTTTAGCTTTTTTACATTAAAAAATTGTCTTGATTGGAAACTGCATAATGCAACAGTTTTTTCAGACACATTTTTAAAATAATTTTTATTTATTGATTGATTTTTTTAATGGAATGTCCTTTGCAATGCACAGCACTTTTAAAGTTAAACTGTCAAACTTTTGTCCCCTACAGAGGACAAAATGCATTGCTATGTCTCAGGAGGATATGCAAAGAAACAAAAACAAAAACAAAACAAACAAAAAAACCTTTTTGCCTCAGAAAACTGTTAATTACAGTCTAATAACAATTAGCAATTGATTTACACTCACACACGTTACTGCAGATCAGGTTTATCAAGAGCAGCAACGTTACAGTAACTGTATGAATTGCAGTGTTTGGGATGATGCATAAGTGTCCACTGTGTTGGCTGATACGGAACTAAAACAACAAAACCCATGAATATACAAGAGAACAGCTGTAGAAGAACTGTCCAGTGTAGTGACCAGTATGTATGAAAGGGTTAAATATGTGTTAATTTGATCTGCTGTTCAGTGTTCATTTCTTGGATTCCTGTTATTTTTGTGAAAGTGAAAAATGAGCAGAATAAGTCAAATGTCCCTGCTTTGTACTTTTTTTTGGTCTTTGTTCTGTCCTTGTGTTTGGTGCTGTGTGTTCATTGTACTCTGAAGAAATGCACTTTCACAGCGGTGAACTTTAAAGCAAAGTGTGTTGGAGCCTTTCCCCTTTTTCTTGTTTGGTGTTGACCAGTCCAGGACTCCACAGCGTCCACTGGATTAGGTGGGAAGCGGAGTGTTGCAGCAGCAGCAGCAGCAGCAGCAGCTCACCTGTGAGGCTGACGCTCAGACTGTTTGGGGACGATTCCTGTGCACAAATACTGAGAGAACAGACCCATCACAGCCCTAAAGACATGCATTCAAAGAGCAGGCTGCTAGAAAGTTAAATGGACTATAGGCCGATGCAATCAGCTGCTCAAGTCAGACAGGTGTCTCTGTAAAGACCTGGGCTATTAACTCTTCTACCTGCAAATACCTCACAGTGTGTCATTGCTAATAACGCCAAAAAAAAAGGCAGAAAAAAAAAAAAAAACAGAAACAGCAGTGAAAGCAAAAGGGATCATATGCATGGCCAACCTGGATTGCATGTGAGGATTGGTAATTGCACCCCCAGAGGCATCTGGGTGTGCAGAGCAGCAAAGTGGGAGACGCCTGAGCTGCTCGGGCTTCACAGTCATTGTACCAGCATCTCAACCTTGAGGAGGAAGTGAAAACAAGGAGGCGGAGGAGCGGAGGGTGAGGGATATATAGACAGTTCATTTACCCAGAACATCAGCCCACCGCGCATTGTATGAAAGATAAGGAAAGTGAATGCTTCATGCCTGATGGAAAACAAAGGCAGCAATTTAAAACCATCTGCATCCAACACATGCACTTCTCTCCCTCCACCTCTGTGTTTCTGTGTCCTGGCTGATATTGAAACATAATCCATTTGGAGCGCCGACATGTCATAATATTTCTATCCGGCCTCCCCTTTCCCCCATTCAGGACAATTTCAGGAGCAGGCTGAGCAGGAATGTTTTATTTCAACAAGTCAGACAAGTCAGCTGCAACTGGAGTTTTCACTTTGATTCTGCAGGAAAAAAAAAAAGGAGAGAAAAATAGCGGAGCATAAAGAGGAGGAGAGCAGGAGTCTTTACTGGAGGATAGTTTACTTTCAAATCCCTCTTAAGGAGACCTCAGCTGCTCCCGTTGGCCTCTGTGGGTTGACAAGAAAAGATTGAAAGATCAAAACTTTTCTCTAACTGTCTTTACTAGAAACACCACAAAGGCTTCAGTGAGAAACAACGGAGGATTTTTACAGCAATTCAATCAGCTGATTCTGCATCAGGGCTTGTATATTGACCTTTAACCCTTTCATGCATACTGGTCACTACAGTGGACAGTTATTCTCCAGCTGTTCACTTGTATATTCATGGATTTTGTTCTTTTTTTTTTGTTTGTTTTTTTCCACACATATCTTTATTAAAGTTTTAAGACACTACATATCTTTTCTGACATGCATTGGTAACATTATGTAGATCTCTCCTGAGTATAAACCCCCAGAATCACAAGCCCTCCCCATAGTTTTCACACAATTTATCAGTAAATACATGTTTCTGTGCATCAAAAATTAAACATGTGGTGTCCAGCTGAGTGGACATTTTTGCAGCTTCATGAAAAATAGGTTCATAATTTTTTTTTTTCATTGTTATTTTTTTTAATGTATTTTTGAAATTTTTTAAAATTATTTTTATTTATTTATTTATTTTTTAAATTTATTTTTCAGAAGAAATTTTTCAGTTACATTGTTTTTTTCATGCCTAAAGAGGAATAAAAACACTCAGGAAAAATTTTTTGATTAAGGTTCTCATAATTTGTGCATGAAAGGGTTAATGTACATATTTTAACCTGCAAACTAAACCCTTTAAACCAAATATTGAAAATGCCTGGAAATCTTCTTTATACACTAAACATTTAGGAAGTAAGCTTATTTATAGAAGGGCTTTTCACATATTAAAATCACAAAGTGCATCATGTGCATGAAATTCATCTTTATTTACATTTTTATGCATGTATTCAATATTAAGTTGGACTACAACATCAAATAAATTCACATTTCAAACACTAATGAAAAAAAAAAAGAAGAAACAATTAAGAAGCATGTGTTTGGTAATTCTACTGTTGAGCAATATATCAAATTGCTTGAAAAAAAAAAAAAATCTTGAGTCACAAAATGAAATTTACTCCTTTACGGATGTTTCTTTCTCAACAATTCCAAATGCAAATGGTTTGTTACTTATAATATATTAACTGTGAATCTGTGTCTCTGTTCATATATTTTATACACTTTATTAAAGACAGAGTATTTTCTTATCAAGCTTTGTATTTAGTTCATGCAGCCACAAAATGATCCTTTAAAATAATACATTGTGAAAAACATTGAAAAAAAATCCAGATTTATTTCTTTGGCCTTGTCACCCAGCTTTATGTAATATTGAATTTTCATAATCCTGAAATATTTGTCCTAAATGCATGTGTTTTGTCTCATTAAAATTATTACCTGTGATATAATTTTACTAATTACATACAATCTGTTGTGTCTGCATTTATTTGGTCTCATTTATGAAATATTTAATGTGCATATTTTCAACAACATATGAATAAAATGAAGCACTGTCTGTTTTTAAAGACATGATTAGAAGATGCAGCAGCAGTGATTCTGATGTGTGTGTGTGTGTGTGTGTGTGTTTAACTGTGTGTCCTGAAAAAAAAAAAAAAAATACAAACAGTGTTTTATTGAACAGGAAGGAAAGAAAAGTGACTTATTCTTGTGATTGAAATTCATCTTTTTAAGAAGTTATGAGGGAAATGTCAAGTCTTGCATTTTATTTTTTTAATTTTTTTGTCAGATGCACTAGTTCAACTCGACGTCATAGTCATTAAACTGCTGATTATTTTTCCAACCCTAATGATGCTGCTGATTATAACAGTTTTTCAGATTTGTGAAACTGTGACAAATCAAGTGAGAAAACTTGAGTGGAAATGACAAAGTGGCATCATTCTTTCTTTTACATTAAAGTATCAATAATGAAAAGTGTCACGACTGAAAGTATTGTTTAATCTGTGGAGTTTGATTGTATTTCAATATTACAAATATTTTTCAGTTTAAGAGGTTGTATTAGGAAAGAATAGAGAAGCTTTACAAGAGCATGTAATGAAATAATTTTACTTATGGATTTTGGATTTGTTTTATTTGCACTGACAATTATGTAAACCGTTTACTGTAACAGCTGTAATGGCAACATATCTGATGTAAGCAGATGTTTTAAGAAAGGGGCAGGTATTATAAGTTTTCTTCATCCTGCTCCTTTCCAATTATTAAGTTTGGAATGAATAAATAAAATGAAGTGAAATTAAAATGTCCCAATGTAATTCATGTGGACACAAGGTTTCTGCACCTTAACCTTGACTGTATTCTCAGGTGTAGAAAATCTACCTTTGTTTTGCTGATTTTTGTCTAAATGCAGGTGTTTTCAGACAGGTAAGAGGGTTAAATACTGCAATAATCCAACGCTGATGACATTCCTGTATGAAGTTTACATGGATGCGACTGTTCTGCTCTACATCAGGTCTTCTATTTGACCTGAGAGGACAGTCCTGCAGAAGTAAGATGTATATTTTCCACATCCTGCAGCTTCAGTACATCCAGGTAAAGGTATTAAAACTCCCTTTTTGCCAACTTTTTGAGTGAGTTTTGTTTTTGATATATACCAAACCTATAGGCGAAAAAAAAAAAAAAAAAACTTTAAATGTATAAACACATAAACAAAACTTCCCAAACATCACTGATTGCTAAAAAAGCCCAAACATTGACGCATATCCCCATGAATCTGCTTTAGGACGGCCTTTTATTGTGCTGCAGAGGTTCCTCCGCTGCCGAGGGAGAACAGAAAGTAAACTTTTATCAACGGCAGAATACAAACAGTTTGAGAAAACAGATATGGGTCAGGAGCTGCATCTGCACAATTACACCGTTAATGGCAAAGACAATGAAAATGGCGTGAAACGAAAACAAAAGAATATCAAATAAGTTGCTGGAGCTGCGTGTACACCTCAGCCATCACCGCTCAAAAATACACCCAGTGTTTTGAAATGAAGGGGGCGAGAGAAAGCTGAAAGGAAGACGAAAAAGCATCTTGAACATCAGTTTTCAGTCTAATGTTAATAATTTATGTTGTCTGTGCTTTTTATTATTATTATTTATTTATTTACTACTTTCTTTTCAGCAGCCAGTCTGGTTTTCAAAGGCATCATGGACAGGGAAGCTGTATCAAACTTTTGAGTTTAGTTTCAAAAGGCTTTCTTCCCGTTTATTTATATATTTCGTCTTCTTTACACTTGTCTTGTTGTTATTTGGTGAGGCAAACACATGAAGCTTTGATGAGAAGCAAACCTGACATGTATTCTTCTCCACTGACCCTAAGGAAATCTAAATAAATTGCTAAATATTGTATGTAAGCCTCTTTTTTTCTGGCATATCCTCTCATTAAATGCATGAAATAGTCAATTAAATTACTTCATGCGTCCACTACAAATAGGTTAGATGTCGGGGTGCGCATCTCCAAACATGAAGGTCTGCTCAGGACGATTTAAGATGCACTTGACCATGACCTCGAAGGCAGAGAAAGTCAGGATGAGTTTGGATTTATTTGACATTTTCAATAACTGTGTTTATGTGTGTGGTTTGAAAAGATGAAAAGAAAAGTCGGTGATGTTTTTAAAGTATTTGTATGTTACTGAAACCTTTGAACTTTGCTGCTGCTGCACACACCTGTTTTCGTTATATCACACTTTTTTTTTTTTGTATCCACAAAAAAAATAGACCTAACCTCACATTTGAACTTTCTCTTTCAAAGAGAAAGTACTTCATAAGTATTATTTATGCAGGACACGTGAAGTAGGCCTACTTCATAAATGTGTATTCTGGAAATCTAGAGAGCACATGTACATTCTGCTGTCGGATCCAGCGTTTTGAAATATACAATACACTTGTTTACAGTTTTATCAATATAAACATGGAATCAAACATAAGCTAATTAGTACAGCTGCTGCCAAATTAGTTAGCTTTAGTAAAGAAAAGGCCTGTACGTTTTACTGTTTCTCTAAAATATGTACTTAAATTAGTAATACATTAATATGCAGAATTTGTACTTGGGTTTTAGCAAATACTGAAATACCACAAATTTCACTTTTAAACCAAATTTTGGTAATTAACAGTGGTATTATGCTAAGCTAGTTAGCTAAAGCAGAGTGTATGCCCATATGTAAATTCTGTTGTCTACAGTACATATTGAAATAGTTTATACACTGGTCCAGTTTAATCTCTTTAAATATGCTAAATAAAATAGACTTTTGGATTATTTGTGACATTTTCTTTCTTTTCTAGATAATTTCTGTTTTTAGGCTCCATTTTAACATATGGCCAGGGACACCAGGTGTAAATTAGCCCTGTTGGCTAACTGTAGCTCATTTAGTTTCTTATGTTTCTGTTGATTAATGAGGAATGAACCTGCCCAATACAAATACGAACACAAACTTTAACCAAAGACCAAATTAAACACACAAAGTTAATTTTACAGGCTAATCACAGCAATTAATACTGCTGCTATTCAGCTAAGTGAGTTAGCATTAGCAAAGAGTATGCTTATATACAGTATATATTCTAGTCTGTCTACAGTATGTATTTACATTAAAAATACACTAATCTACATTTTAATCTACAAAATAAATCAAACAAAACCAAACATCAAACTCCACAAAGTTCACTTTAAAAGCTAATAACAGCAATTAATGCTAGTACTCGGCTAAGATAGTTAGCTTCTTAACACATTCTTAATTACTTGTGCGGAGCAAAAAACTGTTGTAAGAAAGTAGAGATTTATCAAAGGTGGTTTAAAAAAATAAGTGAACAAAAAAAAGGTCAATAATTGTGTTTAATTTCCCCCAAGCTTCCACTTAAATATGTTTTCTGTTTTATTTGTCAGAGCTAATTGAAAATGTCATTTAGTTCAAAAAGAAAAGAAAAAAAAATAAAGGATTTTTGTGGCATTCTAATTTTTATATAGAAAAATGTCCTTGGATAATTCTGACTAAAGTGTATCCTACTTAGCGTTTAAATCACTCAAAACAAGACACAAAGCTCATGTCAAACAATTGTTTATTACTAATTATGGTACAAATCAATGTGACAGACTTGAAGCTTTTTTTTTTTTTTTTTTTTTTAGAAATACACAAAGTGCTGCTTAACTGACCAAACAGATATTGCTCTATAGATTACAGTTTTCAGTCTATAAAAAAAATGAAAACCAACCTCTGCAGGCTCTTCAGCTTTGGTTTCGAGTTCTTTGACTATTAACAAAACATCAAACCAGGTTGTTTGTGTTAGTAAAATTTCACAAAAAAGCATTGAAAAGTGGTTTAACAAATCATCCTAATTGGGTTCAGAGCAACATTACTGTAATCTGGTCGTCATCTTTTATGTGGGTCTGTGATAAAACTGAGAGGTGAACATCACGACGGCAGAGGCGGGGGACGAATGACAAATTAAAGCAACAGGAAAGTAAAAATACATGATGAGCAGAGTCACACGTAGGAAGGAAAACCACTTCACGAAATGAAAACAATCATGTGTCACTGAACAAATAAAAAACACGAGCCTCTCCTCCACATCGAAGGTGAACATTGACACAGTGCAGACAAATCATCTGCTTTATCTACTGACCTGCTGCTGCTTTATGGCATATTTGTATGATTCTCACAAGAACAGTACTGAGGTAACCTTGGATGAACTACTGTACATTTCTACTCTTCAATTCTTTTCTTCGCAGATTTTAAAGATTGTCAACATCATGAATCTATTTCTCTGTACAATGTGCATAACTATAGAGCTTTGGTCCAGCATTGAAAAGTTTAGCAAAGGCATAACTCCTTTTATGTGTCTTTTTTTTTTTTTTCCCTCTTTTTGGTTTTGGTTGCAGCTTTATTGGTAAGCCTCAGAACTGATCCATGTTCTACCTGCAAGAACCTGCTTTTTTATGTTCATCTGGGGATGCACGGGTAGAATATATAGGTCAAAAATGAACTAATTTCCTCTTGAAAGCACAACAAAAATGGCCTAAATATGACTAAATGCAAAGAATACAAGCTAAATGTGTGTTTTTTTTTTAATTGAAGTGCAAACAAATCTGACCTGAAATGGTTTAATGTTAAATAAAAAGCTACAATTAAAGTCCTTGTGCACCAAATAAAAATAGAATGCATGTTGCTCCACCTATTTCTTTTTACAACACAGGCATGTAAAGCTGTCTCATGTGTTTTCTAACATGGACTGAGTACGTGTGTGTGTTATTTCCAGGCAGAGAAGGACCGAGCAGTGCACAGGGGACTGAAAGACTGAGAAAACCAATGTGACATGGAAAGACAGATATCGAGCAGACACATGATTCTGAATAAATTGCATCAAATTTCACCTCACTTCAAATTAAGTTCACTTGTTCTGACATGTGACACTTATTCTCAACATTCACCTCTTTTCCCTCCTCCTCCTTTTCCTGTGAGGTTTCTTTTTATTTTTATAAAAACGGAGCATTTGTAGAGAGACGTCTAGGAGGATTTTTTTTTTTTTTTGTCTGGAATAATGTAAAACGAGGCGTTAAGTACACAGTGATGGCAGTCAAATAGTGGAAATTAATTTGCACCGTATATGGAATGTAATGAATATGGAAAAAATACATTTGCATCAAAATATCTGATTGTGACATCTGTACTGTAAACCTTCAGTAAGTTGCAGAATTAGTCAAAGTGCTATATTTGAGCTTATTTGACTTGAAATGTTTAGACATTTAAAAACATCTGGATTAGAAAATGTTTGGTCAGTGGCAACAAAGAGGCTCCACTTAATTTATCAGATAATTAAAGGGTTTATTATGTGAAATAATGTTATTTTCAATGGTTTCAGCAAGAAGCATTTAAGACTGAACGTGATCAGTTGAAATTTATCTCACCAAATCTGTTGATAAATGTTCTTCTTGCCGTTGGTGTTGAAACTTGCAGAGGAAAAATTTTGCCTTTTTGAAATGAAGCAACAGAAAATTGATCTAACACAATTCCTTTTGTTGCCAATAGAAGTAAATACAGCTGACACAAGAGTGTTTTTCTTGACCCACAGAATAAAACATTTTAGAAAAAAGGGTGAGAAATCTGTATGTGAGTACAAAT
This sequence comes from Sphaeramia orbicularis, assembly GCF_902148855.1. Classification (NCBI taxonomy): domain Eukaryota; kingdom Metazoa; phylum Chordata; class Actinopteri; order Kurtiformes; family Apogonidae; genus Sphaeramia; species Sphaeramia orbicularis. The sequence goes on along the minus strand of NC_043976.1, from coordinate 13,230,089 downwards.
CAAATGTTAAAATATTCCCCAGTCCTTGAGCTGAAGTTAATGTGTTCTTTGGCTATCAAGCTTTGGCAACAGAATGACACAGTAGCTCAAAACAAAGCTGCAGTTGACTTGACAGACACCGAAACCCCTCATCATCATCATCATCATCAGCAACATCATCATCCTCATCATCATGCGACTGTCCTTGGTTCACTCTCCGTCCGTCCTCTGAAACAATCTCATCAAATTATTGATAAATACCTGTAAAAGTTGTACAAATGTACACTGTGACTGAAAATATTTGCAGATGAAACACAAATCGGAGGCAAACAACAGTATTATGCAATCGTTTAACAGTAAAGGTAAATTTTTTTTTTGTCCAAAACAGAAGTTCATCAGTGTGATTTCAATTCAAAGACAGCATTTTTCCATTTTTTTCTTTAAATATTTACATACAAACAATGAAGAAAAAAGTAAGCAAGACAAAGATAAAATGTATACTCAACCTCACACATATAGCTTAGATTTTGCCAGTACAAATGTAAAAATTTAGAGCACATTTACATTACAAAATTATTCTTAGTACTCAGATGCAACAGACTTTGGTAAATAGTGTTTTGATTTGGTATGATCTCTTTACTAAATCCCTCCTCGTGGGAACCAAAATTTGGGCAATAGTCTGGTCTGGAAGGCCAGAATCTAAAACAGCACACTGTATGTTTTTACATAATTCTCAGATATTAATCTCTTTTTTCATGTTTTTGGTTTCGCCAAGGTCATTTACATAACTGTGGTAATCACACTGACAACACATAGTTTTGTTTGCAAACTCATGACTGTCCATCCAGGTGACTTGGAAACTTTTTTCAGTTCTCATTTCAAGATGAGTTCATCCCGCTTGTTGTTTTAATGGCTGCCACTTTTCCACTCCATACTTTTTTAATTAATTTCTTTTTTTTTTTGTGGTGAGCTCGTTCATTTCGGGAGCTCCTCTAGAGAATCAGTGAGAGGGTCCATGGGCGCAGCCACGCCGATGTCGGGCTGTTTCAAACGCTTTATTGTGTTTTTCAAGGCTTGCCTCTTGTTGCAGAACCAGACACGAACCACCTCCCTGTCATAGTTCAGTTTCTCGGCTATTTCCGTCATTTCCTGTCCCGACGGGTGCGTGTTCTTCTCAAAGTGGCTGTTGAGGATCTCGAGTGCCTGCGGGGTGAAAGAGGTCCTCCGCTTGCGTTTTTTCGAGGGCTCGCTGCCGATAAACTCAGTCAGGTTCTGCATGCCGGATCGGTGGCGGGCTTCAGCCTCGGCCATCCAGCGCTCCAGAACTGGCTTAATCTTCTGGGCGCTTTTAGGGGTGATGTCCAACTTCTCAAACCTGGCAGGATATAAAAGGCCAGGGTTCAGTTTGCCTGTCAGACTGCTACCTATAGTGTTCTCTTGGGCTTCCTGTGGTAGGAAAAAGTGGCTTCTCAGGATGGTGTGTCTGGGGAGAATTGAGAAAAAAGAATCTTACTTAGGTGCCCTGCCAAAACAAGGGATAAGCTGCCTGTCTTTTAGTCTCCTCAACCAGAATGCCACCGGGACTGAGACTAACATCCAGGTACACCTCCGAGCCAAACTCCTTTTGCCTTATGCACCTGGAAACACCGCAGCTGAAGGTAATTTTTACAGCAGTCTGCGGTTCTCTGTCCCAAATTGGCAATAGTGGAGCAAGGAGATGGCTAGAAACCAAGTCCAATTAAACCAAGAACATACCAAACACCTAACTACAGCTTCCAAAGAATGTACTCAATAGAAGTGAAAACAAAACAAGAAAAAGATTCCAAAAATACTCAATTTCTTTCCCTAAGGTGAAAAAAAAAACACAAAAATCTACTAATGCATGCAGTTAAATATGGCACCATCATTTATTTACAAAAAGAGCTTGAATTATTAATCAAAATGTACATTTAATACATTTTTCAAACTTTCTTTCATCCTCTAACAACCCCTCATTTTATATTTAATAAGAATACATTTACACACTCTAATCCACAAAGTTTCAGCAACTTTACAGCTGTGTGACACATAATTCTGGCTTTATCTGCATACCCTGCATTTTAGCAACTCATTCTGTCCAAAAATGAAAAAAAAAGTGCTGTTTGGCAGCCCAGTGACTCATTCTGGTGCTTTTAATGTGATATGAAAAGATGCTGTGTAATTTCAATGGACGTGATGAAGATGTTTTTTGAAAGGGTCCATTTTATTTCTCTTATAAAACAGGAAAATCTGGATGATTAAAGCAGACATGTTAAAAATAAATAATAGGGTTTCGAGAAGATAGTGTGGCGTGTTTGGATGCTTTTAGTAAACTAAGTCCTGGGCTGATGGAGAGACATCGGAGAACTACAGGGAGCCTCTGCTCTCAGTGGAACAAACAATGCACACAAGACATTTTTAATGGCGTGAGGACGAGATGCCCCATGCATGCCTGAACTTCCTCTGTTTCTACACCTCGCTGGTGCATTCTGCCTTGTCGACAGGCGGTATTATTTATAACCCCGTCCTCCTCCTAAACAGTGGAAAGAAAAGAGGAGGGCTCCATACTGTGGGGAATACATTAGTAAATATGAAGAGTCACCAGAGACAGGACATTTCATGGATCAACAGGAACCACAGATACTAAAATGAGTTGAGAGCTGCTCAGCTGGGGCATGCACTCCCTCCGCTGGTGCATCAGCACGGTCGACAAATAGCCCTGAATGCACCTCCAGCCTCTCTGGCTCCTCTTAAAAGTACCTTAGGAGCCTGTTTAGACATGCTCCATGTTTAGGCCTGACCTACAGTTGTCCTGAGGGTTTACATGAATCAGTGAACGCTATATGAGAGGTATATGCTTCTGATTACAGCTGGACTATATGACCCACACGAGGACTCATGGGTCAGTATCACTATAAGGTGCATTTCAGATTTTAAAATGTCCAAAAAAATAGAGATTTTCCACTTAACGTCATGTTCTAAGCATTAAGTTGACTGTAGGCTTTTAGAAATGCATGTTCTCCACAGTTTTACTATATATTTTTTCAAGCAGACAAAGTACAAGCAGACCACACAACATGAAACTAATATGTCCACCCTGTCACTGACAAATACATGTAAAAATAAGTGACAGGATGGACAGTTTTGGGTAAAGTTAGAATTTAATGACCACATGTTGGACCTTGAATTGGCAAAGTAGGTCATCTTCAAACTGGACTGAGTGATGTTCAACAAATATATTTTGAATTTCTGAAAAGTTTTATATTAAATGATATTTTGTGGTGACAGGGTGGACATGCTAAGCTTGACCACATCTAAGTACAAACACAAAATAGTAAAAAACATTTGAAAAATAAATGTAAATACTAAGTGCTCTCATAGACTATGTTTCCACCTCCAGTGAAGATGTTTGAAATGATGATGATGTAATCAGTGATGTCATCAATCAGATTATTAAAGAGGCGATTCCTCCAAAGTGACAAGGTGGACAGTAATTTTAAGGACACGTGTAGAATGTTAAATGTTATTAGAAAAATAAGATATAAATGATCAAAAGGACTTCTCTTGTTGAAAAACTTGTTGAGTATAATGACATTTAAAAAGTATTTTAATTTTTTTTCATTTTAACACTTATCAAAGTCACTAAAGTTAAACGGGCAGTGTGAGGAACATGTGCTAATCATGTACATTCCCTTAAAGAAAACAGTATAAAATAATAAAATCACATTTCAAGAGGTTTAAAATTGTACTGGTTTTTGTGTGTTTCTCCATTCATAATAAAACCCCAGAATTTCATTATTTTGTAAAGTGTTCATGGTGACAGTTAGATTCTACTGGGGGACACACCAAAAGCCCCTTATAGTCATATTAACTCTCATATAAAATAAACAGTCATACTGAATTCAGTGACAATAAAAGTAACAGAACTTCTCTCTTTTCCTGAAATCACCTTAAACATATTCTTTTTTGGGATCAGCTGCACCCTACTCATCACATTCTACACTGACTGAAAATATTTAGTTTATTTGCCAGTTCAGTTTTTCAGATATGAGAATGCAGCGCCTGAATGTTCAACAGCACCTGCTCTGAGGTCAGCGGTCGCCCTCTCAGATCTCTGGTCACATTCTATGAGCAGCAGATCCACAGGGCATCATTCAGGACACACATTCTGTTCCCTGCTTTCCAGCGGCTCCCCTCTGGTCGGCGTTTTCGCTGGTCAGGTTTTAGCTCTAATAGGAGGAGGGCAATCGGAGTCCCAATGGCTGTGGGCCTCTTTTACCACAGCTCCACAGTCAGCCTCCACATACCCACACCCACTATCACTACTATTACTATTCACTCCTAATCTGACCCAACATCTATAGACAATCATTTACAGAATAGATTTTTAAGCAATATTTTGGTTCAATTTGACCTTATACATAATTAATATATGATATATGTCTATGTACATAAGGCGGTGTCCATACCTCCCTGTCAAGGATAAGGTTTTTGTTTCAAATTCTGATATTTGTTCTTTCAAATCTAAGATATCTTCATGAAAAAGTGATTGAAATGACTGCGCTGTTACTGTTATAATTCTGTCCTTTTAGAATGTAAAAGCATGGTTTTGTAGTTTATTAACAGGAATGTAAAGTGCTTTTGTTGGGAACTATTTGCAGCTGTGGATTAATGGACTTGTGAGTATTTATTAAAAGCTGGATGGTCCACATTACATTCAGGAATATGACCATTAGCCATAGAGATGGTAGATTTTATGCCACTCCGGGGGGGGTACAATATTTTCTGTGTGAATTAGATAAAACTAAAAATGAGGTTTATTTATTGTTTTACTACACTACCTATGAGGATGTCCTTTTTGGTCAAATGTGCTCCACTTTCTTTCAGATGGATGATTTGAAGGAAAGCAGATTTTATTTGCCAGGCTTGCGGAGGGATGACAGAAAATTTGAGCAAGATACACAATAAAGAGTAACGTTGTACTGAGGAGAAGGGTCTGACCATGACAAATGCACTTTAACGTTTTGTAAAACATGAGGACATTGTGCATGAAAATAAAAGAATCAATCAATCATCAATCGATCGATCGATGGAGTGTGAATAAAGTCAAATTTTTCATAGTGCAAAAGCTGATGATGTGTTTTTAATAGGTTTCAAGCAACAATGAGATCTACAGCAAAAGAAATGAAGTCAGACTTTTATTACACTGGCAATACATGTTAGTATGAAAAAATGTCTGGATTTGGTCTTTTAATGGTGTTTCTGACACAAAGGAAATATGGAATCATCAGTCTTACTTGTACAGAAGCAGTAGTGGGTATAAAAGTGGCAAAATTTCATTATGTTGCTGTGTGATTGTTTTTAAGCAACAACGATGCTGGGCATTTTCTGTTGTCATTGGAGCTAAAATAAGCTAAATTTGAGTGAAAAAAGGACACATGGCCCCATCATGTAATGCTTGTGCCTGTTTAGATAAACTAATAAACTGCCTGGAATCATAGCGAGCAATGAAAGGAGACGAGATGGAAGCATCTGTCAGTGTCTGTTCACTGTCTGGGTTCAGAGTCGGAGCCCCAAAGCTACGGTGACGTCCCATTCTCCTCCGACTCCCGTGTCTGTGTTGATGTTAACTAAACTAAAGCATGTGAAGTTTGCCCGTCTACTTAAAACATCAGGATGTCATGTCCTGTGTCATACAAACCAAAAAAATTGTCTTAACGGCATGAATAACAACCCTCAGAGTGTTTATTTTTGAGGCTAATGGCTTTTAATGTATGTTATAAATATTTGAATTATGCCCGGCGGTTAATATTTCATGTGTGATTTTAAGACTTTAAACATTAGTCAGCCTCATAAGAACTGCTGCCCCTGTACTGTTTCACATTTTATCGGCCGTTTGATGTTGATGTGATGAAATTTTTAAAAGCGCGTGGCAGCACTGTCACATAAACAGTACAGGTCATCAGTAAGCACATGCATTTCACAGCGACATTAAAATTAATACAGGAATATGGAATGAGAATTTGGTCAGAAAAAGGTCCAGGAAGGCAAGTGGAAAGTGATTCAAAGAAGCAGAAAATACTGTCAAGTTCTGTGTTCCATGTCAAAAAAAAAAAAACAAGCATAAAAGTAAAATCCATAATTTGCTTAACACAATACTGTTTTATTTGACATTTTTGCACAGGAACTATTCAGTATTTGGACACGATGTAGGTCAATTAATCTGATTTGAAAGGTACATGTGTCTCATTTGGCTTCTTCATGCTTAACGCTAGTCAAGTGGAACAACACGAGGGATAAAACACTGATTGTCTGATTATCTCATGAATATATAATGCCCCATTTAGGACTAAACTGTCCTCATGGCAGCAGTAAAACATGGCAATCTTATTAGGAGATCATCTCTGCCAAGCTTGCTCATGCTCAGGCAGAGCAAACGGCAACGGGCCTTAGTAATTATTAAATGCTTTAAGTGCTTCGTGTAATACTTGTGTATGTATTTTGCATAAGTAACAGGCGGCTGTCATGTCAATGGGAAGAGAGAGGAAGAGGGTATGTTCAGACATGAGGGCTTCATTTGTCAACGTGGTGATAGTCAATTATGTATATTAATATCTTAATATGTCTGTTAAATGGGTTGAAAAATGGATTGGTGCAGTTATGAACACCAGATGTTTCACTGAGGCTGCTTCAACTTAAGCTGCTTCCTGTTCTCTTTGACAGAATTAGGACAATTAGAAATAAAAAGCCTTTGCTGTTGATCTGTTGGTCGTCCTTACCTGCAGATGGCAGACTGGCTGTAAGCCGGCCCCTCGGCTGCGCTGAGTGCCTGGCCCACCTGAGTCTGTGTCAGGCCCAGGGAGAGACGGCGGATCTTGAATGCTTTGGCAAATTCACGAATCTCCTCCAGGTTGACCCCGTCCACCTCGCTGGGGGCGGTCTGCGGGTCTACAACACAAAACAGGCACATCTCATTTTATTAGCCCTCTGCTCTCCTGTCGCTTACCTCATTTTCCAGACTGAATGAAGCAAACATCCCACTATATGCGATCATGATCGTCTTTAAAAAACAGCCTTACCTAGGGTCAGAATGTGTGAGTTCTATTTGCCCTTATGCAGTAAACTACATGTATTTGAGAGATGTTTGGAAGAATAAATAAATTTGGCTGAGGTATGAATAGCGGCATGTCATGGCTCTGACTTGTGAGTGTAGATCTTAAATCTTACACACAAAAGCTCAGGGACAAAAGCACATGACACAGAGCTGGTTAATTGAACAGATAAACATATCAGGCAGCAGACAGAAACAGCGGGTGTTTTTCTTGTACAAACATAAATACACAGTCTGTGGAATAATTAGTAAAGAATCTATAAAGGCCATATATTTGAAGAGTTTGACCCTAAACAAAAACATTTCATCATTTCATGTCTTCAAACCCCAGCTTCAGTTGGAAAGAAGAAAAGCTGTTTGTGAATCCTGGTATTTGAGCACATCTGAAAAACTTCACAGACGCATTTTTTGAAGAATTTCCCTGCTAATAAAAAGTGATTTCACATTGTACATCAATGTCAGGTGCCCTGGCATCCTGCTTACTAAAGCAAAGTTTGTGCCTCTGAATTATTCATCTTGGTCATTATCAATGAATTATTAAAGGAATCCTCCAAGCGTATTTAAGCAGAAATCTATGGGGCTGCCATCTCGTTGTGCCTCATAAGTGATGTGTAGCGTACGCGGCGGGCTCCAGACGTGTGAACACTTGGAAGATGAGGGGCTCGAAACTCCGACCCGACTAAATGGGAGGGATGAGCACTCACAGCTTCGGGTCCCATCATCTCCACATTGATGAGCATCTCCTCATCATTCCCAGCGGAGTCGATTTACTTAGGGCTTTTTAAAGACTAATGGGACTCTACAGCACTGGCTCGCCTCTGGATCCATATTTATCTTTAGTCCTCTAGGAACAAACTAAACATAACATTTAATCCTTTTGAAAGTACTTAGCAATGATGAATAACAAAGTCATTCTCAAAGCTTACATATAAATTATAGCGAGTGAATAAAGGGAATAAAATCCAAATTAAAAATGCTGAAATAATAGAAATCATCCGTTTTCTCAACTTCTAAAGCTGTCTCTCTGCACAGCAATAATGCACTCACCAGACAAATAATGAGACACTGACAACAATAAGGTAAACACTCCATTTGTAACACTTAAATTACAGGCTAGTTTTATGCTATTACTGACATGCATCAATGGACACAGTGCAATCATGCTTTTGTCTCGACTTCTGCTGTTTACTGTTCTTTTTGTTTAGACATTCAGAATAAAAGTGACATGACAATGACATTTTTAGTTGTGACCAAGTTAAAATGCATGCTTAAATCCCAACTCAATTTGAAGAGGCAGTAGGGGGAGAAAAAAGAAAAGAAAAAACAACCTGCTGCGAAGGTGGAAAATATTTTTACCTGCATTTTGTTGAGCCTGACGCCAGTACAAGCCTGTGGTTGTACTGGTGTAATGACTGTGAAAGCAGAGTGTCACTTCAAAACAGGATCCGTGCTCAGTTGACTTTCTCCAGATAAATCAGATAAAACAGTAAAAAAAAAAAAGGTAACTATAGCTGACACTTTTCCCTCTGATCGACGTTTTCCATCTGATTATTTTAAATAACACTAACCGACATTCTGTGCTTTTTAATCTGTTTCTGGCACTTTGTTTGTGGCCAGTGAATGCAATGACATTTCATCTCCTCTCTCCCCCTGCACACGACTCTGATTCTGTCATGGGATTTTGCTTTGTGTATGTATGCTATAAGTGATATTGAGAGGAAGCGATATGGCTCGTACTCAGCATAAAGCATTAATTCTATTTACCCGCAGAACTGAGCCACAATGATTTGTGCAGACACAAACATGGTTTATAAGAGATTTTCCGAGCTACAAGTAAACATAAACTAAACACAATGTCTACAACAAGTTGATCAATTGCGACTTGTTTTTTATTAAATTCTGTGGCATTGGAGCAGCCTTAGAAATGAGTTTACGTGGAGTTTAAGGGAATCGACTCTGACAAATGAAATTTATCTGAATAAAACAGTTTTTAAAGGCAATAGCTGGATGCTGACAGGCTGTGGCCCAGTGATTTATAAGGCTCTGCCAATGGCCTACGCATTGGAAGAATGAAACTTATGTTCATTATACATAGCAGATGCCACTTTGGATCGTCTAATAAAGAAAAGAATTGACAGTCGGGGAAAAATAAAACAATCTAAGGAGGAGAGGATCAGTCAAAAGCTGTCCACGCTGAGAGTAATGTACATGTTGTTCTCCCACAATGTTCAATCGACAGTCTCTCTATCACTTATATCTGTATGTAGATATGGAAATAGTAAAAAAATAATCTCTAACATTTGTGGCACCTTCGTTTGAAAGCGACAAAAACCCTGACCCAGATAATCCATAGACCTAGAACTGATATGTCAGATTATATCATAACTGTGTAACCATACAGTTTTTACAATACTGGGTGATATAGAAACAATTTGTATGGAACATAAAATGCAGAAAAAGATGCTCAATTCACATTATAAATATTGTTGTAATTTCTTATTTTATTTTTTGCTGTCCAGTGCACTAATCTTTGATGAATTTTGTACGATACAGTTTAGGCAGATCTGAAGGCCTACCGTCTGCTGCAAGTCTTTCTAACATGGTTAACATTACAGTTTAGGGGCCATTTGAACTAAAACCAAGTGGTTTTGTTATTTAAACCTGACCCATTTGAGATAATACTGAAAAAAAAAAAGATCCAAGGTGAAAGTCCGGTATTGGATGTCTATATTCTGTATTAATTATATTTTATTGAATAACAAAAGGAAGAAACTAAACAATATACACACATAACACCACCACTGTCCCTTCTATTCTGCTCTTCATAAGAATGTATAAGAACGGTTGTTGAAAAAGAGAGAAACGAGACACAAGGCGCGTATAATGAGCTTACCGTGGGTTATTACAACGCTAACAGACACGGGCGACCAAATCTTACCGAACTGTGACTAAGTTCTTCAGAAGGAACCTTATTTTTGTAAGTTGAAACATCAGCTGAATCCTTGAGCCAGAGCTTAAAAGTAGGAATACCAAAATTGATTTTTTTTAGCTGTAATCAGACCAGAGGTAAGAAGTTGCTGCTGTTCTGAGTATGATTAGGACAAGATAAAGATAAATGGAGAATTTCAGAGACAGTATTAAATTCATTTGTTCCAATATCTCCTTAACATGGAACACAGAACCAAGCCACTGTGTCCTTATTCTGATGATGACTTTCATTACATATATGTGGCACATTTTATCGATGTGCTTGTGTAAACATCTACTGAGCGTCCATTTGTACAAGTTAATTGTTAATCTGTAAAATAGTAGATATCTATACCACATGTGCTCAAATCATTACAAAGATAATTGTTTGTACTTTGGAGAATTTTTATTTTTAATTCTCTAATATCACAAACCCAGTATCTGTTGAACTCTACAGAGATTATGGCATCATATCATGGCTTTGAAAAGGAGGATTTATTTGATATAATTACATCTGTCTGCATGGCTAAACATAAGTGGAATATGATGAATAGGTGTTTTCTGTATAAAACTGCATCTACACCAGGCAGTAATCTTGTCACCACACAGTGGGGTTTTGCGTCTTTCTTACATCTATTTGTGGGCATGTTGTGATTGTGTGAGCTGCGCCACACACTTACTGCTGACCAGCTGCCCCACGCTGAGAGCCGAGGAAGAGGAGGAGGTGGAGGAGGAGGAAGAGGCCTGGTGGAGTGGACTCTGTCTGTGGGGCATGTGGAGCAGGTTGGGCTGAGACGATGCAGGGCCTGTCTGACCCTGCTGAGCCTGAGGCAGCTAGACACACACACAAGAACAAACACACAGAGCTGATACAATATATCGACAGAAAAAAAAACTGCTTTTCCCTCTGCACATCATCATAATAATCATAATTTACTGTAATCATGTCGTTATGGTGATTGAGCTAAGTTATTAAATCTAATCAACAAATCAACAGCTATTAAATTAGACACTTAACAGATGAATATAATCACATTGTACCTGATAATAAATGTTAATTACTGCCTACTGAATTAAGACTGACAGGGCAGAATATAGTGTCAACTCAACAGAATAACAGCTGCCAGGCTTAGCAGCAGTTTAGCTCTGCAGGAGACAGTGAAGAGTTTAAAGGGGAATAGATGCTGCTTCAGCTTAGACAGTCATATCCGTTTCTATGAGCTTTATCGTCCTCTCTCTGCAGAAATGTTTAAAGCTCACGACAATTAGAGTCTTCACTCTCGGCGGGTGCTAATAATGGCATGTGAAATGAAAACATGTGGACACAGCAGTCCCCATATCAAACATAATTCATGATCTGCAAGCTACGTGCTCTGATGGCGAGAAAACGATGTATTTTCATGTTTATGCACATTTGAATTGCTTTTACAAGATCAAGATGGTACGTCTTCACTTTTAAAGTGAAAAGCTGTCTGCTCAATAAGCTGGGCTGGCTTCTCCTTTTCCTCCTTTGCTATTAATTATTTTCTCTGTGGCATGTGTTTGTTTGGATGGTGGGGGGTGTCAACAGCGATGCACACACTGTCAGGACTGTTGACAGGCTCGGAGAATTATCTAGCTTCACTGGAAATATTCTACACTGCAGACTCTGACAACCGTAAATTATGCCCGGGGAACAATGTGTACATGTGGGCTTTGAAGTGGAGACAAAAGCATAAACATTATTACAAATGCATTAATTCATTCAAGAGTATGATCTGGTGTTTCGGAGAGCCACAATTAGGTGTCCATCTGCTGCGAGTTCATCCGTCCTGCACTGTATGGGCCTTCACCGTGAACTTTTACCCTGTAATTCTGTCTGACATCACCATTATCGAGTCAATAACATTTTTATTTTCACGCACATGCACTAATTTAGCGAGGAAAATGTTTCTGTATGTGTCTTTACAGTATAATCCTACATCTATTGGACGTCTTATGTGCACGGCGGCTTCCTCACTTTAAATCAAAACAAAATACTTCTTGTTCAGGTCAGAGAGGACAAATCATAAGGTGAGTGAGTGTGATTGAGGGAGAAGAAGAGGGGAGGGGGAGTTGGAGAGAAATGAAGGTGGAGGAGAACAGACGCAGGAGTGTTTGAGTTTTAAGTGGGGTGTTGAAAAGTGTTGTTTTTTTGGGCTCTACAGGGGAGCGGCAGCCTCCCTGAGACTGAGTCTGAAATGTCGGCTGACAAGTGCCTCCCAAACAGACACGCAGATGTGCACACAATCACACTGCAAACAATTGAACCAAAAGCTACAATTTCCTGAGAAGAAAGATCAAATGAGTATTATGAGTGTTGAGATGGAAAAATAGGAGATGTTAAGCATAAAATAGACCTGTTTGCTGTGAATAAACAAGAGGCGCTGGTGTGACTCCACTAGGTGTTGCTCATTCAACAGTTTTAAAAGTGAGCTTATGAACATTTGTAGGATCAGCATATAATAACCTATGCTACAAGATGTGTCTTTATCTGTGTGTGCGTGTGAACATCAGTGGATATACGTTACCTGCTGTCCAGGCTTGATTGGTGACAGCGTGATTCCCTGGGTGTTGATGACAGGCAGGATCTGATTGCCGATCACCGTGGCGATGATCTGGCCTTGAGCGTTGGTCAGAAGCTGAGGTGTAATTGGCTGTACCTGCAGTGCTGGGTTGCCACCCCCTGATTGGCTGGAGGGCCCTGCAGAGTTGGGAATCAGTGGGATTGTTCCAATTATCTACAAAGGGGGTAAGAGAAGAGACAAAAATCAGCTGGGCGGTTTTAAAAAGAAGATGGAGTGGAGAGGGTAAACGCTACTGGAGGTATCAGTCTTAATGATCTCTGCCGCTGCGAATCTGTTTTTGTTTTGTGTGGCTTCTTTGGACTGATCGGAAATAAAAGCGCGAGTGGGTCATTTAACCATGTTATGAAGTTAATCAGAGCCGCTGGCTTTTGAGTCAGCCCGTATGTGATTTTGAGGGAAAAACATGCACAAGTGTCCACTGATCATCTGTCACAGCAGTGGTTTTACAGGCTAGCGCAAGTGGAGCCAAAGCAGAGACTGCTGGGAGCACACTGCAAAGGTCAGCACTGAATACCTGTGTGTGTGATGGTGCACACCACTGACTGTATTATCTATCACCAGGCCAAGACCAGGGCGAGTGTGTGTATGTGTGAGCGTGTGTGTTTGTGCTTAAGTGTCTTTGTCTGTCTCTGGTGAGAAGAAGTGTGGCTGCTGAGAGACACAGACCCCCATTTCACCCTCTCTCTCACACACACAGGCTGAGAGGAAGAAGTGGAAAGAAGGAGCACGAAAAGAAACAATAAGAGGGAGAAAAGGAGAGCATCAGAGAGTGAGACAGGACCCTGTGTTTCTAACAACTCTCAGGGTCCCAGGGGTACTTCACCCACCCGCCACCCCCCCCCACCCCTTCATCCCCTGCTCTCCTCTCCTCTGTGGCTGTAATCAGGAAGGGCAGATCAAAGGGGGCGGCAGAGTGTCACTGCAGCGTTTTAGCTCTCAGAGCTGCCAGAGTGTGGCCAAGAGTGGCGCTTTAGGGGGGACTTAGCGCCTCTTCACCATGATGAAGGTTAATGTCATCTGGGGACTGGTTCTGGGCAGCTCCTGAGCAGCCGTTGCCCTGGCCCCCTCCCCCTCACCCCCACTGACAGTGCTCCTCCACCAAGCCTCATTACACCAGAGAGCAGCTCAACATGGATGAGACGCCCATCATTTTAAATTCTGTTATTTGGCAACAAGGGAAAGAGCTACTTTTGCTAAAATTGTCCGTCTTTGACTATGACTCCTTTTCTTTGAGCTTCTGTTTCAGCCCAAATGTCTACACCCCAACTCAATGCATCACATAAAATTACAAAGAGTTAGCATTAAACAACTCTTGTGTGCCTCCCAGGTCTCTATTGCCTTCACTGCTGATGTGTTTCAGCGCGTGGCTGGCCTCCCCCTCTCTCCTCCCGCCGTCTCTTTGACATAATAGGGAGGGATCAGTGAGAGAAAGGTGGGCCGACAATCTGTAATTCATCCCTGCCACGGCTCATTTGCTTACGTTGCTTCGCATTAGGGGAGAGATAATTTATCTCTCTCTCCGCGCCGGCTTTACAAATTCCCTGTAATGCTCTCCTGCCACTTAGCATATTTTATTGCCCTGCCTGACGCTCGTGTCTCCCGAGTCCCACTGATCGCGCTTTGCATGCCACTGTGGCAGGGAACTTGTTCCGCTCAATTATTCATCGTCATCGGACTAAGTGGTTGTTCTATAAGCATAATAAAAGAGCAGGCAACTGACAGCTTAGCTCTCGTCTCTGTCCCATGATGCAATGCCTCTCCATCTCACTCTTTGAGGCAGATGTTTCATGGCTCCTCTCAGGATAGAAGATTGTAGTGAAGTCAAATGTCTGAGTTATGCCTTTTTTTTTTTTTCAAATAAAAAGAGACAATTAAAACATATTTTTCTCAGATAAGATTAGAGGAAAAGTTTTGTACAGTTAAGCTCATCATACAAACACTGAGGTGACATATTTACATCAGTACACACATTTTCAAGTACTTTCCAGCTCTGAGTATAATCTTATTATGTCTATATTATAATGAACAATTTAATATCTAATTTTTAATCAGTGCCATCTCTATGATATACTACTGAAGTATTAGAACCACAGAGGATTTTTCCTGCCTGACAAAGACAGGACAAAATACACCAGTGATGCTCATAAAGAAAGTACATAGCTGATAGTATGAAGAAATCCAACCTTTTCCATTTCAAAATCTTCATGAGGAATTTTGTTTAATCCAGTGTTTAAAGTACATGTAATGTATGAAGAACCAGCCTTCAGGACCTTTCCTTTTTTCCTGCTAAGTCCCTCTCCTCAACCATCTTTCAGTTTATTTTATTTATCTGGGCTTTATTTGGCTTCCTGTGTTTGCTCCCCTCCCTACTTCATACAGCATGTGAGTAACGTGCCTCTCTTCACCCAGCAGAACTCATTAAGATTATGCTGCTCTTGTTTCCACAGAAATGTCATCTCATCTCTCCAGCCAGGGCAATCTGTGTCTTTAGCCATGGTCGCCAGGCAATATCTATGCCCATTTTCTCTCCTCCGTTGTTCATGCAGTGAATTCAGACCCGAGAGGGAAAATGTTTGGAAGTTGTGTCAACACACTAGTCCAGAAAAGCGCACATTCTAAACACATGAAATACTACAACAGCAGGCTTATAATGGCGCCTTGAAACCTTGTATATAACATGACACTATTTTTTTCTTCTCCTCAAAAGAAATTTTCAGACAGAGATATTTAGTAGTAGTAAAGTTTGACTCATTAAACCCAGAATTAGACTCCTGTAATTTGTCAAAAAGGCTTAACATCACGTTACAGCTTCTTATACAAAGGGATTTAGTGATTTTTATTGTTGTATCTTTAGGTTTCGGATTATTGGTAAAGAAAACCAAGACATCTGGAAACTTGAAGAGTACTGACAATTAACTGACAATGAAAAAAAATCAATATCACAGGCCTTCAGTAGATTTAAACATACAACCTTAAAAACAATTTAAACACTTGTTACACTTCAGCAGAAAGCTGGACAATTCAATTCATGGGGACAATTGTGGTTCATCCTGGTGCATTTTACAGGTTATTTTATATGGAGTTCAATGTGCGTGTTCCTTACCTTTGGTTCTATGCATTAGTGCTAGTAATTAAGTATTGGGACTGGAAAAGAAATGGATGGCCTGACAATACAAAGATGGAGAGGAGGGGGTTTCCTCACACAAACTCGAACCCCCAAAGAAAACACAACTGAGATTCGCCACAGATACAAATCATTTCAGGGGTATCTATACATTTCAGGATGGACAGTACACTACATAAAATGGCCTGCAATAACTCCTTTTCCCACCTCTGATTTACGCCCGTAATTACCAAAGTGAGATTTTGTATTGAGTAGGACATGTTCACAAAAATGCTGAAAATTTGTACAAAAAAAAAAAAAAAAAAAAAAAAAAAACATATCAGAAGTGAGATTGACTTAACAATATTCCAGCTTTTATCCGCAGCCTTAATCAGTGTTGTAGAGGCAGTGTGGATAAAAGAGCCTCATTGATTCTCCTTGGAGAATAAAAAGGCTGGGGCCAATATAATTAAGGTTTAAAAACATATTGAACTCCAAACGTCCATCAAACCTGGCACTTTTCAAGGTCCCCAGAGCTCCCTCTTATGAAAAGCTCTTTTGAGAGCGTTGTGGAGGAAATTAGGAGGTTAAAGACAGTATACTGATTTTGAAATTCACGGAGAGGTGACTTTTACCCATACAGTACAGTGACGATACAGATCATTCTCTAAATTCCAATTAAACACTGTTCTGAATGGATGAAAGCAGTAACTCAATAATTACAAACTAAAATGTGATAAATGCCTGTTTTGCAGCTTTTACACGCTTATGTAAGTTTTTCTTTCCACAGTGTGAGCCTTTTTGGCTGTTTGCTGGACCTCCAGCTTTGTTTGAGGTACGTATTAGCCTGTATAATCTCTCTGTGTTAAGGGGAAAGGGGGAGGCGGGACCTTCTGATAGGGGAGTGCATGTTTCGGAGCCCTCTGAATAATGCTGTGGAATAATGAGGTGGGGAGCAAAGGCTGTAGCCCAGGGCTTTGACCGTCTCTGTGACCTGATTATGTCAGGCAGTGTCAGCCGCCAAGACACTACAAAAGCACAGAGCATCCCATCAAGTCCATATCCACCGTGATCTGTCCCCTGCGCTCCAGGCACCTTGTGAGCCAGGGAAGTCCATACTGTCTCATTAGCGACGTTTAGCATCAAGTACTCCGACACAGATATTAAACTTTAAACAAAACTGGACGATCACACTGCTGGTGTTGAAAGTGAAACACCAGTAGGTCAAGTTTTAGATGTGTGTCTCTGATACACAAGTAAGGATTTGTTGGAGTGGAATATTGAAAATATCAATATATTCAATTACGCTTAAAGAGGAAGAAGATATAAGAAATGACCACTTGCAAATGAATATATACCATAATATGTTAAATGTAAAACTGACTACTATTTAAAATAAAAGAATTGCAGTAGATACTATAGAAGCATAATGTGCATCTTTTATTACATTGTGCACTGTATGCACTATATGTATGTACAGAGGCTATAATTGTATTTTTATGTTGTTTACATCTTAGATAAACAGTTATATTGCACGCTGTATTTTGGTGTTACAAATAAATACTTGTATTTCATCAAAATACAAATGGTTTAATTGTATTGTATCATATCTTGCCTTGTACATCTTATGTATATCAAGGTATACGTTTTTTAGTCATATGGCCCAGCCCCAGTTGGTTTGCGTTTTTTGTAACTTGGCGCTACATGGACAGTGCATGTGTTAAAAGATGAAACAGAGGTTAAGGTAAATAACACAGAGTGGCATGAAAGGGCACATTGTCCACACAATTTTCCTTTAATATGTGCTGTGTGCACCTGCGATAAGATGATTCATTAGATAGGGCTCCACAATGACAAGCATCATCGTTCAAGCCTCTGGCTACTGATGGAACAATTCTGCAGCCACCCTGTAAATATGACAAGGTCAGCGTTTTACTGCGACAGGCGCATGCGGATAAGAGAAAGAAGGGCTTTGTTTATTCCCAAAAAGCTTAATATATGGTTGGATGGGTAGTAGAATGTAGACAAACAGCTTTAAGACACACACAGACCCACCACTAGAAATCTATGAGGAAAGATCAGAAATACTATACAGCGTTTCATGTGAATTGGACATTCTTATATGATAGATTGTGTGACTATGAGGGCCAGTAATATCTTTTCCAGCCTGGTTACCATGGAAATTGTTGTCCCCGTAATGTTTAATTGCCTATGTGAGTACCAAAGTACTGAGAGAGCCTTTTTAATCTCTCAGGAGGCTGCACCCACCTGTCCTTGTGCGTTGGTGACCAGCTGTCCGGTGGCTCCTTGCAGGTTTGACAGGGTGTTGCCAAACACCTGAGAACTGGCGATGGACCCCATGGCGGCCGCCGCTGCTACCGCTGCCTGGCTGGCAAGAGGATTGAGCTGGTGGAAACAGAGAAAACATTAATTAAAATGACATCTGATCATTCCTCCGGTGCAGGTGTTTTTGTACAAAACAAAACAAAAAAAAGGAAACAGATCTCGATGTGGGGGGGTTCCACGCTTCTGTTCTTTGTTTGTGAGGCCAGAATAGGCTAACTGCAGTGAGGTCTGTGTAGTCCAGTACTGAGGGCTACGCAGTCCATCATACAGTTCCCAGAGGTCTGTGCTCCTGAACCCAGTGGGAGGCTCAAGGGTAGGGAGGAGCAGGGAAAACGGGAGAGCGGCTGTGAATAAGTGGCCATTTTACCACTCTAAGTGCTTCCTCTGGCCCCCAGGGCTCCCCATGGGCCGAGCCGAGTCTTTCTACCCGCAGCAATGGCCCGACAGCATCCCGCTTTCACAATAGAGTGAGGCAGTGTGGCCATGCATCACTGTATCGTCAACTGCTTCAATACGCTTCGACTAAGAATTCCTCCTGTGTCATAATGCACTAGCACACTGTTACTTTTGAAGGAGAGGCGGGTTAAAATGACCATCTTTACCCCCACTGTAATGGACTCATCTGGTCTGGCCTGTGGTTGTGAAAAGAGGCTCCTCGCGACAGGGAGAGGTTGTAGAGCCCCGCCACATTGCTGAGATTACCCATATAAATCAAGCTAACCACTTATTAGGAGGCTGAAAATGCACTGCTGATTTGGTTGTAGTGCAGCAGAGCAAAGTCTTATTAGGTTGAGTAAGTAGATCAAAGACCAAGAAGAGATAGGAGACCTCCCAATTACTCAACAGAATAGAGAAATAATAGAAACACAGCTTAGACACAGGCTGCCTGCTCCCTGCTGCTAATATTTGTTGGCTACATATTCAAAGGACTGAAGAAATGAAGAGTTTATATAACAGACTTAAAATAACATAAAGCCAGTTTATGTAAAATACAATGTGCTGCAACAACCATGTTATCAGAAATTCTTTTACTGAAAGCATCAACTTTTCACACTCTCTGTACTCTGCAGGGAATTCAGCTTTGTTCATCTGAGATCATTCAGTTGCCATTCATCTTTTATACCCCACCACCATATATTATTACACTTTCTGAAATCAAATGATGAAAAAATGCCACAGAGCGATCAATACTTTTTCATTGACAGTAAAGGTTAAGCACATTAAGAATGACACTGCATTTGTCTTATGAAATCATATTTCATGTTGGTGGCCTCAAATTGGCCGTGATTGATATTGCCTCCCCTCGTCTGAAAGTCATCCAGTTTTTCCTTGATAATCGCAAGATTGTCTTCTATGTGTCCAGTAGCAGATGTCCTTTGAAAATCTGAACGTCTTGATCGTAAAAAAGTATAATCCTAAATCTGATTTAATTAGAAAAGTATGATGATAGAATGATGTTAACAGAACACTAACCCAATCTCAAAAAAATATTGGGATTAAATGCCAATAAACAAGATAAGCAGTCCACCAACTTGTTAGTAATCTCGGACAATATGAAAGATAATTTGGGTTTTCATGTTTGTAAAATTTCTTACTATTATGCTCTGTTGATAATATTTTCTAAAGATGTGGAGATTTGTTACTTGTACCAATTCATTTCTGTGATCTGCCTAAAAATCCACACCGCAGTACATTTAACAAATATTGTATAATAATATGCAATAGGGAAATAGAGCTAACAGTTTATATTAGGACAAACTGGCTGCTTATTCACATACCATGCAGCCTCTGTGACAGTCTCTGTATTAATATATTAATAATATTATTATATGCCTGATTGTGCAACTTCTATGTCAGTAACAGTTTTCCCTCGGTAACCACACTGCCCAAGTTTGTAAATCCTTTGCCTTTGTTGCCTCTGTTACTGTCAGTGAAGAGTAACTGTGAGGTTTTAGTAGTAATATGGTCATACAGAATAAGGCATTAATACATGCTTTAGAATGACTAATAAAAAGCCAAAATATGTACAAATAAATAACTACTTTTTGATGAATATGTGGACTCTAATACAAAGTAAAGTAACTCCATAGCTTAAAAACACACAAATGGTTTATGTTACACCTGGAATTACGGCAGTAGCAAAAATGAACACAAAAAGAATTGCTTCAGCATCACAGAAAACTGTTATTAGCAACATTTAAGGTAGATATACACAGTAGAAAACCAGCTTTTTCAATACACCTTTGACACAATAAGCAGACTGTTCACTGAAGCCAGGATCTAATGCTCTGTAGCAGACAATGGAGAATAAGCAGCATTTAAGAAGGACCGACAAAACCTGGACCAGACAATGTGATTTAGGTGACACGGGTATTAAATGGAGGAATATAAGATGTAGCTGAATCTTTCTGCCCAGTTGGTACAAACAGAGTGTTATGGGTGCAGTGACAAAAGCCACCACGGCCAGTTAAGCAGAGCTAAACAGAGGCTACAGATCAACACACAGATAATGTGATCTGCTCAGGCAAGCACACCCAAAGTTTCTCAGAAAATCTGCTCCGCTTAGTGTCATTGTGTGAGTGATAGGCTGTTAGAGAAGCTTTCAGATTTATCTGAAATATCATCATTGTGTTTCATTCGATGATAGCCCTTCCAGATGCTATGTTATTCTGGTAAATCTAGGTGAAAAGAGAACAAGCTTTATTGCTGCATCTCCTGGCACAGGGTAATATGGATAGCAGTTGCAAGGGGAGCCAGGAATAAGGAGAGGCGAGGCTGTGTTCAACACCTAAACAGGTGATTTTCCGCCACGGTGACTCCTCTGAACACCTCGGCAGGAGGCACAAAATGACAGACCTGGCCTAGCATTTGTACTGATTGCATGTGTTGGAGGAGATAAACAGTGATCTTCCAGTTTGCAGTTTGCCTGCATGTTAACCATTGTATTTCATTCTTTTCATTCCCCATGAAAAGGGCGTCAAGAGGATTTTCAGCAGCAGAGACTCCTCAGGTCAGCCACAGAAGGGGTAACACACATGCAAAAATAAACACAAGTCAGTCGAACGGTTAAAGAAATGTCTCAGATGTTAAATTCAAGTCAAGAAATGTAGGGTTTTTCTGTTGTTATTACATTTCCAGTTAGGTAGCAGCAAACCTTGGCACTGAGCCTCTGTTGGTTATTTTGTCACCTTTAAATCACTCCAAATACTCAATCTCTACACTATCAAAGTTTAATATAGCTAAACATACAGGCTACACAGGGATCAACCAACACAAAATAAATGTCTCTGACACAAAAAAGTCTGTAAATTGTTAAAAATGCAGTTTTTCTCTGCAAGGTATGAAGGGGAGGGAATCTACACTGCACTAGAGTCTCCATTGCCTCTTTGACCATGAGGGTCACCTGGCGCAGCAACCCGTGTAATCTCAGGAATAGAGGGAAAAATAGTGTCCCCACAAACCGTGGAAAATATAAATTGTTTGACACAAACTAACTGGGGTTTATTCTTGGTTTGCTCTTTTCATGCGGCTGTTTTAAACCTAATTGCTTTTTTTCTGGCTTGCACCGAACAAAAAAAAAAAAAAAGAAAAAAAAAAAAAAAAAAGGAAAACAACATCAACAACAAAAGAAAACAAAACACAAAAGGAGAGATTAATGGACAGTGATACAGACACCAAAGGCAGGCGGATTCAGAGTTTAGCTGTATGTAGAACTTATATTCTACTCTATGATCTATGATTTAAGTAGACTTAGATATGTATTTAATATGTTGGGAAAAAAACTGAAAGTATTGAGGAATTTGAGCTGACAGTCTAAAAAACAAGATTCATCTCCACAAAGTAACTAAATAGAAAGATTTCATGTTCAAAAAGTGACTCATATTTACCACTGATGGAATTAACTACATAAATAAGTGCATATAAAAATGCATCAAGTGCATATTCAATCTTTTTGATTGCTTGAAAGCTGCAAGGATAATAACTTTTAAATACTTAATTTATCATAATCAATTAATCAGTTTCAGTAACTGTTTAATGAAAAATATCTTCTATTTCATTATCCCAAATTGGTATTTTTTGGTTATTTACTACTTTATGACAACAATAACCTGAATGTCTTTGTGTTGTGGAAAAAACAAGACTTTTGCAGATATCATGTTAGACTTTAGAAAAAACATTTTATGGCATGTCCTAAAGTCACTACTCAATTAACTGAAAAAATTATCAACAAATTAATTCAAAGTAAAAAAATATCTTGTGGCAAACATGCTTTCTGTCATCATGATAAAAGTACATCTAAAATGAACCGGAGTGAATTATCAGCCACTTTTGTATGTGGATTTAAAAATGCCCTTCTGTCTCTGGAACAACAGGGAAGTTCCCCTCGTTCATCCCGGCCTCACATCTCTGTCTCCTCCCTGCTCTTTTCCCACTCTGGAGTGAATGTAATCAGCTGTGACATGAGAAAACACGTTCTCTGTCTGTCAGGACTCTCCTAGTCTTCTGCTGACAGTCCTCTGCTGACTCTCCTCCTCCTCCTCTTCCCCCAAATCGGCCTCTCTCTCTCTCTCTCTCTCTCCCCCCACCTCGTCTGTAACCTCCCCTCACATCCACTGTGCTTATGAACATCAAAATGCCATTAGGCCCTCCAAAACACCTCTGGTCCCTTGGTTGGCGGGGCCTCACGCTGCGGCCGTGCACTCTGAGCCCTCGGAGTGCCGACTATTGCTCACCACTGGGCCTCTGCTCCAGCCGTTGTGAAAAATAAACCTCCGAAAAAGAGCCATTCTTGAGGAAAAGTATTGGGAAGTGAAAGACGGATAGAACAACTGGGGCAGATAACGCCGGCAGAATACAATAAGGCTGCATCCGGTGATGGTCGGACAGTGTAATTGCTTAAGGCAGTGGAGGGATGGCGGTGGCAGTGGGTGTGGAAGTGGAGGTGGCATGGCGGGTGCTAATGGAGTGATGTCATACGAAACGCTGGAATGACAGCTAGTTAACTGAGGAGGTTTGGCTGATCAAATAAAATGCATTAACTCCAGGAAATGGATATCGCAGGCAGCCTCAGAAATGGCCATATCTAATGAGGCAAAATGCAAATGAAGAAGGAAAAGAGTCGTGAAAACGTTTAAACTAACTATAAAGGGATGATGGAGTGTCGGACAGTGGCCGTCAATCTCTCCACTCATTACCTTCATGTGAAATTAACAGCAGCTTTAATCATTACATAAAATCTGCTCCAGCCCATTTGTTGATAATTGTGAGGCACAGAGGTTCAGAGTGGGTTCTTTGTCATCAATCACTGCAGCAGTATATTTCCTCTGGTTAGGGAACACTCTGCGAGTAAAAATATAAGTTATACTACATTCCTGTTACACTATTTCTCTTCCTGAGGAATGATCTATAATATTTAGCTGTTTCCAGATGTATTAAATTTGAAACTACTTGGTGATTAAGTATCTACAGGAAAGTGCTGACCATTTCAGCTCATGATGTGACATATTTGGTGCAGTTATTTCTGTACCATACTAGTGTCGAGTTAGAAATCACAGCAGCGTTAAACCAGTGTTGCAGTAAATCTACCGCTGCTCGACTTTCAAATGGATATCGGGCTAGTCCTTTTTTCTGTTGCTGCGAGAAAAAGAAAAAAAAATCCAATTATTAGAATCATAAGATCAGGTTATAAAGAAATCATGAACCCTATTATTTCTGTGTTTAATCTTCCCAGCCTTTGGATGACAATTAGCTCAGATATTCAATATGTAATTTCATGATTTTAGGAGGTTTATTTCAACTAGCCAAACCATTCGTTTTCATTTAAGGTGAAATGGCATCTCTTTTCACTCTGCTGTTGTTTGACATATAAATATAGCATTTGAATGACTTTAATATCCTCCTAATCAATGTCCAGTGATCTTTTGATGTCCTCAATTCAATATAGGAAGGGTCATCCATGCTGCAGCTTTATAAACACAATAAAGGTAAATGATTACTCTCCACTGTGGTGTCCAAAAATACGGCCAGTAATGAAGAGAAATGGAGGAGTTTGAGGGGGAGGCCTGTCATGTGTCATTGGCCAACTCTAAGCCCTAAGATTAATCACGAGAGAGGGGCTCTGTGGCTAAGATGTGGTCACCCTTGATCGATAAATCCGCCTCCTTACCTCCTACCCCTCCCTCTTTCTCTCTGCTTCACTGTCTCTTTCCTTTTCTCCAAAATATACACAGCTGTTGTCACACGCTAAATCAGCATAAGTGGTGAGATGAATTGATGACATTTACAGCCGTATTTGTATTGATTACTGAAGTTTTGACTTCCGTGGCTCACCTCTTATGAGGAGTCAACATAAAAATGCACCGTTCCTGTATTCCACTTCAGTCCATTCATGAAATCATCAATTGAACATTTCCATTCCTAATGAAAATGGGCATCAAATCAGCCATCAAATCAGCAATCAGGATAAAACAAATTCTTTTTTTGAGTAGAGGGCAGCAGAGTTCAGTTTAGAGGAGTTTGAATTCATGCAGCTATACATTGCCAAGTATACAGTATATGAAGTCCAGCCTCAGCTAACTGTAGAGAAGAATTTCTGATAATATTCTGCAGAGACCACAAATGGGACTTTTGACTTGGTCTATGAGGAGGGCATAATGCAATAACATTGCATTAAAAGGGTCTTTTTACAGCGTCACAGAGCAGTGCGGCTGTATTCCTTGTGTGAGCCCGGTGCGCTGTTTGCGGTCACTAATGGGCATCAGAAATTACAGGCAGTAGAATTGCGCCCCGCGGGGGGACTGGCCTCCTCAGCGGAGCGGAGCACTTAGGCAGTGTCTGGGAGGCTGCTGGAGGAGGAAGGGGGGAACTCAATGTCACAGCCTTGCCTCATAATTAAAGAAACCCTATTCCTTATCCACTGTTAGGTGAGCCCTAGCTTGGTGCTCTGTCTGAGGGCTCCCCTGTGGGTGTCTAATGCGTGTTGCCCCCAGTGTGCATGTGGGATGATCGGGGAGCTGTGCCTTTCTGCTAGGTGTCTGAGCTGGAAGCCCTCTGCCCATCACAAGAGTAAAAGGGCCACGCTTAGAAGAATGCAAACCTCCAACAGCAAAAGGAAATATCAACTCGGTGAAGTCTGAAAACCCAATAAAATCAGAGGGCCAAAAAGTAAGTGCAGAGCAGCCTGAAGGTGTAATTTTAAAAGTGAAACTGCTTTCATAGTTTTCCAAATGATCCCGTTCCTTGTGAAATATGATAAATTTAAGTTAGTCCTTATTTAGAAATTCAGGGCTCATCTTTGGTCCTTAAGTCTGTAGATTTTCTTCCTGCCTAATCCCTCATTTGAAGTAAATAAAAGTAGTAGAGCTGTCATGGTCAGGTTGTTTTCCTCATCTAGCTCCCATGCTTTATAATTATTCATATGAAATGTGGTGCTGTTGATGGGCAACAGTCTTATTTTCTGCTTCAGTCAACAGTGCACATTTGTATTTCTAAATTGTGGAGCGCTTGTTATGTAAGGCAATTTTCTGCCTTCTTAAGAGCTGGATCTCCTGTGCATTAATAAGAGGCTGGGCTGAGCTGCTGGAGAGCTAAGGGCCTGTTCATGCTCTGAACTACACAACCAACAGCACACACATTTTCACACATTGAAATAATGGTGATTTTAAAACCTCCCTCAATCTGATGAAAGCCAGATATAAGGACACCTTAAAGGTTAAACATATTACACTTTTCATTTCTAAATGAAAAATGTACAGATAAACATAAACTAACAAGAACTTTTCAAAGGTCACTTACCTTCTTTTCTCCACATTTTGTAGATCATTTGACAGATTAAACATACTACAGTCTAAATAATTATTCAAACCATTAAACACAGTGCGTGAAACAGTGGATCTACTACCTTAAACCCTGCTTGGCTAAAAGACAGTGTTAAAGATCATATCCTATATCCTGATTAAATTAATGATCATTGTTTTTCATATTTTCAAAATATTACATTATATATAAAATAAAAATATTCACATATCAGTTAAAGGCATAAAAAAAAAAAAAAAAAAAAAAAATTCTAAACCACACACCACCATTAAAAATCCTCTACTGGATAATAGACCCTTTCCTCTATTTAAGTATTTCCAGTTTCATTGACAAGCCACATGAGCCATTGGGTCTACATTTGAGCATGTCATTTTAATTTTGATTTAATACCTTATGGGATGATAGTGGCCCGTTACACTAAATTGAATAGACGTGGAGCTGATCTGGAAAATCAATTAATCGATGTGCAAGGCTCATCTAATACGCATGTTAATATAATGGGAGAAACACGCACGGCCCATAAAAAAGAGACATTTGGAGCAAATTGGACAGTGGTGATTTTAACAGCGGTTGACATAAGTAAAAGTGCACTGCAGCGGAAAACAGTGACATGAGTGTCTGAAGGGGCCTCAGCTGGAGACAAAAGCAGCAGAGATGGGCCTGCGACTTGAGGAGGATGGTGGAGCGGATGGGAGGGAGGGGGAGGGAGGGGGAGGGTGGAGGAGGATGGAGAGTGCAGACAGCCGGGCCCTCTGAAAGGCCGTCGTGGTTGGCAGCCGCTGACCTTGGTGACGATGGGTTTTCACCAGAGGCTTCTAATGAAGGCTGATTGCCAGGGAATGGTGAGGGAGCCAAGGGGTAGAGAGGAGCAAAGGAGGGGGAGAGAAGACGAGAGAGCAAGAAAAAGTGAGAAAAGAGACAGGAGAGAGAGAGAAAAGGATAGAGGAGAGGCTCAGGTAATTGCAGCACTTGTGGGTCTGAGGCCCTGCGGTCCTGTGATGTCGGGGTGCAGTGGGGAAGAAGAGAGATGTCTGTGGACGCTTTGGTGGTAAATTGTGGAGCACAGGGATAGGAGGCAGGCCCCTAGGCTGTAATTACCCCTATGAGTGTGCGGATGGAGAGTGGACAGGCCCAGTGTGGGGCTCTGACAGCGATCAAGGAAACGACTCCGAAGGGGAGTAGGGACAGACAGACGGCAGGAGTCTTGACGGAGGAAGACGACAGGACGCCTCTGTCTCTCTCCGCCGGGCTCCCTGAAAACCAACCGGGCCAGACACTGGACCAAGGTCAGAGGCTATTAGTGAACACACAACATGCCGGTGACAAGACAGCCATGACAGGAACAGCAAAGAGACAGTGCAGGCCTGGCAGAAGATGCAGCTCCCAAATGAACGAAGATGTAATGTGGAGGATTTGGCTCTTGTAGCAAATGCTGCAGACTAATTAGATCACAGAGTGGAGGAAGTTGGTGCTCCACTGGATGGCGCAGCAGGGTCAGGGGGGTCCTGGCATACGAACTGGAATAAGAGAGTTGATAGGCTGGCCTAAGCTTCCTGCTGCCACGGATCAGTATGTACTGCCTCTCCTCCTCCTGCCTGGGCTGATGTAACTCACTGGAGTGGCAAATTACACCAGACCTACAGCTGTAGCCCGACATTATGATTAATTTGATCAGTAATTTCTCCTGTTTTTCATTTTAATCGCCGCGACCATTCTGCTGTGGCAGGTCTTTCAGATCTAATTAAGATCAATTCCGTGTAACAGACTTGGCGAGCGCTTTACCCCGTCAAATCCCTGAGCTCTCCGGGCGTGGAGAAAACCCGCAGCTCTAATCAATCAACTTCCAGCAAAATCCAGCGGGCTCCCGCAATCAGCCCATTGACACACTTAAGCAAATTTCATAATCTCCCCCTGTCTATTTGTCATCACTGCTGTGGCTATTTCAGGCAGCCACAGGCCACGTCTCACTGTACTCCACATATTAGGATGCAAAGAGGGTGCGGGTGGGGTGAAAAAAAAAAAAAAAAAAAAAAAAAAAGAAGGGTAAATTCTTACTCCTTTAAACCAAATTAACTGCAGTAATCTGGTTTAGACCGCTGACTCAAGGGACACTGTCTGTTGTGGTGTGATTTGTATTCTAATAGGGATATTAATGAGCCAATTAATGAATTTGGACTCACAAATTAAAAACACCAACATTTAAAACACTAGGGATGTAATGGATGCTCAGGATTCCTCACTACGAGCTTATAAAGAATATTCGCACGTTCATGAGAGGAGAATTACAATAGGACCATAATTGGAACATAATGAGTGTTTGTCTGTCTGTGGCTCTGCGCTGTATTTCCAACAACAGAGGAATGGCTGGGTGATTCTGCATGTCTGAATAATGACATGAGGAAATGGGGGTGTTATCTGTCTTATGCTGATTATATTATGGTAATTATGACTCTACTTTATTGCACTGAACCTGGTCCTCTGGGTAAAGCATGGAATAACAAGAAACGCCCATCGTCAGTGTCTTCAATTAAAATATACAAAGGTGGATGGAATTTCATGTGTGTGTTGCTCAGGGAGTTACATTATGACTTCCTGCATTAAATAATTTATGTGCATATTTTTAGTTGTGAATTTCTATAAGGGAAAAATACACCTTAACTGCAGAAAAAAAAAGATCAACAAGTATGTTCAGCACTAACAGGTGGTGACTTTTTTGAGCGCTGGTACTCAGGTTTCATGTGATTTATAGTCTATTGTCTCAAGGTTTGAATGTTTGGTGACAAACTGTTTTCAGCCTACCATGTTATTTGTCATCTTCCTATCACTTTTCATTTTATCTGCATTTTCCCATGGCTGAGAGTGCAGTGTCTGTTTGCAGTGGTGTGTTCTTGGCTTTTTTTTTCCCTTTTTACAATATATTCTCATGTTTTTCTTCGTCTATAATCGGCAGCTGGATTTTAACACATTTTTAAGTTCTGAAAATCAAAAATGTGTTTTAAGACTCTTTAAGTCTTCTTGTAGGTTCAATATTTAGTGACATCTAGTTGTAAAGTTACAGATTGGGATACAGCTAAATATGTAATCATGGGGGCCCAAGTGACCGTGACTCCATGGAGGCAACCTGCTCTGTCTATAGAAAAATGTCCTCACTTTAACGTCATAAAACAATAATTATTCGAGCAATAAAAACATAATTCTGATTATTACATTCCATTTCATACACAGTGGCCCTTCAAGGATCTGTGAGGACCCTGTTAAAAACTTCTGTGAATTAACAATGAGGAGCTCAGTGATTGTTGGTCTTCAATCCAATCACTGACCCAGGCAGTGAGGTGTGGGAGCTGGAGGAAGGCGGAGAGCTACTGTTTAAATCCTATTGTAACATTGAGTGGAGTGCTGAGGCCACGGCCTGTCCTTGGGCGAAGCCCTCGCTGGGTGACACACGCTTGACAACCCAGCACTGACCCAGAGAAACTAAACCTTTTTACGGCCATGCCTCTTCTCCCACTCACACCACAAACACACATTCCATAATCCTATTTGATGAGCCAATATCTTAATGATACCTGATGTGGCCCCTTTAGCCCCCCTCAAAGGAGGTCTGTCCTCAGTCATCATAATCAGCCCCAGTGCTTCTTTTAGAGAAGACAATCTATATAAAGCCAAGGGTCTCAGTCTTGTCAATGCAGAAAGGATGTCTGAAAATAATCTTAAATCTCCCAGCATTAGGTGAACATATTCAAGATTACAGAAAATTTAAGTAGTGATTTACTAACAAATCCAAACAAGTAAATAAGAGGGACAGGTTAAGGTCTATCCTCTAGAAGTTCAGGTGTTAACAGTCTGGCCTGATACTACCTTAAGATGTGAATTTGTATTTTGGTCAGTAGCCCTTGTATTGGCGTCCGACTGGACAGTGTGTTTGGTGCGATGTAGCGCGAGCCTTTGGAGCCCATTAAATCCAGAGGCTGTTTTTTCCTGCTGAGTCTCACTAGGCCGTGACAGGGCCGGAGAGGGCTGCAAGGGAGGAAACAAATAGCCCAACTCATCCTGGCCATAAAGAAGGTTGCACCACAACCCAATAAGGGTCTGCCGCTGATGAATGTGACCAGGGACAGAAAAGCGACCTGGCCAGTCTCCACCGAAATGAACCACAGGGATATAAAATAGGTTATTATCGTCACACAGTGACAGCCAGACAGACAGACAGGAAGAGATGGACGGACAGACTAAAGTGACTAACAAGGGAGGTTGAGTAGGAGAGCAACTAAGTAAAAATTAAGGGCTGCATGGTGTTGGAAAGCATTTAATAGATAACCTCCGAACTCCCCCTAAATCTGCTAGCGGATGGTGAATTGTGCTCTGCCTTGGTTGTAAGGTTGCTCTACTACACTACGCCTTAAACAACAATGCATTTCTTATAGCTCCACACAGACAGAAGAGCTGCCTGCTTCCATTCATACTTCCGCTAAATAAACATATGAGTACTGGCAGAGTATCAAACACCATGTATTAGTGGAAAAACAGTAGTAAGACTGAGACTGAATCCCTGATGCAAATGTTCTTGCTCGTGAGTTGGGATTCTGTCTTCTGAATCACACTTCCAAAATGTTCTTGCATGCTAAGGGTTGGACAAAATATTGACACAGGAATATATCATATACTGGTATAAGACATTGACATTTTTTATCACAGCATGCACACTGACATGACTCAGAGAGGCACTAAAATATGACTTCCTTGTTCATTATTTCATAACAAATGACAAATTCTGTTAAATTGATCAATATGCAGCGAGGAAATGCATAATTCCTGCTGATGTATTATAGATGATTTTCTGGTAGTGTATCAAGTATTGCAAAATTGCTATATCACGGCAACATGTCTTGATAATATCGCAACATGAGTTACTGTGATTCCCACCTCTACTACATGTTATTGGATAAATGACCCCTGACTGTTTAAACTGAAAAATGAAGAGGCCTGCAGACTCACTGGTAACGGCATAGGTGGGGTGACGGGCGAGGGAAGGCTGCGGGCTGGTGATTGGTTGGGTCGGTGTGGAGGAGACTGCTGAGGCTGTCCCGAGGTGGAGGAGCATGTGGAGCCAGGAGACGGGACAGAGGTCTGCTGCTGCTGGCTTGGCGTGGTCATGTGATGTTGGGATGGCAGCTGGTTCGGGGTGTGGGAGTGGGTCTGTTGGTGATGGTGCTGCTGCTGTTGTTGCTGCTGCTGCTGCTGGTGGTGCTGCTGCATCTGTTGGAGCTGCTGTAGGTGCTGGAGCTGGGAGTTAAGTGATGAGGTAGCTGTGAATGGAAAGACAGCAACTTGTGAGACATTCTGACTGAGACCTCAACTGTTTGCATGGACAACAACTATGACAGGCTGAGACGTTCACGACATCATGTGTTTTAGCAAATAAACAGGAAATTGCTCATTATCTGAAGAATGCACTCAACCTCTGATAGACCACGTATGCAGACACAGCAGGTGTGCGATGCTAGGGTGCATAGTGAGAGACGATGTAAATTGCATGGTGCCACAACAAGGTCCTCCAGGGTTTTTTTTATCTTGCATGATAGTCAGTGAATTTAATTTAAGTAGTTGGAGGACAAAGCTATCAAGTCTGACTGATATAATTGCTCTCTCTAGAGCCAAAAGTCTTCATTGTCACTTGGAGAATGTCAGAATCTTTGGTTTAATGGCTTAAATTCTCATAGGAAAGAGACATCCATCTACACTGGAAGACTTCAGAAATAAACCCATTAACTAATTGGATCCAATAATGGCACGCCATTAGAACCTAATTTCAACATTTAAATGCTTATAAATTTTTATGCTGTTTAAAAAAAATGTGAACACTCAGGCTGAGCCAAGATGAAGCTACAGCTGCATGCAAATAGTCCAACGGACCCAGATATCCATGCATGCAATATATTAAAGAGAACAGCATTCTGTTCAGGTGTGTACATGACAACCTTATGATAATTTGGATTTATAAAAAATATTTGTAATTTTTCACACAATTTTTGCATGTCAGATTCTCCTGCTGTAATCAATCAGAATAAATCCATAAAAAAAACAAATCACTTCTAAAAGTGACATCAGTCATATGTTAAAACATATGTGCAGACTTAAGCTAAACAGAATGTTGGATCTTC
Organism: Sphaeramia orbicularis; assembly: GCF_902148855.1. Lineage (NCBI taxonomy): Eukaryota > Metazoa > Chordata > Actinopteri > Kurtiformes > Apogonidae > Sphaeramia > Sphaeramia orbicularis. The sequence continues at coordinate 13,197,983 of NC_043976.1, read as the reverse complement.
TGGGCTACAGTGCTATTTTTTTACACTGCACATTCGCTGTTTATCAGTCATTTCAGAAATATCTCTAACATAAATTATATCATGTATAACTACATGCAGTTGTGTGCATATATGACACAAAAATGCAAAACCCCCCAAAAAACTAAACAAACAAACAAACAAACAAACAAACAAACAAACAAACAAACAAACAGCAAAAGACATAAAAAACAAACACTTTATGTTTTGTTACGGTCTCTCACAGAGCGTTAATCTGAGCTGGTGCTGCTGCCTTAGACTCTGTGATGTTGCAGAGTGTTGATAAGGTAACACACAGATGAATAGAAGGGACGATCATAAGAAGTCATGACGTTAAAGGGACAGACCTGATCTGTGTATCGATATTTGACCGACCTGAGCAGACTGATGGATATTCATATTACAGCATCTTATTTTTCTCTTTAATTCTTTAGACATTTTGATGTGTTTATTTCCAGGTACAAAGTGGAGCAAGACAGGAAATGTGGAAAACAGAGTAAGGAAACGGTCAACTGGGAATCAAACCAGGGCCTCATTGCGTATTTGCTCCCATGTCTTGTTTTGTGTTGTACCAATGGGTCAAGCTTGATGGCAGAGTTTTGGAGGACAAATTTTAACTTAAACTTGTGTCAGACAAAATGAAGATCGATACTCAAAGTTAGGTAAAATATTAAAAACAAAGAGGTCAGAAGGAAAGTTTACACAAGTTCACTATTAAAGACACTTAAAACACTAAGGACTGAATTACAAACACCAGTTCTCAAAGGTGTTAGTGAATACCCATTGAAAATGCAGCAAAGCAATTGCAAACACAGGCATGGACAAGCTTGTATACATACAGAATCAATGTACTTAAATAATTTACGTATGGTTGTCTCATAAAAGATGAATAAAACATCAGGGCAGACAAGTCTTTGATTAGTGTGGTCACTATGACTGCAGGACAGGCACAGATGAACATTTGATGAAGATCAGATCATCCTCCTCTTTCCTCACTCTGCAGAAGCACAGCAAAGAAAAGCCAGCGTCTCTTGGCCAGTAAACAGTACACTTTTACATTTCTTCTACCTCCTGACACATTGACACCTCTCTCACACCCCCACCATGAATTATATATCATCTGTGCAAACGGCAAGAGTCCAATTCTCACTTGAAATGTTGGGGCAAGTTGTCTAGCAAACGCTCAGCCCCTGACAGGACCGGCTCTCTTCCTTTGCAACTTCACAACGACAAAATGTTGAGCCCTATTTAAAGATGGAATAAAAGGGAACAAAGAAGCAGAAAACAAAGGAGGGAGGGGGGGTGGAGGGGTAAAATGAGATTTCTGTCAAAAAATTATCGAAACCAGGCGAAGATCAAAGACGATTGGAGAATTTCCTCCAGCACCAACCATTACGCCGAGGAACAAGAGGCACAACAAAAGAATATGAGGCAAAAGAAAACAAATACAGAGGGAATATGGAAGAAGCCCCATGTGGCCTTATTATAAGGGCTACACCGCAGGTAACTATATTCTTTAACAGCAGTGCTTTATAAATTCTGTCATCTTGTTAAGACTGTCAGGACCACTGACCCTCCCTTCCCCTCTAACTGGGCAACTGGCATTTTGAAGCTCATTCTTTTAACCACAGCTGTCTGATTGCTTTGGTTGAGCACATAATCCAAACGGCTTGTCTCAGTTAATTGTTTGTGCTCCTTCCTCCAGCAGACACAGGGCTGACGATGAGAGCGGGAGCTTCACTTATGATGGAGAGAGGGCAAAGGGGTGCTGAGATCCTATAGTGCTCATTATATCTCCCACTGTCTCTGTGTTGTGTTTCATATTCACTTGTTCCCAACTGTGATACGATGCGAGCAGTTCTCCCACTTAGTCATCATGCCCAAGGGGTGTAAGAGCAAGGGTCCCACTTTCACTGTTGTCACAACTCGCCTATGTTAATGTTTATAATGAGGAATAAGCCAGATCGTGTAGTAGAGTCATGCAGTGAGACGATCAGACACAATGTGAACTGTGGCATTTTATGCTCCATTTAACAACATTTAACAACAATCATTTGAGATCATGAAACACCAGCAGTGAGAGCGTGAGACCTTCAACCTCAGTGCTTTGAAAACCATCTACCATCTCTCTTTTACAGCTTTCTTCTTCTTTCTTTCTTCTTCTTTTTTTTTGCTTTAGTGCCACAGTAGAAATCAACTGTTATCTTTGACTGTCCCAGCCCCGGCTTCTGAAGTACTGAAGGACGAGGCGAGACTGATTGTCAGAGGTCGAAAGGCTAGGTCAAAGCCGGCTCATTCGTCAGACAAAATGCTATTTTTGTTTCCTGTGTGGTTGAGGAGTGAGGGGGGAAGAAGCAGCCGGCTCTCTCATTACCAGCGCTATCTCAGTAGTCCTTGCCAACCCCCTTATTGCAGCACTTTTCTCTCTGGGGCCCGCTCTAGACGGACTCCTTGTTTTCCTCTGAAAACACAACACATATTTTTACACCTATTGCCTATGAATTATCTTATGGATCATGTCCGAATTACATGGTTTTATACATTTTAAGTTAGCACAGAATTCAAACTTTTTCATGTTCGATAAAACCTGACTATAGAGCCAATTTCTGAAGCATTTTGATGTACGATGTACCTTTTGTGTGTCATAGGAAACTGTAAATGTAACAGTTAAGAGAATTTAGGTCTTCTAGAAAGCATATAAAGTATGAATAAGTGCTTAACATATTATAACCCTTACAAAGGGATCAACCAAGGCCAACTTCAAGCACAGCTGCAGGATAGCAGTAATAATATCTACACAAAAGGAGCATTTTTCACTCAGTCTAGTTAGATGTACTTCTCAGAGCATGTGGTTGAATCCAAACAGAGACAGATGATTGTCGTATATTGAAGGAATTCAAGTTTTCTGAGCATCAAAAAGAAAAACACAGTTCACAAACCTTGGAAAAGTTTATTCAACTCAAAGAAATGAATAAAATCTACAGTACTTCGACAACGTGTAAATAATATGAATGAGTATATTGTGTGCTTTTATTAAACATACACTTAGAAGGAGTTCAGATGAAGTTGTTGTAGAACATCTGCACCCACTCATCTATTCACTGTCACTGTGCAGACAGACGAGCATTCAAAACCATCCCCTGAAAGTCTTTGGCAGTATTTAAGAAGTGTTGTAAATTCTGAGCTAATCAGTGACTGCAGTGGAGTCTGTCACGACTTAATGAAATTGTCCAATTGGACCACCTTGTATCTTTAAGAAGCGCTCTAGCCTAAACACAGCTATCACTCTCTAACAAGAGAGGAGAGAGGGGGGACAAACAAGCTGCCCATTACTGTTCTGCCTCACGTTCTGCTATGGGAGTCCATAAACCGCTGTCTCAATTGCCTTTTCAGTGAGTCACACTGATAATTACTCCACTGGAGGTAAGGAGATTTAGACTCTATGAGATCTGGTAATTATGAAGGTGGTCAAAGGAAGGTCATTTTTACTCTGCAGATTAGATTGGAGCACTCACATACTGATGAAGTGGATAACATCACTGTTTCTGTACTGACTTCCTTAGTTCACTTTATCACTGTTGGTCACTTGTCACACAGATAACATTAGTCAGAATATCAACGTCAATTATATTTACTCATGCTCAAAGTGTCAGTTATGACTCTTGATTAATGGTCACATATATTAACTCTTCATCACAGTATCACACATCCAAACGACTACTTAAAATTGATTATCAGTTACAATAAGTAGTGTTAACATTGAGGAAAAGCAGAAAAGCAAGAAACATGTTGGGAGTTTAAAGTCACTTTTTTTTTTAAATTACAATTTAATTTACAGGACAGATAATTATTTCATTAAAGTTATATTCCACTCAGATAATGGTACTTGTGATGCCAATATTAATTCCTATTCGATATAAGATCACAATTTCTCTCAATTCAATTAAATTCAGGTTTTCTACACACAGCCTGGAAATTGAAATTTGTATTACATTCCTTCCCCCAGTAAGTCCATTCACTTGGTAATAACAGGAAAGGAGTGGAAAATAGATTCTTGCCTTTGCAATGGATGAAATTAACATGGGGGAATGAAACATTAAAAGAACTAGAGAGCCACTGAATAAAACATTACTCTGAGCCACAGCAGGCAACATCAGTGTCTTAGTCCTGCTGCAGGAGGAACTCAACGACTACAAAAAAAAAAAAAAAAAAAAAAAAAAATTATAGGCAGTTAAGATTTGAGAGGAGTCGCGGAAGCCACAGGATTTTAGAGAGTAAACCACATCGCTTGTAGGGATCCAGAGATAATTGCTTTCACTTTGTGATGCAAGGCAATAGTCAAGCTGCGTTGTAGAATTCTCACTCTGGGGGAAGCATTTCAAAGAATCAAATCCTCTCCATGGAGATGTAACACCTACAAGAAAATCCCTGTGTACTTGATAATGTTGTCCTTTTGGTGTTGCTTACGCGAGGTATTGATTCCAAAGTGTGGTCCAGGGACCTCCAGGGGCCCTTGAGAGAATTCCAGGGGGTCCCCCCAGCAAAAGAAGTTAAATTTTGCTTTGATCCTTTCCAGAGAGAGGATGTGTACAGATTATTGTTTTCATGGCAGCCTTTCTTTGCCAAATGATGCGCTGCAAAGGCTTAAGTGGGCAGGTTTTCTTTCTAAACAAAGGTGAAGAAAGTTACATTAATTACACTAATTAGCTGCTCTCACTCTTCTTGAAGGCTTGTTCGTCATTGAAATTAACTCATTTATTTGGAGAAAAAATACCTGTTGACTCTTAATCCTTGAGGGCACTTTCATCCATCCAACTTTGTTCTGATCAGATCTCCACCAAAATCTCCTCAGAGTATGATTTTAAGGACAAAAATGTAAAAAAAAAAAAAAAAAAAAAATTGATTTTGGATAGGATTTATGATCAAAAGGTGTTTACTTCACATCTTCAAATATGTAGGTAAAGCAATACTATTCTGACAAACTAGACTCTTTGAGAGATTGAGAGTTTCTTTTATGATAAAAGGATACGTGGACAGTATGTACTAAGAATCCCAGTAAGGGGTCCCCCACTTTGTCCTTCAGAGTCCAGAAGGTGTTGGACAACGTCACCCCCCCCCCCTCGCTCTAATCCAAAGAAAGAGCCGTCTGCCTGGACAGACTGGGTTATTACAGCGTGTTCATGGTCCCATCATGTGTCGTCAGACCAAAGCGGAGGCCGCGAGTAAAAGCCTCATGCAAAATTTATGTTCATGCGGCTGTTTCAGTGGGTGGAAAAATCAATATTGCGGGCCTGATGCACAGAGATGACTGAGTGCTCTCTGACTGACAGTAAAAGCTGAAAGAGATTGAGGGGCTACATTTACTGCTCTAGAAATGGAGTGGAGTAGAGTTGCCCTAATAGTCTAGTTCACCTTAAATTTGAATTTCATTGTGGATTATTTTGGTAACTTGCAGAAATTACACCATTAGTAAAAAATGAAGAAAAAAAATGAGGAATAAGCACGCTTGTTCTGAAATCATCTAAACCATATCTTATGTTGTGGTTTCTGAACAGCTACAGTATTTCAAATTATGGGTTTATTAAGCCTTCCCTTCCTTTCTAACTTACACAGATATAAAATGATTGTAGAATAATCAAAAGACAATGTGGGTATGAGGAGGACATCATAGGGCTTTTGTTCTGTGCTGCTTCGCTTACATGTGCTTTGATAGTGTGCCACATACCCACAGTGCATTTGGGGAGGAATGTGAGAAGAGAGCAAAAAGAAAGTGAGAAAAGAAATTCAGTGGGATGAAATAACCCCAAACAATGGGATTTGCTTTCCATTCTTCTGCCTCCATCTTCTGTCTTTAATTATTCCCTTTGGTTGTCTGAGGGAGCGTGTAAGCACTTTCACACAGCACAACATGCCCAGCAGCACAACACTGTCTGCCTTAGTGATGTGGAGACTTCTGAGGTGACACTGAGCCTCTTGTGATTATTAATGCTGTTTAATACAACACAGAGCAGCCACTGTGATTGAGGGAAAAAACAGATTTCAAAATGCATGTATTCAAAATGCAATGTGAATGGAATTATGTACTACATGAGCAGTGCATTTGAGATACATTTTCCCTCTGCTACATAACAATGTGTGTACCATGAAATGAAGGCTAATGTTTGTAAATTCAACACTGAAAATGTGTATTGATAACAAGTAGCAAGTGTGCTATATTTGTACACAGTGTTTAATGGAACCTCAGCTGATCCTGGTGGGATCCTTGTGCCGGTTTAGTAGTTTCTTCTTGAATCGCATATGAGATATTTGAGAGCCCAGAACGATGTATGATGAATGAAGTAGCATGCTACTTATACGCTTATCGTGCTCACTGACTAGCAACAGGTTCAGCAAAGGGCAGCGGCAGTAAATGAAATTCCGCACCGGGACAATATATCATCAAAAGAAATGTATGCACCCGAACTTACGAGCCTTCTTCAAATGCGGACAAGGTGCCTGACGGGGTTGGGGGGAGGGAGAGAGAGAGCAAGGGATAGTGGAAAAAGGTGGTGAGTGGAGTGGGAAAAAATCGGGGGGGGGGTTTGCTGGATGGGTGAGGAGCAAGCCAGAGGAAGCAGCAGATTTTGTTGAATCAGTTCTATTTTCATACTGGCTGATCTGTGTCTTTTAACCATTTCACTGCAGCTGGAAAATGAAAGTACCAGGGCTAATTTCACAGTGAAAGCTCACTGAACAAAACCCCCCACGGTCTGTGGAAAAAGGTGCTAAGTCTACTTTGTCATTGTGAATTATGGCGGCGTAATTCAGGAATCAGGTTTGTGTGCGAGAGAGAAGAGGAATAAAAATATGTTCAGAATGAAAGGCAAGTAAAGCCTTTTTTTTCCTCCTTTCTAGTCCAAGATGTAGTTGGTGAGGTTTTCTTATTATCTGTAAGTAACAGATATCCCTCTCCAAACATGCCGTCCGGTACTGATGCCACAGGATCCATCTGTGATGTGTCTGTAGTTAGTCTAGAAATAGCACCCACGGGACTTTCACACTCCTCAGTCCTCCTACGGGACCCTTTTAAGCTGCACTGATACTGATAAAAGCCTCTGCAAATCTGCCCCCAGATACCAAGGCCATTAATTAAGGTAATTAGGCCCTGGTCAGCAATTAGTAACCACAGATAGCTTTTAGCAGTGACTAAGACGTCCCCACTGGTGTAGGGTTTGGTTTCCATACCATCTGCTGACAAAAGGTCCCGCAGACTCTTTGGTTTCACAGACTGGGGAACTGGAGAGCAGTGGTTAAAATGACCTCTGTGTGATCCAGGCCGGTTCCCAGACTCCCACCAGCGTCTGTACTGATGCTGCTGCTGCTGCAAACAGGACTTTGTTGTTCTTCCACAGTTCTTGGTTCTTTCTCCCTTCAACATGGAAGAGTAAGCTCCATGAAAATCCATACATGTTGACAACGGGAATAGTGGGATAGGAAACGTTCACTGCACAGGGTATTGATCAAAATTAGAACATCTGTGCTGAGTGTAAGTAGTATTGATTAGACCATAATGCTACATTGATTTGCTTGTATTATTAAGTCTGTAAAGATCATATTGATATGTTAGTTTACATTAAAACCCTGTATATGATGCTGTTTTCAGACAACATAATATATGAGAATATTAAATTAATCAGCCTACACATTGTTAGTATATGTTCAAAAAACAATTAATGTAACAATACCAAGCTTCCCTTATGCCAGTTTGTTTATATATCCCTAAAAATCTATTTCTTTAAAAATGTGGAGTTCAGAGGAAAACATGAAAAGAATAAACCTACTGCATCATGTAATGATTCAGAAACCTGGGGAAGGGGCAGGTTGGAAAGGACACTTGATACAGCAATTTCATGTTCAAGTTGTATTTTTCTTGTTATACATTTGAAAATGAAAATAAACATAAAAAAAAAACCATTCACAACCCCATTGTAGTATTGATCTAATATCAAAATACAGCAGTCTGTGTACGTCATCCTGTTGGCAAAGGTGTTGATATAAGGTGCTCTAAGTAGACAGACTGATAAAAACAGGCTGAATAAACACATTCAACCTCACAGAAAGATAGTGCAATAACTCACATTACTGGGGAATTGGAAATAAAGGATGCAGCTGTGCTACTTTACACAATTCCACTTTGAAGCAATCGGTGATAACACCATTTTCATTCCAGTTCAGTCCCTAAAATTACCATTAACATTACAACTCATGCAGAACACAGATAAATGTAAAATGTCACCCAGTTCTGCAGGCGGGAATTCCAGTTCCACAAGATTACCATCTCTGTCTGCTCTCTCCCACTGCACCTTGTCTAATATTTCATTTACAACATTTCATAAGTTCATTTTCCCCTCACTGACCATGTAAATCACAAATCAATTTTCATTTAAAATGCTTTGACTACAGATTGTTGCTGAAAGCTTCTGAATTGCGCCTCAGCAATATGGCAGACCTTTAGTAAATCTTTTGGAAAGTGTCTGGCTGGAAACGGGAGGAAAAAAGTGAGATGTAATTTCTACAAAACAACTCAGGGCAAGTGGTCAAGGCATTTACCGGAAGCACGTTACAAGTGTTGAAATATCATGAAAACAATGGGGCAGAACGATCTATTAACATTGTAATTTTTATCACAATCAATACTGCACAACAAAAGAGGAACACTATTGATTGTTAGACTTAATCAATATATGTAACAATATTATATCTTAATTAAGAATATTAGTGTGCAGATACAAACAGGTTCAGGGACTGACATGTTATTAGATAAACAGCACAAATTGTAATAATTGCCACTGTAGCCTGTTTATGTGGTTTAATGGAATAGAAGCAGAAAGTCTAATCGGCTGTAGCTGAGATAATTAATGATGTTATTTTATGTTCTGTAAATAATCATTTATATAACTGGAAGCTATTATGAGAAAATGTCATAGATAATTACACAGTGTTTTATTGCCAGCTTAAGTCAAACCCATTTAAATAAATGCATTATACTCCCTATATACACAGTGCAAAAAGACAGTGTGTAATGTGGGGAGACGTTTTTGTAGGTTGTGTTTATAGCAGGAGGTTTGCAAAAAGCCTCCTTCAGTGTTTACCAGTGAGGGCAGATGTCAGGGTTTGCTGTGGAGGAGCAGACACAGCCACATCTGATTAACAATATTATTGTCCTCCTCCACACCGCCATAAAGACTCATCCTCCCCCCATTTCTTTGCTTTTCTTTCTATTTCAGGCTGTGTGGCTGTGTGCTGTCCTGTGGCATGGCTGAGCCAGAGTGACACTGCCACCATCCACAGAAACAAAACACGAGTCAAGAGCCACAGGGTTAAGACAAAGAGCACTACAGTGTCTTAAAAAGGCAGAAAAAAACCCCAGTAGTGCATGCATTTAAAACAATAATGCACTGTGCATGCAAACATACTGTGTATTCATTGTTATTTTTGTGCAATTATGAAATGTATGTAAGTTGAATCAAAAACAAATCATTAGCATGTTCGCAACAAGTGAAACACCGGGGGGTAAAATTTACTCACATCTCAGCTTCAAAACAGACATCAGAGTGTAAATCATGAGTCTCATGGGAGTACGTTTGTGTGTTCGTATGTGCATGTACAGTAAGCCGCACATAAGCCTGAGTGTAAATTGGTGTGTTTGATTCTAACCCGCTCAACGCTCTTCTGTACATTTTGATTGGTGATTTTTTTTCTTCTTTCCGTCGCCAAATTGTCACAAAGCCAGTAACCCCACACATTTCCAAGCTGCTTATTGAAGACAAACAATAAACCACTGGCAGATATCAATGGCAGAGATGAGAACCCGGGTGCCATATCTGCTGGGACTGCCTGGCGAACCTGTCTCTGCCTTCGCTTCATCTCCAGCAGCACCTCTCACTCTCAATTATTTGGCTGCTGTCACAACAAATCAATCAAATTACCGCTCTAGGACTGTGTGCAGCTGCTCCTATTGCACCGCTAGTTGCATTAGCTTTGAAATGTATGAGGTCTACATTTTATCACTGTTATTTATTTAATGCAGCTCTCTCCCCTGTGAGTCATCTTACAACCACAGCAAAGTTAAATCATTAAAGGACAATGTGGAATACATACTGCTTGAGAACACTTCAAATTAAACAGCGATGAGGGAGAAGGAATGGGTTTGGCCTCTATTGTGTTAAAATGGCAGATGTTGATGTGAGGAAATGTGGACTGCTTGCACTGGGTCCTCTTAATGCGCTCCTTTACTGGCTGAATGTGCTCACAAACAACTGCTTATTTCTTTTCTTATCCCGATATGATACAACAAATATACACCAGAGAAAAAGAATCTCACAATGAGCAACTAGTGGGGCTATAACAAGCCCAAAAAGAATGCTTGAAATTGTCGATCTCCAATAATGTAATGGGTGAGGAGACACAGCGGCATTCCCACAGCAGACAGAGGTTAAGTCAGTGGCCTGGCCCGGTGAGCTAACCTCTTAAAGGAGCAGCAGTCAGCTGAGGCAGAAGAGATACAGTCTGACATGTCTAACTAGTGTGGAAACATTTGGCTCTTTCCCCCAGGAGCCCACCCTTTGGAGATGTAATGAGCACAGTGATTTCCCTAATTTGTATCATACCAACACGCGCAACCTGCGAACGACAGCGCTGAGCGTTTTCATCTAAAAGGCAGACATGGCTTTGATTGGCACCGACACTGGGTCTCATTACTGCAGGTGAGTGGGAAGCCGACCTTTATCAGGAAGCTTGAGTGCTGTTTTGTGTTTCCTGTGGACGAGTACAGAGGAACAATGCTCTCACCTCACCATTAGAACTCGGCTCTCTGATGTGATGCACTGCCTAGCTTTCTGCTGAAAGCAAATAAGATGGGATATACTTATTAATATGAAAGAGTTCCCGTAAACTAGCTTCTTGCATTACTTTGAGTGTATCATAGATAAGAAGAAGAGACAGATGAGACTTTGCTCTGCCTCTTTCCATTGTGCATTACATGTACAATGCTTTGAAACATCTAGTTTTACATGTATGATAATCACGTTTTGCTTGTTATAAACCGATTAAAAACACAGCAGAACGTGAGGGTTGTATGTACAAAATACTGAGATGTTTTGTCTGCATCAGTCACACAAACTTATATTTGAAACTGTGAAAATTACATGTGATTTTTTAAATTCATTTCAGCCGTCAAATTTATAGACCTCTAGCATGACCCAACCTACTTTTTGCCTCTGTGAAGTCAGCTAGAATTGTGTGCACTCTGTCACAAAAGATAACTTTCTCCCTTGTTTAGTTTCATTGGGAATTTGTTTTTACTGCATGTTTGCAGGCATAAATCATTCTGACAAATAACCAGTTACACTTGTGCCTGTGTTTACTGAGTCTGCCACAAGATGCTGCTCAGTTTTATTTAAGCAAGCGCTCCAACTTTATAGCACAACCCCATTACAGTGATAGTTATTCATCACAGTCTGAGGGAGCTGCCCTCCTAAAGCTCACAGCAGTTCAGTCAGTTCCCTTCTGTCAACATGCATTCTTACACAGCGAGCTTTGATTAACACGATCAAATAGAATGATCAAAGCTGTTGTTGTTGCTGCCTGATTTTGGTTTGTACTTAATTTTTTGTCATTACTGCAGAATAAAAAATATAACTAATATATAAAACAAACATGGTCTCAAATACCTTATCCTGTTCTAATTCAAATTAATGAAATATTACATTTCAGCAAAAGGGAAAAAGTCTGTAGAGTGTGACGCTAAAAGCATGCTGGCTTTCATGTTAAGACTAGTATTTCTCCATCTTCACAACCCTATTCCCCAAGACAAACAGCCTTATTAGCTGGTCATTAGCCGCCTCATTACATTTAAATACAGCCATTGGCTGGGCTCCTCTTGCAGTCTCATTACAGTGCCTCACAGTTGTCTTCTGTCTGATCTGACGCTAATTAGCTAGCAGCGTGAGTGCTGTAAAGCACACTTGCTCCTGAGGTCGTGAAATGAGCTGACTGCTCCCCAGCGACAGCACGGCGCTGTATTATATGTGTGATTAATCAAGCCTGGAGACCCGGAGGGCCTGGAGAGAAAAGTGAGGGGGATGCGGGGGCAGAGGCCAGAGTTGCAGTTGTCTGACAGAGGTGCTGTGCCAGCAGGCCTCATTCAGCGGAGCTGTGATGAACTCAGACAGGGGAGAGTGGAGGAGCGCCGTGTGGCCAGAGGGGCCTGGACACAGTCAAGACATTTAGCTTCACTCGTGACTTGTGTCACTTTCTCTCCACGGAGGTCCCTTCAATGCATCCCCTTCAGATAAGAGGACGTGCGAACAGGCAGTCTGTCAGTCCACATGCTTAAAAAAGATCTGCCACAGAGGCATTTCTCCAGAATATTTTTTTGCTATCTCTCATGGATGCGGAATTTTATCAGGACACTGAATTCCAAACTGTCTGTTAGGTTTTTATGGCGGTGGACAATATGGATGACAGAGAGGTGTTTATGTTGTACTGACACCACGACAATGTGTTTGTCGATCAGTTCATCAGATCACTGAGGCCTCTGGGTTATCCCTGATGCACCAGGAGGAAGATCTGTTGAAGTGTGAGTCAGACAAGCCTGCTGGGCCCATTATCGTTCACTACTGACGGATACATTGAAGGGTTTCACTAGATAGATGTGGGTTTATTAAAAGCTCTGCCCACAGCGATGGGTGCTGTTATTTATGCATGTTTGTGTCCATTAGGCTCCTACCTCCACATTTCCTCACTCAGGGCATCTGTCCATCCATTTCCTCACATGAAGGGAGCCTTCCCTGCACTTTGTGCTGCACTGGCATTATTGTAATCTCCATCCTAAAAACACACTGCTTTACATGTAGCCTGGCATCTTTTTACATTAGTGCGCCTCTCTCATCCAAGATTTATGACTGACGGTTTCTCCATCCATCCCTCAATCTAATGGTATAAAAGAGACAATGTTTTAAACATTAAAATGAAAACCATTTACAACTATGATCAAAAGAGAACACTTGAGCATTAAGTTTAAAAGGCAAGGATAAGTACAGCCATGTGGATGGACAGATGAGGTGGAAAAGAGATAAAAAGTAAAGTACAGTGCACTCTTATGCACAGGAAAGAGGCATAAAGTGCTTTTGCGCTGCGCTGCAAAACGCTGACCTGTAATTAATATGGTTGTTCCTTCGGGCAAGTTGAGGATAGCTTTTTGGGATACAAACCCCTAAAGGAATGCTACCTGGTCAGGAGCTTTGTAAAGCATTTTAGTAAAACAAAACATATACCTGTTTCGTTTCCTAAAAATAAATGTGTAACAAACTTTTTCGGCAATATCTGTTTCGTCATTCATCATCACTAACATTTCATAGTAAATACATTGGTTCGTGCTCCATTAATAACAAAGGATCTACAGAAAATCATTCTGTAAGACCAGACAATGAGAATAAAATGTATTTAAGTTTTAGTATGATTGTGTTTTCTGAGCAAATGAAGATGTGTTACAACATCCATCTTTTTCTAGAGAGGGTGAATTCCCTTCTGTTTTGTCATTTTTCATATACTGCACCAAGGTATCGTGTTGCCCCTATTTTGTCATGGAAATTAGTTTTATGGTAACTGAATGTCTACATCGCCCTTGTTCTTACCTTGCAGGTTCTGGAGGGGGAGTGTCATGATGCCCCCTGCAGCAGCAGCAGCCACCAGGCTCTGGATGTTGGCTGTGGGTAGGGAGAGGACCAGGCCCTGCTGCCCGCCCAGGTGTCCGCCTGCATTGAAGGGGATGAGGATGGGCTGGTTCATGCCTGGAGCTGCCCCAGACATTACACCGCCTACTGCATTAGCCAACTGCTGTGCCACCAAGAGAGACTGCGGGAGACACATATACGCACAATCACACAAAAGTACACATGTGTCAATAACTGTTGATATAACACGTATGAATATACTTACAAATACATGGTGCTCTTATATAATGCATTTCTGAGCACCAAAACCATTAATAACATTCAGAAACTTTGCCATTTTGTTCTTGTGTGTCATTAAAAAAAGCTTTAACAAAACTATCAAAACACCCTGTTAAACTGATGAATACTTTCATTTTTTCATATACCGAGACAGAAGTGAGAAGTGGCAGGAGGAATCAATAGGCAGACAAGGTCAGCAGACTATGTGGTGAATCAGATGTCACTGTATTACAACTCAGTGTGTTAATGAATGCTGTTGTTTTGCTCCTGACTTGTGTGCTTTGCTGTGTCACAGACTGACAGAGATCAGATCCAATTTTTCTTTCACGGAGATGCAGAGTGATTTATGTTTCATCCCAGTGAACAAATCCCTGGTACCTGAAATACAGTGCTGTTCAAAAAAATGTATCAGTACTTTACTCTTTTGATGAGGCATATAACACATCAGTCTCGTCTCTTCATGTATCCATTCATTCATATTAGTTAAAGTGGAATTGGTGCAGTCATACCCACAGAGGAAAAGATATGTTATCAGACGTATCGCTCTGAGATATTTTGCACAGCAGATCTCTTCAAATGTATTTTCCAAGGAAGTGGGTTTGGATATACACCAACACATTTTTCATCGAGAGCTTTGAGTCAGAAGTGGGAAGGTTTGTATCGTGGCTGAAAACACAGTGAATGGCATTTTAAATTTCATTCATTCTGATAAAACCTCTTTTTTTCACGTGAGGTCCAAGTTTGAGCATGTCAAAATGAATTTACACAGGAGGAATGAGACAGGAGACATTGAAGGTGTAAAAAAAAATCCAATAAAATGTTGCCTTAAAACTGACTCTCGCAGTGCAATCCAAATTTGGCGACATCGTTTTAGTGAGTAAAAAGCAGATCAATGATACAATATGTAGATATTCCCATTTAAAATTTTGGTTTGTGGGTCTGTCCAGCCCAGATGCTGAGTGTTGGTCTTACTGCCTCCATTTACAAACCTGTGCCTAAAAAGAAGATGCATGATTGTATTCTGCTATTGAGAGACTTCTACCTCTTGCTCACAGTCAATCATATGTATATTGTTGAAATAAAAATACAAATAAAGTTTATTTATGTAGCACTTTTCACAGAAAGAATTCACACAATGCTTTACAGTAAAATCAGAAGGATACACAGACAAAGACACAGCCACATAAACAGGCATAAAAATATAAATGTAAAAGAAAATTGTCATAAAACCCATACCTAACTCAAGAAGAGTTTATAAATGTCGGCTGGCTTCACCTTTTTAAAATACAAAGAGGCCAATGTGCGCTCTATGTGGGATTTGCTCAAAAATAAAAGAAAGACGTCTTCCTTTGCAAGGGAGTGTTTGGACAGTGCCAATGTAACAGAGTCATGTTTGTGTATGTTAGTGATTGAACTGCTTGTTTTATTTGTCTATTAGTTGTTGACTAATCTCAGATTGTCTTTCATTTGTGGATTATAAAGCCAAGTACATTTATTCAACATTGTGTAATATGTGTATTATATTTTGTTTGTATTTGACAACAGTACATGTGTGTCTTTTTCAAAGCCTGACAAATGTCAGATATTCAGTGCAGGGTTTCTGTGGGTCCTTGAAAAGTCTAAAAATGTAGCAGAATGTTAGGTTTCATTTGTGAGTTCTAGAGGTGAACCTGAAGATTGTAACCACCTGCTGTAAAAACATGATGGCACCACAGTGCACACTCCATGAAAGGTGACCTACTCTTTCTGTAGTTATAAATGTCTCAATCTAAGAAAAAAAAAAACCAAAGTTTGCTTCTAGGTGATAATACAATAACGATAATATATTTTTAATATTATATTCATGCAATCTTCTAAATCTTCCAGGTTTAAATATTAATTTGACAGCTCTAAAATGACTGGAAATAGAACTTAGTTGAAGTCTACTCATAGTAACTTGAAGACTACAACACCTTCCGCAAGAAAACACTCATTTGGAATGTTGAGTACAAAAGCATTAGACTCACATGGGGTGTCAGAAAATATAAATCTGCTGTAAAAAAAATTCTACAAATGCCTGCTATCACCTGAAACTTATCAGTATTTCTCATACTGAATTCTGCCCTATAGTGGTCCTAAACAGGTCTTAAACAGTGTTAAATTTAACCCTGCAGAATGTGTGAGATTTCATATACAGCGTTTATAGTTTTGTTTTGTTTTTTGTCAGTGGTTTAGAAATGTAAATGTTGTGACATTTTGTGATGTACTTCTGTAAGTTTCCCCTTTGGATCTGAAGCTGAACATTTTCCGGAGCCCCTGGTTTAAAACTGAATTGTTTGGAATAAAATAATAGAAATGCGATGTCAGTTTGTGTTGAGTCCAGAGTAAAGTAGCCTTTAGATGTTGCTAGGTAAGCCTGGCTGCACTGTGTCGACTCCACCACTGTGACTAAAGTTCACAAGCCTTTAACTTCAATTGTCAGCTATCTGCTTCTGTTTTGCATTGGCGTGTCTGCAGCTTGCACAGGATGTGGAGCGGGCTGGCTGGTGCGAAGACTCCACCATACTACCAAGCCCGGTGCTCCTAGGTGACAGGCGTGTCACTGTGATAACCCTGCATGGCACAGAAAGCCTGCACCCACTTCGACATACATGCGATCACAGTTTAAAAGGTATGAGGTCATGTAGGTTTAAAGCCACAAAGCATGGAGAGATCTGTGGGGAAAACATCTTCACTGAAGGACCGGTGAATACCTTGCTTGTATTTCTCAACTGCTAAAACAATAAAAAAAAATAGTATGAAGACATGATTGCTGTTGGCAGTGCTCTCTCTCTCTCTCTCTCACTCTCTCTCTCTCTCTCTCTCTCACACACAGTGAAGGGTTTCTCTTCTCAACATTTGCTTTGATTCACAACAACAGTGCATAACAAATGACAATATCTGAAGCTTCTGAGAGCATTCAAAATGACATTTGCCATTAACGTTAAAATGAATTAATAATTCGGAGCTCATGGAATCCTCAAAGGACAATAACAAAGGCGACCTGTTTGTTAGCTGCAAGTGACACATGTTTAATCTTGGTTTTAAACTAAATTTAATCTTGAATCGAAGCAGCGTATAATCAAAGACACCCTTTGAACATTTCATCTCTGAGTCAAACAAAATGAGATTGCCAGGCTTGACAGCAAAGACAGCCTCACATAGAAGGGAATAACATTAAAAGACAATTCCACAATTATCAGATGTAGCCCTGATTTATTTATCATTACAGGCAGCTTTGGACAAGTAGGCAGCTGTTAAGCATAAAGGCAGCTGCTGGGAGAAAACACTTCAGAATGTTTTTAAGCATGTTAGAGCTCTTGGTGTTTAGGCTGTTTCTTGTGCCAGTTTAAGACTGATTAAAATCTTCACCAGAGGTACAAACAGCACACATACAGTACACACATCAAACTCTGTGATGGGAATATATTACATGTAATTAGCTCTACTCCACTTGCACAAAACAAGCACCGGCAGTGAGTTTGTTAAAAGAATCCCTACTATCACTTATCTAGATTTCCAAACAGTTCACCTTCTGCTTTTGTCGGTTACTCTCACTCCTCTTCTCCATAGGTGTTGTAGGAAAGCAGCTATACACTGCTTGGCAGGCCTGACAGCTGAGCGTTGAGAAGTGGTCTCCCAGGGGCCACACAAGTACATAACCTGGGTGTGTGTTGGGATCTGGACGGGGAAGCAGCCCCGCTCAGGACTGGATGTGGTACCAAACCTCTCTGCCCATCAGGGGAGAATAGGCCTTTCTATCTGCTTGGCAGCTCTGGCACTGAGAAATTGCCCATAATCACCCAGATAGCAGACTTTTGTCATCCTAACTGCGAGTGGGAAACAGAAGGAAGGTGGATTCATGTTGGGTAAACTACCATCGGATAATGGTTGTTCGAACAATATCCGGCTCTGGAGCGAGAATCTATCAAAACATATTGATCCTGGAACAAGAGAATTGGGTATGGCATGCGGAGCGCCTTTGTTTCTGAAAAGTGTTAGCTTCACAGAGACTGTACTGACAGCATTAATATATTAGATGGTGACTGTTGAGAGCCGCCTGCTGAGGCTCAGACTCTAACAGCTGCCTAGTCGAGATGCTTTCCTTTTCGTGTTTATTTCTTATCTATTACCAACACAGTGCCTTTGACCAGCAAGGGTACCTGTAATCAGAAAATTGGTTTAATTAAGCCTATTCTTTATTTCCACTTATAGAAGATTGCTTCTTTCAGTGGGAATTTCTTGCACTACAAACCTGCCGAGTAAAACTAAACAGCTCTCCTCCCCTCACGTTTCATCTTTTGTTTATCCTGATAAGGACTGACTGTCATTGAGTAAAACTGAGTGCAGAGAGAATGGCCTTATTAAAGAGGGTGGAGGAAACCTGGCGCTCTGTCGAGTGTTAAGCGGTGACATTGAGCAACACTAATGAGATAGATGTTCATTAAACATCGCCGAGCCACCAGGCCAATAAATCCAATCAGATAGGACAATGCCTGATTGAGCTATTAGCAGGGCTGCAGGCTCAGGCTCTTTGCTCCCCTGCTTGTTTTGACAGGACCTGTATTGTCAGCTCATTAGTGCCACAACTCAATTACATCTGAAGATGATGTGCAATGACAAAATACTTTACTAGCTCACATTTCAGCACAGAAATGACTGTGCAGCATTCAAAAAGGGCATTTTATGTTTCCATTTTCACTCACAAATTTAACCTACACTGTAAAAATGTTAATATAAGCAATGTATTGGAGTATTTTCACAATTAAATCTATTACGGCGGGGTGAGGGTTAACACAACTGAGTTTGTCATCAGTGTGACTGAGCAAGTTTTTACACAGCAAAGGTCAAGTTCATTTATTCATAAGTTTAAATACACCTTTAGAACAAAAAATAATCTGTATATCTTGGAGGCAAAACATTTCTTTTCAACAAGATTCAAAACATTAGTAAAAAATAAAATTGAGTGAGCTGTCAAAACAGTCTACACCAAGAAACAAGGTTTCCTGAAAGACTGGTAATAAGTACATAGCCAATGATAGTTTCTGTTTTATATCTACTTTCTTGTGTGTTTGTATTCTGTTATAAGTTTATCTTGGCTATACCGTAGCTTACAGTTTGACATTCTGTTGTTGCTTTATATTTCTGAGTATCCTGATTTTACTTTGTCTGTCAAATCACTCTGTAAACTGTTGAAGTACATAATAAAATATATGAATAATATTACTATTATCATTAATGAAAGGCTGTTTTTGACACCTTTAAAATCTTGCTGATCTGCCCTTCTTTCAAGGAGACTTAGCCCAACCCCTGTAAGTGTGAAGAAATGAGGCACAGAAGATACATTGTTTTTTTTTTTAACAGCACATTCGCCAAATGAAAAGGGTAAAATTACCTCTGCTGAGACTTGAGTATCCCAATTCAAATCATTTCACTTTTATACAATAAGGTGATTTAATGATAATTATTTTTCACTGCATACTAAAAACATGAAAGAATGCTGTGGGACATTGCACTTACCTCATCCATGAGCATTTCAGTTTCATTTATTTTCTTGCTAATTGTAATGTGAAAATATACAACCTGTCTGTTTTGCAAAATAAATAATATAACAACAGTAGTTGAATACTATGTGAAAGTATAGTTCTTATTCAAATAACATGAAATTCAGCAACGCCCAAGACTACACAACAGCCTATGCCCGCTAGAGACCAAGTTTAGATTAAGTCAGTGCTTCAATTTCAGTTCAGTTTTAGCAGAATAATGATTGAACATCTTAAGCTTGGACTCAGTCAGAGTCACTCACCTGTGGACCCATGGGGTATCCTGGGTGGGACTGACCGAGTTGACTCTGTTCAGAAGGACTGCTGCTGACATCAGACTGGACCGAACCGTCACGAATCCCTGGGAGAGCAACAGGCAGAGAAAACAGAGTAGGGAATGAGAGATGATCCACCTCACCGTGTACCGGCACAAACAAAACAACGCGGTACGCTGCGATATTACAACACAGAGTGTCGTTTGGAGCAAAGCAAAGCAGTTGGGAAAGGGGGGGAATTTGTATTTAAGTGCTTTATCAATAACCGCAGTAGCACTGAATAAATTACCAACCAGCGCAGAGGCTCATTGATGGGGGATGATGCATACTGGCGGGTCCCGATGGCCTAGATTAGTGCTGAGAGATGGAGCTCCACCACAAACGCTGGGGCCATATTATTCAGCCATTTACATCACTGAGTATCACTCATCTAAACCCACAGCCCCCCCTTCATTCGAAGCCTGCAGCTACGAGACACAATTAGACCTGTTTGCTGCTAGGGCAGAGTGGAGCGGAGCAGACAGGGACATGATAATAAGCTTGCTGATGGCTGCGGGGAAAATAAAGGACACTGACAATTGGATATCACAGCAATCCCTATCTTACAGAATCTCTCAACAGCGCACAAAGTGTGGGCCGCTCTAAAAGGCGGCTTTGACCTTCACCCTATGACCTCAATGATAGTGAGATCACATGACGCCCTAGTGTTGACACAAAGGCTTGTTGAGTGCATGGACTCGCAGGAAGAACTGTCAGAAAAATGGAAACAATTCTGAGAGGTCTTTCAGCAAACTGAGACAATTACAGTGCTGTACACAACTACTGTATTATTAGTATTTTATAAAAAAGAAGAGACTGCTGATGGATAGAGATTAGCATGAAAAACACTGTAAATTTGATGAAAGACACTCATACAAAAACGCTCCACTGACAAATATCTAATACGGCACCTGATCAGACAATAATCATTTTTAATACTCTAAAAATTAAACTACATCAGCCAAATATCTACTAAATAAGCTTAAAGCAAATGATTTTCATGAACATACTTGAAAAAGTGGGTTGACAAGAGTGAGACTGTCCACTGATTCACCTCATTCAGACGTGCCAATGAAAGTTTGACACCTCAGCAGATCTGTGAAAGTGCCTTTTATTGATGCCAACAGCCATGCTTTGCAACATTAGCCTTATCCTCGGTAAACATGTCTGTCTTCATTCTTAATGCATTCATCTGATGCTTTTTTTGTATTATTATTATTATTTTGGTGACCCATTAAGATATAATTTGTTTATTTTATATAGAAATGCCTGCTTGGAAACAATTTGTCACCAGCGCTGCAAGTTTTCTTCCTTCCTTCTTTTCTGCTTGGATAATTTTTTATCTGCTTCTATTTGGTTTTGACAGAAGTCCCATCTGATCAGAACTAATCACTCCTTTCTACTCACTGTAGCAAATGTGCCTGCCCATATACACTGACTCATACAGATCAGATAAATTAGAGATTTACTTCATCTACATTTTTGTCTGAAAATGCCAAAATGTGTTATTTTGAAATTCTAATCCATTCTTAATATTTGTATGCTTGTTTTGCTGTAGCTAAGTTGATGTCAAAAAAAAACATAAAAGAGTGTTGCAATTAAAACCCATAAACTACTCTCTCTATAAGTGTATGAGAATATCTTTTTCAGTGCATTTCAGGAGATAAAAGATTTAAGTATAAACGAGCACCTGCCACTACTCTATTTATATGATTTAGACTTATATAAAAGGAGCAATTTGACCATTTTACAAAAGCATATACCATGTCATCATAAATATGACTTGAATGATGTTATGATATAAAAACCCTTTCATAAATATAGGTTTAACTATACTATCTTATTCATACATACCATTTCTTCAGATAAAAGTGGATTTTATAGATAAAGCCAAACAAACTATGTGGAAATTGTGTTTGAAGGCCACTATAAGTTGAGTTAAATCAGTGGAAATGTGATTAAATGAAATACTGTAGTTTTGAATAGTGATGAATTGTGTCTGTTTTCACAGATGAATAGAGGTTTTTGTTAAACATACAGGACATGCATTGGTTTCCAGTCCATTTATAAAAGCTTTATATAAATGTACTGTTGAATAGCCCTACCAGCCAGATCTCATTGCCTGTCAAGTATATTTATGCATTGAATTTAAAACTCCCCTGCGCCAACTAAAATCATTTCATCTTTACATAAAATCCAAATAATTGGTGAATGGCATGACCTAACAAATGAACCTCAAGCATTTGATGGTTGATGTGAAAGCCCAAGGGGAAGCCTGCTTTTCTTGCTGGTTTCTACCTCTGGCTGACTGGGCCTGCTTCTCAATAAAGGTCCACATCCTCTCGCTTATCAAACTCAGAACGCAGTGCTTATTTTGACAAGCCAGTCTCTTTTCAGCAATTATTTCACCCATTATGGATCATGTTGTGCACAGCCCCGCCCTGCACACTCAGTATCTAGAATTAAGATCAATCTGAACATACAGCAAAGATCTCCTGTGTAATTTCTGATTTATTTGAAACATTGGACAGTGAATATTATGCGGTCATAAATTATTTCACTAAATTTGATTGAAAGTAAGGATTCTAAGTAGTTAATTCTAACTTCTAACATTATTAAATAAAAGTCATTTATTTGTTCCACACTTGAAGTGTTTGGATTTTCATTTACACCATCTCCACCACAATCTCTAAGGCAATTTGTATAAATGCAGCTGCTTCTGTGTGATAAATCACCCAGCAG
Source organism: Sphaeramia orbicularis (assembly GCF_902148855.1). NCBI lineage: Eukaryota > Metazoa > Chordata > Actinopteri > Kurtiformes > Apogonidae > Sphaeramia > Sphaeramia orbicularis. The sequence continues at coordinate 13,175,354 of NC_043976.1, read as the reverse complement.
TGATACTGAGCAACTTTTGTGCCAGCTAATTATTTGTCATCATAACATAATAATGATGCCAATTAGATTAATAATGCTCAACTAATACTAAAAGAATAAGACTTTATAACATCATCGCATCAAAAACTGCTCCAGACAATATGGCTTGTGATGACTGCAGTTAAGATATTGGTTGTGAATAATGTATTCTATCTGATAAACAGTGTGGGAGACTTACTGAATACCGATTCCTTGATGCCTCTCATTGCATCATTTCACAATAACTTAGAAAGGATTCATCCCCTTGCAAATACCTGTAACGTTAACACGTTTATCGCCAGTGAAGAAATCGATAATAAATAAATACACATGCACATCTTTTCCCAAAGGATTTGTGTAATTTCTTTAACTAAATTAAATAGCTGACAGGAGAAATATCCAGGGAGTCAATCTTCAATTCTTTTTTATTACTAGAATCTTTGGGTATGTTTTACTTTTCTTATCTAAAAAATCTACTTATCCAATGCCAATGATTCTTAAATGGATTTACAGATGGAGATTAATACTGTATGGAGGAAAAATATCTCGATCAAAACCTTTACTAAAAAGAAAGCCCTTTGATGCCGTGATTATACGCAGGGCACACAATGGATAAAATAGAGTGAATGGACGTATTGATGTGAGGAGAGATGAAAGAAGAGGCCAAACGAATGAAAGAACAGGCGACGCACATTCAACATAGCTTTACATTTATCTAGGACATTCAAGCTCCATCGCTTTTTTCAAATTTTCTGAGCACTATAATCGCTGTCGTAACTATAGAGTTGCTGTTAAATAACAAAACAGCTCTTTGTTTTGCAGTTTTTCATGGCCTTGAATTTAATTTATTGTCTGATTTCAAGTTAAGGAGATTTGCTTAATTATGACAACAGTAATATACTCATTCTGACAGCGATACTATATTTCCAATCAAACAACCTTCTATGTGGCTGAAATAATGATATTTATTACAGAGCACAGGGTGCAATTTGATGTGACTTATGTCATGAAAATATTGCCAATATCCACCACTATATAAATTCTCTTTCATTGATCACCAAAGTGGCCACTGGAGAGCGACTTTCAATGCCACACAAGGGCTCTCTGTAGTGTGTGTGCGCTGAAGGGAGGGCAAAGAGCTATATTTATTTGACTTTATTCGGGCCTGTCTTAATGCAGGGTGCCCCAAGGACTAGTCCACAAAACAATTAGCCTGGATTTCATAAAGCAATCAGCATGCCACCTTGTCTAATGCAACAGCTTCATACATTGACAGTCTGAATAAAATGGGTGTTATTGAAAGCTTTGTGTTCATGTTAGCTTTCGCCTCAGTGCATTTATGAATCAATTTCTGCCCATAAAAGAAGCTTTAACACTTAAGCTATTTTAGTGGAAATGCATTATGTAAGTTGTCAAATGTACAAGAGAGGCCTGGCAACGATTCAGGCTATTCAGAATGAACAGCCAACTCCCATTTTTATAATGGTCCTTTTGAAAATGTCTGGCTGAGTGCATGTGTTTGCTATTAAGCCGCTGTCAATCATTTTTACACTGAAATCTAATCTATATAAAAAGATTTCACATGTGAGTATGTTTAAAAAGACTGGAGATCATAAGTTAATTACACTCTTAATTGTAATATAGTAGTGAATTATCACTTGAGTGGTAATTATGATGCAAAATCAAGTGAATGGTTTTCATTACAGCAAAACATTTTTGTTAGACAAGGATGTGCAAACTGTTGAGGCGTAAAGGATAGGCCCAAATAAACAACAAGCCACATCATACACAAGGTTTAATTCCATCAATACACAGTCAATTGTCCCGGATTGTCGGAGCATTGATTTTGTTAATACCACTTGAAAAGTTGATGTGGCATTGGAAAGAACGAAGAGAGAGACAGAGAGAAGTGAAGTGAGACAGATCATTTCACTTTCATTTTTCTATCTAAAGCTGCCTTAAAGTGCAGACTGGAGTCCAAAAACTAATGTCACAGCTCTGAATAGAAAAAGCACAGCCTTTAATACGCAGTGTGTGCTTTATAGTGATTTACTTAACTCCTTGTAGAATGCAAGAGAGCCAAAATCACCAGTGATTTAGCTCAGTGTTTCATTACTCCCACCAAAGCCCTCAACAATAACACAGGGCATAATCTGCTGCCAATAACTCCAGGTGCTCTTAGTCAGATGGCTCCCACTGGACCTGCAGGGAAGTAATACTCTGTTTAGAGGCTGGGGTGGAGAAGCTGCTAGGGATAGGTCAATAGTATTTCTGGGGATAAAAAACCACCAGAGACTGACTTTTGAGTGGCTGCCTGTAACACTATTAGCTACATTATGGCTACTGTCGGCGCTGCAGCTGCAAGGAGAGCTGTCATTTCCTTAATTAAGAGCCCAGTGCAGGGCAAGAGGGAGAAGAGGCCACGGCAATCTCTCTAGGCCTCCAACATTAAAGCTTGATTCGTCGTCACGTAAGGGTGTAGACCTTACAGGGGGGAAAAAATCTATCTCATTCATTATTCGGGCACAAAGTGGAATTATGGAGTTAAGGAATTACATAGGAGGTGGTGCTGTAGAGTGTGGCGAACAGAAAGGATTTTACACCTCAGCAGTTCTGTGACTATTTCTGAGATGATTGTTAAGCCAGAAGCAGTGGAGGGAAGATTCAGAGGACGGAGGAAGTGCAAGAGGAAGGACAAGCAGAGAGGAAATGGGGTAATAGACGTCTTCACTGACAGGAGGTTTTAAAACATAAACAACAGAAAATAGTACACTTCAGTTTGTAGTAGTAAACCCCAAGGTTCCGAAGAATGGATGGAGAATAAGCATGCAAATGATGCTCGTAGCTGTAAGGGCCTCTGCTCCAACACTTATGCTCTCAGCCATGGTCACAGGTCGTCACCGAAAGCCTCTTTGACATGAGAGTGCTCTGCTCCAACTCTTACCTGTCTCTGCCTTGATGCTGGAGTGGAGATGGAAGCAGCATGAGCACAAAAGGGACCAGAAGGAGGTAAATTGGTGAGAAGAGGCAATGCCCATTTCAAAGGTCAAGAAGGAGAAATGGAGTGATGGAGCGATGGGAGAGAAAGATGGAGCAGGGAAGAAGTATAGAAGAGGAGGTGGAGGGGGAGGGTGGAGGGGGGGTGCTTTTGTGTTGCATCCTCACAGGGGACTTGGGACACTTTGCACATGAGCACATCTGTTATGAAGCGTTCTCCTCATTCCCAAAGCAATGTCAACCTGATTAGCTCAGGGTTGAAAGAGGCAAATAACAATACAAATTATTCTTCATCCTTTTACAGCCATCAGCAAAGGCAGGATGGTGAGATGGACACTAGCTTTGGAGAGCTGTAAGCCTTTTAGGAGATGCCTGCTTCACAATTCTCCTCCTCCTAAATTGCTTAAATGATATTTGTGGTAAATAGGATTCTGGCGCCTGCAGCCTACAACCCCTTCGCTGAAAAAAAGCCTCCTCTCAATCAGTGTTAAACACTTGTGCTTTGTCTGTATGTACTGTCTATCCAAGAGCTTTATGACGAGCGTTCAGTGTTCTCAAAAAAAGATCAGAAACAAGTCATTTAAAGACCTTGGAAAGTAGAGTTTTACGGACCAAATGATTAATTAAAAAAAAAAAAAACCTTTTACTTGTACAAAAACGACCAATGTTAAATTGTTCAAAACTGCAATTGAAAGTGAGTGAAAGGTAAAATACCATTGCCTTTTATTCTTTCTAAGTCATGTTGTCCATTACTGTATTGACAAAAGATTAATGGACCATTATTTCTGAGAACTTTCAGAATTTTCAGAAATGACATTCTTGATGTACCACTGTTAAAGTGAGTGCATTTTGGTACTTGTTTTATATCACCGTTAAATAAATAAATAATAAATCAGTTGATCATATATGTATACACTGTAGGTACTTTGACAAAAGTGATGTTAGTTCATGAAAATAACCGTAAGTGCTGCCCTACTACTGACCTTCAGACTAACAAACTGTAATGACAATAAAACCTTTTGGATTTTTTTTTTTTTTCATCCTGTGATGCATCTGGTCAAGTGCAGGACATTTAGAAGTAGCCAGTGGGGTGTGAGGGCAGTACAGCATTGTGGTGTGTGTCTGTCTGTGTGTGTGTGGTGGGGCTAGACACCCACATGTCATGCCTGACACATCAGCGTGGGTCCCCCAGGCTATCCTACACTAATGCTGCCTATGTCCCACTTTCTACCCCTTGCCCCTCAAGGCCTCCTCTGCTCCCCCCTCCTCACCCATTCCTTCTGTCATAGAGGTATAATAACAATGGATCACACAAACACCGCAGCATAGACTCAATCACTATAGGATCACATCAGGTGATAGAGGCCACACAAGAGTATATCTTAACTTCTGTGACGCTGAGCTAAACAGAGTTCATCGAGGACTGAGTTTATCTGGAAAAAGGCCTGTGTTAGTTGTTACGGTATTCCCACTGTTGCTGTAATATTTGCAGAACTGAGTGGGTACAGGTGGAAACAAGCAAATAATCATGTAGTATAAAAGACAAACCACCCCTCCCCTCCCCTCCCACCACATTATTCTGGTGGAGCAGACAAATAGTAGAAGGAGGGACGTCAGGAAATAGTATTGCTTTGAAGCCCATAACTCTATTCTGGAGAAAAGAAGCATCACAGTGTTATTCCACATCCTCAGATATAAAGGGAAAAAACGTAATAACTTCTCGATAGCCTGGATCTCCACTGCCCTATACTACCTCCCCCCTCTGCCCACCTACACCCCAGCCTCATCCACCGTACACCCACTTCTCCTGCCTCAATCTTTGGTTTCAAAGGAAGCGAATCAGCCAGAAGGACAGAAGGTTATGCATTAGTACTGGTCATTGCTCAAAGAGCGAGCGTTATAAATAATAAAGGCTTGTGAAGGACACAAGGGCTGTGGGATGCATCTCTGGTTCACGCCACACAAGTCAAAGACAAGACTGTAATTTCTATTCCGAAAATGTGACCCTTGCAGCTTCAATTACATCTCAACAACACTAACCGTGTCCGTGCCAGGAGATGTGATGCCTCTTTGTTAGCTCTACATGAAAGGCTTGCTGATATTGGTTATAGAGCGTATGCTACACAACATGTAGGTTTTTGAAAATGATTTTCCAACTTAAAGAGAGTATATAACTAAAATACATGCATAGCAAAATCCAATTTATTTTCCCCACAGCTGTCTACCTACAGAACTTATAATGCATTTTCACTTTCTAGTCGAGGCAAAAATAATCCTGTTAACTTTAAATATAAAAACAATGTGGAGAATGATATTATAAGTTATTCTGAAGTTCAATGTGATGCTCATAGTTATTTCCGAGTATCAAAGCGTCTGTAAAACCTGATGACCTTTGCATCTATTTTCATGAAAAACAAGATAGTCTTCTGCCTTTTGCTCATCCTTCCTCCACATCCTCTATGTCACGTAGTGGCTGTGTTGCTGTAGCCATGGGCACTGTGGGCCCATTAGCAAATGTATTACACCTGCTTTATAGGCATGCATTAAGCTTGTTTTCAAGTTTGCGCAGACAGCCGAAATCCCCATAATGAGATCCACCTCCTGGGGAGAGACTTGTTCCCCCTCGGTCTCCTTTATCCCCTCTTATTTACTCAGCGTGGCCCATTCAACACTGGGTTTGCGCCACTTTATTACTTAACCTCACCACATAACATTACGAGGCTCTTTGCATCAGCAAGCAGTCTATCCCACCATGCATCCTGCTCACTAAGCTGATTACACAAAAATAATAAGAACTCGTGCCTCCAGCGGTGTGTGCGTGTCTCTTTGTGGGTCTGTGTGCAAAGTGAATTTTGAACCAAAGACAGTAGCAGTCTACATAATATATACCAGTACTATTAAGTCTGAACTCAACTCCAATTTTAAAATGTTAATATACAGTACAAGGAATTAATGTATGCTAATATTTTAAATTGCAAATGTTTTAATATACTTCACCATGGTGAAGAATTACTAGAAATATATAGACATTAATCTTTGATCATATACTGTATAGAGTATAGAATTAGCTTTTTCTGATTTTTTTTAAAGTAAAAACTAAAACAAAACCCTGTTCTTTTTACCTTAAATAGGTTTGGACATAACTCTGCACATTCAGAAAATAAATTCTACATACTTACATATATACATTTTAGCTGAGTATGACCTGAGCTAACCTGGACGACATTCATTTGTATAATTTAGTCAACAATATTAATAAGTAAAAACAAAGATATAATAAGCTTAGAAAACATTGAAGCGAGGCGCAACATTAAAGTATATGTGACATTCAAGGTAGACTTTTTGTTTTGAATGACCCCCAAAACCATGAATCAATGAGAGATTCATTTTGTTCTTTTGGGGAAGGAGGGGTCTCTAGGTGACCTTTGTGAAAATGTTCCACCATTTTGGCAGAATCCGTATAAGTGCAGACCATTTCATGTAGACAGTAAGTGTATGAAATGAGTGCTCCTGTCGTTCCAGCCTGGCTCTCTTTGACAGCATGATGATAGAAGCGTCACATCCTTGGGAGAGTAAATGCAAACTGACAAGAGATGAGCCTTTGGTTGCTGAATATAATACCGAATTGTGCTCTGAGTGTCTTATTATCTTGTCTGTTGATGTCTGAAAGGGGGAGATTTGCTTGAGAAGAGAAGACAGAAACTGTACGCATCCAACACCATCTCGTTCTTTGAAAAAAAAATTGCTTGCCCTACTAACCACAGCTTTCCCACCTAATGTCCACTTCTACTTGGAATAAATACAAGGCGGCAGGATGTTTGTGGTGCCTCGTAGCCCCTGTTAGCTGAAGTGGAAGACTATTTGCACAGGCAAGCTTTTAGGAGGAGAACGACCCTTTCACCACTGCAGTAATGTGGTGGGTGTAGAAGGTGGACAATTTACTGTAGACAAACATGACCACTACTGTTATTGCCTCCCAGTGACTTCTTCTCATACTGGCACAAACTCTTATATACAGTATTAGAGCACTGAAACTAAAGTCATGCATCAACTTTGCAGAACAATGTCAACATTTCCTGAAATGACAGTGAAGGTTTGCAGCTATGCTTCTTCAAACATGAGCAATATAAAAAAAAAAAAAAAAAAAATATATATATATATATATATATATATGTGTATATATATATATATATATATATATATATATATATATATATATATATATATATATATATATATATATATACATATATATATATATATACATACATTTACATATATACATTTATTATGCAACCACAAACACAACTACAAGTACAATAAAACTACAAAATAACTTGTGCATTCAGTAATTATGCCAAATGTGTTGTATGTCTGCAACAGAAACACATCTAAATACAGTATCATTATCAAAGTTCCATTATGGATTACAAGGGTGCACATTGTAATTAAATGCGTGCGCCTATACATGCTATAAGATGTAAACTAAATGAATATATCCTAGTAATGTTTGGACAACCAATAAAGTGGTAATACAGAGCAAATACAGTTCCAACACCTTTCTTATTTCTTTGAGACTATTCACCTATGCTGTTTTCTGTGCGTGTAATAAGCCCGCTGGTATGTGTGCAACTGTCAGTCATGAAATTGGAGCAGTCTGTCAAAGAGACTTTGCAAAATAACAGAAGTAAAAATGAACCAAGTTATCATTTTTTAATCCTCGGAAACTGAGGAATCCAAAGTATTGCTTAACTTTTCACTATGATACAAGTACAGGGGAAGAGTCGTACTGGGGCTTAACACATAAAGAGCAACAGCGAATAATTTAAGGCCTAGCCTACACACCGAATACTGGTTTCTTCAAATATTTGAGACATTCATGTTAATTATAGGATGGTAAGATTTATTTTTCTTATTTAACTCAGTGCAAATGCAGATAAAAGCCAATGTTACTTAAAGTCTATGTAAAATTTAACGGATATATCATCCACATTTTTTGAACTTTCCTCAAAGTGCTAGGAAATTTTTAAAAAGTCACAATAACTAACAAATAACAGGCTTATCTCCAAAATGTCAGCGCTTACAAACTAAGAAAGACAGGCTAGCTTTTAGCTTTAGGCCACATTTGTAACTCTCAAATGGTTCTGAAAATGCTTACCAGACCAGAGGCCCAAGAAGCTGTTTGAACACAGATAATTTGGGAACTTTAAATTAAAATAAATAAAATTAAATAAGAAAAATCAACATTTTTACTCAAATGTCACAAAAAGCTTCCATTCCTTTGTAGATAAAGAAATGTAATCACCATGGCTTCATCTGGTGGCATTAAAATAAATAGTGAGAGGTGATGAGTTGCTCTAACTCAGCTGCTTCACTTCTGTCTTCCACAGCACGAAACACAACTGTGCCACGTCTCCTCATTGGTCCCTGCCTTTCTGTCTGACAGGTCATGTGGACAGCGGTTCCCAAACTGTCCAGCCGCTGGCACAGCCCCGGGCTCTGCCACCGAGCATAGAGGAACCATACTCCAAAAACTCACAAGTACGACTGCAGCCGACAACCTTGGCACGAACGCCAAACACAAAATGCACATACTAATAATTACAATCTACTAAGCGCAATTAAATAGAAATGCATTGTCAATATAAAAGTATATGTGCATTAAAGCATAATCAAAAAAGGAGGCAAAAAGAAGAAAGTGAGAAACAAAAGGAGTCAGAGAGAGACTGATCAGTTAGGAAGAAAAAGAGAGAGACTTGATGCTTATTAAACCAAATTGCAACACTTTTGAGACAAACCCTGCAGTACACAGTCCTTGTTTAGAAGCTCTAGCCTCGGGATATTCTTCAAATAAGGATTTAAAAGACAGCTGAACTCTCACTTATTAGGTTTGAAAGTAATATTTGGCTACCCCTCCTTCAAATACGTATTTATTTTGTTCATAATCATTTGGCAAACTCATCCTATAGGCACTTCACTTCAGCCTCTGACGTCTCCCAGTAAACACAGACACACACACACAGACACACACACATGCACATATACATACACACACATACACATAAGACTCACATAGATACACATCTGTACATACTGATATTCCACAAATAATCCTCATTAAAATATTGAAAACCATAAAAAAAACTTGCAACTGCAGAAGCCACTAATAAATTAATTAGATGATTAGACCAAATGTCACAAATACACAAATACAGCTTAGCTTTCACATATGGAAAAACAGATTGTCATAAGCAGAGCAGACACAATACGTAGAAATTATTCTAAATTGAAACACACATGTACAACCATTAGAGGTTTTCTGTCACTTCACACACAGCATCCAAAAAATATAAAAAATGTCTTAATAATTAAATTTGACAAATAGAAGAAATGTGAAGATAATGAGCTTTTTAACTGAAGCCCATAATATTTTGACCTGTAATTTCTAATAAATATTCTGCTAGAATAAGAAAAACAAATATATGGCAATTTATGTGATATATTGCAAATGTATAAAAGAAGGGAGCACATATTATATTTATATACATCAATTCAGCGACTTTTTCAAAGTTTGGGTTTCAATGTGATACAAATATATTCAGCTTAGAATAATTTATTCAAACAAAACTGTTTCTGAAAATTCTTTCTCTTGAAAAAACTAAAACCTACATTGCTTTTTTCATGACACTAATAATTATCAAGATTATTGTATTTTTTAATGATGTTAATTATGTTAGTTGTAATTCATTTGATTATGCTTAATGGTTCATACCGAGACCTAGAGACTGAATTAATCAACTGGAGTGAAACAACTGATAATTTGAAAAAAGACACACTTATTTAGCTACAGCTGAAATAGTGTGTGAACTTTGAATTAATGTGATAACTGCAAAAATAATGAAGCATGATGAAGTAATGACTAGATGATTTTGAAGATCATTTGAGACTGTAGATCCCAAAGGACTAAAAATACAAGAGTAAATAAAAGAACAAGAAACTTCTGTAATATCCTTCACTCAATATCTGATCATTATTATATAAATAAAACTTACAAAGCTGATAATAACCATGTTATGTACTAAGAAAAAAATATTTTAACCTATCACTTTGTGAGCTGAATGAATAATTTATTATTATTTCCAACAGTGCACGGAATGACAAATAAATACCTTCTGCATTGCTTTAACAAAAAGTACTTAATATGACAAAAGGTCAAGGTTAAATATCCTGACGGATTAGCTGTTACAGGTCAGTTAAACTTTTAACTGTCAATCTGTATAAAGCTCAGTTCAACGCTCAGGTGGTGACAAAAAATATACAACACAAACAAGCCACCAAATCTTTCAATAATACTTTTTAAATACACACTGTTCAATAAAAATTGAGTGGAACATTTCTGCAATTCTGTTAGTCATTGTAAAGTCAGTGCTCTTTCGAATAACCAGTTCACTTTTAAAATGAAGTGCTTTTCTAAGAAAACCTAAAGGCATGAAACATTTGTAACACACAAAAATGACGCAAGATATAATCTCCCCAGTAAAACAGTCACTCATTACACTTAAACTTACTTTGTTGACACTGCTGACACCTGTCCCATCACCCATTGTATTAACCTCAGCATCGCCTAAACCAACCCCAGCCTCCAGACTTATGAAGGACAAGGGACGGACAGAAGACATGAGTGGACTTACCGTACAGCTTGTTGGGAGTGCCCTCTCTGTCCGTGGTCTCAGAGGGCAGGAGCAGGGGCTCGTCGTTCAGATCGCTGTCTGGGGTGGCCGCTTTGTCGTCCCCCCGGAGTTCTGCCGCGTTCATGTCGCTGCGCAGGGAGAGCAGCGGCTTGCTCAGCTGCCCTGTAATCATCGGATCCTGGAGGGAGCTAGGAGCCCAGGTAGGAAACAGGAGGAAGGGGGGAAAAAAAGAGAAAACACCCCTGGTTAGATGTGCTTCAGTGTCTCACCCTCACCGGCTCCTACTCTATGTCTCTACTCACTCTCTCTCTACCCAGCTTCTCATTTCTATCGCTCACTCATCACTCTCCCTCTCTCTCCTGCTCCCTCCCTCTCCAGCTCTCTCTTTTATCTGAGGCTGGTGCTACCCCGCTGATACTGCCGGCTGCTGCCTGGTGAAGAACTGTTACGGATCGCGTGGCTTTACCATTATACCCTGCAGTCCTAAAACTGTGATACATCCATCTCCAAGGGCTCATTACTACCTGACATGTGCCTCATTTTCAGCAAATACTAAGCTGACAGCATGTGCTACGACAAACACGAGCCACATAAATGAAATAAATCTTAAAAAGAACACACAAGCAAAAAATACACACCAGTGATTACATCAATTTTCTCATAGTGGGGGACACAAAATAAGATCAAAGGTGACATCTTGAGGGTGAGGCCACGTGAATTTAAGGCTTGATTGAAACACAACATGAAGTTAGGGATGTTCCCAAATATTTTCCCAATTATAATCCTTGTCAAAACTTAATAACAAGAAAAAATAACATCTAGATAACAAGTTACATTTTTGAACATGAACGCACACTTCAGTGTCATTTTGACATTTAAAGGCTTCAGTTATGAAAATCTGTGCGTTCAGTATCCACTACTTGCAAACAATCTGGATCTGCGGTGTGGTTTACAAATATTTTTCTTTTCTTTCACAAAATACTAAAAGTTCAGCTGTATAGAAAAAGTGTTCTTACCTACACAAAGCTCCAGACAAAAAGACAAAAAATAGTTTTCAGACTGTCCAAATACTGAAGTCAGCCAACAAGCAGTTAAAACATGCCACCAGAGAACAGGAAGCAGCTAGTACATGTTTGGTACTGAACCAGAAGGAGTGTCCTCAACTTCATGTATCTGAATGGCCACCGCAGGTTCAAGCCTGAGGTTGCTTCCTAAGACAAGCACTGGAGATGTCACCTCCTCCCTCTCTCTCTTTCTCACACACACTCCCTCCTGCCTTGACTCCCTCTGTCTCTTCCCCCTTGTGTCTTCTGACTGGAGAGCTCCTCAGACAGTGTTCACCCCACCTCAGGCTCTGAGACACAGACACAGAGCAGCAGGACTGCAGCCCTCTTTCTTATTTATGAATCAGGTCCAACCTAAATATGTCTGAGCAAAGGACAGGTGACCATGTAGGCACAGAAAGAAAAAGGGCTTATCTTGCCCCTGCACCCATCGCCCCACAACCCCTCCCCAATTCTATAAGGGTGGTCGATGAGCTCCTGCCCAGAGGGGCCTTTTTAATGTGCTCATCACGGGAAACACTCCTCTTTGATATGACACATGATAATCTATGAAAATGTTAATCAATAGAAATAGTTTAAGCTGTCGTTAAAAACGTGAGCTAACTGGTCAATACTCATCCCTGGTAACAATGTCACTAGTCATCAGGGCTTCATTTGTAGCGCACTTAAATGTGGCACACTGCGCATCAATGCACCTCTCTGCCCGTTGAGGTAAACACATTTTCCCCTCTGTCTGAGCCTGGCCACACTCTGCATGCATTTGGATCTACCCCCACCTCGTACCTCCTCTCCTTTGAGTTGCTTGATAGGTCCACTGGAGGGCAAAATTAATACCTAATTGAATCTTGCAGTCATCAAAATAATCAATAGTTTTTTATTATTTATTCTTCACAGTCTGTTGACTGTTTGAAAGCTCAGAGGGACAGCGGAGAGCTAAGGCAGCCCTGAAATTTCTACCGTTTCACAATGTAATTTTCACTGGGGCATGAGAGTTTGCAAGACCTATAAAAAATGAGAGCAGTGGTTTTTGTTAGGAGGTGGGGGAAAAAAATAAAGGAAAAATGGGAATCTTTGCCCCAGCAGCTACGATGAAAAATAGAATAAACAAGCTACTGACACTTCAGAGAAGGGCAGGGTCCTTTCTGTCCATCCCTCCATCTTTTTCCCTTTCCCCTTTTCTCCTTATTTCATCATATCAGGAGTGTGGCGGTACCTCTCTAATGCTGGCATTTCTCTTCCTGACAGACTCCAAACAAGTGCTGGGAATGAGATCAGAGCTCTAATCTTCCTCTGGCCTCTGAGGCTCCAGGATAAGAGGGAAACACATCTCTCACCATCTTACACAGCTTGTTAATTACTTCATTTCAAAACAGCTAGCTTTCCCTATTTGCAATCATGGCACAAAATTGAACGTGTTTATTAATTTACACTGAGGGAGAATTGTAATTACACATAATGGGATAGCTGTAATCTTATTGTAAAAATCCCTAATAAAAAGGGATATTAAAAAAATTAACATAAGAAATGGCATTACTGATTCTAAGTGGTGGATTAGCTTCATTTTTTAAAGTGACCCTCACACCCCTGATTAAAGCAAGGATGTGTGTGTGTGTGTGTGTGTGTGTACATGTGTGTGAGAGGGCTTGCAGCAGCAGACATGAGGGAGAAGGTTTGTTTCTTTTTTTTTGTTTCATTTTTTTCTGTTCACTCAGTCGGCCCACAGCTCAGGAACAGGTTGCAAGAACAAGAAAAAGCACTTGATACCCTCCTCCACCCCCCACCAGTCAAAAGCCCCCAGTGACCACAGAATTAGCGGTTTAGTAAAGAGTCCGAAATGTCATCAGATATCCATGCTAATAGCTACTGGTCTTACCAGTCCTGTCCCAGTTTGAGGGATGCTGGATGAGAGGTTTCAGAGAGTGTAACCGGCATTCTCCATTCTAACGCTCAAGGCTCCTGTGCAGAAAAAAAAAATCAATACACATCATAATATTGTTTTATCTAATTCAAACAATCTCACCAGTTAGAGCACTATTCATCATGAATTTCCCAAGGATGCAGAGTCTGAGTTTTACAATGAAAGCTGGGACCTCACTAGTTACATTAATGTAGTGTATTGTCAAACTATGTGTCAATTTGTAAAACTTTATGAAATAACAAATGTACAGTGTATACTATAGACTCCACAGTTCTTATTCTTGTCAAACAATCAATTGTCTAATCAATTCAGACACCTTTTAAAAAAAGATGTTACTATTGAGCTAAGTGGCCTTCAAACTAAAAAGCAAATGAGTCTATAGCATGCTTTTTTTTCTACTAGAACATAGAGCAGCATTCCTCATAATAATGCAAGAATACAGATAGTGAAAAAATACAATATGTCATATCTGCAATTAGAAATCTCTTTAAAGTGCTGTAGTCTCATAAGTCTAGTGGTAGTTTGACAACCTTTGCAATAACTTCTAATTGAGTTGAATTGTGTACAAAGGCCAACATTAAAAAGCCATAAAATATAAATAAAAGACCAACATTAACCAAACATTTTGGGCATTTTGGACTGTCTATATTTATGTATGATTTGTTGCCCTACTGCATAAACATCTCAGGGCCTCCGTGTCTAATGTGGTATGGTAGATGATGATTTGTCTCCCCCTTAGGGTTAATAACTATATTGTTCCCCTCTCACATAGTCAAAAAGCTTTTTGTGCACCTCAGTGACAATTTCGTCCAAATACCCTGATCTATACAATGGCTTTGTAAGGCTATTATGTGTTTTTTGTGGATTGCTTGTGAAAAAATATGCTCTATTATGCTGCATGTAAAATTATGTAAAAGCCAGCCTATGTGTTTTTGCAATTTTTTTTTCTTTTGAATGGAAGAGTAGTGGTATAGAGCTGAGGTGATTCTCTGTTGCTCATTAATATGATCAACAGTTATCCCTCTCCACTCCACTAAAGCTAAAATGTTCCCCAGTGGATGGTTGGCGGGTCAGTGAGGGCTGAGGGCTATCAAAGCAGTGTATTAAAAGGAGCTCTTTGAAGCTTGTAAACCATGGTGCCCAGCAGGTCCACAACAGAAAGAGGGCTCTGATTGGTCAGGTGTGTGTGTTTTTTGTGAGATCGATCCACGGCGCTGACATTCTGGAGCATCAAAGCTTTCAGCACACTAATCTGACTCCTCCTATGAGGGCAAGGGTTGTTTTTATTATTTTCCTTTTTTTTTGATGAAATGCTTGGGGGCTCTGGCATGCTTATGATATAAGATGGGGTAAACTATGTGTTTGTGGGTTTAAAGGGAATGAAAGTACATTGAAATCAAACCAGCAAACTGTATTTATCAACCAATAAATAATGCAAAACTATAGAGATGGTGAGAGCAACAGAGAACCACAGGGCCATCAATTGGGCATACTACTGGTAGCAAAGGAGTGACACTGTGGAGATTCACACACGGCTGCTCCTCAAAGTCAGTTTCCCCTCACAGTGTCTCTAGAGACCTGCGCCACATACACACTCATGAAAGGTGTGAAAATCTGATTTCCCAAAAAGGATCGGTAATTCTCTGTGAGGGTGGAAGCCACAATCAATAAATCATTGCTAAGTAGATTGTAAAGAAAAAAAAATTATTCCCCCTTGGTATCAGTGCATTAGGATTCTCCGGAGGATGGATGAGGCAAGATGGGGGTGTGAGACAATCTCAATAAAGAAGAGGCAAATCATACCTTTGGCATTCATCTGGACTCTGGCAAGCGACTGTCAGCAGGGTGAAGAAAGACCGGCAGAGTCGACTAATAACTGAAGGATTCATTTGGCCAAGTCCAGGAATGTGTGAAAACATGCAAAACAAGTAGTGGTCAACTTTGCAATCAACATTACACATACACATTTTCAGTGTTACAGTTTTGATATGGCACATTACAATGTAAAGCAAAACAAAATTTGATTTGTACACCAGCCAACACAATGGGATTTCAATATCTGCTGCTGCAATCTCATGGAAAAAAGGAACTGTTTAGTAATATACTGAAGTCCTACATTTTCATCAGTTGAAATAACCAACCTTTAATTGTACTTAATGATTTTTTTTATATTGAGTTGCACCTCAATTTTGTAAAACGTTAAGATACTAATTTTAATTTTGCAACCTTTAGCTGCTGTTTTCACTCACCACTGCTAATATCCATGTCAAAAACACAATACTCTGTTAGAACAAGAAAAGTATACTTTAAACAGATGCTTAAAATGCTATAAAGCAGTATTTTACATTAACTACAACACTACAAGGACAACTTTGCTTAGGCTAATAACTAGCTAAAAGTAACTAGCGCTATAAAATAGTTTAGCTAATTTTATACCTTTACACAAAAAATATAGTGCTTTATTAGTTATTTCTAAATTGTTAAAAGTATATGGAGTTATAATAAATAGAAATACAAATTGTGTATTAGATACCGACCTGTTTAAAGCTATCTGAAGCACATATCTATGTCAGATGTCGCTGCCATTCAGCTCCAACATCACCTATTTCAACGGTTAATCAAACAAGTATTATTTTCTTACACATCGCGTTGTAGCAGGTGAAATGAGCACTATGTTAAAGTTTAAACGTGAAAAAAATACAATTAAAACGTAGGACATTAGCTAAAGCACTTCGAAAGAAATCAGGGAAACACAAAGTAAGGTACCTTCTGCTCTTTTTCACTAATTAATATTTCACTTTTCTGGTGGCTCGTGTCGGGTTTCCAGAGGACTTCAATACCCATGATGCCTCAGTGTCCCTTCTCAGTCATGTGATTAGCTTATGACAGAGGGAGCTGTTTTCGACAACAACATTTTATTCATTTGGGGGATATGTTTTGACATTGAAGAAATCACGTTTTGTTATATCGGTACATGGTTATGATAGTTCTAATGTAGTAAGGTAGGGTTAAGGATACAGCTGTTCTGCTCGGATAGGAATAATAACACAATGGCGGAAGTGGAAGAGCAGGTAAGCACAACATGCTAACGTTAGCCGGCTAATGTTGATGTCTCATACATAGTTGTTTCAAAATTTTAGAAATATTGTCGATTAACAATGTTACCGGGCTTGATTTACTATCTACTATCGGTCCTTAGCTAAAATATGTACACATTTGTGTATCGAAGTGACAGAAACGTTTGCCCTAGTTTATTTCAAACCTTTTAATATATATATGCTGTTTTTGTATATTCCTCGATCTTATTTTATGTGTGCTTAAGTTAAAGTTATATTAATACACAGCTTACATAAAAATGCACAATAATGCGTTTTTTTCTCTATTGCTGACATTCAGACTTTCTCCTCATTCAGGGCAGAAAACCCAGTGAGGAATTCACAGATGAGTCTGAGGTATGAAACACACGAACACCACTTTGTGCTGTTGTTTCTTTTGTATTTTATAAAGACAGACAGAGAGAACAAGAGTTTAAACAAACAGTCAGGAATAAAATGCACCAAAAAATGTAATGGAATTGCACCACTATGTCAGTGTAAGCATGTATCAACAGCAACATATTGTTGATGTCAGGGGTGTGCATTTTTCTGTCAGACAAGGGTGATTTTTGTACTCAGATAAAGCCCACTGCTTACTGAAAGGACTGTAATACATAGCCAACCTTTATCAACACTTCTTGATCCCAAAAGGATCTTTGTCAGGTTTTGAGAGGTGTCAGACACTCATGAATTACAGATAGCTTTCCAGATCCATCAATATTAGGACTGAGCTTCAGTCTCTTACAGTACACCTGTGCTTCTGAGAATCACAAGTAGGCTAAATAAAATATAGCTTTACACATCAGTCTGGCAGAAAGGGGAGTTTGTCTTTTTAGAACCCAGAGAATAGAATGAAATATTAGGAAATGGAAAAAGAAAATTTCAAGCTTGTAAATAAAACTCTGACATCCTGTTTTCTGTGCACAGTGTGTTCATTACTTCAGGACACAAACAGATAGAGTGAAACTAGCAACAGGGACTGTGGGATTGTGTATCTCCTCAAAGTGGCTGCAGCTGATTACTTTCACTGGTTGACAGCAGGCTCACTGCATAAATGTGCCTTTTACTAGCCTTTTCTACTCTGTATCTCTAGCTTTGTAATTTAGCTGCTGTAGTGTAATTTGTAATGACATAATCCAGTAAAGCTTTGATGTTAGAATCATTTTTTTCCTCTGGACTTGTTGTCTTAAGTATTTTATCAACAGAATCAAGGAGATGGTTTATGCATACAGTGCATGCAGTGACATTCATGCAGAGAATAAGACAAAAGTAATCTCATTAATATGAGAGCCATTACTCATCTTACTAAGTCAATCTATAGCTCTTGATTAAGGCTAACTAGTACTCAGACTTCAGATCCTAAGCGGGACTATTTTTTAAATTTGAATTCTGGGTAAACTAATGAAGCAGGTGCCAAAATCAGGGCAAAGAAATGGCATGATTTAAAAATGCATACCCTCCTGAAGCTTTCTCATCTTTGTCCCAAGAAAAAGACTAAATATAGTGGTGACCTGACATTGTTTTTCACTGGTATAGAAAATGAATCCATTTATGTTTATGGGAGCTGTCATGCCACTTCTTTATTGATATATAGAGCAGAGCACTTGAGACAGGTCTGGCAGACTCTAAACTGCTGTCAATCTGATAAGTATCAAATTTCCATTTCGTGTCTGAGAACAACTATGATGTTCCTCCTTTTCGAAAACTCTTGTGATTAAAATTTTACAGCCTGAAAATACCCCGAAGTGCAAGACATCTTGTATTACAGTATTCTGAAAGGTAATTACAGAATTTCGGCCAGTTATGCCAAAATCTATTATTGAAGCTTTAAGCCTTTTTTCAAACTAAAAAACTTGGCTTCAAGCCTCTGTGCTTAGTTTGCTCCAGCAGAAAAGTTACTTTCAGGAAGAATTTTAACAATTATAAGACACTGTATCAGCAAAATTCAGGAAATAATGTTATAAAAAAGAAATCTGGAAAACTAATGCCATTTAATAAGGACCCCTAAACAGATGCATCTGAATTATGCTCATTGGCAGATCAGTCTGGCACTGCTCCCATTCACACAGGCTAGATCAGGCAAACCAAATGGCAACCATTCATCTGGGTCAGATCAGATATGGTTTGGTATAATGACTCGCTGTCACCACAGACTGCTGTCTGTCCAGAATTTGCTTTTGTCCGTGCCATTGCTTTGGTTGGCTGTAGGTCTGTCTAGTTTCATGTTAAGACATTTTTCTCTGAACCTGTTGAGAACATTGTCTGGAAATCAGAAATGAATGGACCCAGACTAATTCTCACTTAACAATTTAGTCTGGCAGTCCCAGACTAACTGGACTCAGCTGTGTTAACTTTAAAGTCCAGGCTCCATATTGTTACCCTGGACTAAATATTTGAGTCTCTTCATATTTCCAGTAGTTGCTGCACTCCCTAAATGTTATTGCATTCCGCAAAATTAATGAACCTCAAACATATTCTGCAAATTTATTATTACCCGTTTTTGTCATTTGTTGCCTCGTGTTGGTGGTAAGTTAGGTAGAGTAGCTTGAAATAACTATGACATTCTTTTTGTGCATTATTCTAGCCAAAATAAACAGTCTAGTAATGCTATAGACCACTCTAGAGCTGCACAAAATATTGTTTGAGCATCGACATCGCGATGTACATGTGTGCAATAGTCACATCGCAGGTCCTGCAATGTAGGCGGCAAATGAACTCAACGTGCTCTCATCTAATTTCAAGGGTATGTGACACGCATTGCACGCAGCGATCCATCAATCACGATCTTTCCTAATCAGTTTGGAGGGAGTTGCTGGTAACAACATTGAAAAATGAGCAATGAACAAGAGAAAATCACTGTAAACGAAGACTTGGTGCCAAAAAGAAAAGCAACATCAGTTACCTGGAATTATTTTAGCTACAAGAAGGATGATACTGAAATGCATGTTCTGTGTTGACAGTGTCTTCCACCTGTTGCCACAGCAAGAGGAAACACAACTAATTAGTTTGACCATTTACGTCAGCACCACACAGCTATTATATACGCCAGAGTATTTTTTCATATCACAATATATATCGCAGGGGTATAAAAAAATCGCAATGTCAGTTTTTTTCCAATATCGCACAGCCCTAGACCATTCTATAATACCTTAATTAAAACCGGACCCTAGAGAGCCTTTGGTCAGTAAGGCACTGCCTAACTGCTAATTTTAACTGTAATTTAACATTTTGTTACATTTTCTGCAGTGTTTTCATTGTGTTTGCTCACTTCCATACATGGGGAGGTGGTTAAATAAGTGGACTCTCACAATATTCAGGGAGACATTTTCTGTCAGTATTTCAATGTTCAGGCAGACTAGTTTATTGTTCCATGTG
The DNA here is from genome assembly GCF_902148855.1 of Sphaeramia orbicularis. Taxonomy (NCBI): domain Eukaryota; kingdom Metazoa; phylum Chordata; class Actinopteri; order Kurtiformes; family Apogonidae; genus Sphaeramia; species Sphaeramia orbicularis. Next base: position 13,155,196 of record NC_043976.1, on the reverse strand, counting down.
TTTTTGAGGAAACTTAAACAAGATGCAGACATGAGGAATAGTTCATCTTCATGTCAATGTCAATAAGCAGAGATTACAAGGTACAAAAAACACAAAGACCAGCTCAGCAGTTGACAAAACAAAGGGCAACTTACAAGAGATGGCAAAAGTTTGAAAATGGGTAGTTTCTCTCTGGGGATGAAGTTTGCCTTTGTTGTTTGATACGCCTTTGAAACCCGTGACAAATGCCCTCGCATCAGAAATCTCACAACCAGAATACACAGGAAATAGCCTAGATATGGCGTTGTTGAGTGGGAAAGGATTGTTTTTGAAAATAACATTTTTTCCACGCTATTGTCCCCCACCTCAAACCCAGTAGCACATAATGGCAGACAATGTTTTGAGTTGATGCACCCTCTGGGCAGCCACAGACTGTGCAGCATTGGTTATAAACTGAATTATGAGTAATATTCAGGCTGTGACTGGCCACAAATGTTGGCTCACACTGCAATGTGTAACATAGTAGAATACTTTAAGTTTGTTTTATGAAAAGACCCAACCCATGTATTTCACTGGGGATGAACAGCCTGAAGAAAAGATAAAAATTACTTTATCCTGCATTTCAGGCAATGTAATGGGAATTTGTTTTTGCACTGATATCTCCTGGTAGAAACATGCACGGCATATAAATTATGTTTAAGTTGCCAGAGCATATGAAGACTTGTGTCACATATGTTGTTTTGCTGAGTTTGGTGGAGAGGAAGTTAAAGTAGACTGCCTCCCAAAACATATTAGTTTAAATTCATTCGTGGACGACTGTAGATTATTATAGGACGGCTGTTGAAGCCAATGAAGGACACATTTGTTGTGTTAACACATTGTAGAGTTTTAATAATTTCTCATTAATTAGTCAATTAGTTGTAACTTAATCAGAAACTTCTTTGATTTTAATTATTCATTTCATTTATTTTTCTTTGGTTCTTGGCTTCCATGTCCTTAAATATGAGCATTTAGATTTTAGACATTTGGTGGAAGATAAACAGGCATTTCATTAATCGCTGTTTTTCACACTTCATTAATCAATTCCTTAATTAATGCCCATTAATTGCAGCCCTAAAGTAATATCTTGTTCGTATTTGCTGCGTTAAGGAGAGTAATTGTAGTCTGATTTTCAGTATTTTTTCCTGAATTGACAATAATACCCCCCCCCCCCCGCCAAAAAAAAAAAAAAAAAAAAAGAAAATGAATAGGTTTTAGGGCTCACTGTGTTCTTTGTATTTGGTGCTGATATTGATGCAAATCAGTAGTAATAAAGGAGACTGTTGAACTTTGGAGCTAGAAATGTGCAGTAAAAATGAAAAATCTGTGTCGTATTTAGACGCAAAAACCATCAAAACTGGACTGAAATTATGTTTTTATTGTTAGAAAAAAAGGATAGTGTAATTGAAGTAGACAAAATTATCAGTTGTCTCATTTCATCCATGACTTGTGTAGTCAATCGGATATTTATTGCTTAAGGCCTATTTTCATTTTGGCATCTGAACATTTCCTGACATGATATAAGTTTGTCACATCAGATGGAGCACATGTTCACAACTGCAAAAAAACAGTCTAAATGCATGAACATAGTCAGTGTCAACAAGTTATTAAGCAAACATGGAGTGAGACACTTTACGAGGATTACAGCAAACTAACTATAGACAATTCCTACAACAGCCCTGGATGCCTCATAAAATTTCATTATACTTGAAAGAAAATTAGAAAACAAACAAACAAAAAAAAAGGTTAAAAAAAATGTAATGGGTTTTGATAAATCACTCATATGTTCCATTTCTGAGCAAATTTAAAAGAACATGTGATTCTCGTCTGAGGCCCATTGAGATTAGATTAGATTAGATTAGATTAGATTAGATTAGATTAGATTAGACTTCACTGATCCCACAATGGGGAAATTCAGTGGTCAAGGCAGCAACAGAATAGAGTGCAAATAAAAAGTGTACATGCATAAGAATAGTGCAAAAAAACAAGATAGTGCAAAAGCACACAATGTAAAATAATAATAGTAATAAAAACTATACAGACTATATTTACATATTTACAGCAGAGGGGAATTGGAGGATATTAGATAATAAAAAATGTTCCTGATAGGATTTGATTTTGTCAAGAATTAATACAATAAAAGCAACAAAAGCCAGATATATCTAACCATTTAAGGATGGAAAAAGGGAAGATTTCAGGCAGAACACAGGATGTAACAGCTTCAAATGGACTTCTTATACATTGCAGTAAATTTGTCAGTGGCTTTTAAAAACATTGTGGGGTGTGTTTGTGAGTGGACACCACACTGCTGTAATACACACCTGTTAACAAACATAAGGAGAGTCAGTCTGAGGAGTCTGCTTTCTCCACCAGGAGGAGGACAGTGAGGAGGAGCCCAAGCTGAAGTATGAGAGACTCTCCAATGGGGTGACAGAAATCCTGCAGAAGGATGCAGCCAGCTGTATGACCGTCCATGACAAGGTAGAGGTTATAATCCACTACCCACAAGGACATCGCCACTCAAGTCCACTCTCAAGTACAGAGTTCACATTGTTTATGCACACATTTTGGGGCAGGCCATTCTTTTCTCACCTCCCCTTTCTTTTCCTCTCGGGGGGGTTACATCAGAAGACACCAGGCTCCATTGTTTTATTCCCACTCTTACATATTTTCACCGCTTTTCTCTGTTTGTCCAACGCTGATATTTTTAAGAGGGCCAGTCTTGGCGAGGTGGTTAATCGTCGTGGCACTGGTAGCAGCACATGCACGCCTGAGCAGAGCAAAAGTCACACCCGGTTACATCTCCTCACATTATATTTTATTAACCACTATTGATTTTCATTCATTTATTTTTACTTTAAGGATTTTTGTCCCCTTTTTTTCTTGCTTCAAAACAGCATCCTTGCCACAGTGGGAGACATCACTTTGTTGAAATCTTAAATTTGATCTGACTGTCTTTCTTCCTTCTTCATGGTATTTTTTTTTTTTCTTCTCTTTTCCATCAGGCTACCTGTGTGGTCACACTGTCCCCCTCCAACTGTGGCAAACTCCCACAACCTTAAAGCTACCAGCAGCACATATTGCCTTATGTTGCCTCATATTTTAAGTGTCTGAATCGGAATTTCATTTGAACAATTCCATTCTGATAAATCCCTTTAAAAGTCGCTCCGCCTCACAAGGTTGAACCCTTTATTTATTTATTTTTGGTTATTTTATTTGGGAGATTGCAGAGGCTCTGTCTGACATGCTCAGCTGTGCCTGTAAATATAAGCATTTCATTATAGACTGCACTGAAGCATGGTGGGCTCGCCGCACATCCACACGCTGGTCTAGAAGGGAGGGGGATTAGGAGGAGGGCATGGAGCAAGGAGCTGGGTGGAAGAACACACACTTAATCTAATGCCAAAAGCCCCCAGTTTCTATAATTTTTTTGTCCCAGTGGACCCACGTACACACCCACACATACGCACACACGCACTTCTGCTGAGGCACAAAACACAGAAACCAGTTGCTGTTCAGTAGAAATAATAGCTCGATGCAGGGCACGGAGGTGATTGCATTGCATGGGGAGCATGGGAAGAAGTCAGATGTACAGTGCATTTATTATGCTTAAGCATTTTAATTTGAGAAAAAAAAAATGCCATTTCACAGTGTCTGCTTTAATAAATAGGGCTTTTTCCACCCCCTGCAATTTCACAGTTTTGCCTCCAAGCTCACCCAATCCCCACTATGCCCGTGGTGCTCCAGCTCAGGAAATATTTTTATATCCTCTTCCACAGCCTTCATCAGCACATGATTTCTTTTTTTTTTTTTTTTTTTTTTTTTTTTGCCCAAAATCTTGAATTGCTTTCAAGTGTTTTCTGCTTTAATTTACACTGCATTTTCCATTTTCCAGTTTCTGGCTCTAGGTACCCACTTTGGAAAGGTCTTCCTTCTGGACATCCAAGGAAATGTAACTCAGAAGTTTGAAATAGTGAGTACATTATACACTGAGGGTGGAATACTTAAATTATAACCTAGTAGTGCACATAATGAACTTTTTTTTGACATTGCCTTTCTATTTCTGTTGTGCCCTTATGTTGTACTCTTGTTGGCCTTGAAGACATTTACAACACCTTTTTTAACATTAGTAACATTCGTGGTTCAGTTAGCTGTTATAAGATTAGGACAAATTAAAGATATTATATGTGATGTTAAAATATTTGGCCTGTGTTACATATTTTTTTCCATATGTGCTGATATTTCATTATACACTGCCTAGCCTAAAAAAAGCATGCACGCACTATGTCCATATACCGCCTTCAGCTTTGATCACAGTAGGCATTCACCACAGCATGTTTATGCAAAGTCAGAATAAATGACAATGACAAAGTTGTACTAATTTTTTGTCAAGATATTGTACTGATGGCAGTCGGACCACAGTCTTCTCAAACATATCCAGATGATCCAGCGATGTTCAGAACTGGTCATTCAGTATATTTGTGTTCAGCTCATATCATTGCCAAACCTAGACCAGAACAATTGAATCAACCTCAGATCTTAACACTGCCCCCATGGGCTTGTACTGTAGGCACTAGACATGATGAGTAATCACTTCATCTGCCTTTGTTCTCACCCTGATGCATCCATTCCTCTGGAACAAGGGTCAATCTGGACTCATCAGACCACATGACCTTTATCCGCTGAAACACAGTCCAGTCTTTATGCTCTTTAACAAACTGATGGTTGTTTAAGAAATGAGAATCTACTGCATCAGTTAGAGTTTAAGAACTTGATTCTGCTGAAATATATTAATCACTACAGTAAATATCCAATGGAAGGATCCAAGTGATGACTAATTTTTTTGGCCAAGCAGTATTTGTTTCCAAAAAATTCAGAGAAATCCACACAGTTCTGTTTTTCTGTCACTACCATGGTGTCATTCATAATGTTCCTTGTGGCCATTTCATTAAAATAAAATGCAATAAGTGAAACTAAACATAATGTGAAACTTTAATACTTGACTCTGTCTGTAAACATGACTTCTGCCTGAGGCAAAAGCAGGAGTTTTCACTGGCAATGGTGGCGAAAACAAAAGCTCATATGATCCAATGCAGCTTCACAACAACATCAGACGATGTCTTTGTTAATGTTTTGAGGGCAGAAATTAAACACTGTGCATTTAATCCAAACTTAGGGTCAGCACTCAAACCTAGAGCTGTTTTTACTGAGTTGCTAACTGTCAGAATAAAATATATCCTCCTGAGACCCAGGAAGGTAAAAGTTTTGGCTTTTTTACATTAAATAATTGCTATGATCGGAAACAGCGTGATGCAACAGTTTTCCAGGTACATTTTTTAAAAAATTTTTTTAAAGGAATACCCTTTGCAGTGGACAGCGTTTTTTTTTTTTTGTTGTTGTTGTTGTTTTTTAAGTAAAGCTGTGAAACTCTTGTCACTGAAGAGGATAAAAATGCATTGCTGGGTCTCACGAGGAAATAGTAACAATAGGATATGTGGATTTATTTTCTCTGGAAAAATTTACTTACATTTTCCCTAACAAAACCATGTGAAAACATAAATATATATATAAAAATAATGAAACAAACAATGAAAATGATGTTAAGCACATGAAAAATTAAAATGACATAAAAGAAGCGACAAGAATAAGAATGTAACAAGACAAATGATGTAAAAGACACAGAAAGACAGAAGTGATGTGGAAAAACATAAACATGAATGAAGTGACAATGATGTACTATGTGACAGAATAAAAATGACATAACAGATGCAAAGAGACATAAAATAGCAAAAAAGAGACTTTCAGAGCCTGTTTTATCAGTGGGAGAATCAGTAAAATCTTACATCTGTGTTAAATGCTATGTATTTTTGCAGGTTTGCAGGGAGATGCCAAATTTCTTTTTTGGGTCTTGAGATAATGTTTGGGAGCCACTGATTTAATGTATTCCAGATGCATATTTTGCTGATGTAGTTGACATAACGCATCAGTTTTCTTTGATTTCTCTGATCTTTATGCACATATTATGTTTTATTAAATGTGGGATCTCATCAGGCTGTAAGAGGAGTCATTTCAGCAGGAATTGAATAACTGATGCACATAAAATGAAAACGTTAAGAAGAGTATTTTACACCGATCGTTCATTCATGCTCGCTTAGAATGAAGTGATATGTTCCAGATGATCATTTAAATTTGCAAGTCAGAAAAATTCAGTAATCGAGCTTGATTTGGGAGCAGTTTAACGTTACTGTACCTGTACTTGGTTTTCCATGTGTGGTGTTTTTGTTGAGCAATTCACCTAAGGAACATAGAACAAACAGATGGGTCTGAAAACATTCCTGTAAGAAAAGCTATACATACTTTAACTTGATAATACTTTGAGAACTGTTGAATACACAGGCAAACCTAATGAAATTCAAGTAACAAAACTTAAAGACTTTTTTTGGTCATGAGTCGACACTGTAATATAAACTCCCCCACTGGGATTGTTTTTAAGTGACACATGCTATAATTTATGCCATTTGGTTGATCCTTTTATCTAAAGAGCACTATAGTGTCATGATGTCTTAAATTTAAAAGCATCAGCGATACCTTCAAAGATCAGTGCCGTGCTCTAGGCTTTGACACATATGGAACCAATGCATCCATTACATACACAAATTTTTATTTATTTATTTATTTTTTTGTTGACTTTTCGCTTTTACTGGCATTTTCACTTAGTGGGCTAAAATGTCAGCCATAGAGATATTTGCCTTGCTCTAAAAAAAGATGCCATGATATTCTGTCTCTGCAGAGTTCAGTGAAGATCAACCAGATCAGTCTGGATGAAAGTGGAGAGCATGTGGGCATCTGCTCTGAGGATGGGAAGGTGAGATCTCGCCGCTCATCACTGCTGGTTACTGATCCTTGGGCACCACAGCAAAGAAGCAACAATCAGTGTTTTTCATCTTTCATAATTCATCCTTAGATTACTATTCACGTAAAAACTCATCTTATCAGGGTTAAACTTTATCCTAATGATGTGGAACTTGAAGTTTTTTGGTGGTGATTTCTAAGTGGGATTTTTTTTTTTTTTTTTTTTTTTTTCCAGAAGACACTTTCACCATCAGAGCATTAACTTAGAGTTTTATCTTCATCATATCTAGACATAAATCCTTATTTTGTTCATGATGCATTGAATTTATAAAAAGCTGGTACCAATTTTGAAAAGTAGGGGAAAAGGATTGCACTCAGATCCGTTGAGCTGTCAGTCAACCATCATCCATCTATGGATACCCTCTCCCATGTTCTCCACCTTGCTGTTATCTTGTCTCCTCTCATCATTACCACCATCCTTCATGGATTTCGCAGTCAAGATATGCTCTCTGATATCGTCCCCCCCTCCCCCTTTACTTCTAGCACTCTGGTGGCAAAAAAACAAGATCTTGTCACACAAAAAAAGTGGAGCAGACAATTAAAATCAATGCTACAGCGATTGTTTCCCTTCAACCAATTCACTTGGCTGTTAATCCTTTAAAATCTAACCTAATCCTTAATCGTTGATGCAGATTAAATAAGAGATTGCATCAGACTGCCATATTATTCACCTACTTACAAACTGCTCTTTTTTTTGGGCCTTGAATATAGAAAAACCAGGGGTCTTCTCTCCTCTAATGGTGCATTAGGGTTTGCTGCGGTCAGCTGAGGCTGTGGTCAAGTCCAAGATTAGGACTCTAGTTTCTAAACCCTGCAGGGTTCAAAGAATCAACTCGTACACTAATTGGTGACCCAGCGGAGAAAGTAGGGAGCCAATCAAAGTCTTCTCTGACTGCAATTCCCCCTGCTGGCCTCGGATAGTTGCAGAGGCAGCAATTAAAGGAGAAATTTTGAGTTATTCACCTTTACTTGCCATTCTGCTGTTTCATCTCTGTTACAGGTTCAAGTATTCGGCCTCTATACAAGAGAGGGCTTCCATGAGAACTTTGACTGTCCCATCAAAGTAAGCTGAAAACTTTATAGATGTCTTTGCATGTATCTGCTCTCATGACTTGTTTATAGCCAACTAATAAGAAGGTAATCGAGTGCGCCACAGTAGTGTACTCTGATCCTGAATCTGTCTCTCTGTAATGTTTTGTAGGTGGTGGCATTACATCCTCAGTTCACCAAATCTAACTACAAACAATTTGTCACTGGGGGCAACAAGGTAGGTTTGAATAGTACTTTTTACTTTACTCTCCGGCGTTCTTAGGCCTTTCCGGCTACAATAATTCATCATCATTGTGTCCTGCTACAATAATTCATCATGATTGTGGTCAGGTGTAACTGAATCCTGCAAAGCTTGGCTGAAGGCGACGCACAGGCCTTTGTCTGGTGTGAAAGGCTCTTACTTTTCTGTCTCTTTGCTGGAGTGCTCTCCGGAGAGCTACCCATTTTCACAAAGTGCTGTTCGCTCAACAGTGTTTGAAAGGCAATGCTTCACGAGCACGGCAAATAGATGTCATTATCAAGAGGGTACATAGTCTTAGGATTTCCGGGTTCATGCAGTGATTTCTTTTCCTAAAAGTTATCTCCGGGAGGTATGTCACCAAGGGAAAGGAAGGAAAAGGATTTTTGACATTAGGTTTGTCATTTTACTTCTGGGATGTGAAACGGGCTACAGTAGGTGTTACCAAATGCCAATTACACTACTATAAACTGCACTGACATTGCGTCATTGCTAAACCATCCATAAATAAAATATACTGACATTTATACAACCGGGGTGAGGAAAAACAACTTTTTATGAAACCCCATTGTTAGTGTTACTTTGCCATTTTCTTTCAATTGCCGCTGATTCCTCTCAGTTCCAAGTTGTGAAGGCCTCCACAAGGTGCCTGTGATGAAAATCAATAAGCCTCAACGGGAGCCACATCCTGTCAAAGGAAATTCAATTTTGTCTCCACAGTTCTTTTGTCATATCATCTCTTTGTAGAGCAAACTGTTTATTAACATAGCCCAACTGCTGAATTAAAGAGTCTATACAACCTTCTCCCTGCCTCCTTGGTAATATTATGCACTTTTTGGGAGCATTTTTTATACCAGTTTATATAGTAAGGACAGTAACAAAGCGGGGAATGTGAATGACAAGCTTTTGTCCTTTACAGCACATACAGTACAAGGCCTGATCATTAAGCTGCAATTGATGAAGCAGCACTGTGGTCGCTTTGATGGCATGTTACATTGTGGTTTAAAAACACAAACCTCACACCGCACCTTGAAGCATGGCTTGAAAGCTTTGCACACCTTTGAAAGAAGACAAATGCTCCCTGCAAAGAGTTGTGTTTAAATACTTACCCACAGTCAGTGCGATAAATGGTGTGGAGCTCCTATAGGAAGGAGCCGTAACTTACTGTGCAGAGAGTGAGAGCAATAGATGAAACCATGCTTGTAATTCATTACTTTTTCAACCACTTCTTTATGGTTTTCACACTATCTTGTACTCGCAATTTACACTGGACATTTGAATCCTTAAAATGACTTCCTCCACTGCTGAATGTGAATTTTTTCTCTCAAATGAAGTGTAATGAACAATCTGTCTTCATTGCCTTTGTGCCTAAATGCTCTGAAGTGGAATTAGAATGTGCATAAAAAGACTAAAATCAGGTTTTACTTATTAATTGATTAATTATTTGCAGCAAAAATGAGAATGTTCCTCACAGTTTAACTTAAGTCTTTTAGACTGTCTTCCCCATTTATCAGATGCGCTCCATACTGGGTCCTCCTTTGTAATTTGCTGTTCATCTACTGCCCTCTGTAGGTGAAGCGGTGCAATTGCAGCCACATGCTGTTTCAAAATTGTGCTGCAGATATGTGTCAGTATTAAATGTTTTCTGATTTTTTTCTAAGCTGCTTCTGTATGAAAGAAACTGGCTGAATCGCTGGAAGACATCTGTTCTGCATGAAGGGGAAGGCATCATCACTAATATTCAGTGGAGGGCGAACCTCATCGCTTGGGCCAACAATGTGGTGAGTATCTGTCAGATTCACCAGACTCCAATAATGTCCACAGTGTATGTTTACATGCATGTGTAGGTTAACCTCTAATGTTTCCTTGTTTCTTTTAGGGAGTTAAAATATATGATATCAGCACAAAACAGCGGATTACCAATGTGCTGCGTGACAATGTTAGTCTAAGGCCAGATATGTACCCATGTAGCCTCTGCTGGAAAGACAACACCACCCTCATTGTTGGCTGGGGTACTTCTATTAAGGTGTGGCGTTTTTCTAATCAGAGATTGTCATTAAAGCTAGTAATATTATACTATTTAAGAGTCTCTGAAATGTTGTGTTTCCTTTTCAGATGTGTGTTGTAAAAGAACGAAATCCTACAGAAATGAGGGATCTGCCCAGCCGTTATGTGGAAATAGGTACAAAATAGAATTGCTGTTAAGGATGTGTATTTACGCAGCTGATAATGGTACAGGAATATTTAACTGGACCATCACCAGTATTGCGACTATCAGATACAACATGTTACATTACAAGATGATGCAAACAGCTCTATTTATCCCATCAGGGGCAATTTTTTAAGAGCAACTTTTTAGTTATAAAACACACCGCACAAACAAACAAACATAGCTAAGTCTAAATTACATTTTTACGATCTGTAAAATTCTGTGAACAAGTAACAACATTGTTAAGTAAGTGTCATAAGGGTCAGATAAAAAAATTTTGAGTAATCTTAATATTAAAAGACACGTATAGAACATTTAGTAGTCAATTTTCAAAGGGAGAAGCTAACGTTGTGCAGATACATTGTCATATAGTTTCAGTGTCAAAACTAATTTTTCTTGCAAAACCCACAGCACAAATGGCTAACTTTTTTTCATTATGCTTCTTTTACTGTGTCTGTTTTAACAGTTTCTGCATTTGAGACAGAGTTTTTCATCAGCGGTCTGGCACCGCTGGCAGATCAGCTCGTCACCTTGTTCTTTGTGAAAGAAAACTCTGAGCACATGGTAATAATATGTGTTCATTCTTTGATTCACTCATTTTATGTAACCTCTTAAAGATTTGCAATGTCGCTGTGTAGTTGGAGCCTATTCCAGCTGACATTGATGATTTTATTTTAGTTTTTTGTGTCACTCAAAAATCATACTGTATAATATGTACTGTAGTCATTTTTTTTACATGTTGTGTGTCTGTGTGTGTGTGTGTGTGTGTGTGAGAGCAGGACGAGGATTTCCGTGCACGGCCTCGGTTGGACATCATCCAGCCTCTCCCAGAAAGCTGCGAGGAGATCTCTTCAGATGCGCTGACCGTGCGCAACTTCCAAGACAACGAGTGCAGAGACTACCGCCTGGGTAAGACTATAAAAATTGCCCTCTGAGAAATGTCAGGCAGCCCTATACTGCGCTATGATTTCATTATGCGCTGACTATCAAATGTCAGCTGTAATGTGCAGTACGCAGAGGCATAAATGTATTTTCATTAACAGAGCATTCTGAGGGAGAGTCGCTCTTCTACATCATCAGTCCCAAAGACATCGTTGTGGCCAAAGAGCGAGACCAGGATGACCATATCGATTGGCTGCTTGAAAAGAAGAAATATGAGGTTTGCGTTGTTGAGTTTAATGAATGTTGCTAAAGGTTACAGTCTGCAATTCCACAGTTTGATTTTGTGTCCTCTCACTGTGCTTTCGCTGTGACAGGAGGCACTGATGGCTGCAGAGATCAGTTTCAAAAACATTAAGAGACATGACGTTCAGAAAATCGGAATGTCTTACATCAATCACTTGGTAGAGAAAGGAGACTATGATGGTGCTGCGAGGTAGGTTTACCACCATTTGATCCATGTCAGAGGTTTTACAGTAACCATTCTGTGACAAATTTGGAAGAAGAATCATATTACAAGCACTAAACCAATTGAATTAGATGGGTTAAGAGATAAACTAAATGCAGGATCATTTTTATATTTCCTATAAGACAGATCTGCAGATTTCATACGGAACTTGAACATGGATAAATTTGACAGTAGCTTTAGAAGTAATTATTACACCGCTAGTTAAGTGCATGCATCATTGGTGTTTTCTTATGATCAAAATGTCTTAAATCAGTCCAAAAACACATGAACTATTTGCTTTGCAAATTTAATAAAATAGTAAGTGGCAATTACATTCATGTAAAAAATGTACTTTGATCTCGATAACAAGTAACTTACAAGTAAATGAAAAATGTATAATGTTGAAAAGCAATTTAGAAAAAAATGAATACCCATAAAGAGAGTATAAAGGTCATTTTAAGGGTAATTATGTTAAATTGTTATCTTTATATTACAATCCACTAATCCAGAATTGAGCCTGGTTTTGTCCCTTTCCAGCCTGTGTGAGGTTAATGGGAAGTCAGGATCTAAAGTAAATAAGTGTACATATGCATGCAATGCTTTTATGTTAAAGATGTCTTCTATTCTTTACAAATGAAGTCTGTTTTTGTGCATGTTCATTTGTTCCTTGCTGTAATATGTCAGTGAGCTGAGATTTATGAAAGATGAGTTAACTTTTAGCCCTAGAGTAAGTATTTATTCACTGAAGTCAAAGGTAAACCCTTTTGTGAGTTCTTGGAGCATAGTTTTGTGGTGAAGACTAATAAAAACAGTCATGGCAATATATAATAACATATTGTACCATTCATATCAGAATCAGAATAGTTTATTAATCCCAGGGGTAAATTACTGTGTGTTACAGTTGCTCTTTTCAAGTATAATAAAAAGTAGCAGGAAAAAAATTATCAATACAACAGCAACAAAAAAAATAGATATATGTATATATACACATATATTGAACAGGACCGGATTTAGCGTACAGATGTGGCCCTCTAAAAGAGTCTCAAGTTCTTAGGTGGACCCTTAGGAAAATGAATTGCCCGCCCTTGCTCTAATAAACAAATATGGGTGTCACCAGGTAGATTTGCTACACAATGAAAACAGTAGATGCAGAAGTGTCAGTCCTCTCAGATCACATGAATTACAATATGCCCAAAGGTAAATATGGAATTTTTACCCATTGACACTAAAAAACTATCAAGCACTGCAGCTTTAATTGTTCACTTACACAGCAGCAAATGGCACTCCACTGCCAATTACAGCAAATGTGCTTTTTTCCAATCCAGGAAGTGTCAAAAGGTTCTTGGCAAAAACATGGAACTGTGGGAGAATGAAGTTTACAGATTCAAGACCATTGGACAGTTGAAGGTAGCTGTTTTTCAGAATTCATAATAAGCACTTTTATAAAGTAGAAATCTATTATTAAAGTCATAATCTACCAAGTGTAAAATGTGCCAGAACTCTTATTTTGTGTTTTATTACTTGACCTTCTACACCTTCAGGCCATCAGTCTGTATTTGCCCAGAGGAGATCTGCGTCTCAGACCAGCCATCTACGAAGTGATCTTACATGAGTTTCTTAAAACTGATTATGAGGTATTTTATCTCCTGATCCTCTTTACATCTACATCTTTAATTCCTTGGTATTTGAACATGAACTGATGATCTGTCTCACTGTCTTTTCTGTCCACGAAGGGCTTCGCCACGCTAATCCGAGAGTGGCCCGGGGAGCTGTATAACAACATGACCATCGTTCAGGCAGTCCTCGATCACCTGAAGATCGACCCCACTAACCGAACTTTGCTCACCACGTTGGCCGAACTGTGAGTACTGGTGGCTTTGGTGCAGTATTAGAGGTCCACTTGAACACATATTGAGCAACACAGTCAAACACAAGTCAAGTGTGACAAATTGAATATTTAATTTTCTTCAAAGTTTGGTAACTAGTAAGTCTTTGATCCTGTTGCAGGTACACGTATGACCAGCGATATGACAGAGCCTTAGAAATCTACCTGAAACTGAGGCACAAAGATGTTTACCAGCTCATCCACAAACACAACCTTTTTTCCTCGATTGAAGACAAGATTGTCCTCCTCATGGACTTCGATACGGAGGTGATCAGATTTTCCATATAAGCAGTGTGTGATTTGCCTCTTTGTAATGAAACAATCTGTCAAAAATGTTATCAGGAGCTTTTTTCATATTTTAAGTCCCAGCTGACTAATAAATATACTCTGTAAATTCCTGCCGACAGAAAGCTGTTGACATGCTTCTCGACAACGAAGACAAGATATCGGTATGCGTACCCAGATTCATTTGATTGTTCAATAAAAATATAATGAAATTTTCTGCCAACTGAACTTTTTTTCCCTCTCCTCCATCGGTAAACAGACAGACAGGGTGGTGGAAGAACTAGCAGACAGACCCGAGCTTCTGCATGTGGTGAGTTGAAATCTGTTAAAGTCAAATTCACAAGAGCTCACTTTGTTATTGACCCACCTTTTCCCCACAGTACCTCCATAAACTCTTCAAGAGGGACCATCACAAAGGCCAGAAGTACCACGAGAGGCAGATTGGCCTGTACGCTGAGTACGACCGGCCAAATCTCTTGCCTTTTCTGAGAGACAGCACCCACTGCCCTCTTGAGAAGGTAAAAACATGTCATCCAATCAAACATTGAGCTTCTAGAAGCTACAAGAATTAAAACCTCTTGTCACAAGAATGCTCAAAAAGGCCAAAAACAAATGCTTCCTTCTCCTCTGTCTTCCCCTCACAGGCTCTTGAAATTTGTCAACAGAGGAGCTTTGTAGAGGAGACGGTTTTCCTGCTTAGTAAGTGTTAATTAATGGTGGTTTCCTTTCTTCTCACTGTGTCAAATGAGTGAGCGGTCTGATCCAGTATGCAGGGTTTGTACAGTACTTGAAATCCTTGAAAGTGGTTGAATTTCAGTGTGGTCTTTTCAAGGTCTGGAAAGTGCTTGAATTTTAGTTTAGGTGCTTGAAAGTGTTTACAATTAAAACTACGTGATTTATTTATGTATTTTTAACTCTGCCAGGTCAGATGGCAAGCCAAGGCTACTTACAGAGAGGTGATACATTTTGAAAGATAAAACTTTATGTCATAAAAGAAAATTAGCAGGTGCTCTCAGGTAAACTCCAGGTTTTATCTTAATATTTACCTCAATGCCAGTGTGTCTGAAGAACGCCAAGTGGCTGCCCCCCTTTTTTTTGGATAAAACTCTGTGTTTTTCTTTAATTTCCAAATTTTTTGCTATCACGAAACATAATTTTACATATTTATAGCATAATATAATGTACATCATTATGATAAAAAGTGAAAAAAATAATCATGAGTATATGTATTCCTGTAGATATGTATTTTACCCCAGTGATAAGGTGCTGTACTGGAAAAATTGGAAATGTCCCATCAAAGTGCTTGAAAAATACTTGAATTTGAGCTTGAAAAATGTGTGTGAACCCTGAGTATGTTTCATTCAGGCCGGATGGGAAATTGCCGACGAGCTCTGCAGATGATCATGGAGGAGCTGGCAGATGTGGACAAGGCCATAGAATTTGCCAAAGAGCAGGATGATGCAGAACTCTGGGAGGATCTCATCTCTTACTCCATCGATAAACCACGTACGGCCATCTTACGGGTTGTTTATGTCTGTATTTTATCCTTTTTGATCTTGATTTTCTTACTATTAAGACGCCCTCTTTCTGTCTGCTGTGTGTCTCCAGCCTTCATCACTGGCCTCCTTAATAATATTGGGACTCATGTGGATCCCATCCTGCTCATCCATCGCATTAAGGAGGGCATGGAGATCCCAAACCTCAGAGATTCACTAGTGAAAATCCTCCAAGACTACAACCTACAGGTTAGAAATGTACATTAGTGTGGATGTGAATACAGTTTTAACAGAGTTGTTCTACATTGAAATACTATCACTAGATAGATGCATAAACAGAGAGGGTTTGAATTAAAACTCTGCTTTTTAAGCTCTACTAATTAGCATTTTCTTTATTAACTTGCCCTTGCTCTTTTGTTTTTCTAAGATTCTGCTGAGGGAAGGATGTAAGAAGATCTTGGTGGCTGACTCTCTCTCCCTGCTCCAGAAAATGCACCGGACCCAGATGAGGGGAGTTAGAGTAGATGGTATGTGCACTGTTTTTGGTCTGCATCCAGAAGCAATGATATAAACAATAAATAAATTCAAGTTCCAATTTTATTTACATAGCCCCAAATCACATCAGAATCCACCAGGAGCAAACACTTGCAGGGTTCACATGCGTCCTGGAAAACCTGGAAAATCATTGACTAATTTTCCAGTCGTAGAAAACGTATGGAAAATAAGAAAAAAGGTCAAATGTTCTGGAAACGGTTAAGTTATCCTGGAAAATTATGTATCGTCCCCCCACCTTGTGACCTTGTGTGTCTAAACTGAGATGAAACAAAGGAAACTGTTTTTCAGTGAAAATATACAAATGTTTTTAGAGGAAGTGCAGGAGAGAAAGAAAGAGAGAAGAGAAAGTTGCGTTGGGAATTGTCCAGTTGAACATTGCTATTCCAGTTTGTCATGGTAATGAAGTGCTACGCTGTAATCTGTGGGTGTATTTGCATTATCCTATGATACATTTGTCATAATTATTTTTCATAGCTAACTTATAGCCATAAACTGCACATCAAATCTCTGAGTAATAAACGTAGAAACAACCTGGGTAAATGCAAGTTACAACTGTAGAAAAGAACACTTCCAAAGAATGAGGGGGACAGGGGCATGTATTACTGTATGATGTGATAACTTGTCTCTGTAGCAGCTGAAAATGTCCTGGAAAAGTCCTGGAAAATAATTTCAGGGGAAGAGTGGGAACCCTGACTTGGTGACAGTGGAAGGAACAACTTCCTCTTAACAGGAAGAAACCTGGAGTAGATCCCGACTCTGGAGGACAGACATCTGACATGACCAGTTAAAGGGTTAAAGAGAGGGAGAGATTGGGGGAGGGGGGAGAAGGCAGAAAATAGGGGGGAGATACGTGGATGTACAGCAAACGGAACCATATCTGTTAAAAACTAGAACCACTGTTACTAGTATCATTACTAATAACTAGCATATATACCAATAACTGTTACTACTACTACTACTACTACTCCAAATACAAGTATTGACAGTGGATATACTATCACTGGAGCTGTAGGTACCACTAATAAAAACCTCTACCATCTATATATCTATATAATAAACACTATCACAACTATATGGATAAATGAATAATGATGATGGAGGCAGGAGAGAAGCAGGACCACAGCAGCAGGTCCAGAGATGATCCAGGGAAAACCTGTGAGAACATAAAACACAGAGACTCCAGGGAAGAAGGCGAGTCAGTAACGTGTTTTCTGGGGCACGAATAGAGCAGAAGAGGAGGAGGAGAGAGGAGGTTGTTCAAATAGACCGTAATAAATGGACCATTTACTCTCTATGGATGGTATAAGCCAGGGTTTTCCAACTTGTGGCTTTTTTCAGACTTATGTCATTACCATATTTAGAAAGTAGCTCAAAGAAATGCAAAACAAATTTTGACTGATGGAGTCAATGAACTCAAGATAAATTTAGTATGAATACAGAGAATTTTTCAGGTAAATTTAGCATCTTTTCTGCTTTTTTCTACAGTGTTAGACGTAGGTAGAAGTTGCTGTGTATATATAGCCCAAATCTGATCTTTTCACTTATTTATGTTTTTTCATGACCAGCATAAATCCCATGGAATCTGATCAGGGCAACCTCCATATGTGGTCCTGAATTAGATGCAGATGTGGTCTTTTCAACGTGACCTTAGTTTGAACAGTCAGATCAGAATGCATGTGACTTTTGCGTCACTTTAAATGGGCATCTGTCACAACGTAGCACTGAAGCGAATCACTCACATTGTTCAAATGCAAGATAAATGTGAATTCAGCTGTAAAATGAAACCAGAACATTGTATATAATAGTAAAACACAGACCGGGATCCTTTTACTGCAGGGTTTTCAATACACGTATTGTATATGTGTGCAGCTTTTGTTTGTAGTGGAGTGTTTTACCTGTGTGTATTAACTCTAGAAGGGATAAAATAATGGTCGGAACATTAATAACTCTGCTATTTTTGTGCATGTGATTCATCTCACACTATAACTTTATATTGGCCACATTTTAGCTCCCAAAAAGAAGAAAAAAAAAAAATCCACATCTACGTAGTACATTACAATTGAGCACTGAGGTGAACGTGCCCATAGTCTGAAAAAGGAAAATCCCTGTTATGAACCACTGATCTCATTGAGTTGTTGTTGCCTGTTTTGTTTACAGAGGAAAACATCTGTGAATCATGCCATGCTACAATATTACCATCAGGTTAGTTCCCTGTTTTTGTCAGTTCTTTTAATGTTTTAATGTGCATTTTAGAGAACATAAGTTGCCCATTTGTGTTTCACACTTGCAGATATGGCCAAGCCTTTCAGTGTGGTAGTGTTTCACTGCAGACATATGTTTCACAAAGAATGTTTACCGTCCTCAGGAACTGTGAGTATTTACACATTTCTTTTCATGAATGCTATATAGTCATGCTTGCTTTTTTTTTCTCTGTTGTGGCTTTTATCAGTCAATCTTAGACTTGCAATATCTTGCTTCCTTTTCTCTTCACAATCTCAGCTTCCTGGTGTGCAGTTCTGTAACATCTGCAGTGCAAAGAGGCGAGGGCCAGGAAGTGGAATCCTGGAGATGAAGAAGTAACAGCGATTTTTGCATTCACAGTGTTATTATCGATGCTTTTATCCCCACTCTACCCGTTGCTTTCTCCAAGCTGTCAATGAATTAATCAATAAATATCACTTTCCCTCAGTCACTAGATTGTACACTAGCAAAAATGCAAAACATTTATATTGGATTGTCTCTGTATATTTACGTCTAACAACTGTAAAGTGCTGTAGTTCTGCCTGTCGCTAATGTGATTTGGTGATGAAATGTCTGCAATGCCTGAAAAATAAAATCACACGAAAACCATATGCAGTTTGTGATTAATAATTATGTATGCTGTCTCCATAATCTAGTAAAAGAAAATCCTCTAAAGTCAGAGAATTAATAATGCATGAGAAGAATTTAATTAAAGAGTCTTCTTGAAGCGGTTTCACAGCGTTTTATCTTGGGAAAGGTCAGCGTTATGACACAAACATAATGTGCAAATAGGAGTTTCGTTTATCAACCAGTTTTAAATGTTTTAAGAGTAGCAGCTTTCACAGTACTTCTGTTTTTCATTAGTCATTAGAGAAAATTCCAGTTCTGTAAAAAGAGTCTAAAGTTAAAAATATATATGGAACATTAAAGTAAATACGTTTAGCATACTGACATCAATGTGATTAGTAATGCCCATTTTAAAAAATACATTCAGCAATTATAGTCATATCTACATTAATTTCACTAGTATGAGTAAGATGTATTGTGCATAAATGATTCATATACGAGATTAACTTGATAATATTAAAATTATTATGAAAGGGACTAACATTTAGCTGAATGTTCATGAAAAAAGCAGTGGCTCTTCAGCTACATGTTCTAGATTTGGGTATTTAATTTTTTTTTTTTTTTTTTTTAGTTTTGTGTAAGAGTGCATGTTGTGTTCCATCCATTTAACTACCATTAAATTAAAATGTCCTCAAATTATATAGTCTTGTGCAAAAGTTATAGGCGGCCTTTAGCTTTGATGTTTTCGCAGGATTGTAATGTGCATGAGTCTTTAGTTCTAACATGAAATATACAAGAAATATGTGCACAATACTGCAACACGCACACACAAATAATCTAAACTTAATGGGTTCTGCAGGTGCAGTCAGCATTGGTGTGATTTGGATTCAGACTGTTCAACTCTCTTGGGTTGATTGTCTGGATATTTTCTTAAATAATCTAGATGCATGACAACACATATGTAGTTGTCTGTTTTTGTAGTAATATATGTACAACTGGAATATACAGCAAAGAATGTATATTGTAAATAGTATTAAACAAAAAATAATGCCAGAAAAAACAACATATTCTCAGGGTCTGTAATAAAAGATTATTTCAGAAAACATTCAGACAGTCGATCCAAGAAAGTTGAAGATTTGACTGAAATCAAAACACAATAATATTGACTTTACCTACAGAAGCTACTTATTATTATTGTTATTATTAATAATAATAATAATAATAATAATAATAATAATAATAATAATAATAATAATAATATTTTTGTTTTTTTTTGGGGGGGGTGTTTCAATACTATGCACATACAATATTTCCTGCAAAAAATAAATGAATAAATAAATAAATAAAGGCACATGTCCATTACAACCCGGGACTGTATGTATTTCTCTTTTATTTATCTTCATGTAGTTATTTTTAAGATAATTAGAAAGTTACTCTCATGTTTCATCTCCTCAAGGGAAAAAGACTAGGAGGTGCCAAAAGTTATAGATGTTTGAGTATTTTTTTTTTCCTACATGTTTTCAACCTTCCTGAAGGCTTTGACTAATACACCTTCTTCCAGATGCACAAATAGGATGAGACTAAAAGAAATAAATTATAACAGAGAATGGAAATGTCTCACTTTTGATAAGTTTTAGATGATTTAGTACTGATGTAGACTTATTTTTCTCCAATAGTACCAATGTTAAAATATATGAAATTACTATTTTTCCAGCAGAATTTATACAAATTACGTTAATGCTTCCTTCCATGTGTTATTTTATGTAGGTGAAAAAAATAAACATAAAATAATATTTAATTTACCAAAAGTACAATGTCGAGTTAAGTGTAGCTCGAGGGCTTCAACGTCACATCCGTCGTTTCTCTCCGGAAGTACAGTTAATTTTTATTCACAGGGAAAAAACAGCTGTTGTTGAAAAAGAAAACATCAAAGTGAGTTTCTCGTATCCGTGTCGTGGCTTTATCATTTCGCTGGCATCGCGATCGTGTGAAGTGCTGTGTAAAGTGTGTGCTGGCTCTGTCGGGCTGCTGTTTCTGCTGACTTCAACACCGAGTCTCGCTTCGCTCATTTGTTGCGAGTTGGCTGCTGCTGCTAGCGTTAGCTCCTCATCACTGTGGACTTCAGCTAGCACACTAGCCACCGTCAGCTAGCTAACTGACCATTTGTGACTCTGCATAAGTCCAAGTGACAGCACCCTCTGTCAAATGTTAGGAAAGCAAAGAGATGCGTGATATAGAGAGTGTAAAAGTTAGTGGTTTTAGATCGTACACTGTGTGCTTTGCTAGCGACATTGTTTAACTGCGATTTATACTGTTTACGTCCATCGCTAGCCAGCGTTGTTGCCTGTTGGAAAATCAGGTAACACTTACTGGTTTTACAAAAGCAGTGGAGCATACGATTAAAGTATTGGCTGATAATTGTACACACGTAAATTAATATTTGTGTCTGTAATGTCATCGAATAGCATGCTGTTTCTGTAGAAACTGTCACCCCTTTATTTTTAGATGGTAATTTGAGAATAAAGTTTCCTTTGCTCTGTTGTGTTTTTTGTTTGGTTATTGGTTGTTGGTGGTAATTCCCTGCTTACATATGTTTACAGAATGCCTGCCCCAAAGAGAGGATCCACTCCTCATGATTCACAGCAAAAGATAAGGAAGTTGGATGAAGATGGGGAGGCTCTGCCATCTAAAACTGCACCAGCTACCAACAATAGGTCCCTCAAAACAGGAAATACAAGAGAAAAGACAGCAACCCCACGGACCAAGAAAAAACTGTCTTCTTCAGCAGATGGGGGAAATAAACCAGCCAAGTCACCTAAACAGAGTTCCCCACCAAAGGATTCCAGCAAATCCATTTCCGACCCACCTCTCAAAAAAGCCAAGCTCATGAAAGCCACAAGTGCCTCTTCCAAAGCCTCTCTGAAGCGGACAGCATCCACTGAGTCAGACGACGAGTTAAGCAGTGACGGTAGTAAGGTTGAGCTCTTTAAAGTAAGGGATGATGGGGACAAGGCTCGCTGCATCAGAAAATATTCAAACCGTGTCAAAGCTAAGCGTAAAGCTGAAGAGTCATTGTCTGATCCACAGGAGATAAATCAGGCGTTATCACCTGCTCCCACGGACCTTATACAAATGGACCACAATTACGGTAGATTCACAGCTTCTCCAAGTATAGCAAATATCAGTGAGGCTGATCACAACGAGCAAAAAGAATTTGTAGACTGTGGCTCTGAAACAGAGAGACAAAACAACTCCAGTAATGCAACACGGAAGGAATCAAAGGAAACTTTAGTCTCTGTAACTAGGAGCAGGAAGGAGGAATCTGAATGGGAGACTGAGGAAAGTAAACATGAGGAATTAAAACATTTAGACAGCCAAAAACACACAGACAGTAAAACACTAGCATCATCCACAGACATATTAGACTCTGTCACTGGGGCGTCACTTTGCATCACTTCTGAGGCTGAGAACAATAAAGGGAAAGACCTCTTGGAGTCCTGCACAGAGGCTGAAAGACGACAGGTTGTAGATAATGAAACACTAGCAGCATCAGTGGAAACTCTATGTCCTGTTACTGCAAATGTAAATTCAAACAGTGACAGTAAAAACCAGACAGATGTGAAGGTAAATATAATTTGCAGACCAGAAGGTTTTACAGATTTGAGGACTAAAACTGAAATGAAGGAGACCACAGAGGTTGTTTCTGAAGAGGTTAAGGAAGTTATAAAGGGGAAAAATGAGCATAAAATGCAGACAGTGACTGAAGCACCCAGTGCAGCTGATGGTAATGTTGATGTAGAATGTCAAGCATTATTAAATGAAAGAAAGCCTCTACCAGAACAGATCCTGTTTGTAAGCAGTATTCCACATACTCAAAGTGAGAATAGTCTAATGACAGTGGAGGCATTTAGCAACTTAGAGAGTCAACCAAATGTCAGTGTCAATGTTCAGGTTGCTTTTAATGAGGAATCTAAATCTGCCAACATGCAGGACCAAGTGAGCCATGAAGTGCCAGTTGCAGTTAACACATATGACAGCAATAATGAAATGATAAAAAACTCTGAAAAAAGTCATGAAGAAACTCAAACAAAAGGAATTAAATGTCTTTCTTCTCCCTCAGAAATCTCAATGCCTGTTTATGAGGCTGTTATTGAGCAAAATCAAAGCAAGGTAGTCCCTGAGTGTGTAGCGGTCTCACAGGGTGTGATTTCTGAGTTAGCTTTGAAAAAAGATCTACAAAACCAGGAGAATCACAAAGTTAATGACCGTGCCACAGAAGTACCAGCAGAAATAAACAATGTGATTGAAAATTCTCCAAATCTGGGAAAAGAAAATATGAACTCTGACTATGCCACTGCACAAAATGGTCAAATCAAAATGGATTTACAGGCATCAGTGACAAAGGAGATCATTTATCCAACCTCTTCAGTGGAAATACAAGGTCTCAAAAACCCAAAGGAAGTGGACATAGAAATTGCAGCAGTGTCACCTACAGTGGAATTACAAACTCAGTGGATTCATGATAGCACTGACATATCTACAACTGAAGAGCAAATGGGAGGAAATTTTAAAATAACAGAAAAGGGAGATGAAGTGAACTGTGCTGACCAACTTGGGACTAAAACTTCTAATCCAGCACCTCTAGTGGAAATACAAAATCAGAACAACCCGGAGCTCAGACTACAGTCTAGTGATATATCCCTAGAAGTTCATGAGGAAACTTCTGAAAACATTCAAAATGAAGACAGTGCGCATCTTAAAAACAGAACAGAAATGCAGACCACAACATTGCAGATTTCTAATCCAGCCATTACAGTGGATGTAAAAAGCCAGGAAAGCCTTGAGGTCAGTGAACACAACACAGACATATCTAACAAAGTTAGGGAAGATCCAATGACTGCAGATTGTAAGAGTCAGGATAAAGAACACAGGCTTGGTGGCAGCTGTGTAGTTGTACCTCAGAGTCCAGAAGAAGTGAGTATACAGACCACAACAAATGCATCTCATTTATCACCTACAATAGAAGCACAGAGCCAAACCAGCCAAGGTGTAAGTGAACATACAACAATTATATCTAATGAATTTTGTCATGTACAAAGTTTGAAAGTGATTGAAAATGAGGACAAAGTGACCATTCATTCTGTGGCTGAGAGTCACATTAAAACGAAATTACAAATGGCATTATTATCAGATTTTTCAAAACTAGGGGTGGAAAGTCAAAAGAGCCCAACAGAAGTGCAAGTTGCAACAACAGTAGAAATTTCTACTTCCTCGGTAGAAATGCAAAACCAGGAGAGGCAGGATGTCAGAGAAGTTAAAACTGATACATCTACAGAGATTAATAAAGTTGCTCTGCTTGAAAATTCTCAAAATATGGGAAATGGAGAGACAGTGATCCCAGACTGTACTGCTGTAGAGAAGCAGATAGTTTCCTCCTTAGCAGAGATGTCCCAGCCCCCAAGAGGAGATATACAACCTCAGAACAGCCCTAAACCCCCCATAGAACTACCTGGACATATTCAAGAGGGACTAATTATCAATACTACAGAGAGTAATGTAAAAGACGTTATCACAGAAAGTATTGTACCTCTGGAGATGCCAATAATAGCAACACCAGAGGAGATTTGTAATCGAGCATCAACTGTGGAATTTAAACATCAAGGGGGTGAAGAGGTCAGGGAGCTCATCACAGAGACTGAGGTTCAGAGAGATGTAATCAGTGTTAATACTGAAAAAGAGGAAGAGGTTATTGCTGAATGTGTGGATGCTGCTGGGAAAGAAACAGAAATGGAAATACAAACATCAGAAACACCACAGGAGACACCAGTTCAGAGATCCCTAAAAGAAATGCATAGCAAACCCACAATGGGCTGTGATGTTCAAAATGATTTCATGCCGAGCTGTGACAGTAAGAATGACGATGAGGTTATGACTGAATGCGTAGATGTTTCAGTCACTCCATTGAGTACTAAGACCACATCTGCCATGCCACAGGAGATTTCTAAACAAGTACCCTTAGCAGGACAGCAAAATAATGGAACGGAAGAAACTGAAAACACTGTGGCCTTTTCAGGTGAAATTCATACATTTTTACCTAATTCTGGAAATACAGAAAATACAAATATGCACACAGAGATTTGCACAGAGGACATCCAAGGAAATAATGATATAATGAGGGGATCAATAGAAAGTGTAGGTCCTACATTAGAAGAGAAAATGGAAAGAAAAGTGAGCAATGAGCTTAAAGAACAGACCTCAAGTATTTCCAGTGATAAGGCTGACAAGACCGTCTTTGATACCCAAGGACAAGGGGAAGAATCTGGAGGCAATGAGGTAATTGTTTTTGTATGTGACCAGCAAGATGACTCTGGTATATTTGTGCAAGCATCAGACGAGCAGAATAAAACAGCTAATCAGTCAGAGTTTGAGCCTCGTGAAAGCCAGATAGTGTACGAGCCCATTAGCAGTCCTGAGAGTAACGCAGATGGGGAAGTTTCCATGCTATCACAAAAAGATGACACTATCACTTTGCTGGACATACACGGCACAGAGAACCTACAGATAGAAGAATGTTCAACAGCATTCTCTACTAATGAAGAAAACAGGGAAACTGGTGACCCACATCTTCAAAATGAGGAATCTGTAAAGGAAAACATGTTTTCTAGCGACGGTGTGCAAGAAAGTAGAGTCTCTGCACAGTTGGATCACAGTAATACGGCAGTGGATGTGAAAGTTGCAGTAATCAGCACTAGTGATGATATCAGCAGACCAGATGGCCAGTCTGAAGATGTAATAGAAAAAAGTGAAAGGAATGGGTTCTCAGACTGCATTGGTACTACAGAGTTTTCTGAACAGGGGCAGGAGGTCCCTGGACTTCAGGCTATTTCAGATGTCACAGTGGCGGCTACATCCACCACTGAAGTTGAAATACCAGATAGTACATGTGAAGAATACGTCATTTTAGAACCAGTTCCGGAGAGTGAAATTCAGTTTGATATCATTACTCAAGCAGTGACTGAATCTGGGTTGTCGTCTTCGCTTTCAGAGCAGACGAGTGAAAATACTGCTTTGAATGAAGAAAAAGAATGTCAAATAACTGACAAGTTCAAAGATGCTATAGCAATTAACTCAAATGAGGAAACCAGTCAAGAGATGGGAGCTTCAGCTGATTCATCTTCAGAAGGCAGTAAACTCATTCAGAATGCTGATCATTGCCAGGAGCCATTGTCTGATTTGATGGATGGTGATACCTCTGAAATTGTGACGGCAGAGTCTCTTGAGCAAGGGACGGTTGAGGTAGTAACAGAGAATGTTGATGTTAATTTGGAGGTTCAAGAATTCCAGATTCTTGAAGATATTGAGATTGGTCGAGAGATTGTAGTTGCAGAGGAGGAGAATGAGGAAGATGACGATATTTCTATCTTAGAAACTCCTAAGGAAACCCCTGAAGTAGTCCCTCTGAAAACATCAGATGAAAAGGGTAATGTGATAAATAAAAATGACACTTCTGCAACCAACCTGAAGCAGGATAGCACAGCTGGTGAAAAAACAGAAGAGGATAAAAAAGGACAGGAGGTTGAAAAGCCCAAGAAACAAGAAATGAACACACAGGCTAGAACCAAAGCCCGCCTCGCAGCTTTAGCAGAGCAAAAGGCCGCAGCTTCGAAGAGAGCGGCACACAGACAGCAGCTGAATCTCTTAGCCCTGTGTCAGGAAATAGCAGAGGACATTGCAACAGACAGTAATCTTTTGAAGAGGATAGAGGAAGAAAAACAAGCAGCGGCGATGGCAGCGGCAGCAGCAGTTGCCAAGAGTGAAGCCAACAAGAAGGAAAGTCCACCTGTGAACCCCCAGGATGCAGACTCTGGGGATGTTGCAACTGCTGCTGGACCAGAAGCATGCTCTGCTTCAGAGATGCTCTCTGAAAATGAGTCTACGACTCAGCCCACCACAGAGAAGTCAGATGAAGTCAAGCCTGCTACACAGGCTCCAAAGAGGAGATTCTTCATCACACAGGTAACAGTGCCCCTAAAAGCCCATGAGAAAAAGAAGTTAACTCGATATCAAAGACTAAGACAAGTTGAACTCCAGAGAGAGAAAATGTCTTGGGCACGTGTGAAGAAACTTAAGTCTGACCAAGCAAATCAAATGTTTTCAGACATGGACTGGCAAGGACCCATGTCATTATCTGCGATTTCAGTGAGTCCTGTGACCACGGCTTCTCCACCCGCTGCCAGTCCATCTAAAGCACCTCCTGCAAGCCCTTCTTCAAGTAGCAAACCTGCAACACCCAAGGCAGAGGATCCCAAAGTGGAGACTCCTAAGGCTGAACCATCTACAACTGAACCTCCCAAAACAGAAGTGCCCAAAACAGAACCCCCTAAAACTGGAACAGTCAAAATTGAACCCACTAAATCTGAACCTGCCAAAACTGATGCCCCAAAACCAGAACCTTCCAAACCTGAAACCCGTAAATCCACACGGTTAAGTAAGGCTGAAGCTTCCAAAGCTGCCCCTCCTCCTGCACCTGCTGCAAAAGGCAGATCAACAGCCAAGAGAGCCCTCCCTGCAGTACCCCCTCCCATGCCAAATGGGCTCAACAGTCAGAAGTCGAAGCCTGAAATTGAGTATAAGCCATACAGACCCAGACCTAAGTATTCTCCTGATGATTTTGAACTAGACGATGACCCGTTCCCAGTTGTTCCAAAACCCAATCCTCAGGCAAGACCCGCTCAACAAACAGTAACCAACCTTCAGTCAAAACCCACTGCTAATCCCACACTTGCTTCAAAATCCACGGTTTCATCACAACTTGGAAACCAGTCAAAGCCCAATGCTCAGACAACACCGGCCAGACAAATCTCAGGTCAGTCCAAATCCACTGTTTCATCTACATCTCAGTCAAAACCTGCCAGTTCCTCCAATCTACAGTTGAAGCCTGCCATTGCAACAGCACCGCAGTCAAAGGCCACACCAACTACAACAGCTGCAGCTTCATTAAAGCCTCCTCTCTCAGCCAAAGCTCCACAGAGTTCTCCTGTCTTGACAGCCTGTCGGCCAAAAGCCGTTCTAGCATCAGGTCAGCCCAAGCCTGCAGCCTCTTCATCAGCCCAGTTAAAGCCCAGCGGTGCAACAGCAGCACAGGTGAAGCAGCCGACTCCAGCAGTAGCCCAGCCTGTCAGTTCACCCACACCGGAAACGAA
This sequence comes from Sphaeramia orbicularis, assembly GCF_902148855.1. Classification (NCBI taxonomy): domain Eukaryota; kingdom Metazoa; phylum Chordata; class Actinopteri; order Kurtiformes; family Apogonidae; genus Sphaeramia; species Sphaeramia orbicularis. Next base: position 13,127,150 of record NC_043976.1, on the reverse strand, counting down.
ACCTGACCATCCTAAGGCTGACGTTGTGGACACTTCCAAAAGCAAGGTAACACACAAGGATTTGTCATAAACAGCACTGCTAAACAATAAATATTTATTTATTTATTTATTTATTACACACGCGAGATGCGATGGAGTGTCAAAAAGTTTTCAGACAAATATAACAAAAACTTTATCAAAATAATAATTTTTGCACATAATAAGCTCCATTAGTCTAAACACTTTTGCAATCTATGTTTCCTGTGCGTTTTGAAATTATAACATTTGTCTGAGAACTTTTTGACTCTGTCGTGTATGTATGTATATTTAAGTGTGTGTGTGTTATTCATCCATTCTTTGTTCATTTCTGTAGGATGCAACTGATTCACTTCCTCCTGGTCCAAAATCCTCCATTCCTTCTGAAGGTGATTTCAAAGTTTCAGAGGGTATTCAGCATGAAGAAAAACCTCAAGGTCTGCCTTTCCTGGAATTTTTTGCATTTCATGAATTTTACAAAATGGTCTTGCGTACTCATATTGCCTCACTTCTCAAGATATCTTAGTAAGCATTTACATTTTGCTGATTTCATATTTTACTTCTACATAATTGCAATTGATAGTGGAAAAGGAATTGAGTTTATGTTCTTACTTCTTCTCTCAATCAAATGTAGTAGAATTTTTTTTTTCACTATCCTGTCTGCTCTTACAATCTCTTCCTTTTGCGTATTAAATTGTAACTCTTCTCACAGTCACCGATGATGCTCTTTCTCCGGAGAGTAACACAGAAGCAGCAAAGACATCTGAGAAAACATCAGAAAAGCCCTGTCAGGAGTAAGAAGTTGCTCTTTGGTCATTTGACATTTTTTTTTCTTTGTAGTAATAGAGACCTGAGGTAATGTGATCTTTGTTTGTATCATAGCGGAGCTGTAAAACCAAGAGACGTTGAGACTCCTCTGTCTGATGCTAGTCTGCAAAGAGAAATGAAGAAACTGAAGGATGCTGACAAAGATGGCACCCAGACTATTATTGTGAGTGGATAAGCTGTTTTTATAGCTAGATGCCTACACCTGCTTATCAATATACACACTGTGGAGGAAGAATTGATGCTTTACTCAGGGTTCCCACGCATCCTGGAAAACCTGGAAAATGATTGACCAATTTTCCAGTCATAGAAAACATATGGAAATGAGAAAAAAGGTCAAATCTCCTGGAAACAGTTAAGTTATCCTGGGAAAGTATTTATCCTCCCCCTGCATTGTGACCTTGTGTGTCTGCACTGCGATGAAACAAAGGAAATTATTTTTCAGTGATTTATTGAAAATATACAAATATTTTTAGAGGAAGTGGATGAGAGAAAGTAAGAGAGAGGAGAAAGTTGAATTGGGAATTGGCCAGTTGAACATTGTAACTCCAGTTTGTCAGGCTAATGAAGTGTTACGCTGTAATCTGTGGGTGTGCTTCTATCATTATATGATACATTTGTCATAATTATTTTCTATAGAAAAAAAAATATAGCCTGAGACTGCACATCAAATGTCTGAGTAATAAACACAGAAACAATCTGGGTAAATGCAAGTTACAGTTGTAGAAAAGAACACTTCCAAAGAATGAGGGGGAATGTATTAGTTTATGACATCATAACTTGTCTCGGTAGCGGCTGAAAATGTCCTGGAAAATAATTTCAGGGAAAGGGAACCCTGTTTACTGTATTTATTTAAATCATATAAAACTGCAGACCCAGGCCTGTGATTAGTATCAGCAGGGAAAAAGTTGATATATTCTTTAGATGTAGACACATAGATTAATTTTTTTTTTCTTGGTGCTATAGGATGCAGGGCAGAAGCATTTTGGAGCAGTGGCTTGCAGTGTGTGTGGGATGCTGTACTCTGCTTCTAATCCTGAGGATGAATCACAGCATTTACTGTTCCACAACCAGTTCATCAGCGCCGTCAAATATGTGGTGAGAGGAAGTTTTATAAGATGGTGTCAGTATAATATCTCACCTGGAAAGACTTGTTATCAGTTCAGTCCATCAGTTCCTCTGCGCATATACAGTATATACACAGACTCTCCAAAAAAGTCAAATACTCCGATATGTTATTGAATAACCTTTAGTCCTGATGATTTGCACGTATTCTCTGTGGCTTCGTTTCATTAAGCTTATGCAACATTTACCTGACCAACTGAATCAACCCTAGATCATAACACTACCCACACAAGCTTGTACTGTAGGAACTAGGCATGATGGGTAATAACTTCACCCACTTTTCTTCTCACCCTGATGCATCCATCATTCTGGAACAGGGTCAGTCTGGACTCATCAGACCACATGACCCTTTTCCATTGAAACACAGTCCAGTCTTTATGCTCTCTATCAAACTGGTGGTTTCAGAAATAAGAAGCTGCTACATCAGTTATGATGCATAATGTTTGCCTATTTACCAAACCAAATTTCCAAGCTTATGCCTAAAGAACCACAATGCAAATATCAATTAATGACACTCGTTTGAAATAATAATACTAATAACCTCGTTTCAGAAAAAAATCTTTTTTTTTTAGTAAGGGAAGTCCCATTAGCTTCAATTGCTACCCAGGTGATTCTTTCATTAATCATGTTTTGTTGCTCAGGACTACTGTAAGCTAAACTCAGGGACTCAACTGAGGAGAATCTAAGCTTTCTAACCAGGTATAACATGCCTATATTCACAAAACCTTTTAGTAGAAATTAATGTATTTAAAATAAAATGGCGACTGTATCATCAATGATCCGGTGGGAATGGAGAGCTTAAAGAACTTATTGCAGAAGAAACATTTTAATCTCTGCAGTTTTTCTTCAATGGAAGGATTTGAACCATTTGCTGAGTTACATCGAAGTAGGGACTGATTTTTTGGCTAAGTTGTATTTCTGGCAGTATTTATTTATTTGCATAGAGGAACATTTACTCCCGGCATGTTTTAGTCATTTTATATTCATTATAGGATAAAATTAAATTCCACAACTCTGTCTGAAGTGGAACAGATGTCACTGGCAAGAGAATATTGTAGAAGTACTGTTCCTTAGTTTTGTCAAAAGTATAGAAGCCAATACTCTGAATTTATGCCTTAAAATATCTTTATATGTTTTAGACATTTTGTTAAAATTTGATGAAGTTAATGTTATTTTTATAAAGTTGGAAAACCTAAAAATAATAAAAAAAAACAAAAAAACAAAAAAAAAAAACACTGTAAAATGCTGCAAATAAACATTAAAGTTATTCTACAACAGTTGTATTCATGATGATTTTGAAGCAGTTTTGGAAAAGTCTGAGATGTTAAAACCTGTAGAAAAACTCAAGCAAAAACACCATCCACGGTTTAGATACGAGTCCAGTTGGCAAAAAAAAAAAAAAAAAAAAGGCTGAAAACATTCTTAGATCCAATGTCTTTCTCTCTTTTCAAGGGTTGGAAAAAAGAGAGGATTTTAGCTGAGTTCCCTGATGGCAAGATTATTCTTGTCCTACCAGATGATCCTAAATATGCTCTGAAGAAGGTAAGCTCAGACAACAAACCTTTGTTATCTCAAGCCAACTTAAGCTTTTGGCATTTCACAGTTCAACAAAAGGTTGAACAACTAGGATATTTAATTAACAGTGACATTTTTTGTGTTGCCATACTTAAATGGCATATCCATGAAAATATTTACAGTTTCTTTTTTAAATTTTCAGGTTGAAGAGATCAGGGAGATGGTGGACAATGACCTCGGCTTCCAGCAGGTGGAGACCAAGTGTCCCTCTCAGACTAAAACCTTCCTCTTCATCTCCAATGACAAGAAAGTTGGTGGATGCCTCATAGCAGAGCACATTCAAGAGGTGAGAGCTGGTTATTGGACGGTCTTAGGACCAGTGTCTCTGTATCTCACTGGCATGTTCTATCAAAAATCAATAACAACTTGAATCTGCGAGGTTGCAGGTTCTGTTCTATGTTAGAGTCCTGTGGTTTTGATGCAGGAGATCAATCTCCCAATAGTAGTGGGTGGTACTTTCACTGGAGGTTAATTCAGCAAATTAAATCAAAGTCCATATATGACTTCCTATCAATGCTCAATAGTTACTCCACTGATATCGCTAATCATTTCCTTGGTATAAACCATCAAAATATGACCCATTATAAGTGAAGGCAAATGATTTTATATTTCAAAAATTAGTAGAAAATTTAAAAAATCAAAATTTGCTGATGAAGATGCTGCCGAACACAGCACCTTCACAATAGTTCATGGCTCATCAGCTGGTGAGATAAAAACAAATGTCATTATGATTCACTTTTCCACCTGTGTTTATTCCAGGGCTACAGGGTGATCGAGGAGCCCATCCCAGAGGGTTCAGAAGGGGAGAAGGTGATGTTTGAAAGACAGAGAGCTTGGTGCTGCTCCACCACGCCGGAGCCGGCCATCTGTGGCATCAGCCGCATCTGGGTGGTCAGTATGATGAGACGCCAGGGCATCGCCTCACGCTTGATCGAGTGCCTCAGGTCAGTATCTTTACAACAGCAGGATTATTTGAGGCACATAAAATCTATTGAAACATAATTAACACTGTCTTTTTTATATCCGTTCTGCACAGGAACAATTTCATATATGGTTCATACCTGAGCAAAGATGAGATTGCTTTCTCCGATCCCACACCTGATGGAAAACTCTTCGCCACGCATTATTTTGGCACCTCTCAGTTTTTGGTTTATAACTTTGTGAGTGGGACACGATTGGCCCAGCCCAAAACTGATGCGGTATGACCTTCTTTGGGAAAGCTAAGAATGGATTCGACTAAGATGCTCACTGAGAAACAGGACCTGCCCTCACTTAACAGTGTCTGACGCAAAAACTGATTTAAAAACAAAGAAACACCTGTAAATTACTCCTTGACAAGGATACACATTGGTTTAAATCTCAGGATCAAAACAACACAGTGCTGTTGGAAAATATTACAATTTCACCCTTTAATCCCTCCCTCTTTATACATTTTTGAGTAAACAAACTGGTTTAATTAGCCGTATAGAGTTTACATGCATGACCTGAGCAATAGAAAACAGAACTTTTTTTTTTCTTTTTTTTCTCAGAGAAGCTCAAGATTGACTGGCTACATTAACACAAACTTAGTTTTTCCTCATTCTGTTCTGTTTTTTTTTTTTACTTTTACATGATGTAGTAAACTATCTGTACATTTCATGTTTTCTTCCCCACCATTAACAGTGATGCTGTTGTTTTTAAGTTGGTTTTAAGCAACATCACATTCACTTAAAGGTCTGAGATGCACAATTTCTGTGGAGTGGTCAATGAGGACTTCCTTCTCCAGCAATTTCTTGATTTGGTTATGATTTAATCTAACATTTCAGTGATTACCGGAACCGGGCGACTGAATCTGAGGGATGTTTGAAACCACACTGCAATCAGATTGAAGTGATGTGGGTTAGAACTGTAGCTTGGGCATTACTTATGTGCTCTAATTTTTTTTTAGATCACCTTGCCTGAACTGTTTAGTTTCCAAGCTGAGCCATATACTGTACACCATTTAGCAGGGCATTGTAGCCTATACTGTATGAGTGATGTCTTTTAATTTCACCAATGCTGTCTATTGCTTTATTTGTGCCTGAATGAATTATGTGTGACTTACAATGATTTTATTTTTTGTTTTTACAGCCATATGTACTGAGCTACATATGGATTTTTAGTGTAGATTAACATCCTCCTATTTCTTAGTATCCATGAATTATGATGTATATCAAATGATTATGTAGATTTATGCATACTATAACAAAATTTATGACTAAAGATAGAGGCATGGTCTTAGGACTCAGGTGTCTGAACGACGTCATCCGGGTTCAGCCGTGATGATTGCAAACGGGAATATTTGCTCAGCGATCAACATGAGAGGTTGATGTGAACCTCTGCCACCATGCAGATTTACAGTATCATTGTAATCCATCCCTTATTTTCTTCTTTGCTCTTGTTCAAAGCGTTTCTTTTAGAAAGATGTGTCGTGTAAGAAGAAATTTGATTTATACGAAGCTGTTATGTAAATATTTATTTAAATAATAAACAGTCTAAAACATTTTGTCTGCTCAGTTGTGTTTTTGGTTTGTTCTCTTTGTGCTTTGTAATGACATTTGATTTCTGACTGTATTCATAGTTGCTTTGTTGATGTTTTGTGCCATCTTGTGGTCAAACTTAACTATTTGTGGTCAGTCTGTTATTTAAGTCATATGGCCTTGTATTGGTTTCCCAGGTTGCAGACACAGTCCTTAGCTCCTCAGCCATGATAGGTAAATGAATGTGAATAGTTTTGAAGATTCATTAATACGAGATAAAATATGTGAGCTGTCATTTTCCTCTTTGTAGTTGCAGATGTAAACACCGGCCCCTCTTAGTGCATTCCTCGATGCTCCTGTCACAACACAGGCCAGCTTGATGGCAACTTCTGAGAAACAAAACAACCTTAGAACAACACTGATACTTCCTCAGGGAGAGAGTGAGAAAACAGAGGTCTCCGCTTCTCCTCAGAGGTCCGATAATGATCAGCTGGAGAAAACAACTGAGCTAAGCCTCCTAAGGTATCTTTAACACACCAGTCGTCTTGTTATTTTTGATTTTTATTCAAATCGACCTGATTATCTGACACTTACACTGAACAAAAATATAAATGCAACACTTTCGTTTTTGCTCCCATTTTTCATGAGCTGAACTCAACAATCTAAAACTCTTTCTATGTACGCAAAAGGCCTATTTCTCTCAAATATTGTTCATAAATTTGTCTAAATCTGTGTTAGTGAGAACTTCTCCTTTGTCCTTTGCTGAGATAATCCATCCACCTCACAGATGTGGCATATCAAAATGCTGATTAGACAGCAGGATTATTGCACAGGTGTGCCTTAGGCTGGCCACAATAAAAGGCCACTCTAAAATGTGCAGTTTTACTGTATTGGGTGGTCCAGGGGGGTCAGAAAACCAGTCAGTATTTGGTGTGACCACCATTTTCCTCATGGAGTCTTCAAGAATTCTCTGAAACAGCTTTGGAGATGGCTATGGTAGAGAAATGAACATTCAATTCACAGGCAAAAGCTCTGGTGGACATTCCTGAAGTCAGTATGCCAATTGCATATTCCCTCAAAACTTGTGACATCTGTGGTATTGTGCTGTGTGATAAAACTGCACATTTTAGAGTGGCCTTTTATTGTGGCCAGCCTAAGGCACACCTGTACAATGATCATCTAATCAGCATCTTGATATGCCTCACCTGTGAGGTGGGTGGATTATCTCAGCAAAGGAGAAGTGTTCACTAACACAAATTTAGACAGATTTGTGAACAATATTTGAGAGAAATAAACCTTGTGTGTACACAGAAAAAGTTTTAGATCTTTGAGTTCAGCTCATGAAAAATGGGAGCAAAAACAAAAGTGTTGCATTTATATTTTTGTTCAGTGTAGATGAGGTGCCATGAAGATTGAAACTGATTGAAGTGAGTCTGGAAGAAAGCACTAAACAAAAGAGGAAACCAGCATTTGTAAACACACACTTTTATTATCACACATTTAAAAGACAAAGTTGTCACAGCTGCCACATTGTAAACCAGAAAATCCATCATACTACATCATAAAGACAGTTAACATAGATCTTAAGCTATGGTTACTTTTTGAAGACTGAAAATTTACACTTTACACAACCAAGTTACAAAACTTGTGTCAAGCATTAAACTGACATTAACTACAGTATGCACATAACTGTTTGACTTAGAGTTTTTCAGTGACTAAGAATAGTAACAGCACCCTATTGACCTCAGCTCTTGGTCAAACCAGAGCTGCAACCATGAACTGACTTGTTAACATTGCGGTGGGGATTGGCCTTGTTGCCTGACATCTGCGGGGACTTGATCTGTTTTAAGAGTTTTAAAACAAGATTACAGTAATGCTCTGGGTACTAGCTCTGTTGACAGGCGATCTATAAGAAAGAGCTGCTCTGGAGTGTGCATGGCAAATACAACATCAAGGTGTTACAAAAAAAGACAGCTGCTATTTTTATGAGGAACAACAAGCATAAACTGGCTAATCGCACCACAAGCTCTGAACTTAGATGGTAAAATATACATACAGGATGAATAAATGTTTACATATTGGCTCGTGCCTCCATGACACATTGTTCCACATTCAGCAGTTAGCTCAAATGATGAGTGATTGCTTGTTATGCCAAAGCTATGGCAACATTCAAATGTGTAGGCACCAATGTCAAAGTAATGTACACAACCCAAACAATGTACATTTATTTAAACAAAAAAAGTCCTTTTGTTGTGAGTGTGGGATCTCTATTTGAAAGTTAGACATAGTGACTTTACAGAATGGGACAGTGTTGACCACAAAAATTATACAAAAAGTCCAACATGTCAGGTTCATACCTTTTGTTCACAACTGATTGATTTTTAACAGGCTGCGCTACTACAACCTCACCATCAGGTGGAACCTCAACTAGTGGATGTACTTTGTTATCCATCATCTTAAAGTCACTAATAACACCAGGCAGTGTACCGTTCCTTTCTGCCCATGTTTTCGTGTCTTCTGAGTCGTCCTTAGTCTCTGTCAGGGTGTCTCCGTTCATGCTGCTCTTGCTCACACTACTTAAATCATCCTGACATGGATCTGAGTCACTGCCATGAGGCAAAGAAAAGTAGGTGCACTTTCTTGAAAATGACTTTTTGTTATCTTCCTCATCCGACTTCGTATTGAAAAGTGAATATGGAGAGTTGTCCTCTGTGTCCTCACACAGTTCTTCCTTTTGCGGAGAGTTCGACAAGGTTTTATTTATTCCAACAGGATCTGAAACAGACTTTCTAATCAGTGTGTTGTCCCTGAGAAGCCACCGTCCTTCATCGACAGTAAGACTGTCTCCAGGCCCGACTTGGGCATTAAAAGCAAGGCATCGTCTTGCTTCAGTCAAGGTGTCCAGTGCATTAGTGGAATTAAAATAAGATAACTCAGACATTGCTTTACAAGTGGCTGTATGGAAGGGAGAGAAAATGCTTGTATGATCTTTCTTTTTCTGTTTGGGTGCAGATGGGGGTCTTTCACTTATTTCATCTACATCTGAATGGGAGTCTTTCTTGCCATAAAGCCTTTCAATTGTTCTCCTCACAAAACCTTTAGTGATGGATTTACGGGATGAATCATCTTCACCACTTGACAAGTCACTTGAAGTCTGAGACTGATAGCCACCACTAACTGAGGTTTCTGCTCTTAAATCACAAAGATCTGATGTTTTTGGGCCCGGATAACATATTTGGCCTTGCTGAACATCGGTGGCACTCTTTGCCAGGAACATCTCCCTGATGGATTTGACCCTGTTGCCTTCTGGCTGTGTAGTTATAACATTACTGGAATCGTAGCTGAAAGATAATGATGACTGAGGCGCTGAGCTGGCGCAGAGATCTGACTGGGGCGAGGGAGACTCCGAGGACGAATCCTCAACGTCAGAAACAAAATGAACATTTCTCTGTGAGGAACTTCTGGTGTTTGAACTCCTGTTGTGGGTATTAGCAACTTGCTTTTCCAGAAGACTTACTCTCTCTGCAACAGAATGTGATATAATATCTTCAGAGTGATGTTTGATTTTTTCATTTCCTGACAGTTTTGCCTGCTGATATTCTGTACTCTCATCTATGTATCTGTCTGTAACATGTTTGTCATCTGAGTTGAGCTCTTTCTCACAGTTGCTCAGTTCTGTTGAGCTTCTGAACTGTTCATCTGTCTTTGGCTGCTCTATGTCTGCATGGTCAGTATAGCTGCTGTGGTCATTCCCACTATCCCCTTCTGCATCAAAATTACAAGATTCAGTATAATTTATTAAGCTAGTTCTATCTATTATGTTGCTGAGACTGTTATTGTTTGTTTTACTGTTTTCATCTTCTGAGCTTAACTTAACTTTTGTCTCTATTAGTTCCTCTTGATCCTCCTCCTCCTCAATAGTATTCAAAACATGTTCTTCCTCCTCTATACTTTCCTCCTCCTCCTCAGCATCGGACAAACTTTCCTCAACAATAACATTAAGTCTCTTTGATTCAGCCTCTTGAAGTTCTTTCTCAGTATTAGACAAATGTTCCTTAACTATAACCTTCAGCTGCTTAGGTTCAACATCTTGTTGCTCGTTCTCAGCATCAGATAAACTTTCCTCAACAATCACCTTGAGTCTCTTTGGTTCAACATCTTGCTGTTCTCCCTCTGAGGAAGGTGCCTCATCTACATCTGAAGCATCTTCATCAGCACTCATATCTAATCCCATACAACCTGTTTGATTGGGCTGTTTTGTCTCTAATTTAGATGGTTTTGCAGGTTTAGACTGAACGTCTTTGTTACTCATGTCCTTACGTCCATCCTTTAGCTGCTCCTCCTTGACCAGATTACTTTCACTATCTAGGCCTGATCTGCTTTTGTTCCTGCTTATGTTCAGCTCCACATAGCAGTTAGCGCTTAGTTGCCCTTCCTGCTCAGAGTTACTTTCAGGGTCAGATAATTCACTTTCCTTGTGCACATGCTGATTTTGATTCTGTTCTGCAACCTTATTGGCACTTGACATGTCCTGCCCTTTTGCAAGATTTACCTTGACGCTGACTAATTTGGATTGTTTAATGTCTGTGGATTTTTTTACCGCAGTTGAGCCAACATCAACATTAGCTTTGTCTTCCTGAGCTGTATCACTAGCATAAAAAGCATCATCAGAAGAGAAATTACATTGATTTAACACTGAATCCTCTTTTTTGGTCATGCTGACAGCCTTTGAAAGAGAAGCCAGTTCTTCCTTAAGTACCTCTGGAATATCAAGATTATCTATTACTTCATCAATATGATTCTCTTCAGTGACTTTTTGTTGACCAACCTTACCTAAAAGTCCTTGCTCTGCATAATTTGGGGTAGAGCAGCTACTTTCGCATTTGTTACTAAATTGCTGGAAATCCCTCCAGTTTTGCAGCAGCTGCTGCGAAGCAGATTGTTGTAAATTTGACAAACTGTTTTTTAACTTGTAAGAATCCTCAATGCTGGCAATTTCACTGAGAGAATCGATCATTTGTAAAGCTTCAGCACAGGTTACGTTATCTGCATTCAGCACATCTACGTTTAGATTGGGCATGTTGTCCTTCAGGCTCATGATAGATAAGAAAGCAAGAAGAGCTTTTGATGATGAGCCAAATATAGAGGCCACATGAGAGGAAAAGTCAGGTAAGCTGTTGGACCTTTCTAGACACGATCGGCGTTCGTTCGATTGTCTAATTGACTTAATTGAAGAGCAAATCTTCTCAAGTACAGGTTTCATGTTTAGCTGGTTTGAAATGTTTAATGGCTCTGACATTATTTGCATATCTTTCATAGATTTCTCTTCATGTGCATTTGTAAGATCATCTGACATTTTTGCCATGATTTCATGTGTTGGAGAAATTTTGAGGGGCATGAAAGTGTCACTCTTTTGTGTTTTTTCTGTTCTTCCTTGTGTTGGTTGAGGTGTTTGGTGAAGCATTCTTTGAGGTGATGGTTTTCTTTGTGCTCGGTTTGCTTCTTCTGATGCACTGTCAGAGGAAAGGTTTCTGGAGAGTCTATTTGACCTCTGCTTCACAGGTGGTGACACCATGTCAAGAGATTGAGAATATGGAGATGTTATCTTTTGCTGTTTGGATTTATGAAGGTTCTGCTTTCTTTCACTGGCAGGACTAGCAGGTGGTGTGGCAATTTTTCTCTTTCCAACATTTGGTGACATAGTTTTCTCAGAAGGATGATTATGTAACAAAGATGATTTTGGAGCAGTATTAGAAACTTCAGAGGAGAATTTCTTCATTTGGGGTTTTCTTTCTGGAGATGGACTGTTTATCTGTTTCACATTTTTCACCAAGGGTTTAGGAGATGGTGCTTCTTTCTGAGTTGAGGATAATGTTTTTATAGTCTTTGTTTTTTTACACAGGAGGCTACTTGGTGTTGTAGCTTCACTTGATAAAATACTGGCAGATGACTCTCTCTCTTCTGACGTGAAACTAGCAGGAGATGCAGATGTACAACACGACTCACTGCTCATCAAATCTAAGGTGCTGCTTGATTGGTGTGTCTCTTCTGGTGTTTGCTGTTTCTCTGTTAAACAAATGCCATTGAGCAACACATTATCGCCCACTATGTTGATGTCAGTGGATGATGGGACATCACTACATAAAGTGTATTTATCCACAGACTCCCTCCTCAGAGACATTTTCCTTTCAAGAGACAGATTACTGACCAACGGGACCCTTTTAACAGATGGAACTCTTGGTAATGGTGTTTCCTTCAGCGTTGAAGGATTGTCAGTCTCAATCGATGTTGTCATTTCCATTGTGTGGTCGGTAGGTGAAATGGCCTTGTCAGATGCAGGGGTGACAGATAATGGTGGAATTTCCGACATATGACTGCTCACTGATGAGACCCTATATAATGGGCTGCTGGCTACTGAAGATAAATCCATCCCATATTTTTCTGCGACTGATAACTCTACCAGGCTCTCAGGTGGAGGTGGTGGTGGCAGATCCATTGAAGGTGTATTCAGAAGTGTTGCTTCCTGAAATTGGATTTTGATTGGTCTTGATTTACTTTCCACCTCGATGTCTGATGGTGTTTCTGTTGGAATGTTAGTAGATAGTGGACTTATTTCATAACTGATGCCATTGGAGAGGGGTTTTATTTCATCTGTGTTTTTCTGAGTTAAACTGTGCTCTGCATCTGTGGTGATGGTCTGATTGGTTTTATGAACCATTTGCTGAGTTACTGCAGCTTTCTTCACTGATGAATCAGATGATTTGCTTTCGAAGCATTGGATTCTTTGTTTTACACTACTAGTAAGCACATTCTCTGGCAGCGACTTGGTATTCACAGTTTGCATTTTGGACGTCTCTTCTTCTGCCACACTCATCACACAGAGCTCATCTTTTGACCTGCCACTCTCTGAGTCTACATGAGCAACTGCTTTTGGTTTACTTTCCTCTCCTCCATTGACAGTGCATTTTACTTGGGCTTTCTCCAGCCACTCTGCTACATATTCATTAGTAACAGAGCTGGAGGAGTTAAAAGCAGGCAGTGACATGCTTTCACTGAGATCACTGCAATCATTTTGGCTCTTTTTTTCCTGATGCATTGATGTCTGCCGTTTCAGTGTTCCCTTTAGTTGGCTTACTTCAGGAGGAGAAACGCTCAGTCTGTCTTTTTCAAGAGAAACAGCATTTTTCATATTTTCTTGTGCGGTTGGGATGTCTGGGTCTTTTATGATTGTGTCATCTGACACCTGCAAGCTTTTTGTTGTAACACCTCCATCCTTATTTTGTGCTTGTCTCTTTTTAAGCTTCATCATGTTTTTGGATGATGTCCCATAAATTCTCTTGATGAACCCAGCACTGGAGAAAGTTTTCCCTTTCTTTCGCTTCTCAGTTGCCTCTCCAGAATTTTCTTTTTGCCTTTTTTCAGGTATTCGTTTGTTGGTCACTTTGGGTTTTGCAGAAACCCGCTTACTGTTATTGACCTCTCTTTGTTTGGGATTGCCTTTGCTTTTTGTCAGCTTTTGGGATTGTTGGTGAGCATTTGTTGCCTGAATTGCACCTCTTTTTAATGATGGCAAGGTTAAATCTGATGTTAGGGACATGCTTTCAGCCTGCCAGATACTAATAGACTCAGAGGCTGTTGAGGGTCTCAAGGGTTCAGGTTCAAACTCACTACTAGATGACAGATGTCCTGTGTCTGAAGTAGCTGGCCTGCAAACAGTAATTGCAGATGCAGACATACCCTGTGTATAAAAATTCGCAAGGAAATTGTCCTGGCAGGTCTGCTGCTCATAGATATGCATGACCGTCTCAGTGACCTCCTCCTCACTGGATTCAATCTGTAGGATCTCAGCTGATTTGAAAGTAGAAATTTGTCTACTATTTGCATCCACAGAGCCAAGTCTTCTAGGTTTGGGCACTGGTCTAGTGCTACTCTGCTTGACCATGCAGTACTGCTCTGTCATGGCTACATTTTCTATCTGTTCTCTGTAGGAGTAAGAACCAACCATACCTTCCTGAATCCCGTCTGCTGTCACTGATGTGATGCTCTCCACAGAGGTTTGCTTTTCTTTAATGTGCATTTGTCCTGGGGTTGGTGTCGTCTGAGTCGACACTTCATCTGTATGCACTTGGATTTTATCCTCCTCAAAGCTGTTCTGACTGAAAGCTTCGTTGCCCAGTGATGTCGGATCCTCCTTTTTGGTGGTTTCTATGGCAGTAGAGGGAGTGTGTAAGTCTTTAGGGTTTGATTTTGCTGAGCAGATTTCCTCTTCTTGTTCAAGGTCTGGTAAAAAAGTAAGCTGATTGGCTACAGTGGAGCGGGTCAGGGTGGTAGTCCAATGGACAGTCTCCTCTTCTTTAATTGTCAGCCGGACCCTCATCTCTACTGTCATGCTCCCGTCTTGATTCACCCGAAAGGACTTCTCAATATCATCATCTGTGGGCAATGCACAGTCCTGCCCTTCAGCTCCATTGCCGAGGCAGGTCTCCATCTCCGTCTCTCCACCTGAATCCAGTATGCGGCTTGACTCCAACTCTACTGAGTTTGTGGGGTTGCACAAACTCTCTGTAATGGAGTTCTGAATCTGACTCACGATGTACCTCTCTGATGAGGGAGAGAAAATCCTTGACTTAGAAGTGTTTGATGGAGTTTTCTTTTTGCCTTTTCAGTCAGTCAAGGGTACCAAGCAGGCAAAAAAAGGAATATCAGGCAGGTAGTGGAGAAGAGGTAGGCAATTTGAAGAAGACGTCCAAAAAACATGAAAGAGAGAAAAAGAAGAGTCATCAGATGGCTCACAGCTGGTGCAGAACAATAGCTGATAGCCACATACAGAGTGTATGTGGGTCATCTGTGGTATTATACAAATCAATGCCTCAGCACTTTCACAATCTTCATCCCTTCAGAGCTGATAGATTACTGCAGATGCACTGTATGACATATCAATAAAGATCTACTGAACTACATTCAATCTAAAATATCATTACTGTTCTCATTAACTAAATAAAATCAAATGATTGTGGTGAAATTGATCTAAAACCCATATATATACATGTATATATATGCCCACTTACGGTTTACAGCCTTCAGTCTTCTACCACCCATCCGCTTGCTTGGCAGTTGTGTTGGAGATGTTGGAGATGCTGATTTCTTTGCAGTATAGTTTGAAGGCTTGAAAGGCTCCCTGCCTACAGCCACTACAGTCCCAGAGCACATTATCAAGCCAGGGAGACCATCCACCTGTAGAGGACAGATACAGGAATTTGTCAACAAGATTAAGTAGCACAACACTTCTTTAAAATAATAAATAGATCTTAATGCTAATCAAATTGGCCCATGATATTATTGAATATTACATGCATGTGTTGTAATTGTGTAACAAATCTGTATAATTAAACACCTTTCAATACCAACAGGTTCTCAATTTACAATAGATCCTTGACCTACAGCCTTGCAATGCAGTATCCCAGAATGCAGTGCTGGGTATTAGGGTGAGTGGCCAAAGAGGCTTAACACTTTCTCTGCTCATGTGATGGTGATTTACAGGCTAGTTTTAACTCAGTCTTAAATGGGTCAATATTGTTATCAAAGCCCAAAATGTTATTCTTTAAATAGTATTGAATGGCTTTTTTTTTTTTTTTTTGTCAAATTTACTCTTCCTGTATATGTGTTGTGTTGTAGTTTAACAGAACACTCACACGTCTTCCATCAGGAGTGTGTAATTTCACCACAGGGAACTGCATCAGCTCTGAAATATATCCCAGGATAGACTCAAATGTAGGTGTAGTCCTCTTGTGAAGCACCACACTGCGTTTGATGGAGGGGTCACCATTGCAAAAGACCAGTAGCTTCTTTGGAGTTCGCATAACCAGTGGCTCCTGTCTGCGGATGCTGTGTCCGGGGAAAAACCTGGCCTTTTGGACTGTCCTTCGGCGAGAACTAACAGGCCGAGCGTGGTACCAAGGAGGCAGCTTCTTCCTGGCCACTGCTAGATTGATTGGTTTCACCTTTCGGCTGTCAGAACAGATGTAGGACTTCCCATCCTCTAGTTCGTCCAAGTTACAGATTGCATGGACCCCCCGAGGGGTGGTAATGTTTCTCACTCCAAATGGCAGTGGAACCTTTTTAGACAAACTGTCCAAGAGTGCATCAAAGGTTTTAAAAGTACGGTTATTGATGACCATACGTAGACCATTAAACTGAGGGTCTCCACTTTTGTAGAAGCAGACCCGCTTTGACAGGATGGGGTTGGTGATGCTGGTCTGACGTGGCGTGCCAAAGGTGTGCCCACTCCCTGATAACTGGTCAGGGAGGGTCCTCCGGAACCCAGTCTCGTTCATCATTACCTGGATTGTCTGGACCGATGATGAAAAAGACATTCATCAGAAAGTGAGACACAGTAGGGATGATTTTAACAAACATTTGCTTTCGGAGTTATTTGGAAAAAAAAAAAATTGCTTTTATATAGAAAACTTTTACAATTGTTGCAGTAAATTATTATACTTAGACATAGTTTTAGATTCTATAAATGTGAAATGTAAGCTGTGAATCATACAGTAATACATAATTATAACATAAAAACAAACAATCAACCAGGCTAGTCAGATGTCAAAATAGACAGCTGCATCTCAACAAATATATAATTCCATTAAAGAAATAATGATGTGCAAACAACTGAGTGACGTCTTAGAAGCATATGCTGTTTACTTCATTTGAAGGTGGACATCAGGCTACATGACCAGACTGACCTCTGGGAAAACAACCCACGTGATCAGCATGATCACTTATTTAATTATCTCAACACAGCAAAGCATGTAACAACACATAGAGAAATGTATACATGTTTATAAGGTTTTTTTCTCTGAATTTACCCAATACATTATTGATTTTTGTAAAATTGTTGGTGAATTGCAGTAATTTTACATAACACATAAGTATAGTGCTTTTATTGTATAATATGTAGTAATGTGAATAAAAAGAAGCAAATGTTTAATATGATATGAATACAATGTAAGTCACTCTTACATTTCAAAGTTGATGATTGATTGTATTTAGACACCAAAATACGTCATAAAATAATGAATATTCTCCTATGAATAGTGATTCTAATAAAATAAATTAAAAACTAATGGCCTTTTTTTATTGAGGTAATAGTTATAATAGTTGTTAATATTTATCAGAAGACGAACATTAGATCATTTTTAATTTTAAGAATAATAAAGAAATATTTATTATTGGAACAAAACTAAAACAAAATCCGATGAAAATTTAACAGCCATATCATAATTAACTGTTGTACCTGGAGGTAAACAAGTAGAATAAATTTACCTGAATTTATTTCACTTAAGAGATCATAAAATGTACTCACCTATGTCAACATGGTGAAATTTCCCACTTTTCCAAGCAGGTCCATGAAAACGTTATTCCGTGCTCTACATCATGACGACCGCTGAGCAAACTGCACAGCAACTGTGTATTTCGGGAGACACCATCACAATCAATTTGCTTAATCTTTGCTTAAAGTTAATCTCCACTGCAAGTGCGATGCTTGAAAATCCTCTTCGGCAAGGTGTGTCACACAGACCCACCTAGAGCTGCCACAGCGGGCTGAAGAATTGGACTAAGACAGCTGCGATATATCCATAATACTACGAGGTACATTATACAGGCCTTTAGGTTTTAATGGAATGTACCGTCACAGCCTCAAACATCATCATCACAATTAAATAACTCCAAAATTTTACATTAAAAACAACAAAAGTAAACAATAGACACTAAATATTTCACATGTAATTTAGTCATCAATATAATAACCTGAGATTAGTCTTAAAAAATACAAATACATAAAACAAACATCTTTTATTTTCTCCAGCAGCAGGTGCTTGGTAGATATCCGGTTGTGTTTTTCTGCAGGTTTGTAATCTCATTGGAGACTTCTTTAGATAATAAGGATTAAGGGCTGTATATTTGCCGGACCCTCAGAGACCACCTGCTTACAACTGAATAACAACCAAATTAAGACTTTTGTACTGTTCAGAGGGTTCAGAGGATGAGGGTGTTAAAATAAGACGCGTGTTAAAAGAAGCCGGCTAAAAGTAACTACATGGAAACACTTTTAGCGATTTGAAAATACATACTGAAACAATAGGGATATTTCTAGAAAGACTGTTAAGTTTAGATGGGTAGTGAACTTTAGTAGATTAGGTTTAGTAGGGTATTACTGGGGTATTAACTGGTCATGTTTATGCTTAACTGGGAACTATCAGGGGTTGCATAACAGCCACCAAAAACTGAAGTGAACTGAGTCTATTTTTGTAGTGAAAGAGCTTAGCGTAGAAGGGATGACTTCATTCCACTGTGAACCTGAGGCTGAACTGAACAAATCAAAGGAAAATACATAAGTTATCAGGTTTCAACTCACTTAAAAAGGATAAAGCGATAATACTCAGTCATGCTGTAGAGTTAAGTGCTGTAAAAATATCTCAGGTGTGTATAAAAGAGGCGATACAGTATGGTGTCGTAGGAAAGAATTCCTGCTGAGCCTGACCAGACAGAGATTTAAAATCCCACAGGAGGCTCCCATGTGCCCAGCCTGTGACCTGTTCCCAAAACAACAACCAGCACAAAAATGTGAAAAATCTTTCAAAGGAAACTGGGGGGAACAATGGAGGAAGCCCTCAGAGTAAACAGGTAGGCCCGAAGCCTGCATGCCCCTCATTCCAGCCCTCCACTGCAGAGATAAGAGACAAGCAAATGTTGAAACGGAGCGGGTAGGAACGGCTGGTCCCCCTGATAGAGCGGCGCAGATCCTGTCAAACAGAACCTGAATCGGGCTGGAAATAGGCCTGAGCTGAATGTGTGCACTCAGAGTAGTATGACAGGTACTAGCAACAAGCGTCTGCAGCTCCATTTGTCACATAACCTTCCACGTCATGGAGTTATAATGAACCAGCTGGTGATATGAATACTGTTATTTTCCCTTCACATGATTACATGTGAAATCACACGCCGCCATGACAGAGATATCTGTCTCTGCGTTCCGGGTGTATCGCCACCCCTGCTATGCTCTATTTTTAAGCCTATACAGCAACTAATTGGCGCCAAGTTAGATTCAAACCTATGCTGTTAATGGGAAAAAATGTGTGATATGTTTTGGCCCTTGTCCCCTTTCTATATTTGGCCCAGCGTCCTCACATGCAGCTGCTCCTCCAGATCTGTCTGCCTGTGTTCCCATCAAACACCTCTCTTCAGTCTGCATATATTGCCTCAATTCAAGAGGCATAAAGAACAGGCCCCCGTCAGCTCCAGCTTAAAACACAAGAAACACACTGGTGGCTACAAAGAAAATAACAGCAGTTTGCTCTGATGTGGTGCCACGTTTGGCCTTTGTACCCAGCCCATTTCGTAGCCTTTGTAAGAACTGCTTCATATCACTCAAGCACTGCAGCTGTCAGGAATTCAATTATAAGTGATACAGCTGCACTCCAGCCAGCACTGTTACATATTCACTTTAATTAAAACCCAGGCATCTAATCCTGCACAGATCACCTCTTTGCATCTATAATGAAAATAAACACCAAATATGCTCAGTAATAATGTAAATTCCATTTTTCCTTTGGGATCAATTTAATGTAAAGTTAAAAAAAAAACAGCCTGGCAGACACTGAGCCAAAAATATGCTTAGTGTTCAAAATTCCATTCATGTTACATGATGCTACTTTTTTTCCTGTCTTTACTTCCAGTGGAATTCCCAGATTTTGAATGAATCGCTGCCAAACAGGACTCATAAGGTCACACCACCACCGCCGCCGCCCGGCGACTCCCATCCAAAAGCCCTCGCACGGCAGGCAGAGGTCCCCACCCCGTCCATTTTGAGCACTCTGTATCAGCTGTGCCAAGCTTTTAATCTGCCTGGTGACATCCCAGTGTTTCCTGCATGGGACACAGGGAGAGATAAGCCCGCTCCTCAGTGCGGTAAATCACTCCGCACTCCCACTCGTTCACTGATATGACCATTATTCAATTAGGCTGCACTCAAACTGACCACTATTCCTGTTATTACAATCAGGCGCTCAGGGCTTGTTTTTATATCCCTGTAATTTTCTTTCAGGCATCTGTTTTAATTAGTTACTGACAAACAAAGTAGTGTTTTGACAGAAAAAGAAATGAAATGTTTTAATAATTTATATGATTTTGAGACACTTCAGACACAAAAAATATGTGCTTTTTGCATCACTGCATTATTTTACATTTTCATTTTTTGACTCTCATTAACATGTGATCAACTTATATAAGATGAGGAAAAAAACAGCAACGATAAAGTAAAGAGCATAGCAGTTTTATACCTAATTCTTTGTTATATTGTGATTCTACTACTTGCACTTAAATAAAAACATCAGTGAAGGCATCAGGAAACACTGACTAATGCCAGATTTGATTCTTTTATCAGTGATGTGGTTATGGTAGAAGGCTGTAGATTTTCAGGGTTTTCCTCTAAGAAAATATGACTAAAAAGTCAGACACAGGTTCTAAATATTCACATTCAGCTATTCTTATCAATGTATGGTGATAAGTATTTTTTTCATTTTCAGTGAGCGAATTCACTCTAGGTCATAAAAACTGCAATATGTAACATAATTTTAATTCATAATATGATCAAAATTATTTCCACAGTTCTCACTGTAGTTTATAACAACAAAGTCACTCTAGATGCACGAAACCCGTCACTAAAAACAAATACAAAATATCAGTAGAAGTAATACTTCTAATGTGACTATAAAAGACAAGGAAAAGAACATTCACCATTTTTTTCTCTTTCCTTTTAACTAAAGTGCTGTGAAAAATCACTTTTAGATCTAGGAGTAAAATTAGTCGCACTTTATTCTCAGTTTAACTTTAATATTACTCACATTGTATTTTGTTTATTTTATGTTTACCCTTTATCAGGATTATCAAGGTAAGAGAAAAACAAAATCACTTCATATAGGCTGCAGGGGGAAAAAAATGAGTAAAATGTGTATTAATAAAATAGAGTACATGGCTAGATGAAAGATGAGGCTTGTGTCTGGTGTGAAGGAGTGTGTGCAGAATGTGAGGATAGACTGAATCAACAAGCAGCACACTCAACAGTAATATAAATACTGATATGTGCAGAATGTAGACTATTATCCTCCAGAGGGCAGGGGCGGTCGGAGACCTCCTCACCAAAGGGCTCAATACCACATGGCTGTTAGCCTTTGAGGGCCCGGGCGGAGGGCCAGTCCGCTGACGGGACAACCCGGCTACACGCTGCCCAGATCGCAGCCTGGGTGAGGAGTGATTTATCCGTTTGTGCTCACATCAGACAACCTTCCTCTGATTAAGGGTCAGTGGCTGAGCTGAGTGGAGTGGAGTGGAGAGAGGGCGAGACAGGCGGCCTCCCCGTGTGAGACACTGGCATCCTGACCGCCACACAAATGGACTTTCCAGACACATGTGCAGATGATGAAACATACATTTAGACACACATAGACACAGGAATGTGCACGTAGCTGTTGTTTCTCCCTGATTTTTCGCGCACAGATTTCAACACACATCAGAGCCAAGATAAAGCCGGTCTGCAGTGGCCTTGACTCTGTGTCAACCCGACAACAAAAGGATGTGGTGAATCTGAGTCGCCTACTGTTTGACTCGTCTCTGCGGGCCGTTAAAGATCAGTGTTCCTGATGTCCAGGGTTCACAAACAGGTTACTTCCTGCATCACTTTTAATGGACATGCTGTCTATTGTATGGATATACCGCCGAGGGGTCAGAGAGGGCCCGTTTGTGATGAGCCTAAAATAATCTGTTCTTTCTCACACCTTTATTACACATCATCAATTTTTATTTATAAAAAGCACCTATGACATAATCCTATTTTTATTGTATGACGTATTCACGCTGACTTATACTGTGTCAGAGCAAGATCCTGTATGTGAAGCAGTGCAGAATAACTGATGGAGATAAAGACAGCAAAGCTCAAGCTTTAAAATACCCGGCTGTGCGTGACACAGCAAGACTTCTGTCAGGGATTACTGAACCACGCCATCTTACCTGGATCCATATGGGACGCTCAGCAGGCTCACGTGCTCTCACCTTCACTCGCAAAACATCATCCCAAGGACTCTGACATGGCCTGGGAAATATTATAAATGCATGCTTCTGTACAGTTTCAGCAATGCTCACAAACTGGGATTAATACATTTGCTCTATTCATAACATGAAACTGATAATTCACTTTATTAAGGAGGTAAATGGTGGCTCTGTGCTGACATGTTAACATTTTTTCCTCTTGTTATCTTCTTATTTTCACTTTGTGTTTGTGGACATATAGCAGCTCTGTCCAGTCCAGTTTATTAAATTCATTATGGTACATCAAGCACAACTGACTTTATCTGCAGCTCAAAGTTTGTATACAATCATTATTTAATATGGCAAAAACAAATGGGAATTATCAATATAAATGTACCATTAATATGATTAAATCTATTAAACAGCAAACACGCAGAGGGATGGAGGTTGTGATATTACAACAAGGAATAAAATAACTGGTGAGAGAAAATCAAATGTCCTCGACTGTCACACATAAAAAATATATTATATTATATTATATTATATTATATTATATTATATTATATTAACTCAACTTAATGTATATGAACACTTAACGCAAGGAAACAGAGTCAGAGAAATTAAAACAACAAAAACAAGTAATAGTGTTTCACAAGATTAAAAATATCATAAAATAATGAGCTATAACAACTAAACAAGTATTAAGACATTTAAAACAATAAGATGTAATTAATAAAATCAAATAATTGATTAAAATTAATAAACTTAAATAAGATACAGTAACATAGTAGTAGTAGTTCATTCGGTCGTCAATCACTTCAGACAACAAACAAAAAAACAACATATCCATTATTCCATATACAATGCGACTGAAAAGGTTTAGGCTGAAGTACAGACTTATTTTGCTTAACCCTATTTACAATTAACACAGAGTTCCCACATGAAAAACAAGCAAACAAACAAAAAATGTTCAGTGTCGTCATTGTTAAATAACCAACGAAAGACAATACATATTTAATTTAATTCAGGTAAATCACGTCCTTATCTCAGCTACCAACATTAATCCCAATCTTTCAAACAGTGTTTTCTTTAGTCAATCCTAAACTCTATATTTTTGAATAATAGTTAATTTGTGCATCTTTTTAAAAGTTTAAATTTTTTAGACTGTTTGAATTGATCTTCTAAGTTATTCCAAAGATTAACCCCTCCAACAGAAATACATCTACTTTTTTTATTTGTTCTTGCCTTTGCTTTTTTTTTTTTTTTTTTTTTTTTTTTTTTAAATGCTGGTTCCTCTGAGGCTGTACTGACTTTTCCTGCATTCAACGTAAACAGATCAGAGATGATAAACCACCAGTGAGGAGATCAGACCGGTAAGTAATGTTAGATTAGAATGATACTGTTTATTATTTATTTATTTATTTTTGATAAGTGTATTAAATAGTGAAAGCTGGAGCACATATCTGGATATTGTTATGTACAGTACTGTGCAAAAATCTCAGGCCATCATTAGTTTGATGTTTTAACAAAGGTATAATCAGTGCACATATGCAACACTGAGCTTCGTATTAAAATACAACCAGGATGTGCTGGAATTATGTACAGCATAGAAAATTTTCAGGTTAAAAAAAAAAACAAAACTCAGGAATTTGCTGTGGCCTCCCTTTGCACTTAACATGTCTTTAACCCTTCTGTTCAAACAATATGACATTTACTGCAATAAATAATATTAAAAATAATAAAAATAACACATGCATCTCTTATTATTTTGGGAACACAGGTCACATTAAATCCTGACTGTAGCCCATACTTACCATTTAATTGTGAATATTTGTGATTTCATAACACTGTGCACATATTTTCTGTATTTTCTTTTTGTATCTGAATTTGTCTGCTCATTACAGCCCTGAAAACACAACAAAACTAAAGGTAACCTTAGACTTTTGCACAGTATTGTGTCTATTTCTGTAAGTGTGTTATTGCATCATTTTTAGAGATCCACAGCTGTAAAGGTTTAATGTGACACTGGGCTTCATGTAGTCCTGTGCACAGCTGACCCCTGGTGGCTGCAACTGGCAACACATCTGACTAAACACACAACACCACTAATACTCAACTGCAGAATCACACTTTTATACATTTTGAGACCATTTTAAGAGCACTGCAGCGCTATATATTGTAGTTTTTGCTATTATCACATATGAGTGGTAGGTCCGAGTCCACACAGAGACAGAGGAGGCCGGACCCGCAGAGGGAGGAACACACCGTCAGCTTTTTGGGAACTGGAAGTGGACTGTTTGCTATTTCAATGGAAACGTGTTTGATATTTGTTTGAAGTTCATAATCCAATAACAAGAGCACAAATGCGCTTCCTGTGTAAGAGACAGCTCTCAGACGGACTGTGTTTATTGAAAGAAAAATACCAAACAGTGTCTAGACATTGTTCTGCTGCGGCTCTACTCATTTTAGACATGAATGTAAATATATGATATCAAACCCATGTATGTCGAGGACACGTTTGTGTTCATTTACACACAAGTTGAGCGAAGGTCAAACACGGTTCATTATTTTATCAGAATCTGAATATGTGACAATCATACTTGTAATGAATCCATATATCACATGTAAATAAGAAGAATGGCGGGGCGTTCACATGCACAGAGACAAATACGACAAGACAACAAAGGCACTTGACCCAGGTCGTGACACTCTGCCCTCTCCACCTTTATTTAGACTATATTTTTATGTGTTTTCATTTTTTTTTTAGGAAGTCCTACCGGTGATCCAAAAATGGTGCAAAGTGGTGTGGATTTCACAGGCTGTGGTTTCCTTTAGATAGAGGATGTTCCCAGCCAATCTTTCATGGATGGAGCAAACAGGAGTCGAGGCTGACAGGAAGTGGGGACAGGTGCTCAGTGCAAGACTCAAAGATCTGCAAAAAGAATGAAAGAAAGAACAAAAACACACAGACAATAGTCCACATTTATCTTATGAGCTGATCTTCTGAGCTGTATTTCATTTAACCCAGGGGTGTCAAACTCATTTTCTTCTAGGGGCCCAATTTAATCTGCAGTGGGCCAGACCAGTACAATAATCACATGACAGCCAATAAATAATGACAACTCCAAATTGTTTTAGTGCAAAAAATAACATTCAGTTATGCCAATATTTACATTTGCAAACTATCCAAACAAAAAGGATGTGAATAACCTGAAAATACTGCAATTTGTTAAGAAATATAAGTACAATTTTATCAATATTATCCCTTGACTTATCATTTATACTTATGCATTACAGAGCAGCTCTACAAAGGCACAAAATATTTAATAACAGGCAGAATATTGTTAAAATTGCACTTAATTATCTTTAGACATTTCAGGTTGTTCATATTTGTTCAGGTTATTCACATTTTATTGATCAAGGATAGTTTGTTAATGTACACATTTTCATAATTTAATGTTTTTTGCACTAAATCAAAAGGAAAAAATGGTGTTGTCATTATTTCTAGGTTATTATGATATTATTTTTGAGTTTGAATGCCCTAACTTGCACTTTGCAAATTCATCTCGCGGGCCGGATTGGAACCTTTGGCGGGCCAGTTTTGGCCCCCGGGCCGCATGTTTGACACCTGTGATTTAACCGCTCATGTACATCTCGTATCACACCCAGAGTATAGACATTCTGGAGTAAATTGTGACTGTTTTCCTTTTTCCTTTTTACTCAGTAATGCATCCACACTTGTGTTAGTCACTACTGGCGTTCACTTAGTCAGAGTGCACAATGTTCTTCGCTATTAAACAACATTGCTCACTTTCCTTACAAGAAGGGGAGGTCCAAAACCAACAGGGACTCCAGAAAACAAGAGGACACAAGTCTCTAGCTGCTGCCACCTTTTTAGGCTCCAGAAGAAAAAAAAAAAAACACAGGGAGGAAAGGAAACTGACTGCTGATGTAGTCATCTTATGCTCGCTATATACCCGGCTGGACGTGAGCTAAAAATTGTCCTGAATGCCACGGGGGGATTCAAACAAAAGAACGGGGAGAGCTGGGCTGATCAGGAGCAGGCCTGGAGTTGATTCAGCTCCCTGAGTCAAATCCTGACTGTGAAACAAATGTGCCAGCCAGCTTGAAAAATGTTCCCTGGCACCAGACGCCCGTTTTATAATCAGTCACCAGCTTCTGTTGGACTCATTCTTAGTCCCGTTGCAAACATACACTTTTATTTTTCTCTTTATCTTCACTTTTCATGCAAGATTCAACCCTTTTTTGCACATAGATTAATGTTTCGGTCTCTTATATTGCAGGAAATGTGAAGTTACTACATGAGAATCGTTGCATCGAGGTGCAAATGTTCTTTTGGTTTTGTACGTGTAGTCGTCTGTATTTTAACATTTGACTGATAAAACTGAATAACAGAACAAAAAAAAGTTGAGGATGGATCAGAAATAAACAAAAAAAGAAGCTCTTATGATAGATGATAGTGGAACTTACAGCAGTGTTTTTTATTATTATTGTTAATGATGGCAATAATAATAATAATAATAATAATAATAATAATAATAATAATAATAATAATAATAATAATCTTTTTTTTTCTTTCTTAGTCTAAAGAAACAACATACCTGAAAACTTTGCAGGCTGAAGTTGTTGAATTTGATATAATTACTGGAATTATCTTTAGCTCTACAAACTATTCTTGGTTTTCGGTGACTGTCACAGTAATAATATTAGGTGTGACATGTTTGGTTTTTTTTACTGTATATGTGAGAAATCAAAATCATTTATGAATAATCCCAGCTGATGTCCAATTGAAAAAAACAAAAACAAAGAAACTGGGGGTCCCTGATCTATCTAGCATCTAAAACTTCATGTGATGAATTCAAGTGCTGGAATCAGAAGAAAAATAAACTATTGAGTCACAGCGCTGAGTGGAGATTGAGTGGATCTGTGAAACTATATATAGTGGGAGCACAACTGGACGGTGGTGTGACAGGCAGAGACCATAAAAGCGATCAGGCTGGAGAGGGACAGCATATGCCTGGGATTATGAGCAACCGGCCCTGCTTTAGACAAAGGACACACCCTCTCCTGCAGCTGTCTCACATGCTGTATTTGCAATCTACTATCAATGACTTAATCAGTTTGGGCCCTCAAAGCCTCCATGTCTCATGGACGGGGGGGAATCTTCACCTCCACAAGTTTACACAGAGCGTCTGTGCGTTACGAGGTGGCATTCGTGATCAAGTTACAAACACAGATGCAGATTTTGTGGTTCGATTTTTTTTCTCGAAGTAACTTGACACCTGATTGTGCTTTTGACCAGTAATGCAAATGTTATTACTGGATTTATATTTGTCATTTGTACCGCAAGTAATGACATGAGAGTATTTTTGTGTCAAAACATACCTTGATTCACTCTGTTTTAAGGAGTTACTCTAAAATGTTTGTTTATATATATATATTTTTAAATAGTTTATTTATTGAGCTTCAGTGTTACATGGTGCATATACACAGGGCACATAGTGTTCATATCCTCTGAGACCCAGGAAAGTGAAAACTTCATCTTTTTTTCATTAAACAATTATCTTGTTTGGAAACTGCATAATACAACAAAATTTTTCAGATAAATTTTCTAAATTATTTTTATTTATTTATGTCTTTTTTTAATGGAATGTCCTTTGCAATGGCCAGCATTTTTTATGGAAAACTGTCAAACTTTTGTCCCCTACTGAGGACAAAAATGCATTGCTGGGTCTCAGGAGGATATAACAATTCTATGAAATTTCTGCTTTTAAACAATTTTGAGAAAACATTTGGGGATTTATGTGGAAAATCTAACTACTGTGTTACCATAAAAACTTTATACTAATCAACTGAACTATCTCAAAAAGGTTAAACTCTTAATAAAACTCAGAGAATATCATTTCCTCGACTATTAGACAGAATTTGGTGTATCCCCTCATTCATGGTGATGTAATATGTCTCTTTCTTTTATGGAAATTTTCAATCTTCAGGTGACACAACACCAGCTTAAATAGAATATATCATTTAACCAGCCTTATTCATGATATGAGTTATTTGTATTTCCATCTGGCATTTATTTCACCTATAAAATTACAGAATATAATGAAAAAATGCAAACCACCATCTTATAGAATTGAATTAGAGGTTATTTAATCTGCATTGATAGGTATTTCTAACTATTGCCTGTTAATATTAGGCTTTAATCTGGAAAAATCTTGACTATTTTTTGGTAAATTTGAAGTTAAATGATCCATAATTATGATGCAGATACATTTGACTTTGACTTAGACGTTTAGTTCAACAGTTTTCCTGTTTTTAATATAATAAAAGAGCAGATTTCACAAGTACATAACGGTTATAGTGTCAATATGTGTGTGGGGATGATACCAGCTCATTAATCTGCTATTGGCTCTTTGCTTCTGCAAACGACCTTCCACCTCTCCTCATGAAATGATTATGACAATGTGATTTATTCTTAATAGATAAAGTGTACTAGACTCAGTATGTAATCATTGCACCAGGTCAAAGGTCATTACTGATGTGTTTGAACAGGAATAAAAAGAGGAATGTGTCTGAAAACAAAATTATTCTAACTTTACAGTGTGTATGGAATATATAGAGCAGGGGTATCATACACATGCAAAGTGCAAAAATTCACCATTAAGGGTGTCAGTGAGCCTGAACTGGTTGTTTTGACAGTTGTTGTACTGAGTTTTTCAGTTGTAGTTGCCTATAGATCCACTGTAATCTGTCATCTATCATACACATGTCTAAATAATAAGCTGAGGCATTATATAGTTAAAATTCACTTATTTTTCTTTGTTCATGGTTGTTAAGGTTCAAATTCACATTTCTTTTTGGAAAGGATAGTTCATAGATGTAAATAAACATATAATTTTACGTTTTTTCCCACTAAAACAAAGCAAAAAAAAAAAAAAAAAAAATTGAAGTTGTCATTATTTGTTGGTTATTATGCTATTGTTTTTACTGGTCTGACCCAGTTGAGATCAAATTGGGTGAAATGTGGCCCTTGAACTAAAATGAGTTTAAACCCTGACGTTTTAAAACAACTGTTGAATTGCTCATATTGTAAACTCTTATTTGTCTGACCAGTATTCATTATCTGAGTTATTTCTGTTTTCATTTGACAGTTATTTTACCCATAAAACTCAACAGATAATCAAGGTTACATAATCAATTATTTGTATTGGCAGAAGTCTGATAGAAGCCAATAGCTCATATTAGACTCCTAATCTGAAAATACTGATTTTAAGAGAAAATATTCACACCCACCTTAACTTGTTTTTGGTCAGTCTGATGCTGATCCACATTTACTTATGTTTATGTTTATGCATTTGGCAGACGCTTTTTTCCAAAGCGACTTACAGGGGAAAACCAATCAAATCACTCAATCAATCACATTTTATTTATATAGCGCCAGATCACAACAAAAAAGTTACCTCATGACACTTTATATATACAGTTGGTCAAAACCAGACTCTAAGCCAATTTACAGAAACCCAACTTGGGTTTAGATGATCAGTTCAATAGTTATGTCTGTTTTAATATGATTAAAGACAGCAGATTTCACATGTACATAATAGTTTTAGTATGGTATGCTATTTATTTATTTGTTTATTTAGAAGGGACAGTACACATTAATGAACATTTCTGTAAATGTGCCAGTATTAGCAAAAAAGCTATTTTTCAAATGTTGTCCCTGGGTAAGATGTAAAAGTGCCAGCATTCATAAAATTAGAAACATTTTTTAAAAAATTAAGGCAACACCCACACATTACATAGCATTAGATGACAATAATCTGCACATTAACTGGCCTCCTCCACACAATATAATTCTTAAACAGGCCAACCTCTACTTTGGATTACATATTTTTGGAAGTTGTGACTCTAAATGCCTCTAAAACAGACTATGCTGCTGTTACTGCACACTTTAAACTGTGTCAAGTCTGTTAATAAGCAGCTGAAGACCCTGCTGTTAAGATGTGTTTAGTTAGATGTGGCTTTTATGACAATGTATTCTACTTTTTCTGGTTGTACTGCAAACTTTGTGAATTCTTTCTGTGAAAATTGCCGTATAAATAAACTTAACTTACTTAAAAACTTGCCTGATGATAGAAAACAGACCAAAGCAGAAAAGGGAAGTGGCATGAGTTTGTGTTTGATGATTGTATTTTATTAATTCATTTGATCATTGTTTGTGCTCTATGTAGGATATCCTGTGAGTGTTGTGTTTTGCTGTTTTCCTGTCATGAAAACACAGTCCCTGCATGTCCTCATGACTTATTGGTGCAGGTTTAATAAAGAAAACCAATTACGGGTAATTGCTTGCACCTGGATTCAGTTAGTTATATGACACACCTATATTCCATACACAGTATTATCACACTAATAAACCTGAGCTGCTCCGTGTTTACATCTGTCAAACTCAGCTGAGCTCTGCCGGCTTCTCGGAGGCTGAATGAAGTGAACATCCATTGACATTGTGGGTAAATGACGCTGTGTTTGTCGGTGTGTGTTTGTGAAAGGCCGCTACCTGAGATGAGATTAGGGCAGTGCCATGATTAAGTGCTGCCGTTTTAATGTAGCCGGCCGTCCTGCTGTAATCTCTGAGTGGCTCTGCAGACTGCTGGCAGCGAGGCCCCAGGACATACACACACACACACACTCACACACAAAACAACTGTGATGACCACGCCACGAAAGCCCTGATTTCCTGGGCTTTGAGCTATGTTTGCTATTCTATTCTTTCTTTAACCTGGGAACGTTTTGTTGTTCCAATCATAGATGCAGATTCAGAATCTTTATTGTCATTATACAACAAAATTGAATGCAATCCCATATAGTGCAAAGAAAGCTAAACACTCTTTTCCCATGTCCAAAGATTAGAAAAGAGTGATGCATTAATAAATAGACAATATAAAATATATAAATATGTATGCATAAGTGCAGAAAATGTGCATCAAGCAGCAGAAACATTAAAATGATAAGCCCCTGTCAACATCTACAGGGTGTCCCATAAGTCTCCATACATAGGAAAAATAAACGTTTCTTGACATAAACCATTTTTATTTATACAATATGTTCTATATGACTGCCATTTTGTCGGGAACACATTTCAATGCATGTCCTCCACTGCTGAAGAACTATAAAGAAGAAATATAAAGAAATACATGTTAGAACCATATATGTATGGAATGTATTATGTCTCCTATGTATGGAGACTTATGGGACACCCTGTATAAAATAATCACAATAATATTAATCATAAACAACCAATAGCACCTCACTGCATTGTATTCCATTATATATTTTTTATTTTGTGCTTGTGCTTGAATTGTGTGCATTTGCATAAATAAGTCAATTCCACCATAAACTGATGCACAAAAGACATTGATTTTTATCTATAAAGAATGCAGGAAATGAAATGTTTGATGCTAAGAAATTTTCCAGATATAACATACATCCATGAATGTAATCATATGATTTCTATGCTGCAAATAAGTAAAGAAACATACTTTAAATAAAAAAAAAAAAACTGTTTGTTTTCTTGCTAGTGTCTGCTAAGATCATCATATGTGATGATAAAACTAGAGTTTTCAAGCTTTCTCTTGTCTGACAATATGCAAAGTTTACTATATTCATAAGAATCTTTACAATATAAAAATGAAAAACTAAAAGAATGTGTCTAAATGTGTCCCATAATAATAATAATGTGCATAATATACAGCAGGAAATACAATTAGATACACTTTAGACACTTTACTTATTTTATTAAGCATTTTTCCAGTAGTGTTTTTCCCCCGATTGCTCTCTGGACACTATGAATATTAAATTCACATTTTAAAGATCATCTAACAAATGCAGGGTCTCCATTTTGTTTCAATGAAGCTTCACATTATAACAAACTCCCTTCATTTTTTTTTTTTTTTTGCCACCATCTTCCTGCGTCTTCTAGATAAACTTTAAACCCCTCTGACTCTCTCTCTGAGCTCTTCCTTGTCAAACAGCCCAGATCAATTAGCATGTGGAGATAAAATCAGGGTTAATGTGGGGGGTCCGTGCAGGTGACCCCCTCCCCACCCACTCGGCTGATGCCTCAGGGATCGTGGCCTGAGCCTGTTGTTATGCACCCATTAGCTGTAATAACAGAGAGGATAAACCGACCACTCATCTGCAGACTGACTTTAAACACATTCACACCAATTACAGTGGATTCTCTGCACGACCTGAGGGAAAATCGGTCAGATTGGGTGACGGGGAAGAACACCTTCCACCTATCAGACATGCCCAGAGACACAAATGTTCAACCAATTTGGACAAAAAGTGACAATGAGAGTGATTTATTTTTACTTCATTCCAGACCTGACATCACAATTAGACCCGTGGGAAGAAGCACCAATATTTACCTTGAGGTCCAACCTCTGCCTCTCCTACATGAGAGAAGATTTCAAAACATTCAGCATGAACAAAGCACATGAATATACACCTCTGGAGCATGTTTCCTCTGACATGCTAAAAATGGTCCATGGGGTCATTGTGATTGACCCCAGAGAAGAACCTCTTCCTCTTAAAAAAGGAAAAAATCTCTATTTATAAAGAGGGGGTCTCTCACAGCTATAAATACCTGAAATTATACCAAGTGTTTGGGATAAGCCTTTAAAGGTTTTTAGCTGATCAACTCCAAACCTACATGACATTACTGACTTTTAAACGTCTCACACTGAATTAAACCTGATGTCATTGCTTTGTTATTGTGCACAGCTGGAGGATAGATACTGTAATGTACCTCATCTGTGAAAATACACTAAATAAAACATCACCATTGTTTATTAGAGGTGTAGTAACAACTGGGAATTTTAATGGCCCCTAACCATTAATCAGAAGAGACTATAAGGACAGGATGTCCGGAGCATAAACTGCCCTCTCCTGCTGCGAAAACAAGGCGCCATGTGTAACGTAGACACTGAGATTACCTCCACTCTGTCCAGGTCAGGAAACCGGGTCACAGTGGACAGGTGAGGACTGTAGGGCCGAGAGTGGAAGTGGGAAAACAAACAGAGATAGTGCAGAGGTTGTGCCACCATGGAGTGTCTGAAAGTGAATTTGTTCTATGATCCGTATCAGTTTTTTCATTAAGTAAATTATGATTCATCTGCTTTTGAATGTTTGGTTGGTATGAGAAAATCCATATGTTGAAAGTACATTAATAAATGGAGCCTAAATGTTCCTGTGCTAGGAAGAAAAAAAGATTTATTTGGAGTTTTTCCTGTAATTTCAAACAAATAATGAAATAATGCAGCTCATAGTAAAAAAAAAAAAAAAACATGAAATAATATCCAAGACAGTGCTAGTCTATTTGCAAAAATTTATTTTTCAAAAGTGCAAAAGTATAAAAAAACCCACCTTCAGTATATACATAAACTTTAAAATAGTGACTGTACATTATTTATTATCACAAATGAATTCCCTGCAAGAAAAGACAGAGTGATGTAAAATCAGTGTTCGTATGTAAATGTTCTATGGCTTTAAACTCTTCTACACAGATACAGTACATCAATCTTCTCCAAAGCTGTGAGTAAAATCTCATCGGCCTTCTGTGTCACTAGTGAAAAAACAATTACAAAAATAAAAGCATTTTTTTTGTTGTTCAAATTTAGCTACAGAGATTTGAGGTCAGATCATGTGTCCTTGCGGCAGGGTGACAGGCGGGCAGGAGGCTAGGAGTTGTTGTAGCTACAGTAATAGACAGCTGTACTGGCGTCTGACAGCACCGATGATATGAGGCTTTCAGGTCCTTGCATGCCAGCTTCGTGTGGCCCGTACGCCAAGCCTGTCATGTCCGCACGCGCCGAGGAGGAGGAGCTCAAATACTGCTCGAACTCGCTGCGGTCCACCTCGGCCAGCAGCTCGGAGTGGTGCATCTGCTCCACGCTGTCTGCTGAGGAGTGGGGGTGGGAGTCTGGTGGTGGGGAGAGCTGCCCTGCCCCGTGGCCTCCGGGGTGGCGTTTGGGGTGGCCTGGGCTGCAGTGTTGGGTGTAATACATGGCCAGAGGGTTGGGGCATCCCATGTAAGATGGGGGAAGGGGAGGCTGAGGGGGCTGCTCCGGAGCTGAGGGTGGGTGTCGGTGCAGGATGGGGTTGTTGTGGTGGGTGGACAACGGGTCCTGGGGCTGGTACTCAGCCCCCTGGGAGTGATACGCATACGCAGGCATCATGTGGCAGTCCTCCTGAGAATGAGGAGGGAAGAACATGGAGTCTGACTCCACAGCGTCCAGAGGGGAAGTGTCAGGAGTGGGGAGGCTGTAGGTTTCATAAGATGGCCCCCCAAGAGCCTGGGCATCACGGTAGTGGCTCAGCGGCTGTGGAGGGAGCTGGAAGTTGTGCTCGTGATAGCCCAGGCCTAGACCGTCCACGCACACACGGCCATCTCCGGGCATGGACGGGGCCTGGTGGTCAGACACGCCGTGGACCAGAAAGCCAGAATCCAGCCTCTTAATCCTCTTCACCTGCTTCCGTCTCCGGGGCCGGTACTTGTAGTTGGGGTGATCCTGCATGTGCTGAACCCGCAGCCGCTCAGCCTCCTCCACAAACGGCTGCTTTTCTGTGACAGGAAGGGCTTTCCATGATTTCCCTGCAGGTCAAGAGGAGAGTGCACATCAGTGATATGTCAGCAGATACTGGACCGTATGCAGCAGGGTGATGCACACAAAAATAGCTTGTTGCCATTTTAGGGAACAGGGACAGGTTTTTGAGGTTACAGCCCAACTCAGAGTAACTTTGTAAACAGATTAAACAAACCAAATAGAAGAATGAAACATATTTTCCCTATGACATAAAATAAATTAACTCCATTTTAATAATAAAAAATCATAAACAGTGAGGTTTGTATTTATTATGGATGGAAATGGATCTGCTTTATGAACCTGATAAATGGGAGACACCACAGGACTGACACACACACCTATACACACACATACACAAAAGTCAGCATATAAACTGCTTACCCAACATTTTGCTCAGCTCCGCATTGTGCAGGTCCGGGTTTTGTTGCGCCAGTCTTTTGCGCTCATCCTTCGCCCACACCATAAACGCGTTCATCGGCCGCCGAATCCGTGGTTCGCTCTTCCCGCGGTTCTGGCTGCCGGAGCTGGACGCGCACGGTTCGTTTTTCACTTTGGTGTCCCCAAGAGGACTGAGAGGGTCGGCCCACTGGCAGTGTCCCATTCCAGGCATCATGACTGACATCGCACACCTTGCCTGGGTCTGATCGTCGCTGGCGTAACCCGCATCGGGACTACTCATCTCTGTCCAGCTGGGGGGTTTGGAGAGCCACCGGACGGCTCCAAGAGGCGACAACACACTGCACTACTGACAACAGACGACCCGTAGAAATAACCTATCAAGACAAGTTTGGATACTTCTGCTTTTCAAAATGGAATGAAAAATAATTAGTCACATCCATTAGCCACTTGTAGGAGCTGCGCGGACTGAAAGGTACCGACTCACCGCAGAATGTGGAGGTTGGTGCGCTATAAACGCACAGGCAGCCAATCACCATGTGGGGGAGTTCCCACTACTACAAAGGTGTAAAAAAGTTCAGAGCACCCCGCCTTCGACCCTTGTTTGGAGTGGTGAGACCCTCTGAGGATAGAAGCTGTAAAATGTAAGTGATCTAATGTTTAGAATCACATTCATTTCACAAACTGACTTGAATGTAAAGTGTGCGTAAAAATGCAGAAAAAAAGTATAGTCCTGCTTCAGTTTGCACCATACATATAAACAAACTTGGTCATTTTTATTTGGACATTCAGAGCCTGTGCATAGGTCTATTTTGCATTCTCCTCCTCTGTTTTAGACAGTCATCCACAGTCTGTGTTTTGGGCTTTTAACTGTTGAAGTCTTCAGTGTGCGTGGAGTGCAACTTTACGCACAGCCGTCTGCATGGAAGCGCCTTTGATTTGACCTGTAATGACAAAAACAACGTTAAGTGAAGAGTTAAACCAGTGTTTTTCCAACCTTGGGGTCGGGACCCCACGTGGGGTCGCCTAGAATTCAAATGGGGTCGCCTTAAATTTCTAGTAATTGATAAAATAAAAATAAAAAAAAAACAAAAAAACTACTTACTAATAAAAAAATAAATGGTGAGTTGACAGACAATCACAATACATAAAACACATGACAAACTCTGAAGCTGAAACTGAAGCACTGTGGTTCTGTTTATCTGTCAAATGTTCATTGTGGTCGGTTTCAGATGCTGCAGCTCTTTCATAATTCATAGTTTGAGTTCTTGTTTGTTCAGTATTAATTGTCAGCCTTGTAAATACAAGCTGGACTGACTGTACTGGACTGACTCAACCTGGCTTTTCTGCCTCCATCCATAATAATATACATTATATAGTTTAAATGTCATCTAAAATTAATGTTTATTTGCAACATAGTATAGTAAACTATTACATGATCAAAAACAAATTAATTTTAGCAAAAAAAATTTAAAAGTCTCCGTTTTGAATGTCTGGGGTCACCAGAAATTTGTGACATTAAAATGGGGTCACGAGCCAAAAAAGGTTGGGAACCACTGAGTTAAACATTCTAAAGTGAAGTTAACAACAATGGAAGAAGCTCAAAAATGAACATCCAAAATTTTACAAGATTAGACCTGTGACAGGAAAACTCACAGAAACAGACAGACCAATCAGTTTGTGACCCACGTGTGTTTGTCATTGTGTGGTAACACCTGATTGAGCAAGTCACAGTTTGCTTATTGCTGAAATAAAATAAAGGATAAATCTATATCGCTGCACTTCATCGGCAGCTATTGTGGGAGCTTGTGTGGGAAAACTAAAAATAAAGTAGCATATGGCACAGCTATAAAATTAGAAACTATATTTAATCAGATTCCCAGCTATTGTTTCTCCTCCCTCACAAGCTTTGAGGTGCATTTCACTGAGAATATCTGTACAATTATTCAAAAACTACATTATTAATCCTTCATTAAGTGCTCATTTTTCATATTTCTTCTTCAGTGGTTCTTCACTTAATATGTTATTCTAAATACGTCTCTTAACCCTTTCATGCATAGTGGTCACTCCAGTGGACAGCTATTCTTCAGCTGTTCTCTTGTATATTCATGGATTTTGTTGTTTTAGTTCCATATCAGCCAACACAGTGGACACTCATGCATCATCCCATACACTGACATTCATACCATTACTGTAACTTTGCTACTCTTGATAAAATTGATCTGCAGTAACATGTTTGAGCGTAAAGTAATTGCTTATTATTTTTATTAGACTGTAATTAACACCAAAGAGTTTTTTTTTTTTTTTTTTTATTATTATCTCCATGAAGTGAGTAATGACTAGTATTAGGGTATGTCAAAATGTGACAAAACATCAGATTAGCAGCATGAAAAAATGTTTTTATTTCATAGTTTTCACACAGCATATTAGTAAATACATGTTTCTTTGCTTCAGAAATTGGACGCATGGTGTCCAGCTGAGTGGACTTTTTTGCAACTCCATGAAAAATAGATTCATAAAAAAAATTTCAAATGCATTGTTTTTTTTAATCCAATCCAATCCAACTTTATTGTAAAGCACAGTGGATTAAAGTACTGTACAGAAAAATAAATAAAAACCAAAATAACAGAGTAAAATACAAGAATAGATTAAAACACATAGAACAACTGTAAAAAAAAAAAAAAAAAAAAAATGAAATAAAATAAAATAGATAAAAATACAGAAGAAAAGATAAAACCTAAATAAAAGAATAAAATACAAGAATAGATTAAAACATAAAAAAGCTGTACAATTAATGCCAAATTTAAGAAAAATAAAAACACTCAGTAAAAAAATCTTGATTAAGGTTCTCATAATTAATGCATGAAAGGGTTAAATTGCAAAGATGCAGTTTCACACTATCAGGCAAATCCTTTCAAGCAGCTCTAATACTTAAGAGAATATGTGTAATATAAGATTTAACTATTAATCCACATGTGTAGAAGTGAGTGAGAATGTGTCTGTGTGAAAGTGAATGTGAATGTGTGTGTGTTGTTGGAGGGAGGTTAAAGCAACCTGTATCTGTATGCTCAAAGATCCAGACATGATGTGTTTATGTAGGACAGAATGAAGTCCCTGTTTGTGGTCAGAAATCCAAACATCACCCAGCGGCTGCAGCGGCTCTTATCAGAGAAAGCAGACCTCAACCTGTCAGCTCCATCTTTTCTCCAAGCATCTCGTTGTGGATCACGGCTACGATACAACACGTCAGATCTTTCCTCTGACACTTTCAAAGGGGCTGACAGAAATATGAGAGATGCTTATGCAACCTTTCTGTGGCCTGTACGCACACACCAGCAGGGGACTCCAGGGCGCACTGGGGTGACCCACTGGGGGGTTAGTGGGAGGGTGTTTGGATGGAGACCCAGCCAAACTCTGCAGAGGACAGGATCTGGACTATAATACTGTCATCGTCTATTTTACAACTGATGACCTGATAGGGTTCCCCCCCCCCCCAGTCCTAAGAGACTGCAAAGAAAGAGAGGCTCTGAGTGTGTGTGTGTGTGTGTGTGTGTGTGTGGTGTGTTTTCATGTGTGTCTGTGAATGCGTGTGTTGACATGGGCGTGGGTATGAGTGTGCCCCGGCCGCCTTTCTCGCTCTCGCTGTGTGGGAGTAAAAATCCTGGCTTTTGATGGGAGAAGTCATAAAGTCTGGAGTCGTAGCCACATTTCCTCTACAAGGTGAGGTTCAGAGCCGGCCCAGAGGAGGGGGGGTGGGGGTGGGGGTGGGGGAGGAGGAGAGGTGACACGCTGATAGCCCCCCTCCCCCTCCTCCCCCTCTCTCTATTCCACTCCCTGTCCCTCCACCATGTCCCCCACCCCGTGCCTGGGGAGTCTGGGGCTGGGTGGGGGCCAGGGCTCTCGACGCCAGCCTCTGGACTCTGCGCTCAGGGAGAGGTCACTTGGCTTGCTTACACAATGGCATTATCTCAGTTCCAGCCTCGGCTACTGCAGCGGTGAGCACTTCCTGTCCCTCTGCAAGCACTTCCTGTCCTTGGCGTAGCAGCACAAACTGTCCGCCTTCCAAGTGAGTTCAGAAACGCAGTTGAGCTGCTGGTCGCCAGTCTCGCTGTATAAATGTCTGTGGGTGGCTTTCTTGGGAATTGCACAATGTGTTTGCTGGCTCCTTTGTGCCGAGCTGCGAGGCTGCGGTGTTAGTTTAAATCACAAGGACGGAAGGTATATATATGTTAGCACTCTGCACTGATCCCCTGAGCAGCGAGGGCTGGAGCTGGACAAACCCACACGAGGACCAAGTGTCTAAAGTTCAACTAATACGACTAATTATCTCAGTTACAGCAGCTGTTGCACACATTCTACCATTTTCTTCAACTTTTATAATCATAAAAGTCATTTATATTATGGCTAAAATTTACTTAGGGGGTCAAATGAGTGGCCATTTTTGTCAAAAAAAAAAAAAGTTGTAAGAAATGCATAGAACTGTGTTGAAATAATGCTAATCCATTTGTGCACAGACTACTGATATTATTTGACAGTGGAAGCTCTATTTTCAGAAATATTGGATTTTGAATAGCACGTGTATGTGAAAACTTTTGCTGGTGGACGGACGTGACATTACCCATGATGACCTGGTCAGTGCCAGTACTTTAACAGTAATAAACTTATATACTTACTAATTCTAATTCTCCTCTTATTCATAAATGTTAGTATTGTGGATCTAAAACAATAACAGCTGACACAAAAACACAAAATGTGGCAGTGGACGGATGTGACATGGTTGTTACAGATCCCATCATACTGATGCTCGGCAGCCATGTCACCGTTTACACTAATGATCCCTGTGCAAAAACTAGGATCAGAATTATTTATTGTATAGTTTATCATCATACTAAAGAGTAAATAACAATATAGAATTGTTATTTCTTTATAAAAAGGCTTATTATTAGAAAACTGTTGATTTAAAAAGTGTCGTGTGACATTCTTAATGTATGTATTGGTGTAACATAAGCAGGATGGATCAGCACCATACTCCATATTGCAACCTGTAAAAATAAAACATGTGATATGTAGGAGAGAATCTGTAAGAAAAATTGGGGAATCTAAAAGAACAGAATATTTGTTTTTCAGGTAAATTCAGTTAAAATATAACTTGGCCATTTGTGACATGAAAATATAGCATTAATTGTGATGAAATTGGACATTTTTGAGCTGAAAACATAGTTCATATGACCATCAACATGTTGCAACAGAACTGAAATCCTTTAAATTTGCATAACTTGCATTTACCAACACAAAGTTCCTTTGTGGATTCACTTATATTGATTTCTTATGCACAAAGACATAAATAAGACCTCTAAGCAAATTTTAGCCAATTAATAAATTGGTTGATCAGTGTATGATTCCTTGGCAACAATCTGATTATTGTTTGTAAGATTCATACATGTACAGGTGTATTGTGTTAAAAAATAAGGTACTTAAAGCTATTATATGTAACATTTCCACATGAAAAAGACAGGGCCTATGTTATATATTTTGTTGACTTGTGCATTTATGTTTTATCAAAGTTTTCCAACATTGTTCACAAATCTGTTGTTTTTACCGCTCTAACAGCCTGTTTCATTTACAGCGCCGTATCATTCTAAACATCACTTATAAAACAAATGTGTGGACATCACAATGAAATGGCCTTTTGTGAATATATTTCACTAAACATAGTATGAATACTTTTTTAAGACATAATCCTGTCTGTAAACACAGTCTGTCCCTGTGTCATATTGGAGAGATTTTCAGAGGCATTGACGGTGAAAACAACAACTCCCATGATCCAACACTACCTCACAGCCTCATTCAAATATGTCAGAGAGCATAAGGGCAGAAATTACATACTGTGTACTTAAAGACATTTTCTGACAATTAAATAATAATAGTCATTTATTAACTTTTATTTCCAATTGCTCCAGACTTTTGGTGTTATGTAGAGTTAAGGAAACACAAACTATATATGCCATTTATATTTCTTGTCTTTTTGTTTCTTTATTTCTTTGTCTGTATGAGGCCCAGAGTTGCCAGTTTCTAACACCTCTGTTTTGGTTTCTACGAAGGAGGATAAGGGTCATGCTGATGATCAAACAAAATATGATATTAAGAGAATAAAGTGGTACAAACTTATAATTTAATGAGAATAAACTCATAAAGAATGGAAAATGTTGGAGGAACACTAAATTATGGATGTCTTGTGTTAAAATGAGGAATATAGGGCATCTACTTCAATTTAAGTATAAGTTTTGCAAAAAATATAATTGTCTTTTGGACTTAAATTTGAAAATGACTCAAACTTCCAGATTTGACAGTTATAATATTTTCATTCATAAAAGTATGACTTTTTACACTTAGAATTATAACTTTATTATAACATTATGCTGTTTCCTTTTTTATCGTCAGTGTGGCCCCAATACTACTTATTCTAAAAGAAAGATGGTAAAATTATCTAGAAACACACTGATATATCTCTCAACTTTTTCTGCACATGCACTGCAAAAAATCAAAATCTTACCAAGTGTATGTTTCTCATTTCGTCAAGATATCTCATCACACTTAAAATAAGACATAATCACCTGAAGAGCAGCTTTTCAGTGAGATATAAGAACTCATTTTGAGACAATAGACTTTGAAAATCTTATTTCAAGAAATCTTACTATGATCATTTTCACTTGTTCTATTGGCAGATTTTTTTTTGCTTGAATTAAGCAAAAAAAAATCTTGAATTGAGCAAAAGAAATCTGCCAGTGGAACAAATGAAAATTATCTTGATAAGATTTCTTGAAAGAAGATTTTGAAGATCTATTGTCTAAAAATAAGTTCTCATATCTCACTGAAAAGTTACTCTTTAGATGATTATGTCGTATTTTAAGTGTGATGAGATATTCCAGTGTGGTGTTTTTTTTTTTTTTTTTTAATCGATCTTTTTTCTAAAATACAGCAGATGAAACTTATGAGACTCTTACAAAAGATTTAAAACCATAAAGTGAAAATCAAAGGGATCACCTGTTATCTTAATGGTCAATTCAAACCTATGCATAAATATTGCGTTTTCCTGTTTCTAAAACACCACTGCAGAGCCTGTTGTCACGGTGCTTGTATCGCAGTATTACTACAGTAGCATAAATTGGAAGCATCGCATTGTTAGATCCAACCTGAAGTGTATAGACATCTGTCATTATCAGCAGCAAGATAGGGAATGTTTAGATTGTGTGATTAGACTATGACTTCCTCCAACACCTGCTCAGAGGAGGGGGAGGTGGTGGCGTTTCAGGATGGGGGGAAGGGGCTTGTCAGGAGGAGAGAATAAAGAGGTTAAGGAGGGAGCACAGAACAGGTGTGCAGGAGGGAGAAGAGATGGGAGAAAACAACTCGTCTGAGATTGATTCTGTAAATAGAAATCACACCTTTTCACAGAGCTGGAACATTTCAAGTTTTAACATTAATGTTGTTACTCAGGAATTTAAATGAGTTTCTGTTCTGCTCTGAGCTGTCAGTCAAACGCTGCAGGAGCCTGTTAAGAACCGATATAAAAGCTCAAGTACACCTTTAATGACTTTTTCTCCGGCTGCCTTTATCGTAACCTGAAAATCACCCTATAAGGCAGATTGCAGATATGAGAAATCATCTGCAGGTGAAAGTGGTTGAATTATGTTTAGATATAGGATGTGAGAGTCTATGTTTTTTCCAGTGGCTACTTTACTTGACAGTTTGGTCACAGAAATTGGGGACTTGAAATTCCAGAAAAACGCTAGAAACTGATCACGCCATTTACAAATGTCACATGCACGCACAGATGTTTTAATGTGTTACTGGTGGTATAGTCTTCCCCTTCCCCCGTGGGATTGCTGGGAAAGTTTGCTTGCCCGGGAACACACACAACAACCTGACGAAAGGGGTAGCAGTGGGATGTTGTCCGCCTCAGACTAGCGGGGACACAGAGGAAGCTGCCTCCTCTCTCGTCTCATTGTTCTGGAGGCGTTAATCTGTCAAGGATCTGCTGGGAATCAGGTGGGAATCTCTTCGGCCCTATGTATGAGTGTATATGTGTGTTTGTGTGTGTGTGTGTGGAGAAATTGGGTCGTTCTGATATCCTTGACCCAGTACCCCTCTACAGCACCGTCCTGACCTCGCCTACCCTGCTGCCCCCTCCGTGTAAAGATGAGCTGATGACAAAACTATGCCTTGTTTGTTTCTAGTTCTTGGTTTAGAGATGAGCGCATCCGCCTTATCTCTTCGTCTCGCCCTCATTCTCAGTCTGTTTTATTAAACTGAAGCCCTGGTCCAAGACAAATCTTAAATATGCCTTTAGTCATGCTAACTTGAGGATGTTTGGAAACTTTTCACCACAAGTTGTGGTGACCTCGGGGTTTGAGCTGTGCCAGGGGTCAGCCAACAATAAAACGGAAGCAACAAGTAAAATAATCAAAGTCTCTTTCCTGAGAACATCCATAGTATTGTAGTTTCACTCAGGCGATGTAGAGGATACAGACACTCAAAATTATTAGTCAAGGATATCGGATAGGGATTTAATTCTGAAGCAAACCTACAATTTTATAATATGAAAAAAAAAAAAAAGTATTATTCTCTCTTTCAAAAATGGATTTGCTGAATATTTAATATTACTGGTAAAAACAGATTTATGAGGCGTCATTTGAAAGGCAACGTGACCTAGTTTATGAAAATATGCTCATTTGATCCAAGGCTTAAATGTATCTAACACTACATCAGCTCAGACAAGAAATAAAACTTCTGCTAGTTTTCATCATTATGGAAAGATATCTGCAAATTATTAATATTATAATCTATACTTAATATTGTCATGCTCACTATTACAATTATGATATTCAGAAGACATGTTTTATTTCATATGACTTATATTTGTGTAATATTTGTCACCCTTTTTGGTAGCCAGTGGGTTTTCAGTTTGCAGTGTCACTATGCTTCTAAATATTTTACTAATCTGATGCAGTTGAACAGATTAAAGTTAGGGTAGGAGATATTTTCCTGGAGCATTTTTTCAGGACATTCCATATAATCTCAGAGGTGTTTGCAAATTTACTGTACAAAAAGCTAAAAAAGGTATGAAAAGGAGATGTGTGTCCATTTTTGGAGTTAAATTTTGGAATGATGCCAACATAAATTTAAAAACATGTAATTCTTTTTTGGTTTTTAAGAAAATGGTTTGTAAAGCTATTTTTGAAGCTTATAAATGCGATTAATTATCTGTTGTTGTTGTTTCTTTGGAGGTTGGTAGCCTAAAAAGTTGTAATATAGGATAGGCCTTGAT
Source organism: Sphaeramia orbicularis (assembly GCF_902148855.1). Lineage (NCBI taxonomy): Eukaryota > Metazoa > Chordata > Actinopteri > Kurtiformes > Apogonidae > Sphaeramia > Sphaeramia orbicularis. The sequence goes on along the minus strand of NC_043976.1, from coordinate 13,082,637 downwards.
AAGCAGTCTGCTTCTGCCTATACCTTTTCAGTCATTATTCAACACATTATTCAACACAAGATTCTTGATTTTGTGATTCTGTGATTCTTTTTCTTTCCTTTGTATGAAATGTCAATACTGTGTACAATATTTGGTGTTGTCATGACTGAATAAACTACTACTACTACTACTACTATATTGCTCAAAATCCTCTTCACATCCTGATTGCAACCCATTAATTAAATGCTCTAACACAAAACTAAAAAAATTTTAGTCACCTGTGGAACGGACAAGACTGAAAAAACACCATCCAATCATTTTAACCGGCCCATCAAAATGATTGAATGGTGATATGTCTATCAAATTCAACTGCCATTTGTCCCTCCCCCCTCTGCGAGTACAATCCAGTACTCTGGAGGCGTGGCTTCGGGGGGAAGTCTGAAGAAAGGGGTTTGGACTTTTGAATTGCGTATTTCCAAAATGTAGCTTGCTCGAACCGTTTTTCCAGGATCACCTACCCTACCTTTAAAGGATAATTATAAGGAATCTTTATGATCAAATACCATCAGTATTAATGGTTTGAAAGTAGTAGTAGTATTTTATGTTTCAAATTATATAATGTTGGAGCACACAAATATAATTCTGGATCAACATGGGTCTCATTTAGTTTTTACCCCTTGGTCAACCTCTGGCCAAAGGGGTACTGTAATCGTTTGTCTGTCTGTCCATTCAACGACATAATCGCATTATCTGAAGAATGCATTGAGATATCTGCACCACATTCATGCTGTGGATGCATCTTGGCACGAAGCAGAAGAATATTGAAAATAGGTGAACCTGACCTACTTTTTCAAGGTCAAATGGTCATGTGCAATTATAATATCTGGGTACTTTGAAATATAAATATGTATGTAATAAGTTTTACACAAAGACAGTCTAATCTAAAGTAAAGGGCAGTAACTTTCAACAGAATCTTACACTATATTTGGTCGAGGGGTATTAAAAGTGTGCAGAACGTTATGTTTATGCTGTTGCACTGGTAATATCTAGAGCTTAAGGTATTATGTTTTGGGGCTGTCGGTCAGTTTATGAACATGATTTACTCTTCTCTCTGAAAAATATACGTACACATACACATACGCATATACAGGGTGGGGAAGCAAAATTTACAATGAACATTTAGTTGTTTTTTTCTCAGCAGGCACTACGTCAATTGTTTTGAAACCAAACATATATTGATGTCATAATCATACCTAACACTATTATCCACACCTTTTCAGAAACTTTTGCCCATATGAGTAATCAGGAAAGCAAACGTCAAAGAGTGTGTGATTTGCTGAATGCACTCGTCACACCAAAGGAGATTTCAAAAATAGTTGGAGTGTCCATAAAGACTGTTTATAATGGAAAGAAGAGAATGACTATGAGCAAAACTATTACGAGAAAGTCTGGAAGTGGAGGAAGCAACAAAAAACGTACCAAAGCTTTTTATTAAAGCTCTCAAATCCAAAATCCTAAAGGATCCAACCAAATCCATGAGAAAAATGGCAATTGAACTTGAGGTAGACAACAAGACCGTTAGAAATGCAGTAAAATATGATTTGAAGATTTAAATTCTCATAACTTTCAACAAACTAATTGGTCATACACTGTCTTTCAATCCATGCCTCAAAATATTGTAAATTGTGCTTCCCCACCCTGTACATATATAAATTCCATCAAAGAAACATCTTGATTGAATTTCATGGCATTACATAAGGACACAAGGATGAACTGATCAGATTTTGGTGGTTAAAGGTCAAAGGTCAAGATTGTAGTGACCTCACAAAACATGTTTTTGGCCATGGCTCTGCAGGTCTATCCAAATCCCATACTCTATTCTAACGTTTAGCATACTTTTGTGTAAATTAACAGTAAAATGTACCTTTCCTGACACACTAAGCTTGATAAGTTGGGGGCACGTAACCTTGGTAACTGCCCACACTCACCCCTTCTGCTGTGCATTTAATACCGACTGCATGCAACAGAGTAATACTACGGATTGTAACAGCATCTGTGTAATACTAGAAACTACTGCCTATGGGTCTCTGATCACCTTGTTATTGTGTGTTGTCATCACAACTGCATTGCATCATGGGGTATTTATTCTGGTGTAGAGTCCACAGCTTGCATACTTTAATATTTACTCAGAAGTACTATGCAATCCACGTATTATTGGTTTCAGACATACAAAAAAAACCCTCACGTACTGTTTTAGCCTGCTAATTAGCATGTTAGCATGAAATTCATAAACATGTAAAATTTATGCACTAATCATAAAACTTCACAGTTTCATCACTGTGACATCATAATGCTCTGCAAAACACTAAATAAAAGTTTATTTATTTTTTATTTTTTTATTTAACCTTTATTTAACCAGGAAGTCCCTTGAGATGAAACCTCTTTTTCGAGGGAGATCTGACCAAGAGGCACATCAATACAATACAAATGAACTAACAGAGTATAAAATTACATACAGTTAAGACAACATAAAATGACCAGAAACATAAAAACTAAAAAACATTTTAAGAATAGCAGTTACACACTTCTGTTAGACAGTTTGACAGAAGAGATTTGAATTCACCCAAGGTAATGAAAATTCACCCAAGGTAATGAAAAATGATTCCCTGTAATCATACATGTAAACACAAGATCAACTTGAGTAAAAAAAACAGTCATTTTTGCCTTTTGTCAAATGTTTTACTGTTTGTGAGTTTGTGAGAAGTTGCATTGGAGTGTGTCTGTTGACGTCAGAAGGGGACTCTTGCAGATCTCAAGAGTGAATCTAGGATTTTTCATGTAAAATCCAGCCTGAATCCTCTCCATAGAAATCAACATATTGTGCTGATTAAAATACAGTTACCATGTACGTAGGCATCTGTGATCATTGTTAGCTAATAATGGGATGAGCAGATACAGATATAGCTCAAACTCTCAAAAATCTTCCATACTTCCCCTTTAACCCACAGAGACCCAAACGTCCACCGGCGATCAAAAGTATCTACTGATGTAAAATGTTCAATAACTGTTGATCCACTAATCCTATCAATACATGTAAATAATTGATCTAAAACACAGTTTGTCGTCTTTTCATGGTCATCAGATATGACCCATTTGGATGTTCAGAGGCTCCGTAGTGAGCGTGGAAACACTGTCACCTTCTACGACATTGATTCAACAGTAAAACCCATGGAGTTTTATGAATGACAGTGGATGGAGACACTTGTTTGTATGTTCAGTCAATGATACATTTCACTAAAAAAGTCACTTTTTCTTCAGTTTTCGCTGTTTTTGATATACTAACCTTCAACTTTAATCTGTGGTTTTATGAGCATCTACATGATCAGTAAATTAAAGATAGAGAAATTTCTGATTTTCACTTAAAAATGCAAGGTTAGATTTTCTATTGCGGGTTCTAGTAATGTCTTTTTTTTCTTTCTTTTTTTGTGTTTGTTTTTTTTGTTTTTCTGTTTCTTTTCCTTCTGTGTTTGTTTTGTTTTATTCTGTCTTTTCTTTTAAGGTGGGTGGGAAGGGATAATAGCTTATTATAGTTCATTCATAGAAGCCATTTAGGTCAGATTAAAATTGTTGCCCAGGATACATTGTATAAAGACAACTGTTTACTACCTTTAACTAGAACACATGGAAATATTGCACATGTTAGATATTATCATGTGTGTATGAAAATCCAATAAAAAGGTTATTTAAAAAAAAAAAAAAGAAGAAAAAATAGAGAATAGTATTATAATAAAAGGTGATAAATCAGACGAGAAAGGTTAAATGTAGAGAAAAGGGAAGTGCCACAAAAGTAGTACTGGGTCTTTATGGGTTAAAATAGTTCATTTTTCACTATATGTATCACCTGAGTCTGGACATAAATTGAGACTTTATGGAGGTTTTAACTGTAGTTGCCAGTAATTTGGGAAATAATTCTGCATTTTCACATATGTTGTGTTTATCTAATGTGATAGGTTATAGATGTTGTGGGAAATGAATAGTAACAGTTCTAGGAATAAATACATGTTCTTAGATCTTAACAAATACCAGTGCAAATAAAACCCATCTGAGCCATCCTTAGCTCTTTTTGTGACTTTGAACTCATTTTAAACTTCTTTATCCAAATACCTCTGGCAGCAAAAGGCTTTTAATAGAAGCTCTTGACTGACTGATGAATGAGCATTAGTAAGTGGGGAAAAGGGAAAGCCCAGGTTTCCTCAGTGAAATGAACATCGAGGTCAGCCTCACGGGAGACCAGGCTCTTTCATGTCTTCACTTTTACCGGCCCGACCCAAATCCTCCCTTCTGGTGACCAGCACATTGTCCCGGCTGCGAGGCTAATTAAGACTAGTGTTTATCATTTTTATGACTTTATCCATGAAGACAGAGGTACGGTGGGCTTCCTGTTCTCCAGGTTCCTTGTCAGACCGATCGCATTATTAGGGTCGACCTCAGCTCCCATCTTGCTGGGCATTGTTTTCACTGCTGCAATGACCATTCCCAAACTGATAAGACTTGTCTATTTTTGGGTCTTTCTTTTTTTTTTTTTCTTCGAGTGATTTGTCCTTGACACAAGAACTCAAAATAACTTGCTTAAATTGTTTTCTGCAGAAGAAAACAGGCACACAAATACATGAAAACATCCAAAAATTAAATGCAGTACCAATGCAAACTAATTTAACCCTATTAAGACTGCCATTATAACAGGCCGCCTAGGTGTTGTCATGTTTTCTTGGTAATAAAAGTGTCAGAAAATGTCTTTCTTGCCAATTCTTTTGCACCTTTGTTTTTGGATAGAACTTAATTTTCAATATCTGGCCATTAATTAACTATATCTATATTAGAAAAAGGAAGTGGTCTCGGGCATCACACAAAATCCAGAAAGAGCTGACTGCAGCAGTTTGGCATACTTATGTATTTTTGGTCAAGGAAGAGACTAGCGAAAACAGCAAGTTGATAGGACCAATATTTTGGGAGATATTAGTAATTTTGTAGCCTTACAATAGCCTTGCAAATGCCCAGAATCCTAGAATCATCATTGAAGTGGGTTACCTAGCAACAGATAAACACGTTGCCATGGTATCAAGTTTCTGGGCAGAAACAGACTTGCCAGCTGAGAGGTTATTCAACTGAAAATACCAGTGGAATTGACCGAGAAAGTAAAGGAATGAACTGTATCAGAGGATCCAGAACCAGTGGTTCCAAACGGGTCAACGCACTAGTCATTATTATAAATAATAAATGTTTAAAATAGTTTTAGTAAAAAAGAAAAAAAAAAAACAGACTTGAAATTTTTAGCATATTTATTGTCAGAAACAACTGTAAATGTCCATAACAAAACATTTTGAGATTGAAAAATAAACTTTCAACTTGCTTTTTGGTTTTGAACATTCATTATCCATATTATGGTTTCATATTTTGGTTATTGCCAGGAATTTTTTAGCCTGTGTGGAAAGTGTTGCATAGTTACAATAAAGTGTTATATAGTGTCGGAAAGCTCAGGATCTCAGCTTTCTGATGCCATTGGAATTTTGTAGATTGCACAAATGTTTCAGGAGTTACAGTAATTTGAATGCTGTATAGTGCAAAATGCAGCACTGGAGAGATTGCCGTTGTTAAAGGGTTAATAAGATTCTAACCTTTGAAAGTTAATATATATCTGTGTTGAGATGTTTCTGAACAATAACTAGTTCACCGTCTGTGCCAGTGATACATTTGACTGATTAAAAAGCTAAACACCAAAGTAATTTTTCTCATTTTCTAACACAATCCCTGCACTTGGAGTTTCTATGAAAAAACAAGGAACTGCTCTGCAAGTATTGCTTAGAAAACAAATGACAGATTATGTTCAAGCTGCATTATTGTTTTCGTGACAACCACCAACCACATAAATACTGCTCTCCACAACCTGACCTGAGTTTGACCCCTGCGCTCAAAGAAGTCCCTCAATTAATCAGTTTCACAGCAGCGTGATGATGCAGATCGCCGTTTTTACTCCCAGCACGAGAAGACTGTGGAGGAAATCAAAAGAAAACGTAGACTTGTAATGAGTTAATTACTAATCAGACAACCCAGACTAGGTTTTTGGAAGGTGGAGGAGAGACAGTGAGGCCTTTGTATATGACAATCAGGGTGTGAATTGATTCCTCGGTCGCTCAAACACTCCTGAATCCTTTCATGTTTGGCCTTTGCCTTGTTAAGGCGCTGAAGCGTCACGGCCGAGTAGAACACAAGCCCTGAAGGGTGCTAACAGGACGCCGCCACATTGGCCCGGGGCGACCAATGGCGATCAATAGCTTGTGTGATCAGTGGCATCACACCTAGCAAGAATCTGGATCAATAGAGGTAAGCAAAGGAGCTGCAGAGGAACAGTTACCTCTGTCAAACCCAGATAAGAGACAGGTTGGAGAGTTTATAACCGAGCAGACTTTTCCTGGACTGTAATGAAAATAAAATCATGAGACTTGGTTAGAATGGGATTTTTTTTCTTTTAGTTGTCCGTGAAATAATCCATTGTCATTTCTGGAGATTACAGAACAAATACTCCAAAACTCAAAACTGGAACTTCCTCATAGTAGCAGTAACTTCTCTTTTAATACACTATGGTTAAATGGTTCTTAGAGCTGTTTTCCCATATCATCTTCCCACTTTCAACTACCCATTAGTGATGCAAGACGTACATGCTTACATTAAAATATTTACTATATGAATACTAAGATAGGTGTTTACCAGGTGCAGGTACATGTGAGGTGGTGGTGCTCTGAAGACCCTGCTGTCGTTTACTATGTTAAAGTGAGAGAAATGCAGAGGAATGCACTTTGTGTTGTTTTCACACAGCTGTGGTTTTATGGAGGAAATGCACTGTGTGTGTGAGTGCTTCCTCCCTGCCTTGTTCCCTTTACACTAACGCTGTATAGAAACAAGCACAACTGATAGAAGAACCAGCCTTACTCAGATTCACACATTTTTTTTTTTTGTCATTTCGTTTCACTGGAAGGACAGAACTGGCTTCCATCTTTTTGATAGACTGGTGTGTTGTAGCATCAAAATGAACCTCAGGAGTGAAGTTTTATTTTCTCCTTTAAAAAAAGTTCAGTTTTAGCGCAAAGTGTGCATTGATATATTCCAAAAATACATCAAGATGAAATGTTGTAGACCACAATCAGACCGTTCACAGTAAAATGTACGCTCCGAAATCATCTTATCAATGCTTTATCTCATGTATCTGACATAGTTTAAGCTTCAAGGAGTTCCTGTGTTTGACTAAAGCTCACAGTGTCTGAGTTCACCTGATGGAGATTATCACCTCAGTTCATTTACACACAATGGTCTGGATCATCATATCTACTCGCAACTCCACCTCAGGTTAAGATGCACCAAAGTGACACCACAGTCTTTATTTAAAGCAGTAGAATGACTTTTTGATAAGTATTCACTCTCCTGCAAAGAAACAGATGATAAATATGAGTTGGAGGTGATTAACAGTTAACATAGTGTTGCATATATATACAGGAGACAGGTGGAAACAGCCACTGTCTGTCCATTTCTTAATGTTATCTTTATGGATTAAATGTATTCCTGAATTTCTCTTTGTACTATAAGGCAACACCGAATACATTACAGCAGACCTTCGCAATCCAGTTTACACTAGTCAATTCTAGTCAATTCCTCCAAAAAATGACATTCCTGACTATCTTTACTGCCATTACTTCATCTTTATCTTAAATAGCTAAACTATCCATTACACAGAGATCTGATAAAATGCAACTTTGCCTCATGCACTTACTATAAATGAGGCCAAAACATTCATTTAGGCCTAGAGTAAGGAGTCTCCTGTTTTTTCTTCTCATGCTTCTGACTAGAAATGCTTTAAGTTCACATTTATTCAATAACCCAAACAAAATCTCCTGATTGGATGCACTATAGCTCTTGCTTTTAGACATTAAAGCCTTTATGACTTTTAATAGAGTTCAATGAATAATTTAGTGAATAATCAGCAAAAAATAAAGATCAGTCTTTGCCAGTGTAGTAACATATATTCATATTTGTTACAGCTACCAGTGGTTTCTTCCAAGTGTTTTCAACCGTTAGTGATTTAAAGTCTTATGGTGACATTTTGAACTTCCAATCACACCTCAGCAATCAGTTTCAGCTGATCAGCATCCCTTCTGTGGTATGATAACATGGGAAAACCTATCAGGAAACTGAGGGAAAGTCCCCCCTGATATAATCACCAACTGCACCCACACAAAAGCCCACGACTAACACGCCACACTAACACACTACGGGGTATAAAACAATGGAGACCCAAGAGGATGCTATATCCACAGCTGAAAAATGGCATCCAGATATTCTGATCGATGCCCGCTGAGCGGACTTTGAACTTTTGCAGTAATTGTCGTGTTCTGTGCAGTGGCAGGTTCCTCTTTTTTGGCTCAACACCATCTAAAACATGGATTATCGCTGCAGGCTGTACAGCAAGGGGCCTTATCAGATGGCCTTGTGCCCTTACAATAACACGGGCTCTATCATGGCTTAGCAGACCTGTATCTGGCAGCAGTGTCATACAACAACAACAAATACAGCTTGCAAGTCATGCACAAAATGTAACTTAAGATGTTCCTGTAAGTGTGAAGAGCATTTGTTTAATCTGGCAGAGAAAATGCGTCGATTTTACATGATTTCAGCAGTACAATGAGGACGAGTTATTCTAAAAGGAAGGCAAAAGTAATGCATCTTTAAAGGTCTTAAACCATGGGTATCAAACATATGGCCTGTGGGCCAAAACCGGCCCATCAAAGGGTCTAATCTGGCCTGTGGGATGAATTTTTGAAAGGTAAAAATCACACAAAAGATATTAACAATCATGGATGTCAAACTCATTTTAGTTCAGGGATCACATATGGACCAATATGATCTAAAGTGGGTCAAACCAGTAAAATCTATATCATAATACTGGAAGGTCTCAGAGCTTCAATGTGTGTGTGTCTGCACAGTTCTGAGAAACTGAGATGTTTTTAACAGGCCAATTTGGTACCTACAGTTGAGGAATAGTCCCATCTCCATATTAAATATGTCAGCAAGTTGATAGGACCAATATTTGGGCGATATTAGTCATTTTAGAATACAACAACCTTACAATCATGTTGTGTTGCCCATCACAGTTGACAGGAAGCACAATACTATGCTGCATGATGGGACATGAAGTTAAAAACAGGAACTACGTATTTACTAGCTTCAGTCCCTACATATTGGTTTTAATATGATTGATATGTTATGATTAATAATGCGCTAGTACTATCATAACAGCCTACAAATAATGACAAATACAAACTCTTCTCTTTGTTTTACTGTAAAAGTAAAATTATCTAAAAATGTTGACATTTACAAACTATCCTTTCACACAAAATGTGAATAACCTGAACAAATATGAACAACCTGAAATGTCTAATGAGGAGCATAATTTTAACAATATTCTGCCTGTTACTAACTGTTTTATGTATTTGTAGATCCACTGTGATCTGTGAGCTGTAATGTGCATATGTAAATGTTAAACTGAGCCATAATACTGTTAAAATTGCACGTATCGTTTATTAAAAATGTCAGTAACATGAACAACTTGAAATTTCTTAGGGAAGCTTTGTACTTTCATATAATGTAATTCTGTTTTTTCATTGTTATTATTTACTGTTCTGGCCCATTTCAGATCATATTGGGCCGAATGTGGCCCCTGAACTAAAATGAGTTTGACACCCTTGTCTTAAACAAACTGTGTCAGATTGAGCATGATTGTGCACATTTTTACCACAAATCAGACCTGACAGCTGTGGCCTAATGCACTCTCCTGTCGCTGGACTATAACGCACAGATTTACAGAGTAAATCAAAGCAGACGATTTCCTTCGCTCAGAGGAAAACCCCTCGCAGGAGAATGAGTTGATAATGTCTCAATGTGCCCACAGCTTCCTTTCAGATAAATAAATACATAAATAAAAACACGCCTGGCCACTTCAGATTTATTGTTCCTCTCCGGGCTGTGAAGTGCAGGCTATATTGTTTATAATAAATAAGTCCATTAACAGATTTGGCCCAGGTGGGCGACAGGGGGCCTCTGTGATATCCCCCTCATCCCCCACATCAGCCATCAAGACCCCTGTGTGGCAGGAATACTTCCATTTAAGGCTATGATGTCCGAGGAATACGGGGACTACAGAGGTTAGCGGTGGTTTGACGGCGCTGAGCCCGCGTCACGTTTTCTGGAGTGATAAGAGTTGGAGCAGGAAGCTGTGAGAGGGCAGGAAGGAAGAGAGCTTAGGTCTGGAAGGAGAGAGGGGAGCTGTGGAGAAGGAGGATGAGGGCAAAGAGACGAACAGGAGGAGAGGGCTGGAAAACAACAAAAAAGAATTAAAAAATGCACCAAAGTTTTACCATGCTGAATGTAGCTCTGTGTTTGTATTGAGGGTTTACTGTGTGTTCTCTTTACGTTTCATTCATGCAGGCAGGTGGGAGGGAGGGAGACCGCGAGCTCTGCTGGGAAATGCAGAGGGAACCTGGGGTCCAGGGGGAAGTGACTGGATGACTAAATTTGGTCTGAAAGGCCACGCTAAAGTACACCTGCTTCCCGCAATCAAACAGGCCACACAAAGATGACGATATCAAGCATCAGGCTTTTGTCCGTCAGCACTAGACGATACACCGCTTAGTCCAAGATCTGCAGCAAACAGCGAAAAGTCTAACTGAAAAGGAAGTTAGACCTAATACAACCGGTTTACGGCCATACAGAGGTGAGAAGTAAATACCAAACCCACAGTATGTAGTGTTTTGTTTGTACCAACATTATATCAAATATTTCCAACCATGTTTTCAGTCAAAAACATTCCGTTTCATTCGGTCGCCTGTACGATGAATCGTGACATTACACGCAGTTTTTTGCACTAGAATGAAATGACATGATGTGAATATGCATCACTAAACTTGATGTGAATAAAATTGTCAACCTCAGCTCCAGAAATGAAGCACAAGTGGAAGTTTCTTAAAGTTTTAATACCACCGACAGCTGCTGGGAATGGTGCAGAAAAGCCATTGGGTCTTATAGACTTACACCAAACTTCCCTCTAAAAGTACTACATACATATTTTCCAGGACTCATTCTGGTTTTATTCATTTTATTTGGAAACTTTAAGTGACGAGATGGTCCATCTTTGAATATTCCCTGTTATTTCCAGGTGAAATATACAAGTGGCAGACCAGCCCATAGCTAGATGTTTTGATTCTCAGTCCGACTGGAGCCTTTCTGTGTTGAGTTTACACTGAGCAGGAGTTTTCTCTGGGTCCTCCACTTTACACCAGTATTAAAAACAGGTACAAAGGCTAATTCTTTCAGTGCCCCTGAACACAGTGCTGATGAAGATCTGGAGTTGGTTCCCAAGTACCCTCAAGGGTAGCTCACTACTCCGAATGTATAACATGCTAGTGCTAACTGCTAATGCTAATGCTGTGTATTTCAATGGGTAAAATGCAGAGACTGAATTTTTTCCCCCTCACAGACAGTTCCATTGTAGTTGAGGTTAACAGAACTTTATTTATTTATTCATTTTTTAAAATTTGCATCTGTACTTAATGACGTTTACTGTTTTACCGGCACAAGTCACTGAACTAATGCTTAGCAGTTCTCACATCTGACCCCTTGAGATCTCTCCGCCCCTTTTATCCAAATATGGTCATTGTGGCTGTAAGAAGCCATCATATTGTCAAATCACAAACTACTGTCTACAAAACAGCATTTATTTCAGAAACCAATGGGTGACATCACACTCTCTCGGTCTAATGATGATATACAGTCTGTAGCTGCAGCAGGTTTTATTAAGTGTGTTTGGGGTCTTCGAGTACTTATGTTGTATTTGAGAAGACGATATTTACAACTTTTTGCTTTAACTCCTGACAAGGTTCAACGGTGGATTTCTGTTTGTGTTGGACTCTGTACCGTGCTGTGTTTGCTGACATCATTTCTAAGCTAACGATTATAACTGACAACTCCAAGAGTTGTTAGCTTCAACATGCTATTGGCTAATATCACAATACAACCAATCCTGAGCACAGTATACTGTACATATGTTATATATTAGACCTTTAGCAGAAATATCATTATTTCTACTGACTACATTTTCAAAACAGTCTCATAATGTCAGTTTTAATGCATATTTTTATGTTGCATCATTGCACATGCTGTCAACATTAAGACAGATTGTAATAATAATAATAATAATAATAATACATCACACTTATATAGTGTTTCTTGAACACTCAAAGATGCTTTATTTTAACTGAATTAGATTTTAACTGAAATAGATGAGACAGTACCACCTTAAAAAGAAACAAATGTAGCAGACAAAAACAAGTTAGGAGGGCAGTTATTGCCAATATTTAAGTCTGCACAGAAATAGCAGAAAATTTCCTTTAGTTTTACACTTTTAGATTTAAAGTGTGCATGTTTAAATTTTTCATCCTGTCTAATGTTTCAGTGATTTTTGTGATTTTTTCAAGTGCATAATGACAGAAATCAAAGAGAGGAGTGTGACAAAATCCTTCCAGTCTCATCTCAAACATAAATCTGCTTGCAGATACTAAATTAAACGCACCTTCAAAAGCCTGCAGTCAACAGGATGAGAGACAAAGCATTTCCTCAGCCAAAAGTTCAAATACGAACTGAACTGAAAGCATCAAACAACATGTGTGGAATAAAATCATCAAGGTGAGCACAAACTCATGCAGTTTTAAGTTAACTCTTGCTGTCAGAGAAACCCCAGGTGAGAATATGAGCCGCTCAGTTCCACCACACCCTCATCTTTTTCCCTTTTTAATCAATCTGTTCATCTAAAAAGGATTTCTCTATTTTGAGATTTTAATCCAGTGTCTGAGTTAATCTCTGAAACTCAGGGATTGGAGGAGGGGATGGACAGGGCACGAAAGCCACTCAACTTCAGCCAGCTCTCACAATTACACCCATAAGGCATCAAGGCAACCAATAAATCAAGCCCATAATACCTCTCAGAAAATTAATTTTTTGAGGCTTGGGGCTTGATCATGTAGGTCAGATAGTTGCTGCTGGTTGAGTCGATTTCCAGGCATTTTTCAGTCAGATAGGAACATGTTTAAATGACAGTCAAGTCTCTATCAGGTTGTGTTTAAAAGCAGCAAATCAGCTGCATAAACGGTGAGGTTTGACCTTTAATCCACACCAGCAGAGAAAAGCCATGAACAGGTTTTCTACAACCAGGGTGTGTGGTTGAATGGATTAAACGCAGTAATTCTAATATAACAAAATCTAAGTTTTCACAAATCTGTGGCTCTTTGTCTGATCAGCAGTTGTGTTTAACTTTACAGATGCTTTATGAACTCTGTTCTATTTGGGCAATCTACACAACAGAGGGAGCCCTCCCCTGGAGGACACCGGTATTACAGCTGACAGTGGATTAAAAGGTGCAGGAACTAGTGATGTGCACTGGATGAACCTTCACCCAAACCAAACCTTTCAATTCAGTCTTTTTTTTATTATTAAAAGATATTTTCTATCATAACATATTGTCACACAGAACAAATTAAACACATTTCCTCTGGAGATAAATAGAGGTGATCTGTATATGTATCTGTGAAACATATAAAAAACAATATCCCTCCCAAAACCCAAAAATGCTCCTTACTTCCAATACATAAACTACTATAATACCTTATGTTTTAAATATTTTTTTAAATTAAAAGTTATTACACACAAATGACGTAATAAATGCATATACTGTATTTTATGTCCTGTACATTTCCATGTATCAAATATATGTAGCTATGACATAAAAACACTTGATAATATACAAGTACAAAGAGCATTAGAAAGTTTATTTTACAAACTTAGTCTGTCACATAGGTGGCATTATTAGTTAATATGACAAAAATGATAATGTAACATGACTTTTTAAATTGTGTTATTTAAGTAATGTAAGTTATTACATTTGATTACTTTTGCAATTAATAAAAGACCTTGAAATGTACTGTTAGATTTTTTTCAGTGTAAATCTCACATCAGTGCTAAACACTGATTCAAACCTTTATTATAAGATGATGAAATATGATTTAAGATCAGAATATTTTGATTTTAAACAAACCCAACAACATGCATTATAACCCATTTGAAAGTGCAAACATTTTGGTCTATACTTTTAATGTAAATGTAATATTTTTTTCTCATTTATTTTCTACATGTAACACTGTCACCTCTTAAAGTTGGATGAACTTATATCTGACATATATGACAAATTGGAGCAATTTCATTTACCTAGTTATTACAGAATATATTCTTTATTAAATGTATACATATATACATATACATTACATACATGGGAATTCTTTGGTGGTCTTGTAACATAAACCTTATATCTTTATTTATCCAAAATATTTACTGTATATGTGTAATAATAGCCATACCATGTTATATGTAACTGTTGTGTGTAAATGTCACATATTACGTTTCCATTTGTGTATATTTGAGATATGACCTTCAGCTCATGTTTTCTGGACAGAGTCACAGAGTCTAGCCTCTTCTTGCCCTGTGAGAGGTCTTTATTAGAGGTCTATTACTGTAAAACTGCTATCAGCTATTGGGGGGGGGGTCTCCCTGGCTGCCACTAAGCAGTAAATAAATATAAGCCTATTGTATTCTTGTAGCCTCACTGTCCTTGCGCTCCCATGCTGAGTAAACGCTCACATACAATGGGAGGCCGGACTGCCTTGTCATTCCTGATCCCACCAGATTGCTCTTCTAGGTCCTCTGCCTGGGAAAGTGGCAGCAGAGGAAGCAATGAAAAGGGGATAAGGCATTAAAATATTCCAGTGGGTATGTACTGGTTATCAGCCTGATCCCAAAACACTTTTCTCTGCACATCCAATGTGATTGTATGATAGTATGTGATGGTGTCAAATACACTTTGTCATCTTTTCATGGTCATCAGACATGACACATCTGGACGTTCAGAGGCTCCGTAGGGAACGTGGAAACAGCATCCTCTTCTACAACGTTGATTCACTAGTAAAACCCATGGAAATGGATCAATGACAATGATTCAAGACACTTGTTTTTATGTTCAGTTAATTGTAAATTTCACTAAAAAAGTCATTTTTTTCTTCAGTTTTCTCTGTTTTTGATGTAATAACCTTCAACTTTAATCTGAGGTTTTATGAATATCACATTATCAGTAAATGAAGTATTGGAAAATTTCTGATTTTCACTTAAAAATCCAAAATACAGAGGATAATTTTATAATAAATGGTGATAGACCACTTGAGAAAGGTTCAATATGGAGAAAAATTCATTTGGGAAGTGCCACAAAAGTAGCACTGAGTCTTTATTGATTAAAATAGTTCAGTTTTCACTTCATGTATCACCTGAGTCTGGACATAAACTGAGACTTTATGGCGGTTTTAATTGTAGTTGCTGTTAATTTGGGAAATAATTCTGCATTTTCACATATGTTGTGTTTATCTAATGTGATAGGTTATAATATTGTGGGAAATGAATGGTAATAGTTCTAGGAATAAATGCATGTTCTGAGATCTTAACAAATACCAGTGCAAATAAAACCCATCTGACCCATCGTTAGCTTTTTTGTTACTTATATAGACAAATAAATAGAAAGAAAAGTTCATTTGGAAACTGCCACAAAAGTTGCACTGGGTCTTTATGGATTAAGACTAATGTGATGTGAAATTCTAAACCTCAGCTCTAGATTATATCAAGTGTTACTGCAGAAAGATACAAGTATGAAATTGAAAGTGTTGGTTGGCTAGTTGGTTGGTTGGTTGGTCGGTCGGTCGGTCGGTTGGTTGGTTAATGTCCACCTCAGGCTGGTGGAGCTTCCTCTCCAGTTTCTCCACAGGAAGAGTGCTGACAGGGCTGCACGGACTCCTGGAGTTCCTTGCTTGGAATTAAGTGAGGCCTTGAGCGAGGAGGGGGTGCACGGAGTCAGACTCGTCCCATGGGACAGTATTATTCAGGCCTGCCCCGGCCTCGTGGGCCCGGGCATGAGCCCAATACCAGGCACAGGCGGGCGCTGCCGTCCTGTAATCACCGATGACATACATGAAGTAGTTTTCCAGATAGGTTTTCCTGTCCTTCCAGCTGCGAGTGGGGCAAACAGCACAGGAAGAATAACACAAGTTGCAGCCAGGCTCAGGGAATGTGGCCTTTACAAACACAGCACAAATAAAAAAGTTAAAAGGCACACTGCTCTCCTCCTGAGAGCCTCTGAGTGAGGGAAGTGAGGCTACGTCCTGAGAGAAGGTCCAACCTTCCTCAACCCCCCCACAGACTCAACAATAACCTGCCACTCAAACCCACACTGTTTATATGGAGTTACCTGCCAGGGTCAAGACCACGCTTCTGACACAGTAGTCTTAGTCTTATTTTGAGTCATATTTTATGTTGTGTTAGTCAGTCGTGGATGTTGAATCAGCTTTAATGGAACACACTATCTGAATAATAAACCCACAGACCTCAGAGTGTTTCAGCTGTGACACTGGGTCTGCAGATGAATCACCACTAACTCTACTGTGGAGGACCTCTACTGACTGTTACAAAATGACTGTTTACTATTAATATTACAATACTACTTGTACTGGTTTAATACATAAATATGTGTGTGCGCGCGCACGTGCTGTTTATTAAATCTGAAGTGATGTACTGACAAAGTGCACTGATTTTAAGTAATATTTGTAGTGTGATTATTTCAACTTATTATAAAACATCAACGAAGTAATAGATCTAATGTTGACTGATCTAGAGTCCATCACAAATCTGCACATTTCCACAGATCAGACTATGTGCATCAGGCATAAATGTACAGAGCAACATCAGCAAATATTGTTGACTTTTCCTTTCATGTTTGGAAAAATATCAATATTTCCTATTAGAATTCAAAATTGCTACAAAATATTATGAAATGTGCAGTTGGACAAAGATAATAAAGTGTTACTATAAAAGCTGTAAAATATTTTAATCTAAATATGGAAGGTTTTATCATGAAAATCCTCTGAGTTATTTATTTAATCCATAAAGACCCAATGCTATTTTTGTGACAATTCCCAAATGATTTTTTTCTCTATATTTAACCTTTCTGAAGTGATTTATCACCATTTATTGTAACATTATCTTCTTTGTTTTGCATTTTTTTGGGAAAAACTGGTATTTTCCTATCTTTAATTCATTGATCATGTAGATGTTCATAAAAGCTCATATTAAAATTGAGGATTATTATGTCAAAAATAGAGGAAACTACAGGGAAATATTTAAGGTCTTTCCTATGGAGCGCCTCAGTGCTACACTAAAGGGCAATGACAACTTGTTTTATAATGTCTGGCATCCCTTCCTTAATTACCTTCCCGACGATACTACTGACTTTTTGAAGAAAGGACGGCCATATTTTGTCTTCACTATTAAGTCATAGAATATTTTTATTCTCTTTATCTCCTCCTTTGTATAGCCCCAATGTAAATTTATATAAGCTATATGTGCAGTTTATGTATGTGAATCGTTTTCTTTTGTGGTTTGGCTGTATCTGTGCTGTGTTGTTCATTGTTTGTTGTTTGTGAAATCAATAAAATATATTGAAAAAAAAAAAAAATAGAGGAAACTGAAGAAAAAGTGACTTTTAAAGCAAAATCTATCACTAACTGAACATAAACCTAGTGTCTCCATCCCTTGTCATTTATCAAACTCCATGGGTTTTACTGGTGAATCAATGTTGTAGAAGATGACAGTGTTTCCATGGTAACTACAAAGCCTCTGAACGTCCAAATGGGTCGTATCTGATGACCATGAAAAGATGACAAACTGTATGTTACACCAATTATTTACATGTATTGATAGGATTAATGGATCAACAGGGATTAAACATTTTATATCATTGAATGCTTTTGGTCGCTGGTGGATGTTTGGTATTTTATGGGTTTAAAATGACATTACTGTCTCTGGAAAATGCCCCTGTCAGGTGTCTTGTGTCACAGTCTTACTCACCCAGAGGCTGGTAAACACAGATCCTCCCTCCTGAAGACGAGAAAAAAAAGAGCATTATAAGCAAAGTATTTTTACTGTGGCGGCGGCTTAGCACACAATGGATTTCCCTGAGGTGTTAGCGGATTGCAGCGTGCAGACAGAGCGCTGCCTGCTGAGGGGCCTGGTGAGCCGTTAGTCTAACCCACACTAAGTCAATCAGTAAAGACGTCAAAGGCACCACTTCAACACAAACGAAAGCAGGTGTCAGAGGACGATCGACAGCAGAATCAGGGGAAGACCCGCTACTTTAATGTCACTGGTGCTGTCAGGGGATGGTAGAGGTGGGGGGGTTTAAGTCTCATGATTTACTTTAACTCATAAAGACCCAAACAGCCACTGGCAATCAAAAGCATCTGTTGATCTAAAATGATTAATAACTGTTGATCCACTAATCCTATCAGTACATTAATTAATTCAAGTAAAATGCAGTTTGTCATCTTTTCATGATCATCAGATTTTTCTTCAACAACATTGACTGCTATCCACAACACTGATCACTTCACCAGTAAAACCCATGGAGTTTGATAAATGATAGTGGAAGGACACACTTGGTTTCTCTAATAATAGATTAGATATATATAGCACTTTTCTATGAACACATACTCAAAGTGCGTACAGAAGATCCATCATTCATTCGCTCTCACATTCCCCCTCTGGTGGTGGTAAACTACATTTGTAGCCACAGCTGCCCTGGGGAAAACTAACAGAAGCAGGACGGAATTCAAACCGCCAACCCTTCGGTTATCGGACGACCCACTCTACCATCTGAGCTATGGGCGGCCATGGCTCAGATGTTCATTTATTGATATCTTTGCTGAAAAAGTCACTTTTTCTTCAGTTTTCTCTGTTTCTGATAAATAAACCTCAACTTTAATCTGAGTTTTTATGAACATCTACCTGATCAATAAATTAATGTAAGGGAAACTACCTGATTTCCACATAAAAATGCAGAATATAGAGGATAATATTATAATAAATGATGATAAATCACTTAAGAAAGGCTAAATAGAGAGAAAAAAATTATTTGGGAACTTCCACAAAAGTAGCACTAGGTCCAAGGCTATGTTCAGACTGCAGGCAAATGTCGCCCAAATCCGATTTTTTTGTCCATATGTGACCTGTATCTGATCTGTTAAAGACAGTTTGAACAGCACAAACCCAGGCCACTTTCACATGTGGTCCTAAATCCGATATGTATCTGATATTTTGCAAAGTGACTTCATCTAACACAGTGTGTGCCTGCGTGGTCATGTATTGACATGTCAAGACCTCTTTTGCACATATGGGTCATTTCAGGGTCGTATTCAGTTCATACTCAAAACTGATAGAAGTCGTCTTTAATGCGTAATATGAACGAGCACACAAAAAAATCGGATTTCATTAAAAAAAAAAAAAATCGGAATTCTGCATTAAGACCTGCTGTCTGAATATAGCCTAAGTCAGACTTAAGTCACAGTTTTTAGGACTTGAGACTTAACGCAGACAATGACAATAGATTAACCCAGAAAGATCCAATGCTACTTTTATGTCAGTTCCCAAATGAATTGGGTTTTTTTTGTAGATTTAACCTTTTTTAAATGATTTATCACCATTTATTATAATCTTATCCTCTGTATTCTGCATTTTTTCAGTCATAATCATGCATTTTCCAATACTTAACCCTTTCATGCATTAATTATGAGAACCTTAGTTTAGATTTTTTTTTGTCTTGAGTGTTTTTATTCCTCCTTACGCATGAAAAAAATAATATGATCCGAGTTTTTTTTTTGTTTTGTTTTTTTTTCATGGAGTTACAAAAATGTCCATGCATTTAATTTTTGAAGTAAAGAAATGTGTTTAAAACCCAATATCAGAAAGTGATACGAAAACAATGAAATAAAAACATTTTTAATGCTGCTAATCTGATGTTTTCTCACATTTTAACATATTCTAATGCTAGTTATTACTCACTTCATGGAGATAATATAAAAAAAAAAAAAAAACTTTTTGTCTTACAAATAACAATTCATTTACACTAAAACATATTACTACAAATCAGGTTTATCAAGAACAGCAAAGTTACAGTAATGCTATGAATTGCAATGTATGGGATGATGCAAAGGCGTCCACTGTGTTGGCTGATATGGAACTAAATCAACACAACCTGTGAATATACAAGGAAACAGCTTTGAACAACTGTCCACCGTAGTGACCACTATGCATGAAAGGGTTAATTCACTGATCATGTAGATCACAGGTGTCAAACTCCGGTCCTCGAGGGCCAGTATCCTGCATGTTTTAGATGTTGCCCTCTTCCAGCACACCTGACGGTCGTTATCAGGCTTCTGCAGAGTTGGATGATAGGCTTATCATTTGAATCAGGTGTGTTGGAAGAGGGAAACATCTAAAACATGCAGGATACCGGCCCTTGAGGATCTGAGTTTGACACCCCTGATGAAGATGTTCATCAAAGCTCAGAGTAAATTCAAAGGTTATCAAACCAGAAACACAGAAAACTGAAGAAAAAGTGACTTTTTCAGCAAAGATATAAACCAGAAGCACTCGGAGAGCGCAGACCTCCGCCAAGGCTGATCAGTGGCCCCCCCCTGTGGGCCCCCCCACGCCAAGGAGGTTATGTTTTTGCCAGGGTTTGTTTGTTTGTTTGTCTGTCTGTCTGTTTGTCTGTCCGTTAGTGTGCAACATAACTCAAAAAGTTATGGACAGATTTTGATGAAATTTTCTGGTCTGCACCCCCCACCCCCACCCCCGTGGGCCCCCCCACCCCCGATCACCACCAAAATTTAATCATTTCTTCCTTATCCCATTTCCAACAAACACTGAAAATTTCATCAAAATCTGTCCATAACTTTTTGAGTTTTGTTGCACACTAACGGACAGACACACAGACAGACAGACAGACAGACAGACAGACAGACAGACAAACAAACAAACAAACCCTGGCAAAAACATAACCTCCTTGGCGGAGGTAATAACAAGTGTCTCCATCCACTGTCATTAATCCAACTCCATGGGTTTTACTGGTGAATCAAAATTGTAGAAGATTACGGTGTTTCCACGTTCAACTATGGACCCTCTGAACGTCCAAATGGGTCACATCTGATGACCATGAAAACATGAATAAGTGTATTTTACGACATTTATTTTTTAAATGTATTTATAGGATTAGTGGATCAGGAATTAGGAGGAATTAAACATTTTAGATCAGGAGTGGCCAACCCTGGTCCTGGAGAGCCACGATCCTGCATTTTTTAGATGTTTCCATCTTCCAGCACACCTGACAGTCGTTGTCAGGCTTCTGCAGAGCTTGATGATAGGCTTATCATTTGAATCAGGTGTGTTGGAAGAGGGATACATCTAAAACATGCAGGATTGTGGCTCTCCAGGACCAGGGTTGGCCACCCCTGTTGTAGATCATAGATGGTTTTGTCGATGGTGGCTGTTTGGGTCTTTATGGGTTAAACTTGACTTAGATTTGACTAGATTTTGACTTGGTGGTAGATGTAATCCTGAGTCTGGAGCATATAAGAAGTCACATCTGATTTTAGAAATACAACTGGGTTACTTATAACTCAGCATGTGTCAGTCATGATAAAGCAAAATCCAATCAAAGTAAGAGACATTGAACCAAAACACCACTCACTGATGTTCATTTCTAAGACTCAACTTTTCATGTAGGATGGATCATCACAGGTTCATGTGACTTGACTCATCATTTGTTTGACCTGAACCATGACCTCTGTCCTGCTTGTCTTTTTTTTTTTTTTTTTTTATCAGGAACTTGACTTGCTTGATTTTCACCACAGAACCGATAGGACTTGCTTGAGACTTAAAGGTTAAGGCTTGTTTGTTGCTTGTATATGTGTGACCACCTCTGTTTTATGGAAATACAAATATTACACACATCTGAAGCAGCTTGCAAGAAACATTTCTTTTTTCTGACACTGAACAGATTCTTCTTTTTGCTTTTTCACTGAAGCTCTGCACCCTGCTTACACCCTGCTTACACACACCAGCACACATGCAATATCCTCCTGAGCCCCAGTCAGTCAACATTTTCCACATTTTACATTAAATAATCGCTTTAATTGGAAACAACATAATGCAACAGTTTTTTCAGATACATTTTAATTTTTTTTTTTTTTTTTTTACCTCCGCTAAGTGCAACTGTAGAGGTTATGTTTTCATCTGGGTTTGTCTGTCTGACTGTCTGTCTGACTGTTTGACTGTTAGCAAGATAACTCAAAAAGTTATGGATGGATTTTCATGAAATTTTCAGGAAATGTTGATACTGGCACAAGGAACAAATGATTAAATTTTGGTGGTGATCGGGCGGGGGGAGGGTTGTTTGTTTGTCTGACTGTTGGCAAGATAGCTCATAAAGTTATGGACGGATTTGGATGAAATTTTCAGGAAATGTTTAACAAACGATTAAATTTTAGTGATGATGGGGGGTGGGGGGACTGATCTGCCTTGGTGAAGGTCTGCACTCTCCAAGTGCTTTTCTAGTTATTTTTATTTTCAGTGGACACTTTTTTTTTTTTTTAAAGAAAATATATGAAACTCTTGTCCACTACAGAGGACAACAATGCATTGCTGGGTCTCAGGAGGTTATTATACTTGATAAATAGAAAAACACTCAGAGAGCACAGACCTCCACCAAGGCAGATCAGTCCCCCCCCCCCCAATCACCACCAAAATGTAATCATTTTTGCCTTGTGCCAGTATCAACATGTCCTGAAAATTTCATCAAAATCTGTCCATAAGTTTTTGAGTTATCTTACTAACAGACGGACAAACAATCAAACAAACAAACAGACACCCCCCCCCCCCATCACCACCAAAATGTAATCATTTGTTCCTTGTGCCAGTATCAACATTTCCTGAAAATTTCATCAAAATCCATCTGTAAGTTTTTGAGTTATCTTACAAACAAACAAACAAACAAACAAATAAACAGACCCCCCCCCCCCAATCACCACCAAAATGCAACCATTTCTTCCATGTACCAGTATCAACATTTCCTGAAAATTTCATCAAAATCCTTCCATAACTTTTTGAGTTATCTTGCTAACAGGCAAACACACAAACAAACAAACAAACAGACAGACAACAAACAGACAAACCCCAATGAAAACATAACCTCCTTGGCAGAGGTAAAAATATAAATTATAAAAGAAGCGGATTCTGTCATTAAAGGCATTTCCATTTTATTTCCATGTCTTCGCTTTCCCGTCACCACATAGTTGTTTTATTCCAGTGAAAGTGAGGCAGAGGTCAAATAACTGTAATAAAAACAAAATAGGAAATGAATTTAACAGAATATTAAATTACAATCAAGTCCTGAAATAGCTCTGATAGGCGTGTCTCAGCCAGGTGGACACGCACTGTTTGATTTGTTTCCTCTGTGTGTGTATGTGTGTATGTGTGTGTGTGTGTGTGTGTGTGCGCGCATGGTATCTGGAATGATCATCTAATCAGCATCCAGCAAAATAGCTACTCAGGACACACGCCTCGACACTCTCTCCCATTAAAACTCCTGGACGTGCCCGCAGACTGAGTCACAAAGCACCAGGAGACACTGAGGAAGAAGGTGTGACGTTATTTCCATCCACAATGATCTGGTCGGAATGACACGCCACATTACATTCAAAAGGAATTCTGTATGATATGTGGTGTGATTTATTGTATCTGAGTGGAAATATGCATGAAAAATAAAATGCAGACACAAACAAAAACACACACACACACACTTCCAGTAAATTCACAGGCTGTATTTGTGTTAATCATCCTGTGAGTGTTTGTTGACAGGCGTTAGTGTCTTTTACTAGTGTTGTATCTGCCCAGCAGGTCACAGGGCCACACCCAGAGGCTTTATTCTATTGAGTCCGTCTGTCGGACCCACGTCACAGTAATCATCTGTCTGTCTGCCTCTTCACTCAAAACAAAAAGGTCAAATAATCACTGACAGCAGAGACACATGATGCCTCTCATTTAGGACTGACAGTAAATCAAATGACAAATAACCAACCTCAACTCTTTGTCCTTTACCTCCTGTGGTATGTAACTACACATAGTTAAGTTTAGTTTCTGCTGCAAAACATAATATTAAAGAGTACATTTACACATGTAATGCATTAAAGTGTAACCTTTTCATTTATCTTTTTCCTATCGTTTAAAAAAAAAATCCACAACATGCTCTATTTTATCATTGTACGTTAAATCAGCCTACAGACTCTGCAACATTAGACAAATACATAAATGCACGCACAAACATTTTACTATTAATTAAAGCAAACTAAAAGGGACCAAACGACTACAGTGAATGTTCCATTTCAATACATGATCATTGTATATTTACTTTACAAAAATGGGGAAAAGAGATTAAAAGATAATGCACTCTTTTTGCAGGGGTTAAATTATGATATATATAATAAAATAGATTTTAAAATGTGTATATACAGGGTTCTTTTATTCTGTTTTTGTTATTTTTGGAAGGCATCTTAAATTAATAAAAATGCAGGCATTTATAAGACTTTCAGTCACTAGTTAATGCACAGACTGTTGGCATTTGTTTATTCTGTTATTTCTAAATTGTATTATGTGTGTTGACTGAACAAAATCTGTGTCTCATTAACTAATTCTTTCATTCATTTCACTTGTAATCAGATATCTTGGGTTAAGTTATTCAGGTTAAGCCTGAGTCTGAAATTTTTTTCAATACTAAAACTGCATATGTGCATTATATAATAATTGCAAAAAGCAGCACTTGCAAGGGTGTCAGTGAGTATTATTTGGTAAAATAAATAAATAAATAAATACTACTACTACTACTACTACTACTACTACTACTACTACTACTACTACTACTACTACTAATAATAATAATCTGAGTTGGTATAAAGCCACACTGAAAGGTAATGTATTTACAATGGACATACAGATTCATTTTAGAATTTTTGACGAATGAGAAAAATCTCCTAAGCAGTAATTTCAGTTTGGCATTTGGAATGTTTGCACAATAATAAGAGGCTAAAAAGTTTAAAATTTAGCAAATGGTGGAGGTAAAAAGTCACAAAAAAAGTTAAGTTATCTACCCCCCCTCCCCGAATTTTTTTTTTTTTAATCAAAGACTAACCCAAATAAAGGAATCAGTAGCAGTAGAGAAAACCCAAGAACTCAAATCAGAATAATTCAATTAATTTGCAAAAACAAGATTAATCGAAACCTTTGCAAATTACAAATTAATTTGATCTATTGAGCCTCAGCTCATGTAAATAAAACCAAAACCGTTTGCGAGTCAGAGATAAGTGAATAGACATGTTTATATTTGGGAACTGACCCTTTAAAGGTGTCACAGTCTGAGTAAAAGCAGTGTCTGGAACCTGTGAAATATGAGGTGAAAGTCAGTGAAACTCCTCTGCAGGACCGGCCTGATGAGGTTATAGTAATCTGATAGGCCCAATTAGTGCAGACTGACTCATAATGAAGTGATCAGACGTGTAATTCTTTTCCTTATGAGTCTCAGCTGATGGAACTGCCTCTACCTGAAGGGTTACTTTATGAATTTATACTTATACACAGTTACAGAGGAAACAATGAAAGGTTTGCTTTAGTTCATTATTTCTTTAGGATAAGAAACTGTCGAGTATCTCACTTCAGGGCTTTTCCTGTTTGAGCTTCCTCCGCTTCTGCAGACAGGGCAGACATCCCTGCAGGATAATACTCGGATGAGCATTATCTGTAGACAGCAGCCCAAATGTACCCAAACCGCTCTCAGGACAGGAAATCATAGAGGACCCTCATGGTGGAGGTACGACAAGACAAATCTAATTATGGCTCACAAAATCTCAAGAATGCACAAGTAAGTCAACCCCAGTCTATTTTTAGTGTGGTTTAATATAAACTCCAGGAATTTTGTGTGTCATTGCAGAGCTGGCGTGTATACACATTTTAATCTCTAACATGGAGAATATTTAGTGGCTGAGGAATGTCTCTTCTGAATTTCAGGATGTTTGACATATTGAGATTCCATGAATTCTTTGCTGTCGATAAGCTCCAACCTTCCTCAGTGAGCACATTTATGATCCATGAAAAAATGGAAAAATGGATCAGAAATAACTGTGGGAAAAGATTATGTCAATGTTTTATAGATGATTAAAAATGCGCACAATAAACACATTAATCTATGAGCAGTTTGTGTTTCTGTTGGAGCTGGAAAAACTGTTTAGGAAGAAGGAAAGGAAGGTTTTCAATGTGTAATCAAATCACAATAACAGAAATAATCCTCTCATTTTTAACATACATGAGCTGTTTTAAGTTTATTTTCAAAAGTCTGACGTGCTGGTCAGCCACAGGAGTACGTTCAGTAATAAACTGATTCCACCCAAATGCACAGGAAACCATTCCTGCCTTTGACCATCTGACTGTTGAACTGTGTGACCATCAGTAGATCATCCTCACTGTGTTGTTCTGTGTGTTATGATGTTTTGCATTTCTGTCTACTGTCTTTTTATGATGTCTTTTACGATATTTTGCCTTTTTGTCAACTGTCTTTTCTGTCACCTGCCTAGGGACTACAGATGGAAATTAGCACTGCTGCTACAATCCGGCATATTTACAGCTGCAATTGTTGTAGATGTTCATTAATATGCACTGTCCCTATTAAATAAATAAATAAACAAACTCAGGGGTGTCAAACTCATTTTCTATCAGGGGCCACATTCAGCCCAGTTTGACCTCCAGTGGGCCGGACCAGTCAAATAATAGCGTAATAGCCTAGAAATGACAACTCCAAATTTTTTATAAACAAAAAATAACATTAAATTATAAAATCCTTTACATTATACAAACTATCCAAACAAAAAAGATGTGAATAGCCTGAAAAAATTGAAATTTCTGAAGAAAAATAAGAAGAAATGATTAGAAAAATTTAATCAATATTTATACATGCATCTACCAAGACACAAAACAGACAGAATATTGTTAAAATTGCACTTATTTTTTCTTTAGCCATTTCAGGTTGTTCATATTTGTTCGGGTTATTGACGTTTTATTATTAAAGGATATCAGAATTTTATGTTCTTTGCAATAAATCAAAGAGAAAAAAATGGTGCTACCATTAATAATAGGCATAATGTCATATTATTTTTTTTCACATTAAACCAACAAGAAAATTTGGAGTCATTATTTCTAGGTTATTATGCTGTTATTTTTGAGTTTGACACCCTTGACTTTTAATATCTTCTGCACTTTGCACAGTCATCCCACGGGCCGGATTGGACCCTTTGGTGGGCTGAATTTGGCCCCCGGGCCGCATGTTTGACATCTGTGGTTTAACCCGACATTATACCCACATCACTTTTATTAATACAACAATATTTTTGCACATTTATTAATTTATTTATTGTATTGATAATATATGGTCTAGTTGATATTGTACAATTTGCTGTTCTAATTGTGTGTTAGTGGAGTGTTTTAATTTGAATATTTGGTGTATATATCCAGAGTTATACATATTTTTGCACATTTATATATATAAATAAACATATATATATATATATATATATATATATATATATATATATATATATATATATTTATATATAGTTGCACAAATATATACATACACACACATACACACACACACACGTACATACATACATACATACATACATACATACATACATACACACACATACATACATACATACACACATACATACATACATACATACATACATGCATGCATACATATTTTTCTTTTTGTGGTATTGTTCATTTCTTTCCTGCTGCAACTGTAACACACACTAATTTCCCTCTGGTGTTAATAAAGTATTCTGACTCTGATTCTGATTCTGATTCTAAAGCACAAATCTTGACTTTAATGAATCAGCATGCATCACTATTATCTGATGTGTCAGCTTCCACTCACTTCCATCACTGTTTACTGTTGATCATATTTTCACCTGAAACGCTGATATCATCCAGTTGTTTTTCCCTCAGGAAGTTCCTGTTGCTGGTTGTTAATTGTTGCTGAGGGGCCAAAGTTTGACAAAAACAACAACTTGAAGGAAAAGTTTGAGTTGAAGTTGCACAAACACATTAAAACTGTCATAAAGTGGATTAAGAAAACATTATTTTATTATCTATTGTTGTGTTTTTAATTATTATTCTGCATTTTGCATTTAAGGTTGTGGCGCTCTGGTAAATATTGTCGTGGGAAGTGAACTGACGTCAGATTTCTTCCGCTTATTCAGGTGGTGTTGGGTTGCAGCAGGTCCTCACTTTCCTAATCAGCTCTTCTGCTCTTGCCCCCCAAGGAAGGTCATCCTTCCCTCTGCCTTTCTGCTCCTCTATTTCCTTCCAACATTTTAAGATCTGAGTTCCATTACTGACTCATAACATTTCCATATGCAGACTCATTTCCAAAGGATACTGGTTGTTTTGCACCACCTGACGTGTGTTGAGTGGGTGAAGGGTTTCAGGTCTTATATAAACCCCAGAGAGAAGCCGGCCTGAGGGTCACACACACAA
Source organism: Sphaeramia orbicularis (assembly GCF_902148855.1). Classification (NCBI taxonomy): domain Eukaryota; kingdom Metazoa; phylum Chordata; class Actinopteri; order Kurtiformes; family Apogonidae; genus Sphaeramia; species Sphaeramia orbicularis. The sequence goes on along the minus strand of NC_043976.1, from coordinate 13,053,993 downwards.
AATATGGGACAGGGAAGTAAACATTTTCCTAAATGGATAAACATTTGGCAGCCAAACTCCAATGAGTGTGGAGATATGTCAAGTTTTGGGCATATTTTTAGCGTCTTTGTGAAATGCTTTAAAATGAAACAGGAAGCTGGGAAGTTTATGCCTCTGGCGCCCACCCCATTTCCCTCTGCCAAAAAAGACGGTGAGATGGAGATAAAATGGTCTATGAACAGTTAGGCTTCTGCCAAATGGTGGGTAGTATAGCTAAAACATTTAAAGCAACATATATTTAAAATAATTTGGAGCCAAATGTGTATCTGCAACTGAAACAATGTGTGGTTTAAGTGTAGCGGTCTGTTAGTCCAGTAGTTTTACTGTTATAATCATATTAATAAGCACATAAACATCAACAGTTTAATATTTTCATGTATTTATTGGCACATATATGACATTATAAGACATTTTCGAACACAAATTTTCAGAAACAAAATGCACTATTTACAAAGTGAGCCGCCATCATTAGATTGCACTTGTGTGTAATACACTGAACATAATTTACTGTTAATAAATACACTGTTCTCAGAGAGCAGTAACAGTTTTATGAGAGGGAGCGTCCCGCCATGTGGCTGACGGCATCCACAGACTCAGACATGTCAGCAGATGGACCCAGGTACTGTTCGAACTCACTGCGGTCCAGATCATACAGCATATCCAGGTGGATCTGCTCCATGTACAAATCCAGCGTGGGGCCGGCAGGGTACAGCGACCCCCCGTACAGCCTGGAGTCCCCCTGCTCCACATAAGGCCCTGCAGGGCTGGAGACCCCATACTGTATCTGTCCATGCTGGTACACCTGGGGGTCTGAGGGGTAGGCAGGTGGACTGGAGCACATGACAGACTTATGTGAGAAAGTGTCTGCAGCGTCTGGGAAAACAGTGTTTGGGAAACTGCTGTGCACAGGGGTGAAGTGGACCAGCCTGTTTGGTGGACGGGGTGTGTTTGGGAAGGCGTGCTGGTGGTTCTGGAGCAGATAGGCTAGGCTGTACGGTACGCTGTAGCCGGGTCCGCAGACGTAAGGGTGGGGGGACGGGGTCTCTGCAGGCTGGGGCTTGGAGCTCTTCTTCAGCTGCTTCCTCCTGCGGGGCCTGTACTTGTAGTTGGGGTAGTCGATGGCGTGCTGCACCCTCAGACGCTCAGCCTCCTGCATGTAGGGACGCTTCTCAGCCAGAGACAAGGCCTTCCAGGTTTTCCCTGAGGGACACATTATATTATTATTATTCATTCATTCATTTTCTGAACCCGCTTTATCCTCACTAGGGTCACGGGGGTCGCTTGGAGCCTATCCCAGCTACTTAAGGGTGAAGGCGGGGTACACCCTGGACGAGTCACCAGTTCATCGCAGGGCTGACATAGAGATAAACAATCACTGTCACATTCACACCTATGGGCAATTTAGATTAACCAATTATCTTATCAGTGCATGTCTTTGGATGGTGGGGGGAAGCCGGAGTACCCGGAGAGAACCCACACAGACACGGGGAGAACATGCAAACTCCACACAGAAAGGTCCCACCCTCGTCAGCTGGTATTGGAATCGAACCCAGGACCTTCTTGCTGTGAGGCACGAGTGCTAACCACTGCACCACCGTGTCACCCTTTATTATTATTATTATTATTATTATTATTATTATTATTATTATTATTATTATTATTATTATTTCTGTCCTCGGGAGGGTTTCTTTGATTTAATGTTTTTATGCTTTTATGTTTTTATGTGACAGGTAGAAAACATATCTTGTCTTTTAAGTCTACCTCTTTTTAATTTAAGTTATTCACAGCTACTTATACTCTGGATTTATTTATTTATTGTATGTTGATGTGGTATGGCTGTGTTTGTGGAGCGGTGACCGCATTTTGGATCTTGATGTTCCCCTAGGGGATTAATAAAGTAAATCTATCTATCTATCTATCTATCTATCTATCTATCTATCTATCTATCTATCTATCTATCTATCTATCTATCTATCTATCTATCTATCTATCTATTATAACCTTTCTTTAACCAGGACAAAAGCTCATTGACAGGGTTGGAGAAAAACTGGATTACAATATGTTCCACATAGTTAAGGCTTTATGAATGAAAGTAAAAATAGAGCCTGTTTTCCAGATGATCAGATATATATTTCTTATCCAATATGAGCAACAACTGGGTATATATGTAACTTTTTTTTTTTTTTTTTTTTAACTTACCCAGTATTTTGCTCAGATCCGTGTTCTCCAGGTCCGGGTTGAGCTGCGCCTGGCGCCTGCGCTCCTCTTTGGTCCAGATGATGAATGCGTTCAGGGGCCTCCTGACCCTCTTCTGGGCTGAGGAGGACTTCCCTTCAGGGCTGGTGCAGCTGGAGTCCGAGTTCACGGACAGCGGACTGGAAGGCCCTGAACTCGGACTGCGCACCTCGGTCACCTGCTCCCCTTCTGCGCACACGGAGTCTTCACTATGGAACATGTTTGCGCAAAGCTGGAGATCAGCGGGGTCTTGGCTGAAATGCATGGTGGGCTGTGCTGATCCGGTTCGGACCCTGGTGGAGGCCGCTGTCATAATCCTGCTGATAGTGAGTGACGGCTATATGAGGCACCTCCACCAATAGGAGAGCAGGAGGAGTGGATTAAAGGTGTGAATTCAAGGTGTTTTGTCAAGTCGGTGATAGGCCCATCTGACCCCCCACACCCACCCCCCAATCAACGACCCCACGCAACTTCAGATGACAGCCTGTAATAACTCTCACAACAATGCAAAAAAAAAAAAAAAAAAATCATCTCATGTATATTAACCCATAAAGACCCAGTGCGTTTTTTTTTCTTTCTATTTAATTCTTCTTAAGTAATTTATTACCATTTATTATAATATTAACCTCTGAATTTAATCATTTTTCAGTGAAAATCAAATAAATTCTTATATTTAATTCACTGATCATGTAGATGATCAATGAAACTCAGATTAAAATTGAAAGTTATTGTATCAACAACACAGAAAACTGAGAAAAAAGTGCTTTATTCAGTAAAATCTATCATTAACTGAACATAAACCAAGTATTACTGGTCAGTCAATGTTGTAGAAGATGATGTTGCCTCTGAACGTCCAAATCTGATGACCATGAAAAGAAGACAAACTGTATTTTATATCAATTATTCACATGTATTAATAGGATTGGAGGAGTGGATCAACAGGTATTACACAGTTTAGATCACTATGGTTTTGGGTCTTTATGGGTTAAAAATCCCGCAGTTTTTTATGTCTCGTGCGCTCACCTCATGATAATAAACATCCAATATATAATATAAATATTGCCCTCCTGAACCTTTCTTTTCCATTTGTTTTTGTATGAATAACCAGAATAAAGTCGTTCCCTTTGCCAATAAAAACTATATTATTAAAATGAAATCACAAAGTTCTCCATTATTGATAGAAATGGAATCTAATCAATAAGTGTTGAAAGACAGTCAGGGTATTGATAAGTGAACATCAAAGTTTCCAGGAGGCAGGGTTAGTTACTAATTACATTGGGGCTCTCAGCTCTTATCGGCCATCCACTGTCTCTATCAAAGTGCATTTTACAAGAATGGAACAAACATGATCAAGGCGCGTTTATTGCACGATTACAAATATTTACCCGACACCAAACTGATAGGAGGGTACAAAAGAGGACTGATGAGCTCACATTTAGGACGTCAAAAATACGAAAATAGACTCTTTTTACTTTCATTACTTTACATAAAAAAAACTAACATCCCCAAAAGGAAACCCACTAAGACTGGTGCATAATGAAAGAGGCAGAAGTGTATTGAAGTCAGTCAAAACTCCAGCTGACATGCAGACTCATAGAAACTACTGCAGAGGGGCTGAGGGTGACACTTATTTGAACCAATACTTTATGTGTTTGGTGCTTTTTTCCGTATTTATTGAACAATGGTAAGCATTACTGGACGTGATATTAACCCTTTCATGCATGAATTATGAGAACCTTATCAAGATATTTTTCTTGAGTGTTTTTATTCCTCTTCAGGCATGAAAAAAACAAACAAACAAACAAACAAACAAACAAACAAACAAACAAACAAACAAAAACAATGAGATTGAATTATTATTATTATTATTGTTATTATTATTATTATTATCATTATTATTATTATTATTATTATTATTATTATTATTATTATTATTATTATTATTATTATTATTATTATTTTAAATTAACCTATTTTTCATTGAGTTACAAAAATGTCCACTCATTTGGACACCATATGTTTAACCCTCTGGTATCCGGTCCAGCAAGGCCCTTACACCTTTCACCAAAAGTGTGCCTTTTTGGCACACTTGTGGAATAATGTCAAAAAAACTTTTCATACAGTTTGTTTTGAATTCTTTTACACTTTTTTCTATTTCATCAACTTGAGCTTTAAATAAAAATACTAAATACTCAATAATTGTCACATTTTTAACCCTTTAAATGCCGTGTTTGTAATGTAAACAAACCATTTTTTTGGATGCAAAAAAACACAAACAAATATATATTTTTAAACCCTTTCATGCATGAATTATGAGGACCTTAGTCAAGATTTTTTTCTTGAGTGCTTTTTTTCCTCTTTAGGCATGAAAAAAACAATGCAATTGAATTTTTTTTAATGAACCTATTTTTTGTGGAGTTACAAAACTGTCCACTCAGCTGGACACCATGCATTTGATTTTTGAAACAAAGAAACATGTATTTAAAACGTGTTATCAGAAAGTGATAAACTATGTGAAAACCATGGAATAAAAACATTTTTAAAGCCACTAATGCCATTTTATCACATTTTATCATACTCTAATACTAGTTGTTACTCAATTCATGGAGCTACTACGCAAAAAATAAATAAATAAATAAATAAATAAATAAATAAATAAATAAATAAATAAACTTTTTGATTAAGAAAACTGTTAATTACAGTCTAAAAGCAATTAGCAATTGATTTACACTAAAACATATTACTGCAGATCAGGTTTATCAAGAACAGCAAAGTTATTTCTTTTTCCATTTTATTTATTTATTTAGACAAGGACAATGCAAAATACACATTAACCTTAAAAAGGACAGATGTAGTGTACCAGGTTCTAGCACTAGTGCTAATTTCCACCTGTAGTCCCTGAACAGGCTGATGTTCTCATTAAAAAACAGATTTAATAAAAACTAAAACATTAAAAAACAGTAAAAAATGCATTTCTATAACTCCATCTATATAAAATATTCATTCACATTCAACCATTCACTCTTATTCGTCCCACTGCAGTCTGTCACACACATTAATGGTATGAATTACAGTGTATGGGATGGTGCATGAGCGTCCAGTGTGTCGTCTGATATGAAACTAAAACAACAAAACCCATGAATATACAAGGGAACAGATGTAAAATAACTGTCCACTGTAGTGACCAGTATGCTGAAAGGGTTAATATACTACATAAAAAGTGGATCACATATTATTTGATTTTGCCATCCTGGCGTATGTCAAAGATTAACTCCAACATTGGTTAATTTGCATGATTATTTTTGGCGCTAGGTCAAATGTTCAAAAATACTAGCATCTGTCACCAAGTGTGTCAAAAATGCACACCTATAAATCCAACTATTAAATATTATATATTGATTTATTTTTCTGCTCTAATTTGATTTTATTTTTGTAAATCAAGGTCAGCTCTAATCATCATACTTACCAAATAATCATTCATTTTAGATTTTTTTTTTTTTTAACCCTTTAAACGATCTCTTTTCATCATGATATCACTACATTTTTTGATGCAAAAAACACAAAATATGTTTGTTTGTTTGTTTTCAAAATACTACTAAAAAATTGGATTACATATTATTTGATTTTTGCAGCCTGGCATATGTCAATGATTAACAGCATCATTAACAACGTTAATAAATTAATTTAGACCCTCACCTCTCAAATGAAGCTCAGATATCAGTAAAAGTATGACTTATGCCTTAATGGCTTATGGATCAAAAACAGTGGTTATAATGGAAGAAATAGTGTGTTTTAGGCACACTTGGGAGACAGATGCTAGTCTTGTAATTTCTTTTGTTTGCAATGTGCAAATTTTAGTTGGTGGCCAGAATTTTACAGATCATGTACAAATGAACAACTTTTGAATTCTAACCGTATTTAAATTGTGAAAAATAATATGAAGTTTTTTAACATGAAGTGCAAAGTGTGCCTAAAAAGCACACCCGGATACCAGAGGGTTAATTTTTAAAGCAAAGAAACATGTATTTAAACGCAATATCAGAAAGTGAAACTGTGTGAAAGCTATGAAAGAAAAGCATTTTTAATGCAGCTAATCTGATGTTTTCTCACCTTTTATCATATTCTAACTCACTTCATGGAGATAACATTAAAAAAAAATGTTTAAGAAAACTATTAATTTCAGTCTAATAACAACTAACAATTGATTTACACTCAGTCATGTCACTGCAGATCAGGTTTATCAAGAACATAAAGTTACAGTAATGGTATGAATGTCAGTGTATTATGGGATGGTGCATAAGCATCCACTGTGTTGGCTGATATGGAACTAAAACAACAAAACCCATGAATAAACAAGAGAACAGCTGGAGAAGAACTGTCCACTGGAGTGACCAGTATGTATGAAAGGGTTAAATTCCAATGTAATAATAGGACCTGTAGGAGCTATTTGTCGGTTTAGTTTTTTGTTTAAAGTTCATTTCCTTTTTTTTTTTTTTTTTTTTTTAACTAATTTAGTATTTTTTGCTAATTTATTTTGATTAGTTTATTTTTTGTTTGCTTAATATTTAGAATATATTTTTTGATTTTTATGGTTATTGTTTTCATTCGTTGGTATTTAGCACCTTTGTGTTTTGTGTTTTCTTATTGGTTTAGACTGTGGGCACCTGGGTATAAATAGGGAGCACAAGGATAGACCAGCATGCACCTGGGTGGGCCTATGGTTTTTTACCAGTCACAGACACACAGAAGATCAGACAGGATGAGCAGGACAGACATCACAAAAGGCCTTAGTTGTTGTTTGCCTGAGAAATCTTAAAAATAAATCATTTGAACTACATCTGTGATATGAACATTGTGTTTTGACTGCGTAAACCACAAACCCATGGTGCATCTAGTGGTTATTTGAGTTATATTATAGTCTTAAGTTCAGTCACCTTTAAGTTGTTTTAATTTTAATGACAAATAGCTGCTACAGGACCATTAAAACACTAATATACAGGGTGTCCCATAAGTCTCCATACATAGGAGACATAATACATTCCATACATATATGGTTCTAACATGTATTTCTTTATATTTCTTCTTTATAGTTCTTCAGCAGTGGAGGACACACATTGAAATGTGTTCCCGACAAAATGGCAGTCATATAGAGCATATTAAAAAAATAAAAATGGTTTATGTCAAGAAACGTTTATTTTTCCTATGTATGGAGACTTATGGGACACCCTGTATAATGTAAATGGCACTCATCTCTTTATATTTGCAAATAAATCAAAATGTATTAGATTTGTTACAGACCACGTGCTACTATCACGATAACTGATAAGTGATTCCATTCCAACAGGAATTAACTAATCATAAAAAATACTGAATAACAACACATGCGCATTGACGCCCTGCAGCTTCAGCCATCATCATCATCATCATCATCATCATCATCATCATCATCATCATCATCACCACTCCTGAGATGTGTGATCCCACTTTAACCCATAAAGACCCAAACAGCAACAGGTGACCAAAATCCTACATAATATTAAATAACTGTTCATCCACTTTAACCCTTTCATGCATAGTGGTCACTCCAGTGGACAGTTCTTCTCCAGCTGTTCTCTTGTATATTCGTGAATTTTGTTGTTTTAGTTCCATATCAGCCAACACAGCGGACACTTATGCACCATCCCATCCACTGCAATTCATACTGTTACTGTAATTTTGCTGTTCTTGATAAATCTGATCTGCAGTAACATGCTTTAAATCAGTTGCGAATTGTTATTAGACAGTAATTAACAGTTTTCTTAATCAAAAAGTTTTTTTTTTTTGCATATTATCTCCATGAACTTAGTAATAACTAGTATTAGAGTATGTTAAAATGTGAGAAAACATCAGATAATCTGCATGAAAAATGTTTTTATTTCACAGTTTTTCTCCTTCCAACTCCTTTTCGAGTGTAGATGAATGATTTTGGAATTTTGAATTTGCATGTACTCTGGAAAAAATAAATAAATAAATAATGAATGAATGAACTGTTTTCACACAGCATATGACTTTCTGATGATAGCTTTTAAATACATGTTTCTTTGCTTCAAAAATTAAATGTATGGTGTCCAGTTGAGTGGACGTGTTTGTAACTCCATGAAAAACAGGTTCATAAAAAAGAAAAATAATTAAAAAAAAAAAAAAAAATCAATTGCATTGTTTTTTTTATGCCTAAAGAGGAATAAAAACACTCAGGAAAAAAATCTCGACTAAGGTTCTCATAATTCATGCATGAAAGGGTTAACCCTTTCATGTATACTGGTCACTCCAGTGGACAGTTCTTCTCCAGCTGTTCTCTTGTATATTCATGGATTTTGTTGTTTTAGTTCCATATCAGCCGACACCGTGGACACTTATGCACCATCCCATCCACTGCAATTCATACTGTTACTGTAATTTTGCTGTTCTTGATAAACCTGATCTGCACTAACATGCTTTAAATCAGTTGCGAATTGTTATAAGACAGTAATTAACAGTTTTCTTAATCAAAAAATTTATTTATTTATTTATTTATTTTATTTTATTTTATTTTTTGCATATTATCTTCATGAACTTAGTAATAACTAGTATTACAGTAGGCTAAAATGTGAGAAAACGTCAGATAATCTGCATGAAAAATGTTTTTATTTCACAGTTTTTCTTCTTCCAACTCCTTTTCTAGTGTCGATGAATGATTTTGGAATTTTGAATTTGCATGTACTCTGTAAAAAAAAAAAAAAAAAATGAATGAATGAATGAATGAATGAACAGTTTTCACACAACATATGACTTTCTGATAATGGGTTTTAAATACATGTTTCTTTGCTTCAGAAATTAAATGCATGGTGTCCAGTTGAGTGGACGTGTTTGTAACTCCATGAAAAACAGGTCCATAAAAAAAAAAAAAAAATCGATTGCATTGTTTTTTTTTTATGCCTAAAGAGGAATAAAAACACTCAGGTAAAAAATCTCGACTAAGATTCTCATAATTCATCCATGAAAGGGATAATCTTATCAATACATGTAAATGTTTGGTTTAAAATGCAGTTTATCATCTTTTCATGATCATCAGATATGACGTTTAGAGGCTCCGTGGAAACATCATCTTCATCAACATTGATTCACCAGTAAAACCCATGGAGTTTGATCAAAGACAGTGGATGGAGACACTTGTTTTTATGTCCAAATGATGATATATTTGGTTAAAAAAGTCACTTTTCCCTTATTTTTCCTCTGTTTTGATAGATTAACCTTTGAATTTTCTGTGATCAGTCAATTAAAAATAGGAAAGAAATACATGATTTAGGATAATAGTATAACACATGGTGAAAAATCCCTTAAGAAACTGACACAAAAGTAACACTGGGTCTTTATGGGTTAAAATAACAGGACGCCATTAAAGGTGCGCACTTCTTCCATACAGTTTCAATGCATATCTTTCTTTGGCTCTGACGACAAGCGTTACAAAACAATAGATGCTATAATGATGCGGACAGTTCCAGAAATGAATCTCCAAAACACGCCCCAGCCTCAGTAAACTCCTGCACCTGCGCAGCTTTGTCCCAGCAGACGACTCACTTATGGAGGTTCTTTATATTGTAAATAGTGTGTATTAAACTGGAGACCTGACAGGGTTTTAATACACATGTATGGTGGATTGCAGTGTTGTGGATGTAATACACAAACAGTCCCATCAGGTTTCAATTATTAGTTTGATATAAATATGAATGGATAAGGTTAGACTTTCCACAGTCAGGTCAGAGCATGAACCTGTTATTTTAATCAAAAAGGCAGGATGATCAATAAATCAATCCTGTGTCATTCATTCATTAACTGAAGTGATCAAGGCATCTTCAGCTTTGATAGATAAACCTGAGGAGATAGCGGAGATCACATTAAGACTCAGGAAATCAATTAAACCGTAGATGCTTTTGAAATACATTTTATAGACTTGCTTTTATGTGATGTTTGTCCCTTTTAATTTTAAATTTTAATTAAAAAAAAAAAAAAAACATTGAATCTTACCCTGTTTGATTGTTGGTTTCTATTCTCATACATGATGTTGTTTTATCTCACGCCTTTATTTTTGCATTGATTTAACAGGATCATGTTACGTTATCCCTGCCCTCTTTATTCCGATTCATTTAATTTATTCGAAGTGTCATGTTTCTGCATTGTTGTACACATTTCTCCTCTTGTGTTGCTTCTGTTTTAGTGTTTTTACTTACATCTTGTATCCTGCTGTTGTGCCCTTTACTTGTTTGTCAAAAGCACTTTGTAAACTTTGTTTTTAAAAGGTGCTATATAAATAAAGCTATTATTATTATTATTATTATTATTATTATTATTATTATTATTATTATTTAGTTTTATTACAAAAAAAAAAAAAAAAAAAAAAAAAAAAAGGAGGAAAAGGTGATGAGGAGCAATGAAGGGAGGGAAGGGAAGGGGTGGGGGTCTCTTTTTCTTTTTCTCACATGTTGTCAGATTAGTGGCTGAATCCACATCCGACATGTTAATCGGAACGCATGCTTCAGTGCGCGGTGAAAAGCGCTAATGGATTTAATCAATTAGTTTGAAAGACGCAGCGTGAATACAATAATGTTAGTTTCGACTGTCCTCCCCTGAGAACTGAATGGGTTAAATATTCAACAGTGTTTAGATGGAAAATGGGAGTTTATGTGTAGAAAATAAAGCCTAACTTTAACCCTTTCATGCATACTGGTCACTCCAGTGGACTGTTCTTCTCAGTGCGCACACAAATGCCCACAACCTTAATGAAAAAAGAGACAAATGCCCACAACTTTATTTCATAATATTTTATTAGCAATAAAAGAAACAAAATTATATATATTGTTAGGGTTAGGGGTTAGTATTTGCATGCTTCATATAGTTCCCCCATTGGAATAATGCCATACTACAAATTGTTGGCATTTGTCTCTGTTTTCAGTAAGGGTGTGGACATGTCATGGAATCGTTCTTCTCCAGCTGTTCTCTTCTATATTCACAGGTTTTGTTGTTTTGGTTCCATTTCAGCCAACACAGTGGACACTTATGCACCATCCCATACACTGACATTCACTGTAATTTTGCTGTTTTTGATAAACCTGATCTGCAATAACATGTTTTAGTGTAAATCATTTGCTAATTGCAATTAAACTATAAGAAAAACAGTTTTCTTAAAGTTTTTTTTTTTTTGCATATTATCTCCATGAAGTGAGTAACAACTAGTCACATAAGATTAGCTGCATTGAAAATGTTTTATTTTATAACTGTCACACAGTACATCACTTTCTGATATACATGTTTCTTTGTTTCATGGTTTTTCTAACTCTACGAAAATACGTTCATTTAAAAAATTTCAATCGCATTGTTTTTTTTTTTTCATGTCTAAAGAGGAATAAAAACAATCAGGTAAAAAAAAATCTTGACTAAGGTTTTCATAATTCATGCATGAAAGGGTTAAACTATCATGATTACTTTAATAACACATTTTAATCCACCAGTGAATAATTGATTGGGAGGATGTCATGGCTCATAAATGTGTCACTGCTCCTTTATTCTGACCCCATTAATGATCCTAATCCAGTGGTTCCCAACCTTTTTTGGCTTGTGACCCCATTTTAACATCACAAACTTCTGGCGACCCCAGACATTCAAAACAGAGACATTTGTTTTGACTAAAATTAATTTGGTTTTGATCATGTAATAGTTTGCTATACTATGTTGCAAATATACGTTAATTTTAGACAACATTTAGACTATGTATTGTAAATTTTTATCAGTAAGTTTTAATTTTAATTTTAATTTTATTTAATTTTTTTTTTTTTTTTTATCAATTATTAGAAATTTCAGACAACCACTTGTGGGGTCTGGACCCCAAGGTTGAAAAACACTGCATCAACTGTTCCCAGTCCCCTTTATAATTTGTTTGGTACAGTCTGTTCTATCTCAAACTGATAAAATCTTGTGCCACAAACATCTGAAACCAGTTGTACACATCTGAATGAAGAGGGTAACCAGTGGTGACCCCAGACATTCAAAATGGATACATTTGTTTTGGCTAAAATTAATTTGTTTTTGATCATGTAATAGTTTGCTATACTATGTTGCAAATATACATTAATTTTAGACAACATTTGGACTATATATTGTAAATTTTTATTAGTAAGTTTTAATTTTTAACATTTTTTTACATCAATTATCAGAAATTTCAGGCAACCCCATGTGGGGTCCGGACCCCAAGGTTGACAAACACTGCATTAACTGCTCCCAATCCCCTTTTTAAGTTGTTTGGTACGATTCCATGACAAATGCCCACAAGACAAATGTCCACAACCTTGATGAAAAAAGAGACAAATGCCTACAATTTGTAGTATGGCATTATTCCAATGGGGGGACTACACTAGTCAACATTTGCTAGGGATCAGGACTATAACTTTGCTATATTCGGGGGTGTAATTCTAGAAACTTGAAAATTTACTTTCCCAGTGGAGTACAGCCTGCGGATGCGGATGGTGGCCACACACATTATTGACATCACACCGTATGTGTTTCAGAACATTCTGAGTGGTTTCAGTGAAAACAAAATTGGAAGAGTAATTGTTGTGAACTCTAATTTCTAGGGTTGTATCACCCTTTTGCCTGAAAGTGCAATAAAAATTTATGTTTTTTTTACCTTTTGGTCCATTTTTCTTTACATGACTAGCCAAAGTACACACATAATATATGAAGTCACCTAAAATATTATACAAGATCAATTATTGTGCAAATATAAAACTGATCCCTAGCAAATGTTGACTAGTATATATGAAGCATGCAAATACTAACCCCAAACCCCAAACCCTAACCCCTAACCATAACAATGTATATAATTTTGTTACTTTTGTTGCTAATAGAATATTATGAAATAAAGTTGTGGGCATTTGTCTCTTTTTTCACTAAGGTTGTGGGCATACGTCTGTGCACTGTTTGGTACATTCTGTTCTATCTCAAACTGATAAAATCTTGTGCCACAAACATCTGAAACCAGTTGTACACATCTGAATGAAGGGGTTAAACCAGTGGCGACCCCAGACAATCAAAACAGAGACATTTGTTTTGGCTAAAATTAATTTGTTTTTGATCATGTAATAGTTTGCTACAATATGTTGTAAATAAACGTTAATTTTAGGCAACATTTCGGCTATATAATGTGAATTTTTATCAGTAAGTTTTAATTTTTTATCAATTACTACAAATTTCAGGTGACCCCATTTGAATTCCAGGCAACCCCATGTGGGGTCCCGACCCCAAGGTTGAAAAACACCGTCCTAATCTGCGAGCTGACACTAGGTATCATCATAGCCAAACAGGGACAGTGCAGCAGCTCAATGGGCACTATGCAGTCTGAATAGGGATTGTTCTGATCACAATGTGCCATTGTAGTGGACACAGCTCATATATGGGACCCTCCTCTCCTCCTTCACTTTGGATCAGTGATGGTCAGGACGGCACAGGAAGAGCAGTGCACTCCGGAGCTGGGACGATTTCTAATTCTCTAAGGGACAACGTGCTGGATTTAATACGGATGCCTGATGTTTGTGGTAAATATGGGTGACGTCTGGAGCATCTTTTACCTGGGACAGATGCTGGGATGGATGAGCATATGCTGCAGGTGTGGAATGAGGCCGTTTGTCAAAGCAGATTCCACAAACTGATCCGTTTTTCCTCACAGTCACTGCTGTTATGGAATATCTGGTGCATGGTTTGACTTGAAGCGTGTCCTGACACCAAAATGGAGACCTCTAAAAGTTCAGAGCGGAGGCCCCGTGTCCTGGGCTCCACTAACGAACCTCTGTATTCCTGCTGCAGTCCCTTCAGTCCCATCCCACAGATTTTCCTTACAGAGGCTCATTCATATAGAGCTGCATTGTCTTATGTGTGAGGACAATATAACACCATTGTCTGAGGTGTGGGACTGTGTCGTATTGTATGGACCCAGCAGGTCAGCATCAAGATATACTCAGTCAGGACTCAGACACCATTCTATTGCCTGTGACCCCCCCCCAACCAGACCCAGACCCAGCTCCTATTCTAATCACTTGTTTGAGCACATGAGGTCCAGGGGTCCTGAGTGCTAGCCTCCACACTCCCAGTGTAAACAGCGCCCTGCCCGGTCCTACGACAGGCCAGCTGAGAGGATTACATGCCCCCTGGTGTAGACAGGCTTAATGTAGCCTCATTAGCAGAACACAATGATGCCCCCACCTCAGAGCAGAGATCACATGTCAGCCTCAGCCAGACTTCAAACACTCTACCTTCAGTTTATAAGTAGTGCACTGCATGAACACTCAACTGTCAAACTGCAGTTCTGCACAAATTTTGCCAATATTTCATCATGTTTAGACTTAATTTAGATGATTAGCAATAATTCAGGATAATTTACTGTTAAAAGCATTAGGATTTATGGTGTTTATTTTATTTTATTTTATTTTAAATTCTTATATTTTGGCTCTTTCATGAACCAGTTGCAGCTTTGAGTTTGCAAACAAATCAGAATAATCCAAATCAGAATACTTGATTAATCACAGATTAGGGAAATTATTGGGTGTTACAGTTACTACATTCAAGTATAATTAAAAGAAGCAGGAAAGAATTTAGCAATACAACAGAAAAATGAAAAATAAATGAATATATGAAGCTATAAATGTACAAAAATACTGATCAGAAACTTACCTGTGATGCACACATATGAGCCCAAAACCATCAGTTCATCTGCCTTTTAAGCAAAATCTTTCATCTTCTTTTCCAGTTTTGTTTTATTTGTGCCACACAGACTTTATCAGGCCGAGACAAGCAAAGCAAAGCTCATCTCATGTCAGAAAACGATGCTATTCTTTGTAAATTAGCAACTGTATTCTTCACTGACGACTGATAAGAGTCTTATCTGCTGAATCGGATGAATCTTTTGGGTCTTTTACTGTACACAGGTGAAGCTTCACCATTGTATGCAGTTTTTAATCCCAAACTGTCCTCGTGTTGGAGGCTGACTTCTGCCACATGTCTCACTCTGGCAGACAGAGAAGGAGGCCTGCATTTAGCTGTAATTATCCCTAATTATTAACTGGAACTAGACTGAGACCTGCGAGACACCATGATATCTGTGTCTGTCCTAAACGGCTCATTCAAGGCGGCAGATAACCAAAAGAATCTGCCCTGGTCAGCTGCAGCAGCCATGCCTGAATGTTTAATTAAATAGTGTGAACTACTCAGACATTAGATTATTTGAAGCAGAAACAGAGATAAAACACTTAACCAATAACGTCTAAGCAATCGTTTTAATCAAAGGGAAGGGCTGATTCTTGATTGTGATTAGAGAAAATGCCTAATTTGGTTTCGTCATTGATTCAGAACTACACCCCCACAGTCGGGTTAAGTATGTATTTTGAGATGTCTTAGCTCACTCCTGCTCGTCTGAGACCTGATACAGATTCAAAAGGATCTGCTGCTTTGAAGATAAGCACTGTAGTTCTGCCATAAACAATGATTGTGCTGTTTCTTTCCTGTGGTGTGATTTATTTAAAGTATTATGCTGTAAGGATTTGGGCTGGTTTTCCTGGCAGGGCTGGCTGTGTATGTATCCACTACTTGTGTAGTTTATTGGATACTTGAGATTCAGGAAAGCGTTTGCAGAACCACGAGCGAAGTCATCAAAGTGTAACCTTTGCTTCATACACCAGTAAATCATAACATTTACAAATACTGCCAGAAATATATTTTAAAAATGCAAAGTATAAAAGCTGATTTAATAATTACGACTAAACTGACTGATGGATTGCTTATTCTTGACACTTTTTGACTATTGCATAATGGTGAGCTGCCCACCAATAACGAACATGGCAGAGGGGACTTTGTATGGAAACACAATGCTCATAGTCTTGCAGACACACACAAACATATGCTTCCTTTGATAAAGTGTTTTTATACCAGCGCAAATTCTATGGCAGCGTCTCTTCAGACAATATCTGCGTAAAATACCAAGTTATTTATAGTGAATGTGCCATTTTGCCTTCAAAAAATAAACATGAGTGTAATGGAGAGTTTAAATATGAGGGAATGGGTTTTGAAATCCACTGAAAAGCTATGAAACTGTATTTTAACAGAGCTTCTAAAGTGCTGGGCAGTGTTAAATGAACATCTATTTCCAATAAAGTTCTAATTTTAACAATTTTGCATTATTTCTCTAGTAGTTAAAAAATTATTGTAATGTTTTTTTGTTTTTTTTTCTCAGACGTGAAAAGCAGACATGACTTAAACAAATTTTCCAACAATAGGGTGCATTAACTTAAGGAATTGTAGAAAATACATAGAAGAAAATAGTTTCTAATAAAATTATAATTCATTTGTCTAAAATACACAACATTCCAAATTTAAAAAAGAACCCTTCACATGGGTTTGTTTGTCTGAATCTTATGTTCAGGCAGCACTGACCCATAATAGAACACTGTTAAAGGCATGACTACATTAAAGTAAAAGTGTGAAGTTAAAACAAACTTTACATTCTAACAATCTTCGAAATCACAATGAACAAATAAGAGACAAGGTGTGTCTTTTCTGATGCACTGTATGGACAAAAATATTGGGACACATCACATCTAAGCCTCCTATTGCTGTTGATCTGACATATCATCATGATGAAAATGATAATCTGACAAATAAATGTCTTTAAAAGATGATTTTAAATCCTGAGTGGGAGCTGAACAAACCAGATGGTAACAAGTGGTTTAAATGATTATTTATAGTCAAAATGAGACAAATGTTAAAAAAAAAAAGTTGAATATTTAAAACAATTCTAAGAAAATTAACAGAGTAACATTCATTGCAATAGCATTTATTGCAATATAAGATTATAACATGTTTCATGTTATGTTTCAATGTGTCCCAATACTTGTGTCCATTTACTGATTGCTGCTATTGTATGTTCATTTGTGGCCTTCTTATAGAAAAGCCAATCTTTTCCATAGTTAAGTATAGTTGAGGATGTGTTTTCCTCTGCTTGTGGAGTCAGCATGTTTGGCCTCTGTTCACTACTCCATCAGTGTTTTTCTGACATTTAAGTTCTAATTGAACAAATGCAAACATAACTTCTCAGTTTTCTGACGCATTCATTCATTTTCTGAGCCACTTAGAACTCAAGAGGGTTGGAACTATTATTGTCAGATTTATAATTAATTTATTATGAGATAGTTATGAGTCTTGCTTTCAGTTGGATATAATTTACAGTTACATACAATACCAAAAAATGGCACAGTACAACGTTCCTTGCATTTTAACTATTTTCCACTGTAATAAATATATGAAATAAATGACACTACATGATTAAAAATATAAATTTACCTGCCGGTTTTTGGGACACAAAGCTTTTCCTCTAAAAAAAATGGCAGAAAAAGTTGTTTTGAGGGCAGAGACAGACAGCTCACCATGTGTCAAAAAAAGCATGAATTAAAACTAGGTGTCATGTATGTATGTAATTCTTTTAAAGTATTTCATGTTTCTTGTTGTATGGTGTGAATGTAAAGGGTCAAAAATGTTGTAAACCTGTCGATTAAAATCAGTTAAACTCCTTTAAACTTTATCTTATTAAATGTATCCTGACTCTGTTGCATCCTTTTTTCATGGCAGCGTTATGTCGCTAAAGCACAACCGGGCAAAGTCGTATGTGTTTGCCTCTGATTGTATTCCAAGAGGAGGGGGCAGGAGGGGTCTTTTGAATGTCCAGACCAGGATACAGCTGCCTATGACTAATTTCAAACTCCCCTTCTAGGCCTATGCAATCCATTTCACAAGTAACACACATCACCAGGCATCTGTTTCCTGTTTTCATTCTTTGAGTTATCTTATTTTCCTTATTTCCCTCTCACCTGTTACAGTTCACGTTCCTTCCATCATGCCACATGGGTCAACTATGATTTGATACAAGGACGAAACAAAACCAACTAATTACTCATGAATGTAGAATAAATTACAATATTTATATTATAACAAGAAAATGTGTACTATTTGAATGAAATTAGATTATCAAGATAAAGTGTGATAATAGTTTATTCTCTGAAACAAAAGACAAATGGAATTATTTTTCTGCAGTTTTACATAAAATGAAGAGATTTTTCATAAGAGATATGTTCACAGGTTTGTGGTACCCCAGACTTTTAATGAGACCCCGTAAATACACAAAAACCTACTACGAACTATAATATTTCAGCAGTTTCTCATCTGTGGGTTTGAGAATCTTCTTCTCTGTCATATTGACGACCCACCCTGGAGCGAGGCCAAAGAAGATCTGTCGGACATCCTTCCTCATGGAGAGCATGTGATACAGTTCATCCTTTGAAATGTCAGGCAAAATATAGCCATACTTTTGAGCCAGGGCGAGCCGGGCCTGCTGGATTTTCTCTGGGTCGGCCAAATAACCCCGATTTTCAGCATTAGTGTAATACGGGACCATATCCTCCCCTGGTAACATTCGCCGTGGAATAGGCTGCCCTCGCAGAAAGAACGGGACGGGCTTGATGAGAATACCTGCAAAAATGAGTGGAAATCTTTCAGGCTCTGCTTTTGAAGATGTGTCATTTAAATGCTAATAGTGGGTGAGTGCCATTAACTGATCACTTCTTAGTTACCGAGGCTTATAGGGTCGTAGAAACTGGTAGTAACGACCCCCCCGTTTCTCTCAATAGCAGCAATGGCTCCTTCAGAAGCTCTCTGCACTTCAATGTTGATTTTTGCAGCAAAAATGTCAGCACCCTGGAACAGAACAAACATGTGAGGTGAAATTCAAGCAGAGCTGAGGGTCAAGAACATTTCTGTCACTGTGATGGTTATGTGGTGCCACCTACTGGCAAAACATGATCAGGACCTCAGCACCTTTCAAAGCAGCTTTAACAATAATTTCACCTCCTTATACAGCATTCCATGAGATGCTAGTGCTTTAATCATTTATCCTTCACTTTTCTATCTATAACACTCATGAATCAAACAGCCTGCAGTTTTATAATCTCTGGCTATACTGTCTCTTCTTTTTCTCCATCCACTTTCTTTTATTACCAGTCATCACGGACACCTATATTTAGTAATCACATGTCCACAAAGGTCTTTATTTTATATCTTATTACACTGCATTTTAAACAGAGGAAAAGTGGTAGATAGGGAGTAGAGCTGCAACAATGAATCTTATGATTCCAGTTATTAGATTCAGCTTCTGCTACTTTTACAAATTAATAATTACTTTAAGAAAACTTTTAGACAAAAGTAAAAAAAAAAAACAAAACAAACAAAAAACCCCCTCATCATTCACACCTATGGACCAGTCATGGAAATTGCCACAAAAACAATTAGTTGCAGCTCTACCAGAGGAGGGTGTAATACAGGGGTCAGCAACCCTGGTCCTAGAGAGCCACTATCCTGCATATTTTAGACGTTTCCCTCTTCCAGCACACCTGATGGCAATTATCAGGCTTCTGCAGAGCTTGATGATAGGCTTATCATTTGAATCAGGTGTGTTGGAAGAGGGATACATCTAAAACATGCAGGATAGTGGCTCTCTAGGACCAGGGTTGCTGACCCCTGGTGTAATACTTAAGACACTATCTGACATATGACAAAAACTGTTGAATCATACTGTATTTTGACTCATTGTTTGGTCTGCTACATGCTTTACCTACCTCATCAACAAGCTGGACTCCATAGTCCCTCTTCAGAGGCTGGACTGTCACCCCTCTGGCGTTGACAAGCTGGGTGAGGTCGATGGGCTGAGTTGGGTCAACCCGTCCAAGATCAATGAGGTACTGCAGGCGTTTCAAAGACAGAGGCTGGTACTGAGGACGACAGCTGAGGAGGAGCACACACACAAATGAGTAAGTAAATAAAGCAGATTGTTTACTAGATTTATTTCATCATCCTTTTGTGCTTCTATTCTATAACTTGTGTGTGACATGACACATGATACAAAGCATGCACTGGTTCATTTCAGGTGTGCAGTAGAGTCTGTAGTTGTTACCTGTGTCCTTCATTGTAGCCATATTTTGGAATAGCTAAATAAAATGGAGTGGAGCCCCCCACAAACCCCAGTCGGGGCCGGTTTCCTCTCTGTCGTTCTCCCTTATGTCCCCGTCCGCTTCTGTTTCCACCGTGCTGTCCTCTGCCCCGTCGTTGTTCCTAAAATACAGGGATATTCAACAAGTTGTCGTCCGGACAGCTACTGCATCATATATTTAACTTGACAGAGGCTAGAAGACGTTTCCACTGGCTAACACACACTGTGCTAGCCTCTATGTAGTGTTCTAGCTTCGACACAGATTACATTAAAATATTACAACATACCAACTTCTTGGATCCTGGCTCCGGTCGCAGGTTTGCCAGAGTTATGCGGGGTAGATTTTGTAAAATATCTGTAGCTTTACCACCGGGTTTTTTGGGGAAAGACATGTTTATGCAGCTCACATGTCAAAGTTAGCTAAACCAAGGACAAGGAGATCACGTGACAGGGGTCAGCGGAAGTACTTCTAATCTAAACGGTGCAGGTTCCAACATAAAAGTACAAATGCGCTTCATAAACCATACATTTAAAAAATGAGTAGATTAAATATTTTATTTCCTGATGTCGTTGTGTATTAGTCCAATGAATAATGGTGACTAAAAAAATTAATAAATGACCACAGGAAATACAAAATAGACTGCCAATATCTTGTGTCAAAGGTGAAAAGAAAATGTTTCTTTGCTAAATTCTTATATTTTATTTAATTTGATCTAACGTATTGCTACACAATGATTTTAATTCATTTAACTTAAAAAGCCACAGGGTGTGATTTGCTGTCATTGTTCAGGATTTAACTGATTAAAGAAGCCATTATTGACATTTCTAACAACCAATGACTATTTTGCATTTACAAAGCGCCTCTAATAATGACCAATCGTGTTACGGAGGGGGCGGGGCAATTTAACGTGTTGGTGCAACTGGCAAGTAGTTAGTGTGATCTTGTCCGTCTATTTTTTTTTTCCACAAAATTCAACTTCCAAAGAGAAATCCACTTCAACCAGCGTTACAACAAGGCGGTAGGACCTTGACTTCCATCTGTGGTCTGTATTTGTCCTTCGCGTGTTTCTTATATGACAAGCAGAGTCGCAGCACGATCGACACAGATTGACAATAGGAGAAATCGTTATTAGCTAACAGTAGCTAACTTCTCCCTGCATATCAGCTGCCTCAGCGCTGTATGTGCGGCAATAACATGTCAGCGCCTTTACCTGCCATTGTGCCTGCTGCCCGGAAAGCCACTGCAGCGGTGAGTTAGCCACACAAACACTGTGAATAGACATGTAACGCTACTTCATGTCCGGTAGAAACACCTGCGGATCCTCAGTCATACCCCCCCAGCTGCCACATTCCGCCATGTGTTATTCATTTATGTCCTTTCCTTTGGTACAGGTAATATTTCTGCATGGCCTTGGTGATACTGGGTATGTGAAATCAGCTTTTTAGTACAACAATAATAATAGTAGTGCAGTTTGTAACTAAAGTAAATCATATTGAACATTTGAAAGTGGTAAAAATGGTGTAACTTTGTGACAGGCATAGCTGGGCTGAGGCTTTTGCAGGCATCAGGATACCACATGTGAAATACATCTGTCCACATGCGTAAGTATTGACAGCAGCTGTGCACTGAACACATCCGTTTCTGCAAGTCCTGGCAATGTCAGATTATCAAACATAACGACACTGGATTGGCTTCAAATGGAAATGATCTAATTTTACTTGCTGTTCTAGTTTGCAGTAAATCCAAAGAACAGTGTTCATGTATCACTTTTGCATTAACCATATTGTCTGTGATTTCAGTCCCACCATGCCTGTGTCCTTGAACATGAGAATGTCCATGCCTTCTTGGTGAGTAAAGTTGCAAGTACATTTTAATAAACAGCGGATTAGTCACATACGCATTAATCCTAACTTTTTTTTTTTTTTTTTTTTTGCCCTCCAGGTTTGATATCTACGGATTGAGCCCGGAGGCAGATGAAGATGAGATTGGTATTAAACGAGCCTCAGAAAACAGTATGTGTACAAACAACTCCTTGCCATTGAACATACATGAGCAGAAATATGCCTCAAGAGTGTGTTTACTTGTGGGTCAAAGTTCATGTGATTCATTTTACAGTTAAGGCCTTGATAGACCAAGAGGTAAAGAATGGGATACCGTCCCACAGAATTCTCCTGGGTGGATTTTCACAGGTTGGTGTGGCATGTATGAGGATTACACAGTGTATTACATAACAGCTCTTTTTACAGTTCAGTGATTCACTGTTCATGTATGAACTGTAATTAAATTTTCAAATTGAAGCTGCATGCGCTGAGATATACTTTATACATTCCCTAAATTAAGTTATAATAAAATATTTCAAAAGACTGTTTTTTTAATAATAGTACACTTTGAGGAAAAAGAAGAAGTAATAGTTATGTTACAGTTTCTCTGTCTGATTGTTTTGAGTAAGGAAACAAAATCCTGGGTTTACTGGGGCTATGTTTTGGCACATGTCTATTTAAAGGGATTACAATATAATGTAGTGTCAGTCTGTAAGTAAAGTAATGCACTTACTCTAAAAAAAAAAAAGTGTCATACTGTACAGAGCACATTACCGTACCAAATATCAAAATCTGATTAAAACATTTTGTAAAATTCCTGAATATGGTGACCGCTAGTCAAACCATTTTTATTATTTGACTCTGTTCACATTCTTGCGTTTTCCTAATCTTTGGTTTGTTTTGTCCAGGGTGGAGCGTTGTCCCTCTACACAGCTCTGACAACCCAGCAGAAGCTCGCTGGAGTGGTTGCTCTTAGCTGTTGGCTTCCTCTCCGCAAGTCCTTCCCTCAGGTAGAGACCCGTATACAAATGTAATATATGTGCGTCTCCTGGACTTCTACATATGAAAGACATAAGGGCTGCAGCAAAAGTTATCTAGTGATTTTTTTTTTTTTTTTTTTCAGTCTCACAAAATCCAAAATATCATCATACATCATACAAGTCTTGTTATACAGGTATACCAAGAATTGTCTGTCCTTTTTTCCGCCCGTCCATCTGTTCGAGATTTTTGTCCAACTGATTTCTTGAACATTATTCACCTGATTCTTTTCAAATTTCACATACATGTTCTTTACATGTGTCGTTCTCTCAATTTTGCATTTTTGAAAACTTTTTTTCACAAAGTTTTGAAAAGTTTTTCAAAAGATTGAAAGTCAGGACTCCCTGCGTAGGCAGGGTATGAGTGAGCAGGAGGGGTGACCGTGCGGGGGTATTCGCCACTTTTTCACTTGTTTATTTATTTTTACCTCTGGGTCCGATCAAGCGGTAACACGTGGACACATTTTGTGTTCAGCAGTCTCTGTTATGTAAGCAGAGTAACTTATATGCATGTATTATACATATTTGAGTAGATATTGCTAAGCACTTTAGCATTATGTATAACAAATTTGGGAGATAAAATTTTCAGGTGAAAAATGTCAAATTACTGCTCGGTAACACGTGGACTTGAAAGGGACATACATTTTTTAAGCTTTATGCAAACATTCAAAATATAAGGTTCTCGACAGAAATTGATTTCAAGTAGGACAAAACTTTTTAGATATTACGTTCAACTATACAGAAAATAAAATTTTGAGTAAAATATTAAAAAGTCTCTGCTTTATTAACATGAGAATGTGGTAACACGTGGACAGGTTGCTATAGTAACATGTGGACTACTCTTTACCATTGTATGTATCGCCCAAAATGTTGACTTATTTTTTAAAACAACAAGCCAGATATAATCACAATGCTTTATTTAATGTATTTAATACTAACACAGTGTTATTTAAAACTTGTGCTGGTCCATACTGATATAGATAAATTACAAATAAATAGTAATTTATCAGTAACAGTTCACAGATAGTTGTTTTAAATGTGATTAGTGTATGAATTCACAAAGTTCATCATTCAGAATTTTAATTTCTCTAAGTCATAGACAGTTTTTTGCATGTCTTTTTATTAATTTAATACAGCCTATCAGAAGGTTCAGAACTTCTCTTGTACTGTGGGAGTGGTATTTTAGAAAAGGATAACAGTTCCATAAAATACAGATCTTTAGCAAAAAAATGAGCCCACTTGCTAAATGATGTGTGCAGATTAACTTTTTCACATTGATGTTCACTTTCTCTTGATCGGACCCCTCAGTGGCATCCATGCGGCCTGTTCTACTCATTTGAGAGTCATGTGGCCATACACTGCGCATGCTGCACTGCATAAACAGACTAGTAATTTCTTTATCATACAAGCAGAATGCACTCAGAGAATAGGTTATCATCTCCACACATGCCCTTTTTGTATTTAATTCCAATTGCAGCCTTTAGCAAATATGTAATAACACAGGCTGTCATTGAGATTGTGATTCATTTCCATTAATTGTGCTGCTCTGAAATAGTATATGAAAATGTTAATAATTTCACGTATAAACCATATGTACACACGTATGTATACAGTATGTTTTTGGTAATTATTCTGGTTATTTTATGTTATATTATGGTTATAGATATTTTATACTGTGTTCTCATATGTCCTGGTGATTTAAGTATATGCCAAAGTATAATCATAACTTATAGGCTTATATTTGTCATTAATTACATTATATTCTGGGATGGAAATTGATCAGACTCACCTACAGGTTCCTTGTTTAGGTTTACAGTTTTTATATTGGAACTACATTAATGAGGAAATACAAAAATGCCCAGTCTACTCCTTCACATACAACTGGTGGTGAACTATTTGAACCAAGTCATAATCTGATAATAAGAATAATCCTAATCTCTTCTATTCTCAGGCCGCTGCAAACTCTGCAAACAAGGACATGCATGTGCTCCAATGCCACGGGGATTCGGACCCCCTAGTCCCCTTTGTATTTGGTAGCCAGACCTCAGAGAAGCTGAAAGGCCTCATTAATCCAGCCAACATCACCTTCAAGTCATACCGGGGTCTACCTCACAGCGCCTGTCCAGAAGTCAGTGGTGGAGCAAGTCCGATTTGGTTCTTGATATATTGTTATTGTCGTCGTTCTGTATGAGAGACTTTTTTTTTTTTGCTTTATTTTGTGACTCTGCAGGAAATGGTGGACATCAAGCGATTCATCGAGAAGCAGCTTCCTGCCCTCGGCGACGAATGAAGTGGGAAATGGCTGCATACACCCGCACGGCATCACCAGAGTCCTTCAGGTGTGACTCCAGCGAGACTCTGCGGACTTGAGGAAACACTGACTTACTTGACAATAAAACCACGCTGCTACTCATAGAGCCAGACCGAACACGGGGCTACACGTTGAGCCCGGGACAGACGGGACTGAAACGATGCTGCATCCTGACCTGGAGCCACACACGATCCTCAGCGTCACAGTAGAGTAACATTAGTTGCTTGATTGTATTTGCCATTAAGAAGCCATTTTCTGCAGGAAACGTATGTATCGGAAAAACTAGGGCTATACTATTTGGTTAATACCTTTTATCTCATAATAAATGGCCTGTTGTTTAATGTTTTTTTTTTTTTTAAATTAATGTAGACTGTTTTAGGATTTAGAAGTTAAGTTAAATAATTGACTTAGTTAAGACCTTAATCAAGCAATTTTGTTGATTTATGCTTCTCTGATTTTAAGATCTGCTGTTTTGCGTTGCTTAAATTAGTCCAAGTAGAAAATTATTTGGTTGGGGGTTTGTTGTTGCATAAAATAAGCATCCGCTCTGGCTTTTAGAAAAATGAAAGAACATTTTTGAGTATTTTTAACATCTTAAAGATAAGCAATTAATGTAAAGCAGTATAGATTTGGCAGTCCTGATCTGTGACATGTATGCCTTTAAACAAAATTCACCATAAAGCATTTGCAGACAAAGCACATACTCTGATATTACACTGAAAGTATACGACCCATGCAGCTTAATATGCAATGTGAGAATGTTCACGACACGTAACAGCAAAACAACATACGATTGTGCTTTATTTAATTTGTGAGAATTCATATAGCTAGTTCACATAAATCCCTTTTTTTCTTAAATACACAAATATATCAGTGGTCATGGTCATGTATTCAGTTTATTTCTCCCTGTCTTGCTTAAATGAAATAGAATATGACTAATATCACAGTATTGAAATACACAGACGATCTATTTTCGGGAATCAGCTCATCGATTTGTAAAAACGGATCTTTGAGAAGAGCTGAAAGCACCAACATATGAAGTCATTGTCGCACCATTCGTGTTAGACCAAAGGTGCTAGTGTAGAAGATCTTATTCCAAGGCACTTTCCTTCTTCTTAAGTTACTATTAAATGAAAACCTACTAGTTTCTACAAGAACTGGATATGCATTAAGGCTCACAATATACCTAAATACAAATGCAGTGCTCACAGATACATGCTTTCCCTTATTAAACAAGGTAGAAAAGTGCAATGTCAAGCGCTAGGGAATATATAAAAATATAGATATGTTGTCGAACAAGTAACTGATGCTGGACCTAGCATTTGTTCTTGTTTGCGCCAAGGATTTTGGTAAGCTAATCATGGGTAAATAAACAGCAGTTACAGCTGGATAAAGACCAGTTTTAAGTAGTGTTCATTTTCCTGTCTGTCTTTCTCTAAATAGCAGGACTCCAACAGGAACACAAAACTGCTTCGGGTGGGACGCATGCGCCATTTGTGAAAGCTAAAAGAGTGTGTGGCAGTGTGAGAGTCTATGGCTCGGGGGGAGGCTCCTCCAGACTCTTCATCAGATCTGTGTACGCCGTAGAGTTTATGAAGCGTGGGTACGAGTCCCTCTGCATCAGCGTGTAGATCTGCTGCTGAGCGTCATCGAATGTGTGCGAGGTCGGCTCCAGCATGTTACGGTTGATCACCTCTCGAACGCGTGAATCCAGACTAACCTGGAGGAAATCATCAGAAAAATCAGATGTAAGCACTGTATGGGAAGTAGCTGAAGATGGAATTAGATATTGATTAGAAATATGTCATTTTAAAACTATAGTTGGATAGTTTCTCATGTTAAGAGGACCTTTTATGCTGCCTTCATGTGCTATGGGAATTATGGTAAATACTAGTTACAAACTTGAAAATCGCACATGAACGTCCTGGGGAACTGAAAAAATTTTTGATAGGAGTTGGACAGATGAAAATAACCTTTGACCTTTCACCAGGGCGGAGAGCTAAGAGGGATTAATCATGAATGAAAAACACTACTTTTATTAACGTTCTGCTGCTGCTAGCTGATGATTTTGCACATTAAATAGACACAATTTGCAAAAAAAAAACAATTTTACAAAAAAAAAGTGGAGTTTGCATGTTGTCCCTGTGTGTGTGGATTCTGTCCAGCCTCCAAACACATGCATTAATAGATTAATAAGTTTAAGATAAATT
The DNA here is from genome assembly GCF_902148855.1 of Sphaeramia orbicularis. Classification (NCBI taxonomy): domain Eukaryota; kingdom Metazoa; phylum Chordata; class Actinopteri; order Kurtiformes; family Apogonidae; genus Sphaeramia; species Sphaeramia orbicularis. The sequence goes on along the minus strand of NC_043976.1, from coordinate 13,026,249 downwards.
GCTTATAGGTGTGAATGTGAGAGTGATTGATTGTTCATCTCTATATACAGTATGTCAATGAGCCTGTTTACACGACCATAAAAGTCCAGCATCTGGGAGTAATCGGATAACTGTAATAATCAGATCTAACTGCCAAATGCGAAAATCAAAAAACCCTGGTTTAGACACTCCAGTCCATTATCGGATTTCTTCTGGACTACAGACGAGTACATAGTGATGGTAGACTCAAATTTCTGCTCCCATTTGACTACGTACTTTCCGTTCTCTATGACTTTAATTGTGTTTACTCGTGCACAAATGTAAAAGAATGAAATAAATCCGATTAACCTGTAAGCATGTAGGAGGACATACAGGAGTATTGGGGAGAAATCCAGGTGTGTTAATCTGATTTCTCAATAATCAGATTACTGCTGTTATCTGATAAAACACATCAGATTATCCTGTTTACATGATCACTTGAGTAATCTGATAACTCCAAAAATCGGATAATGATCGGGGTATTGGTGTACATGTAAACAGGCTCAGTGTGTATATGTCCCTCTCGAGGATAAAATTCAGAAAATGAATGAATGAAAAAAACAAAAGGCTGTAGTAGATGAATTAACAGGTCTGAAACTGTTATACCCAAGGAACAGGCCACGATAAATTGTGTTGGCAATTTTTCATTTTGCTACAACAACAAAAGCACTTGAACACAATGCATTAGTAATTTTGAATTCGCAGGTGGAAAGGATCTTCTTCCCGATTGCACGTGAAGGCAGCATTAGTCCAATTATCCAGATCAATACCAGAATAATAACTGCTCTGTAAATATGAAAACAGCACCAGTGGATCATTAATTTCTCAGTGGGTTCGGTACCTCTTTTGGGGAAAGGATTGAGATGAAGTCCTCATATATTTGACGAACTTTTTCCTCCACCACAGTCTTGTTGGTCTCCTTTTTCAGCTCCTCACAAGCGAGCCAGAACATCATGTTCTCCTCACTGAACTCTGTCCGCAGAAACTGCCTGAAGCAGCCACGACCCGCTGCGCTTTTCATCACTTTCTCGAACGACATTGACCAGGAGCGTGCGTCTTCCAGAGTGGGCTTGAGGCTAAAATGGCCAAAAAGAAAAATCAGTTATAGGCTTTATTGAATACATTGTTTCTGTGTTCAGTTAGCCCAGGTATTATTGGCAGCTTTAACTGTTATTGTACCTTTCTTCACAATTATTGGTTCCCTCTGTCCTACGCTCAAAAGTTGACCTCTGAATTGTCTCGTCCTCACTCCTCACAGTCAGACTGGAAGTAAAAAAAAAACACAAAAAAGACAGTTGTTACTTTGATCAGGTTATTTAAAGAACATCCTCATACAAGTTTTTTTTTTACACCACCACACAAAACCTAGAACATTTAAAATAGCTCTAAAGCCCTTTAAAGTCAACCTTCTACACTAAAAATAACATCTGTTGTTGGTTAGAACCTAATTTCACATCTGTCACAACTACAGTTCAGGCAGGACAAATGATTTCCACAGTAATAGAGAATGACACGTCTGTATTTGGTGGTGGATGATGCAGACAGTCGAGTAAAAAACTAAATATATACACTGTAAAATAGAATTGTGCGAACATATTATTCTGTTAGAACAACTGGCTACTTGACTTGTTATAATACAAAAATACATGTTAAAAATGTCTCAAATTTTTACTTGAAAATTCTTGTCTAATTAGCTTAAATTCTGTCGACCTAACTTCAATGACAGTTTAGGAGAGTGGGCGGAGTTAAGCCCTGCATCATGACATTTTGGGGACGTAACATCCAAATGCAACATGGACAACTGGCAGGTGTGTTTTCTGATCGTGAACTTATCATCACTCTTCTGCACCTCATTTCGAAGCTAGGAATACATTTTTATAAACATACATTATGCATTTATTTTTTAAGAAAGCGCCTCAACTGTATGAACTTCTACTGTTTGAAAATATGGAAGCAAAAAAGATTTGGAGCTTTGTATTTTTTTAACTGAAATTGCTGCATCTGAACTGTTATAATAGTTATTATTATTATTATTATTATTATTATTATTACATTTTCCATTTTGTCTTGGTTTAGCTAGAGATAGAGATTTGGGAAGAAATGAAAAAATCACACAGAAATACAGGTAGAAGATTATGTTCCTTTCATGAAAGTGGACAACAGAATTAAGTGTAAATGCACACCACATTTTCAAATCAACACCTCCGTGAGTGGAAAGGAGCTGCATGAAGAAAATATTTCTTATATTTGTCTGCCCCCTAATTGAACAATTAAAAGAAAAAGAAATGATCAACCTTCACCTACACCTGATTTTCAACAGCCTACACCAGGGGTGGCCAACCCTGGTCCTGGAGAGCTACTATCCTGCATGTTTTAGATGTTTCCCTCTTCAAACACACCTGACGGTTGTTATCAGGCTTCTGCAGAGCTTGATGATAGCCTTATCATTTGAATCAGGTATGTTGGAAGAGGGAAACATCTAAAACACGCAGGATGGTAGCTATCCAGGACCAGGGTTGGACACCCCTGGCCTACACCAACAACACTTTGTTTTTTTTGGTTTAGTTGCTGTTACAATCAAACAAACACAAATTTACAAGCTCAAAACAATTGATCACTGACATCCAATTTAAGTTTCCAGTGCATATTGACAATTCTTTCTGCATTTGTACATGTTTTATCTGGCCCACATATCTGGAGCACAGTTGGTCCAGATATGGTGGTGCAGTGGTACGTACAGCTGCTCAGTAAGAAGAAGATCCCAAGTTTGAGTCAACCAAAGGAAAATTGAGCTAAATTGATTTTTTAAGTTCAAACAACTACCCCAAGAGTTCATCTTACTAACATATGTATCCAAAAACAAAGACAGGAACACACAAACAGGGATAGTTCAATGAGACATGATGTATGTTAGGAAAACGAGCTGTGTTTGTTCATTTGACGTAAACATTTAAGGCAGCCCTTCCACTCATTTCACTACATTCTACAGTATGTTCAGTTACCACAGGTATTATTGGCAGTTTTAACCATTATTGTGCCTTTCTTCACAACTATTGGTTCCCTCTGTCTACTCATATTTTTGAGTTGAAACAACACATTACATTTTACAGCGTATGAACAGTTACATGATATTTATAAGAATACTTCAGGAGGAGTTGATCTTTATATGCCTTTGACCTACTGTTCCCAAAATGTAATCAGATCTATGCTGGGTCGCTGGGAATCTATAAACCAGTGGTTCCCAACTTTTTTTGGCTCATGACCCCATTTTAACATCACAAATGTTTGGTGACCCCAGACATTCAAAACGGAGACATTATTTTTTTGCTAAAATTAATTTGTTTTTGATCATGTAATAGTTTGCTACACTATGTTGCAAATAAACACTGATTTTAGATGACATTTAGTCTATATAATGTATATTATTGTGGACGGAGGCAGAAAACTCAGGTGTAGATTACTGCACATAGTTTGCTACACTATGTTGCAAATAATTCTGTTTTCCTTGGTCAGGATATGTACAGTCAGTCCATCTTGGATTTACAAGGCTGACAATACTGAACAAACAAGAACTCAAACTATGAATTATGAAAGAGCTGCAGCATCTGAAACTGACCACAATGAACATTTGAAAGATAAACAGAACCACAGTGCTTCAGTTTCAGCTTCAGAGTTTGTCATTTCTTTTATGGATTGGGATTGTCTCTCTCAACTCACCATATATTTTATTAGTAAGTTTTATTTTTATCAATTACTAGAAATTTCAGGCGACCCCATTTGAATTCCAGGCGACCCCAAGTGTGGTCCTAACCCCAAGGTTGAAAAACACTACTATAAACCCAATTTGGTATGAATTTAACCAATAGTTTTGCTGCTAGAGTGTTAAAGAAACAATCAAACTGAACCGAAAACAATACCCCTCGCCTACCCTACTGGCGGGCAGAGTAATAATACTCATAAGTCTATGTATTCCTGTAGATATGTATTTTACCCCAGCGATAGGGTGGAAAAATTTGAAAATGACCCTTAAAAGTGCTTGAATTTGACCTTAAAAACATGTACAAACCCTGCATTTAGTTTAGGTCAGGGGTCTCAAACTCATTTTCTTTCATGGGCCACATTCAGCCCGATTGGATCTCCAGTGGGCCAGACCTGTAAAATAATAACCTATAAATAATGACGACTCCAAATTGTTGTCTTTGTTTTAGTGCAAAAAAAACCTAATTAAATGATGAAAATACTTACTTTTATAAACTATCCAAACAAAAAAGATGTGAATAACCTGAAAAAACTGAAATTTCCTAAGAAAAATAAGTGCAATATTAATAATATTATGCCTCAACTTATCATTTCTACATGTGCATCATGGATCGCATCTACAAAGACACTAAACACTTAGTAACAGGCAGAAAATTGTTAAAATTGTGCTTAATTTTCTGTAGACATTTCAGGTTGTTCATATTTGTTCATAATATTCACATTTTATTGTTACAGGATAGTTTGTAAATGTAAGTATTTTCATAATTTAATGTTATTTTTTGCACTAAAACAAAGACAAAAATTTGAAGTTGTGATTATTTATAGGCATAATGTGATCTTTTTTTTCACATTAAACTGAGAAGAAAATATGGAGTCATTATTTTTTGTAAGATATTTTACTGGAGATCATATTGGTCTGTATGTGGAACCTGAACTAAAATGAATCTGTGGAATTTTTGCACTTTGCAAATTCATCCCATAGGCCAGATTGGAACCGTTGGCGGGCCGCATTTGGCCCCTGGGCTGCATGTTTGAGACCCCTGGTTTATGTAGAGAAAAAATGAAAACAGAATCCACACATGCGTGTACTGATTAGCAGAGCACAACACATCTACCTACACTCACGACAGTCCAACGGGAGCGGAGAACGTTTGTGTAAATAGCAAAGTGTGTCAACTGTTCACATGGTCCCGTGGGGATCACCAACACGTAATTAAAATGTTCCCAACACCTGATGTAGCAGCTGGTTGTAACCTAATTGGTTCAGGTGAGAGTCCACTCTGCACCCTCCCATCAGGGAATGAGGCTGTTGTAGCTGTGCAACAATTAGATTCATATAGATGTGGAGACAAAATGTATTACTGGGCCCCAGCGGACTGACTTAACGTGGCCGTGTTCTGCACACAACAGGTCGGCTGTCCTCAGAGGAAGTAAACGCTTGATAATTCCAAAACAGATTAACACCCCCGAGGCTTCTGTCCAATGAGACCCAGCGTGGATCCGACGACCACGGTGGATCTGTTTTTCTGGGTGCTGCGTTAGAAACAGTGGGAACGTGGAGGCAGAGGTCCAGTCCACGTTAGTAATATGTTAAAAAGGCACTGAATATGACTTTAATCTGTCACTGCAGAGCAATGGAAACGCATAAAGGACTAATTAAGAATTTTACTCATGAAGTAAGTTTTATTTATAAGTCCATTCCTTCCTGTTTTCCATCCCTGCTACACTTCATTCTACTGCAGGGTGTCAAACATGTGGCCCATGGACCAAAACTGGCCCACCAAAGGTTCCAGGGGATAAATTTCCAATTGCAAAAATTACACTGAAAATATTAACAGTAAAGGATGTGGGACTGGTTTTAGTTCAGGTTCCACATACAGACCAATGTGATCTCAAGTAAAATAACATAACCTGTAAATATGTGACAAAAATAACATTACACTATGAAAATACTGATATTTACAAACTTTTCTTTGACAGTAAAATGTGAAAAACCTGAACAAATACGAACAATCTGAAATGAAAAGAAAATCAAGTGCAATTTGAACATTTTTCTGCCTGTTACCAAATGTTTGTGTAACATTGTTTAATGTTCATGTATAAATAAGTTGAGGCATAATACTGTTAAAATTGCACTTGCTTTTCTAATGAAGTATAATTTCTTCAGGTTATTCACATCTTTTTTGTGAAAGGATAGTTTGCGAATGTAAATATTTTCATAATTTAATGTTTTTTATTGCACTAAAACAAAGAGAATAATTTGTCATTATTTATGGGTTATTATGTTATTATTTTACTGGTCCAGCCCACTGGAGAATCTAATTGGACTGAATGTGGAACCTGAATTAAAATGCGTTTGACACCTCTACATTTTTACATGCCGTTATTAGAATAGAATAGAATAGAATAGAATAGCCTTTATTGTCATTGTGCAAAAAGCAAACAATGACATTGGTATTCCTGTAGAAACTGTAAAATCCACAGTAATGCCAAACATTTGGAATGTTTTACATCCACAAAGTGGCTGTGTTTATATGATGATAAGAATCGAGAATATAAATAATCATTATTAGATTATTTTCAGATGTAGTTCAGACCTGAGGCTGATATCACAGGTCTGCAGGACTCTGAAGTACCTCACAGTAAGACATTTAAACACCTTACAACTGCATCTAAATGTAACAGTAACACATAAATATGTCAAAAATGCATCTGCACATGGAAGCCCTCTTAAAAAAGTTCTGTCTCAAAGGTTACAATAAACAGAAAAGCTTGTTCTGAATGTCAATGTTGTGTGTAGAATGCATTCTGCTATGCATCAGTTATTAAAAAGTCCTTTCACATCAATCAGTAACTGCAGCTCCATATTTGCAGATGCGCTAAATCAACCTGTGCAACAGATTAGATTTCTTACAACAAACATCAAAATTAATGGATTTTTTACACTGTTCTGTCAAACTTGTGATGGACTCTGATGCAGCCTTTTAATCTGGGAAAATGCAGGATGAAATATTAAATATTAACGAATAAAGACCCAAACATCCACCGCCGACCTAAACCATCTACAGATTTAAACTAGTTAAATACCTGTTGATCCACTAAATCAATAATGGGTGTAAAATGCAGTTTGTCATCTTTTCATGGTCATCAGATATGAGCCATTTGGACGTTCAGAGGCTTCGTGATGAACGTGGAAACACCGTCATCTTCTACAACATTGATTCACCAGTAAAACCCATAAAGTTTGATCAAGGACACACTTGTTTTATGTTGAGTTAATGATAGATTTGCTGATAAAGTAACTTTTCCTTCATTTTTCTCTGTTTTGATATAATAACCTTTGAATTTACTCAAGAACATCTATGATCTGTATGATCTTATATTTTCCTGAAAATATAAGTAATTACGTACCCAAAAATATAAGTTTGGTGTAGATATTTTTTTTAATTATTATTTTTTTTATTATTATTTTTTGATTTTTTTGACCAGATGTTAACCTTCCCTTGACTTCACCCTATAGCAGGGCTGTCAAACTCATTTTGGTTCAGGGGTCATATTTAGCCCAATTTTATCTCAAGCGGGCCAGACCAGTAAAATAATGACTTAATAAACCTATAAATAATGACAAATCTAAGTTTTTCTTTTTGTTTTAGTACAAAAAACCCCAATTAAATTATGAAAATATTTACATTTTACAAAAAAGATGTGAATAACCTGAAAAAACAGAAATTTCATTTGAAAAATTTGTGCAATTTTAACAATATTATGCCTCGACTTATTATTTATACATGTACATTACACACAATGTTCCATAAACATTTGGTAACAGGCAGAATATTGCTAAAATTTTGGAGTTTGGAACTAAAATTTGAACAATTTCTACAATATTCCATTTCTTATTATTATTCACACAACTACAAATCACAGTGGATCCATAAATGCACAAAACATTTTGTAACAGGCAGAATGTTGTTAAAATTGCACATTGTGGGTTGTTCATCTTTGTTTTTATTTATATATTTATTTGCATTTTATTGTGAAAGAATAGTTTTGTAAATGTAAATATTTTCACAGTGTAATGTTATTTTTTTCACTTACATTTTTTCCCACATAATTTTTCACAAAGAACATGTGTAGTTGTCATTATTTATGGGTTATTGTGTTGTTATTTTTACTGTAGATCACATTGGTCTGTATGTGGAACCTGAACCAAAATGATTTGGACAACCTGGACTGTTCAGGTTCATTTTTGCACTTTCATCCTGCGGGCCGGAATGGAACCTTTGACATCTGTGCCCTGTAGTGTTTCCTGCATCTGAGGCTTTGACAGAAATAAGCATCATTTCGACACGTTGGACCACACATCTCCCATCCCTGCCATGTGTGTATGTGTATGTGTGTGTATGTGTATGTGTGTGTGGGAGGCAGTGGAGTGTTATTACCAGGAGCAGCTACAGCAGCAGCACCAGCAGAAGCAGCAGGCGTTTGAGGCGTTGGTGGGGGTGTTTCCCATTCTGTGGCGGGCTTGGAGGACACTGGCAGCTGCTTCCTGATGAACCTGCATCTGTCTCTTACGCATCTCCTCCCGCTCTGAGCCCATGGACTGAGGGAGGAAAACGGAATACCAGGAGTGAGAGCACGGGAAGGGAAGGTTTACTGGAAGATTATTACTGCATTAAGCAGCACACACACACACACACACACACACACACACATACATCACAGTCTAAGAAATCACAACATTAGACCAGACTTAACCCTTTCATGCATGATGTCCACATTTGTGTACACAGTTTAACTCACTGTCCAAAAGGTTTTAAAGGTACTATAGTCCAAACCACATGGGTTCAGTCTGTACAGACCCTCAGACAGACAATGAACTAAAGCAGGACTGTCTAACTCATTTTAGTTCAGGGGCCACATTCACCCCAATATGATCTCAAGTGGGCCGGACCAGTAAAATAATAACAGTGAAAAAAGTAAAATTAAATTATGATAATGTTTACATCTACAAAAATCTGAATGACATGAACAACTGGAAACATTTTAAGAAAGACAAGTGCAATTTTAACAATATTATGCCTCAGATGATCAGTTTATCCTTTACACATGTGCATTACAACTTACATTACAATTGTAAAAAATGCACAAAACATTTAATAACAGGCTGAATATTGGTAAAATTGCATTTACTTATCTCAAGACATTTCAGGTTTTTCACATTTTTGTAAAATAACAGTTTTTAATAGAAACATTTTCATGTAATTTTACTTTTTTACACTAAAACAAAGATAAAATTTTCATTATTTATAGTTTTAATACGATAGTATTTTTCTGGTCTGACCCACTTGAGATCTAATTGGTCTGTATGTGGAATGTGAATTAAAATGATTTTGACATCCTCGATTGTTAATATCTTCAGTGTAATTTTTGTATTTCACAAATCCATCCTATGGGCCAGATTGGATCCTTTAGTGGGCCAGATTTGGCCCCCGGACCGCATGTTTGACCCCTGTCAACTAAAGGATCATCTGAGTTTAGAATGCGGACTGATCTGGGATCTGCTAAAGTGAACCTCCTCAGACCCATACATGGGTTTACTGTCCACGTTTGGACGAGAGGTTCACAACTTTAGACAAAAAAAAATAAAATAAATAATAATAATAATAAAACTGTTCACCGCAAAGGACATTCAACAGATTTTTTTTAAAAAGGCATCTGAAAAAACTGTTACATCATGATGTTTCTAATAGAGGCAATTATTTAATTAAAAAATGACAAATCTTGTACTTTCCTGGGTCTCAGGAGGTTAAATATCTTTTTAATAAAACCACATTAACCCTTTCATGCATGAATTATGAGAACATTAATCAAGATTTTTTTCTTTATTCCTCTTTGGGCATTAAAAAAACAATGCGATTTAATTTATTTATTTATTTTTTTTATGAAGCTATTTTTCATGGAGTTGCAAATATGTCCACCAAGATGGACACCATGTGTTTAATTTTTGAAGCAAAGAAACATGTATTTACTGACAGACTGTGTGAAAACTATGAAGTACAAACATTAAATGCTGCTAATTTGATGTTTTCTCACATTTTAACATGCACTACGAACAAAAAGTTATGGATATTTTTAATTTTTGGGCAATTTTTTTTTTCAGTTGGGATTCTTGCACAACGCTTTTTACTGTTTTGTGTGTGAATTGAATTGCAACACATTTTTTTAATGACGAGACATAGTTTTATTAAAAATGACAAAAAAATAAAAAGACAAAAAAAAAAAAAGAGAAATATCCTTAACTTTTTGTTTGTAGTGTACTCTAATAGTAGTCATTACTCACTTCATGGACATAATATGCCCAAAAAAAACTTTTGTTGTTAATTACAGTCTAATAACAATAACAAGGAATTGATTTACACTCGAACATGTTAGATCAGGTTTATCAAGAACAGCAAAGTTACAATAATGTTTTCAATTGCAGTGTATTGTGTATTGCGTTGGCTGATATAAAACTAAAACAACAAAATTCATGAATATATAAGAGAACAGCTGTAGAATAACTGTCCACTGTAGTGACCACTGTGCATGAAAGGGTTAAAAAAAAAAAAAAAATCAAAATGCAGTTCAACTTTAGCCTAATTTTGAGACATAAAATCAATCTAAAATATATCTAGAAACCAAATAACCTCTGGTCTCTTGTATATTTATGGATTTTGTTGTTTTATTTGCATGTCAACCAACACAGTGAATACTTATGCACCATCCCATAATACACTGCAATTCATACCATTACTGTAACATTCCTGTTCTTGATAAAACCTGATCTGCAGCAACATATTTGAGTGTAAATCAGTTGCTAATTGTTATTAGACTGTAGTTAACAGTTTGTTTGTTTGTTTGTTTTTATGTTGTTGTGTTTTGTTGTTTTTTGCATATTATTTGAGTGAGTAATAACTACTATTATAGTATGTTAAAATGTGAGAAAATATCAGATTAGTATAATTAAAAAAACATTTATTTCATAGTTTTCACACAGTATGTCAATAAATACAGTTAAGGATATTTCTCTTTTTTTTTGTCTTTTTATTTTTTTTTTGTCATTTTTGCCATTTGTAAATAAAACTGTCTGGTCATTAAAAAAATGTGCTTCAATTCAATTCACACACAAAACAAATAAAAAGCGCTGTGCAAGAATCCCAGCTGAAAAAAAAAAAAAGCCCAAAAATTAAAAATATCCATAACTTTTTGTTCATAGTGAATGTTAAAATGTGAGAAAACATCAAATTAGCAGCTTTTAATGTTTGTATTTCATAGTTTTCACACAGTATGGCAGTAAATACATGTTTCTTTGCTTCAAAAATTAAACATATGGTGTCCAGCTGAGAGGACATTTTTGTAACTCCATGAAAAATTGCTTCATTAAAAAAAAAAAAAAAAAAAAATCAATCACATTGTTTTTTTTTAATGCCCAAAGAGGAATAAAAACACTCAGAAAAAAAAAATTAAAAAAAAAAAATCTTGATTAAGGTTCTTATAATTCATGCATGAAAGGGTTAATAAGGCCCCAGTTATTTTCCTTATGAGAAAATACAAACTTGATTTATGAAGCAGAACAACCTTGGATACTTGAGAATGACAGTGATTGTGTTGTGCCTAATTTAGTACCACACACACACACACACACACACACACACACACACACACACACACACACACTGGAATGCACGACTACTTCACGGTCATGACGCGTGGCCTCAACTTGTGCGCGCGCTGCAACCTGAAAAATCGACATATTTGAGGCCAAACAGAAAAAGCATCATGCATTCAAACTTCATATTTATCTGTGCAAAAACCTCCACGAGCCAGTGCCAAACATCCCAGTGCTTTAGTGCATAATGCTGAGGGTAATAAAACCAAACAGTGATGATGAGCATCACCCCCCCCCCCCCCCTCCTCCTCCTCCTCCTCTGGTTGTGCGTCTGTGAGGGATGAGCGGTAATGATAGCGACAAGGCGTTACTCCTGAACCGCAGAGATCGCATCCATCAGTCGCATCCACCAGAGGATGCACAGATGGAATGGTCGATTCAAGAAAAAAGCAAATCAGTCCCAAAGCAAACGGAAACGTAGCTATTTATACAGAAATAATGCAATTATCTGATCAGAGGAGGTGATAATATACTGTGTGGTCCAGGTTTGTCTCTAAAAGCAATACATGTTAAACATTAGGTTACAGTAGGATCCATTCTAATATGGTTTTAATGCATATTATAACATGCACCGGATTGTCCATGGTAAATATTGGAATATCCAGTAAAGATGCTCCAACCTCATAGGATGCTGAAATTTATCCGCCTTGAAAAAAAAAAAAAAAAAAAACAGAAAAGATGCACGAACTGGGATGTTTGTAAGCTTTCCCAGCGGCCTACACTATCCAAAACAGATCAAATATAAACGCGTACTCACTGTGTCACCATGAATGCCAGAATACAGGTGATTTTTGGCTCGATCACATCCGTCTGCCTCGACTTGACACAAACCAGTTGGGGTCCTCTTTGCGCATGCGTCCCCTGCAAGTGTGAAAAGATTTTTCTGCGCCCATGAATTAGCGGCCAGAACACAATGCTGTCTGTTACAGAAATGGCTTCTCCAGGACAGACGGAGGCTGGCAGGAAACTGACTGCAGCTCAGTCCAACACGGACCAGGATTTCATTTGATTATTGATCCGGATCACTGGTTTTGGAGATGTGCGGCTGCTGCTGATTATGTAATGACATTAAACTTTCTGTTCTGTGGAGTAAATTATAAATAAACCATCTATATTTATTTCTAGTGGTATTTTTGTTCAACCCCAGTAGGGAAGATACAATCTGAATGCACATGTATTATTATTATTATTATCATTATTATTATTATTATTATTATTATTATTATTATTATTATTATTATGGAGGTTTGGAGAAGTTCTGAACACCAAGTCTGTTAATAAGTCACTCCAACATCTGGAAACTCAGTCCTCACATCTGCATCCTCACCTCTGCCCATCAGGTCCAGTTCATTCCACCTCCATCAGATGGCGCTACAGATCCATTTACCCAAGTGCGGGTTTTCTCAGAATGGTGTGAAATAAAGCGGAGAGAGCAAGTTAAGTGGAATAAAACTGGATTAAGCAAACACAGGCTCTTCAAACCGGAATATAAAGCAAACTACACAGCTTCTGTCTGACATGGAAAACCAGATGAGACCAGGTCTCTGGTCCTGATTCAGTACAACTGGAAGTACCACTGATTAACCCTTTCAAGCATGAATTATGAGAACCTTAATCAAGATTTTTTTTTTTCCCTGAACGTTTTTATTCCTCTTTAGGCATTAAAAAAAAAAAAAAAAAAAAAAAATGCGATTGATTTTTTTATGAACCTCTTTTTCATGAAGTTACAAAAATGTCCACTCAGCTGGACACCATGCATTTAATTTTAGAAGCACAGAAACATCTACTTACTGATATACTGTGTGAAAACATAAAAACATTTTTAATGCTGTTAATGTGATATTTCCTCACATTTAACATTTTATTTAACATACCTTGTTGAGCTGCATTATGTAATAAATTCCCATTATGTAATAAAAGTTCAAAATGTAATGAGAATGTCACATCATCTTGTAAAAAAGCCGCATTATGTAATAAGCTGAAGCATTTTGTAATAAACTACATCAAAACATTATATAGTAAATTTTTTCACATTATGTAGCAAGTTATTACAATTTGAGAAATTTATTACAAAATGCACTTGACACATTTTCATTAAAAAAAACAAAAAAACAAAAACATAGTTCATTATGTAATAACAATCTAAATTAATATAATTTCAGAGAAATTTAGAAGAAATTAGTCACAGGAGCTACAGGTAATGTAATCAGAACTTTAACCACACAGTTTAAAGATAAATTTAGCACATTACATTTTCCTGAAAATAAAAATGTGTCAAGTGCATTTTGTAATAAATTTCTCAAATTGTAATAACTTACTACATAATGTGAAAAAATTTACTACATAATGCATTGAGGTAATTTATTACAAAATGTGTCAGTTTATTACATAATGCAGCTTTATTATAAGATGACGTGACATTCTTATTACATGTTGAACTTTTATTACATAATGGGAATTTATTATATAATGCAGCTCAACATACCTGCATGGACATAATATGCAAAAAAAAAAAAAAAAAATCATTTTTGTTTCTAAAGCAAAACAAAACTGGTAATTACAGTCTAATAACAATTAGTAATTTTTTAAAACTCAAACATGTTACTGCAGATCAGGTTTATCAACAGCAAAGTTACAGTCATGGTATGAATGTCAGTGTATGGGATGATGCATAAGTGTCTGCTGTGTTGGCTGATATGAAACTAAAACAACAAAATCCATGAATATACAAGAGAACACCTTTAAACAGCTGTCCACTGTGGTGACCATTATGCATGAAAGGGTTAAAATGTATTTGTCTAATTATCAAATCATGGATGTTTGATTTTCAGTTGGAAGCTGGAATGTGAGATGCAGTCACAGATATTTTCACATGCTCTGCCATCAGTTTAAATGGGAGAATAAGCCTTGAGCATTATCTGTGACACACAAAAATCACATAAAACTTAACCCAAAAAGACCCAGTGTTACTTTTGCGTCAGTTCCCAAATGAATTTTCTCTATTTTTAACCTTCATTATCACCATTTATTGTTATATTATCCTCTGTATTCTGTGTTTTTTCAGTGAAAATCTGGTATTTTTTTTTATATTTAATTCACTGATCATGTAGATGTTCATTAAAGTTCAGATTAAAGTTGGGGGTTGTATCAAAAACAGAGAAAACTGAAGAAAATGTAACTTTTTCAGCAAATCTATTATTAACTGAACATAAACCAAGCATCTCCATCCACTGTCTTTGATCAAACTCTGGGTTTTACTGGTGAATCAATGTTGTAGAAGATGACGGTGTTTTTATGTTCACTATGGAGCCTCTGAACGTCCAAATGGGTCATATCTGACGACCATGAAAAGATGATAAACTGCATTTTACAACAATTATTTACATGTATTGATAGGATTTGCGGATCCACATTTTACATCAGGAAATGTTTTTGGTCGATGGTGGAGGTTTGGGTCTTTATGGGTAAATATCTCCAGTCTCTGCATAATCTGATGAAAACCAGATATACTGTATGTGATACACGTACGCTTTACTTCATCTCCCTAACACAGAGAATAATCAGAAATAAAATAAATAAATAATAAATGAGTAAAAAAAAAATTAGTAATGAATAAATGAATAAATTTGTAAACAAATAAATACATTTGTAAATACATAGCAAGTGGTGCCAGGCACAACAAACCCCGCCCCTTGCACGTATTGTAGCTTAATTTGGCATTGACCCAACTGATGTCATCAAGTCTATGCGTGTGCTGATGTCAGCATATCAGTTGCCTCTATATATGTGCCAAGTTTGAAGTAAATTGAAACAAAATTCATGTTTTTACAGACATTTGAAATTTCAGCAATTATAAGTAAATGGTGGAAAAAAAAATTTAAAAAATGATTTAAAAATTTTGAACTTTGACCTTTTCTTCCCATAATGTAAGGACTCTATTCTGGATCACTGGCAATCTGTAAACCAAATCTGGTATGGATTCAACCAAGTTTTGCTGCCAGAGCGTTAACTAACAAACAAACAAACAAACAAACAAACAAACAAACCGAACCTAAAACAATATTCCTTGCCTCCCCTTCAGGGGGCGGGATAATAAATAAATAAAAATTGAAGAGACTCCCTTCTTCCGTAGTTGAGTGAACAGCTCGTCCTGTGGGCTGAGACTATCTACAGCTGAAGTTGCAAATGTGGCAGTGAAAATATGCTAAGCAGTGATTGCAGAGGGGGACGAATATCCATCCCCTTCCAATCTGTACGTGTGGCACCGCTATAAAATAAATTCAATACACAGGAGTCATTTTCTTTAAGCCTTATCGTCAATCGTATGTTGTAATCTTTGAGAGGAATTGCTTCTTCAAAGAACTTTGCCATCTTGTGAGATAACTGCTTATAGGCTGCTGTGATCTATCACTGGACCTGGAAACCCATGTATGAATCTGTTCATCTGTTCACATGGGTGTAAGTACCTATAAACTGTCGGCCAGTGTAGTCATACAACATGGACACGCATTCTGAATATCAGCAGTACCAAGAACATGCAGCATTACAAACATTTTCAGTAAATCAGCTGCCGATGTCATTTCCAACAGAGTGGAACATATGAGATGTGAAGTCACCTGCACGTTAGTAATTATATTTCTCATTTTCCCAGTCTGAGATCAATTCATTACAGGCCATTATTCCCATCTGTTCTACTTTTCTCTCATTTTTGTGCTGTACTTTCAGAAGGCACACACTGTGAACCTTTACTTTATCTCAAAGCCACAGAGGCTTCTGCTGTAATGACTCTTCTTTTTTATTTTATCTGTCTGATTAAATACCTTACACCCTCACGGCTCAGTTGGTCATGCTGAACCACTGCTGTTGAATGAGAGGAGGGTAGAGAGGGTCTGCAGACCTCACTGCACAACACAGGTTTCATCTCATAGTGTCCTTCTACCACTGACAGATTTGTTGTTTTTCTGCTTTTCTACACTCTTTAAATCAGACTTAATGGATGCAGGCCATTATATGTAGTACTGATATTCCACAGTCTAAACAGCAGGGGTTAGTTGTGTACCAGAACACACATAGGACCAAAACCACCAACACATCAACACTATGTATCCATAGACTCTATCACTCACTAAATAAAGTATAAAAGTCCTTCTTCACACACATCTGTATTATGTTTTTTTTCCTTCAAAATGAAACTCACAGCTGCTTATTTTGACAGTCCAAATATAACTGTCCTCTAATCTTGATGTGTTGTTGGAGCTGATACTTTACATTATAGCTCTGTTAGCTTAGCTCTGTTTTTAGGTCTAAACAGCCACAGTAAAACCACAAATCACCCTGTTTTCTGTACAGTTTGTGTTAATATCTGCACTAAAGATCTGTTTGGAATCAAGGTTATAATAGTTCTGGATTTTTCATTATAGGTTAGTTTTATTTAGTTTTGACTTTTTTTCCCCTCTAATTCAGTTCATTTTAATTCGTTTTTAGAGCAGGTTTTCTAGTTTTTATTTTAATTTTTTTTCTAAACGCTTAGTTTTAGTATTAATTTTAGTTTTGTTGTATCTTTTCTCTTCTTCTCCGTCGTATTCAAATAAATCCCAGACAGGACTCTGCTGCTTTCTCCTAACTTTAGTCTCCATGTTTCCAGGAAGAGTGGGAACCAGAAGACGACTGGAAACCACAAGTGACGAACCGTTAAATATAATATGGTGCCGGCAGATAAAATTGCTGAAGTGAAATAAATTTATTTCATATCAATCCGACACTGACAAAGATGAAAACGAAGGGAATTTGATCCATAATTTTTATATGTTTTAGTTAGTTTTGTAAGCACACAATACAGTTTCAGTTACTTATTGTTTTTTCTTTTAATTATAGTTTTTATTTATTTCAGTCAACGAAAATGTTTTTTCAATTCTAGTTTTCATCATTTTGTTAGTTTTCGATAATAACCTTGTTTGGAATCGACCAAAAAAGGTCAGAACTGTCACCGTTTAGTCTGAATGAGTATCAACAAATGCTGAACTTAAACCCCTTTAAACAGAGGTGGTGATTGTTGAGCGATGAAAAAATGACCAGATCTCTCAACGATGTTTCAATGAGTGCCCAGTGATCATCAAAGTCTCTCAATGATCTTCCAGTGATCTCCACAGTCTCCTCAAAGTTTTGACTCGGTCCAAAACAATCTCTCAACAAACGCTCAAGGAACGCTCAAAAATCTCATCGATCTCCTAATGATCTCTCAGCAATCTTTCAATGAACACCAAATTTTTCCACCCCAAAGGTAGAGATGGTTGAGAGATCAATGAGGGAATGGGTACGACTATCTCGATGACCCCCCTGTCTGATCCGACTGACCAGACAGTTTAAAGTAGGAGGCCAAAGCCACAATGAGTGCACAAGGATCTCCCAAATATTTACAGGGGTTGGACAAAATAATGGAAACACCTTAAAAAATCAACAAAATATAATTTAATATGGTGTAGGTCCGCCTTTTGCGGCAATTACAGCCTCAATTCTCCGAGGTATTGATTCATACAACTTGTGAATTGTTTCCAAAGGAATTTTAAGCCATTCTTCAGTTAGAATACCCTCCAACTCTTTTAGAGACGATGGCGGTGGAAATCGACGTCTTACTTGAATCTCTAAAACTGACCATAAATGCTCAATAATGTTGAGGTCTGGGGACTGTGCCGGCCATACGAGATGCTCAACTTCATTAGAATGTTCCTCATGCCATTCTTTAACAATTCTAGCTGTATGGATTGGGGCATTATCATCTTGAGGTGAAGGTGTTTCCATTATTTTGTCCAACCCCTGTACGCAGAAAGGGGTTTTTCGAGGCTTAGGAGATCTGGCCAGTTTTTGATTGTCCACTGGTCACCCAATGATCTCTGTGCTATGTAAAGGGGCCCTTAGCAAAGATAATAACGTCCCATAATAATGTTATACCTTCATAAGTTTCATAATCAAAGTCATCCGTATAGAAGAAACGCTGCTATTTCAGCATCAAACTCCATTCTTTTCATTTAGAGCTGAGTCCAGTGGAGAAAACAAGTGATTCTAACTTTGATCACTTTGTCACTTTCACTGACTCTAAAAGTTGTTTCTTATTTTACCAGTTTTAGTATATCTTGTGTTTGTATTTACAATTTTCTACAGCACTTTGGGCACTTTGCATTGTTTTAATGTGCTATATAAATTAACTTGACCTTGACCTTTCTTAGTGGGTCTTCTCCACTAAGATAATTTTAACTATAAAGATAATTTTAGATCATTTTTGAATATTTGGAAGTTGAAATACTACATGTGGCCCTGTAGGAGACAGATGTAGGCTCGGTGATGTAGCAGCTACGTAGTGACGCATTTTAATTGGATCACGTGTGTTGAGCCGCATTATGTAATAAATTCCCATTATGTAATAAAAGTTCAAAATGTAATAAGTATGCCACGCCATCTTGTAATAAAGCCGCATTATGTAATAAACTGATGCATTTTGTAATAAACTACCTCAATGCATTATGTAGTAAATTTTTTCATATTATGTAGTAAGTTATTACAATTTGAGAAATTTATTACAAAATGCACTTGACACATTTTTATTTTCTGGAAAATGTAATAACATGGTTCATTACGTAATAACAACACTCGAGCAGATTTTTTTCCCCTCTTTAATTGAAGTAGCCCTGCAGATTAGTAGTTGTAGTAGTGCTAATGATAGCCTACCTATTACCAGTACATTTGCAACTAGAAGCACTCGGAGAGCGCAGACCTCCGCCAAGGCTGATCAGTGGGCCCCCCCGTGGGCCCCCCCACCCCCGATCACCACCAAAATTTAATCATTTCTTCCTTATTCCATTTCCAACAAACCCTGAAAATTTCATCCAAATCTGTCCATAACTTTTTGAGTTATGTTGCACACTAACGGACAGACAAACAAACAGACAGACAAACAAACAAACAAACCCTGGCAAAAACATAACCTCCTTGGCGGAGGTAATTAGTCCACACACTCCAACATGCACACACGAAGTAGAAAATGCTGATGTTGAACAATAAATGGCTTTATTTCTAAACAGAACCTTTTTAAGGCAAATTAAAATATTTTGATCAATATAAGGTGTCTATGCCAGTTGAAAAAAAAAAAAAAAAACTCAGGAAAGTGTCTTTAACAATGTCAACAACATTTCTGGATATAAAAAAGAGCAAAACTGTCACACACCTTTGGTGGCTAACTTGTAACTAAAATGTGTTTTGCCGATAAACACACACTAATCAGTACCAAACACGTGTCTAAATGACTAAATGTGTCAAGTGCATTTTGTAATAAATTTCTCAAATTGTACTAACTTACTACATAATGTGAAAAAATTTACTACATAATGTGTTGACGTAGTTTATTACAAAATGCGTCAGTTTATTACATAATGCAGCTTTATTACAAGATGATGTGACATTCTTATTACATTTTGAACTTTTATCACATAATGGGAATTCATTACATAATGCAGCTCAACACACGTGGTGTTGGTGACGGTAGCAATTTGTGATATATATCACTGGTTCACTTTAGGTGGGGGTTAGGTAGTGAGTGGGTGATGGGGGGAAGCTCACTTTTTGCTGACCGCTTTGTTTTGTCCTTTTATGTATATTTTCTTGTCATGGATTAATTTAATGCCAATGAACTAAATTGCAAGATGTTTTAATGTTTGGATGCCTGAAGATTTTTGTGTGATACAAAATAAAGGAATCTTGTTTAAACCCTGGATTGTTCTTTGGACTGAGGCACGTCGGGCAATTTTCCCCAGTTCAGCCGCTCAGCGACATGAACTTTGTTAGATAGTCGCCAAAAGGCCCCTTGAAACATGTGATAATGAGGAAAACTCCTATTTATGGTGTGAAATATTCTCTCCATAAAATAATGGACAAACTGTATGTTACAAATGACTTTTTTCAATTCAGCATCTTCAAATAAAACTGATTAAACCTGGTTTGATTGGACCTGTTCTTAGACAGATACTACTACTACTTCATTATAGCCATATGATAATGAAAGACTCTTCTTTGATGCACATATTGGAACAATTTGGACTGTCTCAGGATTGCTGTTAATTTCCAATTTAATTCCGAACAAAGCTTTTGTACAGGAGGAAATTGGTTTGCCTCTACTATACCGATGGTCATTTTCCTGCGGCAGAGAAACAGAAGGAACAACTGTATGGAGACCTCCGACTGCAGACATCTGTCATTTGGATAAAATGTTGACTCACAGCTTCAGAAGCACCATAATTCATTTTCCTCTGGGCATTTGATGGATGGCTTAAGTTTTATCTACAGACGTTGTTTTCAGAGAGATGCTTATTTGGGGTTTGTTGTAGAAAGCAGTAAGTTGTGACAAGCGCAGCACATTGCAGAGTAGAACATTACCCTTATGATTTAATGCAGGCAGGTGAAATCATGGTGATGGATTTTACTGGTCTAGGATGAGTAGTAAAGCATTAAATTTTTTATGTTTTTCTCAGGATTTGAATTAACAATGTATGCTTCCGTTCTCATCTGGCTCTTACTGCGCGCCTGGTGAATAATTCTGTCTAAACCAACCAGATCACAGTATGGAAGGTATAGTACGGTGTTTCTGTATGTATAATGTATGGACAGTAGGAGTCTGTGGTGCAGGAAAGAGCTGGTCTCATCACTTAGCTTGTTTTGAATCAAATTCTCAAAACTACTACAAAATATCTAATAATATAGGTAATTTTTCTTTCACTTCCAATCCAGTCCAATCCATCTTTATTTGTAAAGGACTTTAAAACAACCACAGTGGACCAAAGTGCTGTACAGAAAAATAAATACAACCAAAATAACAGAGTAAAATACAAGAATAGATTAAAAGTAAATAAATAAATAAATAAAAATACAGAAGAATAGATAAAACCTGAATAAGAGAATAAAATACAAGAATAGATTAAAAACATAATAATAATAATAATAATAATAATAATAATAATAATAATAATAATAATAATAATAATAATAATAATAATAATAACACGTTTTATTTGTATAGCACTTTTCATGTAACTCAAAGACACTTTACATACAGCAGATAAAAACAGAAACAGACATATTAAAAACAGGTTAAAAGCAGGTGCAAAAGGCAGGTATACAGATATAAAACAGTTAAACATTAAACATTAAGATTAAACATAACACAACACAACACAACATTTGACCAAATTCCAAATCCATGGTAATATTTAAGCAAATTATTATGTGTATCTGCTACAACATCACATACTTATGTCATGGGACCAACATGTAGCCCATTCTGGCACATGTATGTTTACACTGTTACATTTGCACACACACACACACACACACACACACACACACACCTACACACACACATATATATGTATATATGTATTTATATATATATATATATATATATATATATATATATATATATATATATATATATATTATTTTTTTTATTTTACCTTGTTAGGAGTATATCTTTAATTTGCACATATTTCTGTTTCTCTTTGTATCTATAGTTGCTAGTTCACTGTTGCTGGCAGAGACCACCTGCAATTTTGTGGCACAACCTGTGTAATGACGGTAAAGTCTATTCTGTTCTATTCTATTCTATTCTATTGCTTCTCTGTGACATAGTCCGAGAGTTTATTTTTGGGAAAAAAAAAAAAAAAGAATTAATATAAATGGTAAAAAAAAAGGTATGTTTTTGATCCTGTTTGAATTATGCCATGATTTACATGAATTTCAGTTTAACAGATTTTGTTTTTTAAATTTTTAAGCCAAGAAATTCATACTTTATTTGTAAAACTGTTTTAGCTTTCATCCACCCAGTACTCCACAGTACCATTACTATTAAGCAGTCTTCTTAGCAATAAGTTTGACATGAAAAGAATCTTCTGAGGAAGTAACTCTGTTCAAAGAACAACTTTACTTAAAAAAGCAAAAAAAAAATAGAGTTACAAGTTTCGCTCTTGGCTCAACTAGGCTTATCAGTCAAAAAACTGTCTTGCTCCTTAGGCTGCTTAATCTGGTCTGAAAGCTAAGTGGCTGTGATGTCATCAGCAGTGTGATTAAAGGAGCAGTTCAACATTTTTAAAGGAACACTACTAAACCATTGTAAGGAATGTCAATATGGCTCTTACAACTGTTGACGTATGAGGCTGTGAAAATGCATAAATACAAAGATCACACAGCAGAAATTTGTGTCAGTGACATTAATGCAAGTGTCTCTCCACACTCTTTTCAGAGGGTAATTCTGCAGTTTAAACATGACCAGACTTATTTTCCACCTATTTTAATTCCACTATTCTGGTAGAACAAACTGAAATTTGCCAAGGTATCAGCTGTTTTGGTGTTTATGATGTGCGTGTTGTGAGAGATGCAGTCCACTGAGCCATTTCATACAAAACTAGACTACTGGATGTCATCTTCATCACAAACTTTTTTGATTTGTAAAATTATATTTCAATTAAACATCATTTGTGTAAATGGCATAGCAGAAGTGGAGGGCCAGTTGTCATAATCTATCCATCCTACTGACTTTGTCTTTTATTAGGTTTATTACCTCTGCCAAGGAGGTTATGTTTTGTCAGTGTTGGTTTTTCTGTTTGTCTGTCTGTCCGTGTGCAAGATTACTCAAAAAGTTATGGATGGATTTGGATGAAAATTTGAGGAAATGTTCATACTTGCACAAGGAACAAATGATTAAATTTTGGTGGTGATCGGGGGTGGGGGTGGGGGGGGGCACTGATATGCCTTGGCGGAGGTCTGCTCTCTACAAGGGCTTTTCTAGAAAAGACAGCACAGACCTCCGCCAAGGCATATCAGTGCCCCCCCCCCCCCCCCCCCCATCCCCGATCACCACCAAAATTTAATCATTTGTTCCTTTTGCCAGTATCAACATTTCCTCAAATTTTCATCCAAATCCGGGGCACTGATCTGCCTTGGCGGAGGTCTGCGCTCTCCGGGTGCTTCTAGTTTTAACCTTTATTTTGCAGAAATGATTACGTTTAGTTTAGTTTTTAGAATTTTAGTGTTTGCTTGAGTTTTTACAAGGAAAGTTTTTCATAGAAGCTGAAAAAGGTAGAAGAAAGAAAGAATGGATGAAATCAAATATGATCTACAAAACCATTCTTTATCCCACAGTGTAAACTAGAAAGCACTTGGAGAGCACAGACCTCTGCCAAGACAGATCAGTCGCCACCCCCCCCCCCCCCGATCACCACCAAAATTTAATCATTTGTTCCTTGTGCCAGTTTCAACATTTCCTGAAATTTTCAGCCAAATCCGTCCATAACTTTTTGAGTTATTTTGAACATGGACAGACAGACAAACAAACCAATGCTGGCAAAAACATAACCTCCTTGGTGGAGGTAACTATAGTAAATTCATTATTAGAGGATGGAGGCACCATGATGTTATCCCTCCAGCACTCAAAAACCCTATATAATGTACAACCTACACAAGATTTACTGACATTTAGCCTACTGTTGTGTGAATGATCAATCAAATGTATTTATGTGGGTGCACAACCCATGGTATGAATACATGTCAGTTTCTGAAAGTGTCTTCACCAGATGGAGGCACATGACCTTTAACTGGCCAATTTCACCTCCACTGGAATGTTTGTGCCTCTACCCACGAAAGGGTCATAGCATTACTGCATTGCTTTATGGGATATTCATGATGTCAAAACCTGCTATACTGTCATATTTACCTGAAAATAGTATCCAACTTACATGGTACTACTTTTATACTGAGGTTGTGGACAAACTAAAATGTCTCGTACTGTTTCAGTTTAGTAAATAACATATTAGTATGAGATTTTGGACGCTGATTGGGATTTTGGCTGTTACATGGTTAACTTTTTGGAGCATGACATGACCATATTTGGACAAAGGGACAGAACTGCAGGATGGTGAGGATCAGAGCCATGTCTAAGGTGTAATAAGTGAGCTAATGCTAAATGCTACCCTATTAACACTTTCAAACAGTAAAACATTCATTCATTCATTCAAAGCATTTCCAAAGTTCTAAACAGAAGCTCCATATGTCCATTTGACAGGTGATGATGAATAACTGTCATGGTGAACATGTTATTTATTTAGTCATGGAGCAATCATTTAAAGTTGGACCACCTGAGAACTGTAGGGATACTAAACAAAACAAATAACTCATAGAAAAAATGAATTTTACGGAGATGTTTGAGGTCAGTCTAATCTTTTTCCACTGGGACATTATCTATCTATCTATCTATCTATACACACACACACATATATATATATATATATATATATATATATATATATATATATATATATATATATATATATATGTATAAATTTGTTACCTGTCTTTTCTTTCCCTACATAACCGAAATTCCTAATTCCCTACATAACCATTCCATTCTTTAAAACTCTTGCCAAAACTCATAGTTATATTTAAAAAATAAAAAATGCATCCATAGTTTATCAAAATAGACACCTTAAAGAACATCTCAGCAAATTGTCATAGTTAGGAGACACTTGCAACCGCACTTTTAAAACGTTTAGAAAAAAAGGAAAATTTAGATGTTAATTTTTGTTCCCTACATAACCATGCAGTTTTTCAAATTTTTATGGCAAAAGATGGCACTATAGCTTTTGTTTCTTTTTATAAGCTTCAAGTACTACTTAATACCTTTAAAATGATGTATTATTCATGTCTCTAGTTTAAATACATTTTGAATTAGAGTATAAAATGTAGTCGGGCACTCCCTACATAACCGCGTGCACTCTAAAAAATGATTAATAGGCTCAACGTAAAAAAAATTGAGGTAACAATTTCCATTAATCTTTTTAAGTTATTTCAACTTGGCAAATTGCTTAAATGCCACAAGACTTCTCTAGTTAAGTAAACTCTATTACTTTAGTACAAACAACATGATTTGCTTTTTACTCTACGAGCTTAATTAAGTCGAACCAACTTAATTTTAATTGTGTAAAAACTACTCCATTTAGTTATATTGACTTATTGTTTTACTTTTATTCTACTCAAAAGTGTTCATACAAGTAGTTTCTTGAATTTCTTGAGTTGGTCTAACTTATATCTATACATCAGAAGAAATTCCAGTTATATGACTGACCCATTTTATTCTCTGCACAACTATCTTACTAAATGTGTCCACATGTTAATATCTCAATTGTACACTGTATTATGGTTCTAACGTTCTTGCCAATATTGATTTATATTTGTTAAGCAGTGAAGAGTTACATTAAGTAATATAACTGCAAGCAATAATAAACAGGAAAGGCACTGTGTGGCCTATGGCTCTGACTCATGGTGCAGTTCTATAAAAATAAAAAAAATAAAAAAAACACAAAAAGGCCAATAAATATTAGAATGCACACATTAACTCAAAATTAACACCAACATCACAACCCTGCTGAACCCCTGCACATAAAAGAACACGTTTTCAACAATATACCCAATACCCACAATGCAATGCAGCAAACACGCGACAATATATACTACAATTTTAAATTAGAAAGGAGAAAAATGTGTATTATTCAGTCCTTGAATAATTAAAACTACTGTTGCAGAAACAAAGCTAAATTCTATCAAGCCTTAAAGTTTGGTAAAGTTCTGTGCAAAATTATGTTTCTCCCTTTTTTTTCTGTGCTTCCCTCCTTTTCTTGTGGTAGGCATGGTCTGTCAGCAAAACATGTCCAGACTTGTCAGCTTTGTACTCAGCTTTTAGAGGAAGCTTACAAGATTTTTAAGCTGTACTAACTTAATATATTTCTTTGTTAAGTTAAAGGCAGAAATGTCTGTTCAAAATCAATATGTTATTAAGTTAAGAGTGTTTTCCTTGTTTTTCATTTAGACCAACTTAATAAAATAACTTATCATCTGATTTAAATGTGTACATGTAACAAACTTAATTTTTTTAAGCAAAGAAAGCTCTTGACTTTAAGCTTAACTTACTAACCCCATGAATCATTTTTTAGAGTGTGACTTGACCCCTCTGTTTTTTCTCCACCACATGGTCTTCCTCCCTGTCTTTTCTCACCTTTTGACTGTACTACATTGTGAGAAACGATGTTTTTATGTGGATGAAAACCTGTGATTACCTCTGCCAAGGAGGTTATGTTTTTGCCAGGGTTTGTTTGTCTGTCCGTTAGTGTGCAACATAACTCAAAAAGTTATGGACAGATTTTGATGAAATTTTCAGGGTTTGTTGGAAATGGGATAAGGAAGAAATGATCAACTTTTGGGGGTGATCGGGGGTGGGGGGGCCCACGGGGAGGCCCACTGATCAGCCTTGGCAGAGGTCTACGCTCTCCGAGTGCTTCTTGTTTGACAGATGGGAACATCAGGAGATTGCACAGTAATTCCCCTACAGCACTATATCTATATATCCACTTGTGTCTGAGGGGTGTTTCCTGTGTTTACATTTGTATTATTGCATTTTTGCCATGTAGTCCTGTAAATGGTCCTGTCTTTGTCAACATTCAAAAATTAAAGACGTGAATGTGAATCCTGTCCCTCTCCTATGTGGAATAATCTCTGACATTATACCGGGAAAATTGATATGTGCAGAAAAACAGCATCCTTGAGCGTTTCCAATCACTGTCATCAAACCTTAACCATAGTTTACATCAGAAATACAGTACAGAAACTAATGCTACATGTACTCGTTCTGTACACTGTCACACATAGACTTGTCATTCTGATGGAAATGACAGAAGAAAAGTATTTCAAGCTTCTGCAGGCAAATGTTTAGTATTAAGAGAAACACAGCAAAATGAATGAGGAAAACTGTATATAATGGTCCATGGTATGAATAAATGTATGAGGACAAGTAAAGTTTATGTTCTTGTTATTCTCAATCATTGTTTTCTCAAACAAGGAGCATCAACATACTACACTATGTCCACTTTTTGACAGGCTTCCTGCATGATTTTAAGAGTTATCCACAGGGATTTGTGTCTTGTCTGCCAAAACAGCATTGGTGAGATTAAAGGCTGACCACTGCTGTTGGTCATTAAATAGCAGCTCACAGTCAGTTGCAGCTCATTGAAGTGTTTAGATGTGGTTGAGTCTGTGCTTTTTGCAGTCCAGCTTTTCCACAGCAAACTAGAAAACTGTTTTTGAAAACTCAGTGAATACAGTGGCATTGTCGTGAGTTAATCCAGGATTTTTTGTACAGACAGTTGCCAGAAAGTGGGCGAAATCTGACAATATTTGACTTAACTAGAAAAAAATGAACCAAATAATGAAGATGTTTGAGTTTTGGAGTTTGGACTTTTTTTTTTAAAACATTTATTTTATTATTGGTTTATGATTTTCATCCAACATCAATCATCATCATCCTGCACCATTTTACAGTTCTAATGGGAAGAGGACCTGTAGCAAACCCACAAGACCTCCAACCTCTACGCACCATCACAAGTCAAAGTCTGTATTATAGGTGTGTCATGGTAGGTGCCAAAGAATGACAAGCCTTAATTTCCCAATGCACTGAGAAATTTTCTTTCAGCCAGTTTTTGGTCAAAGTGAGTAAAAAGTTTTCTATGGACAAATCAACATACAGTGAAGGACATTATCATGGACATAAGGCAACGAAGACAGTTAAAGGAGTGATATTTTGCCTTTTTAAATGGAATTCTACATTTTAAAACAGTTCCCTTTGGTCTACATAAACTGTAAATGCTCTGCTTGGGTCTGAATTCTTCATTAATTCAACTCCACAGGTCCATCTTCAACCCTATTTCTAAGCAATGACACCAGAAAGGTCGTTTTGAGCGCTGGCCCTTTAAATGCACATGAGCCACTTCATATCCCACCCCCTCCAGGTTGTTGATGGTGCGTTTTGTCAAGGTCAGTGACTTGTGTTCGTTAATACAACCAACAACTGAACATTTTAGGTAATCGGCTCTAAGTTTGGACATATTTTCAGTTTTTACTACAACCGCTGCTACTGACAAACAGTTATGTCGTACTCAGAGACATGTTCGTCGGAAGTCTTGACCTTATATGTGCAAATGTCATGACATAACTAGTTATAAAACCTAACAAATTAAGCAGGAATTGAAACGGGTTATAGAAATCCACTCGATTTTTGCTGGAATGAATATAAAGACAGCTGTGCAGCACCTGGAGGGTTCAAATTCAAACTTTTTAAACTGTTAGGGCCCAAATACACAAATAAATGTACCGAAGACTAATAAAAGTGGGTTTAACAAAATATGACCCCTTTAAGGAAAGTGTCCATATCTGAGACATCTTAGAATTCATTAATGGATTAGAAATGTAAAGAAACGATTAATACGTACACTGATCAGCCATAACATTCTGAGGACTGACAGGAGAAGTGGTAATAATACTGATTATTTCATTACAGTGGTACTTTTCACTGGGTTGGATATATTAGGCAGTAAATGAACATTTAGTCACTGAAGCCTAAGTGTTGGAAGCAGCAAAATGAGCAACATACAGACCTGAGTGACTTTGACCAGGTCCATATTGTAACAGTGATGACTGGGTCAGAGCATTGCCACAACTGCAGGTCTTGTTGGGTGTTCCTGGTCTGCAGTATTTAGTACTGACCACTAAGGAAGGACATCCAAACTCAGGAAGACTGATGATCTGTGGGAGGTGTTGGACAAGTAAATCAGATCCATGGAGGTCTCTACCATCCTCTCTACTTCCAGGACTTCAGGGATCTGCTGTTAACGTCTTGGTCCAGATACCACAGCACACCTGTAGAGATCTGGTGGAGTCTAGGCCTCGGATCAGAGCTGGTTTTGTGGAAAAAGGGGGAAACTACACAATATTAGACAGATTCAATTCAGTTTTATTTATAAAGCCCAATATCACAACAAAGTTGCCTCACAGGGTTTTCCAGAAATTGTTGAATTGATAAAAAAAAAAACACAATGAAAATAAACAGTCAAGTAATCAGTTAGTAAACAGTGTTGGGAATAACGGTGTTTAAAATGGCAACGTTACTAACGCCACTATTGTTTTCCAGTAACGGGTAATCTAATGAATTACTATTTGAAACATTACAACGCCGTTACCGTTACCGGCAGTGAAATGTGGTTTGTTACTATGCACTGATATCTATCTTTCTAACAGCTGTTATCCGTCCTGGCTCGTTTAGCCAGGCACAAAAGGTGTGACGTTCGCAGTCGAGTCGAGTCTTTTGAACAGCTCTTTTCAGTGAACAATAACAACCAATTCATTGTGAGCTGTTCGTTTACGAGCCGTTCTCATATTCAGATTGCCCACACTGCCTTCATGCTTCACCTGTGTGCCCCATGAGACTGACTTGTCCACGCTGGGCCCTGGTGGACCCCAGCCTCACCACAGTCATGGTCTTCAGTACCTGTCTGCTGTTCTACTCTATGCAACTGACCCATGAAACACACTGAAAAATCTGTTTCCTTTTACATATTTGAAGGTTTTTCAAAAAAGTAATGCAATAATTACTTTGCCTGGTAACTAATTACATTTATGAAGAAGTAATTCCATTACTAATTAAATTACTTTTTTGGGAAAGTAACTAGTAACTACAACTAATTATTATTTTTTTTAAAGTAATTTGCCCAACACTGTTAGTAAACAGTCGGTGAAGCAAATGGATCAATGTCCTGGGCACCCCCAGTCCTTAGAGTCTAGGGGTGTCAAACTCCAGTCATCGAGGTCATGCATGTTTTAGATGTTTCCCTCTTCCGTCACACCAGGAAGCCATTACATCGTTATCAGGCTTCTGTAGAGCTTGATGATGAGCTTCTCATTAATTGAACCAGGTGTGTTGGAAGAGGGAAATATCTAAAACATGCAGGATACCAGCCCTCGAGTACCGGAGTTTGACACCTGTGCAAGGCTTAGACCCTCCTTCTCGGTAAAGAAAAACTCCAAAAACCCCAGTGGGAAAAAGAGAAACCTCAGGGAGGACCAATGTAAAGTGGTTAGAATTTACCAAAAGTGGTAATAATGATGGTAATAATGTTCTGTTCCTATAGATACTGGAATGGTTGAGATGTGGTTGTTGTTCTTTAGATACTTTTGGTAGATTCTAACCACTTTACATTGGGTATGAACACCAAGATCTGGAGCTGCTCTGACCCAGTGACTTAGACCATCACTATTTCTCTCTTGTCAGAGATGCTCAGATCTCTACTTTTGTCCATTTTACTGTTTCGAACACAAAACCTTTGAGCGTTAAATATTCATTTGCTGCCTGATACATATAACCCACTGACAGGTCCCACTGGCATGAGGTCATCAACATTAACACCACTATGGCTGTCAGTTTTTTATAACGTCATGGCTGATCAGTTACAGATTGAACCTTTAAAACAGGGGTCTCAAGCATGCGGCCCGGGGACCAAATGCGGCCCACCAAAGGTTCCAGTCTGGCCTGTGGGATGAATTTGCAAAGTGCAAAAATTCTACAGTCTTGAATTGAATTAAGCAAAAAAATGTAGCTTGAATTAAGGAAAAAATGTTGAATTAAGCAAAAAAAAAAAAAAAAATCTTCAATTAAGTAAAGAATTTTTTGAATTAAACTAAAAAAAAATCTTGAATTAAGCAAAAAATCTTAAATTAACAACTTCAAATTTTTTTCTTTGTTTTAGTGCAAAAAATAACATTAAATTATGAAAATATTTACATTTACAAACTATCCTGTAACAATAAAATGTGAATAACCTGAACAAATACAAACAACCTGAAATGTCTAAAGAAAATTAAGCACAATTTTAACAATTTTCTGCCTGTTACTAAGTGTTTAATGCCTTTGTAGATCCGATCCATAATGTACATGTATAAATGATAAGTTGAGGCAGAATATTGTTAAAATTGAACTTATTTTTCTTAAGAAATTTCAGTTTTTTCAGGTTATTCACGTCTTTTTTTTTTTTGGATACTTTATAAAAGTAAGTATTTTCATAATTTAATTTTTTTTTCCTTTACAATAAAACAAAGACAAAAATTTGGAGTTGTCATTATTTATATGTTATTATGTTATTATTTTACTGGTCCGGCCCACTTCAGATCAAATCAGGCTGAATATGGCCCTTGAAAGAAAATGAGTTTGAGACCCCTGCTTTAAAATAAACATTGATGCCACATATTCCCTCACAAACATTTCTAAAATAACCTCGTCTTACCTTGGTTTTATTACTACTTTTAAAATAAATCAAACATTTAGATTAGT
The DNA here is from genome assembly GCF_902148855.1 of Sphaeramia orbicularis. Classification (NCBI taxonomy): domain Eukaryota; kingdom Metazoa; phylum Chordata; class Actinopteri; order Kurtiformes; family Apogonidae; genus Sphaeramia; species Sphaeramia orbicularis. Next base: position 12,994,519 of record NC_043976.1, on the reverse strand, counting down.
GCTTTGAATGGCCAGTCCTATTCCATGTATCTTAAAGTGCTCTTAGCCTGTAGAACTACTTGACTGTAGCATAATGAAAGCCAGTACAGAAGCCTTGTGGTGATATGTCTGCATTCCCTTTTGAAAATAGTGTTATGAAAGACATGGAAAGCGGGTAATGGTGCGATGCTTCATTCACTGCCAAACAGCAACACTATCCACAGCAAGCGCAAAAGCAAACATCTGAAGAAATAAAGCTATTATCTGCTCGCAGCTGAGTCGTTGATGTGTTTTTCTTCATTCACCTTGGAAACTGAAATAATTTGTTGGGTTTCCCTCAGCTTTTTGGTGGAGTCTAATATGTCATCCAGCTGTCAGGATAAAGTGAAGGTGTAATCTTCATCTTTTCTGTCTCTGAGCGCTCATATATCCAGTACAGGGGTCTGCAGAGCCACTGACACTATACATCTGGAAGTTTTCAGCACAGTCATTCAGGTGAGATCAGCCTGTATTAAACATTTGTCAAGAAACCAGTTAGAGTTTAATGTTCTGCCACCTCCATTACTCTGGTTGGACGTATAACTCTTCTCCTGCAGACAGTGACTTGGAAAATACGCCAGCTAATTAGAGATCTCTCAGGAATAAAATGAAGGTTGAGAGAAAGGGAAAATGTTCTTCCAAAATAATTGGACAGACAGTGATAGCTTGTTGATATAATGCCGAACTGAGGCAGTAAAAAAAAAAAAAAAACCTAAAAAAAACCCAAAAAACAGAAAAAAGAGGTCTATCTTCCTTCACCTCCTTCATCTCAACTCTGCTTGTATTTTAGGATTTGTCCAGGATCCATCACATCCATCCACTAATGGAGACAGATATAGTCGATGTAAAGCAGCTTCCTATATTATCAGCAGATGCACGCGCTAAACATTGCTTTCCTTCCTCCTGCAGCAGTGATGATATATCTGCATGACACTGGGAACCTTACAGAGTCTTTGTCATGTCTTGCCACTAAAGCAGTCTTTCCCGTACTCAAATGCTGCATGTTTCTTCATTTTGGCACAGGGAGAATGGTTGCATTATCTCCGTGCCCACAGAACAGGAGGTAAATTTAAACACCAAAGGCTTTTTACCTTTATTTTACAGAGTTTCTTTACTGCAAAAGGAGCATGTCTTAACTTTTTGCCAGTTTATCATCACCTCAAATGCAACAAATCAGCTCGATATGTAGGATATACAAATATAGTTTTAGGCCCAACCCCAATTCACCCCTTGGTCCGACTCCTTACCCCTACTCCTCCATTTTGCGCATTCACATGAAGGGGTAGGGGTGTCCCGATTCTCGATGAGTCGGAAGGGAAGGGCTAAGGGGGAGTTTTTTCAGGACTGCACTACAAACGGAGGGGTATGAGAAATCTCGCATTAATTCTGTTTGAATCATCAGCAAGATTCAAGGTTCAAGGTTACTTCACGTATACTGGTTAGTAGGGACGGGAATCTTTAAGAATGTAACGATTCCAATTCCATTATCGATATTCCTTATTGATCTGATTCTCTAATCGATTCTCATTGGGTGAGGGAATAAAAGAGTACAAACAGGTGTGTTTGCATTAACTGTCTTTTATATTTCCATCTCTGCACAGAAAATATAACATATACAGTATGTACAAATGATAATAACAGATGACACCGGGCTGGTTTAGGGGGGGCACAGTGAAAGTGAAACTAAAGGCGCTTTCCTCTATTGCCGCATTTCTACCATGTGGAACCGGTTCGACTCGGCTTGGCTTGTCTCCTGTTGTTGTGCACCTCATTTCCTTTCCCTTCTTACCTTCAGAAACTTGTATTTGAGGAGTTACAACGTTTGTCGCCTGCACCAGAACTGGCCCGGTGTTCGCTCTGCCGCTACATTCACAAGCACCGCTAAGTAGAGTATCAAATACGTGACATTCCTGTAAATGATTCACATGCTGTGGATGAATGTTTGAGGATATTTGAGGGATTCCACCCTTTTGAAGACATGGAAGCTTTGACAGTGTTCCAGTGGACCTGGTGTCGTCTGTTTAGACCATTTCTGCCTCAACGCCATGTTGGCCATGTTCTGACCAAAACAATGCAGCGTATGTGTGACGGCATCGCGCATGCACAACAAAGGCAGAATCAATAAGCAGAATCGTTAAGCAGGCAGGCAAACGATTCCAAGGAATCGAGCTACTGGGAACCAGTTCTCAAAAAGAACCGGTTCTCAATTCCCATCCCTACCAGTTAGTGTGTTCTTTAATTGGAAGCTCCAAGAATAAGTCCGGATTCTTTGTGGTCTCATTTTTCTAAATTTAATTAATGACTTGGTCTGATCGCAAACAAATATAACTCAGCTGAGGATCCACACCCCAAGCAGGGAAATGGACCCAGACATTCCAATGCACATCACTTTTATAATCCTTGTAAACTGATCTCCAAACTCTGGGCTGACCCCCTTGTGCTAGGTGGGCTGGGTCACAGAAAATGGACTGGTGTCATCTGACTCTAAAGTCAAGCAAATGTGATTCTTCAACTCCATGTAAAACCCCCTATTGACAGTGTTTACCTCTTATCTCTTGCTGTTTACAATCATCTGTAGACATGTGTATTTAAAAGTGTGCCTAAGATAAAACCTACGTCCTGTGATCAGAAATCTGTCAGTTTAGTATGTGACCAAGATGTGACCTATCCTACGAAATTTACGACTGACCAGTGAAACAAAGAAAATCTAGTGACACAAAAGAATCCTGACTAATACTGACTAATATGTGATTAAACTTAAGAATTCAACTATCTAAATTAAAATAATATTTCATACCCATGGGTAGATTTGTTTTGCAGACAGTGATTGCATTTGGCATTACAACAAAACACACATTGAACCTGTTAGGTAGGTACTTGATTGAGAGTCAAGACAAAAAGTGCTCAGTGTTCCACCATTCATCAGTATAGCAGCATGGATAAGGAAAAGGAAAAAAAAAAAAAAAAGTCAAATAAATACAAACAAGATGCAATAAAAGATAATAAAAAACCTCAAGAAGATAAAAACAGTCTCTGGGATAAAAACCAAGGTAAGAACATAAAATTTTAAAATTTAAAAATAAAAAATAAAAAAAAAATTAAAATTGATGGCGGTAAACACAGCAAAAAAAGTGCAGCACTGTGAAGAAAGAAACACACAAATGTTCGTATTTTCTTTGTAAACAACATAATCGTTTGATCGACCGTTTAATGCTGTTTCAATGTGTTATAAACCGCATTTCTGTGCTTTGCCGCAAAAAGAAAGCCCAAAACCCATGCAGCAGAGACGGTTACAGCTACTGACGGCATGGGGAATTCTTTCGGAAACAAAGTTGTCGCATCTGTTTAGAGCGGCATCAATGACCGCTGATGATGTAACAGGTCCCGAAGGGTTGTCTCATTTCATAGGGGGATGTTTCAGCCCATACCCCTTGCAGTTCTGTTTCATGGAGGAGGGCCAAGTGCAAGCGCCAAGGGCTCGTAGGGGTAAGGGGGAGGGCCCAGGCCAAGGGGTGAACTGGGATTAGACCTTAGTTAAAGGTTAAAGATATAGGATTCATACTCATCTGGAGAAAAGTTAAGATATTTTCTGTCAACTCTTTGTCATCATTATCTGCAGCTTTACTATTTACACAGTGTTTTGTAGAGTCACTTGTCTGTCTGAGCTGTTGGTGAAAATTCCCTTAAATGTCAGAGGTGAAACCTGACACTGGCTCTAACCCTTTCATGTATAGTGGTCACTCCAGTGGACAGTTCTTCTCCAGCTGTTGTCTTGTATATTCATGGGTTTTGTTGTTTTAGTTCCATATCAGACAACACAGTGGACACTTATGCACCATCCCATACAGTGCATTTCATACCGTTACTGTAACTGTGCTGTTCTTAATAAACCTCATCTGCACTAACATGTTTGGGTGTAAATCAACTGCTAATTGACATTAGACTGTAATTAGCAGGTTTTTTTTTTTTTTTTTTTGCATATTATCTCCATGAAGTCAATAATAACTAGTATTAGAGTATGTTAAAATGTGAGAAAACGTCAGATTAGCAGCATTAAACATGTTTTTATTGCATAGTTTTCCATATCACTAGTCGCTTTTCCATTGGACATCTGTGCAAAACTTTACCAATATTTACTAAATGTTGAAAAAACAAAAGTGCATAATGTTGGATTTTCCATTAAATCACAAACGCGATGATTTGTTGATTTATTATTGTGAGATGACACTAGAAGTCATTCCATAAACATAGCGATGAACATAAATATGGTGTTGATTTACAGATATATTCATTATTAGTATATATTAGCCTTCTATCTCCTACTAAATTAAAAAATAATTGAGTTTCCTGGAGTATCCACACATACCGACACGTTTCTTCTTCTTCTTCTCTTGTTGTAACGTCCGTCAGCATCTGTTTTTTTAATTCACCTGACTGTAGTTGCGAAAAAGGTCTTTCCATTGTAGTTTTGCGTGATACACCATTTGTGCTATGCCCAAAAAATTGCCTCTTGCCAGCGCAAAAACTTTTAACCGAAAAATGAGACTTTTGGTGAAATTATCTTTTTTCCATTTGGGTAAATTTTTATGTGCTAGTTATATTTGCACAATTTGAGGGTCAATGGAAAAACGACTACTTTCTGATATTAGGTTTTAAATACATGTTTCAAAAATTAAATGCATGGTGTCCGGCTGAGTGGGCATTTTTGTAACTCCTTAAAAAAAAAAAAAAAAAAAAAAACTCCCATAATTACACAAGATATTTGTCAATTAACAAACAAGTCTTGTTAAACTTACAGAACAAATACTTCTTTTACAGTTAATTGTCAGTAATTTGATCTCATTTTATTATTTTTTTCTACAGTATTAAACTTGAAATTAAGTTTAATTTCATAAATAGAAAAGAAATATTAGTCAAATTACGATACATTTGCAAATGTATTTTAACTGTATTTTTCTGTGAAAAAAGAAAAAAAATCTTTTAAAAAATTGAAATGTTTTGGTTATTCACAGTTACAGTTTTTTGTTATTTTACATTTGACATGTAAAATCACAGTCTGTTTTTGTAATTTCATTGATATTTTCCTGTATCTTAAAAATACAGGAAAAATCTGTAAGATAAACAGTGAAAATTCTGTTAACCCTCCGGTATCCCGTCCACCAAGGCCCTTACTAAGCACCAAGTGTGCCTTTTTGGCACACTTATGGAATAATGTCAAAAAATTTTTCATACAGTTTGTTTTTAATTCTTTTACACTTTTTTTTCTATTTCATCAACTTGAGCCATAAACAAAAATACCAAAAACTTAATAATTGTCACATTTTTTAACCCTTTAAATGCCATGTTTGTAATGTACACAAACCTTTTTTTTTTTTTTTTTTTGGATGCAAAAAACACAAAAAATTAATTTTTTTCAATATACTACATAAAAAGTGGATCACATATTTGATTTTTTTCCTCCTGGCATATGTCAGTGATTAACTCCAACATTGGTTAATAAGCATTATTATTTTTGGCGCTAGGTCAAATGTTAAAAAATACTAGCATCTGTCACCATGTGTGTGTAAAATGCACACCTATAAATCAAACTATTAAATATTATATATTGATTTATTTTTCTGCTCTGATTTTATTTTATTTTTGTAAATCAAGGTCAGCCCTAATCATACATATCAAATGGAAGAAATAGTGTGTTTTAGGCACACTTGGGAGACAGATGCTAGTCTTGTAATTTTCTTTTGTTTACAATGTGCACATTTTAGTTGGTGGCCAGAATTTTAAAGATCATGCAAAAATGAACAACTTTTGAATTCTAACCTTATTTAAATTGTGAAAAATAATATGAAGTTTTTTAACACGAAGTGCAAAGTGTGCCTAAAAGGCGCACCCGGATACCGGAGGGTTAAATTACAGATTTTTTTTTTTTTATTACAGTGCATCATGTTTACCCATTCTTTAAACTGTGGGGGTTTAGGTGTTTTCCAGTGGTCCATGAGCAGGGCCGGACTGAGACTCATTTTCAGCCCTGGAGTTTCATACCTCAGATCGGCCCACTTTAGATCACGACCGATTATTATTAAAATCATGCAATTATAACCTTACATGTTAGGTCTACACACTGTTCTGCACAGCCTTGTAATTCAGTGTATTTTCTAAAATATTTCCAATTCAGCGCAAGTAAAGGTTGCTCCACAATGTGGGTTTATTTCAACAGTGAGTGCACATTGACATCTCCAACATTATTATTCCTCACAACACAACAATAACAGAATCTATATTTTTGTTCTTATAAGTGTTAACATTTTTCAAACCTTTAAAATGTTTGAAATGAAATGAAAGTATAAAAATATTAAAAATTAAAAAAATAAATAAATAAAGCTTGCTGCACTTTCTAATAACTATTATTTTTGTATCCTCTGCAACAAAAGATTTCCATCACACCTTACTTGCAGTTTGTTCCATCGATGCTATTGAAAACTTTTGGTACAGTGATATTAGGGGTTTGATGAGGATGATAAGAAAAAAATATGTGTATCCTGTGACTGAGGGCAAGCAAAGCAATCAAAGCTAACTACAGACTCATCTTCATCTGTCTCATTTGTGCCTAGTGGTTCAGGGTTGTGCTGCTGAGCTGCTCCTCTGTCATCAGTAGACTCTGCTCTCCCTTTCACACTTCCACCAGTTTCTCTAGACTCGCCTGCACCTGTATCACAATAAAAAATAACATCTACAGACATTTGGACTTACTGAACCAATTCAGATCTTTACACTGGCAAAATATGCAGGCTTATTTAATATTACTTTATACTATTGCCTTTCAGTTGTGGGCTTTGTGTATTTACTGTCTCACTTTTAATAATAAAAAATAAAATAGGCCAGTATTATCGTTTGGGTATAGAAAGTGGTTTTACTGGAACTAATGCTTGTTCACACAGTCTGTTCTAACAGCTCACCTTTTCCTTCCATCCTGACAGGAACAATCCCCTCATCACTACTGGCTCCTGGCTCTGCTTCTGACACTAAAGCACAGTTTAAAAATGCTCATAATTCTCAGCACAAATCTTCTATTTTGCAAAGCCTCATGGCTGGTGTCTGCTGCTGGATCTGCTTTCTGACTCTGAGGAGCTACAAGACAAAGTTTCCCACTTACGTGGCGTCGCATCATACTATTATTTAAATGACATAACATTATGTTCCACGTCACAATGCCACATAATTCACTGACTCGATAATTAACTAACTTGAAAGGTGGTTTACCCGGTTCATCATCCTCATTAGTTGTTTCCAACCGGGAGGTCGTTTCTGTGAAAAAGTTGCAGATTTTGGCACATTTGGCTGCATTTGCTTCCAGGACTTTCCTCTTTTTAATTCTTGCCTTTTCTACACCACCTTTGCTCTTTCTATTATCCATGTCTCAAACAGCAAACACAGCTGAGCATCGACATAGCCTACAGAGCACAGATCGTAAAAGCTCCACAGCTACAGTATAGAGCTGCTAACCGTATGCAAGGAGATGTTACCCCAGGTCACGGTGTGTCCGCAAAAAAAACAGGAAGAAAACAAACAGTTTACTAGTAGAGGGGGTGGGGCCCAGGAACAGCAGCTGCAGATTACGTGGTCAACTCAGTGCTATGACTGAACACCGGTCCCCAAAAAATAAATAAATAAATAAAATATTAAATACATATTTAAAGTGAACTCCGGCCCTCGCGGCCCAAATATTATACCGGCCCACCGGGAATTGTCCCGGTCCTCCCGATTAGCCAGTCCGGGCCTGTCCATGAGTGTCTTTGAACAAGACGCTGAACCTTAAACGGGTGTTTCACTGGTGTGTAAACAGGTGTGAATTTGTTTATGAATGGGTGAATGTGACAGTAAAAAACTTTGAGAACCATAAAAGCAGAACAGTGCTACATAAGTGCAAGTCCATCCAAGTCCTATTATGATGCCTGCAGCTCTAAAATCATTCTTCCATCTTTAGCATTACATTATTGCACAAAATTATAAATGCAGTGAGACACAAGCACAGCTTTTTTTGTGCTGGCATTTGGTCATTTAACGGTCGTTGCTGACCCCATTTCTACATTAATGACTGACTCATTTGCCTGCCTGCTGTGACAACAGCCTGCTGGTTTTTTATAGAAGACTTTAGGTTGTTTTTTTGTAAAATTGCTCATTTCTTTGTGCCTTCTGTTCCTCGACTGCGGTTCTGTACTCCACAGGTTCCCATTAGCTAAAACATGGAGTTAACAAATGTAATGAAATAACCTGTTCCAACACAATTCTCACACTTTGAACCTTTAAAGTATTAGACTTAGTTTGTTCTTTTAGCTGTTTTTTGAGCTATAGTCTGAAAACCCACAGCTCCAAAAATAGCATAAAATGGACAAACCGCTTCAAGCTGCTCAAATGGAGGCGGCTGTTTGAGTCAGTTATCCTCCATTAAGTTTACTCGAGAGGATGAAGAGGTAAATTAACCACTTGAAGGAGAAATACAGGGGAAGGGGCTGGTGGAATAAGGTGGTGAAGTGGAAAATAAGTCATCAAAGCTGTTGTGAAGCTGTTGGGGAGATAGTAATGTGACTTTTTGTATATACCCACAGATGAACATAGTTATTTAGCAAACAGAGACTCTGCTGTAGATATTTTTTATGCAGATCCAACACTGAAATCCATGAACTGTTGTTATTATGATTATTGTTCTGAGTTATTGGGATTTATATTCACTGTTCTGGTCTATTTGAATTATTTTCTTCTTTAATTATATGAGTAGGCAACTTATACCTCTAGGCTTTTATTTTTAATTAAGTACCTCAAAGATTTTAATACTTAAATGGCAAGTTCTGTTTTGGATTTTTTTTTTTTTTTTTCTGTCTTCATACTCTTGTCCAAGGGTGTCAAACGTGCGACCCAGGGGCTAAATCCGGCCCACCAAAGGGTTCAATCCGGCCTGTGGGATGAATTTGTGAAATACAAAAATTACACTGAAAATATTAACAATCAAGGATTTAAAATGATTTTTGGTCAATTAATTCTAAAGTGGATCAAAACAGTAAAATACTATCATAAATAATGAAAACTGCAAATTTGTCTGTCTGTTTTAGTATAAAAAATGTAAAATTACACAAAAATGTTCACATTTACAGACTAGTCTTTTACAAAAAAAATGTGAATATCTGAAATGTCTGAAGAGAAGTATGTGGAATTTTAATAATACTCTCCCTGTTGTTTAATGTTTGGTATATTTGTAGATCCACTGTGATCTCTAAGTTGTGATTCACGTGTATAAATGATAAACTAAGGCATAATATTGTTAACATTGCACTTATTTTACTAAAGAGGTTGATCATATTTGTTCATGTTATGTTCAAGTACAATTCGTAGATGTAAACATTTTAGTTATGGAATTTTAAGTGTATTTTTGTGTGTATTATAGGATATTTAAGCATATTTAAGTGTATTTTTTATTTTACAGAATTTACTTTTTCACTCAAAAGTTCTTATCCTATTGTTTATATTACTTTACTGGTCCAGCCCACTTTATATCATATTAGGCTGGATGTGGCCCCTTAACTAAAATGAGTTTGACACCCCTGCTCTAGTCAGTTTGGTTGTGGATTGATTACACTGGGTTACAAAAAAAATGTTTTTTGCAAGTTGTCTAGGTTTTTTCAACTGAATTAGGACCATTTTGCACCGCTAAATCCAAAAATGACATCTGTTTTTCTCAATCAGGTCAGGTTTTTTTTGCTAATTTGATTTTGAAAAATTTGATCTTCTCACAAAATATAATAATTAATACCAAAATAAGATTGGTAAGCACACTTTATGAAACTTGTGACTTGATTCCTGTTAGGTACAATGGTGTATTCACCGCAGATGTAGCAGAATACGTCAGGCTTATTTTTGCAAGATCTTCTAGTCGAAGCCATTACATTCACCTGTAATATTAAAAAAACCTTTAATCATAAATTGGCAAAAGTAAAATCTTCAGAACTCGTTTATTGCAAGAAATATGAAAGAATTTTGTATCATATGATGTGAAAATGCCCATAAATGTAAGCAAAAATGTTAAAAAGCCAATATGTAGCATAGTTCAGAAAGTTGACCTGATTGAGCAAAATTAATGTGATTTTTGGATTCAGCATACCAAAATGATCCTAAATCAGCTCAAAAAACTTAAACAATAAATTTGTTGTTGACCAGTGTTATCGATGAAATGTATGGGTCCTCTGAATAAACAAAGTGGTTTGGACAAGATTATCAACATAAACATGATACACCTTTGAAATTAAACAGTCTTTAAAGTGGGAGAAGAATGAAGAAGAAGTGCTTCTGAAAATCCTCTTTCATCCCTTCACTTCTGTGTCTGTGTTCAGCTGAATATCCTCCTGATTGGATTGTGAGTGTGAGCCTGGCCAGCCTCGTGGATGATGAAGCCATTTAAGAAATGACCTGGAGATGAGTCAGAAATAAATAGCTGGAGAAGATGAGAGAAGGTTTAGAGAGCTTCTAATCCTGTTCTGGTCTCTGACCTTCCAATTAGTGCCATTCAACGCCGCCGAATAAATATCAAACGTGTCATAATCGAGAGTTCTCAATCTGCTGAGGGTTTAAGCGGGACAAGAAAAAATGCAATTATGCAAATTTGGCTATAAAAGATTGAGAAGTCAAGGGGAGTGTGAGTCCCGTTGCTGGAAAACATTTGCTCTGACAACAGTTTGCAATCAAACGTGACAATGGAGATACATACGTGATAAGTAAGCTGATTCATTTTTCATATCAAAGTATCCAAGACTCTATCTGTGTTCGCTACGTGCATAGGGTGACTAAAGGAAGTGCCACAATACACGTCCTGAACTAAGAGCCTGCTGCAAACCAACCTTTAAAAAGAACAGATGTGTTTAGCGTCCTGCGAGACACTAGTTTAGACTCAGACGGATGAATATGCACCACACATTCATCAGAATAAATGCATTTATTTAGTCCTTCTAAACATGGTGATAAATTACAGACAAATAAACAGGCTTAACAAACAGGCTTCATAAATGCTGTTGTGTTGTCTAGAGTCATAGTCACAGATGAGGCATGAACATGAATTACATTCTCCATTTCACTCACTTTAACGCTCTGTGACTTCATCTTGACTTTGCACATATTTTATGGTTGCTTACTTTGACGTAAACACTGAAGGCTGGAGGTATCACCTAGAAAACGTACAGTATTCACAACACTGTTATTCAATGTTGCACAAAACCCACAGACAAGGTGCAGCAGGAGAATATCTACACGTACTGTTATATTATTCATACTTAACATTAACTTCCATAAAAACAAACTCAATGGGTGATTTTATTTTGAAATAACTAAACTTCAAGGTTTCAGGGTTTTTTTAAACATCAATCTGTCTCCATTGATGCACTGTCATTAACCCTGTAAAAATTGGCTCATCAAAAACCAGCCACAAAATTACAATTTTTTGGAATTGAGATGTTTATTAGACTTTTTAACAAAATCCAAGCAACACATTTTGCCACATCATTTTGTTTATGTTATATTTTTGTATCATAATTGATACATTGGGCATTTTTATAAAGCACCTTATAAACCTGAAGTATCAAATCTGATATACAATTTAACTGTACTGTAAAGAATCAATTATCAAGTAACTGTGCGTTATTTCAGTACATGAAGTACATATTTCAAAAAATGAATTACAATGTCAATGTTCTTTTCAGTGTAACTTTTTGAAATTTACCAAAGACTTTCCTGCAAAATATGTGTGGACGATTTAATGATAGCAGCCATATTGAAAAGGCGAAAAATAAAGCCCATCCATTGGCTGCAGTGGGATGATAATCCACCAGAGGGCAGAAAACCCATATCGGGTCATAGACAACAGGTTTTTAGTCCAACGGCTGGAAGGTCTGATGGACTAATGGCATCAGTCAGTGTCCGTCCGTCTGTCCGTCCATCGTCTGTAAACAATTATTCAACAATCTTCTTCTCTTCTTCTCTCTGTCAGAATGACTTGATATTTGTTGTGAAACATCTTTGGGGTAAGGTCTACCAAGTTTGGTACAGGCTTTCATTTGGTGCCATGACTTTTGACCTTGAGTGACCTTGAAAGGTCAAACCCAATGTCATCTATGTTCAGATTTCTACAAACTTCTCCTAAACCGTCAGCCAGAATCCACTGAAACTCATAGCAGAGGTTCCTTGGGGCAAGGTCTACCAAGTTTATTCAAAGACCTGAGAAATATTGTTTTCTGATTTTTTTTAATACATTTTTGAAATTTTAAAAATCCCCATTGGTTTATAATGGGACAAATTTCAAAGTGCTATAACTTCAAAAGAGTTGAACATATTGATATAATTACTACTGGCAATCAGTAGGAAGTCGCATATGGGCATTTGGTGCCATGACTTTTGACCGCAAGGGACCTTGAAAGGTCAAACGAATGTCAATTAATGTCTTTAAATATGCCCTTGGACCAAAGGACCCTTGGTCCTATTTTTAAGTACAGTATTGATCTTGTTGATTAGATAGAGGTCTCAGGACCTAGTGTAGCAGATATGATACAAATGGTTTAATAGGGTTAAAATCTTCTCCAAAGCCACAGGTACAAATCCATGATATCCATGTCCATAGCCATGTGATATGTCCTTCTCATGCATGCTGCACACCTGGGAGAGTCGAGGATGCAGTCAGAGCAGAGCCGATCTGATGTCTGTCACATCCGTTTTACTGTACACCTGTAGGAGCGTGTGCACACGTCTAAAAATACTGCAACAGCCAGAGGGGACCTTACCGTCAGACTGTTGTATCCACTCACTGATTTTACTGCTCTTGGTTTAGAGCCATAAAAACAGAAGAGAAGAGTTGTGTATAATTGGTTTCTCACAAGCGAAGCCACAGTGCAGATCTTAAACAACTCAGAAGACCATCATCAAATCTGAAATGTTTCACAATGAAAAATATCAAAAGTTTTTCACTGAAAAAACATAATAACTTTGCATTCATCATTTGCACTGACAATGTGTCAATAGGCCTGATATTTCATATTAGTCTCAGTCAAGATACCCCATGAGAACAGAGCTAAAATAATATGGGATTTAATCATTTATCAGACAAAATCCCATTAGGGCTAATGTCATGTTCCTATAGAATGTTACGTAAGGAATGCAAAATGAAAGCATCGATCACGGAGAAACACAAAGACAAATGGAAAGAACTAATATATGAGAATCCACATAGAGTTTATGGAGCTTATTCCATAGAAAGTGAAGGATGGAGATTAGTTGTCAATCCACAATCTGGACTCAAAAATAATACAGTAAATCTGAAAAGATAAAATATAATAAAATGAAAAATTAATTATTTAATTTAGGGTTTTAGGTTTTAGTTGTAGGCGTAAAAATCCTCTAGAAAGAAGAGAATAAATGCTGGATGATTTAATTAATGACTCACTGACCTGCTTCTGTAACAAACTGAACCTATACAATGTTTTTCAGCATTGATTATGAAAAGAAAATCTAAAATAGAGAGGTGAGGTCCTTCCCTTTCAAAAAAAAAAAAAAAAAGTTGCCCTTTATAAGATAATTTTATGGTTCGAGTAAATCACAATTTGTTGTAAAATTGTTGAAGTATCAGAAAATGAAAACACAGAAATAGAAAAAGAAGATGATCAGACTGAGTGAATTTCACCTCCAATGTTTTTACTATTAACTCTCGTTATCATAAACTGTGACTTTTGTAACTTGACATACCATACCAACTTTATTAATAAAGCACTTTAAAAACTTTACAGCTGACCAAAGTGTCGAACACAAATCATAAAACAAAGAAATAAATAAATGAAACAGTGATAAGACAAGATGCAAAGTGGGCTGAAAACAACAAAATACAGCCATCATAAAAAACAAGGAGAAATTCAAATATGGTAAAAAAAACACAAAACAAAAATAACATAGGAAATCTAAAAAAACCCCTCTCATCTCACTTATTGACTAAAAGCCAATGAGAAAAAGTGGGTTTTTTGACATTGACCAAACTATTATTTATCTTTGTTCATTAACCGTATTCATTTTTTCCTGAGATAAGACCCCATGGGCCACATTGAAAGGGGAATGATTTTGCCCTTTTATAACATAAAAGTTGTGTATTATCTGTGTTGTTCAGTAAAATGAGATGAAATCTACCACATTTTTACCACAACATGGCCCAAAATATTGTAGGAATACTGACACTGAATACTGATGAACGGCTCTACTGTCATTATTTGTTCTATTCTTTTTTATTTTGTTTTTTTATCATGATATGAAATTATTATGAAATGATTATCTCCATTAGTTCTCCACTTCTAATCTTATGTTCAACCTGTAATCAGAGCATCTTTGATCTTGGGTTTCCTTTTTGTTTTCGAGCTCTTCCTGTCAGTTTCACGTTGGCTGAGCTTCGCTTTGATGCGCTGTATGAGGCATCTCTTCAAGGCAATGAGTCACAGTAAAATGATCCATCTGCTCTTCAAGCCTCTATTTAGATGCACACTGTGTTTGTCATTGAAATCACTCTCATCTTTCAATCATGTCTAACATGCAGGCTGACCTGTCAAAGACATCTCACATCAAAGTAAAACATAATGAAGATATACAAGACTGATGCAACAGAATGAAGCATTTTACCACAGCCATCACAGAAAACATTGCGCTTTCACAGTACTTTATTTCATAGTTTTGTCCCCCGTTGAATGTCATTTTGAAGCCTGGAATTTGCATTTTCTTCAGCGCCATGTTGGCTGTTTGGAAACAGTGGTGACCATGTTCATATCATCTGTGAGTGGTCATGGGTGAGCTAATGCTAAATGCTAGTCTAATGATAAACTATACCAAACATTTACATAATAAAGTCACATGATTGTCTTGTAACCTGTAGTTCAGCTGTCTGTCAAAAAAAAAAAAAAGTTCAGTTTAACCCATAAAGGCCCAGTTCTACTTTAGTAGTAATAACAAAAATAGGACCAATGGCCCTGTAGCTTACCGGCCAAATGAAAAGCTTTGGGAAATGTATCCAGATGCCATTTATTATCACCCAGTTCTGTGTATTTATTATATTACAGAAATAGCCCATGTTTTGGTCATATTCCAATCACATCTGCAAAAATTCTAATTCCAACTTGATATCATTAATACTTACTGATTTATTGGATCAGTCCACTTCCTATCTCTTATAATGGGAAAATGTTTCAAAGTCACACCAAATCCAGAATCAGATGCGGATCGAAATAATGTCAATACCTTGTGTTGACATCATCATACAGAAGCTGTATACCAAGTTTGAAGTCAATCAGAACTGGAGTTTGGGAGAAGAAGACAATTGAAATTTTTTCCCCATAAGTACCCATGTTAAATTTTCCGTAAGTTCCCGGATCCAGAAGAAGATCCTGATCAGCATGTGGGCATTATGTTTTGGTCATCTCCCCACTGTAGAAATTTACACTGGATATCATTTATATTTACTGAGTTATTGCATCGATCCACTTCCTATCTCTTATAATGGGGAAATTTTTCAAAGTGGCACCAAATCCAGAATCAGATCCAGATCCAAATAATTTCACTAACTTTTGTTGACATCATCATAAAGAAGCTGTATACCAAGTTTGAAGTCAATCGGAATTGTAGTTTCGGAGAAGAAGACGATTGAACTTTTTGTAATCAATAGACAATGACGACAGACGACAACGACGCTGATGGACACCGCATGATGGCAATAGCTTACGGCCTGTCGGTTGGTAAGCTAAAAATGATTTTTTTCTGTCTATTTAACCTTTCTTAATCCATAAAGACCCTGAGCTGCATTTGTGGCCATTCCCAAATAAAATTTTCTCTTTTTTTTCTTTACCTTTCTTAGGTGATTTATCACCATTTACTCTAATATTATGTTCTGTATTTTGCGCTTTTAAGTGAAAATTAGGTATTTTTCCTAAATTATAATGTACTGATTATACATACGTTTGTCAAGGCTCAGATTATTGTTCAGAGTTATTATATCCAAAACAGAGAAATCTGAAGAAAAAGATTGTTTCTTCTGCAAAGTATATCATTAACTGAACATCAAGTTAGTGTCTCCATCCACTTTCATTTGTCAAATTCTTCCCTTGTGTTTTATGTATTCGTTATTTATAATTTTTAGCTTACCAGCCGACAGGCTGTAAGCTATTGTCGTCATGCGGCGTCCAGCGTCTGTCATCTGTCGTCCGTTACAAAAATTTCAATCATCTTCTTCTCCGAAACTCCAGTTCTGATTGACTTCAAACTTGGTATACAGCTTCTTTATGATGATGTCAACACAAGGTATTGAAATTATTTTGATCCGGATCTGATTCTGGATTTGGTGCGACTTTGACAAATTTTCCCATTATAACAGATAGGAAGTGGATTGATCCAATAAATCAGTAAGTATCAATGATATCAAGTTGGAATTAGAATTTTTTACAGATCTGATTGGAATATGACCAAAACATGGGCTTTTTCGGTAACATAATAAATACACAGAACTGGGTGATAATAAATGGCATCTGGATACATTTCCCAAAACTTTTCATTTGGCTGGTAAACTACAGGGCCATTGGTCCTATTTTTGCCATTATAATGTTATTTCTTCTGACCTGCCAGGGACTACAGAGGGAAAGTAGCCTTAGGCTAATGCTGGAATAATTACATTTATATGTACATTAATATGCACTGTCCTTTTAAATAAATAAATAAATAAAAATTGGTTTTACTGGTGAATCAATGTCGTAGAAGATGACATTGTTTCCATGTTCACTACGGAGCCTCTGAACATCCAAATGGGTCATATCTGATGACCATGAAAAGATGACAAACTGTATTTTACATCAATTATTTGCATGTATTGATAGGATTAGTGGATCAACAGGTATTAAACAGTTTATATCAGTGAATGATTTTGGTCACCGGTGGATATTTGGGTCTTTATGGGTGAAGTGTTTTATCACCATTTACTATATTCTCCTCTGTATTTTGCGTTTCTTTAAAAGCAAAAATCTGGTATTTTCCTATATTCATTTTCACTGATCATGTTGACGTTTATAAAAGCTCAGATTAAAGTTGAGGTTATTATGGATATTATGTCAGAAATAGACAAAACTGAAGAAAAAAATGACTTTATCAGCAAATATATCAATAATTCTACACAAACCAAATGTCTACATCCACTGTCATTGATCAAACCCCATGGGTTTTACTGGTCGATGACAAACTGCATTTTACACCAGTTATTTACATGTATTGAAATATGTAGTGGATCAGAAGTTATTAAACATTTTATATTGGTAGATAATTTTGGGTCTTTATGGGTTAAAAACAGAAGATGTGAAAGTCCTGTTAAGTCTGTTGGCGTCTCCTTTTGACACGCAGGGAACCAGGGAGTAGACACTGACAACGTGAGTGAAAGCTGCAGGGGCTGATATGAAGGGTAATATTTAGCCTGGTTAAGTGGAAAAATTAAATGTAAATATAGATAAGTAGATGTTGTTTCATGTGGTTATGGAAAAGTGAAGTT
This sequence comes from Sphaeramia orbicularis, assembly GCF_902148855.1. Lineage (NCBI taxonomy): Eukaryota > Metazoa > Chordata > Actinopteri > Kurtiformes > Apogonidae > Sphaeramia > Sphaeramia orbicularis. Next base: position 12,976,917 of record NC_043976.1, on the reverse strand, counting down.
AGTTTTCCAAGCGTCTGTGATGAAACACAGAGAAGAGCGATAGAGTCACGTAGACAGAGTTTGATCACTGATCTGAATAATTACAGCTGTTAGTCACATATTGAACTTCCCTACCTGTCTGAAAGTGCTTATGTGGAGCAGACGCAGAAGTCTCATGTCCTCTCAGATGAAATTAATTATAACATGATGAAATGGAGTGTACTATATGTATGGCAATGATTCATTGATGCTAAAAAAAATCTATTAATCACTGTAGTCAACCCTTAGGCGGCGGCTGGAGTAATAATGGTACGACACCAAAGATTATGGATCAGGCTGCATTTGTCTGAGCATTTTCTTTCTTCTGCATCCTTCTTAACCCACAAAGACCCAGTGCTACTTTTATGGCAGTTCCCAAATGCTTTCACTGCTCTACAATTTCTTCGAAAATATCTGCTTCAGACATTAAATATGCTAAATCTTACATACATTAATAAGATGAATCAGAAAACAAATGACAAAAGTGCTGTTAGCTCATGTTTTCAATATATATGATGGTGTGTTATTACACATATATGTTGGTTTATGTACATTTACACAGTGGATTAATAAATGTTCCAATAGAAAAAACCTGAAAAGTGAATGTATTGTAATGTGCAGACACTGTTTTGAGGTAGATCTGGTAGATCTGAGACAAACTTTCCTGCTGAATAAAACCCAGTCTCTCAATAATTCTCAGAATTTTACATTTTGGCCTAAGACTATACCTTAGAAACTACAAAAAACTAGCAGTTTTGACTTATTTTTCTTTATTAGTGACTCAAATTTGGTAAAGTTTAACTACTTTTATCCTGGAATCATTTTATATGGAAGTGATCAGTTACCATAATCTAAATTAAAATGCATTCAAAGAAATGCTTTTTCATTTTAATAATATGGCTACATTATTTGACTCATAAATAAAAATATTAATAAATTGTCCAATTTGCATTTTCATTTTCTTATTCAAGTCATTCTTTCACTTAATTAAAAAGAAAAAGAAAAACACATCTGAGATTTTATTTTCAAAACATGCCCCAGCAAATAGCTACAAAAATTCAATTTGAAATCTAAAATTAAAAAATTCAAATGCATGAGCAAAAAGGCTTTTCATTTTAAGATTGTGGCTGCTTTATTTGACTCATAAATAAAATGAGTAATAAATTATATAGTTATATTGTTAAAATGAAAAAGCATTTCTTCAAATGCATTTTCATTTAGATTATGGTAACTAATCGCTTCCATAATTTTACTTGTAGACCAGTGTTTTTTTCTCTCCATTTAACCTTTGTTAAGTGATTTATCACCATTTATCATAATATTACCCTCTGTATTTTGCATTTTTCTCTATAAATCATGTATTGTCCTACATTTAATTTACTGATCAAAACAGAGAAAACTGAAGAAAAAGTGTCTTTTTTCAGAAAATCTGTCATTGGCTGAAGATTTTTTGATAACCAAATTAGTTTTAATGCCTAAACCACACCATGGCACTGTCTTCTGATGGGTACTCTGTGGATTGAAATGTGACCAAACAGGAGAATGTTTTGAGCGAGAATGTGTTGACCAATTCCTTGCCATTTAAAATCCAACCCATCTCACCCATGGAGCTCGAACATAAAGACAGAGCATCAGAACTCCTTCTAGAAGATCCAACTAATTACTCATGGAGAAAATTTATTGACTTATGCATCAGTTTGTGGTCAGTGTGTCATCTTTTTCTCAGATAGTGGATGCATTCCTACTTGAATATATTCAACCTTTAATTTAATAGTAATGCCATTTTAAACATCTTTTTTTTTTTGTGTGTGTGGGGGCTTTGTATTTTGTTTAACATGTTTAGAAAAAAAACATCTATGTGTCTATCCATCCTCTGACCTATTGGTCTACTCAACTGTGAAAATTAATCATTAACCGCTTGCTGAATCCTGTATGTTTGAATGGGATGTTCAGTAAACTGACACCACCCACAGTGGACCTATGCTTTTGTGCAGCTGTAGAAAGTGTCAAAAATAAATGCATTTCTTATTTGCAGATGGAATAATGACTATGATCTTTTTTAAAAAAAAAGTAATCTTTCCTCATAAATATATGAATCTACCTTTACCTCCTGTTGAACATAAATAGGAGAGGATAAAAATGCCCACACAGGTGAGATCCTACTTTTGGATGACTTTTTCCATTACATTCATGTTTGTATTTTAGAGTTACCAGTGTTGATTTTTGATTTGCTCCTGCAAATAAGGAGAGCATGCAAAGAATAGAGTATTCAGAAATGTAAAAACTGGAGGCTTCCCACATATTCACCCTGCTGTAGCCTGGGCAGAATGAGAAGAGATGGCAGGAAGAGAAAGTGGAGGAAAGCGTGAGGAAGTGGGCTGTGTGTGGGAGGACATCGAATATTTACAACCTGCACAATGTCTTTTCTTTTTTTTTTTAAATCCTGAATTCTATTCTAAAATTGAATTAATCATTGTCTTGTGCTCCTGTTTCTGTCTCTGTATAAACTGTATGTGTATCTGTATTTATAATTAAACAACAACATATTTTTGTACACTTATTTATGAATATTTCTTTAATATATCATATTCATAACATATTGTCTAGTACTAATTTTGTGTCTTGATAAAGTGTTTTAATATGTACATTTTATGAATATTATATATATGTATATATATTCAGAACTCTCTCTCCCTCTCTCTCTCTATGTATATATATATATATATATATATATATATATGTTTGTTTATTTAAAGCTTTAAATATGTGTGTACATATATATAAAGCTCTAAATACACACACACACACACACACACACACACACACACACACACATACATATTTTTTTGCATTGAGAATGTCTTTCCTGGTATTATTTTATTATACCTGAATGCACCCAATATTTCAGAATCAGAATCTCTTTATTGTCATTGTACAAGTACAATGAAATTGAGGAAGAGCTCTCCAGTTTAGTGCAAGAAATTACAAGGCACAACAAATAACAGTAAGAAGGCACACTTATTTACATTGGAAAAAATACAAAAAATGAAATAAAATAAAACAAAATAAAATAAAACAAATAAGATAAAATAAAATAAAATAAATAAAAGTATTGCAACTAGGAATGTTCCTCCTGGGATTAAAGTATTCTGATTTTGGATGTAGTGATGGTAGTTATCTTTTGGCCACACTTCTTTTGGAAAACCTGAAATCTACTTCCTGCACATACTTTATGTACTTTAAAAACAGTCCCTGCTCCGAGGACGTTGTGAGACTTTCACTGACCCATAGGACGCACATAAAGATGACAGTTTTTATATTGCAAATAATGTTAAAAACAATATGCAACTAATGTTACACCTCAGACACTTCCTTTTCAACAAAAGTATGCAAAAATGACCCCACTGTCAGAGTTTACTTTCAATAGACCTTTTATATATTTGAAGAGAAGTGAACTTGTCTTCCACCAGGTTAAATGTGGCGCATGAACTCATGTCCTACACAGACCAACATAAAGAAAAGCAATACTTCTGAAAACAAAGCTGTCAGACTGAAAACATCTAAAAACAATGAGGGACAAAGCTAAGACACAAGGTTGGTATCAATGCATTAGACTTTAAAAGTGCTTTAAAATCCCAAAATTTAAATGTTAAATGAGAATTTAATTAGAGCTCATCATATTTTGCTGTTGCTATTTTTCTTTAAAGGTTCAACATGATACGTGTGCGTGTGTGTGTGTGTGTGCTTTTTTGTTTACATGGGGTTTGGGTTGTGTGTCGATTTGAATCAGTTGTTTGTTAAGATTAGCCAGTAATTGTCTAAATCAGTGTTTCTTAACAGGGCCGATACCACCCCCAGGGGGCGTTGGGACACCGTCAGGGGGTGTTGGGAAGAAGAAAGCTGAGAGGGGAGCCCTGAAACTGAACCCCCCACCCCATCCCCCAATGTTGCAAGGCAAGGGGGCACTATCTACAGCCCCCCCACCCCCAGCTTGACATCTTGTTACAGAGCATTATCATAATTTTTGTGTTCACTGTTTTACTGAACATGAGTGACATAATGTCCTATCTTTGTAGTTTCATGGGTCTGTGGCCTGTTGTTGCATTTTATTTGGATTCAAGCTAAATAAATATGAACTATTAAATAAATCCATGGTAAATGATGAGTAAATAAATGGCCAACGCTAAAAAATGTGTTTTTATGATTTTTCTTTCACTCCACTCAAGCTTTATTATCTACATGCTAGATTTTGTTTTAGATACATGTGAATCTATTCTGCAACAGCATGCACATATTTTTTCCTTTTACTTCCAATGAATTAATGTGGAGAATCTGCCTCTGTTTCCATGGTGAATTGTAATCTCTAGGCCTTGTTGATAATTCATTCGACTTCCACCTGAACTCAGGTGCTGCTTCTCCAGTGATGGTATCAGTTCAATTGTCTTGGTATTTTTTGCTTTTCCATTACATGAGGTCATGGACCACCAGTACTTCCAGATACTCTCACCCTTAAAAAGTGGGTAAAAGTGATACTAAAATCATACAGATCATAGATAGTTTAGTGAGTCATCCCTATGCCAGTACGTTGTATGTCTTGATATCTGGGTGGGGATGAAGAAAAGTTCTCTACCGGATAAATCAGTCACAGATCTGAAACCTGAACAACTATTGTCTCTCCTGAAAAAGAGAAAAAAATCGTAAAATAATAGGTATTTCTCAATATCAGCTTTGCTGAGTTCGGACTTGTGAACTTGGCCCTCAAGTACAGACTTCCTAATAACACAAGTTTTCTCTGTTATTGGAACGGTGGCCTCCTTGTGAACTCTCCTCCCTGGCTCTGCTGTATTTCTACCATCGACTCCTTGGTGTATTTCCTCAATCCACCACAATATGTCACTCAATTACATTTCTGTACATTTGTACAACCATTTACACACACACACACACACACACACACACACACACACACACACACATATATATTTGTTTGTTTTTATATATGTTTGTATAATGTTAGCTTCATAGCATAATTGCCTAAATCAGGGGTGTCAAACTCATTTTAGTTCAGGGGCCACATGCAGCCTAATATGATATAAAGTGGGCTGGACCAGTAAAATAACATAAATAATAGGATAAGAACTTTTGAGTGAAAAAAGTAAATTCCGTAATGACAATGTTTACTTGTACAAATCGTACTTGAACATAACATGAACAAACATGAACAACCTGAAAATTCCTTAGTAAAATAAGTGCAATGTTAACAATATTACGCCTCAGTTTATCATTTATACATGTGAATCACAACTTAGAGATCTCAGTGGATCTACAAATACAAAAAACAATAAATAACAGGGAGAATATTATTAAAATTCCACATACTTCTCTTAAGACATTTCAGATATTCACATTTTTTGTAAAAGACTAGTCTGTAAATGTAAACATTTTTGTGTAATTTTACTTTTTTTTTTTACACTAAAACAAAGAGACATATTTACAGTTTTCATTATTTATAAGTTATTATGATAGTATTTTACTGGTCTGATCCACTTTAGACTGAAATGACCAAAAATGATTTCAACATCCTTGATTGTTAATATCTTCAGTGCAATTTCTGCATTTCACAAATTCATCCCAGGGGCCAGATTGAACCCTTTGGCGGGCCGAATTTGGCCCCCAGGCCGCAAGTTTAACACCTGTGGCCTAAGTCATATTTTTTTTCAGGTAATAGCCAATTATGCAAAATGAATCAGCACTTTTAGGAGAGTAAAGTTACGCAGATACCACAATTTGGCCAAAAATATAACTTAGCAATTATGCTGTGAGGCTAACGATATTCTTCAAAACTGGATAAACCAATTTCATTCGATCCCATATCATGATAATAAAGATGTCTTTCTTGCTATTCTGCCTCATTGTATCATATCATCTGGTGACGTCATCCACCAATAAAACATTTCTGAGGTAAGCTGTGCACAGAAGCTGCCATTGCCTTTGAGAGTGAATTGACAGTGGCACGAAATGTATCTCAGGATCTTGGCCAAGTTCACACGAGTGACCAACCAGTGCATCCTTGGTTTAAGCTAGCAGACAAGAACAACATTAGGGAGTGCCATCCGATCTTGGTTCATGCAAACTTTTAAATACAACAGTACTTTGTCCGTGACTAATGACGTTTCATGAGATCGCAAGAACAGAAGAACAGACAAAAATGCTTCTTGTTAAACGGCCAATGTCTTTTCTCTAATGAATTCTATCTACCAGTTTTAAGTTTCATCACCTCATCTGTAGAGACAGTTGCACTGAAGATGACATTAGTTTATGTTGTTTTGCTATGACGACAGGTATGCTGAGGATGTACGATATTTTGTGTGGAAATGCAGGGTACTGACAAACCGAATGAAGCTGAGTAAATTCTAATCAAGTTTGAGTGGAAAACCAGACAGTACATATCAGCTGTCCTGAAACCCCAAATCTCAGAATTCAGGATTAGGCTGCCTACATAATCAATGTGCAAGTGACATGTGCTATGTATTTCCTTTCATAGTCAACACATTAAATGCAAGTAAACTGGATGACATGTAAAATGCAATACATCGCTAGCGCAATAGGGGGTAGCTCTGAGTCAGGTACAGTCCAGGTGTCAAACCAGGTGAAATTCAGATCAAAATGTCAACTGAAGAAGAGTGTGTTCTGATGTTTGTTGCACTGGACATTTTAATGGTAGGAATACTGCGGTAACTCGCCCAATTCACGGGAAAATAATCACATACACAGCCATCAGTAAAGTTCGACCGGAACTCACTGAGCCTGTGTCACTTTTTATTCATGAACATCCAGTTTGACCCTTCAGTTTAAGAGCACAAAGAACACAGAACAGGTTAGAATATATAACAATGGTGATTTTGAATTGATGGTGCAAAAACAACATGCCAAATCTAGACAGTGGTATGTCCAGCCTCTGAACTGCAGCAGAGAATCACAATGGGGAATTCCAATCTCTTGTTCGGCCTATGCGAATTCTAGACAGGGAGAGGCATTTCCAATGTTTCCAAATGTCTGTCTCCAACCTGCTGGCTCAAGTGGTTCGAGTGAACCTTTGTTAACGTGTTCTTTTGTTGGAAGCTCCAAGAAACAGTCCGGATTCAGTTAGGTCTCTTTTTTTATAAATTTAATTTGGCTTATCTGACCACAAACAAAGTACACAGTATGACTCAGCGCTGAGGATCCACACCCCAAGCAGGGAAATGGTTCTAGAGATTCCACTGCACATCACTTTTATAATCCTTGTAAACTGATCTTCAAACTCTGGGCTGACCCCCTTGTGCTAGGTGGGCTGGGTCACAGAAAATGGACTGGTGTCATCTGACTCTAAAGTCAAGCAAATGTGATTCTTCAACTCTGTGTAAAACCCCCTATTGACAGTGTTTACCTCTTATCTCTTGTTTTCGATCGTCTGTGGGCATGTGTATTTAAAAGTGTGCCTAAGGTAGAACCTAAGTCCTGTGCTCAGAAATCTGTCAGTTTAGTATGATGACCAAGATGTGACCTATCTAGTGACACAAAGGAATCCTAACTCGTACTGACTAATATGTAATTAAACTTAAGAATTCAACTATTTAAATTAAAATAATATTTCGCCACCGTCATTAGGGATGGGAATTGAGAACTGGTTCTTTTTGAGAACCGGATCCCTGTAGCCCGATTCCTTGGAATCGTTTGCCTGCCTGCTCAATGATTCTGCTTATCGATTACTCCTCCGTTGCGCATACGCGATGACGTCATGCGTACACTGCATTGTTTTGGTCAGAACGTAGCCAACATGGTGTTGAGGCAGAAACGGTCTAAAAAGACGACACCAGGTCCACTGGAACACTGTCAAAGCTTCCATTTCTTCTAAAGGGTGGAATCCCTCCAATATGCTCAAACATTTGTCCACAGCATGTGAATCATTTACAGGAATGTCACGTATTTGATATGCTACTTAGCAACGCTTGTGAATGAAGTGGCAGAATGAACACCGGGCCAAGTTCCGGTTCCGGTGCAGGCAACAAACATCGTACCCCCTCAAATACAAGTTTCCGAAGATAGGGGAAAGGAAATGAGGCGCCCAACAACAGGAGACAGGCCAACACCCAGAGTTATCTGTTATTATTATTTGTACATACTGTATATGTTCTATTTTCTGTGCAGATGGAAATATAAAAGACAGTTAATACAAACACACCCGCTTATACTCTTTTATTCCCTCACCCAATAAGAATCGATAAGAGAATTGATAAGGAATCGGATTGATAGGCAAAATCAATAATGGAATCAGAATCGTTAAATTCTTAACGATTCCCATCCCTAACCGTCATCTTATAACAATGTGTTAAATTAAACTACATCACTTGCATATTGCCCCCGTCAGTGACGTATGGTATTACATTAGTTGCTGCGTCGCATATCAAAAAAATGGACAGCACATTTTGAAACAAAAGCACGCATCACGGTGGCCGATGCATCTCAATGCGTTGCAATGTATTTGCGTCTGCGTGCCCTTGAGATGACTATGAACCACCCATAGGCTCTGAGTCCAGTCAAGATTCAAGTAAACACACAAACATGTGCTAGTCCTATACTGAGCCTTTATAGGAGCAGCTCCCATCAGAGGTTAAAACAGAGCGATAATCATGAAAGTATCCTTTTAAGATGATAATTACAGTAAAACCTGCTAATTAACCTTTGTCAAGCCGTGCGTGATCTCCAACAGATTAGCTCTATTGAAGGGATTCCAGCCTCTGCATCTGATCTGCTTTAAACTCTCCTCTCTCATCCTCCTGTGGTTTGCTTTTTGCGCTGTGGACACACCTAAGGATGTCCACTTCAATCACTTCCAAATGAGCTGACATGACATGACAGGCAGAAGATGACCCTAATCCCATGGAGCTGGAGGCAGGAAAAGAAATGGTCTAATTAAATCACGGCAGATAAGTGGAGGCAGAACACAGTTTATTGATCTGATCTAAAACATCTTCACTGTTTTTGCCTCGTGACAGTCGCTGCCACTTTGCAAAGGGATTTCTTAAAAGGTAGATTCTTGACGTTTGCCCCAGAAATATATACCTTCACGAAGAATAAATGACTTCAGCCATCTATTGCGTTCCCTCTGGTCTAGAGGAATAACATGGTTCGGTAGTGAATGTAAACAGTAAATAGGATTTTTCTGTATGCTGCTGCAAACCAATAAAAGCACAGTATAACACGGGGTAGAAAAAAACAAAAAAAAAACAGAAGCAATTTTCAGGTTCTCTGCGAATTGGCCTTCGTGTGCCTCTGGTGACATCTGATGGGCTTCCAGGCTGCAAATCAATAAATAATGCACTTTTGATTGAGATATTTGTTCCTGCCTGTCAGACCAGCAGTGAACAAATCAGTCGGGTTGTGAATTATTCAGTTTCTTATGTGTTTGAATATCTAAGTATTACTATTATGCACTGACTCTACCTCATAGAAAGAAGATCCATGCGGCATTAACAGCTCGTTTACAGACGGAATACAGCCTTCAGTGAAAAGTTCTCCTCCAATGTGTAAACACAGGTACAGCTTTAATGGTGAAATGTGTTTAAAAGCATACATTAGTTTTTAATATTTGATATTTTAACCAATGTTTCGTAGCTGAAGGTCTGTAGTTGAAAGGCCGAAACTTACACTAATAACAAAATTCATTTCAGATATCCAATATCTCCAATTTACCTCCTAAACATTTTTTTTTCTACAAATGTAATAAAAATGACACAAGCTTGATTGTTTTCATTTCAAGTGTAGGTCCTGTGTTGAAAACCAAAGTGGATTAGTCAGTTCTAACGTGACAAGATGACACCCATCGTGGACTGTTTAGCTTCAGGCTGCTGTTGCAGGGTGACACAATCAGTGTTGGGAGTAATGAGTTACACAAGTAATGCATTACAGTAACTGATTACTTTTTTTTTTTTACTGTAATGCAGTAGTGTAAGGCATTACTAATTAATTTTCAGTAATATTTTACTCAGTACATGCTAAATAGTGCTTGCGTTACAACACACTTTTTGCTCATAATTTAATTGCTCAAATAAAAAAAAACAACAACAACAACAACAGCAAGACTGTGAGACCTTAAAGCTGCAGCAGCAAGAGGCAATGAAGCCGTTTCCATGTTTGTTACCACTGCGGCCATAATGCAGCTGTGTGGAGCTCCACTTCCCACAATGCACGTAGCGACAAATTTCCAAAAATGTCCGAGTAACCTTAACCGGCTCTGTTTGTAAACAAATGAATTGTTTATGGTGGAGTACACTTCGAAATTGTTCACAGTGAGGGAAGAGATTCAGGTACGTAATTCTGGAAAGACTTAAGGATTCATGATACTTAGGCTATGACTCGGATTTTACAGATTTGATGAAAAATTGGTGATGAAAGTCCTACACAGCTTTAAGGAATCAAGAATGCAGCAGCAAAGTTCTATTTCCTGTTGGTGTTCAGCCAATAGGTGAAGACGGCAGAAGATAAGATAAGATATTCCTTTATTGATCCCACAATGGGGAAATTCACAGTGTGGTAGGTATGTGGACAGTCCATTGTCCACATAGACATATGTTCATTACTAACCCTAACCCTGCTTTACAGAAGCTAGTTAGCATTAGCATGATCCGTGTGATCAGCAATGACAAGGTACGTTAATGGTTCTATGACTACCGTAAATTCCGGACTATAAGCTGCTACTTTTTTCCCCACGCTTTAAACACTGCGGCTTATACTCCGACGTGGCTTATACGACGATTTTACCTTATTGCCTGCCACACCCCAGGGAAGAATCTGTCTGTTGTTACCAGGTATGCAGGAATGGATAACATTAACAACTTAACCTTTATAAAGTTAATATTAACACACACAAAAGGGGAACTTTTAAGGAAAAATAGTAAAACCTTCAAATGTTAATATTGTTTCACAAATATACAAAACAAAACTCTGAATGAAAACACCCAATAAAGCTCTCCAGAGACCGTCATAAATTTAAAGCATCTCAGAATTAATGCGCACATTGTGCATAATGTTAAATGAAAATGATATTACAACAGACGTAATTACTTGTTTTTAATCTTTATATTTTAAAAATAAATTAAAAGTCCTACTCTAACAAAAAACAAAAATTTGTTCACTTTCAAGTGTCTTTCAAGTCATTTTAAGTCTGTGAATCCACAGCCGGCACAAAAGCAAGTCAATCCCGTATCGGCATGAATCCAAAGGAAACCCCGATAAGTCCACCGACAAAAAAAAAAAGAAAGAGAAAATGTGCTTTTATTACTATCCTTTTATTGCCTCGTTTTTTGTCTTTTGTTTTTTAATCATCATATTAACAGCGAATCAACCTATAGATATGACAGCAAGCGCACACATATCAGACCCATTTAACATACAGTGAATAATTGCATTTGAACTCAAAGAAAACCTTTATCCAATTACCGTCCAGTTTGGACGCAATGAAAAAAAAGGTTCCACTCGGTCCCATAGACTCCCATAGAAGCCAGACTTCAACGGGGAAATGCATTGACCATAGATCGTATGAGGAAACAGCGCAACGGGAATGAATGAGAAGTGAACAACATGGAGTCTGATGAGTTGTGATAAAGCTGATTCTGAACGAACTCGTCTGTGAGATGAACGTGTTTTAACACATGTGTAGTCAATGAAATGTCAACACAACCAAACATATTTAACCATTTAATTTTCATAATGATAGGGGAAGCCGGGCTTCTCTTGCAGTCTATGAGAAATCACCACTGGTGGACACCTGCGGCTTATAAACCGGCGCGGCTTAGACGTGTACAAAATTGATTTTCTTTCTAAAATTAGGGTCTGCAGCTTATATTCAGGTGCGGTCTGTAGTCTGGAATTTACGGTAGTTACAATTCTTTATCAATTGCGGATTTATTTACCACCCCCTGTTTGAGCATGTAAAATGTTGAAAAAAATGCAAGGGTTTCTGCTGGGATTCGAACCTTGTAGACCACAGGTGTCAAACATGCTGCCCGGGGGCCAAATCCAGCCCACCAAAGGGTCCAGTCTGGCCCTTGGGATGAATTTGTGAAATGCAAAAATTACACTAAGATATTAACAATCCCTTTAGTTCAGGATCCACATTCAGACTAATTCAATTTCATGTGGGCAGGACCAGTAAAATGCTATCATAATAACATATAAATAATGACAACTCCAAACTTTTCTCTTTGTAAATATAAATATTTTCATGTATTTACACTAAAACAAAGTAGAATTTCGCAAAAACTTGTGAATAACCTGAACAAATATGAACAACCTGAAATGTCTTAGGAGAAGCAAATACAATTTTACCAAGATTCTGCCTTACTGTTACTAAATGTTTTGTGTATTTGTAGATCCACCGTGATCTGTAAAGTTATAAAGTACATGTGTAAATGATAAACTGAGGCAGAATATTGTTAAAATGACACTTATTTTTTCAGTTTGTTCATGTTATTCACATCTTTTGAAATGATAGTTTGTAGATTTGTAAACCATTTCATAATGTAAATTTACTTTTTTCGCTCTAAAACATTGAGAAAAGTTTGGAGTGGACATTATTTATATATTATTATGTTATTATTTTTCTGGTTCAGCCCAATTCAGATCAAATTTAGCCGAATTTGGCCCCTGAACTAAAATGAGTTTGACACCCCCATTGTAGACTGTAGCGTTACTTACTGAGCTGTCCATCCACACGTACTTTATGCGCCCAAAGGCTCTCCTATGTCTTGTATTGGAGGGGTGGGGGGCACAAACCATTTATGACTAGAGTCTGTATGTAACTCAAAAGTAATACAGGAGTCATGTAACGCATTACAATTCTGTGACAGTAAGGTAGGGAATTACTTTTAAATAACAGTAACAAGTAACCTGTAATGTATTACAGTTTGGAAGTAACTTGCACAACACTGAACACAATTAAATTAAATACAGGCACATGCCAACTAGTTTTCTCAGATGTAATTATTAATGTAAATTAGTTTGTGTACACTGGTTGGGTCTACACTGGTCTGTGTGTTTGTTTAGATCTGGGGCCGTGCTATGTCTTGCATCAGTCAAACCGCTGCCAAAAATAAAGACATAAAGCCTGAAAACACAAGACAGAAAGTAACATTTTTCACAGCAGACATTTGGACTCACTGGTGCAGTAAATTGTGTTGGCACGGTGGTGCAGAGGTTAGTACCCTCACTTCAGAGTAAGAAGGTTCTGTGTGGGGTTTGCATGTTCTCCCTGTATGTGCGTGGGTTCTCTGTGGGTACTCTGGCTTCCTCCCACTGTTCAAATGTTAATAGGTTAACTGGTCAATCTAAATTACACATAGGTGTGAATGTGAGGGTGAATGGTTGTTCATGTGTACATTTCAGGGCTGTGATCAACCGACAACACATCCACAGGTATCTGGGATAGGCTCCAGTCCTCCTGTGACCCTCATGAGGAAAAAGCAGTTTAAAAAATGAATGGATGACACAAAGTTCTATAATTCACAATAGGCTCATAAGACACAGTTTAACTCACATGTGTCAAACATGCGGCCCACGGGCCAAAACTGGCCCCCCAAAGGGTCTTATTCGGCCTGCGGGATGAATTCGTGAAATGCAAAAATTATTCCCATCATTACAGGAACTAGTATTCACTAATACCCCATTACAAGTAAAACTTTACTTAGAATAGAATAGAATAGAATAGAATAGAATAGAATAGAATAGAATAGAATAGAATAGAATAGCCTGTATTGTCATTGTGTGTACAATGAAATTAGGAGTGCTACTCCAGTCAGTGCAACACAAAAATACTACAGAAATAAGAATAGAAAGAATAAAAAAATTACAAAAAGTAATATAATATAAAAAAAAAAATGTTACAATTTAACAAAGTAACATAGGAAGCTAAGAAGAATAAAAAAATAAAACTGAACAACATATGAATAGACACAATTTACAGTATTAACAGTGTTAACAGTGTGTGTATCTATGAAAAGTTTTAACATTAGGTATTACCAAGGTTATAATAGTTTTGGATTTTTCATTATAGTTTAGTTTTACTCAGTTTTGACTTTTTTTTTCTCTAATTCAGTTAGTTTTAATTCATTTTTAGAGCAGGTTTGCTAGTTTTTATTAGTTTTCATTATTTTCTGAATGCTTAGTTTTGGTTTAGTTTTAGTTTTTTTTTAATATCTTTTATCTTCTTCCCCGTTGAATTCAAATAAATCCCAGACAGGACTCTGCTGCTTTCTCCCAACTTTAGTCTCCATGTTTCCGGGTAGAGTGGGGACGAGAAGCTGACTCTAAACCACAAGTGACGAGAAGTGACGGACCGTTAAATATCATATGGTGCCAGCAGCTAAAATTGCTTGAGGGAAATTCATCGATTTCATATCAATCCGACTTTGACAAAGACGAAAACGAAGGGAATTTTATCCATAATTTTTATACGTTTTAGTTAGTTTTTTAAGCACACAATACAGTTTCAGTTAGTTATCGTTTTTTTCTTTTAACTATAGTTTTTATTTATTTCAGTTAATGAAAATGTTTTTACAATTCTAGTTTTCGTCATTTCATTAGTTTTTGTTAACAATAATAACCTTGGGTATTACCCATAAATAACAGTATGTATATCTATGTAAACAGTATGTATACCTATGAATCAAGTCTATATAAAAATAGTGCATTTATTTTTGACAGATATTGAATAAATATCGCATTGTTATTGCAGAATAGAAGATTATTGCATTACTTTTACATAAAATATGAGTTAAAATCACCCTTTTATATGTGATGGTTTGGATTCATTTTACTGCTTTATTCATGCATGTTACATTTGAATGACTTTAAAGCATGTGAGAGACCCTGATGAATCTTGGTTTTAAGTGGTGTATAAGTTGCATGAATTCTGATCAGACTGTCATCATATATGGACATTCAATAGATCAGAATCGACAACATCAGGTTCCATGTGATTTTTGCTGTTTGTGCCGTCATGAAAAAATAGATCTGAGTCACATACAGCTGTATTTACACCAGTGGTTTCCAGCCTTTTTTTGGCTTGTGACTCCATTTTAACCCTTTCATGCATAAGTCACTACAGTGGACAGTTCTCCAGCTGTTGTCTTGTATATTCATGGGTTTTGTTGTTTTAGTTTCGTATCAGCCAAAACAGTGGACACTTACGCACCCTCTCATACACTGACATTCATACCATTACTGTAACTGTGCTGTTCTTGATAAACCTGATCTGCAGTAATATGTTTTTAGTGTAAATCAATTGTTATTTGTTAGACAAGAAGGTTTTTTTTTGCATATTATCTCAATGAAGTGAGGAATTACTAGCATTAGAATATGTTAAAATGTGAGAAGACATCAGATTAGCAGCATTAAACATGTTTTTATTTCATTGTTTTCATATCCCTCTCTGATATTGGGTTTTAAACATGTTTCTTTACTTCAAAAATTAAATGTATGGATATTTTTGTAATCCGCAGAAAAAAAAACTCGATCGCATTGTTTTTTTCTTGCCTAAGGAGGAATAAAAACACTGAAGAAAAAAATCTTGACTAAGGTTCTCACAATTCATGCATGAAAGGGTTAACATCACAAATTTCTGGCAACCCCAGACATTCAAAACGGTGTTATGTGCCAGGAGGTCTAGGGTACTGACACGTAACAGAAACTAAAAGAAAGAAAAAGATGTTCCAGGAGACAGCAAAGAAAAACGTGGAGAGCAGGTTGCTTGTAACAAAAAGACGTTGAATTTATTATACAAAAAGAAAAATTGTACACGAACAAGATGACTCAAAAATTAACACAAGCTTAAGCCAACAAAAAAAACAAAAAAACAAACTGCAGTGATGGACCCACTGGTGTTCATTGTTGGAGCTCTGGGCTTTTATAGGCTGGTGAATTGGTGGCAGGTGTTTCCAGTCATCCAAATGAAAGGCGGGGACAAGGAAAAAAAAAATTAACGACCCCAGCTGTAACAACGGAGAGATTTTTATCCTTAAAATTAATTTGTTTTTGATCATGTAATAGTTTCCTACACTATGTTGCAAATAAATGTTAATTTTAGATGACATTTAGTCTGTATAATGTATATTATTATGGACGGAGGCAGAAAAGCCAGGTGCAGATTACTGCACAAAGGGAGAATTTGATTTTCCTTGGTCAGGATATGTACAGTCAGTCCAGCTTGGATTTACAAAGCTACAAATTAACACTGAACAATCAATAACTCAAACTATGAATTATGAAAGAGCTGCAGCATCTGAAACCGACCACAATGAACATTTGAAAGATAAACAGAACCACAGTGCTTCAGTTTCAGCTTCATAGTTTGCCTTGTCTTTTATGGATCGGGATTATCGCTCTCAACTCACCATATATTTTTTATTAGTAAATTTTTGAGGTTTTTTTTTTTATCAAGTATTAGAAATTTCAGGTGACCCCATTTGAATTCCAGGCAACCCCAAGTGTGGTCCTAACCCCAAGGTTGAAAAACACTGCTATAAACCCAATTTGGTATGAATTCAACCAATAGTTTTGCTGCTAGAGTGTTAAAGAAACAAACAAACTGAACCGAAAACAATACCCCTCACCTTCCCTATTGGGGGGCAGAGTAATAATACTCATAAGTCTATGTATTCCTTTAGATATGTATTTTACCCCAGCAACAGGGTGGAAAATTTGAAAATGACCCTTAAAAGTGCTTGAATTTGACCTTAAAAAACATGTATGAACCCTGCATTTAGTTTGTGTAGAGGAAAAATGAAAACAGAATCCACACATGCGTGTACTGATTAGCAGAGCACAACACATCTATCTACACTCACGACAGTCCAACGGGAGCGGAGAACATTTGCGTAAATAGCAAAGTGTGTCAACTGTTCACATGGTCCCGTTCACAGGGGTCCCAACCCCAAGGCTGAAAAACACTGATTTACACTGAAGGTAAAAGCGGCCCGGATCTGATCTTTTCACTTATGTCGTTTTCATGGTTGCGTGAACACAACACTTCTGGTTTGGTGATACAGGCCTGATTTTTTGCAGCTGTCATATTCATATGATGGTTTTTTTTTTTTTTTAATCACTCTGAATTGAATTAAAATTCTGCGCTGGTGGGCTTCACTATATGAAAAGTTCTTCACCCTCATCATCTTTTTATTCATTGCATCATATCAACTTACAAACAAAGCCATAAACACTGACTTCATTTTGTGGATGGTTGTATGTATTGTGACATTGACTATATTTAAAAAAAATAGGACCAATGGCCCTGTAGCTTACCGGCCAAATTAAAAGCTTTGGGAAATGTATCCAGATGCCATTTATTATCATCCAGTTATGTGTATTTATTATATTACAGAAATAGCCCATGTTTTGGTCATATTCCAATCAGATCTCTAAAAAAATTCAAATTCCAACTTGATATCACTGATACTTACTGATTTATTGGATCAATCCACTTCCTACTTGTTATAATGGGAAAATTTTTCAAAGTTGCACCAAATCCAGAATCAGATCCGGATCGAAATAATTTCAATACTTTGTGTTGACATCATCATACAGAAGCTGTATACCAAGTTTGAAGTCAATCAGAACTGGAGTTTCGGAGAAAAAGACAATTGAAATGTTTTCCCCATAAGAGCCCATGTTAAATTTTCCGTAAGTTCCCGGATCTAGAAGAAGATCCTGATCAGCATGTGGCCATTATGTTTTGGTCATCTCCCCATCAGGGCTGGACTGTAGAAATTTACACTGGATATCATTTATATTTACTGAGTTATTGCAGCGATCCACTTCCTATCTCTTATAATGGGGAATTTTTTCAAAGTTGCACCAAATCCAGAATCAGATCCAGATCCAAATAATTTCACTAACTTTTGTTGACATCATCATAAAGAAGCTGTATACCAAGTTTGAAGTCAATCGGAATTGTAATTTCGGAGAAGAAGACAATTGAAATTTTTGTAACGGACGACAGACGACGCTGACAGATGCTGCATGACGACAACAGCTTACAGCCTGTCAGCTGGTAAGCTAACAATGACCAACAAAAACTAAAGAAAAAAAAAAAGAATCACATCTGAACAATAAATTGTATAAAGACAGACTGAACATCTGACAGTCATTTTTGGTCTTTTTCCCCCTCTCTCACTGGTAAATCCTAGAAACAAGCTCCAGCGCCACAGCTCATACATTACAGCTGATGAAAAAAAGTCAACAAACACCAATGACTGATTTTAGGAGAGAACATGTAACCTGGCAGCTCCCCGTTTCGTAACAACACCTGTTTTATGTTTTGTCTTGTATTTGATGGATAGGTCTCTGACATACACAGACACTAACATTTTATTAAAGGCATTATCCTTCTGACCTGAGCTTCACTCTGCTGCACCTCTGATAGAGGAAGTTGGTTTAATGAGGACTCGGGGAGCTATAAACTACTCCCATAAGGTTTCCTCCTGAGGTGCAGTAATAAATGTTTTCCCAGTACTTTGGATGAAATGATAAGAGTCCCATAATTGCAGTGGGCATGTATTTTAGAGCATGTAAGGTCATCCGGCTACTGAAATGAGCGATGCGGCCCCTGTTAGTGGGCGCCTGTCAAACTGAAGACCATTAGTACAATGACACTTGCTACTTGTCACCCTCATTAACCTGAAAATCTGTAAAAAGAACCTCTGGTCTGGAAAGGTCTTAAGAAATAATATAAACCTGTCTTATTCCAAAAAATCTACTGAAAAGGAGGACATATTCCATCTAAAACAGTCTTTCTCAAATGAGGGTACGCATACCCCCATGGGTACTTGGAAGAAGCCCAGGGGGTACTTGAAATTGTTTTGGAAAAATACATTAAATAAGTCATCATATACCGAATGCAAAATAAATAATGAGAATTAATGCTGAGATATAAAACACAATAATTATATTCATATAATACTTTTATTGTCAATCATCTTGTTTATGTTTATGTTTACGCATTTGGCAGACGCTTTTTTCCAAAGCGACTTACAGGGGAAAACCAATTAAATCACTCAATCAATCAAATTTTATTTATATAGCGCCAGATCACAAGAAAGTTATCTCTTGACATTTTATATATAGAGTTGGTCAAAACCAGACTCTAAGTCAATTTACAGAAACCCAACAGAATGTTTAAGCTTTGGTAACATTTTAAGAACATTTCTATTTTATATTATTCAAGATGAGTTTATTTGAGAAATTAAGTAGTTAATTTTTGTTGATGAAAGGTACAGTTATTAATTAATGACCAATGAATTTATTTTTGTTATCAATGAAAGAGGGCACTTTTCAGTTTATATTTTCCACACAAAATGTACTTATAAAAATTTGTTTTTTTTTTATATACTAATTGATTGATTCATTGATTGATTGAAGTGTATATTTTGAATATGAATGTAAAAAATATCTATCTATCTATCTATCTATCTATCTATCTATCTATCTATCTATCTATCTATCTATCTATCTATCTATCTATCTATCTATCTATCTATCTATCTATCTATCTATCTATCTATCTATCTATCTATCTATCTATCTATCTGTCTATCTGTCTATCATACTCTTTCTGATTCATGTCAAAAAGCTCATTTAAATTGAAATTAATTGAACTATTAATACATTTGAGGTAGAATCTGAAAATAAACTAAATATAACTTATAAACACCCCTTCTCCTTAAATAAATAATAACAATAGTAGGCTCCTAGTGTAAACATATCTATACTGTAACGCCTGATACTTGTTAAATAATTTTGTTTCTGACTTTATATTATTAAGAAGAAATATAGATATAATTTATATAAGCACATAATACAATAACACATATTTATGTACATACATACATATATATACATACACAGATATATATACATACACACATACCACATATATACTTGTACATCCTTATAACACCTAGTGATACTCACTTGGCACTTGGCAAAAACATCCCAGGAGCCGAACTGGACCCTTTGGTGGGCCGCATTTGGCCCCCGGGCTGCATTTTTGACACCCCCGCTCTATATTAAATCTGTTCCACAGTCTCACCTCACTGACTGAAACACAAAAACTTTTCCTGGTCGTACATATTAAGTGAACATTAAAGTTAATTTCCCCCCTTAAATCATAACCCCCCTCATGACTACTGAATAATTTCTGTATATTTAATAGAATATTTTCAGCTTTGTACATTATTTGAGCTGTTTGATAGTCCACAATGTCTGTAAATTTTTGTAATTTTGAATCTAAGAATAATGAGTTTGTATTACAGTTAAATTTATGTTATATATGTTGTTTCTTTACAGAGTTTTAAAAATATGAACAGACACCTTTGGCGCAGGAACAAATTTTGCTTAATTTTTTTTAATCAAAAATGCTGAAGCGAGAGTTGGGAGGTCTTGGCTAAAAAGTATATTTCAGTAAAAAGTTTGAGAAGCACTGCTTTAAAAGATATTCCCTCATTTATATATACGTATGTCGAGGCCCAAAACGGAATCTGGCCCGATTCAGAATTGGGCCGGCCCAGAATGGAATTCTATTCTAGGCCGGCCTAGAATGGAATCCTGCTGCTATAATGTTATTTTTATACCATGTTTAATGCAAATGATCTGAATTATTACAAAAATCAATACATGGAATTTGCAAATATGTGAAAAAAAATGAAACAAACAACATTTTAATTGTAAACTATAATACACTTTATTTACAAATAGAACCTAGTGGTACTCCCCACCAATATATGGTACAGTGAAATCGACTGAAATTGACAATAGTTACTCAAGGTATGTAAGACTGAAAATGCAAAATTATGACAAATTATGGAATTATGGATCATTTGCATTAAACATGGTATAAAAATAACATTATAGCAGCAGGATTCCATTCTAGGCCGGCCTAGAATAGAATTTCATTCTGGGCCGGCCCGATTCTGAATCGGGCCAGATTCCGTTTTGGGCCTCGACATATATATTCATATATATATATATATATATATTAGATATATACTATATATATATATATATATATATATATATATATATATATATATATATATATATATATATATATATATATACATATGTGTGTGTGTGTGTATACATACATACATACATCATATATATATATATATATATATATATATATATATATATATATATATATATATATATTTTTTTTTTTTTTTTTTTTTTTTTTTTTTTTTTTTTTGGTGTTGGTCAGAAACCTCCTATATACAGTATGTTCAATTGTATTGAAATATGATCTCATGTCCTGCAAATGAGGACTTTCTCATCCCGGAAAAGACCACTCCATCAGGTTTTTCCTTTAATTTGTCCCCTATTTGTGTCGCTGATGGTCATAAATGATTCATAGATCTCAGTCCATCTGTATTTGCCCTAAAAAATGAATAAGAATTTGAACACTACAGTATAAAACAAAATAAATAAACAATTGATGGTCCGGGCAATGCAAAACTGAACAGTTTCCACTTGTGGTTTGAATACAGATGAAGGCATTTATAGATCCAATCACTACATGCATGAGCAGGAGGGATATTAGCACCATTATCGACATTTGTCTCTACTGACACGACGCTACGTTTTGCCCTCCTGTTTGGACTGTATCTTTGGATGGATTATTTGCACGATTATTGCTGTTTTCAGACAGTGGTTGATCCGCATGAATTCCAATCTCAGTGGAGTCTGAAATTGACGTTTACAACTCATTGTCTTTTAAATGTCAGACATCTATATCATGCATTGAGAAGCGTATTTCCGTAGCTCATCAGTATTGCTAATTATGAGGAAAATCTTTGAATGATCTTATGGAGGAGATAATGCCAAAGAAAATGAAAGAGTAACACAATCAAATAAAATCACGCTCATTTCCATATTTTCTGCATTTTATTTCTATGGACTGAGTTTATTCAAGCGTCAACATGTAAATATAAAATCCTGAGCTGTTGATGAAAATAAGGCTGAATATGTACATGATCAGTGAATATAAGGTGAACCAAATGCATATACATATATTTGCATGTGACTTCTGTTTTTTAATGCATGTAGTGGGCGTATATCTGCACACGTGTTTTCGATTTTTTTGTATTGAGTCTTTTCATTTTACTCAGTTTCCTGCCTCTGCTGTTTGCTGCTTCAACATGACATTCACAAATTGGAATCAATACGGAAAGTTCCCCATCCATCCATTTCTGTCCCAACATTTATCTTCTGCAGCTTTCCGATTAATCAAGATCACAATATCTAATTTAAGTCTAATGTGATGGAATGATGTTGAAAGGGTGAAAATTGTGCAGACGCTGAAGAAAATGAGGATAAATTAATACCCTTTGTAGAATGTTAATGAGAGCCCATGCTTGGTTTGTTATCTTATTGTTTGAGGCTATGAAAGGAGATCAGCTGTGTTTTTTGTCCAGACTAACATAATAACATAACTTCCTTCTAAAACCACAAAATTAAACCAGAAGGTCGCTTTCCCAGTCATCAGTGCCACTGGTTGGTCTGTTTGTGTTAGCATTGTAACAGAGGTTTTAGTTTTAGGTTCCAAGAATGGCCCTTCCACATCCATTGCTTTATTTCTCCTCATAGGCTGGTCCCTCAACACTGGTCATTAGGAGCTTCATGACTCAGAACATTAGGTCCAAAGGTGTGCACACAGCTGTCCTGGAACTCATGTTTTGAACCTTTGTGCTTTTGCTGAACAGATCTCCACCTGAGCTCCTTCAACATGCATCCACATGAGTTCTAACACCAGTCACTAACAATCAGAATCTTGCATGCAGACCTCTGGGTTCTGTTTTTGCCACTGAAGAGCACTGGGTATTTATTTGAAAACATCCATCATGTTTTGAAACACTGCAAAAATCCAAATCTTACCAAGTGTATTTTTCTCATTTCCAGTCCAAATATCTCATCACACTTAAAATAAGACATAATCACCTAAAGAATAACTTTTCAATGAGATATAAGAACTGATTTTTAGACAATAGATCTTGAAAATCTTATTTCAAGAAATCTTACCAAGATAATTTTCACTTGTTCCATTGGCAGATTTTTTTTTTTTTTTTTTTGCTTAATTCAAGATTTATTTTTTTTTTTCCCTTAATTCAAGCAAAAAAAAATCTGCCAATGGCACAAATGAAAATGATCTTGGTAAGATTTCTTGAAATAAGATTTTCAAGATCTATTGTCTAACAAGTGTTCAGAGAACGCAAACCTCCACCAAGCACCCCAAACGGTGTGCATGTGTGGATCAACTATTTCTTTTTAAATTAAACAGTTTCCAGGTTGTTCCATGCAGCAGAACAAGTTGAAGCTTGGTACCAGTCATGTGTATGTCAAATTATATGTTAAACCCTGACCATATTTTCAGGGGAAAAACGCCGAAAAAGACATATCCAAAGTAAATGAAGAATTACTTCACAATAATAAGGTTCATATGGATGTTCTTGGTGTCTATGGACATTTAGAGACCTCACAGAATCTATTCCCATTGTCTAAAATATTGTATCTATTACTATGCCTGAGTAAACTGTAACAAACTAAAAGAGAAATTGGAATTTTTTATCCTCGCCTTCTTTTTTTCGGCTGGATTGACGATGATATGCATAAATTAATTGTTCATGTCTGAGATTTTTAATAGCGTATATTTTACCCCACAAAGATTAAAAATCATGTTTGAACATTAAAGTTTGCACTAAAATACACTTTTGATGTACTTTTATCAACATTAGGGTCTAAACTTTGAGCAAAAGTTGAAAAAAACATTCATTGTCCTGATTTATTATATTTTTATAGTAGATGAATATTAATATAATTTTTTCAGCCTGCGGGCGGGCTGACAGGGCTAAAGGGGTTAAATTCCAATCAATATTTGTTGAGTTATAATGAAAAATGAGTCGTAAATAGGATTTTCAATGTTAAACTGAAATGTCCACAAAGTCCACATTCCACAGTGGATGTGGACAATTTTGTGCCAGATACAAGATGTTGTTATAAGCTACAGGTGGATCAAATTGGAGGCTAATCAGAGTCGTTTTTAATTTTTTATGAATTTTCGAAAATTGCTCAATGATGAGAGATAGGAAAATTTAAGATTTTGTGACCTTGCTGTGACCTTGAACTTTGGCCTACTTGGCCCAAATGTAATGGGTTGGTCCCAGGGCCTAGGCCTATCTGTGGGTAAAATTTGGTAAAGGTGGTTGGAATAGTTTTCCCATAAAGTTGCTAACAAACAAACAAACACGCAAACAAACAAACACACAAAGCAAAGTGATCACAATACCTCCTGGTGGAGGTAAAAATCAGTTCTTATATCTCACTGAAAAGTTACTCTTTAGGTGATTATGTCTTATTTTAAGTGTGATGAGATATGTTGACTAGAAATGAGAAAAATACACTTGGTAAGATTTTGCAGTGTATCTTTTGGTTTCTGTTTCTCCCACCTGCTGTTACTGTCCAAGAGACTGAACCTTACCGACCCTGAAACTCAAGTTCAATGACAACTTTGATTTGGAACCATAGAGAACTGTTGCATCCAAACTTACTTGGAGCTAATTTGCTCTCACTCGCCAACATACTATCCATGAGCTAAAAAATCCTCTCACTCAAAACAATGCTCACTTTAACTTCAAACAGGGATGCACCAAGACCACTTTTTTCCAGACGGAGTACAAGTACAAGTACTTACATTTGAGTACTTGCCGATACCGAGTACCAATATGAGTACTTAATAATACCATTACAGTTCTTAGTTACTTTTAAAAATGTGTTTTATAGTCGTTGTCATTAGTCTGACTGGAACAAAGTGCTGCTACAGACATTTAATGCATTGGAATGAGCGTTTTTCAATCAATCCACCAGGGGGCACCGCTCTTAATTAACCATACTGGACAAATACCACGAAGAAGAGTAAAGTTTTTTGAGAAGAAGACAATCATTAATAATAAACATGGAGACGACAGAGGAGGTAATACTAATGTGGATACTAATGTTGATATTGATGAGGGGAGTTGTCTGTCAGTAGTTTTTCACTAACTCACACAGTCACTCTTTGAACAGATCTGCTACCTCCACAGTTCCCTGGAATATATGCAGATGACGGACAGAACACTCCGTCCGCATCTGTCTGTGTCTTTAATGTTATTTCCAGTCAGTGTTACTTTTATCACCACCATTTATTTAGAAAAATCTTCACACTACTGACATTACTCCTCCACCACATACCTGCTGCAATGAACTGCAAATGTCACGCTGCCATAAGTGGTATCAGTGCGGTTGTATTGAAGTACTTTTACTAGTATGAGTACAAGTACACACTCTGAGTATCGGACCCGATACCTGATACTGGTATCGGTATCGGTGCATCCCTAACTTCAGATATACCCAGACTTGGCCTGGGTGTTGAGAACAGCTCAGGAGATCGTGGCTGTCACCCACCAGATCTAGACACAATATACACTGGCTGCGTCCAGAGGAAGGCCAGGCACATTGCAGTAGATCCTTCCCACCCAAGCAATGGATTATTTGTATCGCTTCATTCTGGGAAATGGTACAAAACCATAAAAACACCACCAGACTCAGAAACAGCTTTTTCCCCAGAGCAGTAAAAGCCATCGCACCCCATACAGTCATACAGGGGTTGGACAAAATAATGGAAACACCTTAAAAAATCAACAAAATATAATTTAATATGGTGTAGGTCCGCCTTTTGCGGCAATTACAGCCTCAATTCTCCGAGGTATTGATTCATACAACTTGTGAATTGTTTCCAAAGGAATTTTAAGCCATTCTTCAGTTAGAATACCCTCCAACTCTTTTAGAGACGATGTGGGTGGAAATCGACGTCTTACTTGAATCTCTAAAACTGACCATAAATGCTCAATAATGTTGAGGTCTGGGGACTGTGCCGGCCATACGAGATGCTCAACTTCATTAGAATGTTCCTCATAGCCATTCTTTAACAATTCTAGCTGTATGGATTGGGGCATTATCATCTTGAGGTGAAGGTGTTTTCCATTATTTGTCCAACCCCTGTACATAGACACATCCCCGCCCCCTGACACTGACCCCACCCCCTCCTCTACTCCCATCCAACTGTGTCCTGCACTGAGCTGCATTCTCCAACTTCTCTGGGACTAAGATTTATTTGCACATTTGCTGTCTTATTTGCACACAATGTTGCACACAATTGCATCCTAACGGCACATACTGTTTATTGCACTGGACTGTACATACTTTCTTCTCTATATATAATGTAGGCTACATATTCTTAATAAACGTATTCTTTAGTGGTTTTACACTGATGTACATATTCATGATTGTTTTTATATTTTCTCTTTTTTTTAATCTAGCTGAGAACTGCCTCTAAGAAAAGCTTTATGTCCACATAATGACAATAAACATTCTTGAATCTTGAATCCTGAATAAACACCCTGTTGCAACCTATAATTACATTCAGTCCATAATTTTCATGGTGTTTGGGCTCTGAAATCCTCCCATAGCTCATAATTACTCATCTTAAATCCTAATCTTAGACTCTGCATTCATATCTAAAATGACAACCGTATTAAAATATAATCACAAATGTAGCATCTGCAGTTCTAATTATTGCGATTCCCAAAGAAGCTGATGCTTTTCCTCATGTTGATACTACGTACTTGGACACATCTATTAGTACTAATGAAGTAAATTCACCCCTTAAAGTTACTTACAAAATTACAAAACACTTCAAGTTTGTGCAATAAAATGAGATAAGACATTGACTTGGTTTGATGTAATAATGTGCCAAACTTCTCCAGATATAGTTATTCGTAAAGCAACCTGGCCTAAAGCCAATTTTCCATTGAAGACTTTAAGATAACCCATGGTCATAACTTTTAGATGTTGCCAGAAAAGTAAAGGAGGAGGTGGACTTTAAGGCACATCCATTTAATGTTTTATTATTGCATAAAAAGTTGTCAAGTTTCTCTTGATGTCAGTTCTGGGGGGAATGTGCACCTTACAGTCATTGATCTGTATCCCCTGATTTACCATCAAGTTATTTTTCCAGTACCTTCATCGATCATTGCAGATAAACACGCTCAACATAAAATTCTTAAAATGAAATACAGATCCAATCCTCAATTCTTGTCTGATCTAACTTTAACCAACAACAGAAATACAATTTTGGTTGCTTGCAAGAGCTTCATAACACTGACAGGAAGAAATTCAGGCAATAGAGGAACCATATCCCCTTTATAAGAAAAGCAAAATTGAATTATTATTATTATTATTATTATTATTATTATTATTATTATTATTATTATTATTATTGTGAGTTGTACTAGCAATGGGACAGTAATAATGGCAACATGTGACATTTTTGATGAGAATAGTGATGATAATATTAGAATTTGTGTGCACAATGACAGTAGTAGTAGTAGTAGTAGTAGTAGTTGTTGTAGTAGTAGTAGTAGTAGTAGTAGTAGTAGTAATGATCGAGTACAATAATACCTGTCCTCCTTCTGACTTCACCTGTAACATCATATTTTCCATCAGATCTGTCACAAGCTCAGAGGTCCTTAATGCTGTGACTCATTTCAACTAAAGACAGATCCTGGTGAAGATAACCTTGAGTTGTTCCTGTTCTAAGTGTCTCACTTACACAACCTGCAATTCTTACCTCTGGGAAAATTCCATCAATATGGACAAAAGTTCAGGTCGTGTCACTGCAGAAAAGGAGGTGATGTCGGTGATCTTCACAATCAATCGATCTCTAAACTGTCCTGTCTCTTCAAATCTTAGACTCTTCACGTAGCTCAACACTATGGCCTTTCTACGGATAATGCTGTCTTTGAGCAGCGATGGTCAGGCTTTAGACCAGGCCTTTGCACAATAACTGCTGATGATAATCACTCAGCTAACAGCACTGCACTACACTGTAGATCTGCCTAGTGCTCTTCATGTGTCGATGTGTTGATTCTAGCATTTTGTTGCATGAGGGAATTTCTCTTGGTTTTGACACCTTTGCTTAAAACTGGTTTAAATCATGCTTTTCCAGTATATTTCAAACAGTCATTGCTAAAGGTTATAAATTATGACCTCAAAAAAAACGAACAAAGGAGTCCCTCAAGGGTCAAGTTTGGGTCCACTGATTTTCACTCTGAATATAAATCATATTTACTCTCCAAAGGCAATCAAGTGTTTATATTGGACCTGAACCATGATCATGTATGGATAATAGTCATCCCACTTTTAATTCAGAATCAGAAATATCAGGAGTTTAACAGGCAATGAAATATCGCCAAAAACCACAAACTTCAAAGTAAACAAAACAGATTAACAATAATAAAAGTGAGGGTTGCATGTGTAAGATAGCTAACACATTTAAGGTTTGGAAATAATAATGATATACTTAAAAGGCATCAACTGGCCATTGACGGACTGAAAATTATAATTGGTTAATTGTTAATAGGATTTTAGTGTTAGTTTTACAAACTGTTGTTTTAAATCCATCAGGTCACACAGACAGATTAACTTTAAAACACAACAGCAACTGTTGATGTTTCATAAAAACTTGCAGCCGAGCAATGTGTATGATCCAAATTACCATATAACAATTACAGAAGTGAAGCATGCAGACCAAGACAAATTAAAAAATTTAAGTTAAAGGGGCGACTAATTGATTAATTTCTTTGTTTAAGTTAAAGGGACAGTTTAAATCATTTCTTTTTTGTTTTTTCATTTGTTTATGTAAAATATTTCATTATAAATTGAAATTATGCAGATGAGTGGTGCTTGCCAGTGAACTTCCAAATATTAACACAAACAAAATAATTCAGAAGAAAGAACTAATGAAGAGTGGAATAAAATAGATTTAGATGTAAGCTCACTGATGTGTGCTATGTGCTAATGCTAGGTACTGTGTGTGTAATAGCATGGATAAAGTGCAGAGACCTTTACACACCTTTATGAGCTACATAGACATATCCTTCTAACCCTGCATTTTCTGCATTTGACTTTTTTCTATTTGTGTTGTATTTGTGTTTTAATGGTTGTTAAGCACCTTGCGTTGAACAAAAGTTCCTACATAAATACACTGTTGCCCATAAAGTTGCAATAATTTTGTTTTCAGACACATTCCTCATTTTATTCCTATTTATACTCAGCGATAATCACTTTTAACCCTTTTATGCATGAATTGTGAGAACCTTAATTATGTGAGTGTTGAATGTTTTTATTCCTCTTTAGGCATGAAAAAAAAAAAAATGCAATTGAAATAGTTTTTTATGAACCTATTTTTCATGGAGTTGCAAAAATGTCTACTCAGCTGGATAACATATGTTAAATTTTTGAAGCAAAGAAACATGTTTTTACCGATACACTGTGTGAAAACTATGAAACTTTTTTTTTTTTTTTATGTTGTTAATCAGATGTTTTGTCACATTTTAACATACTCACTTTATGGGGATTATATGCAACACAAAAAAAAAAAATAATAATGTTAATGACAGTCTAACAACAATAACAAGCACCTGATTTACAGTCAAACATGTAACTGCAGATCAGGTTTATCAACAGCAAAGTTACAGTAATGGTATGAATTGCAGTGTATGGGATAATGCGTAAACGTACTGTGTTGGTTGATATAGAACTAAAATAATAAAATCTTTGAAAATACGATGAGAGAACAGCTGTAGAATAGCTGTCCACTGTAGTGACCATTATGTATGAAAGGGTTAATCAGGTTCAGTGATTTTATACTGAGTCCCAGTCACTATTCATCTATCAAGAACAAATCACATTGTAATAATCATTTCATGAGAAGAAGTAAAATTCTTTTACTCCATATTTATGGGCAATGGTGTAATGTGAGTTAAAGCAAGTAAAAAAAAAAAAAAAAAGGCCTTGACCATTTAATGAGGGGATATAGAGTATGTTTTTATTACTGTGATTTCTGTTGCACTTCTATTGTGAAAGCCTTGTCTTTTCATCTGGATCCTAACTGGAATAAAATATTGATTGACAGACTGATATGGACTGAAAATATGTAAACATATCTTGTCTGTATTGTTTTAAAAGAGCAAATTTATTTTTAAGTATGTGTATTAAAGGATTATTAAACAAGTCAAGTGTATAAATATCAGTGAAACTCATTATAATCTAACCATTGGGGCAGACACTGTCAATGGAAGTTCCAAGTAAGAATTAATTCCACTGAGAACACTAACTGTCTTTTTTTTCCCGGATGTAGCCCTGAATGTTTTAGACAGTCAAGGTGGACACTTTTGTTACTGTGTGATGGATGAGCGTTGTTTCCCACTTTGACAAACCTTATTAGTACGAGTAATGCACGCTGTCTGGAAGCCACCTCTGGCCTGTAGTTGATTATATGTGTTGCCATGTGGGGTGTGTTGTTTGGGGTTTATTTGTTGTATTTAAAGACCAGGGACACGTGGGTCACCCCTGCTGACAGCTGTGTGAACACTTCAGCTACAAACCAGAGCACAGCTGTAAAAGGAGCCTCCATTCAGTGAAAATACACCTGAAATGACAAGATAGTACACGTTCAAGATACATAAATGAAAGACCTCCCCCCCAAAATTGTGCAGATTGTTTGGGCTCACATGTAAGTATTGAATTAAGTTTGATCCTGTACAATAAGAAGGAAAACACCACTTAATTCTGTAGTGGGAACACTGATGCTACACTAACAATGAATTACTGATTGCAGATTTTGTAATAAGCCGGCCCATCTGCCATTTTCTCAATGACAAAAATCCTAGTAGTTTCTATGTGATCCAACCATCCACACTGCTTTCCTCCAGCCTTCTGTTTCAACCTCATACATCACATCACTGCAGTCACGATGCACTCAAAGGGTTTAACTTAGATTCACAATATTTAGTTCATCAGACACCATGGGGCTGTGTCTGCTACGTCATGTGCATATTACATGTTTTAAAATGTTGTTTCCATCTTTAATAAGCATGGCGTGATTCATACCCTAAAAATAATCATTAAATACTAAGTTTGGTTAAATTTTCTTTACAGTTTATAGCAGCGGCGATTTCTCATAGACTGCAAAGGAAGCCCGGCTTCCCCTAAAATTATGAAAATTAAATGGTTAAATATGTTCGGTTGTGTTGACATTTCATTGACTACAAATGTGTTAGAAAACGTTCATCTCACAGACAAGTTCGTTCAGAATCAGCTTTATCACAAATCAACAGACTCGATGTTGTTCACTTCTCATACATTCCCGTTGCGCTGTTTTCTCATTCGATCTCTGCTCAGTGCATTTGCCCGTAGACGCTCAGCTTCCATGCACTTCAGTGGGACTGAGTGGAACAGTTTTTTTCATTGCCTCAAAACTGGACGGTAATTGGATAAATGCCACGACGTTGTCCTGCCCCCGGACGCTCGGCATCTCTGGGGGTGAATGGAGCTGTGGGCGGAGCTCGGCTGGGCTGGATGCCAAGATTTCACGTGCTGATTGGAGGATCAGTCAAAAGGCTGAGTCCTGTTTGATTGACAGCTAGTTTGAGATCTCCTCCTTCACTGACACAGTTCAGTTTAATACTGTCGCGCATTCTGGTGTGAAATTCAGAGAGAAACCACTACGAAATTACTTGTTCATTTCTTGCACTGTAAATAAAGCACACTCATTGTACTTCCCTGTTTCAATTTAACATAATTTCAACATTTTCTTGTTTACTTGTTACGATAAGGTCACTGACCATTTTCTTAAAAAGGAACAGAGGGCCGAATTTATGTTTAAATAACTTGATGTTTTTGTTTTTGTTTTTTTATGTAAGCCGACAATGAGCTTCCCCTCTCTGAAAGACGAGCAGCCGCCACTGGTTTATAGCAAGCTGTAATTCCTCAAAAATGCAGCTGTGAGCTTGTTTTTCAGAGGGTGTAAACATCTTGTATCTCACAACAACTTCTGAAAATTTCATACATCTGACGCACTGTTCAAGTACCAACTTGTTGAACTGTGAAACTGTAAGGTGAGTGGGATTCATGCATTATCTGATTAAGATACTGTGGTTTTGGTTTTATTACCTCTGCCAAGGAGGTTATGTTTTTGCCGGCGTTGGTTTGTCTGTCTGTCTGTGTGCAAGATAACTCAAAAAGTTAAGGATGGATTTGGATGAAAATGTCAGGAAATGTTGATACTGGCACAAGGAACAAATGATTAAATTTTGGTGGTGATTGGAGGTGGGGGTGGGGGGGCACGGGGGCCCACTGATCTGCCTTGGCGGAGGTCTGTGCTGTCTTTTCTAGAAAAGCACTTGTAGAGCACAGACCTCCGCCAAGGCAGATCAGTGGGCCCCCGTGCCCCCCCACCCCCACCTCCAATCACCACCAAAATTTAATCATTTGTTTGCCTTGGTGGAGGTCTGCGCTCTCTGAGTGCTTCTGATTTATTAATTTTTTCTATTTGAAAAGCAAAAACACACCATGTCAGGAAAGTATACATAACAGTCGAGTGAAGTATGAATCTTTGTTAAGATGTTTTCCTGATGTTTGGCATTGTGATTAGGTTATGGTGTTATTTACTGTCTTTTTTAATTGTTATATATAGACACTCCCTCTCCATCTTGGACCAGTGATGGAGTTGTGATAGTTGTATTATATAAGGCTTGTACGATGGGAGGTGCACTCAGAACCAGATTCTTCAGTCTCCTGTATTGAACAATCTGTTCTCACAAGCTCATTCTAAAAAACGTTCCTTGTCAAAGACATTCACAGAGTGTTCTGAGTGCTCCTTGGTTCTCAGTGTATTTCACATTAATAGTTCCCATCATTTATTATCTTCAGTCAGTTTCAGTACAAGTTACTGTTTGCCATTCTCAGTCAAAGTAAGTACTAAGGGAGGAACACCGCTTTGCAAAGTCATCACAAAATCCTTACAATATACTGGTGTACCTCTTAAAAATGTAGAATTTATTAAACCACATTGATAACATATAGGTGCATGCATAGATCAAAAGTCCTGCAGCATAAAATGTGAAACTTTTGACCTGATAAAGAGCTACCGTTAGCTTTGATCCGATATTGTTTTAGTACTGTAACCCTGAAATATTGCTTGTCTTACCAGGGCTGTGGGTAAGGCGGGTTACAACGGTGTTCTTGGTGGTGATAGGTTTTGCTATCTTCCATGCTAATAATCACCAAACGGCAGGACAGTTTCAGCATGCTTTATTGCCAGCAGCTCAGGACAACATACACAGAACATGCTCCGCTATGGACAAAACTCCTGAGTCACCCCAAAACAGGTCGTACCACAAACAATAGGCAGGAACCAAAATATTAAGAAAGGCAAGAAGAAACATAATAAAGAATATATCATATAAATTGACTAAATAATTAATGAAATAATATGTAAATTACAACATAAACAAATGTCAAAATAATAAACAAAAATGAATAATTTGGAAATAAAATAATATTCAAATTAAATGTTACAGTACCATGAAACTTCTCAATCTGCTTGAACTGAAATCTAGGATATTGTGATCAACAGGAACAACAACATTCAGCATAAAATCACTCACATGGAATTCATTAATTATCTTATACTGTGTTTCATATGATAGATCTGATCTTTTTTTTTGCACTGTATAAAACTTTGTTCCTGTTCCAGTCAAGTCTTTTTCCCAGATAACCTTTATGGTCATTAGATGGTGGTGCTTCTGTATGTGGAACACATTACCATCATTAATACAGAGTTTGTCCTTGTGACTCCATGCAGCGTCTGGCTTGACAGACCGATGATGGAAAAGTGACCATTTGTTGAAGGTCAAGGTCAGATGGTGGAAAACTAATTACCAGAAGCTTTCTGTCAATCTAAAGCCAAGTTTATTTGATGAGTTTAACCCATAAAGATCCAGTGCTACTTCTGTGGTAGCTCCTAAATGAATTGTTCTCTTGATTGAACCTTTCTTAAGCAATTTATTAATATTCATCACAGTATTATTTTGCATTTTCTACTATGAATCATGTATTTTCCTAAATTTGATTTTCTTTATTTAATTTAGATGTTCATGAAAACTCAGAGTAAATTCATAAGTTATTGTATCAAAACAGAGAAAAACAAAGAAAAACTGACTTTTTCGGTAAAATATATCATTAAAGGTGGGGTGTGAGATGTTTTCCTGGAGGATTTTTTACTATATTGCTTAAAATCCCCTTCACACCCTGATTACAACCAATTAATTAAATGCTGTAACACAAAAATAAAAAAAGTTTGTCACCTGTGGAACGGACAGGACTGAAAAAACACCATCCAATCATTTTGAGCGCCCACTCGAAATGATTGAACGGTGATATGTCTATCAAACTCAAGTGCCATTTGTCCCTCCCCCCTCTGCGCGTACCCCTCTTCGTGCATGAATCGTGCGTTCTCAGAGGTTTGGAGCACTTGTACAGGAAACAAAGCCAGAGCTTGGTTATATCAGTTATATTAGGATGGAAAGTTCACCGGCAAACTGTTTTGTCACGAACATAAATCACTTGGAAATGTAACATTAGCCAGATAGGTATGAATTAGGGCTGTTCTGCTGACAGACAGGGGGTGTTGGAGGAGACTGAATGAGGTACACGTGGATCGAGGCCGAAGCCAGAGCCGGGCGAATTGTTGCTCTGCAGCGCTCGTGAACCCTCAAGAACAAGCATTGTGTGTGCCAGTACTCTGGAGGCGTGGCTTCGGAGGGATGTCTGAAGAAAGGGGTTTGGACTTTTGAACTGAGTATTTTCAAAATGTAGCTTGCTCGAACCGTTTTTGTAAGATCTCATACCCCACCTTTAACTGGATGTAAAACCAAATGTGTCCACCCACTCTTATTTATTAAACTCCATGTGTTTTACTGGTGAATGAATGTTGTGGAAGATGACGGTGTTTCCACGTTCACTATGGAGCCTTTGAACGTCCAAATGGGTCATATCTGATGACCATGAAAAGATGATAAACTGTATTTTACTCTAATTATTCACATGCATTTATAGGATTAACCATTTCATGCATGAATTATGAGAGTGTTATTATGAGAGTGTTTCTATTCCTCCAGGCATTAAAAAAACAAAGCGGTTTAATTTTTTTTACAAAACTATTTTAGACTTAGACTTTATTGTCATTCAGATATACAAGCACATACAGAACAAAATGTTGTTGCATTTGCTCGCTACAGTATGAAATAACAGAATAAAAATATAAAATACAGAAAGTAAAAATGTAAGATGTGTACACAGTGGAACATAGGCCGTGCAAAAGGCAAAAAAAACAGTGTATTTTTCATCGAGTTGCAAAAATGTCCACTCAGCTGGACACCATGCATTTAATTGTTGATGCAAAGAAACATATTTACTGATAAACTGTGTGAAAACTATGAAATAAAAACATTTTTAATGCAGCTAATCTGATATTTGCTCACATTTTAATATACAATAATACTAGTCATTACTCACTTCATGAAGAAAATATGCAAAAAAAAAAAAGAAAAAAAAACACTTTTTGTTAAAAAAAAAAAAAAAAGCGGGTTAATTACAGTCTAGTACCAATAACAAACAATTGATTTACACTCGAACATGTTAGTACAGATCAGGTTTATGAAGAACAGCAAAGTTACAGTAACAGTATGAATGTCAGTGAATGGGATGGTGCATGAGCGTCCACTGTGTTGGCTGATATGTAGGGATGGGAATCGAGAACCGGTTCATTTTTGAGAACCGGTTCCCAGTAGCTCGATTCCTTGGAATCGTTTGCCTGCCTGCTTAACGATTCTGCTTATCGATTCCGCCTTTGTTGCACATGCGCGATGACGTCAGACATACGCTGTATTGTTTTGGTCAGAACGTAGCCAACATGGCGTTGAGGCAGAAACGGTCTAAAAAGACGACAGCAGGTCCACTTACTTGGAACACTTGCTAAGCTTCCATGTCTTCAAAAGGGTGGAATCCCTCCATTATCCTCAAACATTTGTCCACAGCATGTGATTCATTTACAGAAATGTCCCGCATTTGATACTCTACTTAGCGGCGCTTGTGAATGTAGCGGCAGAGTGAACGCCGGGCTGGTTCCAGTGTGGGCAACAAACGTCGTAACTCCTCAAACACAAGTTTCTGAAGGTAAGAAGGGAAAGGAAATGAGGTGCACAACAACGGGAGACAAGCCGAGCCGAATCGAACCGGTTCCACGTAGTAGAAATGCGGCAATAGAGGAATTAGTAAAGCGTCTTTAGTTTCACTTTCACTGTACCCCCCCCACCCCCAAACCGGGCCCAGCGTGATCTGTTATTATTATTTGTACATACTGTATATGTTATATTTTCTGTGCAGATGGAAATATAAAAGACAGTTATTACAAACAGACCCATTTGTACTCTTTTATTCCTTCACCCAATGAGAGTCGAAAAGAGAATCGATAAGGAATCGGATCGATAGGCAATATCGATAATGGAATCAAAATCGTTAAATTCTTAACGATTCCCATCCCTACTGATATGGAACTAAAACAACAAAACCCATGAATATACAATAGAACAGCTGGAGAACAGCTGTCCACTGTACTGACCAGTATACATGAAAGGGTTAATGGATCAGCAGGTACTAAACAAATTAGATCGGTGGATGTCTGGGTCTTTATGGGTTAATTTTCTGATAATATCAGCACAAACTATTTTTCCTGGGGATCATCCATACAGGAGCTGTGCAGTGGAATCCTGCAGATCATAGTTTACACCTGGCTCTTCACTCAGTACAAATGAATAAATTAACAACGTCAGGTCCTCGAGCATCCGAGCTGCTATACAGTCCATGTCCTCATTTGAAGCTCTCAGGTGGATGATTACTCGTCGTCCTGTCATCAGCGCTGAGGCTCCTCCAACAACAAACAGACTGATTGGCAACAGGTGTGGTTTATTTTGTTCATAGGCTCCACATGCCTCTAACAGCGTAGCACAATGGAGGTCCTTATACTGCAAACACCCAGAATCAGGAGCAAATAGTCGCTTTTTCACATGTAAAAGCTTTTTAGTTCGCAAATGGTTTCCAAAGTGAGCATTTTTAACTATTGGTTTGGACCGGGTAAACATACCAGTTATCATACCAGTTGTTTTGTGCAATAAAAATGCATCTGAAACATCAAATACAGGTTAAAAGTAAATGTAAATGCAGAAGTAACAGATTTGGCTAACAGCTGTGTGTGATTCTGAAGAGCTGTAGATAAAAACAAAGCACCTTGAACATCATTAAATGGTTCAGAGGATGAACATCGAAGTCAGCTTCAGGTTTTTTGACAAAATACTTCTATAGACAGACAGACAGACAGACAGACAGACAGATAGATAGATAGATAGATAGATAGATAGATAGATAGATAGATAGATAGATAGATAGATAGATAGATAGATAGACTTTATTGATCCCAATCTGAGAAATTGCAGTGCAGCAAACACATTTGACACTGTAAAAAATTGAATACCAGAATAAAACATAGAACACAAGCGCAAACACGCCATACAAAGTAAATTAAAACTAAGTACAAACAGAACTGAGTGAGAAATTTGGATTATTTAAACAGGAAGGTGCAAAAATAAACTGCAATGTGCAACTAAAACATAATTTTCCAGTAGGATGGGGGTGCAGAAATAACAGTAAAGTGCATAATGGACCTTTAAGTAATAGACAAAACCTCGACTCCAAAGACAAGTCAATGCTGTTTTTCCAAGAATCAGCCTGGTCTCATTGTTTTATTTGAACCCTCAAACAAGTCCATATTTCAATTATTGCTCCATTACTAAGATTTTAAGGTGACTTTACATTCAGAGCTTCTTTTCATTGAATTAAAATGTACTTAAACTTGTGCTTGATAAGTTACATTAACAACAGCTTCAAATGATCTGATGAAATTGACCGTTTCTGAGTGTATCTACTTATACATCACTGCTCACACTCCTGCAGCTCAGCCCCTTTGTCCAAATATAGTCACTTCTGCTTTCAAAAGAAGCCAACATGACAACGGGGAAAGTCATGGCTTTAAAACAGTAGAAACCAATGGCTGACATTATAGTAGGTCTGTCTACTGATGTTAATAGGTTAATTTAAAGAGCTTTAGGTGCCTTGAAAAGCACTATAGAAATCTAATCCATTATTATTATTATTATTATTATTATTATTATTATTATTATTATTATTATCATCTGCCCCTCAGTCAACTGTACAGATATCTACACGGCTGATTCAGTTTTCTACTTAACAAAATCACAATGACCTTACTCTTTTTGCATATTGGCATAACTGTATGAGATGTCAGTTTTCTTAGAAGTTCAGTTAAAAGTTGAACGGAAACCTGCTCATTAATACACCCTTCCTGTTACATTAGGTGCAGTTCCATAAATATATTTAATGCGCATTTTGAAAATTCTCACTCGGAAAAAACAACAACAAAAAAACAAAAATTACTTTTTGCCAGCTTGAGATGGTTTTTATCATTATTTGAAAAAGGATGAATGAAAGACGAAATTGAGCAAATTCTAATATGGCAAATATTTATCCTACATGATTGATAAGCTGTTGGCTTAGTCTTTCCAGATATTCCAGGCATCATGCCTGATACAACAAACATGTGTGGTACAACACATTGTCTGTCTCATTTGTGAAAAACAAAAAAAAAAAACATCACAGCTATTTTAGTTGGAAACAAAAGGTACCAAGCACAACAAACCCCGCCCCTCGCATGTATTGTGTCTTATTTTGGCATCGATACTCAGTGCTTGTTCTAGTTATAGTTCCCATTGTAATTATCACCACAGTTGTTACCTCTGCCAGGAGGTATTGTGATCCCTTTGCTTTGTGTGTTTGAGTTTGTGCATGTTTGTTGTTTGTTTGTTTGTTTGTTTGTTAGCAAGATAACTCAAAAAGTTATGGACGGATTTTCATGGAATTTTCAGGAAATGTTGATACTGGCACAAGGAAGAAATTATTAAATTTTGGTGGTGATCTGTCTTGGCGGAGGTCTGCGCTCTCCGAGTGCTTTTCTTGTTATTGTTACTATTGTTGATAGTCCCTTTTTCTCCCCCCTTCACTCCTTCTCTTCTCCCCCTTTCTTCTCCTCCCCCCTGTTCCTCCATGTCAGGTCCAGCATCAAAATGTGGTTCAACAAAACTCATAATAAAGACAGCAGAATATCAAGGGGAGCCTCATATACTTTATGTAGTTTCCCCTGGCAAAGCAAATTTATTCAACACAAAAAGGCAGCCAGACTACCATTCTGCTGTTATGAAGCTGGACAAGACAAGTAAAAAAAAAAAAAAAATGGCATCAATCCAGTTAAAGTCATCATGTCTATGTGTGTGCTCATGTCAGCATAGACATAAACAGCATAGACAAATGTTACCCATTGTAAGTAAATGGGGAAAAAAAGATTTTAAAAATTAATTAAAAAATTTTACTTGAACCTACAGTTCCTAAAATGTAATCACATCTATTCTGGGTCACTGGCAATCTGTAAACCCAATTTGGTATGAATTCAACCAATAGTTTTGCTGCTAAAGTGTTGACGATCAAACAAATGAACGGTAAAAATGTTAATGCTACTTCTTCTACTCTGTTTTTTAGTGTCATATGTGGTGGTGACACAAATACACATAATTCACATTTTCTTTTTGTGATTTTCAAAAATGTGCGAAAATTTGCCCGGGATTTAATGGAAACACAGCAACTGTTAGAAAGTGTGTGATAATGACACTCCAGATATTCCACAACATGCAGACCAGTTTACTCATTATGAAATGTCCCTCCGCACTGCTTCACATTCAAGTCCTTCATGCAATGGATTTCACCCAGAATAACACAGATGATTTCCACATCCTCATGTTTTCTGGGTAATGGGTGTAGAGATTTGGTTAAAAAAAAAAAAAAAGAACGAAAAAAACAAACATGAAAACAAATGCACCTGGTGTTGCTGATGTCTGATGGTAATAGCTGCAAAAAAATAATTTTCATCTTCACACGGTGCCTGTGTTTTACTGATTGCTCCCATTCTCCTGCTGTCATGTTCACCATCATAGAGGAGTTGGGTTTCATTTACACTACGACATATGCATACATTTATACATATTAAACTGCTGACGTAATATTGAAATATTGATGACACGTAGGGCTGTGCAATTAATCGAAATTCAATTACAATTTCGATTATTACACGCAACGATTACAAAAATTATGTAATTGAGAAAAAAACGATTATTAATTTTGAGTTGTTTAATTCACGCGCACGCAACCTACTATGAGCTGCTCTGCCCCGCCCCCCTCTAAGCTACAGCTGCCTGCTAGCCGGCAGGTCCACCCCAAGAGGAAAGTTGGACCTAGCGGTCTGGAAAAATGGCAGGAGAATCACAGCAGAAGTGCTTGGTAAACAAAAAAGGCAAGTCAAATTCAATTGTATGGAATCACTTTGGGTTTGATGAAGAGCAAAAACCCATTACGTGCAAAAAGTGTTTCGTAGTTGTGTCCGCACCGACTGGTAACACAGCAAACCTTTTTAACCATCTAAAGTTTAACCACCGCCACCGTTATCATAATCTTATGAAAAACTAAAACACACAAAAAAAAACTCCGTCTACAACTTCATCCGCAATGCAATCTTCAGTCTCCAAATCTCTTATGCTGCAACTCCTGTATTAACCTAACTGAAACCTCACGGCACGCCACTGAATTTACTGTTTCATACTACACTGAACATACTTGAATTTATAATTCGCACTTTACGTGAGTTTTTTTTTTATTGCTCCAGTTCTATGGCAAGTCTAGAGCAGTTTAATTCCAGTGCACTATTTGTTTACAAAAGGAAACATACTTGAATTTACAGTATACTTATTTGCATTCAAAGATTTTTTTTGTTTCGTACAAAAGTGAACAGACTTTGTTTTAATGGTTAAAAGCTTTATTTATATTTAAAGAGTATATCTTACATTGTTTTGCAAGAAAAAAATAAACAACTTTAAGGTTAACAAAAAATCGTTTTTAATAATCGTGATTTCAATTATTGCTAAAATAATCGTGATTTTTTTTTTTCTATAATCGAGCAGCCCTAATGACACGTATGGTATGGTATTTCAATCAGTCTGCCAAAAATACTGAATGACATATCACTATTTTTGTGCACAGGGATGTGAGACAGCTGAGTTGTGATCAGATTCTTTTACCTACAGACTTCATCTCTTGTCATTGACATACTGCTGCTGCTGCTGCTACGAATCAAATCATAACATTTGCTGTGAATATTCTATGGAAATCAGAGACGGGATCAGGCAGAAAAAGTAAAGAGTGTCTAGTAATGGCTTTCCACATGGTCGGCTACTTTGAAAACAGATTAATTACACCTGGTCTTTGTAGAAATGGGAGCTTTTCAGTGATGGATTACAAAATTAAGTCCCTATTGGTCTCCCTGTTTGCAACCAAATTAATGAGCTCTGAGTTTATCATAAAATAATGTGCAGTTAAATTAACTGTGAGAGGCAGAGAATTAGCCGTAAAAAGAGATTTGAAATATTAAGCTAAGTTATCAGATTGCTTAAATATATTAGTTCGACACACATTCACATTTACACAGTCATTTTAATCTTAATTAGAGCTGTAGGGATTAATGCGAGGTTAACCCATGAAGACCCAAACATACTGTCGTCCAAAAGCATCTGCTGATCTAAAATGTTTAATACCTGTTGATCCACTAATTCTATCAATACATGCAAATAATTGTTGTAAAATACAGTTTGTCATCTTTTCATGGTCATCAGATATGACCCGTTTGGACGTTCAGAGGCTCAGTAGTGAACATAGAAACACTGTCATCTTCTACAGCAATGTAGTTATACTTTTCTTTTTTCTTTTGTACAGACAAGGTATAGTTTTTAGATGTTACCTGCTTGACAGTTTCGACTGTGACTCCAGTCCTCCTCAGAAGCGTCATCCGACGTGCTGCTGACGTGTCATTTATCTGAACAAAAGAAAAACGAAAAGTATAACTACATAAACAGAAGACAGAATGAACGTCATTAACCTTCTACAACAATGATTCACCAGTAAAAGCCGTGGATCAATGACAGTGGATGGAGACACTTGGTTTATGTTCAGTTAATGATAGATTTTATTGAAGGAGTCACTTTTTCTTCCATTTGCTCTGTTTCTGAAGTAATAAGTGGTTCCAGGCACAACAAACCCCACCCCTCGTATGTATTGTGGCTTATTTTGGCATCGATCCAGCTGATGTCATCATGTCTGTTTGTGCTGATGTCAGCATATCAGTTGCCTCTATATATGTGCCAAGTTTGAAGTAAATTGAAACAAAAGTCAAAAAATTTCACCCAAGAAAAAAATGATTTTAAAAATTCTTTAAAAATTTGAACTTTGGCATACCATTTCCAAAATGTAACCACATCTATTCTGGGTCACTGGCAATCTATAAATCCAGTTTGGTATGAATTCAGCCAATAGTTCTGCTGCTACAGACATTTGAAATTTCATCCATTATAAGTAAATTGGAAAAATAAGATTTTAAAAAATTCATAAAAAATGTGAACTTTGACCTTCTGTTTCCAAAATATAATCAGATCTATTCTGGGTCAATGGCAATCTATAAACCCAATTTGGTATGAATTCAACCAATAGTTTTACTGCTAGAGTGTTAACAAAGAAATAAACAAAGAAACGAACAAACCAAACCAAAAACAATACTCCGGGGTAATAACCTCTGAATTTACTATTTAGATTTTATGAACATCTACCTGATCAGTGAATTAAACATAGAAAAATACCAGATTTTTACTAAACAAATTCAAAATAAAGAGGATAACGTAACAATAAATAGTGATAAATCACTTCAGAAAGGGTAAACATAGAGAAAAATTAATTTGCGAATTACCACAAAAGTAGCACTGGGTCTGTATAGGTTAAAACACTCACTAAAAGAATAACATTCATTGCCTTCATCTGTGAAACTACTTATGTATTGTGCTCTCAGTGTTAATGACTTTGTGAGATTCTTAACATTTACAACTGTAAATCTTAGAGGAAAATATTACTCACACCCTTCCTATAGGCATATAAGTCTGCAGTTATGGCTTAATTGTTTCGTTTGTCTGTGTCTCTGAGGGATCTTTGACGACTGTTTCATTTGTCCACATGTCTCCTACCTCATCCTGACCAGACATCTTAGGGCCGCTTTAACATGAATTAATCAATGCTTCCATATAAGATTAGATTAATATATTTATTGCAATCCCGCAACAATGCTAAATAACCACATACTTTTCGCATCATCGATAAGATATTTTCTTCACCCCCTCAGTCAATATTGACATGGATTCTTTATTGAGACATTAATCATGTATCAGCCTCCCACATAGTGTCTATATGAAACTAATAATGCAGAGGGTCTTCATGACATTGTACTACAGTTCTAATAATGTGTAATATAATCAGCATATGACAAATACCAGAAATAAGGTTCAGTTTCAGTTCTGAAAATAAGAAATTAGGCAGATTCTTTTAAAGGTGAAAGATTGATGTAAACTATTATTTATTTCTTACCAAAAATGACAGAAGATCATTTGTAGATCATTTGACACAGATTTTTGGGGTGATTTTCTCTACATTTA
Source organism: Sphaeramia orbicularis (assembly GCF_902148855.1). Classification (NCBI taxonomy): domain Eukaryota; kingdom Metazoa; phylum Chordata; class Actinopteri; order Kurtiformes; family Apogonidae; genus Sphaeramia; species Sphaeramia orbicularis. Next base: position 12,933,169 of record NC_043976.1, on the reverse strand, counting down.
ATTTTTCCTAAGTGATTTATTGTCATTTGTTCCCTTATCCGATGCACTAAAAACTATAGAAAAAATTCATACAATTAATTTACTGACATCATAGAAGTTCATAAAAGTTTAGTGTAAATTCATAGGCTGTCATGCTTATATCTCACTGTGCCTTCAACTCACCTGAAAAGCAGATGGTTCTGCACTCAGAACCTGCTGACAGAGGAGCTTCCTGTTTTTTTATTCTCTCCATCAGTAAGTGCTTACTTAAGAGACACTTTTTAAGATTCTCTCCATAAAACTTAATGGTTTTGTCCTTAAGATTTTGTTTTACTTTGAATAAATATAATAAATTAAGTTAATTGTTGAGCAACACTTCAAAACAGATGCTGTTGGAGGTCACTGTAACCTTAATGTTTCTATTGGGACTTTTTATTTTCCTGGGAGTGGTATTCATAAAAGTTAAATGCAAACAAGTGCAATGGAAAAAGGTTTAGAGACTAATTATGTGTGTCTGTATGTGTGGACCAATATGGAGACTGTAATATTCACTAAATAAATAAGACACAAACAGAAATGTCATTAGATGTAGCAGAGGTAGCAATCAGTTAGAATAATAATGGATTAGATTTATATAGTGCTTTTCTATGAACGCATACTAAAAGCGTGTACAGTGGATGCATTACACCGGGTTACAAAAAAATGTTTTTTGCAAGTTGTCTATGTTTTTTAAACTGAATTAGGACCATTTTGCACCGCTAAATCCAAAAATGACATCTGTTTTTCTCAATCAGGTCAGGTTTTTTGCTAATTTGATTTTGAAAAATTTGATCTTCTCACAAAATTGATTACATTTTCGTGACTTTATCAGTTGATTTTTTTTATATAGTTCTCGCCCAAAATAGGTTTTAAGAGAAAAAAAAATCATTTTCTAACCGGATTCCTGTTAGGTACAATGGTGTATTCACCCCAGATGTAGCAGAATACGTCAGGCTTATTTTTGCAAGATCTTCTAGTCGAAGCCATTTCATTCACCTGTAATATTAAAAAAACCATTAATCATAAATTGGCAAAAGTAAAATCTTCAGAACTCGTTTATTGCAAGAAATATGAAAGAATTTTGTATCATATGATGTGAAAATGCCCATAAATGTAAGCAAAAATGTTAAAAAGCCAATATGTAGCATAGTTCACAAAGTTGACCCGACTGAGCAAAATTAATGTGATTTTTGGATTCAGCACACCAAAATGATCCTAAATCAGCTCAAAAAACTTAAACAATAAATTTGTTGTTGACCAGTGCTATTCATTCACTCTTCCATTCTCTCTCTGGTGGTGGTAAACTACATTTGTAGGGGGGCAGACTGACAGAAGCGTGGCTACCAATTTGTGCCTACGGCCCCTCCGACCACCACTAAACATTCATATGCATCCATACACCAGTGTGAGTAGCAGCACTGGAGGCAAGGAGGGTGAAGTGTCTTGCCCAAGGACACAACAGCACATGACTAGGACACAGTGGGATTCAAACTGCCAACCCTGCGGTTATTGGACGACCCACTCTACCAACTGAGCACAGAGAGATCCTGGATAAAAGGTGAGATGGTGATCCCACCTTTTTTACACCATTGACTGATTTCCACAGCCAAGACGAAGGAGTAACAGAGATAAGACCGGCTGGACTTTTACACAGCGGACCTGCTGTGATGATGAGGAGGAGGAGGATGAAGATGATAAGGAAGAGGATGATGATGAGGAGGAGGAGGATGAAGATGATAAGGAAGAGGATCATGAGAAGGAGGAGGAGGATGAAGATGATAAGGAAGAGGATGATGGCGATGATGAGGAGGAGGAGGAGGGGGAGGAGGAGGATGAAGATGATAAGGAAGAGGATGATGATGAGGAGGAGGAGGATGAAGATGATAAGGAAGAGGATGATGATGATGATGATGATGATGATGATGAGAAGAAGAAGGATGATGATGATGAGGGGGAGGATGAAGATGATAAGGAAGAGGATGATGATGATGATGATGATGATGAGAAGAAGGATGATGATGATGACGAGGAGGATGAAAATGATAAGGAAGAGGATGATGATGATGAGGAGGAGGAGGAGGAGGAGGATGAAGATGATAAGGAAGAGGATGATGATGATGATGACAATGAAGAGGAGGATGAGGAAGATGATGCCAATGAGGAGGAGGATGATGAGGAGGAGGAGGAGGATGAAGATGATGATTCTTTTGCAGTTTCTCTAAACCTTGTTTGCCGTCATTTCTAATTCTTCAAATCTCTGTTGTCCAGTGTTTGTCCTTCTTTGTATTTGTATTTGTATGTTAATGTAAAGTGTTTTGGACCTTTACATTCATGCAGGGGACTCTGTATATTTCATCATTCTGAGGGTAATAAGGTGAGTGACACCCCCACCACCACCACCGTCTACTGCTGATAATGCATGAGAAAATGAGTCCTTTCACCTCCTTACGTTGAAAATGCAGAGTGAAATGCATGAATTCACAGGACTGTTTATTTGACAGTAAACAGCAGAAGCTGTGTATCAGTGCGGTTCAGTTCCCTGGAGGTGTTTTAGTTGGTACTTTATTATAATCTCTGCCCCTTAAGGACCTAAACGACCTGCAGAGGAGGGTGTAGGAGTAGTGATGGGTGAAACCAAACACCCCAGGTTTCTCATTAGAAGGGTTAACATAAACCAATTCAGAGGCACATGTAATGGACGTCTGTATGTTTGTCACAGGATACTGATCAGTCAAAACTATTAAAAATCCATGATCTTGTAAAATATTATACAGCAATAATCTTATTTAAAGCATTCAACAAATTACTACCAAGTAATATACAAAAAAACTTCACAATTCGGGGGAGTACTCATAATTTGAGAGGTTTTGGAGATTTCGCATACCCAAATTTCAAACCACTCGTAAACGTTTTTGTGTGTCTGTATGTGGAGTGAAACTTTGGAACAGTCTGAACATCCAACACAAGCAACGCCAAAATATCCACCGATTTAAACTGTTCTATAAAAATATGGTCTGGTCCCAGTATAAAGATGGAGGGTCTTAATACTGATGTTCCATCAATAGTCAGTCTTATATGTTCATGTGTGTTTGTTGTTCCTCATCTAGTTGGTCTGTGTTGTCCATTACCAACTGCTACTGTTCTTACCATCGTTGGGATGTGCTGCCCTTTACCATTAGTGCTATTGTAGTTTTTTGTTTTTTTTTTCTTACCATTGCAGGTATGTAATTATTGTTGTTCTTTACCACTTGTGGTATTGCAGTTTTTTGTTTTTACCATTGTTGGTATGTAATTATTATCATGTAAGTTAACTGTTACCTGTGGTAACACCACCAGGAATGTACTTTGTTTCTACTTTTTTACACACATTTTGGTTATGCAATGTAAATACTGTCAAATGAGTTCATTCTAATTTGGTATAGGCCTATTTTGTTCATTGTTCTGGCTTGAAGTCTAAGAACAGGAGGGAGTATTTAAATGTTATTATGTTCAGTTATTTGATGATGAGAATGGGGGTGGGATTAAATAAATCTTTCTTCTTCCCACTCCTTTTCGAGTATAGATGAATGATTTTTTTTTTTTTTAATTTGAATTTTCATGTATTCTGTAAATGCTCGAAATGAACAAACAAATGAACGAAATGAATGGAAAAGGATTTTAGAATCACACCTTCCAAAACACTTGTCCTGTGGATGGCGGTGGAATTAAACTTCCTTGGATGTTTGTCTTCTTTACACATGCACATAAAGGATTTCCCATTTATGAACACACACACACACAAACACACACAGTTATTTAATACGAGTGAAAGACCAAGAGCCAGAGAGACTTTATTGATTTTGTTCCACTCTGTCTCAAAGATTTCATGCTTTTCAGTCCACGACCACAATACATTTCCCACTATAAAATGTATCCTGCTGTTAAAACGTTACTTCTCCATATTGCAGGAAATAAAATGCAAATGGAAAAAAAAAAAAAGCCCATAGGTTTCAGACTCAATTTGAGCGCCGTGGCTGTTTCTCTTTCTATGGAAAACAGTTTCATGTGACTTTTCAAAGTTTCTACTGGCTGTACTCAGCTCCTCAAATGCTTTCAGCCTTTCTGTTCATGGCAGCAAAGCACTCTCTCCTATCATTATAGCACCCCCACCCCCCCCCCAGAAGCACTTGTGGTCATTTCCAGCTCTCAGCAGTGTTGCCGATGAGAGCCATGACTATTGGAGCCAAAACTCTCACAACGCGGCAGCAGATGCAGCTGATGTGTCGAATCTGTGTTTAGATTTAATTGCCGGAGCAGCTGGGCTTTTAAATAGAAACACTGTGTAGAAAATGGCTCCCAATCACACTGAAACAAGCCTCCGAAACACTGTTATGGCTTTGAGTTCAGAGGTTTTCATCAGCTCAGGGATCTATCTGTACATCTCCTGGGGATTATAGCATCACAACTGTGCCCTAAAGGGGCTGTGTTTAACCCTTGAAGACCTACAACTGTTCTTGTGGTGACTATAAATTCATTTTTCTGTAAATTTAGCCTTTCTTAAATGATTTATCTCCATTTATTATAATATTATCCTCTGTGAAAATCAAGTATTTTCCTATATTTAATTTTACTTGTAATATAATTGTTCATAAAAGCAGAGTGAATTCAAATTGTATTATATGAAAATGGAGATAAGTGAAGAAAAAGTGACTTTTCTTTTATTAAGCTACGTGGGTTTTATTGGTGAGTCAGTGTTGCAGAAGATGACAGTGTTACACACTCACTAAATCCAAATGTAATGTCAATTCAAAGGTTATTGAATTAAAAAATGCAGAAAACTGAAGAAAAAAGTGACATTTAAAAAACATATCATTAACTGAACATAAAAAAACAAGTGTCAACCACAGTTATTTGTCAAACTACATGGATTTAATGGCATAAATAAATAAATAAATAAATAGGATATATAATCACAATCACAATCATATATATGTATATATAAAATAAAAGCACAGTGAACTCAAAGGTTATTATTGTCAAAATGGAGATAAGTGACGAAAAAGTGACTTTTCTTTTATTAAACTACATGGGTTTTATTGGTGAGTCAACATTGAAAAAAAAATGAGAGTGTTACACACTCACTAAATCCAAATGTAATGTTAATTCAAAGGTTATGAAATTAAAAAATACAGAAAACTGAAGAAAAAAGTGACATTTAAAAAATATATCATTAACTGAACATAAAAAAAAAAAAAAAAACACAAGTGTCAACCACAGATATTTGTCAAACTACATGGATTTTAATGGTATAAATAAATAAATAAATAAATAAATAAATAAATAAATAAATAAGTAGGATATATATTAACAATCATATATATGTATATGTAAAATAAAAGCACAGTGAACTCAAAGGTTATTATATCAAAGTGGAGATAAGTGACGAAAAAGGGACTTTTCATTTATTAAACGATATGGGTTTTATTGGTGAGTCAGTGTTGCAGAAGATGACAGTCTTACACACTCACTAAATCCAAATGTAATGTCAATTCAAAGGTTGTTAAATAAAGAATTTTTTTGGAAAAGTGAAGAAAACAGTGACATTTAAAAAATCTATCGTTAACTGAACATAAAAAAACAAGTGTCAACCACAGTTATTTGTCAAACTACATGGATTTAATGGTATATAAAAATAAATATATAAACAAATATATAAATGAGATGTATAATTACAATCATGTATATAAAGTAAAAGCAGAGTGAATTCAAAAGGTATTATATCAAAATGGAGATAAAAGATGAAAAAGCATGGATTTTTTTGGTGAGTCTATGTTGCAGAATATAACAGTGTTACACACTCATTTCATCTAAATGTCTTATATCTGTTGGCACTGAAAAGCTGAGGAGCTGCATTTTAACTGAATTATTCCAATGTATTGAGTGGCTGAAAAGTGATTAAACATTTATTTTACATTTTGTATCTTTGACCCCTAATCAGGTATTTTCCTATATTTAATTTACAGATCATGTATTTTCATAAAATCTCAGTGTAAATTCAAAGGTTAATATATCAAAAAAATGGATAAAACTAAGGAAAAAGTGACTTTTATTAAAATTTATCTTTAACATAAGAACAAGTGCCAACCACAGTCATTTGTCAAACTACATGGATTTTACTAGTGATCAAAATGGAGATAAGTGGAGAAAAAGGGATTTTTCATTTGTTAAACTACATGTGTTTAATTGGTGAGTCAATGTTGCAGAATGTGACAGTGTTACACACTCACTCAATCCAAATATTTTATATCTGATGCCACTGAAAAGTTGAGAAGCTGCATTTTAACTGAATTATTCCAGTGTATTGACTGATTTCTTTAGCATTTTGCATCTTTCAGAGCTAATCAGGTATTTTCATATATTTAATTTACAGATTGTGTAGATTTTCATGAAATCTCAGAGTAAATTCCAAGGTTATTATATCAAAATATGGAGAAAACTGAGAAAAAAAAAGACTTTTATTAAAATATATCATTAACTAAACATAAAAACAAGTGTCAACCACAGTCATTTTTTAAACTACATGGATTTTTACTAGTGATGAAAATGGATGTAAGTAAAGAAAAAGGGATTTTTCATTTGTTAAACTACATGTGTTTAATTGGTGAGTCAATGTTGCAGAATGTGACAGTGTTACACACTCACTCAATCCAAATATTTTATATCTGATGCCACTGAAAAGTTGAGAAGCTGCATTTTAACTGAATTATTCCAGTGTATTGACTGATTTCTTTAGCATTTTGCATCTTTCAGAGCTAATCAGGTATTTTCATATATTTAATTCACAGATCATGTAGATTTTCATAAAAGCGCAGAGTAAATTCCAAGGTTGAAAACTGGAAAAAAAGTGACTTTTATTAAAATATATCATTAACTGAACATAAAAACAAGTTTCAACCACAGTCATTTATTAAACTACATGGATTTTAAAGGTGAGTCGATGGTGCAGAAGATAACAATATTACCCACTCACTAAATCCAAATGTTTTACATCTGACGCCACTGAAAACCTGGGAAACTGCATTTTAACTGAATTATTCCAATCTAATGATACGACCAGTGGTTCAACACTTAAACACCTCATTCTATCAGTAGATGCTTGTGGTTGCCAGTGGCTGTTGAAGGTTTAGTGTCAGGAGCAAAGCTTACAGCTGACGTTCAAAGCTAAAAGGAGGTGTTAAGTGAAAGGGTAAAAAGGTAATGCACCGCCCTCACAATCTCTGTATTCTCAGATGGAAAGTGTGTTCAGACTCTGCAGAAGGGACTCCCAGGAGGCGCTGGATTCATCCTTTTGTTGGAACTTCAAAGATCATTTCACAGGGGGGATGGTCTCTTCTTTCTCTGTCTCCCCTACTGAGATCAGTCACTTCTACTGTTGTTACTTTTACGGTCACTCATATGAATCCTTAATCATAATAAATAATAAATAAATGAACCATGGGGGAAAACAGGTTTAATTTGAATAATTTATCTTTAATTACTAAGTCAGTATTATCTGGTAAATTCCTCTCAAGGAAGACGACACAGAAATTAAATGACATAAAAACTTTACTTACTCTGGTTGTTTACATATAGAAGATTATGATTAATGAAATGTTTACCAAATCTCCAAAGGACAGAAAAAAAAAAGGGTACATTGTGTGTGTTTATGGACAGTAAAATCTGTGGGTTATTTAAGTTAAATGAAGGAATAACGTGCAGGCTTTTGTGTGATTTAGAGTCTGTATGAAGACCAAAGGTTTTATTTGTAAAATTCAGTTTTATAAAACCAGTTAATAAAAGCAGTTCATTAAATACAAGTATCATACATAATATTCATATGGTTTAACTCGTAAAAGATATGATTGAGAGGTGGATTTTTTCATTTGCAGTGAGTCACACAGTAGATTTTTGTCCTTAACCCATAAAGACCCCAAATCATTTACTGATATAAAACATTCAATAACGGTTGATCCACTAATCCTATCAATACATGTAAATAACACTGGGGAACAATTTGAAAAAAAACATTTCTGTTGAGTTAAATTTTTATGCTGATTAAAAGTAAAATTGGCATGCTGATTCCAAAATTGCAGTCAGTTTTTTACTAGCACATCAAGTTTTTCCTCCACAGCTCACCCTCCAGATAAGCAAAATTCCACTGATTAGCTGTAGTAAGACTTGCCAGCTGATTACGATTGGACTCATCTACAGCTACGTGGCAACTTGTTTGTGCAGTCATGTGACAAACAGCTGTTTGTCACTGAAGTATGAATACAGGCACCTTTTTTTCACTGAAGTACTTTAACTTGCACATGTAGTTTACAGCACAGCACTTTAAACAAACATATTTGCACAAACAAAATAATTGCACATGAGTGGTTTTTAAAGTAGTTTATTGATTTTATTGTCTTTCCTTTTCAGTTTTTACATCCAGTGGTACTTGTATTTTAATTGATTGATGATTGCTTGGCCCTGGAGAAAAGGGAGACACAAATTAGATCACAAAAAGATGGAGTACAATGTAAGTGTGCAGTATTTAAGTTTAACTTTGTTTAGTGTCTGTGTGATAGTGGATTTTAAAGTGTTTAGTGAATGGTGTGTTAGTGTGGTTGTACTTACCCTGTCCTTGTGTTCAGGTCCTTCAGCGAAAAGAGTCTGTAGTGGTCGGGGTTTTACCGCCACCTTGTAGGGGTTATTTAATTATTTCTATCTGGGGAGAACTGAGTGAGGCGGGATCTGGGTCCCCCTTACCCAATACTTAAAGCCTCAGTGCTCAAGAGTATGAGCAGGTTGTATCCTGTCCAGTAGTCTAGCCTTAGCGCAGCTTAGATTAGATGAGGAGAAGAGGGCTTCAGGATAAATCTAACATCCGGTGGCAGCCTGAAGGGTGTATGGTGTATGAGAGTTGGATGCTGAACTACTTTGACACCACCCCTATTTCCAAGATCTAACTGAACAGGTGAGGCGCCCCTACCCCCAGTTAGACAGAATATCATGAACAAGAAATGGTAACATTTATTACCACAGTAATGAATAAAATAATAGCAGTGTTTTAACCCATAATAACAAGGCTAAAGCAGTTTTAAAAAAAATAATAATAATAACAATAAAAAAATAATATTCTCTTCCACAAATAGCCAAAGAGTTTCAATACACAACCCTACGTTCACTTAGAACAACCTTTGAATCGCTTTTCAAAATAAATTTCACCGCGTGAGCTCTCATCTCTCTAAGACAAGTAACATTCAGCTCCATTCACATTCACTTATGTCACCAAACATGTAACAACAAAGATAAAACATATTCTGTTCAAACTCTTTCAAACAGGAAAAAAAATAACATTCTGCTGAGCAATTAACACAATGACAGAGTGGGTTTGTTGTCCAATATGTGTGTGTGTAAATGGAGAATGCACATGAAAGCAGTTCTGGTCCTTTCTCCAAGCACAAATGTAAGTAAGTGTGTGAATGTAAGCAGCTTCAGTTCAGTTCAGTCAAGCGCTGCGTGTGTGAACGTGTGAGTGTATGCGCTAGGTGGCAGTCCAGCGTCTATCCCAGCGCAACAAGGTGTGTATGTAAATGTGTATTTTAGTGCGGCTTCAGTTCAGTTCAGTTCGGACCGCACTAATACACATGGATCAGTCAGTGTGAATGGTGGCGTGTGTGTGTGTGCGTGTTGATGTTACCCACAAACTGCCGAAGTCACGTCCAGAGTGTTGGAGGATGGCAGGGTAATCCCCATCAAAGACTTAACCCCGGACTCACAGAACAGATGCCAGCTCCTCCACTGGTCGGAGGGACAACAGGAACTCAGGATAACAACGCCACTTGTAGCAGTCCAAGGGAAAGACGGTATTCCACTATCAGCGCTCCACGGAGTGATTACACACTTGACTAAACGGAATCACGCCGGAGTAAAACTTTTATACTATTTCAAGCGGTCTACGCGACAAACACGTGCACTAAACGCACTTCTTAACACTCTTCCAGATGTCCTCATCGTTGCAGTCCATTAGCGCGCCGCCGTTGTAACTCCACATGGCCGTCGCAGCACATAGCTTAGCCTCTGTTCACTTCAGTGTCCGAACTACCAAAGAAAACGGGGTTTAAACGTAACAGTCTTACTGACCTCTCACTTAGGTATCCACTAAGACGGCTCATTAAACCTTATTTTTCTCCGGACTTTAGCACAGTGTAGCATTCACATCGCTACCACTCCGTTCGGCGCTCCATCACGTCTCTCTCTCTCTCCGTGCACACCCCACTTCCTCGTTCACGAGGGCTCCCGTTCCTTAAAGGGACAGCGCAAATTTGCACCCGCTACATTCCCCCCTGCGAAACCCTGCCATGCCCCCCAACAGACAACGTGACTTCTGTAACATAAAGGAAAACATAGCATGTCAATACATCAACAATGCAACATCAATCACAATCTCCCAACCTTGTAGTGCACAGGGATGCCCCAGAACATTGTGTAGACATACAAACTAGACATCATAACTCAGGCTTTGTAAGGATACCCAAACACATGTAAATGCACCAAGGCCAGTTTACAACATTCCCAAAGTCATACTGTATTACTTGAAAACATAATCCCTCCTAAATCTGCAGGGAAGTGTACCCTTGTTCTGTCTTGCAGACCGTCTAGGCTCATACACACTTTCACTTTCACTCTCTGCATCTGACCCACCAACAGTTTCCAGTTCTTCAGATATAAGCACATCTTCATCTCCCACCCCACTCTGATCTTGATTTGCATCACCTGACTGCTCTTGCACTGATTCTCTATGTTCCCTATCAGCGTTTGTGGGCACGGATGTAGTGACAGGGATACAGATGATATCAGGACAGTCAGTGTCAATGTCAGAGCCTTTCTTGGGCTGGTGAACAGCTGTCTGGCGTGGTGGTAGTGATTGGAAAGTACAGTGTCTGAGCTGGTCTCTGTGCACAACTTTTGAAGGGCCCCCTCCCTCAGGGCAGATTGTGTACACAGGGATGTCATTGTGGTTCTGTTTAAGCACTATGTAAGGGAAGGGGTCCCATTTGTCTCCTATCTTATTTCTACCTCGGTAGGAGTGGTTGCGCAAAAGAACACGGTCCCCAGCCCTTAGAAGAGCTCCTGCAGACCTACGGTCATAGGCTCGTTTCCTTTTTCTGGACGCATCCTGAGCTGCAGCAATAGCTACTTCCACAGCCATTTTGAGCTTGCTGTGATGAGCCTTAACCCAGTCATCAAGATTATCCACTTCTTCATCCTCCAGGTCCTTTCCCCCTAAGATGTCCATTGGCATCCGAGAATCCCTTGCAAACATTAGATAAAAGGGTGAATAACCCGTGGAAGAATGGATACGGCTGTTGTATGCCATGACTAGCTCCGGCAGGTATTCATCCCACCTCCTCTTCTTCTCAGCTGGCAAAGTTCTCAACATCTCATGCATAGTTCGATTGAACCTTTCACACTGGGCGCTGCCCTGTGGGTGGTAAGGGCTCGTACGACTTTTTCCTATCCTGTAAATCTTACACAGCTCTTTTATCACATTTGCTTCAAAACACCGACCTTGGTCCGAATGCAACCGCGCTGGGCATCCATAATGGACAAACCAGTTCTTCACAAGGTGCTTGGCTGTTGTGTGGGCTGTTTGGTTCTTGGTTGGGACAGCCACAGTAAACCGGGTGAACATGTCCGTAAGAACAAGCACATTCTCGTACCCCCCATTGGACCTTTCCAGAAGGGTATAATCCATGGCCACAACCTCAAGGGGTGCTGTGATATTGGTACATGTCATGGGAGCTTTAATTTTTGGAAAGACATCTTTTGCCAATGCGCAGCGCTTGCATTCTTTGATCCAACTGTGCACATCATTTACCATCGTCGGCCAATAATAGCCCCGCCTCATCAGCCCCAGGGTGCTCTGTTCTGCAAAATGTCCACTGTGTTCATGCTGGCTTTCATACACTCGACGCTGCAGGCTCTCTGGAACAACTAGCTGTCGGATCTCTTCCCCACACCTTGGGTCACTAATAGATCGGAAAAGGACTCCCCTCTGAAGGCTCAGCCGGTCAAACTGTTTGGCGAGCCGCTTCAGCTTAGGGCCCATGCTTTTTAACTCAGCTAGTGTGGGCTTTCGTTTGTTCCATACAGCTGAGTGGATGGGCTTGATACAAGGATCAAGCTTCTGCTCGTGCTCAATCTCGGCCCAGCTGAAACCATTCACAGTTCCCCTCACAGCATTCTGTGTGACCCCTTTTGTGATGACTGCACCTGCATTCTCTTCCTGAGCTGGCCAAAGACAAGCACGCACTTCTTCTGTTCCCATACGTATGAAATCTTTGCCTGTGTCTTCTTCATCTGGTTCTGTGCTCACTGGAATCCTTGATAGCACATCAGCATTAGTGTTCTGACGCCCTGGCTTATAGCACACTTCAAAATCATAATCTGCTAGCTGAGCGACCCAGCGCTGCTCGACTGCCCCAAGATTTGCGGAGGCCAGGTAGCGGAGCGGGTTGTGATCGGACACAACGGTGAACTTTGAGTACATAAGGTACTCTTTAAACTTCTCTGTTATCGCCCATTTTAGGGCAAGCAGCTCTAATTTGAATGCACTATAGTTTCTGTCATTCTTTTCTGCAGCACGCAGACCCCGGCTGGCGAAAGCAATGACATGCTCGACTCCCTCCTGCTTTTGGCTTAATACAGCTCCCAAACCCTGCCGACTTCCATCCGTAGTGAGTATGAAGGGTAGGCTGAAATCAGGGTAGGCTAAGACGGGCGGATGCATCAGGCTGTGCTTCAACTCTTTAAAAGCCTGCTGACACTCATCACTCCATTTGAACTGTTCAGTCGGTCCACCTTTAATTCCCCTGCCAACCAAAGCATGAAGGGGTCGAGCCAAGTGGGCAAACCTGGGGACAAATCTTCTGTAATAACTCATGAACCCCAAGACTTGCCTCACTTCTCTCACTGACGTAGGAGATGGCCATGTTTCCAAGACCTGGACCTTTTCTCGATCTACCTGGATTCCTTGGGCGGAGATTATGTGACCGAGAAATTTCACCTCCTCCGTCAGGAGATGGCACTTGCTTGGCTTCAACTTTAAGCCATGCTGTCTCAATCGGTTGAGGACAAGTTCCAGTCTCTCACAATGTGTTTCAAAGTCTTTGGAAAAGACTATGATGTCATCCAAATAGATGAGCAGCACTTCAAATGTCAGATCACCCAGCACCACACCCATTAACCGTTGAAAAGTGGCCGGGGCGTTGCATAGCCCAAATGGCATTCTAGACCACTCAAACAGTCCGAATGGGGTGGTGACGGCTGTCTTTGCCCTGTCTGCATCATCCATGGCTACTTGGAAATAGCCGGAGGTCAGGTCAAGAGTGGAGAACAACTGCGCTTTCCCTAAAGCATCCAGCGACTCATCCACACGTGGGAGTGGGTAGGCGTCTTTGCAGGTCACTTGGTTTAGTCTCCGGTAATCGCAGCAGAATCTGACACTGCCATCTTTTTTCAGAACTATTACAGCAGGCGAAGCCCAGGGGCTACAACTCCCCTTGAGAACTCCCTGAGAGACAAGATCTTGAATGTGTTTCTTGAATTGCTGAAAGACCTGGGGCGCAACCCGGCGGTGCCGTTGCTTAATTGGCGGGGCGTCTCCTGTGGGTATACTATGAGTCACTGCTGTGGTGTATCCATAATCTGAATCGTTCTTTGAGAAGACATCTTGGTGCCTAGCTAATAGATCCCGGATCCTGTCACACTGGGCTGAGGTGAGCCCTTCTAGCTTAACTTGGACCGGGACTGGTAGCTGCCCCATGCTAATCTTTTCACACGTGATTGGGTCATTTTCAACAGCTTTCACATGCAGTGCACCATCTCTCTCTTCAAACTCCACAAGCTCTTTTGGCAGCACCTTTTGTGGCCTATACACAACTGCGACTCGTGACCGTGGCTTCAGCCTCACGGGTTTTTGGCTCGAATTTAACACTCGAACTGGTACACGACCACCTGATGCCTTAGCAAGTACGTTAGCAACCAGGAGACTCTTTGGCATACTTGCCCCAGATGTTGCCTCAACTAACACTTGACAACTTGTCTTTGAGGGCACCCCACAACGGCCTTCAAGAATCCGTTCACTGAGAGGGGGAATAATTACAGCTTCTCTTCCAGCTACTTTCACATAGCCTATTCGGTCACTTTGCCCAAGGGTACCTGCCTCTTTTCTGATATTTGCCAGCACTCTGTGGACTTTGGCCTCAACTCCACGGTGCTTACTTATTTTCTCGATCCCATCTGCAGCTACAAAAAGGTCCTTTAACTCACTCAGCACATTCATCCCCAAGATTCCCGGAAGGCCCTTCATGTCATCCACATCTGGACTCTTGTCCTTCAAGACAAAAACACACTTTTTGCCAACATTCTTCCCCATGCAGTTTATTTCGGCCTCCAAGCATCCTAAAAGGGGAATCTCGAGGCCGTTTGCTGCGGTGAGTTGAACCCAGTTAGCCGAAGATAAGACCACTTCTCCAAAATGTTCCTTAAAATAGCATTCACGGATCGTGGTCACCTCTGACCCAGTGTCCAGGAGGCACTTTGTTCTAATGCCAGCAATCTGAACATCCACTGCTAAACAGTCTCCAAAGGCACTTTTATTAGAGCCACCTGACGCACCAGTGGACTGCCCTGCTAGGTGACCTGTAACTACTGAGAGGCTTGTACTAGTCTGCCCCTTCCCCGCAGCCCCCGAGGGCTCATCAGCTTTAAGTAGCAGAGGTGCTGGGTCCATGGCCCCTCGGTTCTGAGGACAGCGCCGGCTTGTGTGGCCCGGCTCATGACAGGTGTAGCAAATTAACTTTCCTTCTCCACCCCTCAGAGGTGAGCCCCTCACCTTGCCATCTTTGCTCTGTGGAGGGTCCTTGACTCTGTTGTTCATCATTTGGAAAAGTTCATCTTGGCGAGTGGCTATTCTCTGTATTGCTTCATGTAGCATCTCCATGGTAAGCTGCGATGTAGGCTCTTCTGTCACTCTAGCAGCATGAACAGCGCCCTTGGAGCGAACACCACTTTTCACACCATCTAAAGTTCCAGCCTCTTCCTCTTCAGACCATGAGATAGCATCTTGCATTAGCTCAGTGAAAGTAAGACTCCCATTTTCTTTCAGTCTTTTCTTTATCTCCCTCCTTAGTATGTCATCCCGAAGTCCGAGAGCAAGCTGTTCTTTCAGCACTGAGTCCGCATCTGGAATGCGCCTAGAGTCTCTATGCCGAATCTGCATAAGCTTTTCTTGAAGGTCATAAGCATATGAGCGTATAGTCTCTCCAGGCATCTGCTTTCGGTCATAGAATTCTTTGAGCCGCGTGCCTAGGGGAACCTTGTCACCATAAGTCTCCCGCAGTGCATCAAATATTTCCGTAGCGCTCTGATCTGTGTCTTTTCCCATATACTTAACTGTGAGTTTAGCTTCATCTCTAAGATGTTGCTTAATAAACTCAGCTTGATCTTCAGTAGGAATTTTCATAACCTGCAGGGCAGACTTCATTGATGAAATCCATTCCTCAACATTCACTTCCCCTTGTTTACCACTGAAGTCAGGGCATTTACGTTCTCTTGGGATGTACACAGTAGCGGTGGGTGACTTATCTTTCTGTAGATCTATGACACTCTTAGCTAAAGCCAGAGCCTCTCTTTGCTCATTTCTGGCTTGTACCAATGCATCTGCTTGGTCGTTGAACCTTGCCTGCATGTCAGCAAACTGTTTTCTGAGCTCTTCTAATTCTGCCATGTCATCTGCTTAAATACTTGAAATTTTAAGTGAGAATAATTCTATCCTGTTCGTGACGCCACTTGTAGTGGTCGGGGTTTTACCGCCACCTTGTAGGGGTTATTTAATTATTTCTATCTGGGGAGAACTGAGTGAGGCGGGATCTGGGTCCCCCTTACCCAATACTTAAAGCCTCAGTGCTCAAGAGTATGAGCAGGTTGTATCCTGTCCAGTAGTCTAGCCTTAGCGCAGCTTAGATTAGATGAGGAGAAGAGGGCTTCAGGATAAATCTAACATCCGGTGGCAGCCTGAAGGGTGTATGGTGTATGTGAGTTGGATGCTGAACTACTTTGACACCACCCCTATTTCCAAGATCTAACTGAACAGGCGAGGCGCCCCTACCCCCAGTTAGACAGAATATCATGAACAAGAAATGGTAACATTTATTACCACAGTAATGAATAAAATAATAGCAGTGTTTTAACCCATAATAACAAGGCTAAAGCAGTTTTAAAAAAAAATAATAATAATAACAATAAAAAAATAATATTCTCTTCCACAAATAGCCAAAGAGTTTCAATACACAACCCTACGTTCACTTAGAACAACCTTTGAATCGCTTTTCAAAATAAATTTCACCGCGTGAGCTCTCATCTCTCTAAGACAAGTAACATTCAGCTCCATTCACATTCACTTATGTCACCAAACATGTAACAACAAAGATAAAACATATTCTGTTCAAACTCTTTCAAACAGGAAAAAAAATAACATTCTGCTGAGCAATTAACACAATGACAGAGTGGGTTTGTTGTCCAATACGTGTGTGTGTAAATGGAGAATGCACATGAAAGCAGTTCTGGTCCTTTCTCCAAGCACAAATGTAAGTAAGTGTGTGAATGTAAGCAGCTTCAGTTCAGTTCAGTCAAGCGCTGCGTGTGTGAACGTGTGAGTGTATGCGCTAGGTGGCAGTCCAGCGTCTATCCCAGCGCAACAAGGTGTGTATGTAAATGTGTATTTTAGTGCGGCTTCAGTTCAGTTCAGTTCGGACCGCACTAATACACATGGATCAGTCAGTGTGAATGGTGGCGTGTGTGTGTGTGCGTGTTGATGTTACCCACAAACTGCCGAAGTCACGTCCAGAGTGTTGGGAGGATGGCAGGGTAATCCCCATCAAAGACTTAACCCCGGACTCACAGAACAGATGCCAGCTCCTCCACTGGTCGGAGGGACAACAGGAACTCAGGATAACAACGCCACTTGTAGCAGTCCAAGGGAAAGACGGTATTCCACTATCAGCGCTCCACGGAGTGATTACACACTTGACTAAACGGAATCACGCCGGAGTAAAACTTTTATACTATTTCAAGCGGTCTACGCGACAAACACGTGCACTAAACGCACTTCTTAACACTCTTCCAGATGTCCTCATCGTTGCAGTCCATTAGCGCGCCGCCGTTGTAACTCCACATGGCCGTCGCAGCACATAGCTTAGCCTCTGTTCACTTCAGTGTCCGAACTACCAAAGAAAACGGGGTTTAAACGTAACAGTCTTACTGACCTCTCACTTAGGTATCCACTAAGACGGCTCATTAAACCTTATTTTTTCTCCGGACTTTAGCACAGTGTAGCATTCACATCGCTACCACTCCGTTCGGCGCTCCATCACGTCTCTCTCTCTCTCCGTGCACACCCCACTTCCTCGTTCACGAGGGCTCCCGTTCCTTAAAGGGACAGCGCAAATTTGCACCCGCTACAAGTCCCTCCATGAACAGTAGCCCTTAAGAAGGTTTTGGCCTGGACCAAGGCAGGGAAATGTGTGGGGGAGCCAGGAGGTGTATTTTATTGGTTTATGGGTTTTTATTTATCCTTGGTGTCTAGATTTTGAGTTTTTAGGTATATAGCTTGGGTTTTAGATAGGTTATGTTTGTGGGTTTTAGTTATGGAGGTTTTAGATTAGTTTTAATCATTTATGTAGATTTGTAACTCCCCTGTGGAGTTGTAGTGGTTTTATCCTGTTAGTAGAACAGTATAAAAGGGCGCCCATTTTCATCAGTTGCGGTTCTGCTACTGGAGAAGACACTGCTACTCCAACCTCCATATGCACTTGTACTTTTTTTGGAATTTGCACTTTTTCAGTACTTGCACTTTGTTGAAATAGGAAATATTGAAATTTTTTTTAAAAATTGTGGACCATGCCATCTCCTTCCTCATTTCACTGACCTCCAACCGCAAAACGGCCAGCCTACGTCACAATTGAGACAGTGCGGTGAGAGGCGTGTGCAGCTCCCAATAGGTCAGTACTATCAATATCTGCAAACAGAAAGCTAGCATAGTAGGAATTAAGAGGATTTGTGCTGGCTTTTCTCTTAGGCAAGGCAAGTTTATTTGTATCGCACATTTCAGCAACAAGGCAATTCAAGGTGCTTCACACAGGACACTGAAATAAAAGAAACAAAAAGAAACGCATTTAAAACATAAAAGAAACGTAAAAGGTGATTAAAAACAGCGAGTAATAAAACAACACATAAAATTAAAAAAATAGAATAAAATAAAAATAAAAACACACATATTAAAGTAAGAGTTGCAGTGCAGAGTTTCAAAGAGAATATAAAGTTTAAAAAGTCAAAAGCCTTTTAGTCAAAGGCAGCAGTGAACAGGTGAGTCTTTAACCTTGACTTAAAAGAACTCAGACTCTCAGCAGACCTGATATTTTCTGGTAGTTTGTTCCAGATATATGGAGCATAGAAACTGAATGCTGATTCTCCATGTTTAGTTCTGACTTTGGGAACACGGAGCAGCCTTGTAACCATGGGCATACCGTTGTAAGTTCTATTTCATTTTATGCTGTTTTTTTAGTTTTCAAAGCTTGTAACTATTCCATCTTAGTGTTTTATTTACATAGGTATATATTTCCTTTGTTCCAGATCATGTCTGCTCCTGCTACTTCTCATCATAAATGCCTAAACAACCCTGACTCCTTTTGCTTTATTTGTGGTAGTTTCACCATTCCAAGTCAGAGGACAAACATCAGTGCCTTTGTTAAACAAGCATATTTTAAAGAAGTAAAACTCAGTGATCAAGACAAGCCATGGGCCCCTCACAAAGTGTGCAAGCAGTTGGCATTTGGTATCCCCATGGTTTGGCGAGAGCAAAAAGATTGCACAGACTGTTACTTTTGTTTAGTGAAAACATCAGGATTTAACAAGAAAAATAAAAAGTAAAACAGAATATCCTAATCTACCATCAGCTATAAGACCAATGCCTCATTCAGCTGAAATTCCAGTGCCAGTTTTCGAACAAGTACCTCCTCTACAGGGTGTTTAAAAAAAAAAGTATACACTCAGAAAAATGCCTAAAAAATGAAAGTTCCATAAGTTTCAGAAAATATCTATACGGTTATTGATAGACCAAGGTCTCATGCTTTCATTACCACAATGGCAGGTATCAGCCATACCACATGAGTGAGCATGGTCCTTGTACTTAATTGGGATAGAAAATGGCTTGCACACAGATATGAGAGGGTTAAAACAAGATCAGACACCACAGTTGGAAAGCTTAGGCAGGTGCTTTAATGCTGTGTAATTTACAAGAAAATTCAGTTAACCCTTTGTCTTCCAGAAGCCTCCAAACTTTGCACCCAGGCTGTGCCTTCCTTCACTAAACAGCAAGTCCTTGCACGTCTGGTTCTGATCGTAGTCCATGCCAAAGAACGCAGGCACACACAGTTCAGTCTTCTACGTGGCCACCATTTCTTCGCAGGCACAGCTCTGCCCTCCTTAACATGTCATAAACCGCACGCCTTATCATTCCACCATCCTGCCTCAAAAGAGTTACTTCAGCTTCAATACGATCCTGCAGGTCATCCAGGTTTCTTGGCGGAGTGACGTAGACCTTTGACTTCAGATGGTCCCACAAGAAAAAGTCAAGTGGGGTAAGATCGGGGGATCTTGGGGGCCACTCAACGGGATGGTTCAGTGCCTAAAATGGACTGTGGTCTGACAAATGCAAACAGTGCTTCGTAGCTTCTGAGAAATTTACGTAGTCATGCCTGGATGGCTCAACCTGGGTGCAAAGTTTGGAGGCTTCTGGAAGACAAAGGGTTAACTGAATTTTCTTGTAAATTACACAGCATTAAAGCACCTGCCTAAGCTTTCCAATTGTGTCTGATCTTGTTTTAACCCTCTCATATCTGTGCGCAAGCCATTTTCTATCCCAATAAAGTGCAAGGACCATGCTCGCTCACGTGGTATGGCTGATACCTGCCATTGTGGTAATGAAAGCATGAGACCTTGGTCTATCAATAACCGTATAGATATTTTCTGAAACTTATGGAATTTTCATTTTTTAGGCATTTTTCTGAGTGTATACTTTTTTTTGAAACACCCTGTAGAAAGATCTGAGTGATGTTGAAGAACGCAATGACAGCAATGATGCAAATTTTGAAATTCACGAGGATTCAGTTCGTAGGGGATTTGATATTTCATTGTATGTCAATATTTGAAAATTTTTATAAAACAAGCATATATCTGTTAAGTACAGTATTTTTCATATTTTTTAAGAAAACTGGGATCCTATAGTTCAAAAACTTGACGTGATAGAGAAAAACTGAGATCAGTTTTGGATTCCGCACCCAAAAATTTGTTAAAAACAGCTGTCAGACCTAACTCAACAAAAATTGTGTTCCCCAGTGTAATTGGTGTAAAGTAGTTTGTCATCTTTTCACGGTCATCAGATATGACCCATTTGGACGTTCAGAGGCTCTGTAGTGAACGTGGAAACACCATCATCTTCTACAACATTAATTCACCAGTAAAACTAATGGAGTTTGATAAATGGCAGTGGATGGAGACACTTGGTTTATGCTCAGTTACTGATATATTTTCTGAAAAAAGTCAGTTTTTCTTTGGTTGTCTCTGTTTTGATCAGTGAAATAAATATAGGAAAATGCATGATTTACAGAGAAAAATGCAAAATACAGAGGATAATATTATGATAAATGGTGATAAATCACTTAAAGGTTAAATAGAGAGAAAAAAAATCAAAGATGCTTATTTTTACTTTTCAGTTAATGATATGTTTTACTGGAGAAGTCACTTTTTCTTAAGTTTTCTCTGTTTTTGATATATTAACCCTTAACCCTTTCATGCATGAATTATGAGAACCTTAATCCAAATTTTTTTCCTGAGTGTTTCTATTCCTCTTTAGGCATGACGAAACCAATGTGATTGAAAATTTTCTTATGAACCTTTTTTTTTCTTGGAGTTGTGAAATTATCCACTCAGCTGGACACCGTGCGTTTAATTTTTGAAGCAAAGAAACATGTATTTAATGATATATTATGTGAAAACTATGAAATAAAAACATTTTTAATGCTGCAGATCTGATGTTTTCTCATATTTTAACATACTCTAATATTAGTCATTACTCACTTCATGGAGATAATATGCAAAAAATAATATCAATAACAAGCAATTAATTTATACTCAAACATGTTACTGCAGATCAGGTTTATCAAGAACAGCAAAGTTAGAGTAATGGTGTGAATTGCAGTGTTTGTAATGATGCACAAGTGTCCACTGTGTTGGCTGATATGGAACTAAAACAACAAAATCCATGACTATATAATAGCTGTCCACTGTAGTGACCACTATGCATGAAAGGGTTAAATGTAACATCAGAATGGTGATTAAAGTACATGATCGGTAAATTAAACAAAGGAAAATACCTGATTTTTAGTTAAAAGTGCAAAATACAAAAGATAATATAATAAATGGTGATAAATCAGTTAAGAAAGGTTAAATAAAAAGAAAAAAATATTTGGGAACTGACACAAAAGTAGCATGGGGTCTGTATGGGTTAAATATAGGAAAATACATGATTTACAGTGAAAAATGCCAAATCCAGAGGATAATATTAGAATAAATGGTGATGAATCACATAAGAAAGGTTAAACAGAGAAAAATATAATTTGGGAACTAACAAAAAGTAGCACTGTGTCTTTATGGGTTAATTTTCAGCATATCCATTTTTGGTCCTTTTTTTTTTTTGTTTGTTTTTTGTCACAAAATGACTCTTTTCAAAAAGAAAAGAAAAAAAAAGACTCTATTGATCAGTCTTCACGTTGCTGACAATTTTAGAAATATTTAACCAATGAAAAGTGTTGAAAATGGCTTGTGACTACATCTCTTAACTCAATTCATTTATTTAGAGCACAGGTGTCAAACATGCGGCCCGGGGGCCAAATCCAGTCCGCCAAAGGATCCAGCCCAGCCCGTAGGATGGAAAATGCAAAAATTACACTGAAGAAATTATCAATCAATGGTGCAAAAATCATTTCAATTCAGCTTCCACATAAAGACCAATTAAATCTCAATTGGGTCAGACCGGTAAAATATTATCATAATAAGCTATAAATAATGACAATTGCAGATTTAATCTTTTATTGTTTAAAAAAATAAAATTACATGAAAATGTTTATATTAACAAAAAAAATTGAATAGCCTGAACAAATATGAAGACTTGAAATGTCTTAAAAGAAGTAAATGCAATTTTACCAATATTCTGCCTGTTACTAAATATTTTATGTATTTGTAATTGTAATGTAAGTTGTAATGCACATGTGTAAATAATAAAATGAGGCAGAATATTGTTAAAATCCCCCTTGTTTTTCCTAAGATATTTCAAGTTGTTAATGTTTTCCAGATTTTTAAGGAAACATTGTGGATGTAAACATTATCCTATAGTGGGGCAGCAGAGCTAACCTATTGTGCATTTTGTGATAAAAGCACCAAAATCAGCACAGATGTAGACTGTTAGATAGTGAGCAGATATAGATATTGAGCCACCTCAAATTTTGTCTTGAACGGCCATTTTTCAAGATGGCCGCCAATCACATTGCGTGAAAATTGATTTAAGCATAGAATTAGACACAGTTGATAAATATTCATGTTCTTAATGTCTGTTTCTATATTTTGTGATGTGCTGAAGTCATTTTTTGTGGTTCCAGTCTCTTCAGAGGTCAAAATTTTGATTTGATTCAAGGTGGCGCTCAAAATCTGCTTAAAATTGTCATTTTGCAATAATATGGTACTTTTCTGTTCAGACTGTGGAACAGGATATCAACATTAGCATGCTTTCTTTCACATTTATGTATTTATTGAAAACTTTTGGCCATTACAAGATTTTACTAATGTAATTTTACTGTTTTCACTGTTTTACTGGTCCGGCCCACTTGAGATCATATTGGGGTGAATATGGCCACTGAATTAACCCTTTCATGTATACTAGTCACTACAGTGGACAGTTATTCTCCAGCTGTTCTCTTGTATATTGATGGGTTTTGTTGTTTTAGTTCCATATCAGCCAACACTTATGCATCATCCCATACACTGCAATTCACACCATTACTGTAACTTTGCTGTTCTTGATAAACCTGATCTGGAGTAACATGTTTTAGTGTAAATCAGTTGTTATTTGTTAGACAAAAAGTTTTTTGTTTTTGTTTTTTTGCATGTTATTTCCATGACGTGAGTAATAACTAGCATTAGAATATGTTAAAATGTGAGAAAACATCAGATTAGCAGCATTAAAATGTTTTTATTTCATTGTTTTCATCTCACTTTCTGATATTGGGTTTATGTTTCTTTTCTTCAAAAATTAAATGCATGGACATTTTCGTATTTCCATGAGGAAAAAAACTTAATTGGAATTTTTTTTCATGCCTAAGGAGGAATAAAAATACTCAATAAAAAAAATCTTGACTAAGGTTCTCATAATTTATGCATGAAAGGGTTAAAATGAGTTTGACAGCCCTGATTTAGAATATACATTGTTTTTCCAGTTTCCTGAAAAATAACCATTTTGGACATAAGAGGTTTCCACCCGACAGCGACAATATCCAAGTTACTCATAAGAGTTTGAAATTTCACACAAGTTCTTGTAAGTTTGAGTACTAGGATGATACCATATTAATAGGTGTTGAGAAAAGTTTGGTATTCCCTGTTTTATGTGTTAGAGAAAGGACACAAATTAGTGAATAAAAATCCATCAGAATGCAGGAAATGAGGTGCTTAAAGATCAGATTAAGCCAAATTGCTTTTCCACTGCTGGTATTGGGTGAGCTTGTATTCCTTTATATGGGAGCAGACACCAGATGCTATTAGATGCTATTTCTAGTTTCACCTTCACTGGGAATCCATCCGAGCTAAAGTGAAGCTAACAGTGATGTTAAATCATGTCTATCACAGGTTGATTCAGAATCATTCCTGGATCGTGTTTCATTGTGTTGCACCACTGGACACAGAGACAAGCTCATTTTCAAGTTGCTCTAATGTGAGAAATTGACTGGTGAAGTCTAAATAACTGTATTTTCACCTGAAAAGAAAAAAACAACCGTAAAATAGTGTTTTACTTCAGAAATTACATCTCAGTTTTAAGTTACCTCCACCTCGCTCATAGCTGTAGTCATAGATAGATAGATAGATAGATAGATAGATAGATAGATAGATAGATAGATAGATAGATAGATAGATAGATAGATAGATAGATGGCTAAAATTTACTTGGGGGTCAAATGAGTGGCCATTTTTGTCACACAAAAAAAAGTTGTAAGAAATGCATAGAACTGTGTTGAAATAATGCTAATCCATTTGTGCACAGACTACTGATATTATTTGACAGTGGAAGCTATATTTTCAGAAATATTGCATTTTGAATAGCACGTGTATGTGAAAACTTTTGCTGGTGGACGGACGTGACATTACCCATGATGATCTGGTCAGTACCAGTACTTTATTAGGAATAAACTTATATACTTACTATTACTAATTCTCCTCTTATTCATAAATGTTCGTATTGTGGATCTAAAACAATAACAGCTGACACAAAAACACAAAATGTGTCAGTGGACGGATGTGACATGGTTGTTACAGATCCCATCATACTGATGCTCAGCAGCCATGTTAACGTTTCCACAAATGATCCCTGTGCAAAAACTAGGATCAGAATTATTTATTGTATAGTTTATCATCATACTAAAGAGTAAATAACAATATAGAATTGTTATTTCTTTATAAAAAAAATGCTTAGTATTAGAAAACTGTTGATGTAAAAAGTGACATGTGACATTCTTAATGTATGTATTGGCGTAACATAAGCAGGATGGATCAGCACCATACTCCATATTGAACCTGTAAAAATAAAACGTGATATGTAGTATAGAATCTTGTAAGAAAAACTGGGGAATCTAAAAGAATAGAATATTTGTTTTTCAGGTAAATTCAGTTAAAATGTAACTTGGCCATTTGTGACATGAAAATATAGCATTAATTGTGATGAAATTGGACATTTTTGACCTGAAAACAGTTCATATGACCATCAACATGTTACAACAGAACTGAAATCCTGTAAATTTGCATAACTTGCATTTACCAACACAAAGTTCCTTTGGAGATTCACTTATATTGATTTCTTATGCACAAAGACAGAAATAAGACCTCTAAGCAAATTTTAGCTGATGACTTATCTCACCATGGGGAAATTTTACATTTAACAGCAGCAACATACAACAAACAAGTGCATGAAAACACAGGTAGAAAAAAAAAAAACACAAATGAGAAATGAAATATAAAGGAAACAGAGAAATTTGGTATTTATATAAGGGTCCCATCAAGCAAAAGTGAACATCAACGTGAAAAAGTGTCACATCATTTATCAAGTGGGCTCATTTTTTAGCTAAAGATCTCTAAAGAAAACAAGTTACAACTGATTTTATCGATTGTACTTTTTACACCTTAGCCATGCCTCAGACATAAAAATACAGCTTGAATTTGAATGTTATATCTAAAAAATTTGAAATTGTATTCAGTCTGTCACATTTAAAAAGACTGAACTATTACTGAGAAATTACTCTTTATTTGTAATTTATCTATATCAGTATGGACCACCACAAGTTGTAAATAACACTGTTAGTATTAAATACATTCAATAAAGCATTGTGAGAATAACTGGAGCGTTGTTTTAAAAAATAAGTCAACATTTTGGGTGATGCGTACAATGGTAAAGAGTTGTCCATGTGTTACCATGGCAACCTGTCCACATGTTACCACATTCTCATGTCAGTAAAACAGAGACTTTTCAATATTTGACTCCAAAATATATTTTCAGCATAGTTGAAAATAATATGTAAAAGGTTTTGTCCTACTTGAGATCAATTTCGGCTGAGAACCGCATGTTTTGAATGTTTGCGTGAAACTTAAAAAACTGATGTCCGTTTCATGTCCACGTGTTACCGAGCAGTAATTTCATATTTTTCACCTAAAAATGTTATCTCCCCAAATTTTGTTCTACATAATGTTAAAGTGCTTATAAATACCTACTCAAATATGTATAATATGTGCATATAAGTTCCTCTGCTTACATGACAGAGACTGACCCATAAATAGAGAATTAGAATTAACAATTAATTTCTTTTTTAAGTTTCAGTAGTAATTACATATTTACA
Source organism: Sphaeramia orbicularis (assembly GCF_902148855.1). Lineage (NCBI taxonomy): Eukaryota > Metazoa > Chordata > Actinopteri > Kurtiformes > Apogonidae > Sphaeramia > Sphaeramia orbicularis. The sequence continues at coordinate 12,906,876 of NC_043976.1, read as the reverse complement.
TTATGGCGGCACATGGTGTGATATAGGGGGTGGGCCGGGGTTACTGAGAACTGTTATGAAGTCTGATAGCTGTGGGAGGAATGACCTGCAGAATCTGTCCTTCTGACACTGAGGGTGTAAAAGTCTGGTGCTGGAGGAGCTGCTCAGGGCCTCCACAGTGTAGTGCAGGGGGTGGGATGGGTTATCCATGATGGACGCCAGCTTTGCCGACATCCTTCTGTCTGCCACCTCCATGATGGACACCAGCGGGCAGCCTAGGACAGAGGTAATAGTGTCAAAAAAGGATTCATATAGTACCTGAAGAAAAAATGCAACACACTGGTGTCAAAACCAAGTCATGATGAGACAAGTTGGGCTGAAAAGCAGCAAAAATGTGCTAGATTTCAGTCCTGATCAGTGAGTGTGTCCCTGAAATACTCAAAAAGTGACCTTGAACCAGTGGCGGCTGCTCGTCTTTCAGACAGGGGAAGCTCATTGTCGGCTTACATAAAAAAAAAAAAAAGGAGTCAAGTTATTTAAACATAAATTCAGCCCTCTGTTCCTTTTTAAGAAAATGGTCAGTGACCTTATCGTACCAACTAAACAAGAAAATGTTGAAATTATGTTAAATTGCAACAAGGAAGTACAATGAGTGTGTTTTATTTACAGTGCAAGAAATGAAAGAGTAATTTCGTAGTGGTTTCTCTCTGGATTTCACAGCAGAATGTGCGACAGTATTAAACTGAACTGTCAGTGAAGGAGTAGATCTGAAAACAGCTGTCAATCAAACGGGATTCAGCTTTTCGACTGATCCTCCAATCAGCACGTGGAAGCCCGGCATCCAGCCCAGCCGAGCTCCGCCCACAGCTCCATTCACCCCCAGAGACGTTGAGCGTCTGGGGGCGGGACAACATCGTAGCATTTACCCAATTACCGTCCAGTTTTGAGGCAAAGAAAAAACTGTTCCACTCAGTCCCATTGAAGTGCATGGACGCTGAGCGTCTACGGACAAACGCACTGAGCAGAGATCGAATGAGAAAACAGCGCAACGGGAATGTATGAGAAATGAACAACATTGAGTCCGCTGATTTGTGATAAAGCTGATTCTGAACGAACTCGTCTGTGAGATGAACATGCTCTAACACGTTTGTAGTCAATGAAATGTCAACACATCCGAACATATTTAACCATTTAATTTTCATAATTTTAGGGGAAGCCGAGCTTCCCTTGCAGTCTATGAGAAATCACCTCTGCCTTGAACTCAGAGGTGTAGTCCAGGGTATAAGGCGTACACCTACTTGTTTTTCAGTCATCATTGCATGTATCCACTTCTAAACCCCCCCGATGTGCACTATTCAGTATAGTATGGTAGGATCTGAGCCAAATTGCCCATTTTTTCCCCAGGTGGTGAAGCCATGACCCGCCCTCCTCTGCCTTTAATTGGCTAGTACTGGCTGCCTTCACTGATTAGATTGATTAACTTTAGGCATGAGGACTAATGAGCCAATCAGAGGCAGAGTTATTATATTAGATATAATAGATATTGCTAAGTAGTGCTGGCCACCTCTGGAACATGATTGACAGGTCACTGCACGTCTCATTGGAAGATGCACAATTATTGGAAATGCAAATGAGAAAGGCAGAAGAAAGGTCTTTCAAGTGAGTGACGCGTATTGAGAGTACCTACTTTAATGGAATACATAATTCTGAGGGAAGTTTTAAGGTGGTTTCAGAATGAGTCACTGTTTTAAACTACTGGGCATATGGCTGCACATTTAGAGGAGAAGAGATATTGTTACCATTAGTTAAACTGTGTGAGTAGTAGGGATGGGAATTGATAAGAATTTAATGATTCCGATTCCATTATCAGTTTTGCTTATCGATCCGATTCCTTATCGATTCTCATTGGGTGAAGGAATAAAAGAGTACAAACGGGTGTGTTTGCATTAAGTGTCTTTTATATTTCCATGTCTGCACAGAAAATATACCATATACAGTATGCACAAATAATAATAACAGATGACGCCGGGCCCATTTTTTTTTTTTTTTTTTGGGGGGGGGGGGGGGTATAGTGAAACTACAGACTCTTTACTAATTCCTCTATTACTGCATTTCCACTATGTGGAACCGGTTCGACTCAGCCAGTCTCCCGTTGTTATGCACCTCATTTCCTTTCCTCTACCTTCAAAAACTTGTATTTGTTGCCCGAACCGGAACTGGGCCCGGATGACGTCCTGGTGTTCACTCTGCCGCTACATTCACAAGCGCCGCTAAGTAGCGTATCAAATATGTGACATTCCTGTAAATGAATCACATGCTGTGGATGAATGTTTGAGCCGACTGGCGGGATTTCACCCTTTTGAAGAAATGGAAGCTTTGATAGTGTTACAACTGGACCTGGTGTCGTCTGTTTAGACCGTTTCTGCCTCTACGCCATGTTGGCTACGTTCTGAGCAAAACAGTGCAGCGTACATGTGACATCATTGCTCATGCACAACGAAGGCAAAATCGATAAGCAGAATTGTTAAGCAGGCAGGCAAACGATTCCAAGGAATCGAGCTACTGGGATCCAGTTCTCAAAAGCAACCGGTTCTCGATTCCCATCCCTTGTGAGTAGGCTAACATTATGAAAGGCTAACGCTACGAAAGGCTAACATTATCCTATGTTTACCTCATATTGAATACATTTACATTCATGCAGCTGCTTGTGTGACCAGTAAAACCTACAAATTGCTGATAATTTTATAACAATAAGCAAATACTACTGATGGATTTTTGGATAAACTAAATAGAGTAGTCTGACAAGTCACTGTTTCTAAAACAGGGCATTTTTCTGGACGACTTAAAAAAAAAAAAAAAAAAAAAAAAGTAAAATTTGAGAGTATACCCGCTTCTCCAGGGACCACTACACCACTGCTTGAACTATAACCTTTAACCCCTGGATTATGTTAGTGGTCATAAACAAATAAAACCCCAGTGAACACAGCACAGGTTTGGAATGTTTTCTCAGTGTATGTATGGAGTCATAACAGATTCTTCTTGTTGTCTGAGCTGTGATGTTGCATCAGTCTCTTCTGCTGTAGATGCTGTCACACTGAACATACATTCATTACTACATGTACAGTATATACTATGAATAATTAATCAGAGATTTACTCAAGTATTCTTTCAGCTGCATCCTTCTGCTGCCTGTGATTAGTTCAAAGCCATTATCATCACTCTTGTATTCCGGGTTCATTTTGCGATTCATTATCCGCTGATAATTTATATGCATCGGTCAATCATTAGTTTGAACAGGAAGACGCATATTAGACAGGTCGGTCTATATCACACGCTGCATACGGTATATGAAGTAGAGATATAGTGGGATGATAAATGACTGGTGAAAATGACTCATGGTGTGTTTATTATTTAAATAAAGCCAGTATTTTTCTACGTGAAGTGCTGTTGTTGTCTAAACCTTTGTAATACATTGAAAAAAATGCAAAAACTACTCTATTTGTAAGTGCACACACACCGCTTAGTTAACCTTTGTACATTCAACATAACAGTTTAGTCAGTCTAACTTTATTTAACATTATGTTTTTGTTAGTGCTGGGGTTCCATGTTACTTTCATCCTTGGTTGTGAGTAAAAAATGGTCTCAAAGGTTTGGTTTAGTTTAGTTTAGTTTAGTTCAAATATGCAACAAAACAAAAATAATCCTACTTAGTCCTTAAAGATGAAACAGATTCAGGTTCTATAAATTCAGTTCAACTCAACTTTAGAAAATACTCTAAAAACAACACATTTGGCCAAAGTGCTGTATACAGACATAAAAACAAATTAAACACATAAAAGAATAATAATAATAATAATAATAAAAACAGTTAAAGTTATTATATATTAAACAATAAAAACCAAACTCTCAAACTGAATTAAAAGCCAAAGAAAAAACATGTGTTTAATATGTTTAATAAATATCTTAATATGTATAAATGGAAGCACCAATGAACCTGAATCAAGTCTGTTCCAAAGTTTCTTTTGATTTAATTAATGTCTGTTTCTGGAAAATTAAGACTGTCATTTACTAATTATTCAGTGTAAAGTGTGTCTGTTATTCATGTTGTGTTTGACTGGACTGATCATCATGTACATGTAAACCTCTTTGTTCTTTGCATGAGTTAATTTCTTAAGTTACTTCAGTTCTGTTTATTCTATTTGAGCCTCAAGTTGGCTTTTGTGAATGTTTTTGTTTTTTTGTTGTTTTTTTTTTTAACATTTTTTGATGAAATAAAACTCTATATTTATATATTATTTAATATTTCTTAAATTCTCCTGTGTGTATTCAAACCTTCCAGCTCAGTCCCTTATAAATATTCCAGAGACCCAGCAATGCATTTTTTCCTCTGTAGGGACAAGAGTTTCACAGTTTAAAACAAACAAAAAAAACTAAAAACCAAACACCGTCCACTGCAAAGGACATTCCATAAAAAAAAAAGAAAGAAATGTATCTGAAAAACAGCTGCATCATACTGTTTCCAATCAGGGCAGTTATTTAATGGAAAAAAGCCCAAACTTTTACTTTCCTAGGTCTTAGGAAGATTTGCAAATAAAAGTACCGTTTACTAAACAAAACAGGCTAGATGTAGTTCAGACATCTATTAACTACAATGAAAGAATCTAACATAATTATGTGGAAAATAAAAAAGTAGAAAATGCATTTATTTACAATAAAATGATTGGTTTGAAGGATTTTTAATTTCCATCTGTAAAAGTTTTATTTCTTGAAAAATGCATAATTTAATGTTGAATTGTTTAAGTAAATGTGATTAACTTTTACCAGAAGGCTGAATGAATATGAGAACATTCAGGGACTTACTAAATCTAGTTATTTTTGTGAAATATTTGCTTACTTTGACAAAAAAGTTTGTATGAGTGTATTTGCAGAACTTTTTAATTTAAATGATAATGTTGTAGAACTTATAAAAGCCAGATATAATTACATTTCACAAATTATTTGATTTAATGGAACTGAGAAGCTGTGCAAGTTTTATTTTTGAAAAAACAATCTCTTTCCTTTCTTGAGATATTATATAACACACTGTTTTAACATTTTGTGTGTCACTTCCATTACCATTGTTGGTATGTGATTACTGTTGAAATATATTGTATTATAAGTTATGCAGACTATCATTTAGATAGTTACCAAGTGTAATATACTTCAGTTTTCCTTATCTGTTTTCTATCTGTTATTTACATTATTAGGACTCTAAACAGATGTTATTATATCGTTAAGCAAGCAAAAGTAATGTGTTATGTTGTATGAATGTGAGATGGGAGTGGGATTTATTAAGTTTTTTTCTTCCCACTCCTTTTTGAGCAATTCACATTGAATTTATTTTGTTACTGCTAGTGTACATGACAGTTGCTATTTTGTCTTGATCACCTTTGTTTATTAATGTATTTGCTCTGATATTAGTTCATTGAACACAAAAGATGTTTGATTTTTTCTTCTGCTCAAAACAAATAAATAAATGAATGAAAAAACGAATGAACTTTTTACTGGTAACATCTATTTTTGTATGAAGTGGAATATCTTTTTAAAACAAATTGAGATATACAGTATTTTCTTAAAGAAGATTATTTAATAAATTAATCATAGATTTGACAACATTATACTGATCATTCATAACATTCTGATCTCTAACAGAAGTGGTAATAATACTGATTATTTTATTACAATGGTTCCTTTCACTGGGTTGGATAATATTAGACAGCAAGTGAACGTTTAGTCCTTGAAGCACAAGTGTTGGAAGCAGCAAAATGAGCAACATAATGAACTGAGTGACTTAGACCAGGTCCATATTGTAATGGTCACGATTGGGTCAGAACATCTCCAACTGCAGGTCTTAGTTTGTTCCTGGTCTGCAGTGGTTAGTACCGACCAAACATGGACTAAGGAAGGACATCCTAATCTCAGGAGGACTGATTATCTGTGGGAGATGTTGGACAAATAAATCTGATCCATGGAGGTCCACCTCTACTTCCAGGACTTCAGGGATCTGTTGTTAATGTGTTGGTCCAGATACCACAGAACACATTCAGAAGTCTGGTGGAGTCTAGGCCTCAGGTCAGAGCTGGTTTGTAGGAAAAGGAGGAAATGTCATCGTTTGTTCACAGAAACAGCGAGAGACATGGGGTCGTCTCAAAGAGGGAGGATTTATTTGGCATACAGAGTGAACAGAGTATCAGCATCTGAGTCCATCTGAGTACCAGTTTGCAGATGGAAACCAGTGTTTTTATGGTTTCATCAGAGTTGTTACACGTATGTGTGTACATAAATTGTAATTAAGTCCATGGCTTGTATTCTAGAAGGCCTTGACACACTAAAATTGTTTCTCACAGCTTGTATGAACTCTATACAGAGTAAGAGTGTGTACAAGGATTACAAGAAATATAATATGGCTAAATAATGACGTAATAAAATTAAAAGTGAATAAAAGTGTAGATCCACAGAAACTACACAATATTAGACAGGTTTTAATAAAATTATGTTCCCGCAAATGCTCGACTGGTTGTTCTTTACACCAGTTTTGGTCGGTTTTAACCACTTGACACTGGAATGAAAAACAAAATCTGCAAATGCTCTGACTCACTGATTTGATCGTCAGTATTTCTCCCTTGTCAAAGTTGATTACATCCCCACTCTCGCCCGTTTTCCTGTTTCTGACGCATCAACCTCACTGCCTAAATGTTCACTTGCTGCCGAATATATCCCACCTACTGACAGGTCCCATTGGAATGACATAATCAATATTAATATCATTAATCTCCTGAGACCAAGGAAAGTGAAAATTTTAGCTTTTTTACATTAAATAGTCATCTTGATAGGAAACTGATTGGAATTTTATTTATTTATTTATTTATTTATTTTTAATGGAATGTCCTTTGCAATGGACAGCATATTTTTTTAGTAAAACTGTCAAACTTTTGTCCCCTCCAAAGGACAAAAATGGATTGTCGGTTCTCAGGAGGATATGGCTGATTTTTCCTTTATCTGTTTAAGGTATAAATCAGACTCGTTTTCCAGAAACAAGGCTTTTTTTACTTGGTGTTCCATCCATTCCATCCAATATCCATGTAAACAAATGTAATGCTACATTCATTTAGAAATGATGTTGCTTCTGAAAATAACCTGGTGCTACCAACGTCACTTGCAAAAGTACATCAGGACCTGCAATTTCATTTAAATGTAATTTCTGAGTGACGAGGCTGACTCCTGTGAGTGCAGAACCAGACTGTACTGTACTTTATGCCACACTGTGCATTTTTGAAGCATAATCTCTTTGCTGTGTGGCGAGAATCGACTGCATGTTTTAATGAGTCTGTCATTTGCAGACTTTTGTGGATCAAAGCATCGGGTGTTAAGGTGTAAAACACTTCATGGCCAAACTTAGCCCCGATGTCTCCACACTACACGGGCTGTTTTTGCCACATTAGGTGCTTCATTACACTGTAGCTTGGGGTACATTTTAATTAGGAGAAAGGTAAGCTGTGTTTTTTTCTTTCTACCTCTTTTGCGCTTTTAGCAGGAATTTTTCTGATGCACCATTTACGCCCAATATATAGTGCTGTCTCTCCCCATATGGCAGCCAATGAACCTCCATCACTCTGCTCTGATTTTTAGTGGATGTGAAGCTGAGTATGAATATATAGCTGTGGCCATCAGCTCTTCCATTGCCCCACTGCCTATCTTTATGCTCTGGTAATTTAAGGTTGCTGACAAGACTTAATAGAAATGCACTTCCTAGCCCCTTTAACATCCCTCTCTGCTTGATATATTTATTAATATCTTCCTGTCCAGTTTCCCAGAAGCAGCTGTCTAATGAATGTGAGTGAATGACTCAAGTCACCCTCTGAAATGTGACTTTCTGGTCCATGTACACTACGCTTCTACACAAGGAAAGCCATGCTTAAGGATCAATATGGAGCAGCGGGTTATTAGTTTTGCTTCATTGTGTTTTGAACTCTCAGTGCTGATGGCATCAAACTCTGAGAGCATTATGTGAAGTGGGTTTTGTGCAATGTTCAGTGTTGTGCAACTTACTCCCAAACTGTAATATTTTAACCAGTGGTTCCCAACCTTTTTTGGCTCGTGACCCCATTTTAACATCACAAATTTCTGGCGACCCCAGACATTCAAAACAGTCTTTTTTTTTTTGCTAAAATTAATTTGTTTTTAATCATGTAATAGTTTGCTCTAGGGTCAAAACACATTAATGTCCCGTGAGAGAGCGAACTTTAATTGATTGCCATTCCAACATTTATTTCCATATAAAGTAGCTCCTTTTTTTGGATAATCCCTTATGGTCCAACTAAAGCAAAAGTGAATTTAAAAGTAAAAATGTGGGTCATTTAGCAATACTAATCTGTCAAATTGTCTCTAAAATGTCCCGTCAGAGAGATTTCAAATATGTGTTTTGACCCTGTACTATGTTGCAAATAAACCTTAATTTTAGATGACATTTAGTCTATATAATGTATATTATTATGGACGGAGGCAGAAAAGCCAGGTGTAGATTACTGCACAAAGTGAGAATTTGATTTTCCTTGGTCAGTATATGTACAGTCAGTCCAGCTTGTATTTACAAGGCTGACAATTAATACTGAACAAACAATAACTCAAACTATGAATTCTGAAAGAGCTGCAGCATCTGAAACTGACCACAGTGAACATTTGACAGATAAACAGAACCACAGTGCTTCAGTTTCAGACTCACAGTTTGTCATGTCTTTGATGTGTTGGGATTGTCTCTCTTAACTCACCATACATTTTTTTTATTAGTAAGCTTTTATTTGTTTTTTATCAGTTACTAGAAATTTCAGGCAACCCCATTTGAATTCCAGGTGACCCCACGTCGAAAAACACTGCATTACAGATTACTTGTTGCTGTTAATTAAAATTAATTCCTTACCTTACAATATTACTGACTCAGAATTGTAATGCGTTACGTGACTCCTGCAATACTTTTGAGTTACATTCAGACTCTCGTCCCCGGATACAAGAGGTCGGACAGCCTTGGGACGCATAAATTTGCGCCCCGAAGTACATTGTGGACAGACAGATAGCTCAGTAAGTAACACTGTGGACTATGATGTTCGAATCCCAGCAGGAACACTTGCATTTTAAAAAACATTTTACATGTTCAAACAGCGGGCATGGCACTGAGGACACAGGTACATAAATTCGGAATTGCTAAAGAATTCTAACTAGTCATAGAAACATCAGCTTACCTTGTCATTGCTGATCACAGGGATCATGCTAATGCTATCTACCTTCTGTAAAGCAGGGTTAGGGTTAGTAATGAGCATACGTCCATGTGGACGTCTTCTGCTGTCTTCACCCATTGGTTGAACACCAACAGGAAATATAAGTTTACAGACGCATTTTTGATACTTCAAGGTCTCATGGTCTTGTTGTTTTGTTATGTTTTTTTCATTTTGGCAGTTAAATTTAGGGCGAAAAGTGTCTAGTAATGCAAGCGCTATTGAACATGTATCGAGTAAAATATTACTGAAAATGAATTAGTAATGGTCAACCATGCGATGAACGGGTGACATGTCCAGGATGTACCCCGCCTTCACCCATAAGTAACAAGGATAGGCTTCAGCAACCCCCCTGACCCTAGTGACAATAAAGTGGGTTCAGATAATGAATGATTACCTCCACCAAGGAGGTTATGTTTTCATCGGGACTTGTCTGTTTGTTTGTTTGTTTGTTTGTTTGTCTGTTAGCAAGATAACTCAAAAAGTTATGGACAGATTTGGATGAAATTTTCAGGAAATGTTGATACTGGCACAAGGAACAAATGATTAAATTTCAGTGGTAATCGGGGTGGGAGTGGGGGGACTGATCTGCCTTGACGGAGGTCTGTGTTCTCTGAGTGCTTTTCTACACTCACAGTCAGTGAAAACTTTGAGACCATATTTTTCGACATAATTTTTATTTTGAAACCCTAAACTGGAATTTTTTCATATGAATTATTTGTTTAGGATATTGGCATACACAAACAAAAATCTAAAGTTTCAAGAATAATTTCAAAACAAAAAACTTAACAAAAGAAAATGGCACCTGCCAAACACAAAGTCACAACAGTAGCGGTCCTGGTCTGGAGTTGTCACTCTCTCTCACCCTGGATGTGGTCTATGGTCAACAGAGCCTGTGGTGTTGTGGCGTTCAACCTGGTTTGTGATTGTGGGTTGGGAACAGCCCATAGGCCTGGCTATATGACTGTAGCTCAAACTGGCCTCCACCATACCCAGCGTCCGGAGACGTTGTTCACGTGATAGACGTAGCATGATGCCGTTCACTGGACTAACAATGGTGGCTATTTTTGGGCCTTTAAATAAGCCTTCAAAACCAATCCTCAAATTGTACAGATACCCACTGAGTATTGCTGAATGTGTATTTGGTCCATTTTTGCAAAGAGACCAACCCATGTGCAATGAACCATGATAAAATGACAACTCATCATTATCTCAACTACCCCAGCACTAAGTCATCAATAAATCCACAATGAATAATTACAACCCCCTACAATTAGAACAGTGCAGACGTTTCTACCTCAAAGTTTCTATTGACTGTCAGTATAGTTAGTAATGCCTTACACTATTGCGTAACAGAAAAAAGTAATCCATTACTGTAATGTATTACTTTTGTATTGTGTTACTCTCAACACTGGGTCTGAAAAGGTTTGGTGATTTCTAGTTCAGATTTAAGCAACTTTTGGATTTATTCTTACTGGTTGTTTGGTCACAAAGGAGGGAAATTAAGGAGAAAAATGCCTAAAAATGACTTTTTTGGACAAATTGTATTCATTTTCACCAAGAAAACTGATCTAATAGAACAGAATCATTAACGTCAGCAGCGCCCACGTCGCAGACTGGTATTAACATGTGTGTGGTGTCCCTGATTATGCCCCCACAGCTCCACCGCTCCATCAGTGGTGATGATGAAACCATATTAATAATGTGGCAACGCTAAAGCTTTTCAGGCCGATCACTTATTCCCTGGGCCTCATGCACAGCAGCGTTACCCTCAGCACCTCCATTATGCAGGCTAATGTAAAGTCAAATCAATGCTACTCAAGCCACAAAAAAAAAAACCAAAAAAAACAGCCCACAGGCTCACAGCTCAGCATCGAGATAATTTATGATGTTAATCTGACACAGCTATTCGTTTAACAATGATCAGCAAACAACACCACATGCAAACACACAGTTACTGTTAAAAGCATTTGTAATAGAACATTAATTTTTAAGCAGCATTATGGCACAGCCTTAATGAGCATACGTAACGTCATTTTCATTGTGAGGGTTTTTTGCTGTAGTTATGTGTGATTGATGAGGCTTGTGTAACTCAGTGCAGTTCCTATTCAGTTTTTTATCTAGAAGTCACAGAGTTTCCCCCTGAGCTCCTCAAAAAGTGTTTAAATGTGTATTAAAAATGGTACAAATCTTCTGTAAAGGTCACCACTCGCTGCTGCTACCTTTGGCAGCGATAGAGCAGCGTGATTCACTCCAACCACATCGCCATGGCCATCTGTCTGTGGGACTGTGTTCATCCATCTGTAGACGAAGGAGGGAGATGGGACCCACTCCTGAAAGTGACTAGAAAGATCACCAGTGTTTATTTTTATATAGTGGCCTCATTTGTTTTTGGGTTTTTTATTTTATTCTATTCATTTAAGTTTAGTTTTTCAAGTGGATTAGTGCTTTTTTTCATGTTTTATTTTGAGAAATCAGGAGGTTTTATGACCAACGCTTTGATTTACAGGAGCTGAAAAGGGTCAAATGAAAGAATATATGAGATGAAGAGTCTGGTTTAGACCAGGTCTACATGTAAAGTGTCACGAGATATGATGTGGCACCGTGTAATTAAGATTTGACTGACTGATTAATTGATTGATTGATCAATGCATGATTTACACAATCATTGTCAATTAAAGCTCCCATATTGTACACAGCCATGTTATTCCTCAAGACCCCTGGTGGATCCAGAAAAACTGGATGGGCGGGGGGCAGGAGAATAGTGGGGTCAAGGGTCGGAACCCCCGTGGGCACTGTATTAGGCAGAAATGGAGGAACAGGGTGTGTAAAAAAAAAAAAAAAAAAAAAAAAAAAGAAATGACACACATAGCATGACACAGCATCCATCCCTGAAATTTTTCAAACCGGGGTGGGGGGGTCTTACACGGGGTCTTTATGCCAGGTACCACCCCTGTTGAGAAATGGTCTAATAGTCCCCGCTTGTTACTTAATTGATGATTTGTTTCATTTTTCCCAAATTAGGCTGTGACAAGTTAAGACAGCAATATACTGATAATTGATAAAAACATTTTTATGGCCTTGCTTTTTGAAAATTAACCGTGCAAATCACTTATGCACGGCTCACTGTCTAATAGACTGCCGACGGGGGTTACAAACAACAGGATATAGTACAGTTATAGACTTTTGTTTGACAACTTTGTGTGATTCACTTAATCACTGGCTGTGTTCTGCGGCAACTCAAAGATATTTAATATTCAGTCCATGCAGTTCTATAGTTCCCACTGTATAAAAATACCTTCTGTGTCTGCCTGTTTGTTTTTATGCAGACCCAGAGACAGTTGTCTCTTCATGATTAGACTTTAATTTAGATTAGATTTAACTCCCTTTGCCATATAGACCAGGGATGTCAAACTCATTTTAGTTCAGGGGCCACATGCAGCTTAATATGATCTAAAGTGGGCCGAACCAATAAAATAATATGAACAATAGGATAAGAACTGATAAATAATGTCAACTCCAAAGTTTTTTCTGTTTTTGAGTGAAAAAAGTACAATTCTGTAATGAAAATGTTTACATCTATGAACCGTACTTCAACATAATATGAACAACCTGAAAATTCTGAAGAAAAATAAGTGCAATTTTAACAATATTACGCCTTAGTTTATCATTTATACATGTGCATCACAACTTACAGATCACAGTGGATCTACGAATAAACAAAACATTTAGTAACAGGTAGAATATTGTTAAAATCCCATATATTTCTCTTAAGACATTTCAGGTTGTTCATATTCGTTCAGGTTTTTCACATTTTTTGTAAAAGGTTGGTCTGTAAATGTCAACATTTTAATGTAATTTAACTTTTTTTTAACATTAAAACCAAGAAAAAAGTTTGTGGTGTTCATTATTTATAGTTTATTATGACAGTATTTCACTGGTCTGACCCACTTTAGATCGAATCAACCTAAAATTTTTTAAACATCCTTGATTGTCAATATCTTCAGTGTAATTTTTGCATTTCACTAATTCATCGCACAGGCTGGATTGGAGCCTTTGGCGGGCTGGTTTTGGCCCGCGGGCCGCATGTTTGACACCTGTGATATAGACTATAGTCATTAATAGTGCATGTGCAGTTGCTCCCCTTCCAATACAATAGAGAGGAGAGCCTGAAAGTAACACTATGGTCTACTGAGGTTTGACTCCCAGAAAGAGTTATATTATTTACAATATTTTGCATGTCCATACTGGGGGGGGGGGGGGGGGGGGGGGGGGCTTTGATGGCACTGGTCGGTAAATCTGCCACTGTTTAAGACAATCAATCATTGACACTGCAGGAAAACAAAATAAGTACACTTTGTCAGCAAATCAAATCAGAAATGAAAATGTACCCCTTTGACATCTTTCCAGTGATGTTTCTGCAGGAAACGCTGCGCTCGTGCTCTGTTTTAATGTGTTGAAGGAACAGGAGCTCATTTGTTTCATAATCTAATACTTATTGCCCTCCATCAGTCAAATAGAAAAAAAGTTTCAACAGATGATTATTTGTCTTGTCTTCTTCCTCCGTGCATTGATTTATAATGAATATCAGTCAGACAGGTTACTTCAAGCATTATTTAAAACTGGTCATGTGTATCTAAGTTTAATAAAGTCTGTAATGGTGCCATGGACTTCATTCGCAGGATTTTGTTTGAGAGCAGATTGCAATAAGACATGTTTTTATTAATGAAACCTGATTACATCTTTGCACAAACACATACTGGGTAGGCAAATATAATACTTATATTAAATTGAATATTAAATGAAACGTTGAAAAACAGTTTCTCCTCATCACATTTGACAATACACAGCAAAACAAGCAAACTGGCTCAGTCACTGACAGGAAATATTTATTCCAGATGAGAATATTGGTGCTTTAGGAATTTTATATTAGTGGGACTTTGATGAACTCTGACTAAAATAAAGATGTAGGACATTATTCCTCTACACTTATGCATCTGAAGACAAAAAAACCCACTTAGATTTCACATCGTATCCCTTGTAGATCTATCTTATTTACTACCCGGTGGGGACCCTTAAGCCAAAAATGCACACACTCTCAAAAAAATGCTATAAAATCATGTTTGTTTTTTTGTTTTTGTTTTGTTTTGTTTTGTTTTGGGGGGGGGGGGGGGGGGGGTTGATCTGCATTAATCTCTCAAACCATGTCAGCTCTGCTCAGAACTTCCAAAAGTCCAATAATTTTCAAGGTTTAAACCATTTAAATACCAGTTTCAAAACATGATGCCACTTGTTTTATGGGGGAAAAAATACAAAAACAAAACACAAAATATGAGATATTTTCTATATGGGGGGTGGAGGGATGTGGCATTCTTTTATATTAGAGTCGTAGACATGTCATATATTAGCAATAATAATAATAACAGTGATGTCATTGCATTAGTGGTTTTTGTCCAGGGCAGGATCCTCATGTTTAATACAACTAATACTAATACTAATACTAATACTAAAACTAATGCAATACTAATACTAATACAATACTAAAGCAATGAAATCCATGTTATTTCTTATCTCTGACAGGTCCCAGACTCTGTTATAAAACAATGCCTATGTATTATATGGAAAAATCGCATATTTTGTACTGATTTTTTAATAAAACAAGTTGCCTCAAGTATTCAAACTGGCATTTAAAGGGTTAAAATCCAGAAAATTATTAAATATTTGGTCGTTTTGAACAGAGCTGTACAAGTTTAAGAGATGTATTCAGAAAAAAGCAGGAAAAATATTGATATAGGATGATTTTATAGCAGTTTTTTACGTACATGTACATTTTTGGCTAGAGGGTGCAAGAAATATCTGTAGCATATATTAAGAGTAACTCACATTAGATTAAAATAATATGTCAATAAACAAACATTTCCGCAGAAATTATTTACATAAGCTGCAAAACATTTATAATGATCACCAAATGAAAAAAGAAAAATGTACAAAAATGGCCTGAGGGTTCACTAAGGAGTAAAATAGGAAATTATAAACTGTAAGACTTAAACTGATTCATTTCAGAGATACTGAGGTAACATATTACATGTCAATATACTGGCTGTTTTAATGGTTGTGTCAATAAAACACAGAGTTTGACTCTTTGTAAACTAGAAATAAGTCAATTCAAAAGTCACAGGGAGCCAGTTGTAATTAGTGCCATCACTCATGAACAGAATGTTTAAGGCGGTTTTTCTGGCAGTATTGATATCTGTGTGAGCTAATTGGTAATTACACCCATGTTTGCACTTTGTCAGACTGGTTTAGAGATAGCAATCAAATATGTGGAGGTGCAGAGTGTTTTCTCTGCAGTGCTCAGACTCAGAGGAACAGAAAATAAATGATGCTGTCACTATTTTAACCATCTGTTCACCCTCAACTCTTTCACACACCTGATGCCAAATGTGTCACAGCGTGTCACATACGGTACTGCATACAGTAACGCATAATTACATATGTTTCCATCAGAGATCAAAGTCCTACTGAAATGATAACAATGGAGACATGTTAAGCTTTCCACTGGGAGTGTATCTGACAGATGAGGTTCATTTTTAATTAATAAAGTTCCATATTTATACTAACAGCAACACAAAACAATATGTTGTGTACCAAACAGCTGAGGGTCTGACAAATGTGAAGCATAGACTGTCAAATAATGAATGACACATATTTTCCATATCACAAAAGAAAAAAAATTCCATTAGATTGTGTGGAGAAGCTCTGCGACTAACGTTAAAAAAGAAAAAAAAAAGAAAGAAAAATAATCATCCTGGGAACTGGTGCAACATCAGCCAACTGGGGGAGATAAAGCGCTTTCCATTTTCCCAGTGGAATACTATGCATAAATGAAAAATCATCATATGGCAAAGACATGCCACATATAACACACTTATATGGGATTCTGACATATTTCATCATCTAAAAACAGTTTCTATATATGTTTAACAATCTGCAGAATCCTGGCATTAAGCCCAGATCAATATAGTTCAGCACTTTTATGCAAGAAGCTCCAAATAAGCACATTGATTTCTTTCTCTGGGATATGTGTTGTATTTTAAATAATGTAAATAATCATAAGTGATGTAAAAAGTATGGTGAGGCACACTAATGTGAACTTCATCAAACAACAACTTCTGGTTTGCAGTGTCAGCGTCAGTATATGGGCTCTACGTCCACAGATGTATTGAGTTTCACAGTAAATGCCTGGTCTGCTGGGAGCTGTGCATCCATATATATGTGTGTATTCATGTGTGCGAGGGGGGATTCTGTAGTGCTGCCTCGCTCCGAGTCAAGGGTGGGGTATGTGTATAAATGTGAGGCTGCTGAGATATGCATCAACATGCCTATTGATTCTGTCTGTTCTATTGACAGCTCTCACTTCTCATTAAGTCGCAGGCATCCATCAAAGAGCCAGCGGTTTCACCTCCTGACTGGTGGCGGGAAATCACAGCGAGAAGCTTTAATGTGCCATGCAAACAGAGCCGGGACATGTTACACCGTGAGTAGCAGCACAATGGACCGGGATCGATAATATCTGAGCAAATGAATAAAAAATGAAAAAATAAAATGGATGTGTTTGTTGTACTGTGCATGTGTTTATGAAACTAGCAGCTGTGTTTGCACCGAGCTGCTTTTCTGTTGATGCTTATCAGGTTGTAAACCATCTGAGTGTGTATGATACTGGGAGATACAGTTTAGTCACATTTAGGGATTAACCCATAAAGACCCAGTGCTGCTTTTGTGGCAGTCCCCAAATATTTTTTTTCTTTATTTTTAATTTTTCTTATGTGATTTATCACCATTTGTTCTTATATTATGCTCAGTGTTTTGCATTGTTAAAGGTGCAGGAGAAGTGTAAAACCTCAGTCATAGCCTAAGCATCACAAATCTGTAAGTCTTTCTGTGATTACTCACCTGAATCTCTTGCATTACGGTGAACAGTTTTGAAGTGCCATCCAAGGTTATTATCGTTAATGAAAACTAACGAAATGACGAAAACTAGAATTGCAAAAACATTTTTGTTAACTGAAATAAATAAAAACTATAATTAAAAGAAAAAAAACCGATAACTAACTGAAACTGTATTGTGTGCTTACAAAACTAACTAAAACGTATAAAAATTATGGATAAAATTCCCTTAGTTTTCGTCTTTGTCAACGTCAGATTGATATGAAATCGATTCTCGCAATTTTAGCTGCTGGCACCATATGATACACTGGTCTACAAGGAAAGTACTTCTAGAATAAAAGTAATGAAATTTTACCACATGAGAGTCACTGATAAAGAAAAATCAAGTCAAAAATGCTTGTTGGCTGAACTTTCCAAGATACAGCCTTGGGTCAAAATGTGAAATTCAAGAATTAACGAGAGAATGGGTTTGACTCAAAAGGAATATTTGTCTCAGAGCTACGAGATCTACTTCAAAACACTGTCTGCACATTAGAATACACTGACTTTACAGGTTCTATTTAGTGGAAGATTTATAAAACTATTATATAAATGTACATAAACCAATATATATGTGTAATAACACTTAATCATATACCTTGAAAACATCAGCAAACCGGCACTTTTGTCACTTATTTTCCAATTAATCTTATTAAAATACGTAACATTTAGCACATTTGATCTCTGAAGCAAATCATTTCTAAAAAATTGTAGACCAGTGTTATTTAACGGTCCGTCACTTCTCGTTACTTGTCGTTTAGAGTCATCTTCTCGTCCCCACTCTACCTGGAGACTAAAGCTGGGAGAAAGCAGCAGAGTCCTGTCTGGGATTTATTTGAACTTGACGGCGAAGAAGATAAAAGATACAAAAAAAACTCAAACTAAACTAAAACTAAGCATTTAGAAAATAACGAAAACTAATAAAAACTAGCAAACCTGCTCTAAAAACGAATTAAAACTAACTGAATTAGAGAAAAAAAAAAGTCAAAACTAAATAAAACTAAACTAGAATGAAAAATCCCAAACTATTATAACCTTGGTGCCATCCACCATAAACAAACCATGTGTTTACAAACAGAGCTGGGAAGGAACTCGTGTATCTTCGGAATTTTGTCGCGACATGCACTGTGGGAAGTGGAGGTTCGCGCAGCGGCCTGGCAGCGGCAGCGGCAGTACAACCATATGATATTATATGGATGAAACAAACACAATGCAGAAATGGCTGAAACGCAGAAGTGGAGCTCTGCCTGGCAGCCGCAGTGAACGTGATGCGGAAACGGCTGGAGCTCTTCTTCCTTCCAGCCGTTTCCACGTTTCAGCCATTTCCGCGTTGTGTTCGTCATTAACTGAACATAAACCCAGTGTCTCCATCCACTGTCATTGATCCAACTCCATGGGTTTTACTGGTGAATCAACGCTGTAGAAGATCTCTGCCCCAAAAAAGATCTTTGTCTAAATTCAATCTGACCATAAACAGCAGAACACACTGTACACATCCAAAGAATCCTGTTGAAAAATAAATAAATAATTTAAAAAAAAATCTGTATTTTGTGTGATATTTTTATACAGTCTATTTTTACAGTGTTTTTTTTTTTTTTTTTGATAAACAGACCAGAGCTGCTAAACTGATTTTCAGTGTTCCTGTGACAATGACTATAAAGATCTATTCTATTCTATTCTATTCTATTCTATTCTATTCTATTCTATTCTATTCTATTCTATTCTGTTCTGTTCTGTTCTGTTCTGTTCTGTTCTAAAACCTGAATAATTTCAGCATATTCCGCATGGTTTAGTCAGAAAATGCTCCGTTTGGAAAACTGCCTGTTTGTGAATATTCCAATAGAAAAGCCCTGTTTACATGACATCAATCAAATGCAGGATAATATTTGGTTCTGGAGTAACGCTACACCTAAGCATTCCTCCAATCACCTGTCGAGTCTATTCGGACCGTTTGTCCATGTTCTCTCAACCCCCCCCATCATCCATCCATCAACCATCCATCCCCTTTCTCATCCCTCTCTTATCTGTCTATCACCTCCTGCCTCCTTTCTTCTCTTATCAGGCACAACACCAGGGTCAGTAATCCTGCTTAAGACAAGTGTCCACCCCCACACTGAGTCTCCTTCATCCCTGCCAGATGAGACATCCTCATCATCCTCACACTCATTCCTAAACCCCATCATACAATCAGTAAAACTCTCAAATCTACATGTTGCTGCCTGGTCCTCATTAGTGAATACACTATCTCTGCAGCTAAAAGCCCAGAACTGATCAAATGAGGACCTTCCGTCTTTTTTATGGCCACCAAAAGAGGGGGTGAGGTGGGGTATTTGTTTGGCTGCAACATAAAACTAGATTAAAAACTGAATCTAAATTAAATTAAAAAAAAAAAAAAACTAAATTAACTAAATAATAATTAAATAACTAAATTTAAAAAAGGAGCTTCATTTAATTCATTTCATGTTATGTTTAAGGTTAATACTTGTACAATGTACAGCTTCACTGTTGCGTCTTTATTGTCTGTTTATTGTCTCCTCAACCCCCAGGTGTTTATATTTATATTCTATTTATATTTGTATTCTGTTTATATTTATTTTCTGTTTATAGTTATATTCTATGTTTATATTTATATTCTATTTATAGTTGTATTCTGTTTACAGTTATATTCTATTTATAGTTAGCCTATATTCTGTGTATATTTATATTCTGTTTATAGTTATATTCTGTTTATTGTTATATTCTCTTTTTATTTATATTCTGTTTATAGTTATATTGTCTTTATATTTATATTCTGTTCATAGTTATATTATGTTTATTGTTATATTCTCTTTATATTTATATTCTGTTCATAGTTATATTCTGTTTATAGTTATATTCTGTTTATATTTATATTCTATTCATAGTTATATTCTGTTTATAGTTATATTCTCTTCATAGTTATATTGTCTTTATATTTATATTCTGTTCATAGTTATATTCTATTTATAGTTAGCCTATATTCTGTGTATATTTATATTCTGTTTATAGTTATATTGTCTATATATTTATATTCTTTTATAGTTATACTGTCTTTATATTTATATTCTGTTTATAGTTATATTCTCTTTATATTTACATTCTATTTATAATTATATTGTCTTTATATTTATATTCTATTTATAGTTATATTCTCTTTATGTTTATATTCTGTTTATAGTTATATTCTGTTTATAGTTATATATATGTATATATATATATATATATATATATATATATATATATATAGTCTGTTTATAGTTATATTCTATGTTTATGTTTATATTTATGTTGTGTTTGTAGTTATATTGAGTTTATAGTTATATTCTATTCTATATTTTTTCTCTTTTTTTGTATTTTTTTCTACTATGTACATTTTGCAGTGTGGGGCCTTAGAGTTTTGTAATTTCAGTTTTCTGTTTGTGATGTACAAACGGCTAAACTGACAATAAAGCTGACTTCGACTTTGACTTAACTTTGACTGTAATGTCTAAATGTGGTGCTTTTCCAGTGATGGCATCAGCTTGACTCGCCTCGACTCAGCATGGGTTGTTGTATTTCCTCTGCAAATATAGTGCCCCCCCCCCCCCCATGGGGCTGGTTACCATAGCGATGCAGTGTAAACAATTGTGATATCCTCTTGACTCCAGCCATGGCGGATTTAACAATGGAGGAGGATGGTACATAAAAGGATAATTTCTAATTTCCAGAATAAAATGTTACATTAAGACATTTACAGGAGGGAATACTATTGTTTGTGTTTGAAATCTGTGGTCGATTTATTCAGTTTTATCAGGTCCCCGTGTGAAAATATGCTCCAGCGATTTCACAGATGTCCCATTAGCCTGGCAGTATGTCACAACATGATGATGCACACATGTACTGACACAGTGACGATTCTGGATTCTGTGGTTTACAAGATTTCACGCCGCATTTCGTATCGTTTTAACTCACTTGGAGCCTCGGTAAAGGTGAGACTAGAAACAGTATCTGATAGTACCTGCTGGTCCCTGTTCTATTACAGTGGAAATGAGTATTTTATTATTTTATTTGATTGGGAATGAGCCACTTTGAAGATGATTTTCTATCTGATGAATAATGAAGTATTCCATTCTGACTCTTTTTCTGTTTCTGACTCTTATTAGGCCCGAGCCGAGTAAAGCCGGCGCAGGGCCTATTGAGTCTGCAGTGGGCGCATGGGGACGAAATCGCCAGTGACGCGGTCGCCTTTCGCCACTGTCGCCACTCTCACACATATTCACGTTCACGGCGCTGAGACCTTTCCGACGATGTACATGACATGTGTACAAGTCGCATATTTACACCTGCTCTGAATGAATGGGAGTCAATGGGACA